>NC_058519.1:569696815-570946815 GCF_904849725.1 Hordeum vulgare subsp. vulgare
TGTAGCGACTAATGCTACAACTGCCTCCTCCAACAAGCAAATTCCTCAAGCTGAGGAAAATCCTCAACCTCATGAAAATGCTCAGAATGAAGAAAATGCTCCTGCCCCAAATACTGAAACTGCTATTGTTGTGGCAAACACAGAAACTGCAATAATAGTAGCTCCTCCTCAAGAACAGCAGCATAATCTTCAACCGCGGCAGAATCAGCCTTTCTCCAAAAGGCCAAAGTTTCAAAAGGAGGCATTTTATGAAGAGCGTATGTACTTCACTGGTGCAAATCCTTATGATAAGCTTTGCATGAGGCACCGGAAGTTTTGGACGGGGAACCAGCTCAACTACTATGCTTCAGTACTCTGTGGGAGGAACAAGATATTTCAGCACAAGCATATTCCTCACTGTGACATGGAAGAAATTCTTTGTTTCACTCCAGTCCTCAACGTTCTTCACGAAGCTGGATTGCTGCCTCTTTGAACTGACATTGGTGACTGGAACTGCGACATCATTCTTCAGTTCTACGCCACACTGCACATCTCTGGAGACCCAAAGGACGTCAACACTTGGGTATTGGATTGGATGACTCAGCACACGCACTACAAAGCGCCTGCCACTGAATTGCTTCGAGCTCTTCCAGTCTCAATTCCTTCAGAGAATGCGGTGCTGATGTATGATGAATGTGAGGTGCCAAACAAACTCATGGAAGTCCTCATGAAGCCTTTGGCCAAGGACAAACCTCCAAGGACTCGCTTTCTGGTTCAAGACTTGAAGTATGAACCACGAACAGTCTACATAATCCTGGCCAATGTCATCGCTCCCATCAAAGGGCATGACGATGAAGAAGATGTCGTAGGCATCATGAAGAATATCCTTTTCAATGTCATCCATGGAATACCTATGAATCTTCATGACTTCTTCCTGAGGACTTTGGCTGATAATGCACTGTCGCCGTTTGACATGAAGATTTATGCACCGTGGATCATGAGATTCATCAGAAGCAGGTCAGGCATCAACTACAAGGCTGATTTTAATAATCACATCGGGTATCTGCCGCCAGTCAGAGTCATCAAACAAACATTTGAACCTGTTGAAAGCAAAGGCATATATGTGATTGATGAAGGAAATCGGCCCCTTGATGGCCAGTTTCGCCAAGCAGAGTCATATTCTTCATATGATGACACTACTACCCTAGATCCACCAAGCCCAACTGCCCCTAGAGTGATGAATAAAAGAGAGCTACTCGTCAGTCTTCATCAGAAGGTCGATCGCAATCACAAATGGGTCAAATGACAATTCAGTGCCATTGTGAAAACCCTCTACGAAACTCAAAATGGAGTGAGGGAAAATCGCGATTATCTTCATGAGGTGTTTGACCGTACCTCAGCGACCTTGGCTCATCTGCAAACTCAAGAGGAACTTGAGGAATTGGATTTTACTCAAGACTTCGACTGGTCGTGGCCTCCCAAGAAGAAATTCAAGCCAATTCCAGTTCCTAACCTTGTGGACAGTTCTTTTTCTTCATTCCGCACTACTGAGTTAGATGAAGAACCAGAAGACACTTCAACTGGTCCAAGGAAGACGCATGTCGTCAAGAATCCTCACACCTCTTCATCAGCCGAAAAGTGAATTTCTTCAAAGGGCGTTAGTCCTCAGTTTATCCCTTTTCGTTACTTGATGACAAAGGGGGAGAAATCTGAGTTAGTCTTCAAGCGGTATATATTTTGGGGTTTATGAACATTATTAAGTTACAAACGCTTGGTTCTTCTGAAGTGTTTTATGTAATGAGTTGTAACTTAAGCCCGATGGTACTCTGACTCTTTTGAACGTTTTTCTTCGCATGCTTCTTCCTCAAAATATATTAATGCAGGCATAGTGAAATTCGCCAGATACCATTTCTCATCATGCATTCTCAAATTCCATTTTTTATGTCAAATGTATGCATGATTTACAAGATACAGGGGGATATCTCCATGATATAAAGCATCAATGTACATCTGCTGTGAAAAGCAAAATTCCTCAAAATATGCACATCTTCACGGGGAGTCTCTCAGTATCTTGGTTTCAAATCCCTCAAACTCAGTATTTACACTTCATAGTCTTATCCCCATTGAAAACTTAACCTTATTGTCATCACCACCAAAAAGGGGGAGATTGTAAGTGCATCTACTGCCTTTAGTGATTTTTGTGGTTTGAAGACTTACAGGTTAAGTAACTAATGTGTTTATAAGTGTACACATGCTCTATAAGTAGTTGAGGAGTTTGAGTTATACGATGAATATCGACCCCTAAAAATGTGTGTCTTTGGTTGAAGAAATTGGTCTAAGCTTGAAGACTTCGATCGCGAAGAAATTGCGATGAAATTGATATTCCTCATGAAGATATTGAAGATAAGGAATTCGGTGCGTCCTGAAGAAAAACAATCCGAAGACTTTTAAACGTGAAGATTTATTCTTTCCGTTTCATTTTCTTTACTCTTGAGTCATAGGAACACCGTACTGTTAAAGGGGGTCGAGGTAATACTATGGAATGAATTTCCTCATGATGTTCAACTCAAGCCTAAACCTACAAAAGCCTCAACTGAGGAATATGAGAGACATGAGGACTCTCACAGTTGAGAGTTCCGACCATTGCCGCGACTTGCGCCACCTCACCGATTTTATCCACACCAACGGTCACAATATTTAAGGGCATTTATGTCAAATCATGCTGGGATGCTCCCAGGCTATAAATAGCCACACCCCCACAACCACTAGATGGTTGGCTGCTCCGCGAGAAATTGACACTTGTCATTTAGAGCAACCCAAATTCCTCAGAGTCTTCGAGAGTAAATCATCAAGTGAGGAAATACCCCAAACACCAAACCACAAACCAAAACCAAGTGATTGAGCATCACCGAAGAATTTGTTCCTGTGTGGAACTGAAGCCTTTTACCTTTCAGGATTGTGCATCCTCCAAACGGTTAGGCGTCATGGTCTAGAGCATCCAGCAGTCAATTGTGGATTACCGGGTGACCAAGTTTGTGAGGGTTTGGAAGTCTGCCCTCAAGACTTACCACGAGTGTTGGGCGAGGACTGTGTGTCCTTAGCTCAAGGAGAATACGGTAGGGACTGTTTGTCCCGGGACTGTTTGTCCCGGGACTGTGTGTCCTTTGGTTTCAATACCAAGCCGCTCCAAGCCAGATGTACGACTGTCACAGCAGTTGGAACGGGGTCATCAACAACTGTCTTCATCGTGATACAGGTTCTATTTCTGCAACTATTTCAATTCCTCAATATTGTATGTTGAAGACTTTCATCGTCACTATTTGAAGAATTTGCTGAAGACTTTCTCTGAATTTCCTCAACCTCAAATTCTTCATACCAGTTAATCTTCACCTGCTTATCATGTGTTTGCATGTTGTGCAAACCGATTCTCATAATCTTCATCAAGAAAACTGATGTTGTAATCTTTGCACCTCTCATCGTGCGCTATTTCCGTTGCACGTTATTCATCAGTGAGGAATTTCCTTTAAAGGAATTTCCTCAGTGATGAAATTCTAAAAATTGCCTATTCACACCCCCCCCCCTCTAGTCGATATAACGCACTTTTAGTTTTACCTCCTCAAGAGGGCCCGAACCTGGGTAAATGTTGTCTCCCCTTTTCTCATGCAATCCAACGATCCTAGGTACACATTTCGGGACCCCCTACCCGAGATCTACCAGTTTTAACACCGACATGCGTGCTTTCATTAAGAGTTCCACTGTTGGATCGCCGGAATGATCGATGGCTCGCCTGATCATCAACGATTGAAGCAGCAATGGTGGACAGGTCCTCACGCTCGGCAGCATCACGCTGCGCGTGGACCCAACTAGTCTTCCCGGCCAGATTGAAGGCTTCTTCCCCGATCAGGAAATAAGGTTTGGAGATCTCGAATTATCCACCGAGTCCTGGGCAATCTGTTCCCCGCCAAAATCACACCCTCGACTGATGAACCTCAAAATCCCGAAGCCTTGACTCCAGATCTCTTGTCCGGCCATGGCCTCGGCTCCCTCTTTGTCGAAAAGTCAGGTTTGAGCTCGGACCCGACCTCTATGCCTGGACAAACAACAGCGAGCGGCCATTGGCGAACATGCATCCCTCACGGAAGCCACGGAGGTCATCTCCATAAATCACCAAGAGATTGATGAGGACAACCTCACGATGTTAAAAAAGACGCTCGACCAGATCTAATCGCTTCAAATCTCAGATAGACGGAGCCCGACCTATGCATAGACCGGCTCAGAGGCGGATTATGAGGACTTCTACAGCCCACCCACCACCCACTTGGTAGCCACCATCGAAGACTTAACCGATGCGTTAGACTACGCCTCTGAGGAGCTCGAGAACATGGATGACGAGGCCGATGACCCCACTCCCGTAATTACAGGGCAGTGGACCGCAACGTCCACTTACGATGTCTACATGGTAGACACGACCGGTGACACAGGCGACGTTACACCCAAACAAAACGATGATAAGTCCGGGGAAGAGCCCTCAAAGCGCCGAAGGCCGCGTAAGCATGCCAAGGCAAATAAGGGAAGGGCCTTCGTACAAGCTACACGGGAAAACATAACCCCACAGGACCACGATAACCTCGAAGCTCTCGACCAACAACCAGAGGACCCGGACAAACCCGAAAGCCAAAACGATCCCGACGACCTCAGTAATTCAAACGACGACGATTACCTCCCCATGTCAACGAGGGAAATGGCTTAGAGGCCGAAGACCTTGTAATTACCGAGGACCTTAAAGGTGAGGAACAATTCCGACATCAGCTTATAGCTACCGCTCAGAGTCTAAAAGCGAAGCAACAGCAGCTCTAGGCCAAACAATACACCATTAACAACAGGTTGACCAAAATTCTGGCCACCGAAGAAGGATACGACATCGAGTGGCCGGATCAAAATAAAAGCTACCAACACCAGTGCCTGCTGCCTCAGTTCGGCGATGAGGCTCCATAGCCCGCATCCCCCAGGCGCATGGACTACGACTAGCCTGATCGCCCACCCCGAGGGTGCAACAAAGTAGCTAGAGAGGCCGAGTATAGACCCAAGCCTCCTCGTAGAAAAGGAAAAGAACATGTGCACCCCAGGGACAGACATGACCTAAGATACAACTTGGACATCAGAACAGGTCGCAACAGATCCATCTATGGATCCAAGAGGTACTCCCCCACTCGATGGGATGGAGAACCACCTCGGGTCGCCTACAACAATAGAGGTTGGGAACCATACCGGGATCAAGTCAGAGCTGATCTTCGGAACAATATATCATGGATCTGAGGCGCCGCTCACCCACTGTGCTTCATAGATGAGGTCATGCAACACCAATTCCCGGAAGGGTTTAAACCCGTGAACATAGAACAATACAACGGGATGACAGATCCCACCATGTGGATAGAAGATTTCCTTCTCGACATCCATATGGCCAGGGGAGATGATCTCCCCGTCGTAAAATACTTACCCCTAAAGCTAAAAGGACTGGCACGGTACTGGCTCTACAGCTTATCCAAAGACTCTATAGGGAGCTAGGAAGAGCTCGATGAGGATTTCTTATCAAACTTCCTGGGAACCTATGTTCGACCACCGGATTCATCTCACCCGAGCAACGTCGTTCAAAAGGCGGGAGAATCGGATAGAGAATTCTAGAATCGGTTCCCAACCAAGAAGAACCAAATCATGGACTGTCCGGATGCCGAGGCAATAGCCTCTTTTAGGAACAACATCCGAGACGAATGATGGCTGATACGTCTCCAACGTATCTATAATTTTTGATGGTTTCATGCTATTATCTTGTCAAACTCTGGATGTTTTGCGTGCCTTTTATATATTTTTTGGGACTAACTTATTAACTCAGTGCCAACAGCCAGTTCCTGTTTTTTCATGTTTTTGACTCCTTTCAGAGGAGGATTTTGAACGGAGTCCAAACGGAATGAAACTGCCAAAAAGATTTTTTCCGGAACAGAAAAAGATCGAGAAGCCGGAGAATCAGGGCAGGGGGCCACCAGGGACCTCACAAGCCCTCATGGCGCGGCCAGGGGGGCCCGCGCCCCCTGGCTTGTGGGCTCCCTGAGGGTCCTTTGCCCTAGGTTTTGCACCTATATATTCCCTAAAATTCCATAAAAAATCACGAGATCATCGAAACTACTTTTCTGCCGCCGCAAGCTTCTGTCTCCGCAAGATCCCATCTGGGGCACGTTCTGGTGCCCTGCCGGAGGGGGGATTCGGACACGGAGGGCTTCTTCATCAACACCATGACCTCTCCGATGATGCGTGAGTAGTTCACCATAGACCTATGGGTCCATAGCTAGTAGCTAGATGGCTTCTTCTCTCTCTTGGATCTTCAATACAAAGTTCTCCATGATCTTCATGGAGATCTATCCGATGTAATCTTCTTTTGCAGTGTGTTTGTCGAGATCCTGTGAATTGTGGATTTATGATCAGATTATCTATGAATCTTATTTGAGTTTCTTCTGATCTCTCTTATGCATGATTTCATATCCTTGTAATTCTCTTCGAGTTGTGGGTTTTGTTTGGCCAACTAGATCTATGATTCTTGCAATGGGAGAAGTGCTTGGTTTGGGGTTCATACCATGCGGTGACCTCACCCAGTGATAGAAGGGGTAGCGAGGCACGCATCGTGTTGTTGCCATCAAGGGTAAAAAGATGGGGTTTTCACCATTGGTTTGAGATTATCCCTCTACATCATGTCATCTTGCTTAAGGCGTTACTCTGTTCGTCATGAACTCAATACACTAGATGCATGCTGGATAGCGGTCGATGAGTGGAGTAATAGTAGTAGATGCAGAAAGTATCGGTCTACTTGTGTCGGACGTGATGCCTATATGTATGATCATTGCCTTAGATATCGTCATGACTTTGTGCGGTTCTATCAATTGCTCGACAGTAATTTGTTCACCCACCGTGATATTTTCTATTTTGAGAGAAGCCTCTAGTGAACAGTATGGCCCCCGGGTCTACTCCACACCATATTTTCAGCCTTACACTTTTTCTTCGTTGCACTTTCCGCCTTCAGATCTCACTTTGCAATCAATCTTGAAGGGATTGACAACCCTTTATAGTGTTGGGTGCAAGCTCTTTTGTGTTTGTGCAGGTACTCTGGACTTGACGAGATTCTCCTACTGGATTGATACCTTGGTTCTCAAACTGAGGGAAATACTTCCTGCTCCTGTGCTGCATCACCCTTTGCTCTTCAAGGGAAAAACCGACGCAAACAAGAGAAGTAGCAAGAAGAATTCCTGGCGTTGCCGGGTAAGGACTTTTGTTGCCGTAGCAGAAGAATTTCTGGCGCCGTTGCCAGGGAGTATCAAGTCAAGAACTCATCCAAGTAGGTGTCGCAAACTCATCTCTTGCATTTACTTTGTTTGCCAGTTGCCTCTCGTTTTCCTCTCCCCCACTTCACAATTTACCTTTTTCGTTTGCTTTTTTTGTTCACCCTTTTCTTTCGCTTGCCTTTCCTTTGCTTGTGTGCTATGTGCCTTCAATATGCTTACATCTTCGCTTGCTGAAAATCTAGTGATATGGATCCTTATCCACTTGCTAATCTCTTTAAGAGATCTAGTTATGTTGATCCAATTGCTAGTGAGGTGAGTGCACTTGACTATCTTTATGGAGTTTTTCTTGAGATGCGTGAATCTGAAAATCGTGATGAAGAAATTTATGAAGTGATTCACGAGGGCTCCTTGAATGAAAAGCATGATTGCAATGATTTCATTATAAATTCTATTAATGACAATCATGCTAAAAATATGCAAAACCCTAAGCTTGGGGATGCTAGTTTTGCTATGTCCACTAGTTGCAATGATCGTGATTGGGGTGACAATTTTTCTTATGATCTTGAAAATTTGTTTAAGCCTCATGATGATTATGGTATTTGCAATACTATTGAAAGGGGGTTTGGAGAACTCATGACTTTAGTTGATGATAATCCCACTATTTTTGAAGAGCGTCAACTTTGCATGCATGTGGCTCATGAAAAGAATATCCTTTGTGATAGCTATATTGTTGAATTTTATTATGATCCCACATGTAATTGCTATGAGAGAGGAAATTATTGTGGTAGAAACTTTCATGTTACCAAATTACCCGTCGTTATGTTGAGATTGATATTGTCTCTTTCTTCTTCCTTGCATATGGTAACTATTGGTTGTCTTGACAACTTGTTTTCCTATAAAATGCCTATGCATAGGAAGTATGTTAGACTTAGATGTGATTTTCACATGCTTTATGATGCTCTCGTTGTGCTTCAATTCTTGTCTTTTGTGTGAGCATCATTGAATTATCAATGCCTAGCTAAGGGCGTTGAACAATAGCGCTTGTTGGGAGGCAACCCAACGAATTTATCTTTTTCTTTCTGTTTTGTTGCCTCCACACTATCATAATTCTGTTGTGATTGTGTCTTTTGTGTTTCTTTTTGTGTTTGAGCCAAGCAAAACCTTTATGACTAGTCTTGGTGATGGTTGTTTGATCCCGCTGGAAAAAGATAGAAACTTTTCACTCACGCGATTATTTTTCATTTTTATTAAGAAAGAGCTTTTGAGTTGATTCTTTTTTCTGCTGGTTGATATGCCTTTTGCCCAGGCAGTCATAATTGTTCAGAATTTTTGAGGTAACAGAAGTATACGAAGTATACAGATTGCTACAGACTGGTCTGTTTTTGACAGATTCTGTTTTTGTTGAGTTGGTTGCTTGTTTTGATGAAACTATGGTTAGTATCGGGGGGTACTAGCCATGGAAAAGTGACAATACAGTAGACCACCATCAATATAGATATAATTCAAGTTTGCTACAGTACCAAAAGAGGTGGTAGTTTGTTTTCTTGTGCTAATGTTATCACGAGTTTCTGTTTAAGTTTTGTGTTGTGAAGTTTTCAAGTTTTGGGTGATGTTCTCATGGACAAAGAGATAAGGAGTGGAAAGAGCTCAAGCTTGGGATGCCCAAGGCATGCCAAGCCAAATTCAAGGACTCCAAAAAGCCTAAGCTTGGGGATGCCCCGGGAAGGCATCCCCTCTTTCGTCTTCAATCCATCGGTAACATTACTTGGAGCTATATTTTTATTCACCACATGATATGTGTTTTTCTTGGAGCGTCTTGTATCGTAGGAGTCTTTTCTTTTTGTTGTGTCACAATCATCCTTGCTGCACACCTTTTGAGACAGAGAGACATGCACTCATCGTGATTTTGCTAGAATGCTCATAGTGTTTCACTTATATCTTTTGAGCTAGATAATTTTGCTCTATGTGCTTCACTTATATCTTTTAGAGCACGACGGTGCGTGACTTGGTAGTTGTCTTATGCTATGAAAGTAGTCCCAAAGGTGATAGGTACCCAAAGAGGATGCAAAAACCTCCATCTTCATGTGCATTGAGTAGAAAGAGAGGTTTCGATTCCTCTCAATTAGTTTTGAGACGTGGATTCGGTAATATTAAGAGTTATGTTAGTAGGGTGTTGTGAATCTAGAGTACTTGTGTTGAAGTTAGTGATTCCCGTAGCATGCACGTATGGTGAACCACTATGTTAGGAAGTCGGAGCATAATTGATCTATTGATTGTCATCCTTTGTGTTGAGGTCGGGATCGCGCGATAGTTTACACCTACCAACCCTTCCCCTAGGAGTATGCATTTAGCACTTTGTTTCGATTACTAATAAAAACTTTTGCAACAAGTATGTGAGTTCTTCATGACTAATGTGAATCCATGGTATAGATGCACTTTCACCTTTCACCATTGCTAGCCTCTCTAGTGCCGCGCAATTCTCGCCGGTACACAAACCCACCATATGCCTTCCTCAAAACAGCCACCATACCTACCTACTATGGCATTTTCATAGCCATTCCGAGATATATTGCTATGCAACTCCCACCGTTCCGTCTCATGACTTGTGTCGTCACTCTCATATTGCCATTGCATAATCGTAAGATAGCTAGCGAGATGTTTTCAACGTCATACGCCATGCTAGATCGTTGCACATCCCGGTACACTACCGGAGGCATTTCCGATAGAGTCATCATCGTTCTAAGCTTTGAGATGTGAGTAAATAAAAGTGTGATGATCATCATTATTAGAGCATTGTCCCATGTGAGGAAATAAAAAAAAGAGGCCGAAGATCCCAAATAAAAAAAGAGAAAATATAAAAAAGAGGCCCAAGTGCCCAGATAAAAAATAAAAAATAAAAAAGAGAGAAAAAGAGAGAAGCGACAATGCTACTATCTTTTTCCACACTTGTGCTTCATAATAGCACCATGTTCTTCATGATTGAGAGCTTCTTGATTTGTCACTACCATATACTAGTGGGAACCTTCATTATATAACTTGGCTTGTATATTCCAATGATGGGCTTCCTCAAAATCGCCCTAGGTCTTCGTGAGCAAGCAAGTTGGATGCACACCCACTAGTTCTCCTTTTGAGCTTTCACATACTTATAGCTCTAGTGCATCTCTTGTATGGCAATCCCTACTCATTCCCATTGATATCTATTGATGGGCATCTCCATAGCCCTTTGATACGCCGAGTCAATGTGACCATCTCCTCCTTTTTGTCTCACAACCACCACCACACTCTATTCCTCCTATAGTGCTATATCCATGGCTTACGCTCATGTATAGCGTGATAGTTATAAAAAGTTTGAGAAAGTAAGAGTGCGAAAGCAATTACTTGGCCAATGTCGGGGTTGTGCATGATTTACATTAGTTGTGTGAGCATGATGGAGCATAGCCAGACTATATGATTTTGTAGGGATAACTTTCCTTGGACTTGTTATTTTGAAAGTTCATGATTACTTTGCTCGTTTGCTCGAAGTATTATTGTTTTCATGTCAATAGCAAACTATTTTTCGAATCTTACGGAACTGAACATTCATGTCACGTGAAAGAAGTTGCAAAGGACAACTATGCTAGGTAGCATTCCACATCAAAAATTCACTCTTTATCACTTCCCTAGTCGAGGACGAGCAGGAGTTAAGCTTGGGGATGCTTGATACGTCTCCAACGTATCTATAATTTTTGATGGTTTCATGCTATTATCTTGTCAAACTTTGGATGTTTTGCATGCCTTTTATATATTTTTTGGGACTAAATTATTAACTCAGTGCCAAGAACCAGTTCCTGTTTTTTCCATGTTTTTGACCCCTTTCTGAGGAGGATTTTGAACGGAGTCCAAACGGAATGAAACTGCCAAAAAGATTTTTTTTCTGGAACAGAAAAAGATTAGGAAGCCGGAGAATCAGGGCAGGGGCCACCAAGGACCCCACAAGCTCTCTTGGTGCGGCCAGGGGGGCCCACGCCCCCTGGCTTGTGGGCTCCCTGAGGCTCCTTTGGCCTAGGATTTGCACCTATATATTCCCTAAAATTCCATAAAAAATCAGGAGATCATCGAAAGTACTTTTCCGTCGCCGCAAGCATCTATCTTCACAAGATCCCATCTGGGGCACGTTGGTGCCCTGCCGGAGGGAGGATTCGGACACGGAGGGCTTCTTCATCAACACCATGACCTCTCCGATGATGCGTGAGTAGTTCACCATAGACCTACGGGTCCATAGCTAGTAGCTAGATGGCTTCTTCTCTCTCTTGGATCTTCAATACAAAGTTCTCCATGATCTTCATGGAGATCTATCCGATGTAATCTTCTTTTGCGGTGTGTTTGTCGAGATCCGATGAACTGTGGATTTATGATCAGATTATCTATGAATCTTATTTGAGTTTATTCTGATCTCTCTTATGCATGATTTCATATCCTTCTAATTCTCTTCGAGTTGTGGGTTTTGTTTGGCCAACTAGATCTATGATCCTTGCAATGGGAGAAGTGCTTGGTTTTGGGTTCATACCGTGCGGTGACCTCACCTAGTGACAGAAGGGGTAGCGAGGCACGCATCGTGTTGTTTCCATCAAGGGTAAAAAGATGGGGTTTTCATCATTGGTTTGAGATTATCCCTCTACATCATGTCATCTTGCTTAAGGCATTACTCTGTTCTTCATGAACTCAATACACTAGATGCATGCTGGATAGCAGTCGATGTGTGGAGTAATAGTAGTAGATGTAGAAAGTATCGGTCTACTTGCCTCAGGCGTGATGCCTATATGTATGAGCATTGCCTTAGATATCATCATGACTTTGCGCGATTCTATCAATTGCTCGACAGTAATTTGTTCACCCACCGTGATATCTGCTATTTTGAGAGAAGCCTCTAGTGAACACTATGGCCCCCGGGTCTACTCCACAACATATTTTCAGCCTTACACTTTTTCTTCGTTGCACTTTCCGCCTTCAGATCTCACTTTGAAATCAATCTTGAAGGGATTGATAACCCCTTTATAGCGTTGGGTGCAAGCTCTTTTGTGTTTGTGCAGGTACTCTGGACTTGACGAGATTCTCCTACTAGATTGATACCTTGGTTCTCAGACTGAGGGAAATACTTACTGCTCCTGTGCTGCATCACCCTTTCCTCTTCAAGGGAAAAACCGACGCAAACAAGAGAAGTAGCAAGAAGAATTCCTGGCGTTGCCGGGGAAGGACTTTTGTTGCCGTAGCAGAAGAATTTCTAGCGCCGTTGCCAGGGAGGATCAAGTCAAGAACTTATCCAAGTAGGTGTCGCAAACTCATCTCTTGCATTTACTTTGTTTGCCAGTTGCCTCTCATTTTCCTCTCCCCCACTTCACAATTTACCTTTTTTGTTTGCCTTTTTCATTCTCCCTTTTCTTTCACTTGCCTTTCCTTTGCTTGTGTTCTATGTGCCTTCAATATGCTTGCATCTTCGCTTGCTGAAAATCTAGTGATATGGATCCTCATCCACTTGCTAATCTCTTTAAGAGATCCAGTTATGTTGACCCAATTGCTAGTGAGTTGAGTGCACTTGACTATCTTTATGGAGTTTTGCTTGAGATGCGTGAATTTGAAAATCGTGATGAAGAAATTTATGAAGTGATTCACGAGGGCTCCTTGAATGAAAAGCATGATTGCAATGATTTCATTATAAATTCTATTAATGACAATCATGCTAAAAATATGCAAAACCCTAAGCTTGGGGATGCTAGCTTTGCTATGTCCACTACTTGTTGCAATGATCGTGATTGGGGTGACAATTTTTCTTATGATCTTGAAAATTTGTTTAAGCCTCATGATGATTATGATATTTGCAATACTATTGAAAGTGGGTTTGGAGAAGTCATGACTTTAGTTGATGATAATCACACTATATTTTAAGAGTTTCAACTTTGCATGCATGTGGATCATGAAAAGAATATCCTTTGTGATAGCTATATTGTTGAATTTGATTATGATCCCACATGTAATTGCTATGAGAGAGGAAATTATTGTGGTAGAAACTTTCATGTTACCAAATTACCCGTCGTTATGTTGAGATTGATATTGTCTCTTTCTTCTTCCTTGCATATGGTAACTATTGGTTGTCTTGACAACTTGTTTTCCTATAAAATGCCTATGCATAGGAAGTATGTTAGACTTAGATGTGATTTTCACATGCTTTTTGATTCTTTCGTTGTGCTTCAATTCTTGTCTTTTGCGTGAGCATCATTGAATTATCAATGCCTAGCTAAGGGTGTTAAACAATAGCGCTTGTTGGGAGGCAACCCAACGAATTTATCTTTTTCTTTCTGTTTTGTTGCGTCCACACCATCATAATTCTGTTGTGATTGTGTATTTTGTGTTTCTTTTTGTGTTTGAGCCAAGCAAAACCTTTATGACTAGTCTTGGTGATGGTTGTTTGATCCTGCTGAAAAAAGATAGAAACTTTTCGCACACGCGATTATTTTTCATTTTTATTAAGAAAGAGCTTTTGAGTTGATTCTTTTTTATGCTGGTTGATATGCCTTTTGCCCAGGCAGTCATAATTGTTCATAATTTTTGAGGTACCAGAAGTATACGAAGTATACAAATTGCTACAGACTGGTCTGTTTTAGACATATTCTGTTTTTGTTGAGTTAGTTGCTTGTTTTGATGAAACTATGGTTAGTATCGGGGGGTAGTAGCCATGGAAAAGTGAGAATACAGTAGCCCAACACCAATATAGATAGAATTCAAGTTTGCTACAGAACCAAAAGAGGTGGTAGTTTGTTTTCTTGTGCTAATGTTATCACGAGTTTCTGTTTAAGTTTTGTGTTGTGAAGTTTTCATGTTTTGGGTGATGTTCTCATGGACAAAGAGATAAGGAGTGGAAAGAGCTCAAGCTTGGGATGCCCAAGGCATCCCAAGCCAAATTCAAGGACACCAAAAAGCCTAAGCTTGGGGATGCCCCGGGAAGGCATCCCCTCTTTCGTCTTCAATCCATCGGTAACATTACTTGGAGCTATATTTTTATTCACCACATGATATGTGTTTTGCTTGGAGCGTCTTGTATCGTAGGAGTCTTTTCTTTTTGTTGTGTCACAATCATCCTTGCTGAACACCTTTTGAGAGAGAGAAACATGCACTCATCGTGATTTTGCTAGAATGCTCATAGTGTTTCACTTATATCGTTTGAGCTAGATAATTTTGCTCTATGTGCTTCACTTATATCTGTTAGAGCTCGGCGGTTCATGACTTGGTAGTTGGCTTATGCTATGAAAGTAGTCCCAAAGGTGATAGGTACCCAAAGAGGATGCAAAAACCTCCATCTTCATGTGTATTGAGTAGAAAGAGAGGTTTTGATTCCTCTCAATTAGTTTTGAGACGTGGATTCGGTAATATTAAGAGTTATGTTAGTAGGGTGTTGTGAATCTAGAGATACTTGTGTTGAAGTTAGTGATTCCCGTAGCATGCACGTATGGTGAACCGCTATGTTAGGAAGACGGAGCATAATTGATCTATTGATTGTCATCCTTTGTGTTGAGGTCGGGATCGCGCGATGGTTTACACCTACCAACCCTTCCTCTAGGAGTATGCGTTTAGCACTTTGTTTCGATTAATAAGAAAAACTTTCGCAACAAGTATGTGAGTTCTTCATGACTAATGTGAGTCCATGGTATAGATGCACTTTCATCTTCACCATTAAAGGAAATAGGGATGGAGTGACTCCATTGGACAAAATTATGGAACGAGCCTGCCAGATCCATGGCACCCAACGCAAGCCCGCCACCCACACCAACTGTCACTATTGGGTGTTCAAATAGGCCGGCAAGCTAGTTTCCTAGGAACAGAGGAGGGGCCCACGAAGTGAAGACGACGAGGAGCCCCGTGGCCCCAACACTGGGGGCCAAAAACAGTTCCCTCCTGAGGTCAAAACCGTGAAGATGATTTATGTCACTCACATTCCAAAAAAGGATAGGAAGCGAGCCCTTCGGGAGGTATACGCCATAGAGCCCATAGACCCGAAATATAATCCATGGTTGGCTTGCCTGATAACCTTCGACCAAACAGATCATCCGACCAGTATCCGTCATGGAGGGTCAGCCGCCCTCGTCCTAGATCCCATTGTAGATGGGTACCACCTCACTAGAGTTCTTATGGACGGAGGAAGTAGCCTTAACCTGATTTACTCAGATACGGTGAAAAAGATGGGCATGGACCCATCAGGAATCAAACCAAGTAGCACTACCTTTAAAGGAGTGATTCCAGGCATCGAAGCCCGCTGCTCCGGTACGGTAACACTAAAGGTTGTGTTCGGCTCACTCGACAACTTCCCCAATGAAGACTTGATCTTCGATATCGTCCCCTTTCATAGTGGATACCACACACTGCTCGGTCGCATAGCTTTCACCCGCTTCAACGTTGTGCCTCACTATGCCTACATGAAGCTCAAAAATGCTCGGACCGAAGGGGGTTATCACCGTCAACGTCAATACAGAGCGCTCTCTCCGGTCCGAGGAACACACAGCCGCCCTGGCAGCTGAATGCCAACACGACAGTGAAGCATCAAGCCACAGGCTGGTAATCAAGGAACGACCAGCAGACAAGCGAGCCCGAGTTCAATCAGATCCGTCAGAGACTTCTTCGGCTCAGAGTAAATAGGGATACGCCTCCCACAGCACGACCTGAACACCTTCAAGGTATGTCCCGCGTAGACACAATTTCATTGTCAAAATACCATGGGCAGCCGTGGGAGCTAATCACTAAGGATTATGTGTTCGGCTCGACCGAGCTATGGTCAAAAAGTCTTTACGGACAAAGGCAGGACATCATGAAGAATTCCCCAAGTGTCAAGCTCATCCACGTCATCAACAGCTTCTCAAGACCATCCATTCAAGGTCTGCCTACTGACAGCAACTTCCTCTAAAGGATATTACCCCCCACCTCTAAAAAGAATAATAGAAATAGTGCAGCCGAAAACAAGGCGGACGGCAAGCCATCCATGGAAGGCCACAGGGAAAATGTTGCTTTAAAAATATGTAGCTCAAGAAACAATAGTTACCTGTAAAAGCTGCATTGGTGGCACGAGTTATAAAAATTGCTCGCACACATTATGTGTAAACTCTTTTACCGCATATTTGTATGTACATGTTTCATACTCATCGGCACTGACAGGTCAAATTAATTTTACACAAGCTAAGTGCGGTCGGCTAATAGACCGAGGTCTTGGATGATAATATCGCCCCGAGCACTACCCCGTCAATACATTTTATGTGTTTGGTTTTTCAAATATTTCTTTATATGCATTGGTTCCGAATTATGTCTTGGGTCTATAGTTGGTTGCCCCGCTCCTATGCTTACCCCCTTATGTTCCGTTAGTTCGGCTAAAGGGGTAAAGGGAGAACCACTGCGATTGTATTACCATCTATTCTGGCTAAAAATACCTCAGTGGAGAAAGACGAAAACTGACCTTCATAATAGGCAAGAACTGGTGTGCAACCCAAGCTAAAATGCAAAAACTGATGGAGGTTATTCCATGTTATATGGGGGGTCGCACCTTTGCGGACCCTGTGATAGCTATTTCGAAGTTCGGTTTATCCGATTACCACAAGAAGCCAAGGGCTTACGATCAGCCCTCGAATTAAAACTCGTAAGGCTAAGTGAAAGCGATAAAGCCGCATAGTACGATTGCCTCTTTTTCTTCACACACTACCACCTTCAAGAACCGATACATCGGCTAAGGGTAATAGTGCGGACGTTGAAACACCCAAGTAGTCTCTACATGGGGGATGAAGCCGACGAGTAGTAACTTCTAGATTGAACGGCCAAAGTCAGGAGTCAAAATAATACAAAGTGCATCTCACTCAAGACTAGCATTATAAAAATAAATTGTTTGGAGGCACATGACAATACATTCACTCAAACATTACATCTTTTGAGCACTGAGATTTTATAACCCAAGCACCCTCCATTGTGGAGGGAAAATACACCTCGGGACATTTGTGCTCCTTTCCGGTAGGCAGAGGGGCAGTTGCCATCGTAAGGGGCTTTACCGCCAGCCAGTGCATCATGGTCCTCGCAAAGGCCATCCGAGCTCCTTCCATGCAGACAGAGTGCTTCAGGACCTCGATCCAGGGCACAGAATTGACCAACTTCTGCACAAAGCCAAAGTAGCTTCTCGGTAGAGTCTCGGTAGGCCACAACTGGGCACATAGATCCTTCATGGTCCGCTCCGCCATCCTATGCAGCTCCATGAGCTGTTTCATATTTTAGCTCAGACTATGGTTAGACTCAAGAGCCTGGAATTGAGCCCAGAAAAGCCTCTGCTCGATATCCCCATCATGGACTGCGTAATGCTTGACCACTTCTGCCACACTCCATGGAAGGTCCGTAAAGGCGCCTCAGGAATGCCATATCCGCATAAGAAAAGGCAAACTTGTTTCCACCAAAGGCACATTGCAATAAGTTTGGCTTACCATTTGCCATCAGCTTGGCTTGGCGCACCTCTTCTTCAAAGAACCTTTGATGCACCCACTCTGATTTGAGCTCGGCAGTAAGCTTGGATAGCTCGATCATCTGTTCTTGGGATTTCTTATCTAAGGCCTCACACTTAGAGCTCGCCTCTTATAGCTCATGTTGAATCTCTGCCACCCTGGACTCATGCTTGCTACTATCGACCTTGAGGGGACTCAGCTCGGCAGCTGCCTGTTCATCCGCCACCTTGTGAGCAGCGGCCTCCTACTTGGCCTTCTCTAATTCGGCCTTGAGCTTTTTGAATTCTTGGTCCCAGGCTGCTGACCAAATCGAAATCACGGGGTCAGACACTAAAGCCAGTATGGTCCTTCTCTATTAAGGACAATAAGAATTTTTATAGCACATATTAAACTTACATGCCTTTCGTCGAGCCGACTATCTACACGGCCGAGATCTTCATCGAAAACTTTGAGTTTCCAGTTCAGCTCGGCAATCTCAAGAGCGTTGGCATCAGCAGCCGAGGATGAGGCCAGCGAGGCAAAATTATCAGTTAAATGGACTCTGGGTTATCGGAATGGGAGACACTTGGTTGAATTATTCTAGCAATCCATTATAATTCAAGAGTTTTGAGATTATTTCTCCTTACGCCTAGGAGTTATTTTGAGCCATGGGTAAGCTTATCAAACTTACCCATGGCTCGGGGGCTGTTATAACCATAAAGGAATATAAAACCTTATAAATAAACTTAAAACATTACATGGCTTACCTTAAAGCCCGCCAGCAAGCCATTGAAGGCTTCGTTCAATCCTCTATTAATGGACTGAATGCTCTGCAGAACCGCACCCATAAGGGTGTGATGTTCATCAGCGATGGATGAGATGGCCAAGGCATCCTCCATCATTGTCGACCACCCAGAAGAAACTTGCTCTGTCACGGGCGGCACCGGCGGCGGCACTGAAGACTCCGGAAGACTAGAGCTCCCTGGAGTTGTCTCTGAAGGAAGCTTGAAGGGAATTCGGTCCCCCTCTCCGCTCGCCGGGAAGGAACCAACCTCCTAGGTCCCGATGATTGAGGCATGGACCTCGGCCAGGACCTCCCGGTCTTCGGTGGCCGGTGTATCAACTTCTCCTGGGACCTCTCAGTCCTCGGCGTCCAATGTACCCACCTCGGACATCACCACATTGTCTCTGGCGACGGGGCCTGGTGCGATACGACCTCGACCGCCTCATCCGAGGCCTGGGGAAGGGTACTGGAGGACGGATTCCCGCTCTCCGCCATCTCGGCTAGTGATGAACCCCCCTCTAAGACCTGGCCCTTCGGGAGGTATCGGACAGGGCTGCGACAAGAACAACTTGTTTCTCATTACTAATAAAAACACGGTGTAATTTCACTAAATAAAGGATCAGATTCTATACTTTTGGGCCAGGGACTTGACGCTAGAGGTTCGTTGGGAAACCGTCTCAAAGGTTTCGAGATCCTCATCAGAATCCGGGCCATCGTCGAGCAGGGTGACCTTGCTCTTGCAAGGTTTCTTCAGGGCGCGAGGAGGCAGCCCCTCCTCGGCCTCTTATGGCGCCGCCCTCTTCCTCGTTTGGAAAGAATATTTATCCTCCTCATCCTCCGCATCCTCCCCCTCATGGGTCGACGAGACATGGGTGTCCCCGGACTTGGTATCTGGAGGACCCCTCGAATGGAGACCTCTGCGGGACTCCTTCTTCTCAGGCGCCATGTACGGCGCCACTACCAGCATTGCGGTCAGCAATGCCGATTGGCGTTCCTCGGGCAAGGGAGCCGGGCCGCCTATGTTTTCGGCTTTGACCAGCCACCCTTGCAGGGATGGTAGGAGAAATGGTAAGACCCTCTATAAAAATTGGAGCTTTAAGTAAGTATATGAGCTCGGACATATCTCCAAGGGGGGGGGTCGGCATCCAAGCCAGCGTCTTCCTCCTCAGCCGACCAATCCTGCTCACGCTTGAGCAGCATCCACCAAAGGTTCACATGGGCGGTGTGGTAGAATTCCTGCACCACCCAGGGTTCGCCGGGCTTGTAGGACCAGATCAGGGTATCCCGACCCTGGCAGGGAAGGATGCGGCGATGGAGCACGGCCTGAACCATGTTGGTCAGTTTGATGTTTGCCGCCACCATCTGCCTGATGCGGTTGTGCACCAGCTTCACCATCGGAGCCGATCCCCACTCTAGGCATTTTTTTAACCTAGGTTAGCCTCACGGGGGGTCTAGATGTGAATGCGGCGGGCGCTGCCCAGTTTGCTTCTCGTGGCTCGGTGATGTAGAGCCACTCCTTCTGCCAGCCCTTGATGGTGTCAATCAAGGTGCCCTCCGGCCACGCCACGCAGCAAAGCTTGCTTATCACGGCCCCACTGCAGTCGGCATGTTGACTGCTGACCAACTTTGGCTTGACATTGAAGGTTTTAAGCCAAAGGACAAAGTGTGGATGAACCCTTAGGAAGGCCTCGCAAATAGTAATGAAGGTGGAGATGTGCATGAGTGAATTTGGGGGAAGATCGTAGAAATCTAACCTGTAGTAGAACATGAGGCCCCTAATAAAGGGGTAGAGTCGGAAGCCCAGACCCAACATGAAGTGTGGGACGAACACCACCCGCTCACCAAGCCTTGGTGTAGGCACCACATGGCCCTTCTCTGGTGCATGGTGGGCGATCTCGTTCAGGAGGTAGCCGGAACACTTCAGCTCATAGATGTCCTCGTCGGAGATGCTGGCGATCTCCCACTTGCCCTGAGAGCCTGAGCTGGCCATTGTTGTGCTTGGAAAAGGGGTGGCTGGAATGGGTGCGAGATGAAATGGATCCGGGCGCTCGAGCTTGAAAGAAAAGGAGTAGAACTTGGAATGCCTATTGTGGGCTTTGGATCTTTTTCCTCTTTATGGGAGGCTCTAAAACCAATGGTCCCTGCTTACTGCGCCACTCGCTCTGACACTTCCCGAAATGAACGCACCCTTCAACGCACGTGGGCTAGTGAAAGGACGTGGATGTCGCCTAGAGGGGGGTGAATAGGCGTTTTAAAATAATTACGGTTTAGGCTTGAACAAATGCGGAATAAAACTAACGTTTAATTTGTCAAGCACAAAACCTACAACAACTAGGCTCACCTATGTGCACCAACAACTTATGCTAAGCAAGATAAACAACTAAGTGATAGCAAGATATATGACAATAAACAATATGGCTATCACAAAGTAAAGTGTATAAGTAAAGGGTTCGGGTAAGAGATAACCGAGGCACGCGGAGACGATGATGTATCCCGAAGTTCACACCCTTGCGGATGCTAATCTCCGTTGGAGCAGTGTGGAGGCACAATGCTCCCCAAGATGCCACTAAGGCCGTCGTAATCTCCTCACGCCCTCGCACAATACAAGATGACGTGATTCCACTAAGGGACTCTTGAGGGCGGTCACCGAACCCGTACAAATGGCGAACCTTGGGGGCGGTCACCGGTACCCGTACAAATTGCTCGGGGCAATCTCCACAACCTAATTGGAGACCCCGACGCTTTCCGGAGCTTTACACCACAATGATTGAGCTCCGAGACACCACCAAGCTTCTAGGACGCCAAAGCATCCACGAAGAACAATATCTAGGGTACTAAGTACCAGAGGTAATAAGCTTCTCAAACTTCACTTCCACGTATCACCGTGGAGAACTCAAACCGCTGCAACTAATGCAATGGCAAGAACACACAAAGTGGTCAAGTCCCTCACACTCAAATCCCTCCACAACAACAAAAGCTATTGAGAAATATGAGAGGAAGAACAAGGAGCTCACAAAGAACTCCAAGATCTAGATCCAAGGGGTTCCCCTCACATAGAGGAGAAAGGGATTGGTGGAGATGTGGATCTAGATCTCCTCTCTCTTTTCCCTCAAGAACAAGCAAGAATCATTGGAGGGATTGAGAGTTAGCAAGCTCTAAGAATGTCAACAATGGAGGTAGAACATGAGCTCAACGGATGGATAAAGCCAAGGGGGAAGAAGACCCCCTTTTTATAGTGGGGGAAGGAATCGGACCGTTACCCCCACTTACAGCCCGAGCCCAGCGGTACTACAAGTGGGCCCATGGTAGTGCAAAGATACTACCGGGCCAACCACCGCCAAGAAAGTCTTCGCAAAAAGTTCGACGTAGTACAGCCGCAAAGATGACGGTACTAAAGTCCTGGAGCGGTACTACCGCTGGGACAGCGGTACTACCGCCAGCTCTAGCAGTACTACCTCTAGGGCCAGCGGTACTACCGTCAGCTCTAGCGGTACTACCACTAGGGCCAGCGGTACTACCGCTAGGTCTAGCGGTACTACCGCTCGCCACTGAAACAGCCATAACTTTCGCATACGAGCTCTGAATGGAGCAAACCCAAGCTTGTTGGATTCAGGACGACAAGAGCTATCCAAACAGATATGAGACCTCTATGAATGAAGAACCGACAAGATCTAGGTCCAGCGGTACTACCGCTTGCCACAGAAATCTTAAGACCATGCAGATATGACAATGCCAATGATATAGAGATGTGAGACCTCTATGAATGAACTCGAGCTTGTCATGAAGATCATAGTAGATGCATATGGACTCCGTTTTCGATGAACTCGAGCTTGTCATGAAGATGACCATAAGCTCTAAAACTCACAAAGAGAAACACCAAATCAGAACCAAGAAGTATGATGCAAAGATGCAAATGGTTTGAGCTCTCAACGAACGATACGATCAAGCTACTCACTTGAGAGCCCCCCTTGATAGTACATCATTCTATCCTAAAACAGAAAACCTATCAAGGGCAAACCTATACCTTGCACCTCGACCTCTTGAGCTAGATGATGATGATCTTGGCTTCCTCAAGATGGACCACCTTTCTTCATTGCGTTGGCTTGATGAAGACTAGTTGATTGCTCCCCCATACTCACTATGGGTGAGCCACTCTTCAGCATATCTTCACAAGTCCATTGCCACCACAATGGACCGCAAGCTTCAAGCATGATATATTCGTGCTGATCCACTTGAACTTGCACACCACAATCTTGATGACGATCACCACTTGACGTCATCCTTCATGGGTTGTATGAGATCTTCCTTTTGACGCAAGCCCATGGAAACACACCTAACCCCCACATAGAACTCTCACGAAGACCATGGGTTAGTACACAAACACGTAATGGACAATGCTTACCATACCATGGGATCACTTGATCCCTCTCGGTACATCTTGTACGCTTTGTGTGTTGATCATCTTGATTTACTCTTTGTCTGAGATCTTGATCAACCTTGTGTCTCTATGACCATTCTTTGGATAATACCTTGAATACCATCTTGGTCATCATATAAACTCCTTGAACCCAACAGATGGACTTCAAGAAGTGCCTATGGACAAATCCTATAAATATAACTTAAGGCAACCATTAGTCCATAGGAATTATCATCAATTACCAAAACCACATATGGAGATATATGCTCTAACAGCTAGCCTGGGTCATTATTCAAATCCCCTTAAATGCGGAACACGATCTCCTCGTTGATAGGACGTTCCCAAGGGAAAGTGGCCTCGAGCCGTGGTTCGAGTTTTTTCGTAATTGGTTATCACGACATTTTGTTAGAAGGGTTGCCACATGAGGGACCGTTCAACTTTGGGCTTTTAAGCCTTTAGACTTAATGACGCCTCTTTTAAGAACGTGATGTCACCACAGCAACCAAATCGAAGCCAGCTGAACATAAAGGGAACTCTCCATGCAAGCCGATCATTTTAAGGGTGCGGCTGCCGAAGAACATACACATCGGTGTTGGGGGCCAGTTCGGGGGGCTAGTGAGTTAGTCCTCGATTAAGGGGTCCTTGGGCAGTTGGCTTATCCCTTATGGTCCAACCATATGGTCCACATCATTGAAGACCGGATTATGTGACGACTTTATGATCGAGATGGAATGCTCCAAAGGCTGGCATGCACTCCAAGTTAAGAAGACCAGATTGACCCATCTGTCCCGAGCTGAGGTCGGTAATATGTAACCCTAGGAACCCTTGTGTCTATATAAACCAAAGTTTCTCATGTGTATATGCAGGTTGAGTCATCTAGGGTTTAGCTCATATGATCTCAAGGTAGATCAACTCTGTAATCATCATCCACATCAATATAATCAAGCATGACATAGGGTTTTACCTCCTAAAGAGGGCCCAAACCTAGGTAAATACTATCTACCCTTTCTCCTGCAATTCATCGATCCAAGGTCCACAGTTTGGGACCCCTACTTGAGATCTTCCTGTTGACACCGACAGTCGGCATTCATTGGTATTAGCAGGAAGCAACGAAAAACAACAAGATGGGGAAGGTCCTAGGACCAAAAAATTTGAAGATCAAAGAGAAAGAAACATAGTAGCCCTAAAAAGCTGCAGCCCAACACTCCATACAAACCACACTAGGCAGCGCAGCTCCAACTACGACGGTGAACAATCATGGAAAACAAGGCGAGGTTGGCGTCACTATGGGCAACCGAAAGAACTGCATATCACGCGTCATCGTATACCACCAGTCCCCCACTGCGGCTTTGACTTCACACCAACACATAGTCGAGGCACACCCAGGACACGCCGAAGAAGAACAGCCGCCTACCAGGATCAAGCCCACGCCTCTGATATTGCTCATTGTCATCATCGTTGCCACAGAAGCCACCATGCATGTCAAGTCGTACGAAGCAGCAAAGTTTTCAAAGTCTTCAAGACGGTGCCCTAAAGAGGGGAACAACGATGAAGACGATGCCACTGCACGACCCTACAACATGATCTTGGATTTCACCTGAAGGACTTTATCCAGAAGAACTGGTTGTGAGATTCCCAACAACGCCCCAAGGAGGATAACGACGCCTGCACGCACCGTCGCCGTCGGCCGGTCAACACCGTCCATGCTTTCACCCGAGAAGCCACTCCTGCGCAGCAGGCCTAGGTCGAGCCATACCTCCATTGGACCATGCACCCCCACACAGCGAGCACACCACCTCTGTGCAGGGCCACCATCAAGCCTTCCGATGACGGACCTGCAAAGACCAGATCAAGTCATGCACCCTGCACCTAGCTACGGTCGGAGCCTCCCAGCTCCAATAAGCGGCAATCGGCCACTACGAACAGCCAGCAGTGCCCTTATCGGACTGCCAGCACTAGTAGACCTAGTAGATCCAAGCCTCCCTGCACCAGACTGTCTCTTCGTGCCCCTGACGGGCCTCCAGAACCTCCCTGCAGTGTGGCCTCGCCCGCGGCAGCCCTTGCGTGCCGCCCGCTCCCTCAAGTGTCGGATCCCGCGCCCGAGCCGTCGCCGCGCAGCCACCTTGCTCGAAACCTCCATGTCTACAACCTCCATGACATCGCCTTGTTGCACCGTCGTACGCGTGCCTGCACGCGCTCAAGCATAGCCACCCCGAACCATGCACGCGCTAGATCAGACCAGATCTGGACCAGCCGTACATCAGCCACCGTCCCCACGGAGCACCCTCTGCCATCGTTACCAGACCCCAGGCAACCCCGGCCACCCAGCACGCACGCCATCGCTGCCCTGGCCTCACGCCAAGACGATGCCTCTTCTGAGAACCGACATAGGCCGGCGACCTGCCTCCCCACCAAATCCGAGCGCGAGGGCCCCGGATCTGTCACCTTGTAGGTAACCGCTGGACAATCTCTGTGAACGAGGTGCACGTCACCCCCGTCTAGTCCTGGGGTCGCTGCCTCTGCCAACCAGCGCTAGCACGCTCGAGCTCCCGCAGGAGCAGATGACCTGTGCCGCACCAGCTCGAGATGGGAGGAGGGAGAGAGCCCCGCTGGCGCTGAGTGCTACTGCAACAAAAGACCTTCCAACGGCGCCAGAAATAGGCACGTCGATGGGAGAATACTTGGCTTGATCTTTCTGCTGCGGCTACGCCTTAAGGGACTTCCTAGGCAAGTATGCAAAGGATTTCCCCCGTGGCCTTGGAGCCTTGCGTTGGTGTTCCCTCAAAGCGGAAAGGGTGATGTAGTGTAGCGGTGGTAAGTATTTTCCTCAGTTTGAGAACCAAGGTATCAATCCAGTGGAGGAGTATCTCAAGATCCTGCACAAACACAAAAGCTTGCTCCCAACGCTATGAAGGGGTTGTCAATCCCTTATAGATTGTTTGCCAAGTGAGAACTGAAAGCAACAAAGTAACAAAGCAAAGTAAAAGCGGAGATGTAAATGATGGATGTGAATAGACCTGGGGGTCGTAGTGTTTACTAGTGGCTTCTCTCATGAAAGCAAGTAGACGGTGGGTGAACAAATTACTGTCGAGCAATTGATAGAACTGCGCAAAGTCGTGACGATATCTATGCAATGATTATATCTATAGGCATCACGTCCAAAACAAGTAGACCGATACTTTCTGCATCTACTACTATTACTCCACACGTCGACCGCTATCCAGCATGCATCTAGTGTATTAAGTCCATAAGAACAGAGTAACGCCTTAAGCAAGATGACATGATGTAGAGGGATAATCTCAAACCAATGATAAAAACCCCATCTTTTTACCCTTGATGGCAACTACTTGATGTGTGCCTTGCTGCCCCTACTGTCACTGGGAAAGGTCACCACATGGTAGAACCCAAAACCAAGCACTTCTCCCATTGCAAGAATCATAGATCTAGTTGGCCAAACAAAACCCAAGACTCGGAGAGACTTACAAGGATATCAAATCATGCATATAAGAAATCAGCAAAGACTCAAATATATATCATAGATAATCTGATCACAAATCCACAATTCATCGGATCTCGACAAACACACCGCCAAAGAAGATTACATCAGATAGATCTCCATGAAGATCATGGAGAACTTTGTATTCAAGATCCAAGAGAGAGAAGAAGCCATCTAGCTACTAACTACGGACCCGTAGGTCTGAAGTGAACTACTCACGAGTCATTGGAGGGGCGATGATGATGATGAAGAAGCCCTCCAACTCCAAAGTCCCCTCCGGCAGGGCGCCGGGAAGGGTCTCCAGATGAGATCTCGCGGAAACGGAAGCTTGCGGCGGCGGAAAAGTATTTTCGAGGCTCCCCTGATTTTTTGGAGAATACTTGGGAATATATAGGCCAAGGATCTAGGTCAGGGGGCGGCTAGGGAGGCCACAAGCCCTGACACCGCCGCCTCCCCCTGGTGGCATGGTGGGAGCTTGTGGGCTCCCTGGAGCCCACGTGGCTTGGCCCAGAGGCCCCTTGATCTTCTTCCGTTCGGGAAAAAATCATTTCGGAGTTTTTATTCCATTTGGACTCCGTTCCAAAATCAAATCTGAAAAGAGTGAAAAACACAGAAAAAACAGGAACTGGCACTTGGCACTGAATTAACAAGTTAGTCCCAAAAAATATATAAAAGGTACATAAAACATCCAAAGATGACAAGATAACAACATGAAACCATCAAAAATTATAGATACGTTTGAGACGTATCACTGAGCCGTGGGGGCTTTGCCCGGCGACTCCTGTCGACGGAAGCAAGGGGTGGGGGCGCGATGGGTGTGGCCTAGCGAGGGAGCGATGGGTGTGGCCTAGCGGTGGCGGCTAGGTTTCGCCCTGGTCGTCCGCGGGAGCGATCGAGGAGCGACCCGTAATAGACACAAAACTTAATAGAACTTCGTCACATGGGTTTGTGTAATTAAGATAGATCATTCACTTAGGTACTTTAAAGACAAGATTCATAATTGTTCTCACATAATACCAAATGTATTATATCATTACCATTATTTATATCACCAAATATAAGCTATGTAAACATTAAAACAAGCAAAGTATGCATGCAAAACAGAATCTGTCAAAAACAGAACAATGTGTAAGAATCTGAACTTAGCCCATATTTCCCTACGTCTAAAAATTCTGAAAAATTAGGACAACATATAAAATTGCGATATAAGAACTGTGTAAAAATTTCAGAATCTTTTTACTCTCCTATAAAATCACATAATTCATATATTGGACACAAAAATTTCTGTTTTTGCATAGAATCAAATCAACAAGTATCCACACTATCCCAAAGGCTTTACTTGGCAAATTATTGAAATAAACGACACAAAAAATTATTAATACAGTATATTAATGATGTAAATACACAAAGACAAAAAGTATAAGTGTTGGATTGTCTCCCAACAAGTGCTTTTTAATGGCTTTTAGCTAGGCATGATAATTTCAATGATGCTGACATAAGAATAATAGATGAAACATGCAACAGAGCATCATGAAGCACATGACAAGCACATTTAAGTTTGACCCACTTCCAATGCATAGGGATTTTGCAAGAAAACAATTTATTGTAGCAAGAATAAACTAGCATAGGAAGGCAAAACAAGCATGACGTCAAAAGTTTGAACACATAGAGGGGAAACTTGATATTATTGGAATGCCTAAAAGCATATGCTCCTCTCTCATAATAATTTTCAGTAGCATCATCAAGAAATTCAACAATATAACTATGACATAAAGCATTAGTTTCATGATGCACAAGCATAGATTTTTTATTAAAATCCACGCAAGCAAAATTCTTCTCATTCATAGTAGTGGGAGCAAACTCAACAAAATAACTTGCATGTGATATTTGAGTGGCATGATCCAAAATAATGATGAAAATTTTTATGGTTATTATTACTCTTTATAGCGTACATGTCATCACCATAATCATCATAGATAGCAACTTTTTTGTCATAGTCAACTGAAGCCTCTTCCAAAATAGTGGACTCATTACTAAATGAAGTCATGACCTCTCCAAATCAACTTTCCTCATTATTATAATAAGATTAAACACCCCCCAAAATAGTAGGATCATTAGTACCTAGAGTTGACACTCTTCCAAACTGACTTTCATCAATATAATCATCGAAAATAGGAGGCATGCTATCATCATAATAAATTTGATCATCAAAACTTGGGGGACTAATAATACCATCTTCATCAAATATAGCATCCCCAAGCTTGTGGCTTTGCATATCATTAGCTTCATGTTTATTCATACAATTCATAATAAAAACATTGAAAACAAGCTCATCATTCAAGGATTTCACATTAAGCATTTTTATAAATTTTTCCTTTAACAAGTGAGCACAATTTTCCAAACCATCATTTTGAACAAAGCCATTAAAAAGGCAAAGCAAGTGAGGCAACCTAAATTCCATTTTTTATATGTTTATTTTATAAACCATACTAGTGAAAAACAAGAAACTAAAAGATTCAATTGCAAGATCTGAAGTTATACCTTCAAGCACTCACCTCCTCGGCAACGGCGCCAAAAAAGAGCTTGATGTCTACTACGCAAATTTATTCTTGTAGACTCTCTTGGGCCTCCAAGCGTAGAGTTTTATGGGACAGTAGCAATTTTCCCTGAAGTGGATTACCTAAGGTTTATCATTTCGTGGAGGTGTAGTATGAAGATGGTCTCTCTCAAACAACCCTGCAATCAAATACAAGAAATCTCTTACGTCCCCAACACACCCAATACAATGGTGAATTGTATAGGTGCACTAATTCAGCGAAGAGATGGTGATACAAGTGCAATATGGATATTATATATTGGTTTTTGTAATATGAAATATAAAAATGGCAATGTAGAAATTAGAAAATAGCGATAAAAATGTTATATAAATGCTTGGAAATAAGACCTAGGGTTCATACTTTCACTGGTGCAATATCTCAACAATGCTAAAATAATAAAATCATATGGTCATCCCTCAACTACAACAAAGAATCACTCCAAAGTTCATATCTAGAAGAGAACCTATGATGAAATTGTTGTTGGTAGTAGAACCACCTAAAAGTTATCCTTTCCGATCAATCTATCGGGCTATTCCTATAAGTGTCACAAACAGCCCTAGAGTTCGTAGTAGAATAACACCTATGATACATATCAATCAACCCTAATGTCACCTAGATACTGCAATGTCACATCAATTATCCGTGGGTTAAATATTCGACATGCATCACACAATTTCATATTCACCATATTCAATCAAACACAAAGAACTTCAAAGAGTACCCCACCATCACAGGAAGTAGGACAAGAACGTGTATCAACCCCTATGCATAGATTACCCCATTGTCACCACAGTAATATGCAAGTTGAGTACCAAGACATACATCAAGTGATGTCAAATCCAATATTCAATCCAAAATAACAAAATCTCAAAGGGAAAGATTCAAATCATCACATCAAGATAGCAATGGACAAACACCATATGATCCAACTATATTAACAAAGCTCGTGATACATCAAGATTGGGACATCTCAAAAACATGAAATATAAAGAGATCAAACACATAGCTATTGGTCCATACCCTCAACCCTAAGGGTGAACTACTCCCTTCTTTTCATGGACAACGTCGGGATGATGATGATGATGATGGCCTCTGGTGATGATTGCACCCTCTGGCACGGTGCCATAATATGGCTCCAGTTGAATTTTCTTTGGTACAAAGGCTTGCGATGGCAGAACGGAAGTTCTAGGTTAACTTTGGGGGGTCTGGATTTATAGGATTTTAGTGTTGGAATCACATCAGCCGGAGCCACGTGGGCCCCACAAGATAACAATGGCCCACCTAGGGGGTGGGCACACCGTGTTGTCTTGTGTCCCACACGTGGCTCCCCTCCGATGGTTGTTCGCTCTGATATTTCTTATGTTCCCCAAAAAATATCATCAAAAAGTTCCGGGCAATTTTGAGAACTTTTATTTTCTACACAGAAAGCAACACCACGACAATTCTACTGAAAAATAACATTAGTCCGGGTTAGTTCTAATTAAATCATATAGAGTGCATAAAAACCATTAAAAAGTATTGTAAACATAAGCAAATATGGCATGAATACTTCATAAATTATCTATACATTGGAGATGTACCAACGTATCTACAAACTTTATTGTTCCATGCTATTATATTATCATTCTTGGATGCTTTATATGCAGTTATATGTTGTTTTATATCATTTTTGGGAACTAACCTATTAACCTAGTGCCTATTGCTAGTTGATTTTTTGCATGTTTTATGCTTTTCAAGAAATCATTACCAAATGAATTCAAAATACAACGAAACTTTTTGTTGTTTTTTTCTAGACAAAAATAAGAATGGAAGCTTTGGAGGTAGACTAGATGCCACACGAGGTGGTGCCAAGCCAACAGGGCATGCCCAAGGGGGTAGTCGCCCCTTGATGCCTTGGGACCACCTCCCGATGCCTCTTGACCTAAATTCGGCTCTATAAATCCTAATATGTTGGGAAAGCACCAAAGAGCCACCCGAAATACTTTTTCTGTCGCCACAAACTTCTCTTCCGCCATGATCCCATCTGGAGCCCTTTTGTCGGATTGATCATGGAGGGCATATGGATCAACCTTGTTGCTCCCATGATGATGTGTGAGCGGTCTACCACAGACCTACGGGTCCATAGCGAGTACCTAGATGACTAACTCTCTCTCTCTCTATATATATATATAGTTCAATACAAAGTTCACCTCGATTCCCACGGTGGTCTATTTGATGTAATCCTCTTTGCGGTGTGTTTGTTGGGATCCGATGAGTTGTGGGTTTATGTTCAGATTATTCATGAAAACTATTTGAGTCATCTATGAATTCTTATAGGCATAAATTATGATAGTTTCAAATTTCTCCCTGATCTGTCAGTTTGGTTTGGCCAACTAGATTGATTTATCTTCAGTGGGAATGGTGCGTTATGATGGGTTCAATCTTGTGTTGCTCAATACAAGGGATAGAAAGGGACATGACACGTATTGTATTGCTTCCATTAAGAATAAAAAGATGGGGTTTATTCATACTGCTTGAGTTTACTTTGTCTACATCATGTCATCTTGCTTCAAGCATTACTTTGTTTTATACTTAATATTCTAGACGTATGCTAGATGCGGTCGATGAGTGCAGGAATAGTAGTAGATGCAGGCACGAGTCAGTCCACTTTCTCATGGACGTGATGTCTATATATCTGACCATTTATGTGGATAAATATAACATAACTATGCGCTTTTCTGTCGATTGCCCGACAATAATTTGTTTACCCACCGAATGCTATCATCGAGAGAGAAGCCTCTAGCGAAAACTATGGCCCCCGGGTCTTCAAAAATTATATTACAAAAACCATAAAAATACTGCTGCACTTTTTATTCTGTTATTTTATTTTATATTTATATTATCTTTCTATCACTACTTAATATTGGCAAGTAATGAGATCAAGGGGCTTGACAATCCTCTTGCCCGCTTTGGGTGCAAGTGTTTGCTGTTTTGTGTATAGGTGCTGAGGATGAGCATTTGCGTGGTCCTCCTATTGGTTCGATAACCTTGGTTCACACTCACGGAAATACTTATCTCTATTGTGTTGCATTGATACTTGTGATATGCGTTGGATACTTCCCCGAAGAGGAGGGGATGATGCAGCACAGTATATATGAGTATTTTCCTTAGTGAGAACCAAGGTTATCGAACCAATAGGAGGACCACGCAATTTTCTTTCTTCAACGCCTACACACAAAAGAGCACACACTTGCACCCAACACGGGCACAAGGGTTGTCGATCCCCATCAACTCGTTACTTGCAAGTAATAAGTGATGTAGTTGGATAGTTGGATGAACATAAATGGACAATAAATAAGAACAACAAGGTAATTCGTGTTTTTGTATTTATATTTGTGAATAGACCCGAGGGCCATAGTTTTCGCTAGAGGCTTCTCTCTCGTAAAAAGCATACGGTGGGTAAACAAATTATTGTTGGGCAATTGATACAAAATTGCAAAGTTATGCAATATTTATTCATGCAAATGATCATTATATATAGGCATCATGTACATAATCAAGTAGACCAAATCCTACATGCATCTACTACTATTACTCCACCCATCGACCACTATCCAGCATGCATATAGAGTATTAGGTGAGGTAGAGTAATGCTTGGAGAACAATGACATGATGTAGACAAAGCAAATCCAGTTAATATGAATCAACCCCATTGTTTTACTCTTCGTGGAAAAATACAATACGTGTCATGTCCCTTTCTATCACTGGGATTGAACACCACAAGATTGATCCCACTACAATGTACTGCTACAGCGACAAAAATCTTCTGTTGTCTCTTGAGCTTGCGTTGGTTTTTCCCTTGAATAGGAAAGGGCGATGCAGCATAGGAGCAGTAAGTATTTCCCTCAGTTTGAGAACCAAGGTATCAATCCAGTAGGAGAATCGCGTCAAGTCCAGAGTACCTGCACAAACACAAAAGAGCTTGCACCCAATGCTATAAAGGGGTTGTCAATCCCTTCAAGATTGATTGCAAAGTGAGACCTGAAGGCGGAAAGTGAAACGAAGTAAAAGAGTAAGGCTGAAAATATGGTGTGAAGTAGACCAGGGGGCCATAGTGTTCACTAGAGGCTTCTCTCAAAATAGCAAATATTACGGTGGGTGAACAAATTACTGTCGAGCAATTGATAGAACCGCGCAAAGTCATGACGATATCTAAGGCAATGATCATACATATAGGCATCACGTCCGAGACAAGTAGACAGATAATTTCTGCATCTACTACTATTACTCCACACATCGACCGCTATCGAGCATGCATATAGAGTATTGATTTCATGACAAACAGAGTAACATCTTAAGCAAGATGACATGATGTAGAGGGATAAACTCAAACCAATGATGAAAACCCCATCTTTTTACCCTTGATGGCAACAACATGATGCGTGCCTCGCTACCCCTTCTATCACTGGGTGAGATCACCGCACGGTATGAACGCAAAACCAAGCACTTCTCGCATTGCAAGAATCATAGATCAAGCTGGCCAAACAAAACCCACAACTCGAAGAGAATTACAAGCATATGAAATCATGCATAAGAGAGATCAGAAGAAACTAAAATAAGATTCATAGATAATCTGATCATAACTCCACAATTCATCGGATCTCGACAAACACACCGCAAAAGAAGATTACATCGGATAGATCTCCATGAAGATCATGGAGAACTTTGTATTGAAGATCCAAGAGAGAGAAGACACCATCTAGCTACTAGCTATGGACCCGTAGGTCTGTGGTGAACTACTCACGCATCATCGGAGAGGTCATGGTGTTGATGAAGAAGCCCTCCGTATCTGAATGCCCCCTCCGGCAGGGCACCAGAACGTGCCCCAGATGGGATCTTGCAGAGACAGAAGCTTGCGGCGGCGGAAAAGTGTTTTCGTGGCTCTCCGAATTTTTTTTGGGATTTTAGGGAATATATATAGGTGAAAGACCTAGGGCAGAGGAGGCTCAGGAAGCCCACAAGCCTGGGAGGCGCGCCCCCCTGGCCGCGGCTAGGGGGCTTGTGGGGTCCCTGGTGGACCTCTCCCTTGGTTCTCAAGTCTCCCGATCGTCTTCTGTTTCGGAAAAAATATTTTCGGAAGTTTTATTCCATTTTGGCTACGTTTAAAATCCTCCTCTGAAAAGGGTCAAAAACACGGAAAAAACAGGAACTGGCACTTGGCACTGAGTTAATAAGTTAGTCCCAAAAAAGATATAATAGGCATACAAAACATCCAAAGTTTGACAAGATAATAGCATGAAACCATCAAAAATTATAGATACGTTGGAGACGTATCAAGCATCCCCAAGCTTAACTCCTGCTCATCCTCGAGTAGGGAAGTGATAAAGACTGAATTTTTGATGTGGAATGCTACCTAGCATAGTTTTCCTTTGTAGCTTCTTTCATGTGACATGAATGTTCAGATCCGTAAGATTCAAAACAATAGTTTTCTATTGACATGAAAACAATAATACTTCAAGCAAACTAGCAAGGTAATCATGAACTTTCAAAATAACAAGGCCAGAGAAAGTTATCCCTACAAAATCATATAGTCTAGCTATGCTCCATCATCCCACACAACTAATTTAAATCATGCACAACCCCGGTATTGGCCAAGTAATTTTTTTCACACTCTTACTTTCTCAAACCTTTTTCAACTATCATGCAATACATGAGCGTGAGCCATGGATATAGCACTATAGGTGGAATAGAGTGTTGTGGTGGTTGTGAGACCAAAAAGGAGGAGATGGTCACACTGACTCGGCGTATCAAAGGGTTATGGAGATGCCCATTAATAGATATCAATGTGAATGAGTAGGGATTGCCATACAAAGGATGCACTAGAGCTATAAGTATGTGAAATCTCTAAAGGAGAACTAGTGGGTGTGCATCCAACTTGCTTGCTCACGAAGACCTAGGGCAATTTGAGGAAGCCCATCATTGGAATATACAAGCCAAGTTATATAATAAAGATTCCCACTAGCATATGGTGGTGATGAAACGAGAGGCTCTCAATCATGAAGAACATGGTGTTATCATAAAGCACAAGTGTGGAAAAAGATAGTAGCATTGTCCCTTCTCTCTTTTTCTCTCTTTTTTATTTGGGCCCTTTGGCCTCTTTTTTTTGTTTGGGCTCTTTGGCCTCTTTTTTTATTTCCTCACATGGGACAATGCTCTAATAATGATGATCATCAAACTTTTATTTACTCACAGCTCAAAGATCAGAACGATGATGACTCTGTAGGAAATGCCTCCGGCAGTGTATCGGGATGTGCAACGATCTAGCTTGGCGTATGACGTTGAAACATCTCGCTAGCTATCTTACGATCATGCAATGGCAATATGAGAGTGACGGCACAAGTCATGAGACGGAACGTGGGAGTTGCATGGCAATATATCTCGGAATGGTTACGAAAATGCCATAGTAGGTAGGTATGGTGGCTGTTTTGAGGAGGGCATATGGTGGGTTTGTGCACCAGCGAAAGTTGCGCGGCACTAGAGAGGCTAGCAATGGTGGAAGGTGAAAGTGCATATATACCATGGACTCACATTAGTCATGAATAAATCACATACTTATTGCGAAAGTTTTTATTAGTAATCGAAACAAAGTGCTAAACACATACTCCTAGGGGAAGGGTTGGTAGGTGTTAACCATCGCGCGATCCCGACCTCAACACAAAGGATGACAATCAATAGATCAATTATGCTCCGACTTCCTAACATAGCGGTTCACCATACGTGCATGCTACGGGAATCACTAACTTCAACACAAGTATTTCTAGATTCACTACACCCTACTAACATAACTCTTTATATTACCAAATCCACGTCTCAAAACTAATTGAGAGGAATCAAAACTTCTCTTTCTACTCAATGCACATGAAGATGGAGGTTTTTTTGTATCCTCTTTGGGTACCTGTCACCTTTGGTACTACTTTCATAGCACAAGCCAACTACCAAGTCACGCACTGCCGTGCTCTATAATACCTAAGTGAAGCACATAGAGCAAAATTATCTAGCTCAAAAGATATAAGTGAAGCACGATGAGCATTCTAGCAAAATCACGATGAGTGCATGTCTCTATCAAAAGGTGTGCAGCAAGGATGATTGTGACACAATAAAAAGAAAAGACTCCTACGATACAAGACGCTGCAAGCAAAACACATATCATGTGGTGAATAAAAATATAGCTTCAAGTAATGTTACCGATGGATTGAATACGAAAGAGAGGATGCCTTCCCGGGGCATCCCCAAGCTTAGGCTTTGTGGTGTCCTTGAATTTGGCTTGGGGTGCCTTGGGCATCACCAAGCTTGAGCTCTTTCCACTCTTTATCCCTTTGTCCATGAGAACATCACCCAAAACTTGAAAACTTCACAACACAAAACTTAAACGGAAACTTGTGATATCATTAGCACAAGGAAACAAACTACCACCTCTTTAGGTACTGTAGCAATCTTGATTTCTATTTATATTGGTGTTATATTACTGTATTCTCACTTTTCCATGGCTAGTACCCCCGATACTATCCATAGTTTCATCAAAACAAGCAACCAACTCAACAAAAACAGAATCTGTCAAAAACAGAACAGTCTGTAGCAATCTGTATACTTCGTATACTTCTGGTACCTCACAAATTCTAAAACATTCCGACTGCCTGGGAAAAATGCATGTCAACCAGCATCAAAAAGAATCAACTCAAAATCTCTTTCTGAATAAAAATTAAAAATAATCTCGTGAGCGAAAAGTTTCTGTCTTTTTCCAGCACGATCAAACAACCATCACCAAGACTAGTCATAAAGGTTTTGCTTGGCTCAAACACAAAAAAGAAACACAAAAAACACAATCATAACAGAATTATGATGGTGTAGACACAACAAAACAGAAAGCAAAAAAGCAAAGATAAATTCATTGGGTTGCCTCCCAACAAGTGCTATTGTTTAACGCCCTTAGCTAGGCATTGATAATTCAATGATGCTCACATAAAAGATAGCAAACGGACACGAAGAGAGCATCATGAAACATGTGACAAACATATCTAATTCTAACATACTTCCTATGCATAGGCATTTTATAGGAAAACAAATTGGCAAGACAACCAATAGTTACCAAATGCAAGGAAGAAGAAAGAGACAATAGCAATCTCAACATAACGAGAGGTAATTTGGTAACATAAAAGTTTCTACCACAATATTTTCCTCTCTCATAGCAATTACATGTGGGATCATATTCAAATTCAACCATATAGATATCACAAAGGATATTATTTTCATGATCCACAGGCATGCAAAGTTGACGCTCTTCAAAAATAGTGGGATTATCATCAACCAAAGTCATGACTTCTCCAATCCCACTTTCAATATTATTGCAAACATCATACTCATCATGAGGCTTAAACAAATTTTTAAGATAACAAGAAAAAGTGTCACCCCAATCACGATCATTGCAACAAGTAGTGGACAAAGCAAAACTAGTATCCCGAAGCTTAGGATTTTGCATATTTTTAGAATTTATAATGAAACCATTGCAATCATGCTTTTCATTCAAGGAGCCCTCGTGAATTACTTCATAAATTTCTTAATCACGATTTTCAGATTCACGCATCTCAAGCAAAACTCCAATGAGAAAGTCAAGTGCACTCAACTCACTAGCAATTGGTTCAACATAAATGGATCTCTTAAAGAGATTAGCAAGTGGATGAGGATCCATATCAATAGATTTTCAGCTAGCGAAGATGCAAGCATATTGAAGGTACATGGCAACACAAGCAAACAGAAAGCAAGCGAAAGAAAAGGTCGAACGAAAAAGGAAAATATTTTTGTAATTTTTTGTTTTTCAGAAGTGGGGGAGAGGAAAACGAGAGGAAAAAAGTAAATGCAAGAGATGAGTTTGCGACACTTACTTGTATGAGTTCTTGACTTGATCCTCCCCGGCAACGGCGCCAGAAATTGGCACGTTGATGGGAGACTATCCTTGACTTGATCCTCCTCCGCGGCAACGGCGCCAGAAATCCTTCTGCTACGGTGACAGAAATCTTCTGTCGTCTCTTGAGCTTGCGTTGGTTTTTCCCTTGAAGAGGAAAGGGTGATGCAGCACATGAGTAGTAAGTATTTCCCTCAGTTTGAGAACCAAGGTATCAATCCAGTAGGAGAATCGCGTCAAGTCTAGAGTACCTGCACAAACAAAAAAGAGCTTGCACCCAACGCTATAAAGGGGTTGTCAATCCCTTTAAGATTAATTGCAAATGAGATCTGAAGGCGGAAAGTGAAACGAAGTAAAAGAGTAAGGCTGAAAATATGGTGTGAAGTAGACCCGGGGGCCATAGTGTTCACTAGAGGCTTATATCAAAATAGCAAATATTACGGTGGGTGAACAAATTACTGTCGAGCAATTGATAGAACCGCGCAAAGTCATGACGATATCTAAGGCAATGATCATACATATAGGCATCATGTCCGAGACAAGTAGACCGATACTTTCTGCATCTACTACTATTACTCCACACATCGACCGCTATCCAGCATGCATCTAGTGTATTGAGTTCATAACGAACAGAGTAACGTCTTAAGCAAGATGACATGATGTAGAGGGATAAACTCAAACCAATGATGAAAACCCCATCTTTTTACCCTTGATGGCAACAACACGATGCGTGCCTCGCTACCCCTTCTGTCACTGGGTGAGGTCACCGCATGGTATGAACCCAAAACCAAGCACTTCTCCCATTGCAAGAATCATAGATCAAGCTGGCCAAACAAAACCCACAACTAGAAGAGAATTACAAGGATATGAAATCATGCATAAGAGAGATCAGAAGAAACTCAAATAAGATTCATAGATAATCTGATCATAAATCCACAATTCATCGGATCTCGACAAACACACCACAAAAGAAGATTACATCGGATAGATCTTCATGAAGATCAAGGAGAACTTTATATTGAAGATCCAAGAGAGAGAAGAAGCCATCTAGCTACTAGCTATGGACCCGTAGGTATATGGTGAACTACTCACGCATCATCGGAGAGGTCATGGTGTTGATGAAGAAGCCCTTCGTATCCGAATCCCCTCTCCGGCAGGGCACCAGAACGTGCCCCAGATGGGATCTTGGGGAGACAGAAGCTTGCGGTGGCGGAAAAGTGTTTTCGTGGCTCTCCTGATTTTTTCTGGGATTTTAGGGAATGTATAGGTGAAAGACCTAGGGTAGAGGAGGCTCAGGGAGCCCACAATCCTGGGAGGCGCGGGCCCCCTGGCCGCGGCTAGGGGCCTTGTGGGGTCCCTGGTGGCCCTGTGCCTTGGCTCTCAAGTCTCCTGATCGTCTTCTGTTTCGGAAAAAATCTTTTCGAAAGTTTTATTCTGTTTGGGCTCCGTTTAAAATCCTCCTCTGAAAAGGGTCAAAAACACGGAAAAAACAGGAACTGGCACTTGGCACTGAGTTAATAAGTTAGTCCCAAAAATGATATAAAAGGCATACGAAACATCCAAAGTTTGACAAGATAATAGCATGAAACCATAAAAAATTATAGATACGTTGGAGATGTATCACGTACCTATCCCGTTGAAGATAAATCAATCTAGTTAGCCAAACCAAATCAATACATCAGAGAGAACTATGAATCTATCATAATCATGGATATATAAGAAAGACTAGCAAGGAGCTCAATATAGTCTCACAAATAATGTGAACATACACCCACAATTGATTGAATTCCAACAAATGCACGCACAAGAGTGATTACATAAGATAGATCACCGCGGTAATCATGGAAATGAAGAACATAGAGAGAGGTATAGCCATCTAGGTGCTCACTACGGACTCGTAGGTATGAGGTGAACTACTCACACATCACCATGGGAGCAGCAAGGATGACATAGAGGCCCTCTGTGATCGGCCCCCCCTCTAGGAGGGCACCGAAATAGGGATCCATAGCGGTACACGGTAGAACAAAAGTTTGCGGTGGTGGAAAAAGTGTTTTGGGATGCTCCTTTGGATTTTTGGAGCATATGCGAAGTTATAGGACAAAGAGGAGGGCTAGAGGCAAAGGGATGTAGCCCCAAGCCATCAGGGCACGACCCCCCCCCCCCTAGGCTCTCTGTTGGCTTGGAGCCACCTCGTGCGCCCTCTGGTCTTCGTGTAAAGATTCCAGGTCTATTTTGTCTAGAGGAAATCGCCAAAAGGGTTTGGTGTATTTCGACTTCGTTTAGTATAGTATTCCTGAAAAGCCAAAAACATGCAGAAAAAAGGCAACTAGCACTTCGCATTGGGTTAGTAGGTTAATTCTCACAAATAATATAAATTGAAAAGTAAATGCCTAAAAAGCATCCTAGAATGATAATATAATAGCATGGAACAATAAAAATTATAGATACACTGGAGACGTATCAACATCCCCAAGCTTAATTCCTGCTCATCCTTGAGTTGGTAAATGATAAAAATAGAATTTTTGACGTGACATATTACCCAACATGTAATCTCTTGAAGGTATGATTATTGAGAAATGATGAATTAACAAACATCAACATAGTAACGTCCATGAACATAAGTAACGTAATCATCAATTTTCAAAATATATGACTCTTTAAGAATGTTTACCCCATTCATTTTATCATATTAGCATGGCATGGCTTCGTCTTCACCACATAAATACAAATGTCAAGCAGCACAGTATTAAGCTAGGCAATTGGATCGTAGTTTTTAACGCGCTTTAGCTTTTTATTACTCAGTCAATAGATGAGCGTGAACCATGTACATATCATATGGATGGAATAGAATATGGTGGGTAGGTTTCAAAGGGGTTAAAATGGAGAAGAAAGTCCTGCAGCAACTGGGCGGATCAATGGGCTGTGGAGATGCCCATCAATCGATATCAATGCGAGGAGTAGGGATTGCCATGCAACACATGCACTAGAGCTATAAGTTTAGGAAAGCTCAACCGAAACTAAGTGGGTGTGCATCCAACTTGCTTTCTCATGACGACCTCGGGCATTTGAGGAAGCCCATCATCGGAATATACAAGCCAAGTTCAATAATGAAAAAAATTCCACTAGCATATGAAAGTGACAAAATATGAGACTCTCTATATGGAAAACATGGTGCTACTTTGAAGCACAAGTGAGGAAAAAGAGGTAGTAGTCTTGGAAATATGCCTTAGAGGCAATAAAAAATAGTTATTATTATATTTCCTTTTCAATATAATCATTTATTATCCATGCTAGAATTGTATTGATTCGAAACTCAAATACATGTGTGGATACATAGACACCACACTGTCCCTAGTAAGCCTCTAATGGATTAGCTCGTTCATTTAAGATAGTCAAGGTTTCCTCACTATAGACAAGAATTATCACTTGATAACGGGATCACATCATTAGGAGAATGATGTGATGGAAAATACCCAAAAACTATGAACGTAGCATGTGATCGTGTCAGTTTATTGCTACTGTTTTGTGCATATCAAGTATATGTTCCTATGACCAAGAGATCATGTAACTCACTAACACCAGAAGAATACCTTATGTGTATCAAACATCGCAACGTAACTGGGTGACTATAAAGATACTCTACAGGTATCTCCGAGGGTGTCCGCTGAGTTAGCATGGATCAAGACTAGGATTTGTCACTCCGTGGGATGGAGAGGTATCTCATGGCCCACTCGGTAATACAACATCACAACATGCCTTGCAAGAAATGTGACCAAAGAGTTAGTCCTGGGATTTTGCATTATGGAACGAGTAAAGAGACTTGCTAGTAACAAGATTGAAAAAGGTATAGAGATAACGACGATCGAATCTCGGGCAAGTAACATACCGATGGAGAAAGGGAACAACATACGGGATTAACTGAATCCTTGACATAGAGGTTCAACCGATAAACATCTTCGTAGAATATGTAGGAACCAATATGGGCATCCAGGTCCCACTATTGGTTATTGACCGGAGAATGTCTCGGTCATGTCTACATAGTTCTCGAACCCGCACGGTCTACACACTTAATGTTTGGTGATGATATAAGTATAGTTGAGTTTTTATGTTGCTGACCGAAGGTTGTTCGGAGTTCTAGATGATATCACGACATGAAAAGGAGCTCTAGAATATTCCGTAGGTAAAGATTGATATATGGGATAATAATGTTTTCTCTCGGGAAGGGTTTCAGATGTTTCCCGAAATGTTCGGGTACGAGAACACTTTATTTGGGCCAAGGGGTAAAGCCCACGAGGCTTTAGGAAGGTGCAAAATGGAGTTCTGCGAAGGACACATGCCAAACGCGAGGGACCCTGGCATCTGGGGCCACACGCCAAGGACCCTGGCGTCTGGTCCTGGAGCCCGAGGAGGACTCTTGCCTTGCGTGCCAAACCGACTTTGAGGAGGCTCTTTCTCCAAGAAACAACCCCAGGGCTGAACATATAAATAGAGGGGCAGGGCTAGCACGTGGAATGCATCAAGATTTCCGAAAGTCGTGTGCCGGCAACCCCACCCCTCTATTTCATCCTCTGTCATAATTTCTGTTGTGCTTGGCGAAGCCCTCCGGAGATTGTTCTTCACCACCACCGTCACCACGCCGTCGTGCTACTGGAACTCATCTACTACTTCGCCCTCTTGCTGGATCAAGAAGGCGAGGACGTCATCAAGTTGTACGTGTGTTGAACACGGAGGTGCCATCCGTTCGACACTAGATCGTGATTGGATCGCGGGACGGCTTGCGATTTGGATCGTGAAGACGTTTGACTATATCAACCGCGTTTCTTAACGCTTCCGCTTAGCGATCTACAAGGGTATGTGGATCCGATCTCTCCTCTCGTAGATGGTCATCACCATGGATAGATCTTGTATGTGCGTAGGAATTTTTTTTCCCATGCAACGTTCCCCAACAAGTAGCACTATCCCTTCTCTATTTTCTCTTTTTTCCCATTTTTTTTCTAGAGCCTGATCCTGACCTGTGGGGGAATTATAGTCTCCATCATCCTTTCCTCACATAGATAGTGGCCTAATAATGAAAAGCATAACACTTCTATTTACTTACAACTCTATATGAAAACTACTAAACAATATGACTCTATATGAATGCCTTCTAAAGTGTACCAGGATATGCAATGATTTAGCGTCACATGTATAATAATGATGGACGATGGCTTTTCCACAAATACTATGTCAACTAAATGATCATGCAAAGCAATATGACAATGAGTGTACTATTCATATGATGTAACGGTGGAAGTTGCATGGCAATATATCTTAGAATGGCTATGTAAATGCCATGATAGGTAGGTATGGTGACTGTTTTGAGGAAGATATGAGGTGTCTCATGTGCAATAGAGCGTGTCACGTCACGGGTTTTGGATGCACCGTCAAAGTTTGCATCGATCCTCAAGGTGAGAATGGGCAATGCACGGTACCAAACAGGCTAGCAAATATGAGGAGGAGAGTGTGCGTACATCCACGAATTCACATTAATCGTAAAGAACTCACATACTTATTGCAAAATTTTATTAGCTCTCTCCAAGCAAAGTACTACTTGCATGCCCCTAGGGAGGAGATTGGTAGGAGCTACCCATCGCGCGCCCCCAACCTAAACAACACTAGGATTTCAATGAGGAATAAGCATGCTCACACATCATCACCATGACATAACCAATATTTGGATAAATAGCAAATGAACACCCTTTAACTATCGACATTTTTACTAACCAACAACCATGCACTCACCCCCTTTCATATTACGACATCACTATCATTAACTCACAATTTCTCTTTTATGTGCTACATGAAGGTTTTGATTGTGCACTCCTTGAATACCTATCATTTATTGACAAGTCTTATAACACATGAAAATTACCGTAATTATTTATTAACTCTCAAACAAGTTTAAGTGAAGAACGAGAGTGCAATTATTTCTATAAAATTTGTATGCCATCGCGCTCTAAAAGATATGAGTGAAGTACTAGAGCAATTGCTTAGCTTAAAAGATATATGTGAAGCACATATAGTATTCTAACAAACCATCATGAACATGTGTCTCTCTTAAGTGGGTGTGTACAGCAACCAATTATCATGGAAAACAAAAACAAGCTATAAGTCATATCATGTGATGAATAAAAATATAACTCCAAGTGACATACCGATGTATTGAGACAAAAGAGGGGATGCCTTCCGGGGCGTCCCCGAGCTTAGACGCTTGAGTCTTCCTAGAATTTGGCTTGGGGTGCCTTGGTCATACCCAAGCTTAGTCTCTTTGCTGCTCCTTATTCCTTCCTCCATTGTGATAATACTCAAAAACTTGAAAACTTCAGCACACAAAACTCAACAGAAAACTCGTGAGATCCGTTAGTAGGATTGGTGAACCGTAAACACTAGGTAATGTTACAAACTGACCAATATTTCATTACTGCATAAGGTACAATGTTATAACTTCTCCATGACTTATACCCCCCGGTATAATCCATAGCATCATCAAAACAAGCAAACCATGCAACCAAACACAATCTGTCTAAATAGAACAATCTGTAGTGATCAGAAAATACACCCTACTTATGTAACTCCAAACATTCGGAAAACTTATGATGACCTGAGCAATTTGTATGGCAATACCATGTAAAAATTCAGATCAAAAAGACATTCCAGTAAAATCAGAGAAATTTTGCACTGGGCATAAAAGTTTTTGTTTTTGCACCATATGAATTCTACTTATCATTCAAAATCATCCCAAAGGCTTTAGTTGGCACGAACAATATTTTAAACATAAAAACACAATAATTACAGTAGCAATAATCATCTTATCTCACATAAATAGAGAGTACAATAAGAAAAATAAAATAATTATTGGGTTGCCTCCCAAGAAGCACTATTGTTTACGCCCCTAGCTAGGCATAATACATAGTTTCAAGTGATATCATCTTTAGCAACAAGGGGCATATTTATCTTCACAAATTGTTCCCCTTTATCATTGAGAATTTTCATTTCATCTTTCAAAACACTAAGAGCATCAATCTCTTGTTCTAAAGTATCAAACCTCCTATTTTGTAGCACTATGTTCCCGTTGATTTTAGTAGACATGTTGTACAAACCTCTAAGGTTGGTTTCCCTAGTGGCCTTAGTTCCTTTTATTAGCTCAGTTTAACGGTAGCTAACCAATATGGTAGGTTCAGCGGTTACTATATTTGGTTGCCCGAATACACTTTTCATTTTTTTCATAAGTGTCAAAAGTATTGTTTCCAAAAAGTCTTTTCCAAACATACGATTCCAAAAAACGTGTATGAAATAGAGGAAGGGCAACATCAAAGCTTCTAAGAAGTAATTTAATATGACTCTTGGTATTATCTCTCATTTGTATAACTAACAATATATACTAGGCTTCCTTTAAATATTGGTCACCCAAGTATTTAAAATGTAGGAATTTGGAACCTTCTCCCAAGTAAAGAGGAAGGGGAATGTCCAAAGGAGAACTAGCCATAGGAATAAGTAAACAAGCAAAGATATATATTTTTTTATTTTGATTTTTAGAGCAAGAAAATAACAGCAAATAAAAAGGATAACAAGTGAATGTCAATTTGTGAGAAGGTACTTGATAGGAAATCGGTGATACTCTCCGGAACGGCGCCAGAAATCCTTCCTCATACTTGTGATCTGCATTGGATTTTTCCCCAAATAGGAGGGGATGATGCATCACAATACAGATAAGTATTCCCCTAAGTGAGAACCAAGGTTATCGATCCAATAGGAGAACCACGCAATTTCCCGCCTTCAGTGCCTACACACAACAGAGCACACACTTGCATCCAACGTGGGCAAGAGGGTTGTCAATCCCCTTAAACTCGTTACTTGCAAGTAATAAGTAGTGTAGTTGGATAGTTGGATAAATATAAATGTAAAATAAATATAAAGTAAATAAGAACGACAAGGTTTTTTGTATTTTGTATTTATATTTATGAATAGACCTCGGGGCCATAGTTTTCGGTAGAGGCTTCTCTCTCGTAGAAAGCATACGGTGGGTAAACCAATTACTCTTGGGCAAGTGATAGAGAAACGCATAGTTATGCAATATTTATTTGTGGCAATGATCCTTACATATACGCTTCACGTATGTAATCAAGTAGAACGACTCCTACCTGCATCTACTACTATTAATCTACCCATCGACCGATATTAAGTGAATCAGAGTAACGCTTGGATAACAATGACATGATGTAGAGTTGTAGACAAAGAAAATCCAGTTAATATGAATCAACCCCATCGTTTTACTCTTAGTGGCAGCAATACAATACATGTCAAGTCCCTTTGTGTCACTCGGATTGAGCACCGCAAGATTGAACCAACTAAAACACACCTCTCCCGTAGAAGATATAATAATGTAGTTGGCCAAAGCAAATCAGTAGATCAGAGAGAATTATGAAGCTATTATAATCATGCATATATATATGAAAGACCAGCAAGGAACTCAATATAATCTCATGACTAATATGAACATAAACCTACAATTCATCAAATCCCAACAAATGCATCGCACAAGAGTGATTACATAAGATAGATCACCGCGGGGATCTCAGTGATCATGGTAATGAAGAACATAGAGAGAGGTAGCCATCTAGGTACTAACTACGGATCCGTAGGTGTGTGGTGAACTACTCACACATCACAATGGGACCCTCCGTGATCGGTCCCCCCTCCAACAGGGCATCGGAATAGAGCTCCAGATGGGCGTATGGCGAAACACAAGCTTGCGGTAGTAGAAAAAGAGTGTTTGGGCATATGTGAGTTTATAGGACACAGAGGAGGGCCACAGGCCAAGGAAGGTGGCTCCAAGCCATGAGGGCCCGACCACCCCGTGGACGTGCCCTGTTGGCTTGGCGCACTTCGTGCGCTCTCTGTTCTTCCTCCAAAACTTCCAGATATTTATTTTGCCTAGTAAATTGACAAAAAATTTCAGGGTATTTGTACTTCGTTTGGTACAGTATTCCTGAAAAGGCAAAAACATGCACAAAATAGCAAATGGCTCTTGGTATTGGATTAATAGGTTAGTGCTTAAAAATAATATAAATTGGCAAGTAAATGCGTCAAAAGCATCCTAGAATGATAATATAATAATAGGAACAATAAAAAATTATAGATACGTTGGAGACCTATCATGCATCTCCTCTCCTCTTCGGGGAAAACCAAATGTAGTTTACAAGTAGCAAACACGTAGGGTTTAGCCCACAATCTCATGATCTCGAGGTAGACCAACTTTGTAATCTCTACAACATCAATACAACAAGAGGAGGACGTAGGGGTTTACCTCCACCGAGAGGGCCCCGACCTGGGTAAAAGCCTTGTGTTCTCTATCTCGTGTTACCCTTTATCCGATCCCACAGCTCCCCCTACCCGAGATCTGCTGGTTTTGACACTAACGGGGAGGACGTGTGGAAAATGCAGAGGGGTCGGGAATGCCTTGCGCACATAGGTGAGTCGGGATGGCCGGTAGTGGGTAGGGCCTTCGAACTTGGTGCAAAGCACCCTTTTGGCATGCCAAGGGTCACCACTAGCTAGGATGTCCTGGTCAAACCAGTAAGTCGTTGCACATGTCAAGGAGGTTTCTTGTTGCGAGCGAGATAATATAAGAGATTTAATGGCGAATGGACTAATGGATTGAGCGCACTCATCAAAGACATGTTCTGGATGGCAAGTGTTTGTGATGGAGTGTGGAAAACTATCTTGGGTAAATGTGTTTTATTTTAGTGGGTGGAGAGTATATTGAAAAGGTGAGTCACTCTTCCAAGTTTCAGTCCAATAAGGGAACCACATGTGGAATTTATAGTTCAATGGTGAAAATGGGACGAAGACAAAGGTTTCGTTGTTGTTCGTGTGCATTGGGTGTGCTAGGTATACGAGAAGTCATGTAATTGATTTGGGAAGTCTTGGATCAAAAGGAACTGAAGAATGATTTACAAGCTTAAAGATAATGATCGACATTTTTCTCTTAGAAAAATAATGTTTCTTTGTGGAGAAGAATCATGGAACGACTAGAAATATGTGTGACATTGCCTTGATGAGATTATAGAAAGGTTGAATTACTTAGGAGAGAAAGAGATAGGCATGTTTTTGGGTCCAATTTCAAATAAAATTTAGAAACACGATCCAAACCAATACAAAGAGAATCAAAATAAAACTCAACAAAAAATAAAGTGGGAAATTTGAGGTGTTATAGTTGCTCACATCAGAGGCATTTTCTAGGTGTAAATCGCCTCCAATTCATCCAATTTTGTGGGTTTTTTTGTCTTGAACCACCCCCAATTAACTACTTCCATTTCCCTTTAATTTGAGTCTTAACATAATGCATATAGCCAAAATCATTCAGTAAACACCATCTAACAAAGGAGCTTCCCCATGTTGCTCCTTTGTCAGAGGGTGCTTATTGAATGATTTTGGCTATATGTGTTATGTTAAGACCGAAATTAAAGGGAAATGGAAGTAGTTAAGTTATTATTAATGAAAAAGAATAGCCACTTAACAGGGAAATCATATTCACATATTCATGCTAACAGTCATGGATAGCTAGAGGGCGTCCAACTTGTTTGGAGGGTGACGATCTTAATGATAAAAATAAAATAAAAAATGAGTTTGGAGAGGTCAAAACTTTAGCTAGTGATGTGCTCACTATCATGGATTACAAGGACTTTAATTATGAGAGTTGTTCTTTAGTAGAATGTATTTCCTTGTTGCAATCCATTATTAGATCACCCAATGCCTTTGAACAAAATAAAACTTTTACTAAACATATTGTAGAAGCAATGATAAAATCTTATGATGAGAAACTTGAGCTAGAAGTTTCTGTACCTAGAAAGTTGTATGATGAATGGGAACTACTATTAAAATAAAGCTTAAAGAATATGAATGCAATGTTTTGTGTGATATTGGTGCTAGTGTTTCAACTATACCTAAATTTATTTATGATGTGTTTGGTCTCACCGATATACAAGATTGTTCCCTTAACTTGTATCTTGCGGGTTCTACCATTAAAAAACCTTTGGATAGAATAAATGATGTGCTTATTCTTGCTAATCTGAATTGTGTACCTATAGATTTTACTATGCTTAATACTGAATGCAATCCACCTTGTCCAATTATACTTCGAAGACATTTCTTACGAACTATAGGTGCTATTATTGATATGAAGGAGGAAAAGATAATATTTCAGTTACCACTAAAGAAAGAGATGGAAGACTACCCTAGGAAGAGAATTAAACCACCTTTTGAATCTATCATGAGGGCTACTTATTGATTGAGTGCTAAAGATGGTATCACTTGAAACTATGCATTATACCTAGCTAGGGGCGTAAAACGATATCGCTTGTTGGGAGGGAAACCAATAGTTATTTTACCTTTTTTTTGTTCTATTTTCGTATGTGTGGTCAACATGATTATTGCTACTGCAATGATTGTGTTTTTATGTTTAAATTAGTGTTTGCGTCAAATAAAGCCTTTGAGATGATTTGAATGATAAGTAGGATTGATACGGTGCAAAACCCATACTTTTACGTCCAGTGCAGAATTTCTCCGATTTTACTAGAACGTATTTTCGATGTGAATTTTTTTTAAAGAATTGGTATACAAATTCCTTAGGTTGTCCTAATCCTTCAGAATTTTGGGAGTTACAGAAGTATGGTTTAAGTGTTGATCACTAAAGACTATTCTGTTTGAGACAAATTATGTTTTGGCTTACATAATTTTCTTATTTTGATGATGCTATGGATTATATAAGGCATGAAAAAGTTAAATACAGTATCTTATGCAATAATAAAATATAAATTAAATTATAACAGTACCTAAAATTTATGGTTCGCCTATCCCTATTAACGGATCTCACCAGTTTTGTCTTAAGTTTTGACTTGGCTCAGCTTCCTTTTTGATACCAAATAGCATGTTCTCCTATACAACACGATGAGCTATTCGGTATCTTAAAATGCTTGTCCAACAATAACAAAAAATTGTACGCTGCAGTGGTGCACTACAATCAACAAAATGCTTGTCCAATAACCCTCATCGCACCGCGATATACATACGGCCGTATGGGCGGCAAGAATTGCCGTGCAGCTGCGCTTGCTTCTTCCTTAATCTTCTCTTGCTCAGTCCCCTAAAACCAGCAACATACCAGGTATAATGCACTTGTTCAATTGTAATTTGCTCCTCTGGTCAAGCACACCATCATCTTGTTTGTGCCGTGCCAATTGATTTATCTTGTAAACAATTTGGAAGATTCCTTCGTGGCTTGGATACAAAGATGGCATGACCAGCTAGAGCACACTATCGCCATAGCCGCCATATGCGGGCGTTCAAAGTAATCAACAGCTAATCAGGCTCAAGACAGGTTGACACGAAACGTTCTACCACCTATATAACCATTACCGACGCAGCTGCTCCATCCATGCACAGCCCTCGATCCCTCTCAATCTCAAATCTCAATACAACCAAGCTTTCTGTAAACCCACGCAAATGGCGAACCCAAGGATGGCCATTCACATGTGCTACTGCTACCTCACCATATTCTTACTCCTTGCATTACTGGCACCACCGTGCACGCCCGCCAGCGACACCGACGACGGCGGCGGCAGCGCGGGCGTCGACGAAAGTCGCCGCGCGCGCGCCAATGCCACCGTCGCCGACATTTTGTCGGCGCACAATGCGGCGCGGAGGGCGGTCGGGGTGGAGCCCCTGACGTGGAGCCCCGGGATCGCGGGGTACGCCAAGGACTACGCCCGCTCCCGCCGCGCCGACTGCGCGCCACTGCGCTCGTCGCTGTTCTACTTCGGCGAGAACGTCGTGGTGGGCAAAGGGCGTCGATGGGACGCCGCGCCGCTGGTGGCGCAGTGGGTGGACGAGGGGCGGTGGTACGACTACGGCAGCAGCTCGTGCGCGGCGCCGGCGGGCTCGTCCGGATGCGCGCGGTACACGCAGGTCGTGTGGCGGAACACGACGCAGCTCGGGTGCGGTAAGATCGTGTGCGACTCCGGCGACACGCTGCTCGTCTGCGACTACTTCCCGCCTGGCAACTACGGCACCGGCCGGCCATACTGATTGATTGATCACGCCGTGCATGCAAGTTAGCTGCATCCCACCACGTGTGGTGCGTCGAAGTTATTATCCATCGATTATGCATTTATTTACTTGTAATTTCCTAAATGTATTGTTCATAAATAAATAAATTCTCATTTTCATCGTTGACCGACAGTATGTGACCATATATGCAATCCATTCGTAGAAGTGGAAACCACAACCTACCAATTAATTCAAGAAAAATATATACTCAACGATTAATGTCCAGACGATCCAGAGAAGCCATTACTCGACGATGAACGCTTCAAACTAACTCTCCAGTGTCCAAACTGACACACATATGCGTTGCAATCAAAGCCCAAACGCTCATGCATGTGGCCCGAACAATTAATCAGCCGCTCCTATATAGTGACTGCTGCTTCACCAAATCGAACCACACTGCAGATAACCATGTTTCCTTTCGCCTGCGTCGCCACCCTGACCTTCGCACTGGCCTCGCTACCGCCGGCTGCGGCCCTCATCGTCCCCGGCCATCACAACCCCGGCGCCGCCGTCGTGCCGTCGTGGACGCAGTTCCTGCGGGCGCACAACGACGCGCGCAGCGCAGTCGGCTTGCCGCCGGTGACGTGGAACTGGACGCTGGAGCTGGACGCCATGCAGTACGCGAACAAGCTCCGCGTCCCCTGCAAGCTCTCGCCGATGCGGTGGACCACCGACGGGGTCTACGGGCGGAACCTCTACTGGGCCAGCGGGCACCACAGCGCGGCGCACGCCGTGGCTGCGTGGGTGGGCGAGCGGCGGTGGTACGACCACCGCGCCAACGCCTGCGCCCCGGGGAAGACGACGTGCGGCGAGTACACGCAGGTGGTGTGGAACACCACGCGGGAGCTCGGCTGCGGCCGCCGCACCTGCCAGAACGGCCTCGACACCGTGGCTGTGTGCGACTACTTCCCTCCAGGCAACTACGTAGGCGTGCTGCCCTACTGATTATGTGCGCAAGTTGGCGGGGCGAAATGTATTTCCAAATAACGCACAGGACGCGCACACACACGCACCAGCGTAGTTTCTTTTGAGAGAACACGGCACTTTATTGATCACATAACATCAATACAAAGAGTCTCCCGGATACCATCCGGAGCAAAGTCAGAAATAAAACCTAGGCTATGCAGATCACAAGTCCTAGCCATAAGATGTGCCGCTTCATTCAGATTACGTCGGACATGCCTGAAGGTAGCTGATGAAAAGCTTGATACCATGTGCTTGATGTCCATCATTACAGAACCCACCATTGAACGGTCTGGTTTGGAAGACTGAAGCCGCTGAATCAACGACAAGCAGTCAGATGCGAAGATCACCCTCTCAAAACCTTTTGCGTCTGCAATGGTCACAGCCCGCCGGAGAGCAAGGGCCTCGGCAATCTCCGGCGACGTAAAGCCAATTAGTGGCTCACTGGCCGCGGCGAGGCAGCGTCCGGAATGATCCCGAAATACTGCTCCCATGTCCATCCGACGACAGTCTGGGAACAGAGCTGCGTCCACGTTCACCATAATCACACCCGGCGGCGGCGGAGTCCATCTCTGCTGCTGAACTGGCTCACGCCTAGTGCCGGCTTTTGATTTGAAGCAGTGTTGCACAATCATATGAACAAAAGCAGTGATCTTCATACTTGTGTGCTTCGGCTCTGGAGTGCATCGGGTATTACGTGCATCGTTTCGTGCATCCCAAATATGCCAAGCTCCAACCGTTAGCACAGTAGCTTCCAGCTCAGTCGCATGTGACAGGAACTCAAACACCCAATATTTAGGGGCCATGAAATCACGACGGTTGAGCCGAATACTGAATGTCTCCTTGACTAGCCTCCATACTTCCTGTGCGAATGGACACTGAAGAAAGGCGTGCTCCACATCCTCCTCCCTCCCACAGAAAATACATGCATCACTTGTAGAAACATGGCGTCGGCGGAGCTGAACACCACTTGGAAGGCAGTCGTGAGCAAATCTCCATAAATGGATTGTCATCTTACCCGGAGCATTAACTTTCCAAATCATTTGCCAGTTCTTCTCATCTGTGGCCATGCTAGAGGACATACCTCTACCTTTCTTACTCCGGGACTCAAAAAAATTCGATGAACGAGCGAGATTGTAAGCCGACCGAACTGAGTAGATTCCATTCTTAGTGTGTGGCCAGCAGACAAAATCATCTCCACCATGTCGGCTAATTTGTACTTGCAGGATTTGGTTAGCTGTCTCTTGATGAAAGAAGGCATTGATGGTTTCAGGATTCCAAGAACCTGTTTGTTCATCAATTAAACAGCTGACAGTTGCGGCGTCCGGGATTGGTTTGGAAGGCCGTAGCATGTATGGCAGCCGATCTGGTATCCAGAAGTCTGATTTGATCTTCACTGAACGTCCATCACCAATACCCCACCGAACACCACGAAGAAGAAGCTCCCTCCCAAAAAGAATACTCCTCCAGGTGTACGAGGACGACCTCGGCTTGGGAGCATGCCAGAAGTCTGTATGCGGGAAGTACCTCCCCTTCAGCACCCTAGCACATAAGGATGATGGTTCCGTGAGCAGGCGCCACCCTTGTCGCCCTAGCATTGCCTGGTTGAATAAAGTCAGATCACGGAAGCCCATACCCCCAAGGCTTTTAGGTGTGGACAGCCACTCCCACGATCTCCAGTGCATTTTCTTCTTGCCATTTTCCACACCCCACCAATGATTCGCAATCGACGATTTAATTTTGTCACAATTCGAAACTGGTAGTTGGAAGCAGCTCATAATGTACGTAGGGATGGCTTGTATAACAGCTTTCAGAAAGGTTTCCTTGCCCGCCCTAGACATAGGACGATCTGTTACTCCATTGAGGCGTTTCCAGATCATATCATAGAGAAAGTTGAAGGTAGCCTTAGGTGATCTTCCAACCGAGGTAGGCATACCCAAGTAGAAGTCCGAGAGGACTTCACTTTGCACACCCAGACTCTCCTTCACTCTATTCTTTGTATCACTATCACACCGGTTGCCAAAGAACAACGATGACTTATCAAGATTTATTTTTTGACCAGACCCATCACAATAAGTCTGCAAAGTATGCTTCAAGGCCTCCACACTCCTACTGTCACTCCGGGCAAAGAAAATGTTGTCATCTGCAAACAGTAAGTGTGATATAGGAGGGCCGAGTCTACCATTTCTGATACCATAGAGCTCACCACGGTCCTCCTTTTGCTGCAGTAAACAAGACAAACCTTCCGTGCACAAGAGAAACAAATAGGGGCTGATAGGATCTCCTTGACGAATTCCCCTGGAAGGAACCACTGGATCAGTTAACTCCCCGTTGACACGCACGGCATAGCGAACACAAGTAACACATCTCATCACCGATTGTATCCAGGACGGGGAAAAACCCAGCTTACTAAGACAGCCATGCAAGTAGTCTCATTCAACCCTGTCATATGCCTTCATCATGTCGATCTTGAGAGCGAAGAAAGGTCTTTTGCAGTCTTGCTGTCTGATAGAGTGCAAGCATTCAAAAGCGATTAAGGCATTGTCAGTAATGAGCCTGCCAGGTACAAAAGCACTCTGTTGCTCAGAAATAATTGCAGGGAGGATGACCTTCAACCTATTCGCCAGAACTTTGGATGCTATCTTGTATATAACATTGCACAAACTGATAGGACGAAAATTCTTGAGGTGCTTAGGCTTCGCGACTTTTGGAATAAGAACAATGACTGAGTCACAGAAACCATCTGGCACTTCACCACCCGAAATAAAGGCCCTAACAGCATGGCAAATCTCATCCTTAAAGAACTCCCAGTGGGTTTGGTAAAACAGCGCCGGGAAGCCATCGGGACCCGGAGCTTTGGTGGGACCCATCTGGAAAAGTGCAGCCCCAATTCCTCATCTGTATATGGCCTACATAGATCCTCATTCATATCGGCCGTAACTTTAGAGGGAATGGCATCGAGAACTACATCGACCGAAGCACAGGGTTCAGCTGAAAAAAGATCCTCATAAAAATTTTGCACCATACCTTTGATTTCAGCTTGTGCTTCACATTTCGAGCCATCAGCACGCAGCAAAGTGTCAATTTTGTTATTTTTCCGACGTGCCGATGCTCGCGCATGGAAGAAGGAGGTATTTCGGTCACCCTCACGGAGCCATTCCACCCGGGACCGTTGGCGTGCCATGATTTCCTCCCTTTCAAACAGCTCGCACAGCTCATGTTCAATTTCCTTCTCCTCCTTAACAGTAACATCGGACATCTCTTGCTCCCGGATGTCACGTAATTTACCTTCAAGCTGACGAATTCTTTTTCTCACCGAGCCAAAGGTAGCTCGGCTCCAATCCTTCAACGACGATGCAACACGGTGTAGGGTAGACCATGTCGCTTGTAAAGATCGGGATCCATCACGACAATCCGACCAGGCCTTCTCAAGTACTTCCTTGTAGTCTGGAGCGCGCAGCCACATGGCTTCAAACCTGAAGCATTGTTGGACCGGCTGCTCCACCGTGTAGCTCGAGGTACTCATCAAGGAGATCAGAATAGCATAATGATCAGAGGAGGTTGTAATCAGATTCTCCACAGTACAATCCTCATATTGGCGCGAGAACTCGCCATTTGCAACAGCCCGATCAAGACGCACTTTCACGTTACTGTCGCTTCCTTGTCGGTTGTTCCAAGTATATTTCGGGCCAACAAAGCCCAGATCACGAAGTTCACAATCTTGCAAGCATTCTTGGAACGCGCTGATCTGCGCCTCCGTCCTGTCTCGAGGCCCAAGATGCTCATCTTGGGATAACACCTCGTTAAAGTCCCCACAACATATCCAAGGACCATTCCACTGAGCTCGCATGAATCGCAGAAACTCCCAGAATTCAGAACGAAGTTCTCGTCGAGGTTCTCCATACACAAAGGTTGCCCGCCATGTTATTCCATTTTCCGGTGTAATATGAACATCAATGCACCGTGCATTACATGGTTTGATAGTCACGGAAACAGACGACAACCAAAAAAGGGCCAAGCCACCGCTTAGGCCAGCACTACTGACAGCATAACATCCAGAATATCCTACGCACCAGCGTAGTTGATAACTTCATGTGACTTCTTCACTAGTTATACCCGATATCCTGGACAAGGTTCTTTCTTTAGTGCGCAACGATTCGATTCAGCCGGCTGATCGCTCCCATGGATCAAAAGTTATCTGGTTTTGCTATTTCTTTGACCAACTTCAATGGGGCAATCCATTTCATCCGTCGTCGTTCGTTTGGATCGACGCGAACATAAAATGCGGCCCACGCGCCGACCCGAACGGACGCGCATCCGGTTTCGTCCGCGGACGTGTTGAAAATATGCCCTAGAGGCAATAATAAATTGGTTATTATTATATTTTCTTATTCATAATAATCGTTTATTATTCAAGTTAGAATTGTATTGACTGAAAACTCATATACATGTGTGGATACATAGACAACACACTGTCCCTAATGAGCTCTAGTTGATTAGCTCGTTGATCAAAGATGGTCAAAGTTTCCTCGTCATAGGCAAGTGTTGTCACTTGATAACGGGATCACATCATTAGAAGAATGATGTGATGGACAAGACCCAAACTATAAACGTAGCATATGATCGTGTCAGTTTATTGCTACTGTTTTCTGCATGTCAATGTATATGTTCCTATGACCATGAGATCATGCAACTCCCGGACACCGGAGGAATACCTTGTGGGTTATCAAACGTCGCAACGTAATTGGCTGACTATAAAGGTGCTCTACAGGTATCTCCAAAGATGTCTGTTGGGTTGGCATGGATCAATACTGGGATTTGTCACTCCGTGTGACGGAGAGGTACCTCGGGGCCCACTCGGTAATACAGCATCACAATAAGCCTTGCAAGCAATGTGACTAAGGAGTTAGTTACAGGATCTTGTATTACAGAACGAGTAAAGAGACTTGCTGGTAATGAGATTGAACTAGGTATGGAGATACCGGCGATCGAATCTCGGGCAAGTAACATACCGAAGGACAAAGAGAACAACATACGGGATTAACTGAATCCTTGACAAAGAGGTTCAACCGATAGAGATCTTCGTAGTATATGTGGAAGCCAATATGGACAACCAGGTCCCGCTATTGGCTATTGACCAGAGAGTGTCTCAGTTGATGTTTGCATAGTTCTCGAACCCGCAAGGTTTGCACACTTAAGGTTCGGTGACGTTTCGGTATAGTTGTTTGGGGTCCCGGATGAGATCCCGGACGTCACGAGGAGTTCCAGAATGGTCTGGAAACGAAGATTGATATATAGGAAGTTGGTATTTGAATTCCGGAAGGTTTTCGGGCATTGCCGGCAGTGTACCGGGAGTGGCGAATGGGTTCCGAGGGCACTGGGTGGGCCCACCACGCACCAAGGGGTCCACATGGGTTTATTGGATGCGCAATAAGGCTTAATGGGCTGGCAAGTCATCCAAGGAAAGCCCATGAGGAAATAGGTGGAAAATCCAAAAGAGGTGGGCAATTTAGGAAGGAGTCCTAATCCAAGTGGGATTGGAGGAGGACTCCTCGCTCCTCCACTTCGGCCGAGGCAAGGAAGCTCTCCTTGAGCCTCAAGCCTAGACCCTCCCTCCTCTTATATATACTAGAGGGTTTAGGTCTTTTTGAGACACAACTTTGCCACGTGCAACCCTAAACCTCTACTTCATAGTTCTTCCTCTAGATCGGATTTCTGCGGTGCTTAAGCGAAGCCCTGCAGGAATAGATCACCACCACCACCGGCGCGCCATCACGCTGCCGGGAAACTCATCTACATCCCCGTCTCTCTTGCTAGATCAAGAAGGCGGAGATTGTCATCGAGTTGTACATGTGCGAAACGCGGAGGTGTCGTCCGTTCGGCTCTAGATCGGGACGGATCGTGAGACGCTTCGTGGGACGGATCATGAAGACGTACCACTACATCAACCGCGTTTATTAACGCTTCCGCTTAGCAATCTACAAGGGTATGTGGATCTGATCTCCCTCTCGTAGATGATCATCACCATGACAGGTCTTCGTGTGCGTAGGAAATTTTTTGTTTCCCATGCAACGTTCCCCAAGAGTGGCATCATGAGCTAGGTTCATGCGTAGATGATATCTCGAGTAGAACACAAAATAGTTTGTGGGCGTTGATGTTCAATTTGCTGCCCTCCTTAGTATTTTCTTGATTCGGCGGTATTGTTGGATTGAAGCGGCCCGGACCAACTTTACTCATACGCTTACGAGAGACCGGTTTCATCGACTGACATGAAACTTGTTGCATAAAAATGGCTGGCGAGTGTCTGTTTCTTCAACTTTAGTTGAATCGGATTTGACCGAGGCGATCCTTGGAGAAGGTTAAATAGCAATTTGCATATCACCGTTGTGGCTTTGGGTGAGTAAGATGTGATCATACTAGATACCCATAGCAGCCACGTAAAACATGCAACAACAAATTAGAGGACGTCTAACTTGTTTTTGCAGGGTATGCATGTGATGTGATAGGGCCAAAGACATGATATGATATATTGGATGTATAAGATGATCATGTTGTAATAGTTAAATATTGACTTTCACGTCGATGCTACGTCAACCGGCAAGAGCAATAGGGTTGTCTTTAAACTAACGTTTGTGCTTGCAAATGCGTTTACTATATTGCTAGTTAGTAGATTTAGTAGTAATAGTATAGATAGCACGACAACCTCGATGGCAGCACAATGATGGAGATCATGATGATGGAGACCATGGTGTGGCGCCGGTGACGATGAAGATCATGTCGGTGCTTTGGTGATGGAGATCAAGAAGCACAAGATCATGGCCATATCATGTCACTTATGATTTGCATGTGATGTTAATCCTTTTATGGACCTTATTTTTCTTAGAACGACGATAGCATTATAAGGTGATCCCTCACTAAAATTTCAAGATAAAATTGTGTTCTCCCCGACTGTGCACCGTTGCGACAGTTTGTCGTTTTGACACACCACGTGATGATCGGGTGTGATAGACTCAACGTTCACATACAACGGGTGCAAAACAGTTGCACACGCAGAACACTCGGGTTAAACTTGACGAGCCTAACATGTACATACATGGCCTCGGAACACAAGAGACCGAAAGGTCGAGCATGAATCATATAGTTGATATGATCAACATGGAGATGTTCACCACTGAAACTATACTCAACTCACGTGATGATCGAACTTGAGTTAGTGGATTTGGATCATGCGTCACTCGAATGACTAGAGGGATGTCTATTTTGAGTGGGAGTTCTTAAGTAATATGATTAATTGAACTAATTATCATGAACATAGTCAAAAGGTCTTTGCGAATTATGATGTAGCTTGCGCTATAGCTCTACTGTTTTTATATGTTCCTAGAGAAATTTTAGTTGAAAGATGATAGTAGCAACTTTGTGGAGTGAGTCCGTAAAACTGAGGATTGTCCTCATTGCTGCGCAGAAGGCTTATGTCCTCAATGCACCACTCGGTGTGCTGCACCTCGAGCGTCGTCTGTGGATGTTGCGAACATCTCACATACACGTTTTTGATGACTACATGATAGTTCAGTGCGTAATACTTAAAGGCTTAGAAGCAAGGCGTCGAAGACGTTTTGAAACGTCGCGGAACATAAGAGATGTTCTAAGAGATGAAATTGAGATTTCATGCTCGTGCCCTTGTTGAGAGGTATGTGACCTCCGACAAGATTCTTTGGTAAAGGAGAAAAGCTCAATCGTTTAGCATGTGCTCAGATTGTCTGAGTACAACAATCGCTTGAATCAAGTGGGAGTTAATCTTCTGGATGAGATAGTGATGATTCTCCAAAGTCACTGCCACCAAGCTGCTAGAGCTTAGTGATGAACTATAATATATCAAGGATAGATATGATGATCCTTGAGCGATTCGCAATGTTTGACACTACGAAAGTAGAAATCAAGTAGGAGCATCAATTGTTGATGGTTAGTAAAACCACTAGTTTCAAGAAGGACAAGGGCTAGAAGGGATACTTCATGAAACGGCAAACCAGTTGCTTCTCTAGTGAAGAAACCCAGGGTTGAACCCAAACCCGAGACTAAGTGCTTCTGTTATGAGGAAAACGGTCACTGAGGCGGAACTACCCTAGATACTTGGTAGATGAGAAGGCTGGCAAAGTCGACAAAAGTGTATTTGATATACATGATATTGATGTGTACTTTACTAGTACTCCTAGTAGCACGAGGGTATTAGATATTGGTTCAGTTTCTAAGTGATTAGTAACTCGAAATAAAAGCTACGGAATAAACAGAGACTAGCTAAAGGCGAGGTGACGATACGTGTTGGAAGTGTTTCCAAGGTTGATGTGATCAAAACATCGCACGCTCCCTCTACCATCGGGATTGGAGTTAAACCTAAATAATTGTTATTTGGTGTTTGCGTTGAGCATGAACATGATTGGATCGTGTTTATTGCAATACGATTATTCATTTAAAGAGAATAATAGTTATTCTATTTGCTTGAATAATTACCCTCAATGGTTTATCGAATCTCGATCGTAGTGTTACATATGTTCATAATATTGGTGCCAAAAGATACAAAGTAATAATGATAGTACCACTTACTTGTGGTACTGCCACTTGAGTCATGTTGGTTTAAAATGCATGAAGAAGCTCCATGCTGATGGATCTTTGTACTCACTCATTTTTGAAACGTTTGAGACATGCAAACCATACCTGTTGGTATAAACGCATGAAGAAACTCCATGCGGATGGATCGTTTGGATTCACTTGATTTCGAATCACTTGAGACATGCAAAATCATACCACATGGAACAAGAAAGTAATTTGTTGGAAGCAATGAATTTTGATGTGTGCAGTCCAATGAGTGTTGAGCCACGCAGTGGATATCGTTATGTTCTTACTTCACAGACGATTTGAGTAGATACAAGAGTATTTACTTGATGAGTCACAAGTCTGAAATATTGAAAAGTTCAAAGCTGTTTCAGAGTGAAGATCGTCGTGACAAGAGGATAAACTGTCTACGATATGATCGTAGAGATGAATATCTGAGTTGCGAGTTTTGGTACACTATTGAGATAATGTGGAAACTGTTTCGCAATTCATGCCACCTAGAACACCATAGTGTGATGGTGTGTCCGAACGTCATAGCCGCACCCTATTTGATATGGTGCATACTATGATGTCTCTTATGGAATTACCACTATCATTTATGGGTTATGCATTAGAGACAACCGCGTTGACTTTAAAAAGAGCACCACGTATTTCCGTTGAGATGACACAGTATAAACTATGGTTTGGAGAAACCTAAGCTGTCGTTTCTTAAGAAGTTTGGGGCTGTGACGCTTATGTGGAAAAGTTTCAGTCTGATAAGCTCGAACCCAAGCGGATAAATGCATCTTCATAGGATATCCAAAATAGTTGGGTACATCACCTATCTCATATCCGGAAGCAAAGTGTTTGTTTCTAAAAATGGGTCCTTTCTCGAGGAAAGGATTCTCTTGAAAGAACTGAGTGGGAGGGTGGTGGAACTTGATGAGGTTATTGAACTGTCACTTCAACCAGTGTGTAGCAAGGCGCAGGAAGTTGTTCATGTGGCGCCTACACCAATTGAAGTGGATACTGATGATGGTGATCATTAAAGCTTCGGATCAAGTTACTACAAACCTCGTAGGTCGACAAGGTCACATACTACTAACAGAGTGGTACGGTAACCCTGTCTTGGAGGTCATGTTGATGAACAACAATGAACCTACAAGCTATGGAGAAGCGATGGTGGGTCCGGATTCCGGCAAATGGTCGGAGGCCATGAAATTCGAGAGAGGATCCATGTATTAAAACAAAGTGTAGACTTTGGAAGAACTATTTGATGGTCGTAAGACTATTAAGTAAAGATGGATCTTTAAAAGAAAGACACACGATGATGGTGAAAAGTCACCATTAAGAAAAGCTCGACTTATCGCAAAGATGTTTCCGACAAGTTCAAAGAATTGACTATGATGAGACTTTCTCAATCGTAGCGATGCTAAAAGTCTATTGGAATCAGGTTAGTAGTTGCTGCATTATTTATGAAATATTGCACATAGGATGTCAAAACATTGTTTCCTCGATGGTTGCCTTGAGGAAAGGTTGTATGTGATACAACTAGAAGGTTTTGTCGATCCTAAGGATACTAACAAATATGCAAGCTCCAGCGATGCTTCTATGGACTGGTGCAAGCATCTCGAAGTTGGAATATATGCTTTGATGAGATGATCAAAGTTTTTTGGTTTATACAAGCTTTATGAGAAACTTGTATTTCCGAAGAAGTGAGTGGGAGCACTATAGAATTTCTTATAAGTATATGTAGTTGACATATTGTTGATCGGAAGTAATGTAGAATTTCTGTAAAGCATAAAGGGTTGTTTGAAAGGAGTTTTTCAAAGGAAGACCTCGATAGAGCTACTTGAACATTGAGCATCAAGATCTATAGAGATAGATCAAAACTCTAAATAGAACTTTCAATGAAATGCATGCCTTGACAGGTTTTTTAAAGGAGTTCAAAATAGATCAGCAAAGAAGGAGTTCTTGGCTGTGTTGTAAGGTGTGAACTAGATCATCGATGGCGCGCGTTGCTGCGCCCGTCTACTTATTCGTTGGAATAATAGGGATTCCCATAAATATAATAGATATGAAACATAAAAATTCAATTACATAAATATCTCATTCAGTGATCGAAAAAGGATATTCATATGCTGATGGATTAGACAGTTTTGAGAACTGATAATATTCTCATAGATATAAGATAAATCAAACAAATGAATTCAATTACATAAAGATATGTTGGATCATTCAGTAATCAAAAAGGATAACTTATGCTAATGTATTAAGCACTAACGTTTTCACGATGTAACAGTACCAGAATCACATTAGGTTGTTCTCAAAATAATGTACTCCATGTTACTTTAGCGAGAAACCAATGTAGTAGTATAGACTTTCATTTAGTGCAAATAAATAAATGGATAAAAAATCGCAATTGGCAGTTGCATCAGAAGAAAATGCGCTCCACATTATAACTACAAACCAACAAAGGAGTATATTTAAGAGAAACTACTTACTGTTAATATGGCCATGCTCCATGTCTCAAGTTTTCACAATGTGCAATCCTTTTGTTTCTTTGGCACATAAAGAAATCAAAGTTGTGTTATTCCATCCACCACAACAACCCATTAATACACAACAGACAACATCATGTCTTTCCCAACCTAGTTTTCCAGAAAATGGAGCGGATAACATAAAGTTAGTAGATGTAAGGCTGTAAGTTACAAAAACAAACTTAATTGTCTTCAATTGTGATGGATTTCATGTGAGGCTAAGCTCTCAGGCATACGTTGGTATCTCAGAGAACTTGGATAAGCTAGTGTGGTCCACCATGGCATATTATCTTATTATCCTGTTTATTCATCCTCATATTCTTATCTTGAACCACTTGTAAGTTGGCAGATCAAGATTGAAATTCACATATATACATAGTACGGTGGTTGTAGGCAAACATCATCCTATCTATGCAATAGTGCTTTTAAATATCACAACTCTGCCTCCTCTTTTTCTAATGTTTACCACGTGTTTACAATTCCTTCTCTTGGTTTTTAATGGCCTCTTACATTGACTTATGTTTTTGTTCTATATATGTCTTACAATAGTTCCTGCAAAAATGTGTACATCATATCAGGTAAAATCATTTGTAATATGAGAAAAGTCTGACCAGTTGCATTGAAAAATGTGGCTAGTATTTTAAGATTACAATGTAAACAACTTAATGTAGCACACATCTTACATGAAAATATGAAATGAAACTGCAAACAATTATGAAAATCAAGTAGCCAAGATGTGCAAGAACCAATGGAATATTTTGGAGGCGGAGCTGAAATGAAATGGGAGTGAAAGAAAACCTCTCGACAGATCAAAACATATATTATCGTTCTTACATGCTAACTGCTTTCACAGATGATTCATAAGGATCAAAAATTGACCTATAGGTAATATCTGCATATTCATGTAGTCAGCTTCTTAAGAGCCTTCTTTCTAGGGTCAAAAGCTTCTGAAAAGCCTACGATTATCTAAATTTCTCATAAGTGGCAGACATGAAATTTGATTCAAAAAATCACAATTAAGAGTCTATAGTACAGCTCGAGCAACAAACCAGTGATTTAGTATAGCATCATGAAATAAGAGTACCCTTCCTGAAGATACAGTTAAACAAAAAGTAGTGTACCGAACCAATGGTCCAGTCTACAGTTAAAATATGTACTGCAATAACCAAGCATCATCTGCAACAGCTGGACGTTTGTGAAGAGACAACTTATAACTCCCAGAAGACAACATCAAATTTTACAGATTAAATACGTATAGAAATAACACAACATTAGCTCCACCATAAATATCAAATTTTACAGATTATTTTTTTAACCGGTCTTACATAATTTAATATTTATTAAACATTCATGAGAATAATACTAAAAAATAAATATGTTAGACTAGATTTGCATTTTAAAAGCAAGATGGACAGACCTGTTTTCAGTTTTGTCTTAAATTTTTGCTCAATCTCCATAAACTCCTTTGAAAACATCATAATAGATACCGAAATGCACTTCAATTGCTTTTCTTGTCCGTTCTTAGTGAGAGCACCATCACAATCCATAATTGAACTGTTCAGTTTGAGAAGTTTGTCATACCGCAGATCTTGCTTGGGACTCATATGGGATCTTCATGGTGATGTGTTGTTAGGCTTCACCTGGATATCACACAAAACCATTTCAGCACTCTCTTGCTTGGGTCTTCCTGATGCTTTTGGAGCAAACACTCTTTCTATAGCGTTCTAGCTTCTCCTTTAACTTCTGATTTTCTTTTCATTCGACGGACACATCCTTTTCCGTTTTGGAGATGATCACAGCTTCAGTGAAGAATTTTTTGCATCAAAGCATAGTGCAGCTTCACACCTGTCATCCATTGAATCATCAAGTAAATTTCTTGTAGCAGTACGGTATAGACAATTCCTAACAACACTTTCAGTTCGGAGGTCCTCCTACTCTTCTTTGATTTTCTTGATTTGCCTCAAGAGCTCGTCTTTGCATCACAAACATCTGGCAGCTGTACACTCCCCCCCACACACACACACAAAGCAACATATCACACACCGTGCAATAGCAGTACTAAATAAAGGGTACATCAAGGAGGAAGCATGAGCTCACCTGCCTAACGAAGACGAGAACGAGCTGAGCAGGAGGGGCGTACGTGGGCGACGTCCGCATGGTGCCATGCTTGTGGAGGAGCAGGGAGGGGCGGTCGCCACCGCATGATCTGCAGCCTGTGCCGTTGTACATGGAGTCGGTGGAGGCGCCGACACGTGCGAACGGTCTGAGAGCCGGCGGGTCGGCGAAACCCTAGGTTTGGAGCGGATTAGGTTTGGGCTTTTCTGTGGAGATTTGTTGGAACGGGAGATCCCCAATTCGACGATGACAGGGGAGTGGAGAGGAGGAGGACTCCACTCACCGCGGCAACTATCCCGGCCCGGGTGCAAGCCCCACCGACGGTCGTAGCGCGTGTGGTCCTGACGGTGGGGAGGAGACCTGTAGGCGGACAGAAAGAGAAGAGATCGGGGAGAGGATGAGTCGAGGTGCAGCAACCTGGAGTCCTAGAGTCAGCGGAAGCAATGGGCCAAAAAAAACCAGATAGCAGCCCAGTTAACCACAATGGGCCAAAAAAGCTACGGGAATAGGTGCCCTTTAGGACAGCCAGCCCATCTCGCGAAAAAATCATCTTAACGAAAGATCTAACGACCAGAAATGTTTAGTACACGAAATCGGACAGTTAAAAATGTTAAATGCCCGAGGAGGTTGGAATTAGGTGCAGTTTTATTGTCCTAAATTTGAGTGAGACTCAGAACCCGACCACGGCAGAAGAAAGAGAAAAGACGAGGGTCGTCCCCTATGCCTTAGCCATAGACTCTAAAGTGTGCCATGCTGTGTACCGCACCTGATGTGTGCCTTGCCATGAGTCTGTCAAGGGGTACAAGGAGTGATCCAGGATTGGATCACTGAACAACGGTCAAAGTTATCCTTAGTAACTAATGGACTAAGGAATTTTTCTCGATTATGGAGCTGGTTAAAGAGTTCGTCATAAAGGGTTACGTCGATGCAAGCTTTCACCCTAATCCAAATAACTCTGAGTAGTAAAACAGATTCGTATAGTAGATATTTGGAATATTTCCGAGTAGCGCGTAGTAGCAGCATATATAAGATGACATAAAGATTTGTAAAACTCACACGGATCTGAAAGGTTCAGAACCGTTGACTAAAACCTCTCTCACAAGCAAGATGTGATCAAACCCAAGAACTGTATGGGTGTTGGAGTCGTTAAAATCACATAGTGATGTGAACTAGATTATTGACTCTAGTGCAAGTGGGAGACTGTTGGAAGTATGCCCTAGAGGCAATAATAAATTAGTTATTATTATATTTCTTTGTTCATGATAATCGTTTATTATCCATGCTATAATTTTATTGATTGGAAACTCAAATACATGTGTGGATACATAGACCACACACTGTCCCTAGTGAGCCTCTAGTTGACTAGTTCGTTGATCAAAGATGGTCAAGGTTTCCTGGCAACAGGCAAGTGTTGTCACTTGATAACGTGATCACATAATTAGGAGAATCATGTGATGGACAAGACCCAAATTATAAACGTAGCATGTGATCATGTCATTTTGTTGCTATTGTGTTCTACGTTTCAAGTATTCATTCCTATGACCATGAGATCATATAATTCACTGACACCGGAGGAATACCTTGTGTGTATCAAACAGCATAACATTACTGGGTGACTATAAAGGTGCTCTACAGGTATCTCCGAAGGTGTCCGTTGAGTTAGCATGGATCAAGACTGGGATTTGTCACTCTATATGACGGAGAGGTATCTCGGGGCCCACTCGGTAATACAACATCACATATAAGCCTTGCAAGAAATGTGACTCAAGTGTGAGTCACGGGGATCTTGTATTACAGAACAAGTAAAGAGACTTGCCGGTAACGAGATTGAAATAGGTATAGGGATACCGACGATCAAATCTCGGGCAAGTAACATACCGAAGGACAAAGGGAATGTTATACGGGATTATACGAATCCTTGGCACAGAGGTTCAACCGATAAGATCTTCGTAGAATATGTAGGATCCAATATGGGTATCCAGGTCCCGCTATTGGATATTGACCGAGGAGTGTCTCGGGTCATGTCTACATAGTTCTCGAACCCGCAGGGTTTGCACACTTAAGGTTCGGTGACGTTTTAGTTTTGTTGAGTTATATGCTTTGGTGACCGAAGGTTGTTCGAAGTCTCGGATGAGATCACGGACATCACGAGGGTTTCCGGAATGGTCCGTAAACGAAGATTGATATATATGAAGTTGGTGTTTGGATTCCGGAAAGTTTTCGGGCATTGCCAGTAGTGTATCGGGAGTGACGAATGGGTTCCGGGGGCCCACTGGGTGGGCCCACCATGCCCCCAGGGGTCCACGTGGGTTTACTGGATGCACAATAAGGTATAATGGGCTGACAAAGTCATCCAAGGAAATCCCATGAGGAAAAAGTGGAAAATCCAAAAGAGGTGGGAAAATAAGGAAGGAGTCCTAATCCAAGTGGGATTGGAGAAGGACTCGTCCCTCCCTCCTACTTTGGCCGACCCAAGGAGGGTTTCCTTGGTGCATCAAGGCTTCCCAAGGCTGCCTCTCCCTTCCTCCTATATATACTAGAGGGTTAGGGCTTTTGAGATACAACTTTGCCACGTGCAACTCAAACCTACACCTCGTAGTTCTTCCTTTAGATTAGATTTCTACGGAGCTCGTGCGGAGCCATGCATGAATAGATCATCACGAACACTGGCGCGCCGTCACGCTGCCAGAGAACTCATCTACTTCTCCGTGTCTCTTGCTGGATCAAGAAGGCCGAGATCGTCATCGAGCTATATGTGTGCTGAACGCGGAGGTGTCATCCGTTTGGCGCTAGATCGTAACGGATCGTGGGACGGCGGTGATTTGAATCACGAAGCTGTACCACTACATCAACCGGATTTGCGTCGGCGCGGACACGCGACGGACGCGCGCACGCTCGCCTTCTCCCCCCCCCCCCCCGGGCCCACTGGTCGGTGGCACATTGGCCTCCCCACACCCATCCCTCGCCCGCCTCCTTCGTCACCGACACCTCGCCCATTTTTTTGGCGACTCTGCCAACTGTCGGCGCCTCCACATCCGCCCAGCAATGTCGTCCACTTCCACGTCGCTCGCGGCCGCCGTCTTGCCGCCCTGGAGCCGACTACTTCCCACTCGCCCCACCACCACACAGCCCCCCCCCCCAGACCAAGAAGCCGCCTCGCCGACCGGCCAGATCCTCACGGGCACGCTCATCGGATACCGGCCCACTCGTCGGACGCTCGCAGGGCAGCTAGCTGGTCCGTGCGTGTCGCGACTCCCTTCACCGGCCGTCTCCTTCGTCGATGCCCGCAAGCTGTTCGACACTTTGTCAAGGTACAAAATGGACTCCGCCGACGAGTTCTTTTTTCACAATTTCCTTTGTGACTCCGATAATTCGTCGTCCGATGACGAATAGGAGATATTGGCTGCCGTGTTGGTTGCTACTTCTTGAGCTTGCGTTGGTTTTTCCCTTGAAGAGAAAAGCGTGATGCAGCAAAGTAGAGATAAGTATTTCCCTCAGTTTGAGAATCAAGGTATCAATCGAGTAGGAGTATCAAGATGAGGCACCAAGGCACCTGGACAAAAACATACAAACTTGCCCCCAACGCGATAAAGGGGTTGTCAATCCCTTTACGATTACTTGCAAAGTGAGATCTGCTAGTGATAATAGGTAAATATAAATAAATAAATACAAGTGCAGCAAGGTATTTTTTTGGTATTTTTGTATGTAGATCTGAATATATAATGTGTAAAATAGACCCGGGGGCCATAGTGTTCACTAGAGGCTTCTCTCATGATAGCAAGTATTATGGTGGGTGAATGAATTACTGTCGAGCAATTGGTAGAATCACGCAAGGTCATGACGATATCTAAGGCAATGATCATACATATAGGCATCATGTCCGAGACAAGTAGACTGATACTTTCTGCATCTACTACTATTACTCCACACATCGACCGCTATCCAGCATGCATCTAGTGTATTAAGTTCATAACAAAGAGAGTAACGCCTTAAGCAAGATGACATGATGTAGAGGGATGAATTCATGCAATATGGTATAAACCCCATATTTTTACCCTTAATGGCAACAACACGATGCGTGCCTTGCTACCCCTGCTGTCACTAGGTGAGGACACCGCACGGTATGAACCCAAAACCAAGCACTTCTCCCATTGCAAGAATTATAGATCAAGTTGGTCAAACGAAACCCATAACTCAAAGAGAATTAAAAGGATACGAAATAATGCATATAAGAAATCAGAGGAGACTCAAATAATATTCATAGATAATCTGATCATAGATCCACAATTCATCGGATCTCGACAAACACACCGCATAAGAAAGTTACATCGGATAGATCTCCATGAAGATCATGGAGAACTTTGTATTGAAGATCCAAGAGAGAGAAGAAGCCATCTAGCTACTAGCTATGGACCCGAAGGTCTGTGGTGAACTACTCACGCATCATCGGAGAGGCAATGGTGTTGATGAAGAAGCCCTCCGTGTCCGAATCCCCCTCCTGTAGGGCACCAAAACGGTCCCCAGATGGGATCTCGCGGAAACTGAAGCTTGCGGCGGCGGAAAAGTATTTTCGTGGCTCTCCCTGTTGGTTTGGGGATTTTAGGGGATTTACAGGCGAAAGAGGTAGGGCAAAGGAGGCACGGGGGGCCCACGAGCCTGCTAGGCGCGCACCCCCTGGGGCGCGCCTAGGCGACTCGTGGCCTCCTCTGTGGCCCTCGGCCTTTGTTCTCAAATCTTCTAGATCCCTTCTGTTATGGAAAAAATCATCCCGAAGGTTTTATTCCGTTTGGACTCCGTTTAATATTCTTATGTGAAAAAGGTCAAAAACACAAAAAATATATATAAATTGGCACTGGCACTGAGTTAATAGGTTAGTACCAAAAATGATATAAAATAGCATATAAATGCATATAAAACATCCCAAGTTGATAATATAGTAGCATGGAACAATCAAAAAATATAGATCCGTTAGAGACGTATCAAGCATGCCCAAGCTTAACTCCTGCTCGTCCTCGAGTAGGGAAGTGATAAAGACCGAATTTTTAATGTGGAATTCTACCTAACATATTTGTTCTTTGTAACTTCTTTATTGTGGCATGAATGTTCAGATCCATAAGATTCAAAACAATAGTTTAATATTGACATGAAAACAATAATACTTCAATCATACTAGCAAAGTAATCATGAACTTTTGAAATAACAAGGCCAAAGAAAGTTATCCCTACAAAATCATATAGTCTAGCTATGCTCCATCATCCCCACACAACGAATTTAAATCATGCAAACCCCGGTATTGGCCAAGTAATTTTTTTCTCACTCTTACTTTCTCAAACTTTTTCAACTCTCACGCAATACATGAGCGTGAGCCATGGATATAGCACTATAGGTGGAATAGAGTGTGGTGGAGGTTGTGAGGCAAAAATGAGGAGATGGTCACATCGACTCAGCGTATCAACGGGCTATGGAGATGCCCATCAATAGATATCAATGTGAATGAGTAGGGATTTCCATGCAACGGATGCACTAGAGCTAGAAGTGTATGAAAGCTCAAAAAGAAAACTAGTGGGTGTGCACCCAACTTGCTTGCTCACGAAGACCTAGGGCAATTTTGAGGAAGCCCATCATTGGAACATACAAGCCAAGTTATATAATAAAAATTCCCACTAGTATATGAAAGTGACAAAACAAGAGACCTTCTATCATGAAGAACATGGTGCTATTTTGAAGCACAAGTGTAGAAAAAGATAGTAACATTGTCCCTTCTCTCTTTTTCTCTCATTTTTTTATTTGGGCTCGTTGGCCTCTTTTTTTCATTTCATTTTTTTTCTCCATTTTTATGGTGGGCATCTTTGGCCTCTTTTTTTTATTTGGGCTTCGCTGGCCTCTTTTATTATTTCCTCACATGGGACAATGCTCCAATAATGATGATCATCACACTTTTATTTACGTACAACTCGATACTTAGAACAATAATGACTCTATATGAAATGCCTCCGGCAGTGTACCGGGATGTGCAACGATCTAGCTCAGCGTATGACGTTGAAACATCTCGCTAGCTATCTTACGATCATGCAATGGCAATATGAAAGTGATGGCACATGTCATGAGACGGAATGGTGGAAGTTGCATGGCAATATATCTCGGAATGGCTATGAAAATGCCATAATAGGTAGGTATGGTGGCTGTTTTGAGGAAGGTATGTGGTGGTTTTGTGCACCTACAAAAGTTGCGCGGCACTAGAGAGGCTAGCAATGGTGGAAGGGTGAGAGTGCATCTATACCATGGACTCACATTAGTCATGAAGAACTCATATACTTACTGCGAAAGTTTTATTACTAATCGAAACAAAGTGCTAAACACTTACTCCTAGGGGAAGGGTTGGTAGGAGTTAACCATCGCACGATCCCGAACGCCACACAAAGGATGACAATCAATAAATCAATTATGCTCCGACTTCATAACATAGCGGTTCACCATACGTGCATGCTATGGGAATCACTAACCTTAACACAAGTATTTCTAGATTCACAACACCCTACTATCATAACTCTAATATTACCATATCCATATCTCAAAACTAATTGTGAGGAATCAAACTTCTCTTACTAATCAATGCACTTGAACATGAAAGTTTTTATTATATCCTCTTCGGATGCCTATCATATTTAGGACTAATTTCATAACACACGCCAATTACCAAGTTACTTAGAGAGAGCGCTCTCAAAATGATATAAGTGAAGATCGAGAGTTTTTATTTCTACAAAATATGACACCACCGTGCTCTACAAAGATTTAAGTGAAGCACTAGAGAAAAATTATCTAGCTCAAAATATATAAGTGAAGCTCATGGGAGCAAAATTCTCTAGCTCAAAATATATAAGTGAAGCACATGCGAGCTAAATTGCCTAACTCAAAAGATATAAGTGAAGCTCATTGAGTATTCTAACAAATTCACGATGAGTGCATGTCCCTCTCAAAAGGTGTGCAGCAAGGATGATTGTGATAAAACAAAAAAGCAAATACTCCTATAATACACGACGCTCCAAGCAAAACACATATCATGTGGTAAATAAAAAAATAGCTCCAAGTAACGTTACCGATGGATCGAAGACGAAAGAGGGGATGCCTTCCCGGGGCATCCCCAAGCTTAGGATTTTTGGTATCCTTGAATTTGGCTTGGGATTACTTGGGCATCCCTAATCTTAGGCTCTTTCCACTCTTTATTCCATTGTCCATAAGAACATCACTCAAAACTTGAAAACTTCACAACACAAAACTTAAACAGAAACTCGTGATATCATTAGCATAAGAAAACAAACCACCAACTTTTTAGGTACTGTAGTAAACTTAATTTCTGTTTATATTGATGTTATATTACTGTATTATCACTTCTCCATGGCTCGTACCCCCCGATACTAACCATAGTTTCATCAAAATAAGCAATCAACACAACAAAAACAGAATCTGTCAAAAACAGAACAGTCTGTAGCAATCTGTATATTTCGTATACCTCTGCTATCCCAAAAATTCATAAACAATTATGAAAATTAGGGAAATTTTCATATCAATCAGCAGCAAAAAGAATCAACTCAAAAGCTCTTTCTGGATAGGAACTAAAAATAATTTTATGAGCACAAAGTTTCTGTCCCTTTTCAGCATGATTAAACAACTATCACCAAAACTAATCATAAAGGTTCTACTTGGCACAAACACTAATTAAGACATAAAAAATACAATCATAACAGAATCATGATGGTGTGGACTCAACAAAACAGAAATTAAAAAGAAAAATTAAATTTATTCATTGGGTTGCCTCCCAACAAGCGCTATTGTTTAACGCCCTTAGCTAGGCGTAAGGCAATATATTCAAGTGTTGTAATCTTTAGTGCTCAAACCATAAGTAGGTTTCATAATGGATTCATAAGGAAATTTTATTTCATTTATAGGAAAGTGTTCCATGCCCTTATTTAATGGAAACTGAAATTTAATATTCCCTTCCTCCATATCAATAACAGCACCAATAGTCCTAAGGAAAGGTCTACCAAGAATCATGGAACATGTCGGATTGCAATCAATATCAAGCACAATGAAATCTACGGGCACATAGTTCCTATTTGCAATAATAAGAACATCATTGATCCTTCCCATAGATTTCTTAATAGTAGAATCCGCAAGATGCAAATTAAGAGAGCACTCATCAATCTCATTGAAACCTAGAACATCACATAAAAAATTTGGAATTGTGAAAACACTAGCACCCAAATCACACAAAGCATGGCATTCATAATTTTTAATCTTAATTTGTATAGTAGGTTCCCACTCATCATGAAGTTTTCTAGGAATAGATATTTCCAACTCAAGTTTCTCTTCAAGAGATTTCATCATAGCATCAACGTTATGTTTGGTAAAAGCCTTGTTTTGGCTATAAGCATGTGGAGAGTTTAGCATGGATTGCATCAAGGAAATACATTCAATCAAAGAGCAACCATCATAATTAAATTCCTTGGAATCCAAAGCAGTAATTTCATCACTATTCAAAGTTTTGATATCCTCTACTCCACTTTTAGTATTTTTAGCATCAAGATAAATAGACTCTGAATCATTGGGGCGTTTCTCAACCAAAGTGGATTCACATCTAACCCCATCATCATTAAGATTGACATTAGAAAACAAGGATTCAATAGGAGTCACACCAAGCACTTTAAGATCTTCGTGATTCTCATCACATATTTCAGGTTTAGCAGCAATTTTATTGACTAAGGTAGCTTGTTCATCCGAAATCTGGCCTACCAATTTTTCAAGACGAGCAAATTGAGAATTTAAGAAAGGAATTCTTTGGCCATATCATCAACCTCTTTATTCATATAAGCCATAAAATAATGTTGCTCCCTTAGTTCTCCACGAAAGTAACTATTATGATCAAATTCTGTAGACATGAAGCTTTTAACACTAGTTTCAATCTCTTCCAACTTTTTATAGTAAGCATCATAATCATTTGATTGGGCCATGAGGATAAATAAGATAGCACACACGAGCAAGCCGAAAGCAAGCTAAAGAAAGGGGCGAACGAAAAAAGGCAAAATAAAGAAAGGCAAATATTTTTGTGATTTTTTTTTAGAAGTGGGGGAGAGGAAAACGAGAGGCAAATGGAAAATAATGTAAATGCAAGAGATGAGTTTGCGATAGGTACTTGGTAGATATGCTTCACTTGAATACTCCCCGGCAACAACGCTAGAAATTCTTCATGCTACTTCTTGAGCTTGCATTGGTTTTTCCCTTGAAGAGGAAAGGGTGATGCAACAAAGTAGAGATAAGTATTTTCCTCAGTTTGAGAACCAAGGTATCAATCCCGTAGGAGTATCAAGATGAGGCACCAAGGCACCTGCCCAAAAACAAACAAACTTGCACCCAACGCGATAAAGGGGTTGTCAATCCCTTTACGATTACTTGCAAAGTGAGATCTGATAGTGATAATAGGTAAATATAAATAAATAAATAAAAGTGCAGCAAGGTATTTTTGGTATTTTTGTATGTAGATCTGAATATATAATGTGTAAAATAGACCCGGGGGCCATAGTGTTCACTAGAGGCTTCTCTCATGATAGCAAGTATTACGGCGGGTGAACGAATTACTGTCGAGCAATTGATAGAATCGCCCAAGGTCATGACGATATCTAAGGCAATGATCATACATATAGGCATCACGTCCGAGACAAGTAGACCGATACTTTCTGCATCTACTACTATTACTCCACACATCGACCGCTATCCAGCATGCATCTAGTGTTTTAAGTTCATAACAAACAGAGTAACACCTTAAGCAAGATGACATGATGTAGAGGGATAAATTCATGCAATATGGTATAAACCCCATCTTTTTACCCTTGATGGAAACAACACGATGCGTGCCTCGCTACCCTTTCTGTCACTAGGTGAGGACACCGCACGGTTTGAACTCAAAACCAAGCACTTCTCCCATTGCAAGAACTATAGATCAGGTTGGCCAAACGAAATCCATAACTCGAATAGAATTACAAGGATACGAAATCATGCATATAAGAAATCAGAGGAGACTCAAATAATATTCATAGATAATCTGATCATAAATCCACAATTCATCGGATCTCGACAAACACACCGCATAAGAAAGTTACATCGGATAGATCTCCATGAAGATCATGAAGAACTTTGTATTGAAGATCCAAGAGAGAGAAGAAGCCATATAGCTACTAGCTATGGACCCGAAGGTCTGTGGTGAACTACTAACGCATCATCGGAGAGGCAACGGTGTTGATGAAGAAGCCCTCCGTGTCCGAATCCCCCTCCGACAGGGCACCAGAACAGTCCCCAGATGGGATCTCGCCGAAACAGAAGCTTGTGGCGACGGAAAAGTATTTTCGTGGCTCTCTCTGTTGGTTTGGGGATTTTAGGGAATTTATAGGCGAAAGAGGTAGGGCAAAGGAGGCATGGGGGGCACGAGCCTCCTAGGCGCGCACCCCCCCCCCCCCGGCGCGCCTAGGGGGCTCTTGGCCTCCTCCGTGGCCCTGTGCCTTGGTTCTCAAGTTTTCTGGATCCCTTCTGTTATGGAAAAAATCATCCTGAAGGTTTTATTCCGTTTGGACTCCGTTTAATATTCTTAGCTGAAAAAGGTCAAAAACACGGAAAAAAACGGAAACTGGCACTGGGCACTGAGTTAATAGGTTAGTCCCAAAAATGATATAAAATAGCATATAAATGCATATAAAACATCCCAAGTTGATAATATAGTAGCATGGAACAAGCAAAAATTATATATACGTTGGAGACGTATCATTGGTCCGTCACCACCTCAACAGCCAACGGCCGTTGTTCCGTGGCTCCATTTCGGGCCACCTTCCGGCGTTGAATCGCAATTGAGAGAGCGGGCATTTCCTTCTTTGGAAGGACTACTTTGATACAACAAACCCGTTGTTAAAATATCAAAAATTTCGCCGTTGTTTTCGTATGAGTAGGCATCTTTTGAACCGTATTAGAGAGGGGGTGGTTGGCTATGATGACTATTTCGAGTACAAAGAGGATGTCGCTGGCAATATATGTTTTTCCTCTTATCAGAAATGCACTACCGCCATCCGAATGCTTGCATACGGAGTGCCCGGTGATCTCATTGGCGAGTATGTCCGTATGTCCGAATGCTTGCATATGGAATATTACCTGAAATATTTTAAAGCGCCAGTTACTTTTTCTAGTTCATTCCGAGCTCGCCAGAAGAGAAGAGACATCACCGGGGAAGAATTAGTCTCACTATTTATCTTATACAAAGCCATGACCCAATTATCTATCTTAAGGGAAGCCATGACTCTATTATCTATCTTAGGGGATTGGGGGTGAAAGAGATCACCGGAGATATTTTTTTGGTGGGACAGGGCTTAGAGGGATGACCGGGGTGATGGGAAGGTGGCTAGCAGGGCGGCGAGCCAGCAATAGCCGCCAACCACGAGGAGTAGTGGCATGCGGATTAGGCCTGTTTGGTTGGGGGTTGCGCGAGTAAGAAGAAAATAAAGATAAAAGATGAACAACGCCACTTATCTGTTTTAAACCGTTGGATGAAGATCCAACGATCCTGGATAAGAGCGATGGTTGCAGTATTATTTTTAGACACTTGAGGTATAGTCAATTCCAAAGTTCTTATATGGTGATCAAGAGTTACACGTGACACCGATCCAGAAACATCCCATGGGACCCCGAGGAAAAAGAGCATCACGCAAGACCAAATCAAGCGAGCAACTAATTATGAGTACACTTTGGAGGAAATTCCCCAAAGGTCACTTGTTTGGCGTGGGATTGCGCTGAGTGTTGTGCCTAGCCATCGTCACATGTCCCGCGCTGGCGCGCCCTCAGGATTTTAGTTGTTTTTCAAAGTTTTCATCTTTTCTTTTATAGTTTTTACTTGGTTTCCTCTAGATTTTGACCAAAAACCCCAAGAGCAGTGCTTTTACGCGATATGTGTTTCTCCAAGTATAGTTGTGTTTGTGTGTGCTCCCATGAGAAACATAACTGTAATCTTCTCAAAAAGCAAAAAAAAAACATAGTTGTGCTTGTGCGGAACTTTTTTTTGTAAAGAACAATCTCAGCTTTCCGAAAATGAAAAGGGAAGCCTTTGCTTCTGCGGGAAAAGAGAAAACCAGAGTTGTGCTTTCGGAATCCATACTCTTTCATTTCATTTTTGTTTTTGTTTTTCTTTCTTTTATCTATTTGGTGCAATTCCTTATTTTTTATGAAAAAAATTGTTGAAACCTATTAGTATGAGATTTAGTTTTGAAGAACTCAACGATGATAAATACAAGGTAAAAACATCTTATAATTAGAACTCACGGTTCAAGAGATAAAACGTTCTTAAAATGAAACTACAATAAAAAAAAGTCATGTTCTAACAAGTGACGCGCATACATTGCATCACTTATGAGAACTCAAGAAGGTAGAGTGGAGTTTCCAAGGGGCACCCCTTTAATTATGACGACCTCGAAAAAACAATAATATTATATATAAATAGGGTCTTTTTTGAAACATGAACATTTTTGGAACACTTTTTAAATAAAATACTAACATTTTTTAAAATTTGTGAAAGGAATTTTGGAACATTTTGCGTAATTCTGAAAAATTATATAAAACTTGGATATTTCTTGAAAAAAATATATGAAAAAATGGAAATAAACAGGAAAAAAGCTCACTCAGAGTGAGTAGTGTGATGCGTGTTAAGTGGGCTCGGCCTATCTTCTGTTGTGAACAAAAAAAAAGAGCCATCCTTTGCGGCTATTCGATAATGCGACCTCAGAGTGAGTAGTATGATGCACTAACCACTCCATCGTCCCATGTTAACTCCTCAGCTACTACTTCTTCCTCTCTTTCTTCTTTCTTCTTACTTCTTTCCCCTTTTTCTGTTTTTTTCACTTTTTTTTTCTTTTTTCGTCTTTGTATTTAATCGGAACTAGTTGTTTTTATTTTTTTAGTATTTGATATGTCGATATTTTTTGCAAAATAGATGAATTTTCTTAACTTTGTTGAACTTCTTTTAAAATTCTTGAACATTCTCTTCATATTGATTAACTTTTCTCAAATTTGATGAACCATTTTTCAAATTAGTGAACTTTTAGGAAATTCAAATGTTTTATTTTATTCCGATAAACTTTTTTTCCAAATTTGATCAAATTTTCCAAACCAATGCTTTTTATCCTCAAATTGGTGAACTTTTTAAAATTCTGAAGATTAGTTTTCCGAATTCGATGAATTTTTTCAAAATTTAAGCTTATTTTCTTCAAAAGTGTGACTTTTTTAATTCTGATGAACTATTTTTCAAATTTTATGAACTTTTTCGAAACTGATAAACTTTTTCAATCTTCGGTGAACTTTTTTTGAACTTTTTCTCGAAGCCTATGAACATTTTTTCAAAATTTATGAACTGTTTTCAAAATCAATGAACTTTTCTCAAATCCGATGTACTTTTTTCAGATTGATGATCTTTTTTAAAAAAAAAATATTTCTTGTATTCAAATCGATGAATTTATTTTTGAAATCGATGTACTCTTTTCGGAATCGGTGAAAATTTTCCAAATCAAGAATTGTTTTCCTAAATTTCGTGCACTTTTTTTCAAATTGATGAACTTTTTATAAATTTGAAGTTTTTTGTGTAAATCTCCGGACAATTTTTAAATTTTTATGAACTTTTTCCAAAATTGACGAACATTTTTTAATAGATAAAAAATATTCAGTTTCGATTAACTTCTTTCAAAATTGTCACATTTTTTTATCCAAACAAATTATCGTGATTTTTTCCCAAAAAATGTAAGCTATTCAGTACATATGTATGTATCAACAAATAGCACTGCGACCGTCTTATTAGGCATTCCAGGCTGTAATAAATCACTTAAGTCTGGTAGATCAGTGGTTAGCGTGTTCAGATGTGGTACGGATGTCTTGGGTTCAAATAGGATATTCATATTTGACGGTTTGTCTGTATGCCGCTCAAAATACCTGCTAGCATATGGTCGAGAGCAACTAGTTAACGAGCACTTCTTCGAAAGCTTCCCAACGATCACTCTCGTGCGTCGCCACTTAACATGTTCTCGGCCGCCGTCACCTGTCGCCTTTCGAACGTTTTTTTGTATTATTTTTTTATTTTCTCGCACTTGTTTTCGGCTTTTTAGTGTTGTTTTTTCCGGATTTTTTTATGTTCCGGTTTTACACTGCTCTTTCGTAACTTTTGAACGGAAAAAAATTAAAAAGAAATCCACCAAAAAACCTCGTTTTTTATTTTTTGCGAGAGGCACGGTTTTGCTTCCGCGGTAGGCACGGGTTTGCCTTCCCGAGAGTCACGGACGTGTCTTTCGGAAAGAGAAAAAAACGTGTTTTTTGTTTATATTTTGCGAGAGACACGGTTTTGCTTCCGCGAAAGACACGTTTTGCATTCGCAAGACGCACGCACGTGCCTCTCGGAAAAGGGAAAATGTGTTTTCTGTTTTTTGTGAGAGTCACGGTTCTGCTTTCGCAAAAGGCACGCCCGTGCCTCTCCCGAAAAGGAAGAAAACGTGTTTTTTTTTTTGCGAGAGGCACGGTTTTTTCTTCGCGACAGACACGCCCGTGCCTCTGTCGAAAATGGAAATAACGCGTTTTCTACTCTCTCTTTTTCCGCGAAAGGCATGGTTTTGCTTCCGCTAGAGGCATGATTTTGCCTTCACGACCTGTGCATCTCGAAAAGGGAAAAATGTGTTTTCTGTTTTTTTTCTATCGCGTGAGGCACGGTTTTTTCGTTCTTTTTTTTCTTCTAGTTTTTTTCTTAAAAACAATTCGTCAAAAACTATCAACATGGAATCTAGTTTTGAAGATTTGACGTGAGAAAGCCAACGATGAAAACGGTTCCAGAATTAGACGCACGATTTAGAAGATAAAACGTTTTGAAAATACAGATCTATAAAAAAAGAAAAACTTCCAGATTCCGACAAGTGGTACACATGCAGTGCGTCACTTATGTCAACCTGTGAAGGTGAAAATAATCGTTGAAAGGTGTACTCGCTAACTAGTAATTTCGTATATGGTCACTTGTAGCGAGAGCTGTTTCTGGGCCAGCCCAGGACACGTGGCCTCGTAGTGCTGATACCACCCTCGCGCCTTTGTTATTTATTGTTTTCACTTTTCTACATTTATTATTTTATTTTCTCACTGTTGTTTATGTTTTGTAATATCATAAAAATTGGTAAACTGTTAATCATGCATGCGAAAATGTTAAACGTGTATATAAAGATGTTTGTGATGTATATAAAGAATATACAATGCAAAGTAAAAAAATGTAGAATATGTTAATCATGTCTGCTGTTTGTGACATCTAAAGAATATCACGCATTTAAAATAATGTAAATGGCATTTAAAAAAATTATAATATGTAAATAAGTATTTTGGTCCTCAGAAAATATTTCATACATTAAATAAAATTAAACTTATGACTAAAAAATATTAACTAATTTAAAAAATGCGTTCATGACATTTTGAGAAAAAGTTTTTACCATGTAAAAAATCCATAGTAATATAAATATAATTCAAAATATGTTCGAACATTATTTGACAAATTATTAACCTATATCTGAAAAACGTTAAAAAATATGCTTAAAAATAATACTACAACGAAAGAATAATGAGAAACCGAAGAGAAATACGTGGGCGCGTAATGCTGATACCACTCTCAAGCCTTTGTTCTTTTTTGCTTCTGCTTTTCCTAATTTTTTCTTTATTTTCTCACTGCTGTTTATATATCGAAATATCATAAAAATCTGGAAAGTGCGATTCATGTATTTGAAAGTATTAAACATGCATATAAACATGTTTGTGATGTACACCAAAGATATACAATACGAAGTAAAAAAAGTAGAATATGTTAAACATGTTTACCTAACATATTTGTGATATTTAAAAAATGCCACACATTTAAAATGATGTGCGTGACATTGAAAATATGTTTATACGATGTGAATAAATATTAGCTTCATTCAAAAATTGTTACATACATTCAATAAAATTAAAATTACAATTTAAATATATTCAGGAATTTTAAAAATGTATTCGTGACATTTTAAGAAAATATTTGTACCATGTAAAGATATCCATAGTAAAATCAATATAATTCAGAATATGTTCCAACATGTATTTGAGTAAACGCTATCTAAAAAATATATAAAAATATGTTTAAAAATTGTTTTACGAGAAAAGCATAAAAAAATAGAAACCGAAGACAAAGACGACAAACCATATCTCTTTTTTTATGGATAAAGGCGTTCCCCTTTATTCAACCTGAATGTTCATGGGTATCATTACATGATCATGAGGAACACCAAGCCACAAATGCTGGCTACTGTAACCGATAAAGCAGTGCTTGCTAAAAAATGAGCTTCAAGATTACTCTTCCTACTCTTGAAACAAAAATTGCAGGAAATAAACTCACTCCTCTGTGCATTAATCTCTCTAATTATGGCAGCATTGCTTCCTCCTTGCACTTGTCCAATATCTTATAACTGAACTGCAAAGCATATCTAGGAACTCTTATACAGTTCTTTATGAGTCGGTTCAGGAACTGGCGCTCACTAGCCGCGCCTGGTGGGCCGGCACTCGACGAGAAAACTTCCCTAAAATGTTACTCCCGTGAGGAATCCATCTCGCCTAGTGTAGCTACTGTCCAGGTTAGCCAACCACTAGAACAACAAGGCGCTAGTCCAAGATTCCAGCGCGGACATTTAAACAATAATTGCAGCCCACATAGATTTAAGAACCCATGATTTTATCGAAAAACAATTGTGGACAAAATTTGAAAGTTCACAGACTTTAAAAGAGCCCGAATTTTCAAATAGTTCATGTAATAAAAAAGGTTCATGAATTCAAAGAAGTTCACGAATTAGAAAATTTTCATCAACTTTCAAAATAGTTCACAAATTTAAAAAGCATCGTTAATTTTGAATATAAGTACATAGACTTTTGAAATAAAAGGTCACAGATTTGGAAAAAAATCATCAATTTTGATAAAAAAATCACCAATTTTGTAAAGATTCATCAATTTTGAAAATGAAATCAATTCTTAAATAAATCACAAATTTATTTTTAAAATGAATTTGAAAAAAGGTCATCGAACCAGAAGAAAAGTTTGTCAAATTTGAAAAACAAATTATCAATTTCGAAAAAAGTTCATTAATGTTGAAAAATAAAAAAGAGACAAAGGAAGAAAAGAGATAAGAACATGTAGTTCAGAACATGAGGTGAGGCCTATGAGGTGGTTAGTGTAGGGTTGGAACGTCCAGGAGGTCGCTGGTTAGAATACCATCGCACGCGGGTGCATTTCTTTTGTTTACATCCGAAAAAAATGGAGAAGATGAGCCGAGCCCAACATGACATTTTTTTGTTTTACAACAGAAAAAAAGGAACACGGGTGGAGTCCAACTAAACACGCCCTTCATGCACCCGTTTGCGAAACCAATAGGAACGGCGCCTGAAACACCAAGTAGGATCCGACATCCTATTTGGTGCTTCGTTAAAGGCGTTCATCCCGTTCATTCCCCCACTTCACTAGCCCCATTCGACTTTTTGTTCTTCCTAGCTTAACTCGAAATAAACATGCGAGAGAAAGTTGAACTCGAGAGCTCTCGATTTGTTTTTTAACACTCGACCTCTCGATCCAGGGGGGATGCAGCAACCACTTGATCAACTCGACGCATGTGTTTACTATTTTTTCCCTTTCTTTCTTTCTTCAATTCGATGGGTCTCGTTTCCTTTTCCCCTTTTATTGTTCTTATTTTACTTAATTGCATGATGTTTTCAAAATTTGTGCACTTTTTTTTATCAAAATCAATGAACCTTTTCAAATTCATGATTTTTCTTCAAAAGCGACGAACATTTCTTAGGTTCACAAACTCTATTCTTCAAAAATGATATTTTTTTTCCAAAATCCAATAATTGTTTCCCAAATCGATGACATTTTTAAAAATTGATGAAGTTTTTCCAAATTTCATTAACTACTTTTACAAAATTGGTGAACTTCTTCCAAATTTAATGAATTTTTTTTCAACATTGGTGATTTTTTCCAAAGTTAATGAACTTTGTTCAAATTTGATGACTTTTTCAAAATCAATTAACTTTTTTTCCAAGATGAGCTTTCTTTCAAATTCATGAACTTATCTTAAATTCATGTTCCTTTTTCAATTTGTATGAACCTTCCTCATTTGTATGAAAATTTTCAAGTTCACATATTTTTATTGTGAATTTTTTTTATCATAAAATAATGCACATAACAAATTGGGTATATATTACTCCTACGTGTTAGGGTTGTAGGAGAAGAAGCATCAAATAGATTATTTTCTTTGAAATGGACAACAAAGTTACTATGGCCTACTAGTTAATGTGTAACGTTAGGAAGTTACTCCCTCTGTCTCAGTTTACAAGTCCGGCACATGTACCTAGGTCCTCAATTTGACCAACTTAATGAGAGTCATATATAACAAAAAATATATCATTAGAAACTTTAGATGTTCTATTTTTTAATGATATAATTTTTATGTTAAATAATATATTTTATATAAGTCAAATTGACGATCTAGGTACATGTGCATGCCTTGTAAACTATGACAGAGGGAGTACACACGTAGGCTTGGAATGTCGCTTCTACGAGAAGAAGTAAATGTTGGGCACGTAGGGTTGGAATGCCGCTTCTACGAGAAGAAGTAAATGTTGGGTCGATCCGCTATGTGTGCGGTTCGAGGACCATGTGTTGAAGAATGTTGCATGGAAAATAAAAAAAAATCCTATGAACATCCAAGATCTATCTACCGAGAAGCATATCAACAATAGGGAAGAATGTGTCTACGTACCCTCATAGACCATTTAAACGAAAGCATTTATAATGCGGTTGATGTAGTCGTACGTCTTCATGATTTAGTAGCGACCCGTCTCGATCAAGCGTCGAACGGACGACACCTCCGCGTTCAACACACATGCAGCTCGATGACGTTCCCGTCCTCCTAGAAAGGTTCAGCATGACGGCGTGGTGGAGGTGGTGGTGTAGCTATTCTAGCAGGGCTTCACCAAGCACTACTAGAACGAGGAACGAAGGATCTACAGAGTAACGGTGGGAAAGGGGTGCCAAGGGCTTGGTGTATCCTCTTGGGGCACCCCTCCCCTCTATATATAGATTTTTCTTTTTTGAGACATTCATCTATAAACAGGTGGAGGGGCTAGGAGTCGAGTCCCTCAAACCCTAGGGCTGGCGGGCAATGTGGTGGAGGTGGACTCCTAGTCCTCATTCTTCCCTTCCATCCATAGATGGACTTTCCACCTCTCCCAGCCATATGGACCTTGAGGGACTTGTGCACCTCGCCTAATAAGGCCAGGGCGGCTCCCCTCACTTCATGCTGGCCCTTGGGACGTGGTGAAACCCTTGGTGGACTTCCGGACTCCTCCGAAAGTTTTTGAAACCTTCTAGAAACTTTTCGGTACAATACTGAAAAAATTGAAACTTTTTTCGGAACGTTAAAAACAACTTTCCATATATAAATCTTGGCCTACGGACCATTCCAGAGCTCCTCGTCATGTCCGGGATCTCATTCGGGACTCCAAAAACATTCAGTCACCAAAATACATAACCCAATAATATTATATTGTCACTGACGTTAAAGTGTGCGGACCCTAGGTGTTCAAGAATCATGTAGACATGACCGAGGCACCTCTCCGGTCAATAAACAATAACGGTATATGGATGCCCATATTGGTTCGTACATATTCCACGAAGATCTTTATCGGTCGAACCACGATGTCAAGGATTCAGTCAATCACGTATGTAGTTCCCTTTGTCCAGCAGTATGTTACTTTCCGAGATTCGATAGTCAGTATCTCTATATCTAGTTCAATATCGTTACCGTGAAGTCTCTTTACTCATTTCGTGATACAACATCACGTGACTAACTCTGTGATCACATTGCTTGCAAGCTTCTTGTGATGTTGTATTACCGAGAGGGCCTCGAGGTACCTCTTCGTCATACAAAGTGACAAATTCCAGTCTCGATTCACGCTAACCCAACAGACACCTTCGGAGATACTTGTAGAACATCTTTTTGATCACCGAGTTACAAAGTGACGTTTGATAGCACACAAGGTATTCATCCTATGTTAGAGAGTTGCATGATCTCATAGTCTTAGGAACAAATACTTGACACGAAGAAAACAGTAGCAATAAACTAAATGATACAATCATATGCTATGCTTACGAATGGGTCTTGTCTATCACATTATTCTTCTAATGATGTGACCGCGTTATCAAATGACAACCCGCGTCTATGATTAGGAAACGTTAATCATCTTTGATCAACGAGCTAGTCTAGTAGAGGCTCACTAGGAAGACGATGTTGTTTATATATCCATACATGTATTTAAGTTGTCAGTCAATACAATTCTAGAATAAATGTATAATAATCGTTTATCATGAAAAAAAATATGATAATAACTAATTTATTATTGCCTTTAGGAAATATTTCCAACATCATATGCGATTACCGCGCTTAAGGCGCTGACCAGGAGCTCCCGAGAAAGGCAACATAAGAGTGGAAAGCTAAAAAAAGAACTTCCACCGTAATAGTCTAGCCCATAGCTACAATATATCTCTTCTTTCTTAGATAAAGTCGCAATATTTCTTGCATTGGCCTAGATATAGCAGTCGTAACGCCTATTTGACGCTAAGAGTAAACTCCAGACGCATTAACCTCTTAGGTCTAGCTCATATTCACAATGGTATGTGCTAGGCCGCAGTCGTTGACCGGGCAAATAAAAAACAACGACCCTCCTCTAAAAAACAGAAGTCAGGACTAGAAAGAAAAAAACTACCACCATGCATATGCCAGGACCGTACACGAATAGTTCCTGATTATTTTTTCGAAATGAAGGCAAGAGATTTGGCTCATCCATTAAATTAGAAAAGAATAGAGTTTTAGAGTTTTACAAACGGTCGAAGCATGGACTGATAATTACTCGCTTACAACAAGTTGTCCAAGTTTCTTTGCGCCGCGATAACTAAAGATTTAGCTTTGTCCACCACGGACTTGAGGAGAATTGGCGGCGGATCAATATTGTGAGCTGGCATTACACTCGTTTCAAATGATCCAGGGAACAAGTATAGTGAGGAAAGGCATAACACTTCTGTTGGGGTTCCGCAGATCGATCCTCGTGTCCCACCCACGTACGAGGGACTCCACAAGATGCCTACTGGAGGTGTCGATGTGAAAAAGCCAGAACTTCGCAATGACCAGACGCCAAAATTAAATGGAGAAGCGAACGTCTGATTACGGTTCCCTCGGACAGAAATCACATCACCACGCTGAATTGGTCTCATACCAAGCAGTCAGCTTGGCAAGCTGCCAACAACAAATTACAATCAACATTGAATTGGTCTCATGAAAGCGAGGTCTCGGACTCCACCTCCTACATAATTGGAGCGGACCTGTGAAGTCAATGCGTGACGGGCAAAAACAATAAATAAGCAGGCCGAACGTGACGTACAACAAGTCGTCATACTTGCGAATGCCCCGCCTTTGCTAAAAATTTCTTTCTTTTTTGGGAAAAGATTATCTTTCATCGGTCGATCCGCGCGATCCATCTGTCGCCCCGCTCGTCCGCTGAATCTCGAAACTGGATCGATGTTTCAGAAACAGGGCACGTGTTTTAGAAAACTGCCTAGTACGTGCCTTCGCCTCCGCCTCGGCCCCGACGACCTCGCCGTCGCCGGCCTGCTGCGGCCCCGTCGCCCCTCCGCCGTCGGCCTGCTGCGTCTCCGCCGACCTCGCCGCCGCCGGCCTGCTGCGGCCCCGTCGTCCCTCCGCCGTTGGCCTGCTACGGCCCGACGACCTCGCCGCCGCCGGCCTGCTGCGGCCCCGTCGTCCCTCCGCCGTTGGCCTGCTACGGCCCGACGACCTCGCCGCCGCCGGCCTGCTGCGGCCCCGACGACCTCGCCCTCCGCCGCCCCGCGCCACGGCCCCGCCCCGTCGGCCTGCCCCACTGCCCTCCGCCGTCGGGCAACTCCGCAACTGGCCTGCAACATTTCTGCAACAGGGTCGTGGTTTCTGCAACTCAGCCAGTGTTTCAGGAGTTATGTAAATTGTTTTCTGCAACGTGATCGTTGTTTCAAGATTTTTTTGAAGCACGATCATTGTTTTCGCAACGCGGCTATTGTTTCTGCAACTCGTCCTGTGTTTCAGAAACTATTGGGTGGGGACGTAGATCGGACGGCTGCACCGATACATCCAACGGTCGTTAAGGTGACGGATGTTTACTAAACATCCGCCGGTGGATGTGTAGCAGCCCCCTTTTTGCTAGTTTTTCATTGATATCACAAAGCTGCACGCACCGTTGAATATGTGACGCCAAAGACTCGCAGATGTGGAAGTCCATGCCCGCATCTGGTCCTCCTTTCCCAAGGATAAGGAACGGAATCAACTACGCGTGGCTACTGAATTCTCGACGATCTGGCCTTTCTTTCGACTAGGAGTCTAGGACACTAGGATTAACTTAGAGCAAGTACAATAGTATAGCCACCTGCCGGCTATAAGTCATTGACATGTCATCTATAGCCCGTCTTATAGCCAACATGTATAATAGTTCATTGCAAAAATGTACTACTTCTTTATTATATGGTTCACCTTTCATACTCACAAAATGACTAGAAGCACGTGCTAGAGCTGTCTTTTAGCTAAGAGCCCGCTTACCTTCTCTCCTCTTCTCTTTCCTCTAACTAGCCAGCTGACTCAGTTCTATTATACTTGCTCTTAGCACGCTGAGCAATTCGTGTCCTTGACGCTCATTACTAGCCACCATTTCCCGATATTCAGAGCTAAACTAATGGCGTTGGATCGTTCTACCCCAACTTGAACCGATAGCTTGCACGTACGCGAAGGGTACGGCCGGGTATGTGTACGGATCCACATAATGCGCGGCGCGAGCCACTTGAGTTAATTATCGTCTGCTCGTTCATCTAGCTTGACAAGCACGTTGCACTGGCACCACCTTGATCCCGACAGTCCACTGATTGATTATCAAATCCGACGCCCTGTAAGAAACTCTAAAATAAGTCCTACGTCATCTTAAAAATACTATATGAATATAACTATAATAATACCCAGATCACAGTGTATTATCCATATTTTTAAACTGAGACTGAGGTAAGTCCTCAATTTTTTGTTTTCTCACACGTTTTCGGTAACCAGATTCATATTTTCTAAGTGAAGACAATGACTCAGATCTTGCAATGTTAGACGCCTGATTGTTGAAAATAATAAAATTACTATAAAGTTTCAGCAAGATAATATACGAGGTCGAAATTGAAACTTACAGCGAAGATAAGGACTCACGGAATCTTTATCGACGCAACAACGCTTGAGAAATTCGAGATGGTGCGAACTTGCCTACCTTCCTGCACGGTGTAGGCTCTTGTTCTGTTCCTGCAGGACACTCCTTGCCTTGCTCGCTGGGTCGGATCGCAGGGTGCCATTGAGCCATTCTTGTCGGCCGCATGACGAAGCCAAGGGAAAAAGGAAGAAGAGTCTTGAGAAGGGACTCGATTGGATCGCTACATTTTTTTCCTAGATAGAGTTGCCGACGTTGATTGCATCATGAGCGGAAGAGCCGCGGCAACATCAGTTGCTTCAGTTCGATCGCTGGGAGGTGTGAAAGGCGGAGAGGGTAGTGATCGGGACGCAGTACGTTTGTACGTGCGTGTAGGGATGCAGGCGTGAGGCCCATCAATCCATCATCTATCGCTAATGCTAATCATCTAATGAGGCCTATTAGTACTAGACTATTAGTGTTGTATAAATTTTTTGAGGCCCTAAAAACCTAGGGACCTTGTGCGCCCCTAAAGGTTGCACACCCCAAAGCCGGCCTGCCGCTATAGGGATAGCTGCTGAAATCATACCCTACGTACCATCAGGGACGGAGCCAGGATTTCGACATGGGGTGGGGTGGGGGGGGGGGTCACAGTAAGTCTTATGCACAACGGGTATGTTAAAGATTTAGGGCCTGATCTTATGGAAATGCCATGGTGTAAACATATTCTTTTCTTTGTCTGTTTATTGCATTCACATGATCAAAACTTGATAGAAAATTGACAAATGACAAAGTCCCAACAGCAAAAACACAAGATAATCATACTCCCTCCGTTTCAGTTTATAAGTCCGGCACGTGTATCTAGGTCATCAATTTGACCAACTTAATGAGAGACATATATTACAAAAAATATATCATTAGAAACTTTAGATGTTCTATTTTTTATGTTAAATAATATATTTTATATAAATTACATTGACGACCTAGTTACACGTGCATGCCTTATAAACTGTGACGAAGGGAGTACAAACTAATAATTTGTAGTAATGCAATGTGATTAAATAATACATTACCTAGTCTTATTATTTATTGGAATTGGCGAGATGTACCTCATTGATTCTGTTAGAGTAAAATGAGATTGAATGGAAGTGAATGGACCAGCAGCCCTCTTTCTATTGATTCTCAAGTATATATACATCTGGAAGAGGTGCGAAGAAGAGGTGTCTGTTCGGAGGCATCCCTCCAGAACAGGTGTCTGTTGGCAATAGACACAAAGAGGAGACACGACTGTTCGGGGTGGACATATCCCTTGAATTATTCTACTAATTAATTTCTAACACTCCCCCTTGTACAACACCGCTCCTTGAATGTTTCATCGTTGAAAACTTCTTGCATATAGATCTTCCATCTTGAGAAATCTTCCAGATAATCTTGAGAGTCTCCCCCAAAAACCCAGTGGAAAAAATATGAGGAGAATAGAGTAGATATGTTGCTAAAACTCTTTTAAACCCAGTGGGAAAAATAAGGAGAAAATGATGCAACATATGATGATTATTGTCTCTTGATAACTCATATGAGAAAAACCTTTGAAGAAGGAGAAAACTCATTGATAAGTTTAGAGAACAATTAATATGTCTTGAGTACTTCCTTTAAAAACCCTGGTAGGGAAAATAGAAAGTATGACATATGATCTTTGAGGAGATATTGCCTCACTAAAACCCATTATGAGAAACTTTGAGAGAAAACTCATAAGGGAAAAGAGTGCAATCGTACATGCCATTGAAAACTCCTTTAAAACCCAATGGGAAAAATACAAGGAGAAAATGATATGGCATATAAAGACACTTGTGTTTATATTGTCTCGTTAAAAACCTTTTATGAGAAACCAATAGGGAAAACTCATCAAGGGAAAAACAGTACAATATATGCATTCTGATGATTGTTAATAGGTTATAGTTTGGGAGATTACCCCCCCTGAACTTTGCAAATATGAAGGATGTCTCATACCAATTCCATTGACATGAACATGAGATTGTGTATAATCTGTTGGATTATAACAGTAGTTTGTTTGCAAATTATTTCCTCACTTTTCTATAATTTGTGAGGCTAAGTAATTTCCGAGCAATGTGATTTATGATATTGCTCTTCATATAACCTATAGGTATTGAGTAACACAAGTGGAAGTATCTTGATAAATCAAGTTATGTGATTCTGATGAATCTCAACCACATGATTTTTAGTGTGGTTAACCATTCTACTAAGTTATGCATATTTTGCAATGCCTTTAGATAAAGCAATTATGTTAGAATGATAACTGGAAATAACCACTAAAATCCATTTATATGACTTCCATGTGAAGGCTATTCCAGCAAATTCAGTCATTGATATGACATCGTTGGGATCAAATAAAGAGCCAATATCATTACATCATATCATGGTCATATCTTCTATTTCCTGATGGAAATATCCAAGATTTACTGTAATCTTCAGATATAAGATGATAGTATTTATATCAACCATATACCTTTTGTTTGAGGTTGCACTCCGAATAAAGATAGCAAATATAGTGTCAGGCCTGACGTAGTTTGCAAGTATATGAGTGATTTGGCATTAGTGAGATATAGAACTTCAGGTCCTAGTATCACTTCATTATCACCCCTAGGTATGAATGGATTTGTACCCTATCAAAGGTAGTATGACCATACATTTCTTTTGTTGATATGATATATCCAAATTGAACTTCTCGTATATGTTTGGATATATGTAGACTGATATGTATTCTTGATAGAATGCTCAAGTTGTAAACTTAAGCTAAATTTGGTTAAATCCAAATTTTCCGTCTTGAGATGATTTTGTGTATGTTTAGGTCTTATAGAGACATTGATGATGAAATCATCGATATACACTCAGGTGATATAAGGAATTCAAATTTGGGATTCCTTTGTTAACACATAAACAATCATCATTCTTTGAGTAATCCTTCAGAAGAAGAAAGTCACTTAGTCGGTAGTATCATATGATTTCCGACTATTTCGAGCCATAGAGTGACTTCTAAAATTTTACACAAATATGTTGCGATTTATTTTGGATTTGAAATTGTAAGCCCATCAGAGACTTCGTTATAAATTTGCAAAACGAGTAACTCATATGAGTATGTAGTTACTGCATCCATTAACTGCATGGATAATATTATTTGTACTGCCAATGATATTTATTATCGAAACTTAATTCCACTCATACCAGGAGTGTATGTTACATCATAATTTGATGTCGGGTCTCTGCGCGACCCCTTTTGCTACAAGCCTCGCTTTTTCACCACCTCATTGACTTTGTCTATGAACGAGAAGTTTTTAGTATTCCATATGGAAGATACTTATGAGGAGTAGGTATTACTGTGGTAAATACCACTCTTTGATGAGCGAGTGTTATTCTTCATTACTTGATTCCTTTTATTGAACCAATATGAGTACAAGAGGCACTCTACCATGGATTTTGGTTCAGGGCCCAAAAGGTTTTAGTAATTTTGAGAAGAAATATATGTCGACAAATGTAGACTTATGTTATAAGATTCTCGAGGAATCAATAAAATTTGTGGAAATGTATTTATTCCTTTTAACTCCTTGTGATTTCCTACAACAATGGAGCCAAGGTGTTTCGATGTCCCAACACCAAAACATTTGTGCACATTTATGTCGGGCTTTGGATGATGAGCATCCAGTGAGGTGTCTTTCAACTTGATGTTGAATTACATTTACTAGTTGATGATTTGATTTCCTCTGTTTCCGCGGAAGCATATGCGAGATTATATCTCGTGTGGTCAGATTTCTCCCCCTATTGCTCTCATTTTGGGAGAAGAGTGGTTTATCACGTACCTCCACTCTTTCTGACACTTTACTGCAGGAATATAATTGAGTACACCTTTGTCATCAGTAAATGTATGTGGCAGATTTGCAATGTGTTGCAAATATGTGATTCTAAACTTCTTGTTCAGATTCTTTGAGTACGTGGATATAAGGACTGAATGTGAATAACATTTCTAATTTATTTCTTGGCATTTTTTGTGGTACTAATCTCCCCCTAATGCCAAAAATTGTCCTTATTGCTGATGCAATCAGCATACAGGCTATGAATAATTTTGATTGACGGATAAATTTTTATTCCTCACATAGATCCCTATTTTTTGTGAGAGCCCATTGATGTATGCTGGAGTGGTGATATTGGTATGTAACCGTATTATCGCAGATAGGAAATACTTTGTTGATTTCCACGTAATTACTATAAGGGGAAAGTAGTATGATATGCAGTTGGTATGATTTAGATCATACTTACGGTGTGTAAGGTCGTAGTTGTCCAGCAAGAGGCTGGTAAATTTACAATTCTTTAAAATTGGTCATGTAATAAATTTCACTATCTTTGATAAGATATTGAATTACACAATTCTGGGTATGTACATAAGGTACCATTGCTAATGAAATGGGTTCAACAACATTGTCCATTTGAATGGGTATATCCGTTGTCCAGTATAATTGGCTCTTACTTTGATAAGTTGAGCGATTAATTTGGTAAGGTCATTCATGGTTGTGTGTGACAAGGGACACACTTGAAATCATTTTGTAAATGTTTCCATGAGTGCCATGAAGTATCTATATAAGACAACATAATGATTGAGTAATCCACATATCTTCTGAATGTGTTCAAGGAAGAATTAGTTGGCTCATTTAGAATTGTAAGATGAGAGTTCCTTAAATTAATTTCCCTTATGACACATGTGGTGCACATAAAATCTGATGATTTGGGAAATTTTGCAACTTGTTAAGTTGTGACCAATAGAATTGTCAATAATTTTCTAAACAACCCCAAACCTGGATTGTAAGGCTTAAAACCAAATATTTTGTAAGATTTAGAAAATTATTGTGTACGCAACAAAACTGAGTATGAATTGATTCATACATGCAAAAATTATCAAATATAATGTCCAAGAAATATGATATTGGACATTTATACTACATGTAGTAGTACGACTATAGGCAAACAATATTTTGGAATAATCGGGATATTACATGAGGTATCCCATATTATTGAAAAATGAATTACGCAAACATATCATAGGTGCAAACGAATTGATCATTCTTTTCTTGCACTATGTTTGCGATTCTCCTTGTGATGAAGATTCGAGAACATCATTTACCAGAATAGTTTCTGGTCGTATGTTTGCAAATTTTCAAATATCCCAATGAACTTATTTGCCTTTTAATAAATTTGTAGTGTGGTTTGACCATATGTTTGAGGGTTTGGTAATCATATGTACAATATTTATGTAACCACACATTTGACAAACTTGAGAGTTGTCTTTGTGATCATTTGGAAATGATCAATTCCCAATTAAAAGGTAATTCTGTCATTGGTTGTCTTTAGCCTCCACTTTACTTTGAATTCCTCATGATTCTATTTTGTGACCACTCACTTGCTACTCAATACTAGCAAATATTTGAAATAATGGTATGGCACCCGTTGGGTGAATATTATGATTTTAAGAAATAAATGTTTCTTTACCATGAAAATGGTAATGCCATCATAAGAGGATGTAAAGTGTATTATGGGCTTTTCAATTGGATTCAAATATGAAAATTATCTGATCACAAAATCTCAACTCAAACTTGATTTTATAACTACCAAATTGTAAGTTGCAATAGGCTTGAGGCCTTGAAAAATTATTGGGTGATCATTCCAAATGTGCTCATGGCATCATGTTTCTTTTAAGGAAAATATTCAAGGTGAATAAATATTCATCCATTATTTTTTTAGTTTGATAACTAAGTGAAGTTGGTGATTTATAAAATGCATATGCCCATATTAGCTATTAAGATAATAGCCACGACACATTTTCCCAAGGTGGAGTTATAGTGGCAACAATGCCACATGTGGATATAATGATTAATGTCATGAATCATCTTAAAATAAATACTCCCACCAAATCATGCATTTGGTGTATTTGGAAATGTCAGCCATGTGTTACTTGAAAATGCTAATGCATTTATTTAATTTACTGCTATGAGTAAGTGGCATCTATGAATAAATGATTTGTTTGAGAACAATCATGGCCAAGGTGATCCTTGATGAACCTATGTATATCCTTCAATACAACACATGCGATGAAATTATTGCTAATGTTTTGGATGTCATTCTTGAGGAAGTGTGTGACTTTAGAGTCATTGCCAAAACGTATAGACTTTGCATGCTTAACATTGGTTAGTCAGTATGATAGTATCATCACAATGTCATGTTGACATTGCAGAAGTCCTTGGGAACACTTGCTATAAATTATAGTATCCATGTTGATGGACGGACGACACTATAATTAGAAATAGTGACATAGGCTTGACTGTCATGTATTTTACCAATGTAATAGAAGGTAATCACAAGTAAATGCAAATATTTACGTAGTTCCCTATGACGCATTCAAGCAAAATGAGGCTTGATTGGTTGATATTATCACAAAAATACCATTTCGGCATATAGCAAGTGTGCAAAACAATATTTACTATGAGAGTAAAATATTTTAGTAAACAACAACAATAAATGCTTCGGAGGAGCAAATTCTAGTATGGATGATGCCATATAGCCATATGTGTTGACCTCAATTTATATAAGATAACACTTTGAAGATAATCATCAATATGGTGTAGATCTCGGTGTAATAGAAAACATAGTCTGACTTTTGTTAGTAGATGTTCATAATTCTATTACCTTATGCTATGCTATATTTAAGAAAATCACTTTGAAGATAATCATATGTCAGAATGACATGATGTAGACCTTGCAGTAATAGTGGATAGTCTGTAAACTTTTACAGTAGAAGGCAATATTGCCTTATGATATCTAGAGGTAGTCACATCTAATATTAATATTTGGAAGAGCACTTTGAAGGTAATCATCTTGTAAACACAGACAAGATGTTGACCTCATAGTAGTGATGAATAATCTGCGAATTGTGCAGTAGATGTCATCAATACCTTGTGATTCACAAATAAAATTTTGGGCTATGTACACATTAATATTTGGAAGAGCACATTGAAGATAGTCATCTTGCCAAAAATGGCAAAACGTAGATCTTATAGTAGTGATGGATAATCTGCAAAAATATGCAGTAGATGCCATCAAATACCTTGTAATTCACAAATAAACTTGGATGCCATCATATTAAGTATGAGAATACACGATCGTTGTTTTGAATTACAATAAGATTTGCAAAAATTAAAATTAATTGCAAAAATAGTCGTTCTCCTAAAACGCATGCCTTAGAAAATGTTTGCGGCAAAGACATATATATTGTCTTAAATACCGAAGGAATAAATGCACACAAAGTATTTTTTTTTGCATTTAGTATTACTGTGGTAATACATATGGATGCAAACCTTAATAATTTACATATTTATGTAATATATGAAAACCAGAGGGCTTCAAATGCAGCCAACATATTTCTGTAATTTCATGCACAGAAAGTATAACGATTAATCTGCAAAGTATTCTAAGCCTGATGGCTCAATGGGGATATGTAAGGGATTGTCTTTCTTTGCGTGGATAAGAATCAAACTGATTCGTTTGGGTCGTCACTGGGGAGGATGCTGCCTCGTGGATGGCGCGAGGGCTCCGCGGTCAAGCGTGAGCGAGAGGTCAGGTCGTCGTGTTGGACGACGGTCGCATCTGAGGACGCACCACCGGGACTCGTGTCTTGTCCGTTGGAGCCGGCTGATGGCCATGATGGGGCTTCGCGTGGGAGGATAGCGACGGGGCCGAGGGTCGCCGTGCGCTCCGGGATGGTGGCCGCCGTTTCGTCGACGTCGGTGTTGCCTCCCGTTATCGGGGTGTCTCGCATGGATCGAGTCCTCGCCACGCCGGACGTCATATTTTACAAGTAGAAGAAACGCCTTCGTGATGTGGATGAAGTGCAATCGGCCTCTTCACGGAAGTGGCCGCTATTGTCACACAACCATGCTTGCGGTCGGCCTCTTTATGGTTGATTTGATGAAGCAATTCGTGAAGAGGGCAATAAGCATTGATCGTGGATGCCAACGCACATGTTTTTTTGTCCGTCTTCCTTGTTCGATGATTTCTTCCTGCTTCTGTTTGAGTAGCGACCGATCCATTTCGTCATCGCTATGCGCGCATGATGGAAGAAGTGATAAAGAAAACACAACTACTATTGTCATTAGATAGTGATTGATCACAATAAGACAAAATCAGAAATAAAAAGAAAAACCGGCAATCCCTAATCCAGTTTCCTCTTTTACGCATGCATGCATGCATGCCCATGGATTCTTGCCGTGGATGGACAGCAGCGACATAAATTTTTTCTGTGCGGAAGCCTTGTGCGCTGGATGGAGTCCTCATTGCGAGTGTAGATGCGTGTGCCGCCCTGACTGATGTTGCCATCAGCGTCAAGACTTGATGCGCTAGTCCGCCGTGCCGGAGAACGTAGAACGTCGGCAACGCTGGGAATTACAACGGTTCTTTTATCTCGGCCTAATCGCTCGGATAATGGTGGATGCATGCTGATCGATTTCTCCTGTACATGTGCATGCAAACCGGAGATCCAATGAATTTTTCATACATGTGCATGCAAACCGGAGATCCAATGAATTTTTCATACATGTGCATGCAAACCGGAGATCCAATGGATTTTTCTGTTCAGTGGGTTCCCAAATCGTGGTTAGCAGCAAGTGCCCGCTGCCGCTGCATGCTTCTTCCCATTGATGCCGCTTGCGATGGAGACCGGCACCATGGGCAGTTGTTGTGCATCGTCGGGTGTGACAATCTGGCGTTGTTGCCTGCATGCGGCCTCTGTCGTTCTTCATTGTAGCCTATCTCTCTAGCGGAAAGCAAAGTGCATGATAACGTGTTAGAGTAAAACGAGATTGAATGAAAATGAATGGACCAACAACCCTCTTTCTATTGATTCTCAAGTATATATACATCTGAAAGAGGTGCGAAGAAGAGGTGTCTGTTCGGAGGCATCCCTCCAGAACAGGTGCATGTTGGCAATAGACATAAAAAGGAGACACGACTGTTCGGATTGGACATATCCCTTGAATTAATCTACTAATTAATTTCTAACAGATTCAACCCATTCCCGAAGCCAGAATCGGCAAAAGCATGCGATTTTGTCGAAGCAATAAAAAACGAGTGGTACACGGAAAAAGATTATTACTTTATAAGAAGGTAAAAGCAGGACAAATCTAGTGCTCAAAATAAACTACCTTTTTTCTCGTTTCATTGTTGTTCATCTGTGCCGTCGACCTGGCAAGGCCCCCTTGGATCGGGCGCTCCCCTATCTTTCTCCGCTTCTCTTGATTAAAGATGCAATGGAGCCGTAGAAAGTTCCAATGGCATGCAAGTGACAGGTGTGATACTCGACCGCACCTGCACAAGTAGCTAGGAGACAAAGCGATTAGTGATCTGTTTGCGCGTGGCTGCGTGTTACAACTAATTGCCCCATTTGGGACCCTGACTCAGTCCCGGCTCCGATGGCTGAGAGCTTGAATCAGCCGGTTTGAAAAATTAATGAATTGATTCTACTCTCTTCTTCTTCTTCAGGTTTACACAAGCACAATTAGGGAATATTATAACTGGTTCTAAATCTGTATGATTATACTTCTATAATTTCCAAAGCAACAAACTAATCTGATGTTAGAATCAACTATATCTTTTCCCCATGTGTTGTTGCTTGTCATCCATGCGTCCGCTCTGCTGGGAACCAGCAAGATGTGCGTGGAGCGACACCGGTGTATCCCGGCGTCCCCTTCCCTTCTCCGCTTCTCTTGATGGCGACCGATGGAAAGATCCGAACGCAGCAGCCACCAGGCGTCAGTATCGATTGCAGCGACGGCTTGAAGAGACTAGCGATATATGCATGGTCGTGGCTGCATGCTGCAATTAACATGCCTCTTTGCCTTCCATGATGGTCTGCTAAGCAATTTTTTTTTATGATGAATTTCTTGATTTTACATGCTATGGGCGTTGTACATGGGCTAAAGCTTTTACGTACGTTAGTTGATCGGGCAAGTCTAAAAATTAGCCATTAACTCATCGCTGTCGAGGGACAGTCCCCCTTAGATCCGTCCCTGCGTACCACGGCGATGAATGCACCTGAAAGTGAGGTCTCAGATTCTCCCTCCTCCGTAATTGTAGCGCACTGTGTAGCCAATGCGTGACGGGAAAAAACAGTAAGTAATCAGGTTAACCAGGACGTACAGCAAGTTGTCATACTTCCGAATGTCCCCATCTTTGCTTAATTTTCTTTCCTTTTCTGCTATTTCTTTTCATACGATATCACAAAGCTGCATGCATCGTTGAATATTTGTGGTGAAGTCCATGCCTGCGTACCGATCCTCCTTATCCAATAGATAAAGCTAACTCCAACATGCGATCTCAAATGGTCCAGTTGCGTCTGTTTTGTGGGTAAACGGATAGGATTGTCCAACGCGTTGAAACAAATGAATCTATGTCTTTTTTATCCGTTTTTAATCCATTTTTTATCCAATTTTGAATCACGTTTGCGGTCGAGCGGGCCCTTGTCCTCCCCCTGGTGCCCCCGTTGGGGACACGATGCAACCCGACGAATCCCGGCGACCGGCCACGGACGCACGCCCCATGGCGAGTAAGAATGCTCCCAAGAAGCCGCCGTCGAAGCTCATGCCGGCGAAGCTCGCCAACCTTGACACCGAATCGACCAAGAAGCGGAACCGACGTACAAAGGACAAGGAGAAGAAGGCCACTGCAGACATCGCCGCCGAGGCGGCTGCGTTGCGGGCCGTGCAACATAAGGCCGACGTCGACGACAAGGAGCCATCGTTGCCAAGGCACACGTCCTCCTCATGTTAAGGTTGTGCCGACCCTCGCCGGCCATTCTGTCGGTCGCTGCCATGGCCGCGGCCAGCACAGGCTCATCGGTCGTTCGTCCTCCATGACACCGTTCCAATAGTTCGTCCATCACGCCCGAGGCATATCGCGCGCTGCCGCTCCACGGCCATGGATAGACAAGGTTCTCCATGTCCCCGGATTGCAGCGTGGTCGCTCCGGCCATGCCCGCGGGCGTCATCGACCTTAATGTCACCCGGGGTACAATGGCGCTGGTCAACCGTCTCATGGGACGCAAAGGAAGCAGCCCCGGTCGTTCCCTTCGGCGACCATGAGCCCCGCCCGCAGTCTGTCCAACGGAATGCCAATACCGACGCCGATGGTTGATGACCCTGACTACGTGGTATTCATGGAGAACGTCATGTTCGAGGGCCATGGTGAGGCCTTCCACGTCGACGGAAAAGGACAAGCTTTTGATCCTGACGCGACTCAAAGCGAGGACGACCGAGGCCACTATGAAGACACTCACTTCACCGACGATGATGAATATGACGACGATCAAGGCAATTCTTGGCATGATGATGATGATTTGTATTGTGAAGATGAGGAAGAAGAGGTCGACATTTCGTCAGAGCCATTGGTGTTCATCGACGAGCTGACCCAAAGGGTCGGGGCACAAAAGAGGAGGCAAAGCATTCGCACGGGATCATACACTCAACTGGAGGACACATTAATTTGCGAGAGTTGGATGGAGATAGGCCAAGATCTTATGAAATGTGCCGAGCAAAAAAGGTTCCCTCTTTTGGACGAGAGTTCACAACAAGTTTCACGAGCGAAGGAAGTTTCCCCCTACCAATTTGCAAGCACCCGCGGCATCAATTCCATCCAAAAGAGATGAGGGTTCATCCAAAAAAAGTGCAACAAATATTGTGCTGCGCTTGAGAGCGTTCAAGCCCGTACCGTGAGTGGCCTGGGCATTGGTGAATTGGTATGAACCTCTCATTTTTTGTCATGTGTCCATTCAGGTTGGTAGGCAATATTTTTTGATGTATTTTTTGCGTCCTTCCATATTACAATTGTGGCCGCATATTTGATTGTGTAGGCATTCCGATATTTGGAAGGCTTCAAGGCCCGATACTCCCATACATTGTTGGTCACTAATCAAAGATTGCCCCAAGTTCAAAGACCAATATGTCGCTTGGAAGAAGAAAGGAGGGAAGGCACCCGTGGTTGACGAGGGAGACTTGCTCAAGAGGCCGAGGGGGAATACAAGCTCAAAGGCCGACGAGAAGCGTGATGCAACTTCCATAGCCTTGCAAGGTACATTGGAGAACATGATGAGCCAAAAGGAACTGAGGAAATAGAGGAGCAGCAAAGGGAAGGAGGAGCAAATGAAGATCTACCTAGATCTCCAAACGAAGAAGTTTTAGATGGAAGAGGTCGTGAAGAGGAGTAAGCTTGACATCGAGGAGGCCGCTCAACTCGAGAAGCTTGAGATTGATGCCACCAATGCCGAGACCGAAGAAAAAGAGGTGGCAATCGCCTTCATGAACGTCGACAAGAACAACATGTCACCGAAGAGGAAGGCTTGGTTCATGAACAGGTAGAGGGAGATGTTTGCTTGCGATGGAACTAGGTAAGACCTCGACCACGATCGCTATCCATTTTGAAGGCTGGCTGGTGTGCCGGCCGCTGGTTTCATTACCGCGCCAAAAACATGTCAATTTTGAAGGCTGGCTCGTGTGCCAGCCGCTAGCTTTGTTGCCATCACCAAAAACTTGTCCATTCTGAAGGCTGGCTAGTGTGGTGGCTGCTGGCTATGTTGCGTGGATGAAACTTGAGTGACCATTATGTAGGCAACTAGCTTTGTTGTCGCCCGACATAAACTAGCGAAATTGTAGTCACTCGCATAAACATCCTTCCATCTTTTCATATTTGCATGCACAACGGAGAGCGGACGAGATGTAACCGAAATACGACCTCGTGTTTGGCCCACGACCGACGCACACATAAATCCGGGCGGACACGAACCCGTTGCCACCCCTAAAGTGACGAAAAGCAGGCGAAACAGGTGTCTGTTTGCGGTCGTGTATTGGAGTTGACCTAAGAGCATCTATACTCGTAATGGGCAAATCTGAACCCTCAAACGTCTGCGGATGCATCCAGATGCGATAGCATGCATTGGATGGCCAATCCTCAAATTTCCTCTTCCACATCTGAATAACATATACTCCCTGTGTTCCTAAATATAGGTCTTTTAAGAGATTCCACTACACACTACATACATAGTAAAATATATAAATTTATACTCTAAATTATGTCTATATATATCTGTATGTAGTTTGTATTAGAATCTCTTAATAGACCTACATGTAGGAACTCAGGGAGTACTACAAATCTCAAAACTATAAAAAAATGCAAAGATAAACATTCACGTACTACGTAAATCGCCTATCCTACTCCTCGTTGGAGTTGTTGACTATCTACGTTCCTCGCTCTGAATACAGGGGCGACAGCTGAAGCTCATGCTCCGACGGCTCCTCTGTGTCAGCCTCCGCCTCAAGTTCAGCAAAAAGAGCGTCGGTCGTTGCCCGCTCCTGCCGGATGAAGCGATGGTTGGTCTCCACATAGGCCTCAACTAGTATGGACTCTAAGATAGCCTGCTGCTCCGCCACCCCCTGCGCTTGAGCGACGGCGAGCTCTGCCTTCGCCTGCTTCATGTTGAAGCCCGGAGACGGCGCCACCTCCTTCTCCGACTGCTCCGCCTCCACCAAAACAGGTTGTAACTCATCTCCTCCTCCTCGTCCGCCTGCTCCTCCTCCATTGAAGCGGGATGTAGGTTATGTCCCTCCTCCTCCGCATGCGCCTCCACCTCCGACTCCAGCTTTGGCGAGTCCGATGGTAGCCCGACAGCGTGCCTCACCCAGATCTCTTGCTCGATCTGGTACCGGCCCTTCGACGTGAGCATGGAGTAGGTGGTGATCTTCATCCGGACCATGGCGCCATCGGGGATCATGTGAAGAGCGCACAAGCGGGAGAGAGGAGATAGATTGCCTCGAGCTGGCGGCGTGGAGGAGGAGGTGGATGGGATAGGGTTGGGGGACGTCGACCGGCTTAAATAGCCAGATTTGGCTTCGGGTGGCGGGCTGGACCGACGCACCCACACAGAAGGAGGTGCCCGTCGGACCACTAGGTTTTCGGGCGAATCTGCACGGGTCCACGCCGTTAAACCAACATGACGGGCACGTCTGGACATTCCCTATTCGTCTCATATTTGAATTAAATATAAGAAATGCCGGTAAACATGGATATTTGAGGTCCGTTTATGACATTTTGTTTGAATCACTTTTTTTAAACCAATTAATGATCAGACGACATGTCCAGAAATTTGAAACGTGCTTGAGAGATCCGGATGTAAAAGCTCTATGGAACGAAACGGACTTGGGGTAGCTACTAAATCCTCGACGAACTTTGCTACGTACGCGGGGACAGCTGTATCGATCCCGCCCCTTTGCGTTGCGTCACCGTATACACTCTTTCTGTTCTCATGTTATTATCGCGTGTTTAACTTTGCGTTGCGTGTTCTGTTCTCACGAGGACTGTTCAGTCCCCACAGAAATCTGTCAAACTTTGCATTTAAACCGGAACCTGACCTTTCTTTTGACTGTGACATATGATTAACTTAAGCTGCCCGAACAGTTACCTCATGTCAAGTCTGCGATTTGCCAGACCGTGTCTTCAGTTTTCATTTCCAGCCACCGTTTCCGGTATTCACACCTAAACTAATGGCACCGGATCGTTCAAAGTCAGCACATTGCTTCGACCTCGATTGATGGTTGCACGTACGCGAAGGGTACGGCTAAGTGTACGGAGTCCACGTGATCCGGTGGCATTGTCGATCCGTTAGAGCGGGTAGGAGGTGGTCCACTGTGGGAATGCGTGGCGCGAGCCAACTTGCGTTATCGTATGCTTGTTCCACTTGTTCATCTAGCTTGACAAGCACGTTGCACTGGTACCCTTGATCCTGAGGCTCCGCCGCTTAATAAAATAACGATTTGACTTGCGATGTTGCAAACTTGGCATTTTCTTGCGAGCCGCGACGAAACGTAGCCTGCTCGATCAACCGGCACAGGAGTATGTTATATTTGTTGATACGTGATGGAATCTGGGACGATAGGAGTAGCTCAAATCAACAAACAGTATTCAGTCCTGAATGATTAAGCGCGAACTGAAAGGGGTTTTCCAGGGGTCATCTTTCAGACTTGACGTGTTCCTATTTTGCGATAAATTCGTCACAAAAAAAATTTCTTGTAAAGTATCAATCGATTGAGACTTCGTTAAATCTCACTCGATGCTCTACATAAGATCTTACATCAAAATACGTGTAAAAAATTCTTCCAGTTTCTTTATTTTTATTTTTTATTATATCATTTAACTAAGACTTGATTAAATCTCAATCAACTGGGACCTAGCCACACCCTATTACGATCATCATCCATAGCAGTAGGAGCAAAGGAAATTAAGACTTCTCCACGTTGATTTGTTTGTTGTTGCTGGGAAATTGAACATTAGGCGCTGTAATACGTACACGACTCTGATCAGAATATCTTTCTTGTCCGGGGTTGCACAGTAGGCGGTGCTGACATGCTCGATTCTAACCCAACACGTACTTACATGTTGCCCAACACGTGTTCGTTGACCAAGAGTGGAATGCAGTTAATCAAGGTTTAGCCATGGATGGAGATCCGTACGGTTCCGTGCAAGGATTGCATGGAGAATAGTTTAGGCTTGTTAATTTCAAGTCCTCCTTTCCGTACGGCATTGAACAACGACGTAATCCTTTTGGTGCAGTGTGGCTACTATTCTACTAGGGTACAGTACCGGCGACGTATGCGGCTGCATATGTGGATCATGGCTGCTTCTCATGATTGACTAGTCGAGTAGAGTAGTTTACATAGAAAGCTTTCTAGTAGTTCACCAAAGTAATCGAATCCCTTGTCCCCAATGCTTCTCATTTTTCTTTTTGAAAAATCACCGAGGGGAGCTCCTCAGCTGAATATATTTCTCAAGTTTGTAACCCAATGTTTGTGAGATTACAAGGTGAATTACATAAGTACGTGTAAACGTGACAGGAGATAGGATCGCCACGAGTAGGCGGCATGTTTATGCTCCGGTTTCTTCATCTGGTGCATCCAGAGCATGAGGTCATCAATGATTCGCTTGAGCGTGTAAATGATGTGGTGATTTTCCCGCGTGAAGGTCATAGCATTCCTGGAGTCCCAAATCTTCCATAACAAATTCACTCCCATATTCGTTGCGCAAGCGGGCACTGAATTAAGATGTGGGGGCTGGTTTCACCATCGAACCCATATGGCGGGCAGACTAAGTCCAAGATGATATGCTTGCGGAGGAGGTTGCTTTTGGAGTTGAGTCGACCGTGGAAAAGGAAGCCATGCAAAGATCTTCACACCGTTGGAAACGCAAGAAGACCATATGGACACAAAGTGCGTGTTGTCGTCGTCGTCAGACATGGTTAGCTCATAAGTGGCCTTCGTGGAGAAGTGTAGGCCACCGTTTAGGTAGCTCTCATCCAGTCCTGGCGACATCTGGAAATCTTGTAGGAGAGACATCAAAGAGCGTAACTCGGTAGCAGCATTAGATGTTAGGTGGTTCCGTAGGATTGATTCTAAACCGTGGTTCAAAACAGCAGCCACACGAGCGAGTGGTGTAGTGGTGTGTGAGTAAAGGTAGAAAAATAAAGCAGCAATGGATTTCTGGTGTAGCCAAATTCTAGCCAAAAATATGTGTTAGTGCCAGAATTTGTGAGGATAAAATAGAGGGCGTTAAGTGTTGGTAGTTGTTGGTTTATAGTTCGGCCAAGGAAGAAGTGGTTGTTTTGTGGAGCAATGAAAACATTTGGGTGTTGCAAGGCGAGCCAGTCTAGCCAAGGTGTCTCTGCTGGGAGGAGCACTTTTACAACAAATTTCATTAGTATGCAATTCTTCTGCTCATGAAGGTTTTTTAGACGCAAACCACCAAAAAAATTAGGTTTATACACATTTTTCCAAGCAACTAAGCATTGTGCACCAGTGCTACTTTCCTCCGTGGCCCAGACAAAGCTCGCCAAATGGAGTCTAGGGTTTTAAGGACACTTGTGCGGATGAGGAAGACAAACATAAAACAAACCAAGATGGATTCGAGGATAACCGATTGTAGGATTATCCTATCCCCTTTGGAGAGGATTTTGGCGTGTCAACCCGTCAAAGAATTTTCTACATCGTTCGATAATAAGTAGGAAAGCATTTGCAGGTAGGCGAGTGGGTGCTAAGGGAAGGCCTAGGTACATCCGTGGACATGTTGAGGTTGTGCATTGCAGGGTGGCGGCAATGGAGTCTATGATGTCAGGGTTGACATGCATAGGTACGAATGTTGTTTTTGCGAAGTTTATAGTGTGGCCGGTTTCCATGGCGAAGTTGTTGAGAATGCTTTTTAACTGAAGGGCTGCATCATTGGATGCCTTGGCGATGATGAGAGTGTCGTGAGCATATCGTAGAACGGTTGGTGGTATATTTGAGAACAGTGGATGGTTGAGGTGTAGGAGGTCGCAGTCTTGTTGGACCATTTGTTGTAGAAGATCAGCGACGATAATGAAGAGGTAAGGTGATATGGGATCTCCCTCTCTGAGACGATTCTTGCAATTAACCCCATTTCCGGGGATCCCACTGAGCACAACGACAATTTTTTCGGTTGAGAGAAGGTCGTGAACCCATGCTGTAAATTTTGGCGGGAAACCACGGCAGCGTAGGATAGCTAAGAGGGATTCCCAATATAGAGAGTCAAAGGCTTTGCTAAAGTCTAGCTTAATGACCATGGTTGGAGATTTTCTAGTGTGGAAGGTTCCGATGAGGTGTGCAACATAGACAAAAGTTTCCGTGATGCAACGTCTTGAGATGAAACCAGTTTGGTTTACATGAACGAGCAAAGGAATTAGCGGTTTTACTCTGTTGGTAAGTACCTTTATGACTGCTTTGATTGGAAATTTTTTAAGGGTGATCGGGCGGTATGCGTTAGGAGTGTTTAAAATATCTTTTTCGGACAGAAGGATTAGGTGTGCTCTGTTTAGACATTTAGTTTGAGTTATGAGTTCTTGGAAATCTTTCATGTATAAGTTGATGTGATTTTTGACAAGGTTCCAAATTTTCTATAGAACCGTGGCCCGAAGCCATCTGGTCCAGGGCTGGCTAGAGGGTTCATTTGGAGGAACATCTTTAATTTTTTTCATTTGTAAAGGGAGTCTAGGATGAGTAGTTGAGATAACAGTTGGGGGTACTATTGTTGTGGTTGGAATGACTAGGAAGTGTTTGGCAAGGAGCTCATGAGTGTTGTGAAGTGTTCTTTTAAAATGTCCGCCTTTTGGGCGTGAGAGTGGAACTGAGTCCCATCATCTAGGAGGGAGATGATAGTGTTCTTACGAAGCTGTTGAGAGGCGGTGCCGTGGAAATATTCCATATTTTCCTCACCTTCGATTGTCGTGCGAACTTTTGCATGCTGTTTCGAGAAGGCCATTTTTTGAGAAACAGTCGAGTGCATGGTGTGTGAAGCAACAATTCTTAAAAAATCAGCTTTGGAGAGTGGCCGAGCCTATTCTTTTAGATCAATGATATTGATGCTTTTTTCATCCGCCTCGTGATGGCGGGCACGCAATCGTGTGGAGGTCCATTTTTGAAGTGCACACCTTGTTTTCTTAAGTTCTAACTGGGCATCGACGGAGTTTTATGGTTGGGTCGAGCGGCGATGTGTGGTCCAACATTTTTTACTATGTCATGACAAGCCGCGAAGGTAATCCAGCATGATTCAAATCTGAAGTGTCGCGGCCATGGTAGAGATGTTCGAATACTAAGGATTAATGATATGTGAACTGAAGTGATACGAGGTAGAGATGACAAAGTTGTATTAGGGAAGTAGGTGTTCCATGCTAGGATAAGAAGGCTTTATCTAGACGTTCTATGTTTCACGTTAATCGTTTGTTGGACCAGGTAAAACATCTACCTCACAAAGGTAGTTCCATTAATGCTAGTACATTGATTATGCTATTGAAAGCATCAACTTCTCGTTGCTGAAAATTGCGGTTATTTTTTTGGTGACAAAAACGGACCAGGTTGAAATCTCCTACAATGAGCAAGGGCGTGTTGGCATCTACCTTTATTAGTTTGAGTTTGTCTAGGAAAGCTTGTTTAAGGTTGTGATTTGATGGCACATAAACATTAGTGATGATGAAACGAAAAGGGTGAGCGGGGGATGTAAGTTTGATAGATGTGGCAAAGTTATGGTGAGTGTGAGAGGTTTCAGGGAAATTTCTTGAGTTAAAAGGGGAGATAATCCCGCCGGTAGGAATTTTTTTGGTCTAGGACCGTGGCAACAAGGAGTGAAATTTCCGTTCACTAACGTCGTTTAGTTTTGATTCATGTAAAAGGGCATAGTGTGGGTTGATACTAATTAGTTAGGAGAGGATATCAACACATTTTGACTCATTACCAAGTCCTCTTACATTCCGCGAACAAATAGATAGATTGGTACTACTCATAACTCTACATCGAACACCTAGACGATAATAAGGTACTGGTAGGAGAAGGAAACATGCGAGAAACTAAAGATAGAAGAAGAAGATCAGAAGTTCGCTCCAAGCACACGTGCGATAGAATAAGTAGACCAACAATGTATGGCCGCAATAGTGACGGAGTGTTGTCGTCGGGACGCAACTGAGGCGTGCATGGGTGTTTGTGCTCATCATGGGTCGACGTCAGCACCTACGACGTCCGTGTTGTCATGTGCATGGAAACTGAAGCAGCCGCCACATCATCCGCATCGCAGAGCATGGCTATCTCCGCAAGGACTACGACAGAGGCAGGCGGGGCCTCCGGGATATCGAGCTGGGCTTTGCAGATGGCGTCTTTGAGAACTTTGTCTACGTTGTTGGCTGTGAGACGTGCAGCTTGGGCTCGAACTGCCTTGGTGGTCATGTCGGTGAAGTTTTAGGGTTCTTTGGCGGCCAGGCGTGAGCTCCAGCGAAGGCTCATGGTCTTGTCCGTTGAATGCTTGGCGTTGTCATGCAACTTGCGAAGAATGCACTCGTGCATTGCAGAATCTGCACTTTCCATTGTGGGAGTGTCCATAGTTAGGCTGAGAATAGGTTTGTTGACTGTGGTAGGGGAAGGACAAGGTTGTGGTGGTACCGTACGAGAGGAAGATGCCCCAGTCGAGAAGGCAATGCCAAAGAGGCTGATAACCCACAAGTATAGGGTATCGTGACTGTCTTCACTATAAGTATTTCACCCTAATATATTGATTTGACACAAGGGGAGCCAAGGAATGTTTATCGGCCTTGAGAGGTGAGTTGCCAATTCAACTGCACCTGGGATATCTCTCTGCAACAAAGGTTTAGTAGCATGACAAATAGTAGTAGTAGTAGTAACAGTGATAGAGGTAACTTGGTGACAGTAGTGACAGAGAAAACAATAATAGTAACTTAGCAAAATTCAGTATAGGTAAATCATAGGCCATGGTGTAATGATGAAAAGATATGGATGACATCAATCATATAACAGTTACACACTAGAGCGACACATAACTAGCTTCAATTCATCAATATAATTTAGGCATGTATTCCGTTTATAATCATACGCGCTTGCGATAAGAACTTGCATGACATCTTTTGTCCTACCCTCCCATGGCAGCGAGGTCCTATCGGAAACTAAGGGATGTTAAGACCTCCTTTTAATAGAGAACCGGAACAAATCATTAACACATAGTGAATATATGAACTCCTCAAACTACGGCAATCATCGAAAAGAATCCCAATTATTGTCAACTTGGGTATGCGGATCAAGACACGTAATAGGTGCATACAGTTTGCGAGATAGGATCTAAACACTTTTCATATTCAAAGAGAACATAATAATTTTAGGCCTGAAATCATGGCACTCGGGCCCTAGTGACAAGCGTTAAGCATAGCAAAGTCATAGCAACATCAATCTTAGAACATAGTGGATAATAGGGATCAAGCCCTATCAACTTAACTTGATTACATGATCAATCTCATCCAAACCCTATCACTGACCAATGATCCTACAAAGGAATTACTCATATTCCGGTGGTGAGCATCATGGAATTTTTGATGGAGAAGGGTTGGCGATGACGATGGCGACGAATCCCCCTCTCTAGAGTCCAAAACAGACTCCAGATCAGCCCTCCGGAGGAAGAACAGGATGTGGAGGCGGCTCTATCTCGTAGATCGTGGTGAAAACTTCTCTTTGATTTTTTTCTCCGGATATGTGAATTTATAGGACAGAAAATAGGGTCAAAGGGGCCTCTTGGGAACCACCTCACAATAGGCCGCGCCCTAGGGGGTGGCCGCGTCCTGTTACCTCGTGGTACACACGAACATCCCTCCCGTTGGTCTTTGCTTCATAATTCCGAGAACAAATTCACAAAAAGTTTCGTCCAATTCCAAGAACTTCTATTTTTGCACAAAAATACACCAAAGCAGTTCTGCTGAAAACAGCGTCAGTCCAGGTTAGTTCTAATCAAATCATGCAAATTAGAGTCTAAAAAGTGCAAAAGTGTTTGGAAAAGTAGATATGTTGTAGACGTATCAACTCCCCCAAATTTAACTCATTGCTTGTCCTTAAGCAATTCAGTTGATAAAATGGAAGTGTAAAGAAAACTTTTACAAACTCTTTTGTTCTCGTTGCCATATATATGCTTAGCTAGTGTTCAGGTTTTTAACATAAATGATAAATAACCATATCCATGGTAACAATTAAACATCATATTCACTCATGGCAATACATAACCAACTAGTAAACAATAATAAGAGATCCAATCATGCTCACATTTAACATTAACTAGGCTTAATGCATAAAAATGACAATAGTGCTCTCTGGTTGGATGTTTTTAGTAAGAACATGATGACTCGTGAACAACATAAAAGTAAATAGAAAGGCCCTTCATAGAGGGAAGCATTGATTTGTAGAGGCGCTAGAGCTCAGGTTTTAAACAGAGTTGAAATTATAATTTTGGGTGGTGCACTTTTCCTGTCAACGTTATGACAAAGGTTTTCAATATCTTCCATGCTAAACTCATTGTTGGCGGTTCCCAAACAGAATTGTAAATTTTACTCCTACCCACCATCCATACACAAACCATGGCTAGCCGAATTCACGGGTGCCTGCCAACATATCAACTATCCCAAGGAGTTTTGTTTAATTAATTTTATTTTTTACAGGACTGGGCATCCTTTTTACCAGCCTCTATCATGCAAGTACGACGAATAAACGATATTCTTGAGAATAACTCATTTAGCATGGAAGATATCGACCGCCCCAGCGCTACATGAGCGGTACGAGTGCACAAAACAGATGTTTGTTTGAATATTAGAGGTGGCACATGCAAATTTACTTGGAACGGCATGGTAATACCGCATATAGGTAGGTATGGTGGACTCATTTGGCATAACTTGGGTTTAGGAATTTGGATGCACCAACAACATTCCCACTTAGTATGGGTGAATGCTAGCAATAGATTGGGAAATGACCAGCTAGAAAGCAAAAACGGTCATAAGCGTGTGTTGTGAATAGTTAATATTGGATATTAGCATGTGTAAGATACAAACACTGTGAACTTAAACATCATGAAGGCTGCATTAGTTTTGACTCAACTACATGTTTGCACATGGGCCAAGTCAAGCCGCTCGAATTGCTCAGAGGGAAATACCATACTACCATTCCACATCATAACTATTTTAATGCATATTGACACATAAGTTAAACTATTATCAACTCCTAGCTATTTAAGCATGTCATGAGAAACTATAATATCTAATTGTCATCATAAACATGTTCACTCATGATACACTGAATCAAGATAGAACGAGTTAAACATGTTTATTAAAATAGAAAATAAGAAGGGTTCGTACGAGCTTCCTTTGCCACGATCACTTCATCAAATATCATCATTATTTCCTTTCACTTGCATGACTGAACGATGTGATAATAATAATAATAATAATAGTGCACGTGTGCCGTGGACTAAGCTGGAATTTGTAAAGTATTTATGCGAAGGAGAAGACATGGTAATATTAGCTCTTGATTAAATCAACATTAATGCATATGAGAGCCACCCAACATTTTGATCGTGGTCTTCTCCATTCGACAGCTCAAAGAAAAGAAAAGAAATTATGAGAAACACACTGAAATATTTTTGGAGTTTCTTATTTTTCTCAAAGAAAGCAAACAAGCTAAGAAAAAAATCTAGAGAAAGCTCCCAACAAGTAATGTAATATTTTTGGGTTTTTTAATACTACAACTAATTAAAAGGGAAAGACAAACCGAAAAGAAGCGAGAAATAGTTTTGGGTTTTCTAAAGTTTTTTCAAACACACAAGAAGAAAGCAGAAAAATAAAACTAACATGGATATACAATGAAAATGGATGAACACCGACAATCTATATGAAGTGTGTGAACATGAATATAATGTCGATGAGAAATACATACTCCCTCAAGCTTAGGCTTTTGCCTAGCTTGGTGGTCACCATTCATAATAATTGTCATGTCCGGGATAGTATTGCTACTGAGGCACCTGAGCATCCCAGGCCTATGCCTCGGCCTCCGCTGCAACCAAGTCGTTCCGGTATTATGGTGTATCCATGCTTGTAAGGAAAATCAAACAAAGAAGGTGCATGCAACACAATAAGATCGAGGGTAGTCTCGCTGTAAACCAAGTTGTCACGAATGTGCTATGGGGGTTAGGTTTCCTAGTGAACTCGTGATCTAACATAGACTGATGATCAAGATAAACCTTAGGCAATGGGTAATCAGTTGGACGTATGGCAACATTGAAACACTTTGTTGGACGGCTGGCATAAATACCACCATGTATTTTGCCCTTAATCTGGTTAAGACGCAGACGGCGTGCAACGATAGTGCCTATCATGTAGCCGTTGTCGTCATCAAGTGTGTGGCGTAAGATAGCAACGGTGGGGGCATTGAGACCACCACTCTGAGTCATAGCAGTTAAACATTTCCCTATAAATAAAGTGTAACGCCCAAGATGCGATCCTATCCTTAATTTGGCACGAGGGCCTCGTCAGGGATAGAAGCGCATCTCGTCGTTTCGCAAGAATGGATATCGTTACAAGTACATGTACTGAAAAGATGAGACATATGGAATTGGCTTACACTCGCCACAAGCTACATGAGAGTCACATCAGTACAATACATAAATATCACGAAGAAGAGCAGGGTCCGACTACGGACGAAAACAAACGAGAAAAGAGAACGACGTCCATCCTTTCTATCCCAGGCTGCCGGCCTGGAACCTATCCTAGATCGAAGAAGAAGAAGAAGAAGCAACTCCAAATGAACAATCAACGCGCTCGCGTCAAGTAACCTTTACCTGTACCTGCAACTGGTGTTGTAGTAATCTATGAGCCACAGGGGACTCAGCAATCTCATTTCCAAAGGTATCAAGACTAGCAAAGCTTAATGGGTGAGGTATGGTTAAGTTGTGAGGCTGCAGCAAGCGACTAAGCATTATATGAGGTGGCTAACATACGTGTACAAGAATAAAGAGGGGGAAGATCTACGTATAACGGACGTGAACTACTGGTGATCAATTGAATGATTCTGAACACCTACTTACGTCGAACATAACCCCACTGTGTCCTCGATCGGAGAAGGAACTCGCGAAAGAGACAGTCACGGTTACGCACTCAGTTGGCATATCTTAATTAAGTTAACTTCAAGTTATCTAGAACAAGTGTTAAACAAAGTTTCCACGTTGCCGCATAACCGCATGCATGGCTTTCCAAAAGATTTAACCCTGCAGGGGTGCTCCAACTAATCCATCACAAATTACCACAAGCCGCATAGAAATCCTCGATCACGAAGCTCGCGATCTCATCGGACTCCTTAGTGGAATACCTCAACTCTGAGATTACCCAAAGCATCACCAGAATCCCGATGCACAAGATATTTCGTCAAAGGTAACACTAATCCAGCAAGGCCGCCCGACGCGTCCACGAACCCGATAGGAGCCGCGTATCTCGTTCTCAGGACACGGCCAGATGGTACTAGCTACGAGAACCAAACCTCGAGTTTCCTTGCGGTGGCCCCGCAGGCAGACCATTTTGGACCAACACTCATGCGGAGCACTAGCTTGATGGGTTGATTAATTATCCGCGGGTGCCGGCGGGTCCCTATGCATTATTATTAGGTTATTAGGCGAATGAAAACCAAAGTTGGACCTTGCCAGACCAGTCTTAATCTAAAACGAATTATCAAGGGGGTCCCCATAACAACCCCGATCGTGTTAGGAGCGCTCAATTATGGAACATAAAACCGGTAGCCGAAACTAAGGGGGCAAATGTGGAACAAAACACCACGCTAGAAAGGCCGAGCCTTCCATCTTTTACCAAGTATATAGGTGCATTAAATTAATTAGCATTTAGTAGGGTGATATAACAAGGAACCCATGTTATCACATGGAAACAACTGCACCTGCAACTAGCGAGGCTAACACATGGTTAAGCAAGCTGTAACTTAGCCAATCAGTGATTTGCTAGGTTCTGAAGAGGTTGAAGGTTTTCATGGCAATGTTGAGAGGCTGATATTTAACATGTGGTAGGCAACGAGACATAGCAACAGAAACGATAATATTAGCATGCCAATGATAGTAATGGTATCTGGGGAAATGGTCATCTTGCCTGAGATCCCGCTTGGAAGAAGAATGTCTCCGTGAAGCAGATGAACCGATGTAGTCGAACGAGTCATCACAATCCGACACGCTTGCGGAACTCTATCGAGACGAAGGAAACCGGAAACAAGCATCAACACAAATATTCACCACGGCATATGCACGACAAGATGCAATCCACATATGATGCATGATCAGTTGAATATATGCAACACATGGCATGACGATTCACGACAACCAAACACTACACCTTAAGTGAAGTTCAATATGCAACGAGTTGCATATTGACGAAACTCCACATACGACTTATTTAGTTCTATCCCGATTAGGTACATGACAATATTAAATGTGGTTAAACATGGCAAGAGGTGAAGCGTACTTAACCTACCTATCTAGGCATTTTAAATGAGGTCGGAAATGACATATAGCATCTCCGAGATGACCTCATGCGTTAATTTGTAATTCTGTCCAGATCTGGACTAACACTTCTAAATATTTGTTAAACAGAAAAAAGAATAGGTTCACGTGATTCTACGCGTCGTTCCAATCAATTTACACATAGAGAACATGTCCAACGGAGCTACGGTTCAAAAGATACAAACACCGCAAGATATGATGGCATGAATGCAAAATGTGTGCAAACGGCATCCACAACATTTGAAAACACACAACCAGCAAGATAATATGAAACTACATGAGATTCTAAGCAATTTTCATATAGGACACGATCAAAACGGAGCAACGGTTCAACAATTACGAGCTAAACAAGAAATCACTACAATCTGCCAAAATTAGCCACATAGAATTTTCTACACCCCACAACTACGAGCTACACAAATCCAAAATGCTCAAACAAGGCATGAGACAGTAGAGGGCAATATGCACTACCACATACAACTAATGACATCTAGCATGGAAGCATGGATCACTAGGAAAGGGAGTCACAAAATGCCATCTCACACATAGTTTCAGACTTAGTGAAAACACAGTTTATGGAAGTGCAGCAAAACTATAAGCTACAGGACTCCAAATGGAATGAAAATTGACAGCATGCTAGAGAATCTTAAAGTCTACAACTAACTCCATTTTACCAACCTCAAAAGAGTTACAGATCACCAGATAAACTCATGACAAGACAGCATCAAAATATAACCGATTTCAGACTTAGAAATATTTCAGCATCTCTAAAACAGCATTATTTTCTAGCAAGTTGAGAACAAGAAAACCACACCTAGACATGGATTTCTATTGCAACCAAAATTACCAGGGGCTAGTCTACACATCCAAGGGCATATCTCTAGTTGACAACTCCTTCATATCATGCACGAATTAAATCACACAAAATAAACAAAAAGGCAACATGGCAAAATATCACGCGCATTAACTTGCTCAAAAGCTAAAACTAAATGCACAGTTAAATTCTATGGATTTTTCTACCCCGAAAACATATATAACATGAGGGGTTGCAAAACAAAAATAACGCCACACGAATATGCGAAAATACGTCCTAAACACGGTATAACAAACTAGCGACGGAATCCTATATGCTAAAATACAAACAACTAGTCTGAAATACATGGGAAAAGGTTCCTCAAAACATGAGCATTTAAACTACGGGGTTTGAGCAATCCGGACACGCACGAAAATAAATACGACATAATCCACTATTAGGACAGCACGCAAACTAGGCATTCGGCGGGTCAAACTATTTCAAACATGTAGGCAAGTTGCAAAATATTGATCTACGCGGAAAACTAATCAAGTTTCATATATAACTCGTCGCGATCCGGTGCACGGTTAAATAATTACGTGCGTTTTAAAATATCTATATTTTCCTGAAATTATTAAATCGTAGAAAAAAAACCTAAAGTCTAAACGGGCCGAAAGTAGGCATGCGCGACATTTTACCTAGCGCCTAGTGCGTAACATAGAGGCGACAGGGGCTCACCAGAGGGCCTCATGGGCCGAACGGAGAGGAGGCTAGGCCTGGTCGGTTGGTGCAGAGGGGAGGCCTGGGCTCGGGCGCACCTGGGCCGGTCGTGCGGGGTAGGCCGATGGGCCGTGGGGCGCTCCTGGCCCATGCGGCGGCAGGCGCTGGAGCGCTCGCCCTCCAGCGGTTCGACGCATGCGAGGGGAGGCGGGACTGCAGGCGGCGACGGCGAGGCTCGCCGGCAGCAGGGCGAAGGCGACTGGGGAGGCCTCGTCGGGATCTGGCTGAGGGGAGCGATCCCGATAGGATCCGGGAGGAGGCGCATGCGGCGGCTCGGCAGATCTGGTGAAGAGCGGGGCGGCGACCGGAGTGAAGCGGTGGCCGGCAGGAGGGTCCTCTGGCGACCAGGCACGGGGCTGGGACAGTAGGCAGCCGGGGACGACGCGGGGGCCGAGGGGGGCGGCGAGGCGGCGCGCTAGGGCGAGGGGCGACGCCGGGATGCGATGATGGGGGCAAGCCCCGGGAGGCAGGGAGGCGCGGCGGCGCTCGGGCCCAGATGGGCTTCGGGCGGGCCCGACGGCTGGAGGTGGAAGGCTAGGGTTTGATGGGGCACGCATTTCGAGGCAGAGGTGGGAGAGAGGCAAAAATGGAAGGGGAGACTCTTCCTTTTATAGAGGGGGTAGATAGGGTTAGCAGAATTTTGCCCCGGTTTCAACCGCGCGATCGGAATCGAACGTTCTCGCACGCGGGGACGGGTTAAGTGGCCGTGTAGAGTAGGCTAGCCGGAGACGAGAGGGAAGAGGGCGACCCGGCAACGAGTTTTTAAAACACCAAAATACGTCCAACGATACACCGAATACGGTGCCGCTATGGTCGACCGTTCGGGTACCAGACGGACTCCGATTGCAACGAAATTTGGCAGGCTGCCTACCTATATCTAAATAAGACCGCACGCCAAGTTTCAACTCAATCAGGGAATATTTTACACACACTTTTAAAAACAGGTTTTGACGATGCCACGGGCGCGTGCGAGTGTGGTCGTTCTCAGAACGGGCAACGACGAGCACGGAGAAAACCGACAACTAATAACGGATGCAAGTTTTTGAAAACTGGCGGCAACGGAGTGCCGATGCAATGCGGATGATGCACGGGATGCGATGATGATGCGACAAATAAAATAAATCACACGACGAAAACGGAATAAAGGGGGAATCTTCTGGAACGTCGGTCTCGGGTCTCACAACTCCCCTACACTACAAGAGGATCTCGACCCGAGGTCCAAGAATGAAAGGGGGAGAGGATGAGAAAGCAAGAGGTAAAACCTAGTTGCTTCTTTGACACACGAGTGAAACCAACAATCCTTGAAGGTTGCAAAGATAAGAAGAATGACAAGAGAATCAAGCAAGAATTCACGGAAAATTTCGGCAGCACTTCGGTAGGAAAAGGGGACAAAAGTTCGATAATATGGTAGAATTAGACAAGATGCATAACAAACAACTAAAATAGAACAAGGGAACACCATGATCTTGATAGAACAACATGATTGACCCAAATGAGCAACATCACCACAACTCTGGCACAAGAGAATATAAACTAGATCTTGGAAAGAGAGAACGAAGAAGAAAAAGATAACTACCACCACAAGAATTTTGAAGAACATCTTGAGACAAAGAATTGACATCATGAGCCACTCCGGAAGAAGAATTCAGAACACTACAAACAAGAATGAGAATTATGTTATGCTTACCCTTCATCAAGTTTAATTGATGACAAGCAGCGGATTTAGCATACAACTTATTCTTCTGGAAAAGATTGTGGAGGGATATGAGCACAAACTTGAAGAAGTCTTGAGGAGACACCGGTAAGAATTGGACTGAATGGGGATATAACAGGAATGAATGGGGATACATGAGAATGAAAAGATCATGAGCCACCTGAGAGAAAAACTTGAACAAGGCACCGGAAAAATTGAGAGACGAACGAAGAGACAACAATTGAGAAGAATTTGAGGATGAAACCTGAAAGCTGAGAACGAAGAAATCTTCTGAAATGATGGCCTTCGGAGATCGAGAAATGAACACAACATTGAAATGCATCGGATAGATATGGAAGGAATACTCATGATTGAAAACAATCCAAGATGATGCCACAAAGCTAAAATGATGAATCTTCACAAGAATGGAGCAAGATTTAAGAAAAACACTCCTTCAGACTCCCAAGCTGAAAATGATGACGAGAAACAACACCAAGGATAATGAGACACTCTAGAATAAAGAAGAATGAAAGGTTGAACCAATTATGATAATTAATTTGAAACGATCTTAGAGAAGGGAGATGACTGATGAAATTCATACTTACGTCATAGTTGAAGAGAATTAGAGATCTCCGGAAAGATTACAAGAGCCAGATAAGATCCTGGGAAAAACCTGTGGGTTATGGGCCCACTCAAAAGAAACCACCGTTGAAAAGATTGCTTAGAAGAGAGATATTGCACCGTTATAAAGAAAACTAGATGAGGTTGAGCACCTCAAAATAACTCAAGGATTGAAAATCAGGACTTGTGAAATATCTTCAACACTCCGTATAGAAAAGAGAGAAAGGAATAAACAAGATAGGCTGATAAAAATCTCCAACATGGGAAAGAATTACAAGGATGAATAGGATATGATGACACGGATAACTGCATTGAATTCATCGGAAAAGGGAACAAAATTGAAGAAATGATGAACTTGAACTCGTGAGAATCTTCACAATGAATCACCGGATAGGACACGGAAGAAAAGATAGCGGAAGCATCACTGAATATAAAGGCACTTGGATGATGACTGAAACATTGAAGAAAAGGGTGGGAGGGCGGGGAAAAACAAAGTCAACTTGGGACATATGAGACAAACTCCGGTAAGAATTGAGAGATTGAACTTGCATAATGTGAGAGGATTGAGTTCACTTGAAGAGAAGCACACCGGTTGGAAAAGAATTCACATGACGACACCGGTTGAAAAGAATTGATAAGACAACTTGATTGAACAATAGAATATGCATTCACATAAAAATATGAGAACACTTCTTGGAAAAGGTATGAATTCACCACTTGACATCGAAGCAACTCGAATTACCATATTCCAACAAAACAAAGGATGAATCTTGCAAATTAGCGAGAACAAACTCATGAGAGAGATTTCGTCCGATATTTTCGTGGACAGGATCGCACGGGCTCGATCCTTACAGTAGCCATCATGTGCAAGGCAGTGCACACGACACACGAAGCATCCCCGAGTCTTAGCAAGCTACAAGGACTCTTTAAGACCCAACGAGAACCGTTGTAAGACGACCGTGAACAAGCGAATCCACTAGATGTCGAACCCCAACCTAACATCATGCATTTGTTGGAAGATTGTCCTATAAGTAACTACTTGAATTCCCACCTAAGAACTCCTGAAATTTCTAGTCATGCAATCTGGTCCACAGTTACAAGGAGTAATATATCACTCAACTCCTATACTAACCCGTCCAGAGTATCACATCCGTCAACACATAACCAGAATCTCAGAAACTCATCTATGTCAGACACTCGTAATCACAACGTTACAAAGTATGGTGATACATCCGGAACTCTCTGCACCAGTACTGGGGAAGCCGGACTCCTCTCGCCACTACTAGTATTGAAGCAATTTCGAACATCCTTCGTCCTGAGATACTAAGAAATCTGAATGACAACGATGTGCTCGAGAATCCCCTGGAGCTCAACTCCCCGGAAGAAATCAAGTCAGATAGGAGGCACCAAGATAGAACTCCGTCATATCGACATCATATAGATTCCAAAAATATCCGCGTGATCCTAAATTTTTTTTGATTGAGAAGAGGAGTAGAATTAAAATTAGTATGTCGAGATTCCTCACCAGAGCATAGAAGAGGAGAAAAAAGAATCCTACTCTTCGATATATAACTAGACTCAAAGCAATTTTTCACTACTCGACTCGGCCAAGTTCGATCAATCAAGGGGGCTCCTAGGTCGGTACTGCTCTGATACCAACTTGTAACGACCAAGATGCGATTCTATCCTTAATTTGGCACGAGGGCCTCGTCAGGGATAGAAGCGCATCTCGTCGTTTCGCAAGAATGGATATCGTTACAAGTACATGTACTGAAAAGATGAGATATATGGAATTGGCTTACACTCGCCACAAGCTACATCAGAGTCACATCAGTACAATACATAAATATCACGAAGAAGAGAATGGTCCGACTATGGACGAAAACAAACGAGAAAAGAGAACGACGTCCATCCTTGCTATCCCAGGCTGCCGTCCTGGAATTCATCCTAGATCGAAGAAGAAGAAGAAGCAACTCCAAATGAACAATCAGCACGTCAAGTAACCTTTACCTGTACCTGCAACTGGTGTTGTAGTAATCTGTGAGCCACAGGGGACTCAGCAATCTCATTTCCAAAGGTATCAAGACTAGCAAAGCTTAATGGGTGAGGTATGGTTAAGTGGTGAGGCTGCAGCAAGCGACTAAGCATTATATGAGGTGGCTAACTTACATGTACAAGAATAAAGAGGGGGAAGATCTACGTATAACGAACGTGAACTACTGATGATCAAATGAATGATCCTCAACACCTACTTACGTCAAACATCACCCCACCGTGTCCTCAGTCGGAGAAGGAACTCACGAAAGAGACAGTCACGGCTATGCACTTAGTTGGCATATCTTAATTAAGTTACCTTCAAGTCATCTAGAACCAGTGTTAAACAAAATTTCCTCGTTGCCACATAACCGCGGGCACGGCTTTCCGAAAGATTTAACCCTGCAGGGGTGCTCCAACTAATCCATCACAAATTACCACAAGCCGCATAGAAATCCTCGATCACGAAGCTCGCGATCTCGTCGGACTCCTTAGTGGAAAACATCAACTCCGAGATTACCCAAAGCATCACGGGAATCCCGATGCACAAGATATTTCATCAAAGGTAACACTAATCCAACAAGGCCGCCCGACGTTTCGACGAATCCGATAGGAGCCGCGTATGTCGTTCTCAGGAAACGATCGGATGGTACTAGCTACGAGAACCAAACCTCGAGTTTCCTCACGGTGGCCCCGCAGGCAGACCATTTTGGACCAACACTCATGCGGAGCACTGGCCGGGGGAGGGGGGTTGATTAATTATCTACGGGTGCCGGCGGGTCCCTATGCATTATTATTAGGTTATTAGGCGAATGAAAACCAAAGTTGGGCCTTGCCACACCAGTCTTAATCTAAAACGAAGTATCAAGGGGGTCCCCATAACAACCCCGATCGTGTTAGGAGCGCTCAATTATGGAACATAACACCGGTAGCCAAAACTAAGGGGGCAAAGGTGGAACAAAACACCAGGCTAGAAAGGCCAAGCCTTCCACCTTTTACCAAGTATATAGGTGCATTAAATTAATTAGCATTTAATAGGGTGATATAACAAGGAACCCATGTTATCACATGGCAACAACTGCACCTGCAACTAGCGACGCTAACACATGGTTAAGCAAGCTGTAACTTAGCCAATCAGTGGTTTGCTAGGTTGTGAAGAGGTTGAAGGTTTTCATGGCAATGTTGAGAGGCTAATATTTAACAGGTGGTAGGCAACGAGACATAGCGACAGAAACGATAATACTAGCATGGCAATGATAGTAATGGTATCTGGGGAAATGGTCATCTTGCCCGAGATCCCGCTTGGAAGAAGAATGTCTCCGTGAGGCAGACAAACCGATGTAGTTGAAAGGGTCCTCACAATCCGGCACGCTTGCGGAACTCTATCGAGACGAAGGAAACCGGAAACAAGCATCAACACGAATATTCACCACGACATATGCACGACAAGATGCAATCCACATATGATGCATGATTAGTTGAATATATGCAAGACATGGCATGACAATTCACGACAACCAAACACTACACCTTAAGTGAAGTTCAGTATGCAACGAGTTGCATATTGAAGAAACTCCACATACGAATTATTTAGTTCTATCCCGATTAGGTACACGACAATATTAAATGTGGTTAAACATGGCAAGAGGTGAAGCGTAATTAATCTACCTATCTAGGCATTTTAAATGAGGTCGGAAATGACATATAGCATGACCGAGATGACCTCATGCGTTAATTCGTAATTCTGTCCAAATCTCGACTAACACATTTAAATATTTGATAAACAGCAAAAAGAACAGGTTCACGTGATTCTACGGGTCGTTCCAATCAACTTACACATAGAGAACATCTTCAACGGAGCTACGGTTCAAAAGATACAAACACCGCAAGATATGATGGCATGAATGCAAAATGTGTGCAAATGGCATCCACAATATTTCAAAACACACAACCAGAAAGATAATATGAAACTACACGAGATTCTCAGCAAGTTTCATATAGGACACGATCAAAACGGAGCAACGGTTCAACAACTACGAGCTAAACAAGAAATCACTACAATCTGCCAAAATCAGCCATATAGCATTTTCTACACCCACAACTACGAGCTACACAAATCCAAAATGCTCAAACAAGGCATGAGACAGTAGAGGGCAAGATTCACTACCACATAAAACTAATAACATCTAGCATGGAAGCATGGATCACTAGGAAAGGAAGTCACAAAATGTCATCTCACACATAGTTTCAGACTTAGTGAAAAACACAGTTTATGGAAGTGCAGGTTTCGATCTGAAGGCATATTGACAGCAGCAAAACCATAAGCTACAGGACTCCAAATGGCATGAAAATTGACAGCATGCTAGAGAATTCTAAAGTCTACAACTAACTGCATTGCACCAACCTCAAAAGAGCTACATATCACGAGATAAACTCATGACAAGACAACAACAAAATATAACAGATTTCAGACTTAGAAATATTTCAGCATCTCTAAAACAACATTATTTTCTAGCAAGTTGAGAACAAGCAAACCACACCTAGACATGGATTTCTATTGCAACCAAAATTACCATGGGCTAGTCTACACATCCAAGGGATATCTCTAGTTGACAACTCATTCATATCATCCACGAATTAAATCACACAAAATAAACAAAAGGGCAACATGGCAAAATATCACGCACATTAACTTGCTCAAAAGGTAAAACTAAATGCACATTTAAATTCTATGGATTTTTTTACCCGGAAAACATATATAACATGAGGGGTTGCAAAACAAAAATAGCGCCACACGAATATGCGAGAATACATCGTAAACACGGTATAACAAACTAGCAACCGAATCCTATATGCTAAGATACAAACAACTACTCTGAAATACATGAGAAAAGGTTTCTAAAAACATGAGCATTTAAACTACGAGGTTTGAGCAATCCGGACACGCACAAAAATAAATACGGGATAATCCTCTATTAGGACAGCATGCAAAACTAGGCATTTGGCGGGTCATACTATTTCAAACATGCATGCAAGTTGCAAAATATTAATCTACACGTAAAAGTAATCAAGTTTCATATATAACTCGTCGTGATCCGGTGCACGGTTAAATAATTACGGGCGTTTTAAAATATCTATATTTTCCTGAAATTTTTAAATAGCAAAAAAAAAACTAAAGTCTAAACTGGCCGAAAGTAGGCATGCGCGACATATTACCTAGCGCCTAGTGCGCAACATAGAGGTGACAGGGGCTCACCAGAGGGCCTCATGGGCCGAACGGAGAGGAGGTTGGGCCTGGTCGGTCGGTGCAGAGGGGAGACCTGGGCTCGGGCGCACCTGGGCCGGTCATGCGGGGTAGGCCGATGGACCCTGGGGCGCTCGTGGCCCACGCGGCGGCACGCGCTGGAGCGCTCGCCCTCCAGCGTTTCGACGCAGGCGAGGGGAGGTGGGACTGCAGGCGGCGACAACGAGGCTTGCCGGCAGCAGGGCGACGGCGACTGGCGAGGCCTCGTTGGGATCTGGCCGAGGGGAGCGATCCCGATAGGATCCGGGAGGAGGCGCATCCGGCGGCTCGGCAGATCTGGCGAAGAGCGGGGCGGCGACCGGAGTGACGCGGCGGCCGGCAGGAGGGTCCTCCGGCGACCAAGCACAGGGGTGCGGCAGGAGGAGGCCGGGGACGGCGCGGGGGGCGTGGGGGCGTCGAGGTGGCGCGCTAGGGCAAGGGGCGACGCCGGGATGCGACAGCGTTGGCAAGCTCTGGGAGGCAGGGAGGCGCGGTGGCGCTCGGGCCCAGATGGGCTTTGGACGGGCCCGTCGGCTGGAGGTGGGAGGAGAGAGCACGTGCAAGGCTAGGGTTTGGTGGGGCATACATTTCGAGGCAGAGGTGGGAGAGAGGCAAAAATGGAAGTGGAGACCCTTCCTTTTATAGACGGGGTAGGTAGGGTTAGCAGAATTTCGCCCCGGTTTCAACCGCGCGATCGGAATCGAACGTTCTCGCACGCGGGGACGGGTTAAGTGGCTGTGTAGAGTAGGCTAGCCGGAGACGAGAGGGAAAAGGGCGACCCGGCAACGAGTTTTTAAAACACCAAAATACGTCCGACGATAGACCGAATACGGTGCCTCTATGGTCGACCGTTCGGGTCCCAAACGGACTCCGATTGCGATGAAATTTGGCACGCGGCCTACCTATATCTAAATAAGACCGCACGCCAAGTTTCAACTCAATCAGAGAATATTTTACACACACTTTTAAAAACAGGTTTTGACGATGCCGCGGGCGCGTGCGAGTGTGGTCGGGCTGAGAACGGGCAACAACGAACACGGAGAGAACCGACAACTAATAACGGATGCAAGTTTTTGGAAACTGGCGGCAACGGAGTGCCGTTGCAATGCGGATGATGTGCGGGATGCGATGATGATGCGACAAGTAAAATAAATCACACAACGAAAACGGAATAAAGGGGGAATCTTCTGAAACGTCGGTCTCGGGCTGTCACATAAAGCAAAGTAGTACATAGAAGCAAATGTAAACTCGTGGACCTAGCCTTCAACACGCCCCTAGTTTCTCCCATGGTCAAGGTGAGGAGAAATTCTTCAAACTCCTAGGCTCTTGGGTCAGGGGTTCTCCTGTCAGAAGGTATCATGTATACTGCACATAATTTAGAGAGTGGAATTTCATGATGTTCAGCATAAAATTCAAAACGAACCATGGGAGCATCGGGCGTATTGATGAAGTAAAAAAATTTCACAAAGGAATTCGTAAAGAGGTAGTATTGGTCACACTCGTGTGCGAGGAAGTTGGTGAACCTGACATTTGCAATGAATTGCGTGAACCCTTGATGAAAACCCGCCTCACTCATGGAAGGTGTATGTGGTCATTCACACGGCCTAACCTTCGTGTTGTGAGGGATGTTGACATATTGGTCCAGGATCCTCGCAACAACTCCTTTAGAGATCCGACTTGAAGAAACTCTCCTAAAGGAATTCATTTTCCTATGAACAAATTGCTAAAAAATTGGACCACAGAATTATGTGAGTAAAACTTTCCAAGATTGATAGCAACTACTCATATGGATGCCTAGAGGATATATCAAGCATTCCCACTACTTGGAACACAAAGATATAGAGATGCAAGATCATTTTCGGTAGCACCAAGTGTAGAAAAATATGAAAAATATAAACAACTAAAGCAAAAACTAATTAGAGAAATGGGATAGTCACATACCAAGGAGCAATTCCTCAAAACATTTTTAGAAACGAAGTTTCGAGCAAACATATCAATAATTTCAGTTTGAGGAGGAAGAACATGAGAGAGAGGGAGAGAGCTAGGAGTTTTTGCTTGAGGTAACGGATAACATGGGCTGAAGAGATAAAGCAGGGGGGCTATGGACCCCACCACACAACAGGGCGTGCCCTAGGGGGGTGGTCATCCCTTGTTGCCTCGTGGCCCATAGGTGTCCCCTCCTAGTGTGTTTTCATCTCAAAAAATTCTTAAATATTTTAGAAAAAATCATGTTAAAGTTTTGTGGCATTTTGAGACTTTTCATTTTTGGGTCAATTTTTTATTGCACGGAAAACTCACAAAATAGGATAATCATGGCATGCTATTTTATTCAACTAAAGCTAATGAGAGAGCAAACTAATAATATAGAGGGTTATGCCTACTATATTCATCGATCACATGTCTTTCAAAAAGGATCCATTAATAAGGTTGATCAAGTCTTATTAATAACTGTTTCCAATTAACATGAAACCAATTTTTTTCGTATAACACTATGTTACCTCAATGGGGATTTGCATATCCCCAACAGTAAGAGTATAATATTTCATCTTGGTCGTAAGAAGAGTAATTTTGAAACCTCCAGTAGTGACTATAGCAATTGTCTCAATGACATTAATATTATTAACCAGAGTTCGCTTCTTCGGAAAATACACAGTATGTTGTTAGACATTGACATGAAAAGTGACCTTGATTTTGTTCTAATAAATAACAGCCCGTGTAGTGTCTAAAAAGGGTCTACGAAGTATGATCGACGTGTTGTCATCCTCGGGCATATCAAGAATAACAAAGTATACCAAGATATAACATTTGCAAGTACAATAGGAACATCCTCGCAAATTCCAGTAGGTAAAGTAGTGGATTTATCACCCATTTGTAAATACATCTCAGTAGGTGTAAGCTTATTCAAATCAAGTCTTTTGTAAATAGAGAAAGGCATAACACTAACACCAGCTCCTAACTCACACAAAGCAGTTTTATAATAATTTATTTAATGGAGCAAGGTATTGTGGGTATACCTGGACCTCCCAACTTCTTAGGCACTCCGCCATCAAAATATTAATTAGCAAGCATAGTAAATTTCGGATTCATGTATTTTTCTTTTGTTAGTAATAATATCTTTCATATACTTAGCATATGGAGGAATTTTCAAAATATCGGTCAATCGAGTGCGCAAAAAGAGAAGCCTAATCATTTTAGGAAAGCGCTCAAAGTCTTCCTTGTCCTTACTCTTAGAAGGCTTACGAGGGAATGACATGGGTTTTTGAACCCATGGCTCTCTTTATTTCCCATGCTTTCTAGCAACAAAATCTTTCTTCTCATAACGTTTATTTTTAGGAGGTGGGTTATCAAGATCTTCAACAAGTTCTATTTCCACATCATTATCATTTTCTTTATTAGTATCCCGTGAAGCATCTATGTGAACATAATCATTATCATTATTATTTTCATTATAACTAGGTGAATGTTCACTACCAGATTGTGTCTCAGCGTGAGAAATAGAGGCATCATTATGATTCTCAGCACGTCTTTCTATAACAGGTTCACTAGAAGCATGCAAAATCCTACCATTTTTCTTTTTATTTTCCTTCTTAGAAAGACAAGGTGTATAGTCATTAATTATCTGAGAATCTTGTTCAATTCTTTTCGGTTGGCTTTCAGGATAAAGAGGTTCCTGAGTCATGCGACCTCTTCTAGTCATTACTCTAACAACATTGTCATTCATACTATCATTTATCTCAGCAAGCAAATCATTTTAGGACTTAGCAACTTGGTCAAATTGGGTGTGAACCATAGAAGCATGTTTACCTAGACCCTTAACATCATTACCAACTCTAAACATCAAATCACTCAAACAATATATCATCATAACATTACGCCTCAATTGATCCTTGACATAATTATTGAAATGTTCTTGCTTAACAATTAAATTAATGAATTCATCCATGCATTTACTAGGAGTTTTAGTGTGAGGTATATCACTTTCATTGAAGGTACGGATAGAAATTACCTCTACTACCTGTTTCGGGATGTTAAGTCCATGTATTTCTTCGAGAAGTGGTAATTTCTTGACATCTTCAGTTTTAATACCTGTTTGTTTAATAAACCTTTTGGCTTCTTGCATATCTTCACGACTGAGGAATAGAATACCTCTCTTCTTTTGAATAGGCCCCGGTGGTGGTTCGGAAGTGTCCAATCATCAACATTTTGCAATATTATATTTAATGGTTCTTCAACTTGTCCAACGGTTCCTTCCCTGAAAACACAACTAGCACAACTATCTAGGAAATCCCTAGAAGCATTGGTTAGTACATTGTAAAAGATATCAAGTATTTCATTTTTCTTAAGGGGCTGATCATGCAGAGCTCTAAGTAAGTAGAGAAGCGTCCCCAAAGCTTGAGGGACATTCTCTTAGTCAATTTACACAAAGTTAAATATGTCTTGTAAGGCAGCTTGTTTCTTATGAGCAGGAAAATATTTTTAAGAGAACTAATAAAGCATATCGTGGGGGCTACACACACAACCACGAGCAAGAGAAAGGAAGCATTCTTTAGCCTCATGATACGTCTCCATCGTATCTAATTTTCCTAACGCTTTTGCTCTTGTTTTTACTCTAATTTGCATAATTTGAATGAAACTAACCTGGACTGACGTTTTTTTCAACAGAACTACCATGGTGTTGTTTTTGTGCAGAAACAAAAGTTCTCGGAATTGAACGAAACTTTCTGGAGATTTTTTATGGAATAAAAGAAAAATATGGGAACCAAGATTCACTCGAGGGGAGGCCCGACGCGCCCACTAGGCACCAGGGCGCGCCACCCCCCTAGCGCGGCCCGGTGGGTAGTGGGGCCCACGGGACTCGTCTGACCCTAACTCCAGCACTATAAAATCCTATTTTTGGAGAGAAAAAAGGAGATGATGTTTCATCGCGTTTCATGATACAGAGCCGCTGCCACCTCATGTTCTTCATCGGGAGGCCAAATCTGGAGTCCGTTTGGGGCTCCGGAGAGGGGAATCTTCGGTCTTCGTCATCACTAATCCCCCTTCATCACCAATTCCACGATGCTCTCTCATACGCCTCCGTCGTATCTACTTTTCCGAACTCTTTTACCCTTATTTTGGACTCTAATTTGCATGGTTTGAATGGAACTAACTTGGACTAACGCTGTTTTCAGCAGAATTGCCATGGTGTTGTTTTTCCGCAGAAATAAAAGTTCTCGGAATGACCTGAAAATTTACGGAGAATTTTTCGGGAACTAATGAATAATACTAGCGCAAGAATCAACCGGAGGGGTGGACCTGTGAGCCCACAAGCCCACCAGGCGCAGGCCCCCCTTGCCGCGCCTGGCACGCTTGTGGGGCCCACGTTGCTCCACCGCCTCCATCTGAGCCCTATTTAGTCCATCTCGCCCGGAAAAAAAGGAGAAGAGTTCATCGCGTTTTACAATACGGAGGCGCCGCCAGCTCCTGTTCTTCATCTGGAGGGCAGATGTGGAGCCCGTTCTGGGCTCTGGAGAGGGGAGATCGTCGCCATCGTCATCATCAACCTTCCTTCATCGCCAATTCCATGATGCTCTTCACCGTTCGTGAGTAATCTCATCATAGGCTCGGTGGACGGTGATGGGTTGGATGAGATGTATCATGTAATCGAGTTAGTTTTGACGGGGATTGATACCTAGTATCCACCATGTTCTGAGATTGATGTTGCTACTACTTTGCCATGCTTAATGCTTGTCACTAGGGCCCGAGTGCCATGATTTCAGATCTGAACCTATTATGTTGTCGCCAATATATGTGTGTTTTAGATCCTATCTTGCAAGTTGTAGTCACCTACTATGTGTTATGACCCGGCAACCCCGGAGTGACAATAGCCGGAACCACTCCTGGAGATGACCATAGTATGAGGAGTTCATGTATTCACCGAGTGTTAATGCGTTGGTCCGGTTCTTTATTAAAAGGAGAACCTTAATATCTCGTAGTTTCCATGGACCACGATGCCACGGGAGGGATGGACAATAGATGTCATGCAAGTTCTTTAACCTAAGCATGTATGACTACATACGGAATACATGCCTACATTAGATTGACGAACTGGAGCTAGTTACATATCTCTCCGTGTTATAGCTGTTGCATGATGAATCACATCCGGCATAATCATCCATCACCGATCCAATGCCTACGAGTCTTTTACTACTGGTCCTTGCTACGTTACTTCGCCGCTACTGCTGTCACTTCTGCTACTGTTACTCTGCTGCTACTGCTGTCACTGCTGCTACTGTTACTCTGCTGCTACTGCTGTTACTTTGCTGCAACTGGTTACTGTTGCTACTGCTGCTATCACCCTACTTTGCTACTGATACTTTGCTGCAGATACTAAATATTTCAGGTGTGGTTGAATTGACAACTCAACTGCTAATACTTGAGAATATTCTTTCGCTTCCCCTTGAGTCGAATCAATAAATTTGGGTTGAATACTCTACCCTCGAAAACTGTTGCGATCCCCTATACTTGTGGGTTATCAAGACATTTTTCTAGCGCCGTTGCTAGGGAGGCACAACTATATTCTCTGAGTCACTTGGGATTTACGTCTGCTGGTCACCATGAGGAATCCGATAGATCCAAGAACTAAAGTCTTGCCCTCAATTACGAGGATAGGTAAGGAACTACCATCTAGCTCTGCACTTGATTCACCTTCAGTTATGAGTAAGTTTGCGACATCACCTCCTGCTAGAAATCTTGATATGTCTCCTGTGCTTGATGATGCTACTTCTGCTGCCCATGATGCTTATGATGATGCTATGATTGATACTCCTTTGCCTGATGATGCTATGCTTGATACTGCTTTGCCTGATGATGCTATGCTTGATACTGCTTTGCCTGATGATGCTATGCTTGATACTGCTTTGCCTGATGATGCTATGCTTGATACTTCTTTGCCACTAGGTGCATTCCTTGATGCACAAATTGCTAGAGTTGCTGCTAGATGTGATGATACTTCTGAAACTGCTGATACTATTGAAGTAGAACCTGCTACTATGCCTGAATTGCGTGTTATGCCTGAGCGTTATGTTGTGGAGGGAGAGATAGCTGAGGATTTTCTTGCGTGTAAGGATAGCTATTATGTTGAGAAATTACTGCGCAAGTGGAAAGAAAAATCTCTAAACGCTAGGATGAAATACGACCCAAAGTTTGCTACTTTGCCTATCTTTGTGACCGATAAGAATTATGAATTCTCTGTCGACCCTGAGTTAATCACTCTGTTCGAATCTGATCCTTTTCACGGTTATGAGTCTGAAACGGTTGTAGCCCATCTTACCAAACTGCATGATATAGTCACCCTATTCACTAGTGAGGAAAATATCTGCCACTACGATATCCTCAAGCTGTTTCCTTTCTCGCTAAAGGATGATGCTAAGACCTGGTTAACTTCTCTTGCTCCTGGTTGTGTGCGTAGCCCCCAGGATATGGTCTACTACTTCTCTGAAAAATATTTCCCTGCCCATAAGAAGCAAGCTCCCTTGCAGGAAATATACTACTTTGCTCAAGCTGAAGAAGAGAGTCTCCCACAAGCTTGGGGGAGGCTTATCCAGCTACTGAATGCTTTGCCTGATCACCCTCTTGAGAAGAACGAAATACTTGATATCTTCTATAATGGACTTACCGATGCTTCTAAAGACCACCTAGATAGTTGTGTTGGTTGTGTTTTTAGGGAACGAACCGTAGAACAAGCTGAGATTCTATTGAATAACATCTTGTGCAATGAGAATGCTTGGAGTATTCCCGAACCACCTCCTAAGCCAACTCCGAAGAAAAGAGGTAATCTATTCCTCGGTCTTGAAGATATGCAAGAAGCTAAGAAATCTATGCGAGAGAAAGGCATTAAATTTGAAGATGTCAAAAATCTACCACCTATCGAAGAGATCCATGGTCTTGATAACCCGATACAGGTAGTAGAAGTAAATTCTCTTCGTAGGTTCGAAGAGAGCAATATTCCTTTTGATAAACCAGCTAGCTTATGCCTGGATGAATTTGATAAATTTGTTGCCAAACAACAGAGTTTCAATGATTATGTTGGCAGACAATTGGAACAGAATGCTCGTATGCTTAGTCATTTAAGTGCTTGTGTAGACATAAATGTCAATGATCTTAAGCTTCTGAGTAAACATGCCTCTATGGTTACCACTCAGGTAGAACACGTACTTAAAGCTCAGAATGACTTGCTCAATGAGTTGAATGATAATTCTATCAGAGTCGTCACTAGAGGCGGTAGAATGACCTAGGAACCTTTGTATCTTGAGGGTCATCCGAAGAGAATTGAACAAGATTCTCAAGGAGTTAGCACTGATGCACCTAGTCATCCTAGAAAGAAGAAGAAAGATGATAGGGATTTGCATGCTAGCAACCCTGTTGCTGCTACACGTGAGAGTCCAAACGATGTCTCTGTTCTGATGCCGAGACACAATCTGGTGATGAACATGAGCCTAATGATGATATGAATAGTGATGTTCATGTTGATGCTCAACCTAGCAATGATAAGGATGTGGAGATTGAACCTGTTGATCTTGATAACCCACAACCTAAGAATAAGAGATACGATAAGAATGACTTCACTGCTAGGAAGCATGGTAAAGAAAGGGAACCATGGGTTCAGAAACCCATGCCCTTTCCTCCCAAACCATCCAAGAAAAAGGATGATGAAGAGTTTGAGCGCTTCGTTGAAATGATCAGCCTTTCTTTCTGCAAATGCGTTTGACAGATATGCTCAAAATGTCTCCGTATGCTAAGTACATGAAAGATATTGTGACTAAAAGAGAAGGATACGTGAGGTTGAGATTTCCACCATGCTCGCTAATTATACCTTCAAGGGTGGAACTCCTAAGAAACTAGGTGATCCCGGTGTGCCCACTATACCTTGCTCCATTAAAGGCAACTACGTTAGAACTGCGTTCTGCGACCTTGGAGCCGGTGTTAGTGTTATGCCTCTCTCTCTTTATCGTAGACTTGAACTGGATAAGTTGACACCCACTAAAATCTCTTTGAAAATGGCCGACAAATCAACTGCTTTCCCTATCGGCATTTGCGAGGATGTGCCTGTTGTGGTTGCTAACGTCATTATCTTAACAGACTTTGCTATTTTGGATATTCCTGAGGACGATGCCATGGCGGTCATCCTCGGAAGACCCTTTCTAAACACCGCAGGGGCTGTTATAGATTGCAACAAAGGCAATGTCAGTTTCCATGTCAACGGTAATGAGCATACGGTGCACTTTCCGAAGAAACAATATTGAGTACATTGCATGAATGCTATCGAAAAAACTTCATCGATTCTTATTGGGAGCTTTGAATGCCCTATTCCTCCTGTTAAGATGAAGTATGATTTGCTTGTTGGGGAGATACACATCCCCATTGAGGTAACCTAGTGACTATTCGAGAATTCTCCGTCTTCTTTTGCGATTTGAAAAATTTGTCAAGGAGACTTGATCAACCTCATTGACGGATTTCTTTTTATGACCATTAGATGGATGAATCGAGGAGTCACGAACCTCTGTTCCAAGCTTTCACCTTCGGTTGCTTAGAAGAAAAATGATAGATTTAGTTCAGTTTCCCCTGTTTTCTGTTTTAGCGTCCCGTGGAAAACTACCCCAAAAATAAATGTTCTCCGAACGTCCTGAATATCAAGTATGATTTTTTCTGGAATTTTTGAAAAATACTGGGACGAAGAGCTAGTCTGGGGGCTGCACCAGTGGGCCACAAGCCCTGGAGGCGCGGGCACCCCCCTGGCCGCGCCTACCTGGCTTGTGGGGCCCACGTGCACCCCCTCCACTCATTCTAGCTCCCATCTGCTTCTCCTACCTCTAGAAAAAAAATCGTTTCGCAGCTAAAACCCGTGTTCTTGCTCTTCTTGCTGGGATTTTCGATCTTCTTGCTCAAAGCACCATTCTCTGAACTATTTTGGGGAAATTACTCCTTGGTAAGTGACTCCTCCATTGGTCCAATTAGTTTTTTCTCTAGTGCCTTATACTTCGCGTATTTTTTCTACCCGTGACCCTGTTCTTGAGCTTTACATGCTAATTTTAGCTGGTCCTAAGTAGTTTTGATGTGTAATATGGCCTCTAGGCACTTGTGGGAGTAGTTGCTATGAGTTTTGTTGAGCCTTATCACTTTTCTTTAGAATCACTAAAAATTTCAGAAATTTTCAGAGATAGGAAAAGGAAAAGATGAGGAGGTTCTTGAGAGGCTCGTCAAGCCGTGACCCCAAGGATGATGGGAGTGAGAAGAAGCCCAAGTACCCGGTCCCTCGAGTCACAGAAGTTCGAGCGTGCGAGTGGCCAAGCGATGTGTTCTTACGCGCCGTCGGGCTTTATGAGGACTTCTATCACTTGGTGGAGAACGCACGCCTTACCACCTTCGTTGAAGATAAGTGTCTGCAATACCTCCTCCTCACTAATATCTTCGTACAAAGCTTTAACTTCTATCCGAGGAAGAATCCTCCTATGGTTGAGTTCAAACTTTATGATATCCCCCAGCGCATGTCACTCCAGGATTTTGCAATGTTTGCAAGTTACCTTACATTGGGGATATTCATGAACCTCGTCCACGGGACTTGGAAGCTTTCATCGATACAATTGTCGTAGGAGAGGAGAGAGGAGTGTCTTGCGCTAGAGCTGGTAGCATACATTTTCCCGTGGTTCGGTACTTCTCACTATTTGTCAGAAAATGTTTGATTGGCCGTGGGAAAGCTGTGTCCCTTAGCTCCCCAGATCTTACGGTCTTGCGTGAAGCCCTTTATAATGATAAAACTTATAGCTTGGGTGCTATAGTAGCTCAACGGTTAAACATGGACCGTTCTAAAGGTGTTGTCTATGGAGGTATCTATGCTACCCGTCTTGCGTGACACTTTGAGATACCTATTAGACTAGACGAGGAAGAAGAGATTCTTCTTCCCGATAGATATCTAGATTATGATAGCATGGTTCGCCATGACTTTCTTGATAGAGATATAAATAGAAGGATGATCTATAACCTAGTATTTAGTCAGGGTACTCGTGAGACTATTACTTTGCCTGCTCCTTCGTTGTTCAATCTTCATGCAGGCAGGTACATTATTATGCCCTCGGACATCTGCGCATATTGGGGCTTGGCCCAACCACAGGTGCCCGTGCCCGAGCCACCAGTCGAGTACCAGACGCCAGTTTATCAGTGGGAGCCAGAGGAGCTCACACAGCAGTGGCATCCTCAGTCCACTCCGGAGTACCCCGGAGCTGGTTATTTCCCTCCTTGGGAGTAGACCAACTTCGGCCAAAAGCCTAAGCTTGGGGGAGTACGTGTTCTCACCGACTTTACATTCTTGCTTATGCTTTCACTTTGTTCGTCGGTGTTCATAGTTTGCCACTGTATCATCCTTGCTAGTTTATTTTCTTTTTCTCGTTTTCCTTTCGTGTGTCTGTCTAGTTTGAGAAAACCCAAAAAGATTTTCTTGTTCTTATTTTGCTTGTTGGGAGCTTTCCCATGTAAATAGTTTTCCTTTTTCTTTGGGTCAAGGTAGAAGACCATGGTTACAATGTGTAGTGGCTCTCGCATGCATATCTGCTTATCTGTTATAGAGCCATATTACTTTGTCTATATATTGAGGGCCAAGGCAGGAGCGCCACAGGGGGGCCACAAGCCATGTAGCCGCCACCAGGAGGGTGGCGGCTACCAGGCTTGTGGCCCCCTGGAGCTCCCCTGCCCTAGCTCTTTCGGCTATATATTCCCTAAAATCCCAGAAAAAATGAGGGCATCCACGAAAATTCTTTTCCGCCGCCACAAGCTTCCGTTTCCGCGAGATCTCATCTGGAGACCCTTCCCGGTGCCCTGCCGGAGGGGACTTTGGAGTTGGAGGGCTTCTACATCAACATCATCGCCTCTCCAATGACTCGTGAGTAATCCACTTCAGACCTACGGGTCCGTAGTTAGTAGCTAGATGGCTTCTTCTCTCTCTTGGATATTCAATACAAAGTTCTCCATGATCTTCATGGAGATCTATCCGATGTAATCCTCTTTGGCGGTGTGTTTGTCGAGATCCGATGAATTGTGGATTTGTGATCAGATTATCTATGAATTATATTTGAGTCTTTGCTGATTTCTTATATGCATGAATTGATATCCTTGTAAGTCTATCCGAGTCTTGGGTTTTGTTTGGCCAACTAGATCTATGATTCTTGCAATGGGAGAAGTGCTTGGTTTTGGGTTCATACCGTGTGGTGACCTTTCCCAGTGACAGAAGGGGCAGCAAGGCACACATCGTGTTGTTGCCATGAAGGGTAACACGATGGGCTTTTATCATAGATATGAGATTGTCCATCTACATCATGTCATCTTGCTTAAGGCGTTACTCTGTTCTTATGGACTTAATACACTAGATGCATGCTGGATAGCGGTCGACGTGTGGAGTAATAGTAGAAGATGCAGAAAGTATCGGTCTACTTGTTTTGGACGTGATGCCTATAGATATAATCATTGCCATAGATAACTTCACGACTTTGCGCGGTTCTATCAATTGCTCGACAGTAATTCGTTCACCCACCGTCTACTTGCTTTCATGAGAGAAGCCACTAGTGAACACTACGGCCCCCGGGTCTATTCACAACTATCGTCTCCACTTTCACTTTTACTTTGCTTTGTTGACTTTTTGATTTCACTTCTCACTTTGCAAACAATCTATAAGGGATTGACAACCCCTTCATAGCGTTGGGTGCAAGCTCTTTGTGTTTGTGCAGGTACTTGTGAATTGACGCGATCCTCCCACTGGATCGATACCTTGGTTCTCAAAACTGAGGGAAATACTTACCGCCGCTGTGCTACATCACCCTTTCCACTTCGAGGGAACACCAACGCAAGGCTCCAAGGCCGCGGGGGAATCCTTTGCATATTTGCCAAGGAAGTCCCTTAAGGCGTAGCCGTAGTTGAAGGATTCCTGGTGCCATTGACGAGGAGTCTCAAGACAAGAATAGTGTCCCATCAGCACGCCTATTTCTAGCGCCGTTGGAAGGTCTTTTGTTGCAGTAGCAGAAGTATTTCTGGCACCGTTGCCGGGGAGATATAAAGTCAAGATCTATCCAAGTAAGTGTCACAAACTCATCTCTTGCATTTACCTTTTTTTGCGAGTTGCCTCTCGTTTTCTTCTCCCCCACTTCACATTTGCCTTTTTCGTTTGCCTTTTTCGTTCGCCTTTTCATTCCCTTTTCGTTCGCCCTTTTTCTCGCTTGCTCTCTGTTCGCTTGTGTGCCATGTGCCTTCAATATGCTTGCATCTCTGCTTGCTGAAAATCTAGTGATATGGGTCCTCATCCACTTGCTAATCTCTTTAAGAGATCCAATTATGTTGATCCAATTGCTAGTGAGTTGAGTACACTTGACTATATTTTTGAAGTTTTGCTTAAGATGCGTGAATCTAAAAATTGTGAGGAAGAAATTTATGAAGTGATTCACGAGGGCTCCTTGGATGAAAAGCATGATTGCAATGGTTTCACTATAAATTCTATTAGTGGCAATCATGCTAAAAATATGCAAAACCCTAAGGTTGGGGATGCTAATTTTGCTATGTCCACTACTTGTTGCAATGATCATGAGTGGGGCGATGATTTTTCTGATGATCTTGAAAATTTGTTTAAGCCTCATAGTGAATATGATATTTGCAATATTATTGAAAGTGGGTTTGGAGAAGTCATGACTTTCGTTGATGATAATCCCACTATTTTCGAAGAGCGTCAACTTTGCATGCTTGTAGATCATGAAAAGAAAGCCTTAGGTGCTGGTTATATTGTTGAATTCATTCATGATGCTACTGAAAATTACTATGAGAGAAGATCATATGCTTCTACTTATTGCAATAGTATCAAGCTTCCTCTCCATGTGTTGAAATTTTTGAAGCTATGCTTGTTTTGCCTTCCTATGCTAGTTGATTCTTGCTCCAACAAGTTGTTTGTTCACAAAATCCCTATGCATAGGAAGTGGGTTAGACTTAAATGTGCTAGCCATATGCTCCATGATGCTCTCGTTGTGTTTCAATCCTTACCTTTTATGTGAGCATCATTGAAATCAATGCCTAGCTAAGGGCGTTAAACAATAGCGCTTGTTGGGAGGCAACCCAATGAATCTTTCCTTTTTCTTTATGTTTTTTGTTTTCCAAACTTTCATAATTCTTTTATGATTGTATTTTTTTGTGTTTCTTTTTGCGTTTGTGCCAAGCAAAACCGTTATGATTAGTCTTGGGGATGATCGTTTGGTCATGCTGGAAAAGACAGAAACTTTCTGCTCACGAAAAGAATTTTCATTTTTTGTTTCTGTAAGAGCTTTTGAGTTGATTCTTTTTGCTGCTGATTTCTACGCAAATTATTCAGACTGTCGTAATGTTTCAGAATTTTTGAAGTACCATAAGTATACAAAGTATACAGATTGCTATAGACTGGTCTGCTGTTAACAGATTCTGTTCTTGTTGAGTTGGTTGCTTATTTTGATGAAACTATGGATAGTATCGGGGGGTATTAGCCATGGAAGATTGAAAATACAGTAACCCAACATCAACATAAGTAGAATTTAAGTTTGCTACAGTACCTAAGGAAGTGGTGGTTTGCTTTCTTATACTAATGTTATCACGAGTTTTTGTTTAAGTTTCGTGTTGTGAAGTTTTCAAGTTTTGGGTGAAGTTCTTATGGACAAAAAGATAAAGAGTGGCTAGAGCTCAAGCTTGGGGATACCCAAGGAACCCCAAGTTGTTTAAAGGATGCCGTAAAAGCCTAAGCTTGGGGATGCCCCGGGAAGGCATCCCCTCTTTCGTCTTCAATCCATTGGTAACGTTACTTGGGGCTATATTTTTATTCACCACATGTTATGTGTTTTGCTTGGAGCGTCTTGTATCGTAGGAGTATGTTATTTTTGTTGTGTCACAATCTTCCTTGCTTCACACCTAGAGAGAGAGACATGCACTCACTGTGATTTTGTCGGGCTTCACTTATATCCTTTGGTTAGACAATTCAGCTCACATGTGCTTCACTTATATCTTTTGAGCTAGTTGATTTTGCTCTATGTGCTTCACTTATATCTTGTAGAGCATGGAAGCGCGTGGCTTGGTAGTTGATCTATGCTATGATAGTAGTCTCAAAAGGGGTAGTTATCCAAAGGGATATGAAAACTTCCACCTTCATGTGCATTGAGTAGTTGGAGAAGTTTGATTCATCTCAATTAGTTTTGAGTTGTGGTTGTGGTAATATTGAAGTTATACTAGTAAGGTGTTGTGGATCTAGAAATACTTGTGTTGAAGTTAGTGATTCCCGTAGCATGCACGTATGGTGAACCGCTATGTGATGAAGTCTGAGCATGATTAGTCTATTGATTGTCATCCTTTGTGTGGAGGTCGAGATCGCGCGATGGTTTATACCTACCAACCCTTCCCCTAGGAGTATGCGTTGAATGCTTTGTTTCGATTACTACTAAAACTTTTGCAACAAGTATATGAGTTCTTCATGACTAATGTTGAGTCCATGGTTTAGATGCACTTACACCTTCCACCATCACTATCTTCTTTAGTGTCGTACAACTTTCGCCGGTGCAGAAAACCCACCATATAGCCTCCCTCAAAACAACCACCAAAGCTACTGATGTCAGTTGTGCTTCCCCAGCAATAGTGTCAGAAAAGTGCTGATCCTGCAATCTCTAGTGTTAGCTAGACGAATGCTTATGACAACGAACCTTCTCCTGCAACGGCACCAGAAGAATGTTGCTAGCACTCCCCGGCAATGAAACTGGAAGAATGTTGTTGATGGCCCACCAGCGCGTGGGTTCGCAGCAGTTTTCGAGGGTAGAGTATTCGACCTAATTTGTTGATAAGCCCATCAGGAGGTGAGAGTATACTCTCAAGTATTAGCAGCTGAATTTGTCGGATTCAACCACACCTGAAAGATTAGTATATGCAAGCACAATAGTAACAACAAAGTAATATGATAACAACGGTGTCAGAAACGATGTGTTGACAACAGACTATTCCTAACGATTGTATCAATGGCGCCTTCGTTGCCGCGTTGACGGAAGTTGTCAATTCCCGTCAACGGTGGGTGAACCAACAGTGTAGCAGGTAGCAGCAGTGTAACGAGCAATAGCAGTGGCAAGGAACAGCAGTAGTGACAGCAGTAGCAACAGTAGCAAGCGACAGTAGTAGCAACAGTAGCAGCAGCAGCACAACAAGACAAGTAACAGCAGTAGCAACAGTAGTAGCAACAGCAGAGCAAGACAAGTAACAACAGTAGCAACAGTAGGACAAACTCGTAGGCAATGGGTCGGTGATTTGTTTGGATGATATTCATCATGCAACAGCTATAACACGGAGAGATATGTGGCTAGCTCCCGTTCGTCAATGTGATGTAGGAATGCATTCCGTGTGTCATCATACGTGCTTAGGGAAAAGTACTTCCATGACATCTATTGTCCATCCCTCCCGTGGCAGCGGGGTCCAAAAGGAAACTACGGGATATTAAGGTTCTCCTTTTAATAAAGAACTGGACCAATGCATTAGCACTTGGTGAACACATGAACTCCTCAAAGTATGGTCATCACCGGGAGTGGTTCCGGTTATTGTCACTCCGGGGTTGCCGGATCATAACACATAGTAGGTAACTACAACTTGCAAGATCAGATCTAAAACACACATATATTGGTGACAACATAATAATTTCAGATCTGAAATCATGGCACTCGGGCCCTAGTGACAAGCATTAAGCATGGCAAAGTAGTAGCAACATCAATCTCAGAATATAGTGTATACTAGGGATCAATCCCCATCAAAACTAACTCGATTACATGATAGATCTCATCCTACTCATCACCGCCCAGCGAGCCTACGAATAGATTACTCACGAATGACGAAGAGCTTCATGGAATTGGAGAGGGAAGAAGGTTGATGATGACGATGGCGATGATTTCCCCTCTCCGGAGCCCAAGACGGACTCCAGATCTGCCCTCCGGATGAATAACAGGTGGTGGCGGCGCCTCCGTATCGAAAACACGACGAAAACTTCTCTTTTTTATTTTTTCTGGGACGAAAGGCACCTTATAGAGCTGGAGTTGGGGGCGGTAAGTGCCTACGGGCCCCACAAGCCTGCCCACCGCCACCAGGGGGTGGTGGCAGAGCACAGGCTTGTGGCCCACTGGCCCACCCCCTGAGGTGGAACTTGGCACAAATATTTTTGATATTTTCCAAAATTGCTCCCCGTAAATTTTCAGGAAGTTTGGAGAACTTTGATTTCTGCACAAAAATAACACCAAGGCAATTCTGCTAAAAACAGCGTCAGTCCAGGTTAGTTCCATTCAAATCATGCAAATTATAGTCCAAAACAAGGGCAAAAGAGTTTGGAAAAGTAGATGCATTGGAGACGTATCAAATCCCCCAAGCTGAAAACCTTGCTTGTCCTCAAGCAACTCAGTTGACAAACTGAGAGAGAAAGAAAAACTTTCACAAACTCTGTTTGATCTTGTTGTTGCAACTATGTCTAACTCATAACCAGAATTTCAGCAAGATAACAAGTTAACCACATAAGCAAATGACACAAAGGTCTAACGGTAAACTAATATCAATGGCATAATCAGCTAACGAGCAAATAATAATGAGTTTCAAATACCAACACTTCAATCAAAGCAAGCATGAAGCAATATGAATAGGTGGTATCTCGCTAGCTCTTTCTGAGACCGCAAAACATAAATGCAGAGCACTTTCAAAGATCAAGGGCTGACTAAACATTGTACTTCATAGCAACGAAGATCCAGTCATAGTCATACTCACTATCAATCAAAAGCAAAGCATAAAAATGACAGAGGTGCTCTCTAATTGGTGCTTATATAAGAGGAGGATGACTCGACAAGAAAATAAATAGACAGACCCTTCGCAGAGGGAAGCATTGATTTGCAGAGGTGCCAGAGCTCAAGCTTTGAAAACAGAGATAATAATTTTGGGTGGCATGCTTTCATTGTCAACGCAATGACCAAGAGTTCTCAATATCTTCCATGCTACTCATGATATAGGCGGTTCCCAAACAGAAAAGTAAAGTTTTAACTCCCCCACCACCAATCAATCACACTCCACGGCTAGCCGAATCCTCGGGTACCGTCCATACTAACATCAATCCAGGGGGAGTCTTGTTTTACAGTTATGTTTTCGATTTAAGCATGGAACTGGGCATCCCAAATACCGGCCCCTTTCTCGCGAATGACTGTGAATAAACACATGTCGAGGATAACACTCCTAGCATGGAAGATACCAATAGCCCTCTGTCACCACATGAGCGGTTCGGGCATGCAAAACAGATTATTTCTTGAAGGTTTAGAGAGTGGCACATGCAAATTTACTTGGAACGGCAGGTAGATACCGCAAATAGGTAGGTATGGTGTACTCTCAAGGAAAAACTTTTGGGTTTATGGAAGTGGATGCACAAGCAGTATTCCCTCTTAGTACAAGTGAAGGCTAGCAAAAGACTGGGAAGCGACCAACTAGAGAGCGACAACAGTCATCAAGATGCAATGAGTTTGACTAACATTAAATGCTAGCATGAACAGGATATAAATCACCATGAACACGAACATCATAGAGGCTATGTTGATTTTGTTTCAACTACATGCATGAACATGCGCCAAGTCAAGCCACTTGAAACATTTAAAGGAGAATACCATCCTATCATACTACATCATAGTCATCTCAAAATCTATGTTGACAATCAAGACAAACCATTATAAGCTCTTAGCTAAATAAGCATGGCATCAGAAACTATGATCTCTAAGTTGTCATTGCAAACATGGTTCTCTCACAACAAAGCTAAATCTGGGTCGACAAGCTAGTCATATTTACAAAAACAAAATAGATAGAGTTCATACCAGCTTTTCAGTCTCAGTCACTTCATCATATATCATCATTGTTGCCTTTCATTTGCACGATCGAACGATGTGAACAATAATAAGCGTGCTCATGCATTAGACTAAGCTGAATCTGCAGGCAAACACAAAGGAGAAGACAAAATAATATGGCTCTTTGAAAGCTAAACAGGTAAGCATGTAAGAACCACTAAACATTGTAACCAATATCTTCTACCGTGACACAAAGAAAAAGAAAACTATTTACACGGGAAAGCTCCCAACAAGCAAAAGAAGAAAGAAAAATCTTTTTGGGTTTTCTCAAAAGGTACCAAAACAAGAAAACAAGAAAACGAAAAGAAACTAGCATGGATAATACAGTGGCAAAGTGTAAACACCGGCTAACAAAGTGAAAGCATAAGCATGAATGTAAAGTCGGTGAGAACACGTACTCCCCCAAGCTTAGGCTTTTAGCCTAACTTGGTCTACTCCCATGGTGGGAAATCACCAGCTCCAGGATACTCCGGAGCAGACTGTGGATGCCACTGCTGTGTGAGCTCCTCTGGTTCTCGTTGATAAACTGGCGTCTGGTACTCGACTGGCGGCTCGGGCACGGGCGCCTCTGGTTGGGCCAAGCCCCAATATGCGTAGATGTCCGCGGGCATAATAGTGTACCTGCCTGTATGAAGATCGAACAAAGAAGGAGCAGGCAAAGTAATAGTCTCTCGAGTACCCTGACTAAACACCAGGTTATAAATCATCCGTCTACTAGCATCTCTATCCGGAAAATCATGGCGAACCATGCTGTCATAATCCAGATATCTCTCAGGGAGAAGCATCTCTCCTTCCTCTCCCAGTCTAATGGGTATCTCATAGTGTCTGGCAAGACGGGTAGCATAGATACCTCCATAGACGACTCCTTTAGAACGGTTCAGGTTCAACCGTTGAGCTACTATAGCGCCCAAGCTATAAGTCTTATCGTTATAAAGGCCTTCGCGCAAGACCGCAAGGTCTGGAGAACTAAGTGATCCAGCCTCCCCACGGCCAATCAAACATTTTCCCACAAATAGTAAGAAGTACCGAAGCACAGGAAAATGTATGCTAGAAATTCTAGCGCAAGACACTTCTATCTCCTCTCCAATAGCAATAGAACCAATGAAATCCTCCAAGTCCCATGGACGAGGGTCATGGATATCCCCGACATAAGGTAATTTGCATACATTGCAAAAGTCCTGCAGCGTCATGCACTGGGGGACATCGTATATCATGAACTCAACCATGGGTGGATTCTTCCTCGGATAAAAGTTGAAGCTTTGAACGAAAATATTGGTGAGGAGGAGATATTGTGGGCACTTATCTTCAACAAACGCAGTAAGACCTGCGTTCTCCACCAAGTAACAAAAGTCTTCATTAAGTCCGGCGACACGCAAAAATTCATCACTTGGCCACTCGCACGCTCGAACTTCTGTGACTCGAGGGACTACGTACTTGGGGTGGTTCTTCTCATCCTCCTTGTGGTTACGTCTTGAAGAGCCTCTCAAGAACCTCCTCATCTTTTCCCTTCTCTAGATCTGAAAAATTCTGAAATTTTTAGAGACTTCGAAAGAAAAGTGAATAAGGATTAACCCAACTTGTAGCAACTACTCCTACTAGTGCCTAGAGACCGTATCACGCGCTAAAACTACTTGGGACCAGCTAAAATCAACCTTTCCAGCTCAAGAACAGGGTCACCAAGGTAGCAAGAATTCGCGAAGGATAAAGCACTAGAGAAAAACTAATTGGACCAATGGAGGAGTCACTTACCAAGGAGTAGTTTCCCCAAAACGGTTCGGAGAATGGTGCTTTGAGCAAGGAGACCGAAAATCACAGCCAAATGAGCAAGAACACGGGTTTGAGCTGCGAAACAATTTTTGCTAGAGGTGGAAGAAGAGGCTGGGAGCTGGAATGAGTGGAGGGGGTGCCTGTGGGCCCCACAAGATTGCACCCTGCCACCAGGGGGGTAGGTGGCGGTGGGGGGGGGATTGTGGCCCACTGGTCAGGCCCCCTGACCAGCTCTTAGGCCTAGAAATTTCCAAAAATTCGAGAAAAAATCAAGGACCATCGGAGAACTTTTATTTTCGAGGTATTTTTATCCGGCATGCTAAAACAGAAAACAGGAAAAGCTAAACTAATTCTATCATTTTTCTTCTAAGCAACAGAAAAGGAAAACTCAAAACAGAGATATGTGACTCTGTGATTCATCCGTTTCATGGTCATCGGAAGAAATTCGTCAATGGGGTTGATCAAGTCCTTATGACAAAACCTTCTTGAATCGCAAGAGAGAACGGAGATTTTCGAATAGCCACTAAGTCACCTTAATGGGGATATGGATCTCCCCAACAAGAAAATCATACTTCATCTTGACACGAGGAATAGGGCATTCAAATCTCCCAATGAGAATCGATGAAGTCTTTTCGATAGCATTGATGCAATGTACTGGATATCGTTTGTTCGGAAAGTACACTGTGTGCTCATTACCGTTGACATGGAAAGTAACATTGCCTTTGTTGCAATCTATAATAGCCCCTGCAATGTTTAAAAAGGGTCTTCCGAGGATGATAGCCATGGCATCGTCCTCGGGAATATCCAAGATAACAAAGTCTGTTAAGATAGTGGTATTAGCAACCACAACAGGCACATCCTCGCAAATGCCGATAGGGAAAGCAGTTGATTTGCCGGCCATTTGCAGAGAAATTCCAGTGGGTGTCAACTTATCCAACTCAAGTCTACGATAAAGAGAGAGCGGCATAATACTAACACCGGCTCCAAGGTCACAAAAGGCAGTTCTTATGTAGTTTCCTTTAATTGAGCAAGGTATAGTGGGCACTCCGGGATCACCAAGTTTCTTAGGAGTTCCACCTTTAAAAGTGTAGTTGGCAAGCATGGTGGAGATCTCAAGATCTGGTATCTTCCGTTTATTAGTCACGATATCTTTAATGTACTTGGCATATGGAGACATCTTGAGCATATCAGTTAACCGCATCTGCAGAAAGACGGGTCTTATCATCTCAACGAAACGCTCAAAATCCTCATCATCCTTTTTCTTGGATGGCTTAGGAGGAAAGGGCATAGGTCTTTGAACCCATGGCTCTCTTTCCTTACCATGCTTCCTAGCAGTGAAGTCATTCTTGTCGTATGTCTTAGGTTGTGGATTATCAGGATTAACCGTAGGTTCAATCTCCACATCCTCATCATGGCTAGGTTGAGCATTATTACGAACATCATTGTCCATATTATCACCAGGTTCATGTTCATCACCTGATTGTGTTTCTGCATCAGACGCAGAAATATCATTAGGTTCTTCAGGTGTGACAGTATTTGGTGAACTGGCGTGTAGGCTCCTATCATCCTTCTTCTTGTCCTTAGGATGACTAGGTGTATCAACATTGATTCCTTGAGAATCTTGATCAATTCTCTTAGGACGACCTTCAGGATACAAAGGTTCCTGAGTCATTTTGCCTCCTCTAGTAATGACTCTGACAGAGTTGTCATTTAATTCATTGAGCAAGTCATTCTGAGCTTTAAGTACTTGTTCTACCTGAGTAGTGATCATAGAGGCATGTTTACTCAGAAGTTTCAAAGCATTGACATTTCTGTCTACACAAGCACTTAAATGGCTAAGCATACGAGCACTTTGTTCCAAATGTGTGCTAACATAATCATTGAAACTCTATTGCTTGGCAAGAAAGTTGTCAAATTCATAAAAGCATAGGCTCGCAGGTTTATCAAAAGGAATATCACTCTCATCAAACCTACGCAGAGAATTCACTTCTACTACCTGTATCGGGTTATCGAGACCGTGGATCTCTTCGATAGGTGGTAGATTTTTGACATCTTCAGATCTAATGCCTTTCTCTTGCATAGATTTCTTGGCTTCTTGCATATCTTCGGGGCTGAGGAATAGAATACCTCTTCTCTTAGGAGTTGGCTTAGGAGGTGGTTCGGGAATAGTCCAAGCATTATCGTTGATCAAGAGGTTATTCAGTAGAGTCTCAGCTTGTTCTACAGTTCGTTCCCTAAAAACATAACCAGCACAACTATCTAGGTGGTCTCTAGAGGCATCGGTAAGTCCGTTATAGAGGATATAAAGTATCTCGTTCTTCTTAAGAGGGTGATCAGGCAAAGCATTCTGTAGCTGGACGAGCCTCCCCCAAGCTTGTGGAAGACTCTCTTCTTGGAGTTGAGCAAAGTTGTATATTTCCTACAAGACAACTTTCTTCTTATGGGCAGGGAAATATTTCTCACAGAAGTAATAGACCATCTCCTAGGGACTACGCACACATCCAGGAGCAAGAGAGGTGAACCAGACTTTAGCATCATCCTTTAGAGAGAAAGGAAACAACTTAAGGATATAGTAGTGGCGGATCTTCTCCTCATTAGTGAAAAGGTTGGCTAATTTGGATAGTTTGGCAAGATGGGCTATGACCGTCTCAGACTCATAACTGTGAAAAGGATCAGATTCGACTAGAGAGATTATCTCAGGGTCAAGAGAGAATTCATAATCCTTATCGGTGACAAAGATAGGCAAAGTGGCAAACTTCGGGTCATTTTTCATCCTAGCTTCACGATATTTTTCCTACCACTTGAGAATTAATTTCTCAGCGTCATAGGCATCCTTACACGCAAGAAAATCCTCAGCTATCTCTCCCTCCATAACGTAACCCTCAGGTATATCAGACAATTCATATCTAAGAGAGCTAGATCTAGCAGGAGCAAAAGCAGGTTCTATCTCAATAGTATCGGTAGTTTCAGAAGCATCACGAGCATTGGCAGTAACTCTAGCAATATGAGCATAAAGGAACACTCCTAGTGGAACATCAAGCAAAGGAGTATCTCTAGCAGTATCAAGCATAGCATCATCAGGCAAAATAGCATCTCTAGCATCATCAGGCAAAGCAGTATCAGGCATATCATCTCTAGCAGTATCAAGCATAGCATCTCTAGCAGTATCAGGCATAGTATCATCAGGCATAGTATCAATCATAGCATCTCTAGCAGTAGTATCACAAGCATCATCAAGCACACGCGATGTATCAAGATTTCTAGCAGGAGGTGCTGTCGCAAACTTACTCATAACTAAAGGTGAATCAAGTGCAGAGCTAGATGGCAATTCCTTACCTCCCCTCGTAGTTGAGGGCAAGACTTTGGTCTTCGGATCCTTCAGATTCTTCATAGTGATCAGCAGATATAAATCCCAAGTAACTCAGAGAATATAGCAGTACCTCCCCGGCAACGGCGCCAGAAAAATGCTGACGTCAGCTGTGCTTCCCCAGTAATAGTGCTAGAAAAGTGCTGATCCTGCAATCTCTAGTGTTAGCTAGACGAATGCTTATGACAACGAACCTTCTCCTGCAACGGCACGAAAAGAATTCTGCTAGCACTCCCCGACAATGAAACTGGAAGAATGTTGTTCATGGCCCACCAACGCGTGGGTTCGCAGCAGTTTTCGAGGGTAGAGTATTCGACCCAATTTGTTGATAAGCCCGTCAGGAGGTGAGAGTATACTCTCAAGTATTAGCAGCTGAATTTGTCGGATGCGACCACACCTGAAAGATTAGTATCTGCAAGCACAGTAGTAACAACAAAGTAATATGATAACAACGGTGTCAGAAACAATCTGTTGACAACAGACTATTCCTAACGATTGTATCAATGGCACCTTCGTTGCCGCGTTGACGGAAGTTGTCAATTCCCGTCAACGGTGGGTGAACCAACAGTGTAGCAGGTAGCAGCAGTGTAACGAGAAATAGAAGTGGCAAGGAATAGCACTAGTGACAGCAGTAGCAACAGTAGCAAGCGACAGTAGTAGCAACAGTAGCAGCAGCAGCAGAGCAAGACAAGTAACAACAATAGCAACAGTAGTAGCAACAGCAAAGCAAGACAAGTAACAGCAGTAGCAACAGTAGGACAAACTCGTAGGCAATGGGTCGGTGATTTGTTTGGATGATATTCATCATGCAACAGCTATAACATGGAGAGATATGTGGCTAGCTCCCGTTCGTCAATGTGATGTAGGCATGCATTCCGTGTGTCGTCATACGTGCTTAGGGAAAAGAAATTGCATGACATCTATTGTCCATCCCACCCGTGGCAGCGGGGTCCAAAAGGAAACTACGGGATATTAAGGTTCTCCTTTTAATAAAGAACCGGACCAACGCATTAGCACTCGGTGAACACATGAACTCCTCAAACTATGGTCATCACCGGGAGTTGTTCCGGTTATTGTCACTCCGGGGTTGCCGGATCATAACACATAGTAGGTAACTACAACTTGCAAGATCGGATCTAAAACACACATATATTGGTGACAACATAATAATTTCAGATCTGAAATCATGGCAGTCGGTCCCTAGTGACAAGCATTAAGCATGGCAAAGTAGTAGCAACATCAATCTCAGAACATAGTGGATACTAGGGATCAATCCCCATCAAAACTAACTCGATTACATGATAGATCTCATCCTACTTATCACCGCCCAGCGAGCCTACGAATAGATTACTCACTAACGACGAAGAGCTTCATGGAATTGGAGAGGGAAGAAGGTTGATGATGACGATGGCGACGATTTCCCCTCTCCGGAGCCCAAGACGGACTCCAGATCTGCCCTCCAGATGAAGAACGGGTGGTGGCGGCGCCTCCGTATCGAAAACGCGACGAAAACTTCTCTTTTTTATTTTTTTGGGACGAAACGCAACTTATAGAGGTGGAGTTGGGGGCGGCAAGTGCCTGTGGGCCCCACAAGCCTGCCCACCGCCGCCAGGGGGTGGTGGCGGAGCAGGGGCTTGTGGCCCACTGGCCCACCCCCTGAGGTGGAACTTGGCGCAGATATTTTTGATATTTTCCAAAACTGCTCCCCGTAAATTTTCAGGACGTTTGGAGAACTTTGATTTCTGCACAAAAATAACACCAATGCAATTCTGATGAAAACAACGTCAGTCCAGGTTAGTTCCATTCAAATCATGCAATCTATAGTCCAAAACAAGGGCAAAAGAGTTTGGAAAAGTAGATACGTTGGAGACGTATCACCTACCTAATATGGCTTTTTCAAAGCCATTCCGAGATATATTGCCATGCAACTACCACCATGACATGTGCCACAGCTTCTACATTGCCATTGCATGATCGTAAGATAGCTAGCATGATGTTTCCATTGATGTCTATGCCATGCTAGATCATTGTCACGGTACACTACCGAAGGCATTCCATATAGAGTCATCATTGCTCTAAGTTTTGAGTTGTAAGTGTGATGATCATCATTGATGGAGAATTGTCCCATGTGAGGAAATAAAAGAGGCCAGCGAAGCCCATTTACAAAAAGAGGCAAAGATGCCTAACAAATAAAAAAAAGAGGCCAAAGAGCCCACCAAAAATATGAGAGAAAAAGAGAGAAGGGGCAATGCTACTATCCTTCCACACTTGTGCTTATTAAGCACCATGATCTTCATGATTGAGAGTCTCTCGTTTTGTAACCACCATATAGCTAGTGGGAAATTTTCATTATATAAATTGGCTTGTATATTCCAATGATAGGCTTCCTCAAATTTGCCTTAGGTCTTCGTGAGCAAGCAAGTTGGATGCACACCCACTAGTTTGCTTTAAGAGTTTTCACATACTCTTAGCTCTAGTGCATCATTTGTATGGAAATCCCTACTCATTCACATTGATATCTATTGATGAGCATCTCCATAGCTCATTGATATGCCTAGTTAATGTGACCATCTTCTCCTTGTTTGTCTTGCAACCTCCACCACACTCCATTCCACTCATAGTGCTAAAACCATGGCTCACGCTCATGTATTGCGTGAGAGTTGAAAAGGTTTGAGAAAGTAAAGGCTTGAAAACAATTACTTGGCCAATACCGAGGTTGTGCATGATTTAAATTCGTTGTGCAAGGATGATAGAGCATAGCCAGACTATATGATTTTGTAGGGATAACTTTCTTTTGGCCTCGTTATTTTGAAAGTTCATGATTACCTTGCTAGTTTGCTTGAAGTATTATTGTCTCCACATCAATAGCAAACTATTGTTTTGAATCTAATGGATCTGAACATTCACGTCACATAAGAGGAGTTACAAATGACATCTATGCTAGGTAGCATGAAAGCATCAAAAATTCATTCTTTATCACTTCCCTACTCGAGCACGAGCAGGAGTTAAGCTTGGGGATGCTTGATACGTCTCAAACGTATCTATAATTTTTGATGATTTCATGATGTTATCTTGTCAACTTTGGATGTTTTATGTACCTTTTATATCTTTTTTGGGACTAACTTATTAATTCAGTGTCAAGTGCCAGTTCCTGGTTTTTCTATGTTTTTGACTCTTTTCAGATCTGATTTTGGAACGGAGTCCAAACGGAATAAAATCCCTGAAATAAATTTTTCCAGAACAGAAGAAGATCGGGGGACTTGAGGGCCAAGGCAGGAGCGCCACAGGGGGGCCACAAGGCGTGTAGCCGCCACCAGGGGGCAGCGGGTACCTGGCTTGTGGACCCCCCCGGAGTTCCCTTGCCCTAGCTCTTTCCCCTATATATTCCCTAAAATCCCAAAAAATATCAGGGCATCCACGAAAATACTTTTCCGCGGCCGCAAGCTTCCGTTTCCGCGAGATCTCATCTGCAGACCCTTCACGGTGCCCTGCCGGAGGAGACTTTGGAGTTGGAGGGCTTCTACATCAACATCATCGCCTCTCCAATGACTCGTGAGTTGTCCACTTCAGACCTATGGGTCCGCAGTTAGTAGCTAGATGGCTTCTTCTCTCTCTTGGATCTTCAATACAAAGTTCTCCATGATCTTCATGGAGATCTATCCCATGTAATCCTCTTTGGCGGTGTGTTTGTCGAGATCCGATGAATTGTGGATTTGTGATCAGATTATCTATGAATTATATTTGAGTCTTTGCTGATTTCTTATATGCATGAATTGATATCCTTGTAAGTCTCTCTGGGTCTTATGTTTTGTTTGGCCAACTAGATCTATGATTCTTGCAATGGGAGAAGTGCTTGGTTTTGGGTTCATACCGTGTGGTGACCTTTCCCAGTGACAGAAGGGGCAGCAAGGCACACATCGTGTTGTTGCCATCAAGGGTAACAAGATGGGCTTTTATCATAGATATGAGATTGTCCATCTACATCATGTCATCTTGCTTAAGGCGTTACTCTGTTCTTATGGACTTAATACACTAGATGCATGCTGGATAGCGGTTGACGTGTGGAGTAATAGTAGTAGATGCAGAAAGTATCGGTCTACTTGTTTTGAACGTGATGCCTATAAATATAATCATTGCCATAGATAACGTGACGACTTTGCGCGGTTCTATCAATTGCTCGACAATAATTCGTTCACCCACCGTCTACTTGCTTTCATGAGAGAAGCCACTATTGAACACTACGGCCCCCGGGTCTATTCACAACTATCGTCTCCACTTTCACTTTTACTTTGCTTTGTTTACTTTTTGCTTTCACTTCTCACTTTGCAAACAATCTATAAGGGATTGACAACCCTTCATAGCGTTGGGTGCAAGCTCTTTGTGTTTGTGCAGGTACTTGTGACTTGATGCGATCCTCCCACTGCATCGATACCTTGGTTCTCAAAACTGAGGGAAATACTTACCACCGCTGTGTTACATCACCCTTTCCGCTTCGAGGGAACACCAACGCAAGGCTCCAAGGCCGCGGGGGAATCCTTGGCATATTTTCCAAGGAAGTCCCTTAAGGTGTAGCCGTAGCAGAAGGATTCCTGGTGCCGTTGACGAGGAGTATCAAGATAAGAATAGTCTCCCATCAGCACGCCTATTTCTGGTGCCGTTGGAAGGTATTTTGTTGCAGTAGGAGTGGGGGAGTCAAAACTTTACTTTTCTGTTTGGGAACTGCCTATAGCATGTGTAGCGTGGAAGATGTTGAGAACTCTTAGTCACTGCGTCGACAATGAAAGCATGCCACCCAAAATTATTATGTCTGTTTTGAAAGCTTGAGCTCTGGCACCTGTGTAAATCAATGCTTCCCTCTGCGAAGGGCCTGTCTATTTATGTTCATGTTGAGTCATCCTCCTCTTACAAAAGCACCAATTAGAGAGCACCTCTGTCATTTTTATGCTTTTCTTTTAACTGTGTTGAGTATGACTGTGACTGGATCTTCTTTGCCATGAATTACAATGTTTAGTCAGTCCTTGGTCTTTGAAGGTGCTCTGCATTTATGTTTTGCGGTCTTAGAAAGAGCAAGCGATATACCATCTATTCGTACTGCTTCATGTTGTTTTGATTGAAGTGTTGACATTTGAGGCTTATTATTATTTGCTCGCTAGTTGATTATGCCATTGATATGAGTTTACCGTGAGACCTTGATGTCATTTGCTTATGTGGTTTGCTTGTGATCTTGCTGAAACTCTGGATATGAGTTAGACATAGTTGCGACAACAAGATCAAACAGAGTTCGTCAAAGTTTTTCTTTTGTCTCTTTCAGTTTGTCAACTAACTTGCTTGAGGACAAGCAAGGCTTTAAGCTAGGGGGAGTTGATACGCCTCCGTCGTATCTACTTTTCTGAACTCTTTTGCCCTTGTTTTGGACTCTAATTTGCATGGTTTGAATGGAACTAACCCGGACTAACGCTGTTTTCAGCAGAATTGCCATGGTGTTGTTTTTGCGCAGAAATAAAAGTTCTCGGGGTGACATGAAAATTTACGGAGAATTTTTCTCGAATTAATGAAAAATACTGGCGCAAGAATCAACCGGAGGGGTGGAGCTGTGAGCCCACAAGCCCACCAGGCGCGGGGCCCCCTGGCCGTGCCTGGCAGGCTTGTGGGCCCCACGTTGCTCCACCGCCTCCAATCTCAGCTCTATTTAGTCCGTCTCGCCCGGAAAAAAAATAATGGAGAAGAGTTCATCGCGTTTTACGAGTAATTGGAGAAGAGTTCATCGCGTTTCTTCATCTGGAGGGCAGATGTGGAGTCCGTTCTGGGCTCTGGAGAGGGGAGATCGTCACCATCGTCATCATCAACCTTCCTTCATCGCCAATTCCATGATGCTCTTCACCGTTCGTGAGTAATCTCATCATAGGCTCGGTGGACGGTGATGGGTTGGATGAGATGTATCATGTAATCGAGTTAGTTTTGACGGGGATTGATACCTAGTATCCACCATGTTCTGAGATTGATGTTGCTACTACTTTGCCATGCTTAATGCTTGTCACTAGGGCCCGAGTGCCATGATTTCAGATCTGAACCTATTATGTTGTCGCCAATATATGTGTGTTTTAGATCCTATCTTGCAAGTTGTAGTCACCTACTATGTGTTATGACCCGGCAACCCCGGAGTGACAATAGCCGGAACCACTCCTGGAGATGACCATAGTATGAGGAGTTCATGTATTCACCGAGTGTTAATGCGTTGGTCCGGTTCTTTATTAAAAGGAGAACCTTAATATCTCGTAGTTTCCATGGACCACGATGCCACGGGAGGGATGGACAATAGATGTCATGCAAGTTCTTTAACCTAAGCATGTATGACTACATACGGAATACATGCCTACATTAGATTGACGAACTGGAGCTAGTTACATATCTCTCCGTGTTATAGCTGTTGCATGATGAATCACATCCGGCATAATCATCCATCACCGATCCAATGCCTACGAGTCTTTTACTACTGGTCCTTGCTATGTTACTTCGCCGCTACTGCTGTCACTTCTGCTACTGTTACTCTGCTGCTACTGCTGTCACTGCTGCTACTGTTACTCTGCTGCTACTGCTATTACTTTGCTGCAACTGGTTACTGTTGCTACTGCTGCTATCACCCTACTTTGCTACTGATACTTTGCTGCAGATACTAAATCTTTCAGGTGTGGTTGAATTGACAACTCAACTGCTAATACTTGAGAATATTCTTTCGCTTCCCCTTGAGTCGAATCAATAAATTTGGGTTGAATACTCTACCCTCGAAAACTGTTGCGATCCCTATACTTGTGGGTTATCACTCTCCACTGAGAGTGGGTAATTCCTTTGTATGCTTGTGATACGCCCCAAACAGATCTATAATTTTTTCTTGTTCCATAATCTTTTGGGTGACATTGTTATATGTTTTGCTACACTTTTATATCTGTTTACACATATTTGGACTAACCTACTAACTAAGTGCACCCAGTGCCAGTTTCTGTCTGCTGATGTCTTTTTTTGCACGGGCTTTTACCCAAATTTGGATGTCATGCTGATTTTTCGGATTTTTGGGGCTTGTGAAATTTGGGTAAAAGCCCGTGCAAAAAAGACATCAGCAGACAGAAGCTGGCACTGGGTGCACTGACTTAGTAGGTTAGTCCAAACATGTGTAAAAAGATATCAAATTGTAGCAAAACATATAACAATGTCACCCAAAAGATCATGGAACAAGCAGAAATTATAGATACGTTTGGGACGTATCAGTCGGTGAGGGGTTGAATGAGATTATCATGTAATCGAGTTAGTTTTGTTAGGGCTTGATCCCTAGTATGCACTATGTTCGGAGATTGATGTTGCTATGACTTTGTCATGCTTAATGCTTGTCACTAGGGCCCGAGCGCCACGATTTTAGATTTGAACCATTTATATGTTAACCATTATATCTATGTTCTTGATCCGATCTTGCAAGTCATATGCACCTACTACGTGTTAGAATCCGCATATACCAAAGTGACAATAATTGGGATTCTTTCTAGTGATTACCGTAGTATGAGTAGTTCATGTATTTGCTATGTGTTAATGCTTTGTTCTGGTTTTCTATTAAAAGGAGGCCGTAATATCCCTTAGTTTACTCATGGACCCCACTGCCACGCGGGGGTAGGACAAAAGATGACATGCAAGTTCTTTTCCATAAGCACGTATGACTATTTACGGAATACATGCCTACAGTATATCCATGAATGGGAGCTAGTTCTATGTCGCCCTATGTTATGACTGATACATGATGAATATCATCCAGCAATATCACTGATCTAGTGCCTACGAGTTTTCCATGTATTTTTCATGCTAAGTTACTATTGTTGCTATAGCTAATACAACTGCTACAAAACTGCTATCACTGTAACCGTTACTACTCCGACTGTTACCACTGCTATCAAAACTATCATACTATTGTGCTACTGATCACTGTGCTGCAGATACTAAATCTCCAAGTGTGGTTGAATTGACAACTCAGCTGCTAATACCTGCAAATATTCTTGGGCTTTGGCTCTCCTTGTCTCAAATCTATAAATTTGGGTTGAATACTCTACCTCAAAAACTATTCCGATCCCATATACTTGTGGGCTATCAAGAGCATTTTCTGGCGCCATTACCATGGAGCATAGCTATATTTGTTGAGTCACTTGGGATATCTATTCATTGATCACTATGAAGAATCTGAGAGATACAATAACCAAGATTGTTCCCTCTAAGGCGAGGGGAGGTAAGGAGCTGTCATCTAGGTGTGCACTTGATCCACCTTCTGTTTTGAATAGATTTGCAATGCCACCACTACATGCTATTAATCCTGATATGTCATAAGTTATTGATGATGCTACCTCTGCTATGAATGATGCTAATGATGATTCTAGTACCTTGCTTGATGATAATGTGCCACTAGGCGAATTTCTTGATGAACAACTTGCTAGAGCTAAAGAAATTTAGCATGCTGAAAGTGATGAAGTCTTTGAAACTAAAAATATTGAAACAACTTTTAGACATGGCTATCCTAGAACTAAAATGCCTGAAATACCCGAAGGTTATGTTCTGGATGAAGAAATAGCTAGATACTTTCTGGCTTGTGAGGATAGAGAATATCTTAAGAAACTACTATGCAAGTTGAAAGAAAAATCCTTGAATGCTAGAATGAAGTATGATCCTAAGTTTGCTACTTCACCTATATTTGTTATGGATAAGGATTATGAATTCTCTATCGACCCACAGATAATTACTTTGGTTGAATCTTATCATTTTCAAGGCTATGAAATGACACTGTGGTGGCACATCTCACTAAGTTAAACGATATAGCCATCCTATTTTCTCATGATGAGAATATTCGCTACTACTATATTCTCAAATTATTTCTTTCTCATTAAAGGGTGATGCTAAGATTTGGTACAATACTCTTGCTCATCGTTGTGTGCGTAGTCCCCAGTATATGATTTATTACTTCTCTGAAAAATATTTTCCTGCTCAAAAGAAACAAGTTGCCTTACAGGAAATATTTAACTTTGTGCAAATTGAAGAAAAGAGTATCCCACAAGCTTGGAGGAGGCTCCTCCAATTACTTAATGATTTTGCTAATCATCCTCTTAAGAAGAATGAAATATTGGATATATTTTATAATGAACTAAGTGATGCTTCTAGGGACCACATATATAGTTGTGCTGGTTGCGTTTTCAGGGAACGAACTGTCGAACAAGCTGAGGAGTTATTGACTAATATATTGAAGAATCATGATGAATGGACACTTCTTGAACCACCTCTTAAACCTACTCCTAAGAAGAGGGGTATATTATTCCTTAGTCGTGAAACTATGCAAGAGGCAAAGAAATGTATGAAGGAAAAAGGCATTAAAGCTAAGGATATCAAGAATTTACCACATATTAAAGAAATACATGGCCTCAACACACCACCATAGGTGGTGGAGGTAAATTATGTTCTAAAGTTATATGAAGGTGACATCCCTTACAATAAACATCCTAGTCAATGTTTATATGAGTTTGATAATTATATTATAAAGCAAGATCATTTCAATTCCTATGTCATGAAAAAATTGAAACAAAACACTGATATGATTGCTTGCTTAAGTGACTTGTTATTTAGAATCACCAATGATGTAAGAGGCGTAGGAAAAAATGCTTCTATTGTTCAAACCCAACTAGAACAAGTTGCTAAATCACAAAGTGAGCTACTTCATGAAATGAATAATAATATGAATGGTCATGTTGTTAGAGTAATGAGTAGATGAGGGACAATGACTCAAGATCCACTATATTCAGAAGGTCATCCTAATTGAACTGAACAAGATTCACAAAGAATTAATATTGATGCACCTAGTCCTTCTAGGAAGAAAAAGAAAAATGATAGGACCTTGCATACTTCTAGTGAACCTAAAGTAGGAAAACGTTCTGATAATGCTAATTATATCTCTATCTCTGATGCTAAAACTCAATCTGGTAGTGAGCACTCAACTAGTGATAATGAAAATGATAATGATGATGCTCAACCTGTCAAGGCAGCTGGGCCTCGGCCCCTGGGAAGGACTAAAAACCCAAACACCCCGGCTGCTTCCGGGCAGGAGAAGATGGATCCCAAGACTCTGGACACGACATTGGGTCCGGTGAAGAATCCTCGGGCCGAGATGGATCTGGCCAAGGAAGTAAGGAAGAGGTTAAATATGGATGCAGGTGCACGAGCACCCTTTCTGGCTATCACTGATGGTAGTGACGTGGATGTTGGGAAGGACAAGTCTACCACGAGCAGCATCTCAAGCAGTGAACGTCTTAAGCTCTCAAAGAAATATTACAAGAATGATATATCGGCGGCCTCCCCCGAGGGCGAGAGACGGACACAATGAATATCCTTTCTTGGAACTGCCGGGGGGGCGTCAGACAGTTCGTGAGGTTTTGGCCTTCTCTAATGCTAATAACCCCAAACTAGTATTTCTGTGAGAGACTAGACAAGAGGCCTCGAAGGTGGAGAAATTGAGATGGAGAATTGGCCTGAAAGGTTTCCATGGCGTAAGTAGTGATGATAGAAGTGGCGGTCTGGCTTTGTTCTGGGACAAGTCTTTGACTGTAATAGTTCTCGCAGAATGCAGCCGGTTCATTGATGTTAGGATTATGGATGCATGTTTGGGTATTTCATGGTACCTACATCTATGGCGAACCGTGAGTGGAAAACCGACAACGTATGTGAGATCACCTCTGTCGCCTCCAGGTTGTATCACAAGAGCCATGGTTTGTTTGTGGGGACTACGATGAAGTTTTGTGGCAGCATGAGCACCTCTCGTGGATGATGCGGGCTGAAAGTCAGATGTCGGCTTTCGGAGACTGCCTCCTAATGTGCGAGCTTGAAGACCTCGGCTTCTGCGGTCTACCATACACATACAATAACGGACAGGACAACTCCCATAATGTCCAGGTCCGGTTGGATCGTGCGTCTGTGGATGAAGCGTGGCAGGATATTTTTCCCGCGGCTCAGGTTTTTCACCTCGCCATGTCGTGCTCGAATCATTGCCCCTATTGGTGAGACTGGAGGGCGTCCTTGCACAGGGACGCCGCCCGTCGGTCTCGTGCTATGAAATAATGTGGAAATGTGATCTATCGCTCCCAGGGGTCATCGTGGGGGCATGGGCCAGGCACCTTCCCACCAGCAACTTGGGTTTTTTCACATCCTCGTTGAGTGAGGTGATGAAGGAACTAAAATAGTGGAGCAACACAAAGTTTGGTAATGTCTTAAAGGAGATCGAGACCCTTCGTACACAACGTGCCGAGCTCCGATTGGTGGGTTCACACCGTGCCCAGATACGTAACAAAATGAACCATCTTGATGAGTTGTTACACAGAGAGGAAATGATATGGTTGCAACGCTCCCATATATCTTGGTTGAAGGAGGGTGAGTGCAACACCAAGTACCTACATCGGTGGGCTGTCCGGAGAGTCCGCATGAACCATATTCAGCGTCTATTAAGGGCGGATGGATCCTGGTGTAACGTTCCCTCTCACATGGAACAAATGGCAAACTCTTTCTTTAAGGAGTTTTTACAAAGGAGCCAACACTATCCCCAGGTAAAGTCCTTGACTGTATCACGCCGCGCTTGACACTAGAGATGAATGAGTCTCTGTGTAAGCCCTATACAGTGGAAAAATCTCGAATGCCTTGTTTCAGATCAGTCCGTTGAAGGCCCGACGTTGTGATAGCTTTCCTGCTCGGTTCTATCAGCGGAACTGGGCGATGCTCAAGGATGAAATCATCGCGGCCGTACAAGACTTATTTGTCACGGGGATCATGCCTGATGGGGTGAACAACACGACTATCGTGCTTATCCCTAAAGTTTCTCACCCAATGGAGCTCAAGGATTTCCGCTCCATTAGCTTATGTAGCATGGTCTACAAAGTTGTCTGCAAGTGTATGGTGAATAGGCTACGACCTTTCCTCACAGAGCTTATATCTGAAAACCAAAGTGCCATCATCCCTGGACGGCTAATCTCTAACAACTCTATCATTGCGATTGAGTGTATTCACCATATACAGTCGCTCAAGGATAACTCAGCATCTTTATGTGCTTGCAAACCAGACTTATCTAAGGCCTACGACCGTTTTGACTGGGATTTCTTGGAGAAGGCATTGGCCAAGTGGGGGTTCCCTCAGCGGAGGATCTCTCGCGTGATGGCATGCGTCACTTCCGTAGAATATTCTATGAAGTTCAATGGGAAACTATTAGAGTCCTTCTCGCCATCCAGGGAGCATCGTCAAGGTGGCCCGTTATCACCCTTCATGTTCCTCTTTGTAGCTGATGCTCTCTCATCTCTGATTAATAAGGCTATGCGAGAGGAAGGTCTCCAAGGGGTCAAAATTTGCAGATCTGCTCCTCAAATTTCACACCTCCTACTTGCGGACGACTCTCTTCTATTTTTCCATGCGTCACAACAACAAGCTCTCTTGGTTAAAGGTTTGTTGAACACTTATGCAACGTTGACTAGCCAGCTGATTAAGCCATCAAAGTGCTCCATCCTTTTCTCAGATCATTTCTTACCTAGTGTGGTTCAGGAGGTTAAGAGTGTCTTGGAGATTACTCAGCAGGTTTTTGAGCCCAAGTACTTGGGTCTCCCGGCCCCTGAGGGGAGAATGCATAAGGAAAATTTTGAAACTCTTCAGGAACGCCTGAGAAAGAAACTTACTGATTGGAGTGAGAAATACACTTCGTTAGGAAACAAGGAGATTCTTATAAGTCGGTGGCTTAGGCTATCCCAACTTATGTGATGAGTGTATTTAGACTCCCAGCTTCGTCAATATTGGTGGGGTGTTGAGAATGGGAAGAAGAAATTGGCGTGGATGAGTTGGGACAAGTTACGGCTTATTAAATCCATGGGGCATGGGTTTTAGGGATATGAGGGCCTTCAATCACGCCCTGCTGGACAAACGGGCCTGGAGACTATTGGAATCACCTGACGGTCTCTGTGCAAGGTTATTGAAGGCAAAATATTTTCCTTCTGGCCATATATTGGACACGGTCTTCCCTAGCACTGGCTCCGCTATTTGGAAGGGTATTCTACATGTCCTGGAGCTGTTGAAGAAGGGTATTATATTGCGGGTGGGCAACGGCGCATCCGTTCATACATGTAGAGACCTCTGGATACCACGACCCTACTTATTTCCGTCCATTACCCTGAAGGGCAATTATTGGCTCAACCATGTGTCTGACTTCCTAGACTGCAATGAAGCATGGAGAGTTGACCGCTTGAGACGTTTCTTCTTGTCGATGTATGTGGATCACATCTTGAGGATCAAAACTTCACCTCGACAATGGCCTAACTTTCTATCTTGGTTTCCGGATAAGGGTGGTACATTTACGGTGAAAAGTGCATAATGGTTGGCCACACAAAAACACAACTTGACCTACTCACCGGGTGCTTCAAGCTCTAATCCAGATGGATGTCGCATGCTTTGGAATTGTGTATGGAAGTCGGTTATTCCTAAGAAGATGAAGATCACTCCTTGGAAGGTGGTGACCGGGACACTACCTACACAATAATGCAAGAGATACTGGCATTTGTCCACACGATCAACATGCCCTCTTTGCGGTGTTGAGGAGGAGAGCTCCTTCCATGCGTTGGCCTCATGCTTGCAGACTCGCATCCTTTGGGTGAATATGCGAAGGAGGTATCCTCTCCCATGTGATAATCTTCTGATTGATAATGGAAATGAGTGGTTCATGCATTTACTCAATTCATCATCCGATGAGGTTCGTAATATGCTAATCATGTTAATATCGAGGATTTGGCACCTGCGCAATGATAAGCTTCATGGGAAGGACATCCCACCCGTTCCTGCTACAGTGGAGTTTCTGGACAGTTATTATAAATCCATCGGGCTTGCCTGGCGATACTCGCTTGACGAAATTCTAAAAGGGAAGATGTCCGTCGCTTCCTCTGATGTGCATGTTCACAGGGAGACGAACCCTCCGGTTCCCTGGCATGCCCCGCCTCCTCACAAGGTGGCTCTCTCGGTTGATGGCTCCTTCCGGGAGGCTGATGGCTCTACGGCCGCTGGCATGGTTCTCACGGACATCGAAGGAGTGATTATTTTTGCGGCATACCGTTTTATCCTCCACTGCAATGACCCGTTGAAAGCGGAGCTGCATGCAATCATGCAAGGCATGGCGTTGGCGATCGAGCACTCCAACCTCCGAGTGCTTCTTCAGTCGGACACTTCCGAAGCACTGTCAAGTTTTTCTATCGAAGGATTGTCTCGTTCAACGTATGGTCACTTAGTGCTGGCGATTAAGGATCTTCTTGGTAGTAGGGAGTTTTTCTCAGAAAATTAGTCGTATCCAAAATAGAGTTGTCGATTGGTTAGTCAAATATAGACGATCTGAGCGTGCCATCGCCGTGTGACTGGGTTCGGTTCCACCATATATTAAGGATTTGTAGCCTCTCGATTGTAATTCTATGAACTTGCAATAAAAACTCCCTTACCCCCGAAAAAGCAGGAAGTAATACACTGAATATATGATGTGTACTGTCCGGGAAATTAAACGGCCATCTAGTCGTCTATATACAGTTTATAGATTTTCTATTTGTCAGGAGCAATTGACGCTTGATGTGTGGAACTCAACCTTGTGTTCTCACTCCAGAGATTGATTAGCGTCGTCACGGCTAGTCCGCTAGTGACAGGTTGACATTTCAAACGACAAGACACACGTAACGGAGAACGCTCGCACACGCCAACATAGTAGTACTACATATCATCAACTCATGTGATAGTCATATGCCCCGACAGAAGCTTGGTTACTAAAGAAAACGTTAGCTTAACTAAATAAACAAGGACGGCGTGGCCTCGGCAGAAGAGACACAGACCAGACACTTGTGCACTGCCGCGGCCGGGTTGCCGAGGCTTCCCTACCGGGAAACTTCGCCATGTCGATCCACCCCGATCTCCCCATAAACAAAGCTGGTGTATCCTTCCAGGTGTCCTGCTCGACCACACTCCCCGCTGGCCCCAGGTGCCCTGCCCGGCCGTTGCACTTGACATCCTTAAGTTTTCTAATTCTAATAGCACTACCCAAGTGCACCATCACACGAGCAGCCAACAGACAAACAGGTAAGCAGGGTCTACCAGGGACTTGTCGACTTGTCCGCCGCCGCACGTACGTACGCCGAAGGAGCGTCCGCACGACACGGCAGCTCTCTCCTCTTTGGACGCACCAACCACGACGTACGTACGCCGGCTGTGACTACTCTGCTACCAGCAGCCACGGGTCTTCAGTCATGATCTCTCGCACTCACGGCAAGCGGCGGCTCCCACTTTGCTTTGCCGATCGCGTACCGGCCGTGCTAGCCAGTGCTACTCCGACGTACTTGCTGCCTCCTTTACTGGGAAAAACGTGTTCGCTCGTTGCCTGCCTCGGTTGTCGCCTCCCGTAGTCTCCCCCGCTCCGTCCCTTTCTACCGACCTCCCACTCCTAGGCTGAAAGCACGCCCGGTTGCACGCATGCAGTGCTCCCCGGAATCTGGATAGGTTCCAGGCGGTGGTCCTCCGTGTAATCTTTCTACCGAGCCGTTGCTGTAGGATTGAACGTTCAAAGGTGCAACTTGTGCTGGCCTCGCGCGACGTGAGATATCACCTCATCTATCGATCGTACCCCGGAACCACCTAATCCAATCCAAGTGGCGTGAGTATAGAGACGTTTCGGTTCATTCTACCTAGCAGTGCATTTGGACAGGGCATTCGGCATGTCCGATGTGCGTTCAGTGAACCTGGCAGCCCGTGTCGCCTACCCTGTATACACGCACCGGAACGAGCCGATACGTGTGCCTCGGATAGCGGGGGCAACCCGGAGACAACGGACAGCCACGGAGTGGCGCCGAAGCACTGTACGGCGCACTGGCTAAAAGGGGAGGCAAACATCGGCATCAGCATGCACATTTTTAATCAAATCGCATGCCCGAACGGCCTTCGACGAAGCCGTACTTTGGACGCACCAAAGCGGTGTCCCGTCGGCGCAGCTCGCTCGTTAGAGTAGGCACACGTAGAAAATACGACCTCCTAAACATCTATGAATCGGGTGTGTCTTTTATTTGTCCATTCGCATAGTTGTATTTTTTTTCATATATTCGATCACTTGTACGTGATTGATAAATAGAAAGAGAAAGAGAGAAAAAATAAATAAAGTAAAAAAGAAAATGTAACAAAATAGTGTCGCGTCCTACGTGACGAACTGACTGAACTCGTTCGGACGCATTCGCAAACCTCACATCATTTTTATATTTAATATGAATATGAGAATTTATGAAAAACATACACGTATAATGATGGTATGAAGAATCTGATTAAAATATATTTTTTTCCTTTTTTTCTCGTTCAAACACTGATCAAACGCGTCCTTAAACATATCAAAGGTTTTTAGAGGCATCGGCTCCAGATGCTCTTACCTGCTCGCCTCACCCAGGAGATTTGGGAGCAACTACCGGACAAGATCCAGGACTTGCGTTTTCTGGCCTAGGTGAGCCCGACACCCACTTCCCATCCGGTGTTTTATAATTTAAACACACGGGATGTTGGATACGTTTCTGGCAGCGCTTCAGGTTTGGTCTGAGTTCGATTATTTTAGTTTGGTGGTTTGTTCAGATCAAATTTCCAATCACGGGGAGTACTCTACCTTCTTTCTGTCGAGTATGTACAAAGTATCAGCATGGCAGTATCCACTGCTCAAACGGGAGATGCGGGGCTGATCACACGTGTATTTTGTCCGATAAGGTGTTTGGCCTTTTCTCCATTTTTGTATGCATGTTGCTGAAACAGCACACACGACTTGCCGTAGGCCTGATCCGATGTAGTAGTTGCAGTTCTTGGAGTGCATCTCCAACACTAGGTTCCACTCCTCTATTGTCATGTTGTCACTCTATGGCTACTTGATACATCTTTAACGTGTTTATAATTTTTAACTATTTCATACTATTATGTTATTAACTTTGGATACTTTATATGCATTTATATATTATCTTATATTATTTTTAAAAATTAACCTATTAACCAAGTTTCTAGTGTTAGTTATTGTTTTCTGCGTGTTTTTGGTCTTTCGGAAAATCAGTATCAAACGGAGTCCTAATACAACGTAACTTTTTAACGATTTATTTTGATAAAAATAAGATATGTAAACTTTGTAGGGAGACCGGAGGCCACACGAGATGTCGCCAAGCCAACAGGGCGCGCCTAGGATGGTGGCGGCGCCCTGATGGCTTGGGACCACCTAACTCGGCCACATGACCTAATTTCACTTCTATAAATTCGATTACGTTTGAAAAACATCATAGAGCCACCCGAAATAGTTTTTCCCAAAGCATCCATAGGACCTGTTTGAAACCACAATAGATTATAATAATCAGGATTATAAAGATACATTATATAATCTGGTTTATAAAAATAATCTAGGTGAACATGTTTGAAGGCCAGATTATATAAACTGCAATCCAGATTTTACATTGCATAATGACCTGTCTGCCCTCTGTTGTTTTTAAGAGGAGGATGGCGGTGACAGGAATGTAATTATCTCCAACTTTACAAAGTTAACGGGTCATTAGCAATCCATAATCTGATTTTAGCTGGGGTAGTGTAGATTCTGAGTTTTTTAATAATCTGTCCATCTAGTTTTTATAATCTATATCATAATCTGTCATGTTTGGAGACAGAATAGATTATAAAAACTGGATTATATAATCTGAGTGGTTCCAAACAGGGCCTTAACTCACACAACTTATACTGACAGCTATCAACAAGAAACATCCTTCAGATAAGTTACCTAAATTATTTGTTCTAATGATCACTTTTGTCGGGGTATTTCCGGGACAGATGCCAGGGGTGGCTTATATCGCGGTTTGGGGCCGAAGGGCGCCGGCGGCGTCTCGGAACGGGTGTAGGTGCAACACACATGACGCTGATCTACCCTGGTTCAGAGCCCTCTGATGAGGTAAAACCCCTAGTCCTGCCTATGTGACTATATGAGAATCACAATATAAATGGTGCTCCTTGAATTGTTTGTGAGGAGGGGACGGAGCTCTAGCTGCCGGCCTCACTACCACAGTGGTGCTCCTCTAGTGTTCTTGGTGTGACCGATCAGATGTGCCTCTCTCGGGTCGTCTCTCCGCGTGCCCCTCTATCGGTGCTGAGGTGAGGCTTTATACTGCAGCCCAATGTATACAGAGGTAGGGATAGGACAGGAGGTGGGACCCAGCTGCCGGCCTCTCCGGCTGGCTGTGGGGCCCGTCGGCTGTCGGGTCTTGTGTGGCATGTGGCCTGCTGGCCGTGTGCATCAGGGGCCAACGCACCGGCTCGTTAGGGGGCAGGTAGGGGGGAGTGTGGCTACCGGAAACAAACACTTTGCTTCCCGATCTGAGATAGGAGGTATACCCAACTGTTTTGGTGTCCTACGAAGATGCATTTATCCGCTTTGGGTTCGAGCTTATCATGCTGAAACTTTTCCACATAAGCATCGTAGCCCTAAACTTTCAAGAAACGACAGCTCAGGTTTCTCCAAACCATAGTTCATACCGTGTCATCTCAACGGAAATACGCGGTGCCCTATTTAAGGTGAATGTGGTTGTCTCTAATGCATAACCCATAAACGATAGTGGTAATTCAATAAGAGACATCATAGTATGCACCATATCAAATAGGGCGCGGCTATGACGTCCGGGAACACCATCACACTATGGTGTTCTAGGTGGCATGAATTGCGAAACAATTTCCACATTGTCTTAACTGTGTACCAAAACTTGCAACTCAGATATTCATCTCTATGATCATATCGTACACAGTTTATCCTCTTGTCACGACGATCTTCACTCTGAAATAGATTTGAACTTCTCAATATTTCAGACTTGTGATTCCTCAAGTAAATACTCCAGTATCTACTCAAATCATCAGTGAAGTAAGAACATAACGATGTCCACAGCATGCCTCGGTACTCATTGGACACATCAAAAATGTATTACTTCCAACAAGTTACTTTGTTGTTCCATCTCACTAGAAAACGAGGCCTTTAGTCATCTTGCCCATGTGGTATGATTTGCATGTCTCAAGTGATTTAAAATCAAGTGAGTCCTAAACGATCCATCTGTATGGAGTTTCTTCATGCGTTAATACCAATAGGTATGGTTTGCATGTTTCAAACGTTTCAAAAATGAGTGAGTACAAAGATCCATCACTATGGAGCTTCTTCATGCATTTTATACCGACATGACTCAAGCGGCAGTGCCACAAGTAAGTGGTATTATCATTACTACTTTGTATCTTTTGGAATCTATATTATGAACATGTGTATCACTACGATCGAGATTCAATAAACCATTGAAGGTAATTATTCAAGCAAATAGAATAACCATTATTCTCTTTTAAATAAATAATCGTATTGCAATAAACACGATCCAATCATGTTCATGCTCAACGCAAACACCAAATAACAATTATTTAGGTTTAACACCAATCCTGATGGTAGAGGGAGTGTCCGATGCTTGATCACATCAACACTAGAATTACTTCCAACACACACCGTCACCTCACCCTTGCTAGTATCCTTTTAATCCGTAGCCATAACTTCGAGTTACTAACACTTAGCAACTGAACCGGTATCTAATACCCTGGCGCTGCTAGGAATACTAGTAAGGTACACACCAATATCAGGTATATCCAATATAATTTTAGTCGACTTTGCCAACCTTCTCATCTACCAAGTATCTAGGGTAGTTCCGCCTCAATGACCGTTCCCCTCATAACAGAAGCACGTAATATCGGGTTTGGGTTCAACCTTGGGTTTCTTCATTAGAGCAGCAACTGGTTTGCCGTTTCATGAAGTATCCCTTCTAGCCCTTGCCCTTCTTGAAACTAGTGGTTTTACTAACCATCAACAATTGATGCTCCTACTTGATTTCTACTTTCGCAGTGTCAAACATTGCGAATCGCTCAAGGATCATCATATCTATCTTTGATATGTGATGTCTACTACGCAACCTTCTCCTTGTAGACGTTGTTGGGCCCCCAAGTGCAGAGGTTTGTAGGACAGTAGCAATTTTCCCTCAAGTGGGTGACCTAAGGTTTATCAATCCGTGGGAGGCGTAGGATGAAGATGGTCTCTCTCAAGCAACCCTGCAACCAAATAACAAAGAGTCTCTTGTGTCCCCAACACACCCAATACAATGGTAAATTGTATAGGTGCACTAGTTCGGCGAAGAGATGGTGATACAAGTGCAATATGGATAGTATATATAGGTTTTTGTAATCTGAAATTATAAAAACAGCAAGGTAATTAATAATAAAAGTGAGCACAAACGGCATTGCAATGCGTGGAAACAAGGCCTAGGGTTCATACTTTCACTAGTGAAGTTCTCTCAACAATGGTAACATAATTGGATCATATAACTAGCCCTCAACATGCAACAAAGAGTCACTCCAAAGTCACTAGTAGCGGAGAACAAACGAAGAGATTATTGTCGGGTACGAAACCACCACAAAGTTATTCTTTCTGATAGATCTATTCAAGAGTCCGTAGTAAAATAACACGAATCTATTCTTTCCGTTCAATCTATCCTAGAGTTCGTACTAGAATACCACCTTAAGACACACATCAACCAAGACCCTAATGTCACCTATATACTCCATTGTCACCTCAAGTATCCGTAGGCATGATTATACGATATGCATCACGCAATCTCAGAATCATCTATTCAACCAACACATAGAACTTCAAAGAGTGCCTCAAAGTTTCTACCAGAGAGTCAAAATGTGTGCCAACCCATATGCATAGGTTCCCGATGTCACGAACCCGTAAGTTGATCACCAAAACATACATGAAGTACTCACATGAATATCCCATTTTCACGACAGATAGACACGTGCAAGACATACATCAAGTGTTCTTAAAGACTTAATCCGATAAGATAACTTCAAAGGGGAAACTCAATTCATTACAAGAAGGGAGAGGGGGAAGAACATCATAGGATCCAACTATAGTAGCAAAGCCCGAGGTACATCGAGATCATGACATCTCAAGAACACGAGAGAGAGATATCAAACACATAGCTACTGGTACATACCCTCAGCCCCGAGGGAGAACTACTCCCTCCTCGTCATGGAGATCGCCGGGATGATGAAGATGGCCACCGGAGATGGATTACCCCTCCGACAGGGTCCCAGAACGTGCTCCCGATTTGTTTTTGGTGGCTACAGAGGCTTGCGGCGGCGGAACTCCCAATCTAGGTTTATTTCTAGAAGTTTCTGTATTTATAAGACCATATGGCATCGAGAACAAGTCAGAGGGACCCACGAGGGAGTCACGAGCCCCCCAGGCGCGCCCAGGGGGGTGGGCACGCCTCCCTCGCTCGTGGCTTCCTCGGGACTCCTCTCCGGTATATTTTTCTTCTCGTATTTTTGATATTTTCCATAAAAAATCACGGCAAAAGTTGTATTCCATTTGTACTCCGTTTGATATTCCTATCTGAAAAAGGTCAAAAACAAGGAAAAAACAGGAACTGGCACTGGGCTCTAGGTCAATAGGTTAGTCCCAAAAATAATATAAAATAGCATATTAATGCATATAAAACATCCAAAGTTGATAATATAACAGCATGGAACGATAAAAAATTATAGATACGTTGGAGACGTATCAAGCATCCCCAAGCTTAATTCCTGCTCGTCCTCGAGGAGGTAAATGATAAAAAACAGAATTTTTGATGTGGAATGCTACCTAACATATATTGTAACATGAATATTCAGATCCATATGATTCAAAGCAAAAAGTTTAATATTGACATAAGAACAATAATACTTCAAACATACTAACAAAGCAATCATGTCTTCTCGAAATAACATGGCCAAAGAGAGTTATCCCTACAATATCATATAGTCTGGCTATGCTCCATCTTCCCCACACAACGTATTTAAATCATGCACAACCCCGGTATTAGTCAGGCAATTGTTTTCACACTATTACTTTCTCAAACCTTTTCAACTCTCACGCAATACATGAGCGTGAGCCATGGACATAGCACTATAGGTGGAATAGAATATGGTGGTGGTTGTGAGGCAAAAAGTAGGAGATGGTCACATCAACCAGGCATATCAACGGGCTATGGAGATGCTCATCAATAGATATCAATGTGAGTGAGTAGGGATTGCCATGCAAGAGATGCACAAGAGCTATAAGTTCATGTAAGCTCAAAAAGAAACTAAGTGGTTGTGCATCCAATTCGCTTGCTCACTAAGACCTAGGGCAATTGAGGATTCCCATCATTGGAATATACAAGCCAAGTTCTATAATGAAAATTCCCACTAGTATATGAAAGTGACAATATATGAGACTCTCTATCATGAAGACCATGGTGCTACTTTGAAGCACAAGTGTGGTAAAGGATAGTAGCATTGTCCCTTCTCTCTTTTTCTCTTTTTTTGTTTGGGCTCTTTGGCCTCTTTTTTTTAATTTTATTCATTCATTTTTTTGGTGGGCTCTTTGGCCTCTTTTATTTTCTTTTTATTTTAAGTCCAGAGTCTCATCCCAACATGTGAGGGAATCATAGCTTTTGTCCTTTCCTCACATGGGACAATGCTCTAATAATGATGATCATCACACTTTTATTTACTTACAACTCGATACTTAGAACAAAGATATGACTCTATATGAATGCCTCCGGCAGTGTACCGGGATGTGCAATGACTCATGAGTGACATGTATGAAAGGTAACGGTGGCTTTGCCACAAATACGATGTCAACAACATTATCATGCAAAGCAATATGACAATGATGATGCGTGTCATAATAAACGGAACGGTGGAAGTTGCATGGCAATATATCTCAGAATGGCTATGGAAATGCCATGATGGATAGGTATGGTGGCTGTTTTGAGGAAGGATATATGGTGGGTGTATGCACTGGCGAAAGTTGCGCAGTACTAGAGAGGCTAGCAATGGTGGAAGGATGAGAGTGCGTATAATCCATGGACTCAACATTAGTCATAAAGAACTCACATACTTATTGCAAAATTTTATTAGCTATCGAAGCAAAGTATTAGACACATGCTCGTAGGGGAAGGGTTGGTAGGAGTTAACCATCGCGCGATCCCGACCTCCACACAAAGGATGACACTCAATAAATAAATCATGCTCCGATTTCATCACATAACGGTTCACCATACGTGCATGCTACGGGAATCACAAACTCTAACACAAGTATTTCTATCAATCCACGATTACTCACTAGCATGACTCTAATATCACCATCCTTATATCTCAAAACTACGTGCAAAGAATCAAACTTCTCATAGTATTCGATGCACTCTATATGAAAGTTTTTATTATATCCCTCTTGGATGCCCATCATATTAGGACTAGATTCATAACCTAAGAAAATTACCATTGTTTTAAGACTCTCAAAATAATATAAGTGAAGCATGAGAGTTCAACTATTTCTATAAAATAGAATCATCGCAATGCTCTACAAAGATATAAGTGAAGTACTAGAGCAAAAGGCAAACTACTCCAAAAGATATAAGTGAAGCTCAATGAGTAGTTGAATAATTATTTTGCTATGTGGAGACTCTCCCAATTAAGAATTTCAGATCTTAAGTACCTTATTCAAACAAAATAAATTGACACTTCAAGGCTAGCACGAATCGTGTGAAGAAGCAAAAATTTTGGTTCAACCGATACTAACCGATAATTGTTGAAGAAGAAAGGTGGGATGCCAACCGGGGCATCCCCAAGCTTAGGTGCTTGAGACTTCTTGAAATATGTATTGGGGGTGCCTGGGGCATACCCAAGCTTGACCTTTTGTGTCTCCTTAATTCCTATCATATGATGGTTTCCGAAATCTTAAAAACTTCATCCACACAAAACTCAACAAGAACTCGTGAGATAGGTTAGTATAAATCAATGCAAAACTTTATCATCCTGTACTATAGCAAATCACTAAGATTATTATTTGACATTGCATACTAATGCCTCTGCATATTTAAAACTTCCATCCTCAAATGGAATCATTAAACAAACAAACATATGTGAACAATGCAAACATAACAACAATCTGCCTAAACAGAACAGTTTGTAAAGAATGCAGCAAGATCCATATTTACTTAACTCCAAAACATCTTAAACAATTCCATGCTGTAGAGGATTTATAAGAGAATACAGTGTCCAAATTTCAAGCAATTCATACATACAGAACATTCTAGGGAATTTTTGCACTACAAGCAAACTTTCTGTTTTGGAACATCAACTCCTATACTTGCAAATTAAGCATAGTAAAGGCTATCCTTGACATTTTTATTGAACTAAATGATGTAAAACATTAATATAAATAACAGCAAGCAATTACTAATAAACTAAAATGACTCTCCAAGCTAAACACATATCATGTGGTGAATAAAAATATAGCCCCAAGTAAAGTTACCGATGGATTGAAGACGAAAGAGGGGATGCCTTTCCGGGGCATCCCCAAGCTTAGGCTTTTTGGTGTCCTTGAATATGGATTTGGGGTGCCTTGGGCATCCCCAAGATTAGGATCTTGCCACTCCTTGTTCCGTTGTCCATTCGAACTTTACCCAAAACTTGAAAACTTCACAACACAAAACTTAACGGAACTTCGTGAGATGGGTTAGTATAATAAAGACAAATGATTCACTTTGGTACTGTCAAGAAAAGATTCATAATTGTTCTCGCACAATGCCTATTGTATATTATCATTTCCACAATTTATATAACTTAACATAATCTATGGAAATACTAGAACAAGAAAACTATGCATTGAAAACAGAATCTGTCAAGAAGAGAACATTCTGTAATGATGTGAATGATAACCATACTTGTGCACCTCCAAAAATTCTGAAAAAATATGGAAATTAAGGCAATTTGTATATCAATCACCAGCAAAAAGAATCAACCTAAAGTACCTCTTTGTATAGGAATTAAAAATAATTTCATGAGCGCAAAGTTTCTGTCTTTTTCAGCATGATCAAACAACTATCAACCAAACTAATCATAAAGGTTTTACTTGGCATTGTATTGAAATAAAAGCTATAAAACATGATTCATATAGTAGACTAATCATGTGAACACAAAAAAACAGTAAGGATACATATTGGGTTGTCTCCCAACAAGTGCTTTTCTTTAATGCCTTTCAAGCTAGGCATGATGATTTCAATGATGCTCACATAAAAGATAATGATTGAAACATAATGGAAGCACCATGAAGCATATGACTAGCACATTTAAGTCTAACCCACTTCCTATGAATAGGTATTTTGTGAACAAACAATTTATTGGAGCAAGAATCAACTAGCATAGGAAGGCAAAACAAGCATGACTTCAAAAATTTCAACACATAGAGAGGAAACTTGATGTTATTGCAATATGTAGAGGCATATGATCCTCTCTCATAATAATTTTAAGTAGCATCATGAATGAATTCAACAATATAACCAGCACCTAAAGCATTCTTTTCACGATCTACAAGCATAGAAATTTTACTACTCTCCACATAAGCAAATTTATTCTCATCGATAGTAGTGGGCGTATCATAAAAGACTTGAATACTACAAATAGTTTCCACATTAAAAGAGCAATGTTTAGCAAAAGTATACTCATAATTGTGACAAGTTTTATCATCATTCTTCTTCATAGCATAAGTATCATCACAATAATCATCATAGGTAGTAGGTATGCAATAATCATAGTAAATTTGATCATTCAAAGTGGGGGGACTAAAAGGATCATCTTCTTTTAACATAGCATCCTCATGCTTGGGACAAACATTAATTGTAGCAAATATATTCTCCAACATTTCATTCTCGTCAAACATAGCATCCCCAAGCTTGTGGTTTTGCATATCATAGATATAATCACTCTCATCATTAATAGTATGAATAGCATCAATAGTATAGCAATTATTATCATCCTCCGCATTTATTTTTGATTCATTCTCATGAGGCATATCAATAGTAGGAGCAACATTATTTGGGAGAGATACCTTTTTACCTTTACCTTTTCTGCTCTTCTTCACCCCTAATAACCCACATGTATAGGGGATCTATCGTAGTCCTTTCGATAAGTAAGAGTGTCGAACCCAACGAGGAGCAGAAGGAACTGACAAGTGGTTTTCAGCAACGTATTCTCTGCAAGCACTGAAATTATCGGTAACACATAGTTGTGTGATAAGATAATTCGTAGCGAGTAGCAAGTAACAATAGTAACAAAGGTGTGGCAATATGGCCCAATCCCTTTTGTAGCAAGGGACAATCCTGGACAAACTCTTATATGAGGTGAAGCGCTCCCGAGGAGACATGGGAATTTCTGTCAAGCTAGTTTTCATCATGTTCATATGATTCGTGTTTGCTACTTTGATAGTTTGATATGTGGGTGGACCGGTGCTTGGGTTCTGCCCTTACTTGGACAAACATCCCACTTATGATTAACCCCTCTCGCAAGCATCCGCAACTACGAAAGAAGAATTAAGATTAAGTCTAACCATAGCATTAAACTAGTGGATCCAAATCAGCCCCTTATGAAGCAACGCATAAACTAGGGTTTAAGCTTCTGTCACTCTAGCAACCCATCATCTACTTACTACTTCCCAATGCCTTCCTCTAGGCCCAAGTAATGGTGAAGTGTTATGTAGTCGACGTTCACATAACACCACTAGAGGAAAGACAACATACAATGCATCAAAATATCGAACGAATACCAAATTCACATGACTACTTATAACAAGACTTATCCCATGTCCTCAGGAACAAAAGTGACTACTCACAAAGCATAATTATGTTCATGACCAGAGAGGTATTGAATAGCATTAAGGATCTGAACATATGATCTTCCACCGAGTAATCCAACTAGCATCAACTACAAACAGTAATTAACACTACTAGCAACCTTACAAGTACCAATCGGAGTCGCGAGACACATATTGGTTACAAGAGATGAACTAGGGTTTGGAGATTAGATGGTGCTGGTGAAGATGTTGATGGAGATGAGTCCCCTCCGATGAGAGGAGTGTTGGTGATGACGACGGCGATGATTTCCCCCTCCGGGAGGGAAGTTTCCCCGGCAGGACGGCCCTGCCGGAGATCTAGATTGGTTCTGCTCAAGTTCCGCCTCGTGGCGGCGGCGATTCCTCCTCCTCCTCATTTTTTCTGGGACGAAACTCTCCTTATAGCAAAAGATGGGAGCCAGAGGGGCAACAGGGGGCCCACAAGCCACCCAGGCCCGGCCAGGGGGTAGGCCGGGCCTGGCAGGCTTGTGGCCTCCTGGTGGCTCCCCTCCGGTACTTCTTCCGCCCAGTATTTTTTATAAAATCCAAAATAATTCCTCGTTGATTTTCACGGCTTTTGGAGTTGCGCAGAATAGGTATCTCAAACTTGCTCCTTTTTCAGACTAGAATTCCAGCTGCACGCATTCTCCCTCTTCAGGTAAACCTTATAAAATAAGAGAGAAAAGGCATAAGTATTGTACCATAAAGTGTGATAACAGCCCATAAAGCGATAAATATCAACATAAAAGCATGATGCAAAATGGACGTATCAACTCCCCCAAGATTAGACCTCGCTTGTCCTCAAGCGGAAGCCGAGATCAATAAATATGCCCACATGTTTAGAGATAGAGGTGTCGGAAAAAAATATGGACATGCAGGCATCGTGATCATAATTAGAACATCAATATCGTCATATAATCTCTTATGCTAAAGTGACAATTCCTTCACAAAGTAAAGTATGGATCAAGAACCTTATTGAGAATTAACAACCAATAGCCTTTAATCATTGAAGCAATTGCAATTTATCATAGCATCGAAAAGATTCAAATAAGAGCTTGTAAAGCAAATCCACATACTCAATCATCCTTTCATCTTCTACAATTGCTAAAACTCACGTGGTACTCATGAGATCAAAGTTTCAGTTGGACACAGAGAAAGATATGTGCTTATAGTTTTGCCTCCCAACTACTTACCTCAAGGGTAATGTCAACAATAATAATTCATGAGTACTTACTTCCAAGTTGACATATGAATATAGATATTTCCCTAGCACATGACGTTAGCCAAGATAATGGCGAAATAAGGAATTGGTGTCGATCACCATGACTCTTTTCAGGATAAAAAGTAAAGGTACAAGATAGGACCTTCGCAGATGGAAGCAGAGGTTGTCATGCGCTTTTGAGGTTTGGATGTGTGATCTCTTAGTGTGGAGGAACGTCACTTTATATTGCCTCCTGTGATAAAGAACTTTATTATGCAGTTTGTCGCTTTTATGTCTTCCTCATCACAGGTTCGTACAAAGCTTATTTTCCACACACTAATAGATCATACATATTTAGGGAGCAATTTTTATTGCTTGCACCGATGACAACTTTCTTGAGGGATCTTATTCAATCCATAGGAAGGTATGGTGGACTCTCATGGCAAAACTGGGTTGAAGGTTTATGGATGCACAAGTAGTATCTCTACTTAGTGCGGAAGTTTTGGCTGATATGAGGTGGAAGCAAGCGTCACATGCTAAGGGATCTCTAGTCATATGACATTGTTCGGAACCAAGCAAACATAATTCATTATGTTGTCTTCCTTGTCCAACATCTACTTCTAAGCATGTAATAGTTTAATGAGTGTTCACAATCATAGATGGTGCCCAAGATGATATATTTATATGTGAACCTCTCATTCTTTATTACTTCCTATTAATTGCAACAATGACCAAGGTCTGCGTTTGTCCACCCACAACAAGTTTCAATCAACATTCTTTTTATATGTGAAGTCATCACTTCCCATAAGATCATTACATGATCTTTCATGCTATTGTTCTTTTATTATTATTTTCTTTAGATCATGGCATGAGGCAAGGCCCTTAACTAAAACACTCTTTATTATATGACTCACGAACTCGATTACATTAGGGGTGACACAAAGCAAAACTCAAGCCTAGATCATACTAAGAACTTTATTCTACTAGAATAAGATAAAATCAAAAAGGATCGAACTAAGAAAAAGGTAAAGGCAAAATATGTGATGGTGATACGATACCGGGGCAACTCCCCCAAGCTTGGCTCAAGCCAAGGGGAGTGCCCATACCCGTGCTTAATTGTCTTCCCTCGAAGGTGATGGTGGTGGACTTGTTGCAGTCTGGGGTTGATTCTCCGTCTTTGTCACGCCCAAGATGCGACCCTATCCTCAATTTGGCACGAAGGCCTCGTCAGGGATAGAAGCGCATCTCATCGTGTCGCAAGAATGGATATCGTTACAAGTACATGTACTGAAAAGAAGAGATATATAAATAGAGTTGGATTACACTCGCCACAAGCTACATCAGAGTCACAACAGTATAGTACATAATCATCATGAAGAAGAGCAGGGTCCGACTACGGACGAAAACAAACGAGAAAAGAAGAACGACGTCCATCCTTTCTATCCCAGGCTGCCGGCCTGGAACCCATCCTAGATCGATGATGAAGAAGAAGAAGAAGCAACTCCAAATGAAAAATCAACGCGCTCGCGTCGAGTGACCTTTACCTGTACCTGCAACTGGTGTTGTAGTAATCTGTGAGCCACAAGGGACTCAGCAATCTCATTTCCAAAGGTATCAAGACTAGCAAAGCTTAATGGGTGAGGCATGGTTAAGTGGTGAGGTTGCAGTAGCGGCTAAGCATATATTTGGTGGCTAACTTACGAGTACAAGAAATAAGAGGGGGAAGATCTACGCATAGCGGACGTGAACTACTGTTGATCAAATAAATGATCCTGAACACCTACCTACGTCAGACATAACCCCACCGTGTCCTCGATCGGAGAAAGAACTCACGAAAGAGACAGTCACGGTTACGCACAAAGTTGGCATATTTTAATTAATTAACTTCAAGTTATCTAGAACCAGTGTTAAACAAAGTTTCCACGTTGCCACATAATCGCAGGCACGGCTTTCCGAAAAGATTTAACCCTCCAGGGGTGCTCCAACTAGTCCATCACAAATTACCACAAACCGCATATAACTCCTCAATCACGAAGCTCGCGATCTCGTCGGATTCCCTAGTGGAAAACCTCAACTCTGAGAGTACCCAAAGCATCACCGGAATCCCGATACACAAGATATTCCGTCAAAGGTAAAACTAATCCAGCAAGGCCGCCCGATGTGTCGACGATCCCGATAGAAGTCGCGTACCTCGTTCTCAGGACACGACATATGAGCTAGACGTGGGGATCGCTAAACCTCCGGGTGACCAGAGGGGCGCCGGACATCACTCAGGTGGGACCAACACTCATGAGGAGCACTGGATCGGGGGTTGATTAAATTATCCTCGGGTTAATTACTCCCTATGTAGTTCATTAGTTATTAGGCAAATGTAGTACCAAAGTTGGGCCTTGCCATACCAGCTTTAATCTAAAACGAATTACCTAGGGGTTCCCCATAACAACCCCGATAGTGTTAGGAGCGCTCATTTATGGATCATAACACCGGTAGCCGAAAACTAAGGGGGCAAAGGTGGAACAAAACACCAGGCTAGAAAGGCCGAGCCTTCCACCTTTTACCAAGTATATAGGTGCATTAAATTAAATAGCATATAGTATGGTGATATGACAAGGAACCCATGTTATCACATGGAAGCAACTCCACCTGCAACTAGCAATGCTAACAACAAGGTTAAGCAAGCAGTAACATAGCCAATCAGTGGTTTGCTAGGTCGAACAGGTTGAAGGTTTCATGGCATTGTTCAGAGGCTGATATTTAACAAGTGGTAGGCAACGAGACATAAACGATAGAACCGATAAAACTAGCATGGCAATGATAGTAATGGTATCTGGGGAAATGGTCATCTTGCCTGAGATCCCGCTTGGAAGAAGAACAACTCCGAGAAGTCGGCGAACCAACGTAGTCGAACGGGTCCTCACATTCCGACACGCTTGCGGAACTCTATCGAGACGGAGCAAACCGAAAACAAACATCAACTCAAATATTCACCACACGATGCACAACATTATGCACAACCTAATATGATGCATGAACAGTTCAAAGATGCAAGGCATGGCATGGAAATTCACCTCACGCAAACTCTACACATTAAGTGAAGCTCGATATGCAACGGGTTGCATATCGACAAAACTCCACGATTAATTATTTAATTCACTCCCGATTATTTAACTTGCAATATTAAGTGTGGTTAACATGGCAAGGGGTGAAGCGATGATTCTACCTGTCCTACTAGTCGGGTAACACACGAAACAAAGATCGGAGCTACGACACAAGAGACATGCAACACACAATATATGCCATGAATGCGTCATGCATGCTAGTTACAACATCACGGCAAGAAGAGAAGGATACACGTGGCCACGACAAGCGAGAGGGAACCATGGGGCAAGACGGATACGAAGCCACGACAACGTTCCTATCTCGATACTCAACGAGATATCTGTGCCACGATCTGGAAGCGTGTGCGGGAACGCTAAATAAAGAATGGGGTGATCCCGCTACCGGGTTCCCATGTGTCGAGGCACGACGAAAGAAGACAACATGCAACGGGCATACATACGGTGCAAACATACATTCATCTCATACATCTCATACATTCAGTTCACGACACGTTCCAACGGTATACCTTCAACGCATGCATATTGGAGCGGATCGGTTCGTAGCGGACGTCGTGGAAGTCGTGGTCGTCGTGGAAGTAGTCGTACACGGTCTCGTCGACGGTAGTCGTTCTCTTGGCGTCGGTACACGGGTCTTCGGCGTCAGTAGTCGAACATGATTCCATAGATGTTTGGGGTTGTCGAGGACGTCGTGGGAGTTGTGGTACTCGACGATCTTGTCGGATCCACGGTGGTGGGGATGGTACTTGCGAACTTCGACGACGGAAACTAGCGACACCACAGCAACACCGGCGGCAACAACTATCATTGGCACACTACGGCAAGCAGGCAAGCTGGCAGCAACACCTCGGCAAGCCACGGCAGCAACAACAGACTAGCAAGGCAACAGCTACCGCAGCGCAGCAGGCACTAGCAACCTAAGGAGCAGCCTAGCAGTCTACAAGCACCCAGTGGCACGAGCAACAGCAACAACACACTCAGCGACGCGAGCAGGCAGCGACTAGCATCTGGCAGCAACAACGGCACGCAAGGCAGCTGCAACGGCTAAGGTAATAGGGCAACAACAGCAGACAGCAACAACGACGGGCTTCAGCAACAGGCTGCGGTCGGCAGCAGCGACATGCCGCAGCGACAGCAAGCATCGGCAGCAACTGGACGATGGCGGGCACGTGGGGATGGAAGGGGCCGGCACCTGTAGGGGGGCTTGGCACGGGGCTGGGCTCCGGCGTGCCGCGGTGACCTACGGCGAGGCAGCGGAACTGCGCAGGGTCGGTAGCTACAGGGGGCTGGCTCCTTCGACGATGACCGTCGAGGAACTGACAGGGGGCCGGAGGAGCGGCGTCGCGCCGGCGGCCATGGTCGGCAGGCACCGAGGCTGGGCCGCCTGAGGCTGCGGTGGCCGACTCCGGCGAGGGGCTTGTGGGGAGCTCCGGTGGCGAGTAGCTCCTGATAGGGGAGCTCGAGCACAGAGAGGCCACTGGCGGGGGAAGAGGGAGCACACGAGAATCGGGCATGGGGAGCAGGTTTGCAGCGCGGGGCATGGGGAGGCTGCGATATGGGACTAACGAGGGGAATCGGGGAGGAGACGACGGCGCGAGGGGAGGACGAGGGAGGCTGCGGGGTTCGTTTGCTAGGGCAGGGGAAGAGGAGGCCTTGGGCCTTGGCCTGGGGTCTCTCTCCCTCATTGGTTTTTTTTTTCTTCTTTTAAATATTTTAAAACAGAAAATTTTAAACAAAGAAAAGTTTTTAACAAAAATAAAATAAAATGAATGCCTTTGACTCCTTTGAAAAATATATTCCCAACTACAAGAAATAGTTGGACATTTTTAAAAGAACTAAAATAAAACCTTTTGAAGAATTAAAATTAAAACCCGTTTACAAAATATTAAAAAGCAAACCCCTTTTATAAATAAAAGGGTCTCTAGTTTTCAAAAAAAAGGGAAAAAAATAAAGCAAAACGTAGGGGTTGACCCCACATTTAATAACATGATCTTTCTTTAAAAGAAGACGAATCTTTATTTTAAAAATAGGGATTAAAACGGAACTTTAGCAGAACCACAAAATGAAATAAGAGGAGAGAGAGGGGGAACTACTATCACTCTACGACTCGGTGATCACTCGAAGCACAACACTCAATACACCACACGTGACAGACGATGCAAGATGCCATGCATGATGCGACGATGCAAACTAAATGAAGAGGCCACAAAATAAAGTAACCACACGACGGAAACGGAAATAAAGGGGAATCTTCTGGAATGTCGACATCGGGCTGTCACAGTCTTCCAGGGCATAGGTGATCCATCGTGGAAAGATGATCGAGTCTCCGGAATCCTCAAATCTGCAGCCAACCATATTGATTTAAATCTATACTCATACTCACACTTTTGGTTCTGCACGTCGTAGATGTGGGCTTGGAGGTGATCAATTCTGCCATAGAGCCTCGAGAGGTGCTTCCCAATGTCATTGGCATCGATCTTGTGCTTGTTGCTGAACTCCGTGATCATCATGTGGTTGGCGTTGAGTCTGCGTTCCACCATCCCTTGGCACTTGAAGACTTGCTGCTCCATTGCTTCGAGCCTCGCCTCTATGCTTCCGGTCTTCTTAGGCCCCTCAACATCATGGATGTGTAGCACCCCCTCATGCATCTCGATAGATTGAGGGTGTTGCAGCACTCCCGCGAGGTAGGGATTGATGACTTTCTCGAAGAACTTGTCCTTCGGAACTTTTGGGGACTCCATAGCGATCTAGATCTGTCTGCACAACAGCTCGAAACGAAAACAGAGGATATTTGCGTGATACGAGGGTCAGACCTTTTGGGAGAATATATAATGAATTTTTCCCGACCAAAAGGAGTATTCCACCAAAAAACGGAGTCCGGGAGGCACACGAGGTGCCCACAAGCCACCCAGGCCCGGACAGGGGGTAGGCCGGGCCTGACAGGCTTGTGGCCTCCTGGTGCGCCTTCCGGACTACTTTAAATTTTTCTATTTTTCTAAAAATTCCAAAACAGAGAAAAATTGCTACTCGAAAAGTTTTGGAGTCAGTTTACTTACCGAATCACATACCTCTTCGTTTTTGGAGTCTGAAACAGGCTGATAAATATCCCTTATGTACTCCTCCGGAGTTATGGTATTAATAATATTGCTTTCAACATTTATGGGAGTACGTGAGATATAATGCTTGATTCTTTGCCCATTTACAACTCTCGGAAAATTACCTTCCGTGTTGTTCATCTTTATGGCACCGGAACAATATACTTCCTCAACAATGTAAGGACCTTCCCATTTAGAGAGAAGCTTGCGTGCAAAAAATCTTAAACGAGAATTGTATAGCAAGACATAATCACCTACATTGAACTCACATTTTTGTATCCTTTTATCATGCCACCTCTTAAATTTTTCTTTAAACAACTTGGCACTTTCATATGCCTGAGTTCTCCATTCATCAAGTGAGCTAATGTCAAATAACCTCTTCTCACCAACAAGTTTGAAATCAAAGTTGAGCTCTTTGATTGCCCAATAAGCCTTATGCTCAAGCTCAAGAGGTAAAAGGCATGCTTTACCGTAAACCATTTTGTATGGAGACATGCCCATGGGATTCTTATAAGCAGTTCTATAAGCCCACAGTGGATCATCAAGCTTCTTAGACCAATTCTTTCTAGACCTACTTGACCACTGGACTCAGGATGATAGGGAGATGCAATTCTATGGTTGAAATCATACTTAGCAAGCGTTTTACGGAAAGCACCATGAATAAAATGTGAACCACCATCAGTCATTAAATATCTAGGGACTCCAAATCTAGGGAAAATAACTTCTTTAAGCATCCTAATAGAGGTGTTGTGAAATGCACTACTAGTTGGGATAGCTTCTACCCACTTAGTAACGTAATCAACAACAACTAGAATATGAGTATACCCGTTAGACATTGGAAAAGGTCCCATATAATCAAAGCCCCAAACATCAAATGGTTCAATGACAAGTGAATAATTCATAGGCATTTCCTGGCGTTTACTAATATTACCTATTCTTTGACATTCATCACAAGATAAGACAAACTTATGGGCATCCTTGAAGAGGGTAGGCCAATAGAAACCGGATTGCAATACCTTGTGTGCAGTTCTATCTCCCGCATGGTGTCCTCCGTAAGCCTCAGAGTGACACTTCTATAGGATCTGTCCCTATTCATGCTCAGGTACACAACGTCTAATAACACCATCTACTCCTTCTTTATAAAGGTGAGGATCATCCCAAAAGTAATGTCTCAAATCAAAGAAGAATTGCTTCTTTTGTTGGTATGTGAAACTAGGTGGTATAAATTTAGCAACAATATAATTTGCATAATCAGCATACCACGGTGCACTATGTGAAGCATTGATGACATTCAAGTGCTCATCAGGAAAGCTATCATCAATAGGTTGTGGGTCATTAAGAACATTCTCCAACCTAGACAAGTTATCTGCTACGGGGTTCTCAGCACCCTTCCTATCAACAACATGCAAATCAAATTCTTGTAGCAAGAGAACCCATCTGATAAGTCTAGGTTTAGCATCTTTCTTTTCCATGAGATGCTTAATAGCAGCATGATCAGTGTGAATAGTAACCTTGGAATCAACAATGTAAGACTGAACTTTTCACAGGCAAACACGACTGCTAAAAATTCCTTTTCAGTAGTAGCATAGTATATTTGGGCATTGTCTAGAGTTTTACTAGCATAATGAATAACATTCAATTTCTTATCAACTCTTTGTCCTAGAACAACACCATCAACATAATCACTAGCATCACACATAATTTCAAAAGGTAGGTTCCAATCAGGTGGTTGAACAATAGGTGCAGTTCTCAAGGCCTTCTTAAGTATTTCAAATGCTTCCTCACAATCATCGTAAAAAACAAAAGGAATATCTTTTTGCAAGAGATTGGTAAGAGGCCTAGAAATCTTAGAGAAGTCTTTAATGAACCTTCTATAGAAACCAGCATGACCAAGGAAACTTCTTATACCCTTGATGTCTGTAGGGCATGGCATTTTCTCGATCGCATCAACCTTAGCCATATCGAGTTAAATGCCTATTTCAGAAATTTTATGTCCTAAGACGATGCCTTCATTAACCATAAAGTGGCACTTCTCCCAATTCAATACAAGGTTGGTATCTTTACATCTCTGCAAAACTCGATCAAGGTTGATGAGGCAATCATCAAAAGTAGACACGTAAACGGAGAAATCATCCATGAAAACCTCAACAATCTTTTCACAGAAGTCAGAGAATATAGCCATCATACATCTTTGAAAGGTAGCGGGTGCATAACATAAGCCAAAAGGCATACGTCTATAAGCAAAGGTACCAAAAGGGCACGTAAAAGTGGTTTTGTCCTGATCAGATTGTGCAACAGGTATTTGGGAGAAACCAGAATAACCATCTAGAAAGCAGAAGTGTGTGTGTTTGGACAATCTTTCTAGCATTTGGTCAATAAAAGGCAGAGGGTAATGATCTTTCCTAGTGGCTTTATTCAATTTCCTAAAATCAATTACCATCCTATAGCCAGTAACAATTCTCTGTGGGATCAATTCATCATTATCATTAGGGACAACGGTAATACCTCCCTTCTTAGGGACGCAACGCACTCGACTTACCCAATCACTATGAGCAACAGGATATATAATACCTGCTTCCAGGAGCTTTAGTATTTCTTTTCTTACTACTTCTTTCATCTTAGGATTTAATCTCCGTTGATGATCGGCAACTGGTTTGGAATCAGGATCGGTTTTGATTTTATGATGGCATAGAGTGGGACTAATGCCCTTAAGATTGTCAAGAGTATATCCAATAGCAGCACGGTGCATCCTTAGAGTTTTCAATAATTTCTTTTCTTCATGCTGTGAAAGGCTAGCACTAATAATAACAGGATATATCTCTTTTTCATCAAGACAAGCATACTTAAGAGTATCAGGTAACTGTTTAAGCTCAAACACAGGATCACCCTTTGGTGGGGGTGGATCTCCAAGCAGTTCAACAGGCAAATTATTCTTAAGGATAGGATGTTGTTCAAAGATAAGTCTATCTATCTCATTCCTTTCATCCATATGCATGTCATTTTCATGCTCAAGCAAGTATTTCTCTAAAGGATCAGTAGGAGGCACAACAATAAAAGCTAGAGCAATAATTTCATCCCTACTAGACAATTCCTTTTCATGAGGTTGTCTACCAAACTTGGAGAAATTGAATTTGTGTGACACACCTTCAAAGCCAACAGTGATAGTTTGCTTCACACAGTCAATATGAGCATTGACAGTATTGAGGAAAGGTCTGCCAAATATGATGGGACAAAAGATATCTTGTGTGGTAGCAAGAACGAGAAAATTCAGTAGGATAGTTAGTTTTACCACACAAAACTTCAACATCTCTAACAATTCCCAAAGGGCAGATAGTATCTCTATTGGCAAGCTGAATAGTAACGTCAATAGGTTCCATCTCGACAGGTGCAATCTCATCTTTAATTTCATCATATAAAGATCGAGGTATTGCACTAACACTAGCACCCACGTCACATAAAGCATGATAACAATGATCTCCTATCTTAACAGAAACAACAGGCATGCCAACAACAGGCTTATGTTTGTCTCTAGTATGTGGTTTAGCAATTCTAGCAGCATCTTCACAGAAGTGAATAACATGCCCATCAACATTGTCGGACAGGAGATCTTTGATAATAGCAATGATAGGTTCAACTTTAATTTTCTCAGGGGGTGTAGGTGTGCTAATGTAACCCTTACGTATCACAGTTGGAGCTTTAGCATGATCCTTTATTCTAACAGGGAAAGGTGGTTTCTCAATCTAAGCACTAGGGACAATAGGATCATTATAAGCAATGACTTTCTCTTCAATTGGATTGGGTTTAACTACATTGACTTCTATGGGAGCATAATATTTAAACCACTTCTCTTTAGGGAGATTAATATGAGTAGCAAATGATTCACATAGTGAAGCTACTATCTTAGAATCAAGTCCATGTTTAGCGTTAAAATCACAAAAAGTATTTGTTTCAACGAAGGATTTAACGCAATTGAACTTAAGATTCATACCTAACTCCTTACCTTCCTCAAACTCCCAATCTTCAGAGTTGCGTTTAATTCTTTCCAATAAATTCCATTTGAAGTCAATATCTCTCTTCATAAAAGAACCAGTACAAGAAGTGTCAAGCATGGTGCGATTATCATGAGAAAGCCGAGCATAAAAGTTCTGAATAATAATTTCTCTCGAGAGCTCATGGTTGGGGCATGAATATAACATTGACTTAAGCCTCCCCCAAGCATGAGTGATACTTTCTCTATCACGAGGCCAAAAATTATAGATATAATTCCGATCACGATTTACCAAATGCATAGGATAAAACTTTTGATGAAATTCCAATTTCAATCGGTTGTAGTTCCATGAATCAGTATCATCACATAGCCTATACCATGTCAATTCTTTATCCCTCAAAGATAAGGGAAAGACCTTCTTCTGGACCTCATCCTCGGGCAAACCTGCAAGCTTAAGTAAACCACAAACTTCATCTACATAGATTAGATGCAAGTCGGGATGTGATGTTCCATCTCGTGAAAAAGGATTAACCAACAATTTCTCTAGCATACCCGAAGGAATTTCATAAAAAATATTTTCAGTAGGTGTAGTAGGTTGAGGAGCAACTCCTTATGCTTCCGTTCAAGGTGAAGATACCCCTAACAAGCTCCTCAAAGGATTAGTTTCCATAGTGACAAGTGACAGTAAATTTCAGCACACTATATAAATGTTTCCTTACCAAATTCCACTTACCCAAGGCGCTTCACTCCCCGGCAACGGCGCCAGAAAAGAGTCTTGATGACCCACAAGTATAGGGGATCTATCATAGTCCATTCGATAAGTAAGAGTGTCGAACCCAACGAGGAGCAGAAGGAACTGACAAGTGGTTTTCAACAAGGTATTCTTTGCAAGCACTGAAATTATCGGTAACAGATAGTTGTGTGATAAGATAATTCATAGCGAGTAGCAAGTAACAATAGTAACAAAGGTGCAGCAAGATGGACCAATCCCTTTTGTAGCAAGGGACAAGCCTGGACAAACTCTTATATGAGGTGAAGCGCTCCCGAGGACACATGGGAATTTCTGTTAAGCTAGTTTTCATCATCTTCATATGATTCGCGTTCACTACTTTGATAGTTTGATATGTGGGTGGACCGGTGCTTGGGTGCTGCCCTTACTTGGACAAACATACCACTTATGATTAACCCCTCTCGCAAGCATCCGCAACTAGGAAAGAAGAATTAAGATTAAGTCTAACCATAACATTAAACTAGTGGATCCAAATCAGCCCCTTACGAAGCAATGCATAAACTAGGGTTTAAGCTTCTGTCACTCTAGCAACCCATCATCTACTTACTACTTCCCAATGCCTTCCTCTAGGCCCAAGTAATGGTGAAGTGTTATGTAGTCGGCGTTCACATAACACCACTAGAGGAAAGACAACATGCAACGCATCAAAATATCTAACGAATACCAAATTCACATGACTACTTATAGCAAGACTTATCCCATGTCCTGAGGAACAAAAGTGACTACTCACAAAGCATAATTATGTTCATGACCAGAGAGGTATGAATAGCACTAAGGATATGAACATATGATCTTCCACCGAGTAATCCAACTAGCATCAACTACAAAGAGTAATTAACACTACTAGCTGATAACCCACAAGTGTAGGGGATCGCAACAGTTTTCGTGGGTAGAGAATTCAACCCAAATTTATTGATTCGACACAAGGGGAAGCAAAAGAATAATCTCAAGTATTAGAAGCTGAGTTGTCAATTCAACCACACCTGAAAGATTAGTATCTTCAAGCAAAGTATCAGTAGCAAAGTGGTAAGATAGCAACGGTGCCAGAAAAGGGTCTGTTGACGACGGACTATTCCTAACTTGTTGTATCAATGGAGCCAGAAGAGTCTTGCAACAGGTAACAGCAAAGTAGCAAGTAATAGCAGTAGTGACAGCAGTAGCAAGGGACATCAGCAGTGAGAGGAGTAGCAAGGAACAACAGTAGCAACAAAGTAACATAGCAAGGACCAGTAGTAAAAGACTCGTAGGCATTGGATCGGTGATGGATGATTATGCCGGATGTGATTCATCATGTAACAGCTATTACATGGAGAGATATGTAACTAGCTCCCATTCGTCAATATAATGTAGACATGTATTTTGTATGCAGTCATACGTGCTTAGGGAAAAGAACTTGTATGACATCTATTATCCATCCCTCCCGTGGCAGCGGGGTCCTAATCGAAACTACGGGATATTAAGGTACTCCTTTTAATAAAGAACCGGACCAACGCATTAACACTTGGTGAATACATGAACTCCTCATACTATGGTCATCTCCGGGAGTGGTTCCGGCTATTGTCACTCCGGGGTTGTCGGGTCATAACACATAGTAGGTGACTACAACTTGCAAGATAGGATTATAAACACACATATATTGGCGACAACATAATAGGTTCAGATCTGAAATCATGGCACTCGGGTCCTAGTGACAAGCATTAAGCATGGCAAAGTAGTAGCAACATCAATCTCAGAACATAGTGGATACTTGCTACGGTAACAAAAGTCCTTCCTTGGCGCTAGGAATTCTTCTTGCCACTTCTCTTGTTTGCGTCGATTTTTCCCTTGAAGAGGAAAGGGTGATGCAGCACAGGAGCAGTAAGTATTTCCCTCAGTTTGAGAACCAAGGTATCAATCCAGAAGGAGGATCTCGTCAAGTCTAGAGTATATGCGCAAACACAAACAAGCTTGCACCCAACGCTTCAAAGGGGTTGTCAATCCCTTCAAGATTGTTTGCAAAGTGAGATCTGCAGGTGAAAAGTGCAACGAAGTAAAAAGTGTAAGGCTGAAAATATGGTGTGGAGTAGACCCGGGGGCCATAGTGTTCACTAGAGGCTTCTCTCAAAATAGCAAGTATTACGGTGGGTGAACAAATTACTGTCTAGCAATTGATAGAACCGCGCAAAGTCATGACGATATCTAAGGCAATGATCATACATATAGGCATCACGTCCGAGATAAGTAGACCGATACTTTCTGCATCTACTACTATTACTCCACACATCGACCGCTATCCAGCATGCATCTAGTGTATTGAGTTCATGACGAACAGAGTAACGCCTTAAGCAAGATGACATGATGTAGAGGGATAATCTCAAACCAATGATGAAAACCCCATCTTTTTACCCTTGATGGCAACAACACGATGCGTGCCTCGCTACCCTTTCTGTCACAGGCTGAGGTCACCGCACGGTATGAACCCAAAACCAAGCACTTCTCCCATTGCAAGAATCATAGATCTAGTTTGCCAGACAAAACCCACAACTCGAAGAGAATTACAAGGATATGAAATCATGCATAAGAGAGATCAGAAGAAACTCAAATAAGATTCATAGATAATCTGATCATAAATCCACAATTCATCGGAACTCGATAAACACACCGCAAAAGAAGATTACATCGGATAGATCTCCATGAAGTTCATGGAGAACTTTGTATTGAAGATCCAAGAGAGAGAAGAAGACATCTAGTTACTAGCTATGGACCCATAGGTCTATGGTGAACTACTCACTCATCATCGAAGAGGTCATGGTGTTGATGAAGAAGCCCTCCGTGTCCGAATCCCCCCCTCCGGCAGGGCACCAGAACGTGTCCCAGATGGGATCTTGCGGATACAGAAGCTTGCGGCGGCGTAAAAGTACTTTCGATGATATCCTGATTTTTTTGGGATTTTTACGGAATATAGGCGCAAACCCTAGGACAAAGGGCGCCCAGGGGGGCCACATGTTGGGGAATGTAGCATAAATTCAAAATTTTCCTACGCATATTCAGATCTTCCTATGGAGAGACCAGCAACGAGAGAGGGGTGAGTGCATCTTCATACCTTTGAAGATCGCTAAGCGGAAGCGTTGCTAGAACGCGGTTGATGGAGTCGTACTCGCAACGATTCAGATCGCGGTGTGATTCCGATCTAGTGCCGAACTACGGCACCTCCGGTTCAACACACGTGCAACCCGGTGACGTCTCCCGCACCTTGATCCAGCAAGGAGGAGGTAGAGGTTGGGGAAGAACTCCAGCAGCACGATGGCATGGTGTCGATGGAGAGACGAGGTCTCCCGGCATGGCTTCGCCAAGCACCGGCAGAGAGGAGGAGGAAGAAGGGCAGGGCTGCGCCGAGAGAGAGAGAAAACCGTGTGTAAAACAGCCCCGAAACCTCAACTATATATAGAGGAAGGGAGAGGGGGCGCAGCCCTTAGGGTTCCCACCCCCAAGGGGTGCGGCAGCCCCAGATGGGAGAGGGGGCAGCGGCCAGGGCAGGGAGGAGGGGTGGTGCGCACCCCTGGTGGGCCTTAGGCCCACCTGGCTTAGGGTTTACCCCCCTTTCCCTCTTCCCTGCGCATTGGGCTGATTGGGGAGGCGCACGAGCCCACTTAGGGGCTGGTTCCCTCCCCCACTTGGCCCATCTTACCTGCCGGGGTCGTTGCCCCCCTTCGGTGGACCCCTGGGGCCACCTCCGATGGTCCCGGTACGTTACCGGTGATGCCCGAAACACTTCCAGTGTCCGAAACCATCCGTCCTATATATCAATCTTTACCTCAGAACCATTCTGGAGCTCCTCGTGACGTCCGGGATATCATCCAGGACTCCGAACAACTTTCGGTAACCTCATATAACAATTCCCTATAACCCTAGCATCATCGAACCTTAAGTGTGTAGACCCTACGGGTTCGGGAGACAGGCAGACATGACCGAGACACCTCTCCGGACAATAACCATCAGCGGGGTCTGGATACCCATGGTGGCTCCCACTTGCTCGACGATGATCTCATCGGATGAACCACGATGTCAAGGATTCAATCAATCCCGTATACGATTCCCTTTGTCTGTCGGTATAGAACTTGCCCGAGATTCCGTCGTCGGTATACCCATACCTTGTTCAATGTCGTTACCGGTAAGTCTCTTTACTCGTTCCATAGCACGTCATCGTGTGACTAACTCCTTAGTCACATTGAGCTCATGATGATGTTCTACTGAGTGGGCCCAGAGATACCTCTCCGTCACACGGAGTGACAAATCCCGATCTTGATTCGTACCAACCCAACAGACACTTTCAGAGATACCCGTAGTGCACCTTTATAGTCACCCAGTTACGTTGTGACGTTTGATACACCCAAAGCATTCCTACGGTATCCGGGAGTTGCACAATCTCACGGTCGGAGGAAAAGACACTTGACATTAGAAAAGCTTTAGCATACGAACAATACGATCTAGTGCTATGCTTAGGATTGGGTCTTGTCCATCACATCATTCTCCCAATGATGTGATCCCGTTATCAATGACATCTAATGCCCATGATCTGGAAACCATGATCATCTATTGACTAACGAGCTAGCCAACTAGAGGCTTGCTAGGGACACATTGTGATCTATTTATTCACACATGTATTACTGTTTCCTGTTAATACAATTATAGCATGAACAATAGACTATTATCATGAACAAGGAAATATGATAATAACCATTTGATTATTGCCTCTAGGGCATATTTCCAACAGTCTCCCACTTGCGCTAGTCAATAATCTAGTTACATTGTGATGTATCGAACACCCATAGCATTATGGTGTTGATCATGTTTTGCTCGTGGAAGAGGTTTAGTCAACGGGTCTGCAATATTCGGATCCATGTGTACTTTACAAATATCTATTACTCCACTCTGGACATGGTCCTGGATGGAGTTGTAGCGGCGTTTGATGTGCTTCGTCTTCCGGTGAAACCTGAGCTCCTTGGCTATGGCAATGGCCCCAGTGTTATCACAGAAGAGTGTCATTGGACCCGATGCGCTTGGAACCACTCCAAGCTCGGTGATGAGCTCCTTCATCCAAATTCCTTCATGAGCCGCTTCTGAAGCAGTTATGTACTCCGCTTCACATATAGATGCTGCCACGACTTCTTGCTTGCTGCTGCACCGGCTCACTGCCCCACCATTCAAAACATGTACATATCCGGTCTGTGACTTAGAGTCATCCGGATCTGTGTTGAAGCTAGCGTCGGCGTAACCCTTTACGACGAGCTCTTCGTCACCTCCATAAACGAGAAACATTTCCTTAGTACTTTTTAGGTACTTAAGGATATTCTTGACCGCTGTCCAGTGTTCCATACCGGGATCACTTTGGTACCTCCCTACCAAACTTATGGCAACGTTTATATCAGGTCTGGTACACAACATGGCATACATAAGAGAGCCTACGGCTGAAGCGTAGGGGACAGAACTCATCTTCTCTCTATCTGCTGCCGTGGTCGGCGACTGAGTCTTACTCAATCTCATACCTTGCAAAACTGCCAAGAACCCTTTCTTTGAGTTTTCCATATTGAACTTCTTCAATATCTTGTCAAGGTATGTGCTTTGCGAAAGACCTATGAGGCGTCTCGATCTATCTCTATAGATCTTGATGCCTAATATGTATGCAGCTTCTCCAAGGTCCTTCATTGAAAAACTCTTGTTCAAATAGGCCTTTATGCTCCCCAACATCTCTATATTATTCCCCATCAATAATATGTTATCCACATACAGTATGAGGAAAGCTACACAGCTCCCACTCACTTTCTTGTATAGACAGGCTTCTCCGTAAACCTGTATGAACCCAAACGCTTTAATAACCTCATTAAAGCGAATGTTCCAACTCCGAGATGCTTGCACCATCCCATAGATGGAGTGCTAGAGCTTGCACAATTTGTTAGCACCCTTAGGGTCGACAAAACCTTCTGGTTGCATCATATACAACTCTTCCTTAAGGTTCCCGTTAAGGAACGCTGTTTTGACGTCCATTTGCCAAATTTCATAATCATAAAAGGCGGCAATCGCTAACATGATTCGGACTGATTTCAGCTTCTCTACGGGAGAGAAAGTCTCTTCGTAGTCAACTCCTTGAATTTGTCGAAAACCCCTTGCGACAAGTCGAGCTTTATAAACAGTTACATTACCATTTGCATCAGTCTTCTTCTTGAAGATCCATTTATTTTCTATGGCTCGTCGGTCATCGGGCAAGTCCACCAAAGTCCATACTTTGTTCTCATACATGGATCCTATCTCGGATTTCATAGCTTCAAGCCATTTGTTGGAATCCGGGCCCGCCATCTCTTCTTCATAGTTCGAAGGTTCACCGTTGTCTAACAACATGATTTCCATCACAGGGTTGCCGTACCACTCTCGTGCGGAGCGTGCCCTTGTGGACCTTCGCGGTTCAGTAGTAACTTGATCCGAAGCTTCATGATCATCATCATTGACTTCCTCTTCAGTTGGTGTAGGCGACACAGGAACAACTTCCCGTGCTGCGCTACTATCCTATTCGAGAGGGGGTGTAATTACCTCATCAAGTTCTACCTTCCTCCCACTTACTTCTTTCGAGAGAAACTCTTTCTCTAGAAAGGATCCGTTCTTGGCAACAAAGGTTTTACCTTCGGATCTAAGATAGAAGGTATACCCAATAGTTTCCTTAGGGTATCCTATGAATACGCATTTCTCCGCTTTGGGTTCGAGCTTTTCTGGTTGAAGTTTCTTCACGTAAGCATCGCAGCCCCAAACTTTAAGAAACGACAACTTAGGTTTCTTGCCAAACCATAGTTCATACGGTGTCGTCTAAACGGATTTAGACGGTGCCCTATTTAAAGTGAATGCTGCAGTTTCTAATGTGTATCTCCAAAATGACAGCGGTAGGTCGGTAAGAGACATCATAGATCGTACCATATCTAATAAAGTGCGATTACGACGTTCAGACACTCCTTGCGTTGCGGTGTGCCAGGCGGCGTCAGTTGTGAAACGATTCCACACTTCCTTAGGTGTGTGCCAAACTCGTGACTCAAATATTCTCCTCCACGATCAGATCGTAGACACTTAATTTTTCTGTCACGTTGATTCTCGACCTCACTCTGAAATTCCTTGAACTTTTCAAATGTCTCAGATTTGTGCTTCATCAAGTATATATACCCATACCTACTCGAATCATCGGTGAGAGTGAGAACATAACGATAGCCACCGCGAGCTTCAACGTTCATTGGACCACACACATCAGTATGTGTTATTTACAATAAGTCGGTTGCTCTCTCCATTATTCCTGAGAATGGAGTCTTAGTCATCTTGCCCATGAGGCACGGTTCGCATGTGTCAAATGATTCAAAGTCAAGAGACTCTAAAAGTCCATCAGTATGGAGCTTCTTCATGCGCTTAACGCCGATATGACCAAGGCGGCAGTGCCACAAGTATGTGGGACTATCGTTATCAACTTTACATATTTTGGTACTCACACTATGAATATGCGTAACATCACGATCAAGATTCATCAAGAATAAACTATTCACCAGCGGAGCATGACTATAAAACATATCACTCATATAAATAGAACAACAATTATTCTCTTACATAAATGAGTAGCCGTCTCGCATTAAGCAAGACCCTGATACAATGTTCATGCTTAAAGCTGGTACTAAATAACAATTATTAAGGTTTTAAACTAATCTCGGCGGTAGATGTAGAGGTAGCGTGCCGACGGCGATCACATCGACCTTGGAACCATTCCCGACGTGCATCGTCACCTCGTCCTTGGCCAGTCTCCGCTTACTCCGCAGTTCCTGCTTTGAGTTGCAAATGTGAGCAACAGCACCGGTATCAAATACCCAGGAGGTACTACGAGCGCTGGTAAGGTACACATCACTAACATGTATATCACATATACCTTTAACGTTGCCGGCCTTCTTGTCCGCTAAGTATTTGGGGCAGTTCCGCTTCCAGTGACCCTTTCCTTTGCAATAGAAGCACTCAGTCTCAGGCTTGGTTCCATTCTTTTTCTTCTTCCCGGCATCTGGCTTACCGGGCGCGGCAACAGCTTTGCCGTCTTTCTTGAAGTTCTTCTTACCCTTGCCTTTCTTGAAACTAGTGGTCTTGTAGACCATCAACACTTGATGCTCTTTCTTGATTTCTACTTCTGCAGACTTGAGCATCGAGTACAACTCGGGAATGGTCTTCTCCATCCCTTGAATGTTGTAGTTAAGCACAAAGCCTTTGTAGCTTGGTGGGAGAGGATTCTGTCAATTATAGCATCATCCGGAAGTTCTTCTCCAAGTGAAGTCAGACGACTGTGTAACCCAGACATTTTGAGTATGTGCTCACTGACAGAACTGTTCTCCTCCATCTTACAGCTAAAGAACTTGTCGGAGACTTCATATCTCTCGACACGGGCATGAGCTTGAAAAACTAGCTTCAGCTCGTGGAACATCTCATATGCTCCGTGTTGCTCAAAACGCCTTTGGAGCCCCCTTTCTAAACTGTATAACATGCCACACCTAACCAGAGAGTAGTCATCACTCCGCGCTTGCCAGACGTTCAGAATGTCCTGGGCTGCTGCGGGAGCGGGAGGGTCACCTAGTGGCGCATCAAGGACATAACCCTTTTTAGCTGCTTCAAGGATGAGCTTCAAGTTGCGAACCGAGTCCACATAGTTGCTACCATCATCTTTCAGCTTGTTTTTCTCTAGGAATGCGTTGAAATTGAGGTTGACGTTGGCCATCTACAATATTTATAAAGACAACTTTTAGACTAAGTTCATGACAATTAAGTTCATTTAATCAAATTAAGTATGAACTCCCACTTAAATCGACATCCCTCTAGTCATCTAAGTGATACATGATCCATGTTGACTAACTCGTGTCCGATCATCACGTGAGACGGACTAGTCACCATGGTGAGCAACTTCATGTTGATCGTATTCAACCATACGACTCATGTTCGACCTTTCGGTCTCTTGTATTCGAGGTCATGTCTGTACATGCTAAGCTCGTCGAGTCAACCTAGGTGTTTCGCGTGTGTAAATCTGGCTTACACCCGTTAATCTATCACACCCGATCATCACGTGGTTCTTCGAGACAACGATCCTTCGCAATGGTGCACACTTAGGGGAATACGTTCTCGAAATTTTAAGAGGGATCATCTTATTATGCTACCGTCGTTCTAAGCAATAAGATGAAAAACATGATAAACATCACAATGCAATCATATAGTGACATGATATGGCCATTATCATCTTTGCCCTTTCGATCTCCATCTTCAGGCATCGCATGATCATCATCGTCACCGGCATGACACCATGATCTCCATCATCGTGTCTCCGTGAAGTCGTCACGCCAACAACTATTATCACTACTACTATAGCTAACTGTTAGCAATGAAGTAAAAGTAGTAAGCACATGTCGTTGCATCTCATACAATAAATTAAGACAACTCCTATGGCTCCTGCCGGTTGTCATACTTATCAACATGCAAGTCGTGAAACCTATTACAATAACATGATCATCTCATACATCATACATGCAACGTCACAACTTTGGCCATATCACATCACATGTCAAACCCTGCAAAAACAAGTTAGACGTCCTCTAATTGTTGTTGCAAGTTTTACGTGGCTGATTTGGGTTTCTAGAAAGAACGCCTTCTTACCTACGTGACAGCCACAACGATGATATGCCAAAGCTATTTACCATTCATAAGGACCCTTTTCATCAAATCCAATCCGACTAGAGTAGGAGAGACAGACACCCGCTAGCCACCTTTATGCACGGTGTGCATGTCTGTCGGTGGAACCAGTCTCACGTAAGCGTACGTGTAAAGTCGGTCGGGGCCGCTTCATCCCACAATACCGTCGGAAAAGAATAAGACTAGGAGCGGCAAGCAAATTGACAAATCATCGCCCACAACTTTTGTGTTCTACTCGTGCATAGAATCTACGCATAGAAAACCTGGCTCGGATGCCACTGTTGGGGAACGTAGCATAAATTCAAAATTTTCCTACGCATATTCAGATCTTCCTATGGAGAGACCAGCAACAAGAGAGGGGTGAGTGCGTATTCATACCTTTGAAGATCGCTAAGCGGAAGCGTTGCTAGAACGCGGTTGATGGAGTCGTACTCGCAGCGATTCAGATCGCGGTGTGATTCCGATCTAGTGCCGAACTACGGCACCTCCGCGTTCAACACACGTGTAGCCCGGTGAAGTATCCCGCACCTTGATCCAGCAAGGAGGAGGGAGAGGTTGGGGAAGAACTCCAGCAGCACGACGGCGTGGTGTCGATGGAGAGACGAGGTCTCCCGGCAGGGCTTCGCCAAGCACCGGCAGAGAGGAGGAGGAAGAAGGGCAGGGCTGCGCCGAGAGAGAGAGAAAACTGTGTGTAAAACAGCCCCGAAACCTCAACTATATATAGGGGAAGGGGGGGCGCAGCCCTTAGGGTTCCCACCCCCAAGGGGTGCGGCAGCCCCAGATGGGAGAGGGGGCGGCGGCCAGGGCAGGGAGGAGGGGTGGTGCGCACCCCTGGTGGGCCTTAGGCCCACCTGGCTTAGGGTTTACCCCCCCCCCCCCTTTCCCTCTCCCCTGCGCATTGGGCTGATTGGGGAGGCGCACCAGCCCACCTAGGGGCTGGTTCCCAACCCCACTTGGCCCATCTTACCTCCCGGGGTCGTTGTCCCCCTTCGGTGGACCCCCGGGGCCACCTCCGGTGGTCCCGGTGGTCCCGGTACGTTACCTGTGATGCCCGAAACACTTTCGGTGTCCGAAACCATCCGTCCTATATATCAATCTTTACCTCCGGACCATTCCGGAGCTCCTCGTGACGTCTGGGATCTCATCCAAGACTCCGAACAACTTTCGGTAACCTCGTATAACAATTCCCTATAACCCTAGCGTCATCGAACCTTAAGTGTGTAGACCCTACGAGTTCGGGAGACAGGCAGACATGACCGAGACACCTCTCCGTCCAATAACCATCAGCGGGGTCTGGATACCCATGGTGGCTCCCACTTGCTCCACGATGATCTCATCGTATGAACAACAATGTCAAGGATTCATTCAATCTCATATACGATTCCATTTGTGTGTCGGTATAGAACTTGCCCGAGATTCGATCGTCGGTATACCCATACCTTGTTCAATGTCGTTACCGGTAAGTCTCTTTACTCGTTCCGTAGCACGTCATCGTGTGCCTAACTCCTTAGTCACATTGAGCCAATGATGATGTTCTACCGAGTGGGCCCAGAGATACCTCTCCGTCACACGGAGTGACAAATCCCGATCTCGATTCGTACCAACCCAACAGACACTCTTAGAGATACCCGTAGTGCACCTTTATAGTCACCCAATTACGTTGTGACGTTTGATACACCCAAAGCATTCCTACGGTATCCGAGAGTTGCACAATCTCACGGTCGAAGGAAAAGACACTTGGCATTAGAAAAGCTTTAGCATACGAACAATACGATCTAGTGTTGTGCTTAGGATTTGGTCTTGTCCATCACATCATTCTCCCAATGATGTGATCCTGTTATCAATGACATCTAATTCCCATGATCAGGCAACCATGATCATCTATTGACTAACGAGCTAGCCAACTAGAGGCTTGCTAGGGACACATTGTGATCTATTTATTCACACATGTATTACTGTTTCCTGTTAATACAATTATAGCATGAACAATAGACTATTATCATGAACAAGGAAATATGATAATAACCATTTTATTATTGCCTCTAGGGCATATTTCCAAACACCACAAGCCTGTGGGTCGCGACCTCCCCCCTGGCCACGGGATGGGGGCTTGTGGGGCCCCTGAGGCTCCCCTGCCTTGGCTCTCAAGCTTCCCGATCTTCTTCCGTTACGGAAAAAATCTTTTTGGCGATTTTCTTTCGTTTGGACTCTGTTTCAAAATCTCCTCTGAAAGGGGTCAAAAACATAGAAAAAACAGGAACTGGCACTTGGCACTGAGTTAATAAGTTAGTCCCAAAAAATATATAAAAGGCATGCAAAACATCCAAATTTTGACAAGGTAATAGCATGAAACCATCAAAAATTATAGATACGTTGGAGACGTATCAAGCATCCCCAAGCTTAACTCCTGCTCGTCCTCGAGTAGGGAAGTGATAAAGAATGAATTTTTGATGTGGAATGCTACCTAGCATAGTTGTCCTTTGCAACTTCTTTCACGTCACATGAATGTTCAGATCCGTAAGATTCAAAACAATAGTTTGCTATTGACATGAAAACAATAATACTTCAAGCAAACTAGCAAGGTAATCATGAACTTTCAAAATAACAAGGCCAATGAAAGTTATCCCTACAAAATCATATAGTCTGGCTATGCTCCATCATCCTCACACAACTAATGTAAATCATGCACAACCCCGGAATTGGCCAAGTAATTGTTTTCGCACTCCTACTTTCTCAAACTTTTTATAACTATCACGCAATACATGAGCGTGAGCCATGGACATAGCACTATAGGTGGAATAGAGTGTTGTGGTGGTTGTGAGACAAAAAAGGAGGAGATGATCACATTGACTCGGCGTATCAAAGGGCTATGGAGATGCCCATTAATAGATATCAATGTGAATGAGTAGGGATTGCCATACAAGAGATGCACTAGAGCTATAAGTATGTGAAAGCTCAAAAGGAAAACTAGTGGGTGTGCATCCAACTTGCTTGCTCACGAAGACCTAGGGAAATTTTGAGGAAGCCCATCATTGGAATATACAAGCCAAGTTATATAATGAAGATTCCCACTAGCATATGGTAGTGACAAAGCAAGAAGCTCTCAATGATGAAGAACATGGTGCTATTATGAAGCACAAGTGTGGAAAAAGATAGTAGCGTTGTCCCTTCTCTCTTTTTCTCTCTTTTTTCATTTGGGCTGTTAGGCCTCTCTTTTTTCTCTTTTTTTTTGGGCTATTTGGCCTCTTTTTTTTATTTCCTCACATGGGACAATGATCTAATAATGATGATCATCACACTTCTATTTATTCACAGCTCAAAACTCACAAGGATGACTCGATAGGAAATGCCTCCGGCAGTGTACCAGGATGTGCAACGTTCTAGCACGGGGTATGACGTTGAAACATCTCGCTAGCTATCTTACGATCATGCAAAGGCAATATGAGAGTGACGGCACAAGTCATGAGACGTAACGGTGGGAGTTGCATGCCAATATATCTCGGAATGGCTATGAAAATGCCATAGTAGGTAGGTATGGTGGCTGTTTTGAGGAAGGCATATGGTGGGTTTGTGTACCGGCGAAAGTTGCGCGGCACTAGAGAGGCTAGCAATGGTGGAAGCTGAAAGTGCATCTATACCATGGAATCACATTATTCATGAAGAACTCACATACTTGTTGCGAAAGTTTTTATTTGTAATCCAAACAAAGTGCTAAATGCATACTCCTAGGGGAAGGGTTGGTAGGTGTTAACCATCGCGCGATCCCGACCTCAACACAAAGGATGACAATCAATAGATCAATTATGCTCCGACTTCCTAACATAGAGGTTCACCATACGTGCATGCTACGGGAATCACTAACTTCAACACAAGTATTTCTAGATTCACAACACCCTACTAACATAGCTCTTAATATTACCAAATCCACGTCTCAAAACTAATTGAGAGGAATCAAAACTTCTCTTTCTACTCAATGCACATGAAGATGGAGGTTTTTACATCCTCTTTGGGTACCTATCACATTTGGGACTACTTTCATAGCATAAGCCAACTACCAAATCACGCACTGCCGTGCTCTAAAAGATATAAGTGAAGCACTAGAGCAAAAGTATCTAGCTCAAAGGATATAAGTGAAGCACTATGAGCATTCTAGAAAAATCACGATGAGTGCATGTCTCTCTCTCTCAAAAAGTTGTGCAGCAAGGATGATTGTGACACAACAAAAAGAAAAGACTCCTAAGATACAAGACGCTCCAAGCAAAGCACATATCATGTGGTGAATAAAAATATAGCTCCATGTAATGTTACCGATGGATTGAAGACGAAAGAGGGGATGCCTTCCCGGGGCATCCCCAAGCTTAGGCTTTTTGGTGTCCTTGAATTTGTCTTGGGATGCCTTGGGCATCGACAAGCTTGAGCTCTTTCCACTCCTTATCTCTTTGTCCATGAGAACATCACCCAAAACTTGAAAACTTCATAACACAAAACTTAAACAGAAACTCGTGATAACATTAGTACAAGAAAACAAACTACCACTTCTTTTGTTACTATAGCAAACTTGAATTCCATCTATATTGGTGTTGGATTACTGTATTCTCACTTCTCCATGGCTAGTACCCCCTCATACTAACCATAGTTTCATCAAAACAAGCAACCAACTCAACAAAAACAGAATCTGTCAAACAGAGACCAGTCTGTAGCAATCTGTATACTTCGTATACTTGTGGTACCTATAAAATATGCACAATTACGAAGGCCTCGGAAAAAAGCATATCAACCAGCAGCAAAAATAATCAACTCAAAAGCTCTTTTTGAATAAAAATGAAAAATCATCTCGTGAGCGAAAAGTTTCTGTCTTTTTCCAGCAGGATCAAACAACCATTACCAAGACTAGTCATAAAGGTTTTGCTCGGCTCAAACACAAAAAGAAACACAAAAAACACAATCACAACAGAAATGTGATGGTGTGGACGCAACAAAACAGAAAGAAAAAAGATAAATTCATTGGGTTGCCTCCCAACAAGCGCTATTGTTTAACACCCCTAGCTAGGCATAAAAGCGATAGAATCACGTATCGTCGTCTTTGGTGCTCAAACCATAAGTGGCCCTCATCATGGATTCATAGGGCAATCTTATTTTCTTTCTAGGAGAGTGTTCCATGCCCTTCCTTAAAGGAAATTGAAATCTAATATTCCCTTCCTTCATATCGATGATGGCACCAATAGTCCTTAGGAAAGGTCTACCAAGAATAATAGGGCATGTAGGATTGCAATCAATGTCAAGCAGAATGAAATCCACGGGTACATAGTTCCTATTTGCAATAATAAGAACATCATTGATCCTTCCCATGGGTTTCTTGACAGTAGAATCAGCAAGATGCAAATTAAGAGAACACTCTTCAATCTCATTAAAACCCAGAACATCACATAAAGACTTTGGAATCGCAGAAACACTAGCACCCAAATCACACAAAGTATTGCACTCATAGTTTTTGATTTTGATTTTGATGGTAGGTTCCCACTCATCATGAAGCTTTCTAGGGATAGAGACTTCTAATTCAAGTTTCTCTTCAAGAGATTTTATCATAGCTTCGACGATATGATCGGTAAAGGTCTTGTTTTGGCTATAAGCATGTGGAGAGTTTAACATGGATTGCATCAAAGAAATGCATTCAATCAAGGAGCAACTATCATAATTGAATTCCTTGAAATCCACAGTAGTAATTTCATTACTACTCAAAGTTTTAACATCTTCTACTCCACTTTCAATGCTTTTAGCATCAAGATAGATGGACTCTGAATCATTGGGGCACTTTTCACACGAAGTGGATTCATATCCAGCCCCATAATCATTAGGTTTGACACAAGAAAACAAAGATTCAATGGGAGTCACACCAAGCACTTTAAGATCTTCGTGATTCTCATCATGAGAACACGCCTTTTTAAGCCGTTCATGCCTAGCACGAATTTGGGCGGTTCTTTCTTGGCTCGCAATCATGGAAACACGCATATCTTTCAAAGTTTCATCCATGTTGATTTTAGGAGGAGCACATCTATCCTTCAAAGCATCAACATCACTAGAAATTCTATCAACGCTTTTAGCCAAATCGTCAATTTTGAGTAGCTTTTCCTCTATGGACGCATTGAAAATCTTTTGAGAGTTGATGAACTCTTTGATATTACTCTCTAGATTAGAGGGTAATTTATTGTAATTTCCATGATTATTGTTGTAGGAGTTGCCAAAGTTATTAGAGGAGTTACTAGGAAAAGGCCTAGGAACATAGTTTCCTCTAAAAGCATTGTTGTTGCCAAAATTATATTCCTACCAACAAAATTAACGTCCAGGCTAGCGTTGCTACTCTCAATTAAAGAAGACAAGGGCATATCATTAGGATCCAAAGGAGCACTTCTACTAGCAACCAAATTCATTAACTCGTCCATCTTAGCACTCAACGAGTTAATTTCTTTTATAGCGCGTACTTTCTTACTAGTAGGTGACCTTTCAGTATGCCACTCAGAGTACTTCGTCATGATATTGTATAAGAGCTTTGTGGCTTCCCCTAACGTGATTTCCATAAACGTTCCACCTGAGGCGGAGTCCAAGATATTTCTAGAAGCGAAATTCAAGCCATCGTAAAAGATTTGAATAATCATCCAAAGACTCAAGCCATGAGCGGGACAATTTCTAATCATTAATTTCATTCTCTCCCAAGATTGTGCAACATGTTCATTATCAAGTTGCTTGAAATTCATGATATCATTACGGAGAGAGATGATCTTAGCCGGCGGAAAATACTTGGATATATAAGCATCTTCGCACTTATCCCAAGAATCGATACTATTTTTCGGCAAAGAAGAAAACCAAGTTTTTGCGCGATCTTGCAACGAGAAAGGAAAAAAGCTTCAATTTAATCACGTCATTATCCACATCACTCTTCTTTTGCATATCGCAAAGCTCAATGAAGGTATTGAGATGGGATGCGGCATCTTCACTAGGAAGGCCGGAGAATTGGTCTTTCATAACAAGATTCAGCAAAGCAGCAATGATTTCGTATGCCTCCGCACTAGTGGCGGGACCAATCGGAGTACTAATAAAATCATTATTATTAGTATTCGAGAAGTCACAAAGTTTGGTGTTTTCATTCATGGTGACTTCAGCAAGTAAGCAAGCACACAAGCAAACAAAGAGCAGTCAAGAAAAAGGGTGAACGAAAAAGGCAAACGAAAAAAAGGCAAATTGGTAAAGTGGGGGAGAGGAAAACGAGAGGCAACTGGCAAACAAAGTAAATGCAAGAGATGAGTTTGTGACACCTACTTGGATGAGTTCTTGACTTGATCTTCCTCCCCGGCAACGGCGCCAGTAATTATTCTGCTACGGTAACAAAAGTCCTTCCTTGGCGCTAGGAATTCTTCTTGCTACTTCTCTTGTTTGCGTTGGTTTTCCCTTTGAAGAGGAAAGGGTGATGCAGCACAGGAGCAGTAAGTATTTCCCTTAGTTTGAGAACGAAGGTATCAATCCAGAAGGAGGGTCTCGTCAAGTCTAGAGTACCTGCGCAAACACAAACAAGCTTGCACCCAACGCTTCAAAGGGGTTGTCAATCCCTTCAAGATTGTTTGCAAAGTGAGATCTGAAGGCGAAAAGTGCAACGAAGTAAAAAGTGTAAGGCTGAAAATTTGGTGTGGAGTAGACCCCGGGGCCATAGTGTTCATTAGAGGCTTCTCTCAAAATAGCAAGTACTACGGTGGGTGAACAAATTACTCTCGAGCAATTGATAGAACCGCGCAAAGTCATGACGATACCTAAGGCAATGATCATACATATAGACATCACGTCCGAGACAAGTAGACCGATACTTTCTACCTCTACTACTATTACTCCACACATCGACCGCTATCCAGCATGCATCTAGTGTATTGAGTTCATGACGAACAGAGTAAAGCCTTAAGCAAGATGACATGATGTAGAGGGATAATCTCAAACCAATGATGAAAACCCCATCTTTTTACCCTTGATGGCAACAACGCGATGCGTGCCTCACTACCCCTTCTGTTACTGGGTGAGGTCACCGCACGGTATGAACCCAAAACCAAGCACTTCTCCCATTGCAAGAATCATAGATCTAGTTGGCCAGACAAAACCCACAACTCGAAGAGAATTACAAGGATATGAAATCATGCATAAGAGAGATCAGAAGAAACTCAAATAAGATTCATAGATAATCTGATCATAAATCCATAATTCATCGGATCTCGAAAAACACACCGCAAAAGAAGATTACATCAGCTAGATCTCCATGAAGATCATGGAGAACTTTGTATTGAAGATCCAAGCGAGAGAAGAAGCCATCTAGTTACTAGCTATGGACCCGTAGGTCTATGGTGAACTACTCACGCATCATCGGAGAGGTCATGGTGTTGATGAAGAAGCCCTTCGTGTCCGAATCCCCCCCTCCGGCAGGGCACCAGAACGTGCCCCAGATGGTATCTTGCGGATACAGAAGCTTGCGGCGGCGGAAATGTACTTTCGATGATCTCCTGATTTTTTTTGGGATTTTTAGGGAATATATAGGCGCAACCCCTAGGGCAGAGGGTGCCCAGGGGGGCCACAAGCCTGTGGGTCGCGGCCTCCCCCCTGGTCGCGAGGTGGGGGCTTGTGGGGCCCCTGTGGCTCCCCTGCCTTGGCTCTGAAGCTTCCCGATCTTCTTCCTTTACGAAAAAAAATCTTTTCGGGGATTTTCTTCCGTTTGGACTCTGTTTCAAAATCTCCTCTGAAAGAAGTCAAAAACATGGAAAAAACAGGAACTGGCACTTGGCACTGAGTTAATAAGTTAGTCCCAAAAATATATAAAAGGCATGCAAAACATCCAAAGTTTGACAAGATAATAGCATGAAACCATCAAAAATTATAGATACGTTGGAGGCGTATCAATACTAGGGATCAATCCCCGACAAAACTAACTATATTACATGATAGATCTCATCCAACTCATCACCGTCCAGCAAGCCTACGATGAGATTACTCACAAACGATGAAGAGCATCATGGAATTGGCGATGGAGGAAGGTTGATGATGACGATGGCGACGATTTCCCCTCTCCGGAGCCCAGAACGGACTCCAGATCTGCCTTCCAGATGAAGAATAGGAGGTGGCAGCGCCTCCGTATCGTAAAACGTGATAAATCCTTCTCTCTGATTTTTTTTCCGGGCGAAACGGAATATATAGAGCTGATATTGGAGGCGGTGGAGCCTCGTGGGCCCCACAAGCCTGGTTGGTGCGGCCTGGGGGGTGGTCGCGCCGTAAGGGCTTGTGGCCCACTGGCTCACCCCCTCCGGTGGATCTTTGCGCATGTATTTTTCATTAATTCCAGAAAAATTCTCCGTAAATTTTCTGGACATTCCGAGAACTTTTATTTCTGCACAAAAACAACACCATGGCAATTCTGTTGAAAATAGCGTTAGTCCGGGTTAGTTCCATTCAAATCATGCAAATTAGAGTCCAAAACAAGGGCAAAAGAGTTTGGAAAAGTAGATATGATGGAGACGTATCAACTCCCCCAAGCTTAAAGCCTTGCATGTCCTCAAGCAATTCAGTTGACAAACTGAAAGAGACGAAAGAAAACTTTGACGAACTCTGTTTGATCTTGTTGTTGCAACTATGTCTAACTCATATCCAGAGTTTCAGCAAGATCACAAGCAAACCACATAAGCAAATGACATCTAGTTCTCACGGTAAACTCATATCAATGGCATAATCAACTAGCGAGCAAATAATAATAAGCCTCAAACGTCAACACTTCAATCAAAACAATCATGAAGCAGTACGAATAGATGGTATCTCGCTAGCTCTTTCTAAGACCGCAAAACATAAATGCAAAGCACCTTCAAAGACCAAGGGCTGACGAAACATTGTAATTCATGGCAATGAAGATCCAGTCACAGTCATACTCAACACAGTTAAAAGCAAAGCATAAAAATGACAGAGGTGCTCTCTAATTGGTGCTTTTATAAGAGGAGGATGACTCAACAGGAACATAAATAGACAGGCCCTTCGCAGAGGGAAGCATTGATTTGTAGAGGTGCCAGAGCTCAAGCTTTGAAAACAGAGATAATAATTTTGGGTCGCATGCTTTCATTGTCAACGCAATGACTAAGAGTTCTCAACATATTCCACGCTACACATGCTATAGGCGGTTCCCAAACAGAAAAGTAAAGTTTTGACTCCCCCACCACCAATCAATCACACTCCACGGCTAGCCGAATCCTCGGGTACCGTCCATACCAACGTCAATCCTGGGGGAGTTTTGTTTGCAATTATCTTTTCGATTTGAGCATGGAACTGGTAATTCCAATTACCGGCCCCTTTCTCGTGAATGATAGTGAATAATCACATATCGAGGATAACACGCCTAGCATGGAAGATACTAATAGCCCCTGTCACTACATGAGCGGTTCGTGCATGCAAAACAGATTATTTATTGAAGATTTAGAGAGTAGCACATACAAATTTACTTGGAACGGCAGGTAGATACCGCACATAGGTAGGTATGGTGGACTCATATGGCACAACTTTGGGTTTATGGAAGTGGGTGCACAAGCAGTATTCTAGCTTAGTACAAGTGGAGGCTAGCAAAAGACAGGGAAGCGACCAACTAGAGAGCGACAACAGTCATCAAAATGCATTGAGATTAACCAACATTTAGTGCAAGCATGAGTAGCACATAAATCACCATGAACATGAACATCATAGAGGATATGTTGATTTTGTTTCAACTACATGCGTGAACATGTGCCAAGTCAAGCCACTTGAATCATTCAAAGGAGGATACCATCCTATCATACTGCATCATAGTCATCTCAACATTCATGTTGGCAACCAAGACAAACCATTATAAGCTCCTAGCTAAGTAAGCATGGCATAAGAAACTATGATCTCTAAGTTGTCATTGCAAACATGTTTCTCTCACAACAAAGCTGGACTAGGAACATTGAGTTAATCATATTTACAAAAACAAAATATATCGAGTTCATACCAGCTTTTCCAGGCTCAGTCACTTCATCATATATCGTCATTATTGCCTTTTACTTGCACGACCGAACGATGTGAACAATAATAAGAGTGCTCGTGCATTGGACTACGCTGGAATCTGCAGGCAAACACGAAAGAGAAGACAAAGTAATATGGCTCTTTGAAAGCTAAACAGGTATGCATGCAAGAGACACTAAACATTGTAACCATGGTCTTTTACCTTGACCCTAAGAAAAAGAAAACTATTTACACGGGAAAGCTCCCAACAAGCAAAAGAAGAATAAAAATCTTTTGGGTTTTCTCAAACTAGACAGACACACGAAAAGAAAACGAGTAAAAGAAAATAAACTAGCATGGATAATACAGTGGCAAAGTGTGAACACCGACGAACAAAGTGAAAGCATAAGCAAGAATGTAAAGTCGGTGAGAACACGTACTCCCCCAAGCTTAGGCTTTTGGCCTAAGTTGGTCTACTCCCAAGGAGGGAAATAACCAGTTCCGGGGTACTCCAGAGTGGACTGAGGATGCCACTGTTGTGTGAGATCCTCTGGCTCCCACTGATAAACTGGCGTCTGGTACTCGACTGGCGGCTCGGACACGGGCACCTGTGGTTGGGCCAAGCCCCAATATGCATAGATGTCCGAGGGCATAATAGTGTACCTGCGTGCATGAAGATTGAACAAAGAAGGAGCAGGCAAAGTAATAGTCTCACGAGTACCCTGACTAAATACCAGATTATAAATCATCCTCTATTTATATCTCTATCAAGAAAGTCATGGCGAACCATGCTATCGTAATCTAGATATCTCTCGGGAAGAAGAATCTCTTCTTCCTCTTCCAGTCTAATAGGTATCTCAAAGTGTCTAGCAAGACGAGTAGCATAGATACCTCCATAGACAACACCTTTAGAACGGTTCAGGTTCAACCGTTGAGCTACTATAGCACCCAAGCTATAAGTTTTATTGTTATAAAGGGCTTCGTGCAAGACCGCAAGATCTGGGGAACTAAGTGACCCAGCTTTCCCACAGCCAATCAAACATTTTCCGACAAATAATGAGAAGTACCGAAGCACGGGAAAATGAATGCTAGCATCTCTAGCGCAAGACACTCCTCTCTCCTCTCCTATTGCAATTGTACCGATGAAAGCTTCTAAGTCCCGTGGACGAGGTTCATGAATATCCCCAACGTAAGGTAATTTGCAAACATTGCAAAAATCCTGGAGTGACATGCGCTAGGGGATATCATAAAGTTTAAACTCAACCATAGGAGGATTCTTCCTCGGATAGAAGTTAAGCTTTGTACGAAGATATTAGTGAGGAGGAGGTATTGCGGACACTTATCTTCAACGAAGGCGGTAAGGCCTGCGTTCTCCACCAAGTGGTAAAAGTCCTCACAAATTCCAGCGGCGCGTAAGAACACGTCGCTTGGCCACTCGCACGCTCGAAATTCTGTGACTCGAGGGACCGGATACTTGGGATTCTTCTCACTTCCATCATCCTTGGGGTCGCGGCTTGAAGAGCCTCTTAAGAACATCCTCATCTTTTCCCTTTTCTATCTTTGAAAGTTTCTGAAATTTTTAGTGACTCTAAGGAAAAGTGAACAAGGCTCAACAAAACTCATAGCAACTACTCCCAGAAGTACCTAGAGGCCATATTACGCATCAAAACTACTTGGGACCAGCTAAAATTAGCATGCAAAGCTCAAGAACATGGTCACCAAGGCAGCAAAAATACGCGAAGTATAAGGCACTAGAGAATAAACTAATTGGACCAATGGAGGAGTCACTTACCAAGGAGTAATTTCCCCAAAACAGTTCGGAGAATGGTGCTTTCAGCTAAGAGATCGAAAATCCCAGCAAGAGGAGCAAGAACACGGGTTTGAGCTGCGAAATGATTTTTTCTGGAGGAAGGAGAAGCACATGAGAGCAAGAATGAGTGGATGGGGTGCCTATGGGCCCCACAAGCCTGGGTGGCGCGGCCAGGGGGGTGCCCGCGCCTCCAGGGCTTTTGGCCCACTGGTGCAGCCCCCAGACAAGCTCTTCGTCCTAGTATTTTTCAAAAAATCCTGAAAAAATAATACTTGATTTTCTGGACGTTTGGAGAAATTTTATTTTCGGGGTACTTTTCTAGCGGACGCTAAAACAGAAAAGAGGGAAAACTAAACTAAATCTATCATTTTTCTTCTAAGCAACCGAAGGTGAAATCTTAAAACAGAGGTTCGTGACTCCTCGATTCATCCATCTCATGGTCATCGAAAGAAATCCGTCAATGAGGTTGATCAAGTCCCCTCGACAAACCTTTTTGAATCGCAAAAGAAGACGGAGAATTTTCGATCAGTCACTAGGTTACCTCAATAGGGATGTGTATCTCCCCAACAAGCAAATTGATACGCCTCCAACATATCTATAATTATTGATGGTTCCATGCTATTATCTTGTCAACTTTGGATGTTTTATATGCATGAATATGCTATTTTATATCTTTTTGGGACTAACCTATTAACTCAGTGCCAAGTGCCAGTTTCTGTTTTTTCCGTGTTTTTGACCCTTTTTTAGACGGAGTCCAAATGGAATGAAACTTTACGATGACTTTTTTTGGACCAAAAGAGACCCCCGAAGCTTTGGAAGAAGGCCAGAAGATCCACGACGGAGTCACAATCCCATGGGGCGCGACCTACCCCCCCAGGTCGCACCATGCAGGCTTGTGACCCCCTCGTGGGCCCAACTAACGCAATTCCACCGCCATAAATTCCTATAAATTCATAAACCCCCAGAAAGAAACCTAGATCAGGAGTTCCGCCGTCGCAAGCCTCTGTAGCCACCAAAAACCAATCTGGAGCCCGCTCCGGCACCCTGCCGGAGGGGGAATCCATCTCCTGTGGCCATCTTCATCATCTCGGCGATCTCCATGACGGGGAGGGAGTAGTTCTCCCTCGGGGCTGAGGGTATGTACCAGTAGCTATGTGTTTGATCTCTCTCTCTCTCTCTCTCTCGTGTTCTTGAGATGTCTTGATCTCAATGTACCATGGGCTTTGCTACTATAGTTGGATCTTATGATGTTCTTCCCACTCTCCCTCTTGTAATGAATTGAGTTTCCCCTTTGGAGTTATCTTATTGGATTCAGTCTTTGAGAACACTTGATGTATGTCTTGCACGTGTCTATCTGTTGTGATCAACTTGCGGTTTTGTGACAATTGGGAACCTATGCATATGGGTTGGCACACGTGGATTCATGTGAGTACTTGATGTATGTTTTGGTGATCAACTTGCGGGTTCGTGACATTGGGAACCTATGCATAGGGGTTGGCACACGTTTTGACTCTCCAGTAGAAACTTTGGGGCACTCTTTGAAGTTCTATGTGTTGGTTGAATAGATGATCCTGAGATTGTGTGATGCATATCGTATAATCATGCCCACGGATACTTGAGGTGACAATGGAGTATCTAGGTGACATTAGGGTCTTGGTTGATATGTATCTTAAGGTGTTATTCTAGTATGAACTCTTGAATAGATTGATCAGAAAGAATAACTTTGTGGTGGTTTCGTACCCGACAATAATCCCTTCGTTTGTTCCCCGCTATTAGTGACTTTGGAGTGACTCTTTGTTGCATGTTGAGGGCTAGTTATATGATCCAATTATGTTATCTTTGTTGAGAGAACTTCACTGGTGAAAGTATGAACCCTAGGCCTTGTTTCCACGCATTGCAATACCGTTCGTGCTCACTTTTGTTACTAGTTACCTTGCTGTTTTTGTAATTTCAGATTACGAAAACCTATATCCACCATCCATATTGCACTTGTTTCACCATCTCTTCGCCGAACTAGTGCACCTATACAACTTACCATTGTGTTGGGTGTGTTGGGGACACAAGAGACTCTTTGTTATTTGGTTGCAGGGTTGCTTGAGAGAGACCATCTTCATCCTATGCCTCCCGCGGATTGATAAACCTTAGGTCACCCACTTGAGGGAAAATTGCTACTGTCCTACAACCCTCTGCACTTGGAGGCCCAACAACGTCTACAAGGAGAATGTTGCGTAGTAGACATCAAGCACTTTTTCTTGCGCCGTTGCCGGGGAGGTTAGCGCTTTAAGGTATATCTTTAGATCTTGCAATCGAATCTTTTTGTTTCTTGTTCTTTCGCTGAAAATTACAAAAAAAATTGGAATTGAGGATGCCTCTTATGCTCCATCTTTTCAATGTCTTTCGTGAGCATGATGGGAAGGAAAATTGTGCTCAAGTGCTGAAAGAAGAATTAATAGAATGCTTGGCATAGAATATGTGAATGATGAGCATGATTGCAATGTTGTTAGCATGAATTCTATGAATACCCATGATGCTAACGATATGCAAAGCCACAAGCTTGGGGATGCTATATTTGATGAAGATGATCTTTTTAGTTCTTCCACTTTGAATGATCAAAATCATTTTGATGAAAGCATGCCCCTATCTATGATGATTATTGTGAGGATACTTATGCTTTGAAGAAGAGGGATGATAAAGCTTGTCATACTTTCGGAAACCCCTTTGCTAAACCTTGCTTTTTCATTGTGGACACAACTTGTAGTGCTCAAGTCTTTTACGATACTCCCACTACTATTCTTGAGAATAGATTTCCTTATGTGGAGAGTAGTAAAATTTCTATGCTTGTAGATCATGGAAAGAAAGCCTTAGGTGCTGGTTATATTGTTGAATTCATTCATGATGCTACTGAAAATTACTATGAGAGAGGATCATATGCTTCTACTTATTGCAATAGTATCAAGCTTCCTCTCCATGTGTTGAAATTTTTGAAGCTTTGCTTGTTTTACGTTCCTATGCTAGTTGATTCTTGCTCCAATAAGTTGTTTGATCACAAAATCCCTATGCATAGGAAGTGGGTTAGACTTAAAAGTGCTAGCCATATGCTCCATGATGCTCTCGTTGTGTTTCAATCCTTACCTTTTATGTGAGCGTCATTGAAATCAATGCCTAGCTAAGGGCGTTAAACGATAGCGCTTGTTGGGAGGCAACCCAATGAATTTATTTTTGCTTTTTGCTTTCTGTTTTGCTCTGTCCACACTTTCATAATTCTGTTGTGATTGTGTTTTTTTAGTTTCTATTAGCGTTTGTGCCAAGTAAAGCCTTTATGATAGCTTGGGTGATAGTTGTTTGATCATGCTGGAAAAAGACAGAAACTTTCTGCTCACGAAATTATTTTTCATTTCTATTCAGAAAGAGCTTTTGAGTTGAATCTTTTTTCTGCTGATTGATATGCTTTTTTATCAGGCCTTCGTAATTTTTCAGGTTTTTTTAGGTAACATAAGTATACGAAGTATACAGATTGCTACAGACTGGTATGTTTTTGACAGATTCTGTTTTTGTTGAGTTGGTTGCTTGTTTTGATGAAACTATGGTTAGTATTAGGGGGTACTAGCCATGGAAAATTTAGAATACAGTAGCCTAACATCAATATAGGTAGAATTCAAGTTTGCTACAGTACCAAAAGAAGTGGTAGTTTGTTTTCAAGTACTAATGTTATCACGAGTTTCTGTTTAAGTTTTGTGTTGTGAAGTTTTCAAGTTCTGGGTGATGTTCTCATGGACAAAGAGATAAGGAGTGGAAAGAGATCAAGCTTGGGGATGCACAAGGCATCCCAAGCCAAATTCAAGGACACCAAAAAGCCTAAGCTTGGGGATGCCCCGGGAAGGCATACCCTCTTTCGTCTTCAATCCATCGGTAACATTACTTGGAGCTATATTTTTATTCACCACATGATATGTGTTTTGCTTGGAGCGTCTTGTATCTTAGGAGTCTTTTCTTTTTGTTTGGTCTCAATAGTCCTTGCTGCATACCTTTTTGAGAGAGAGAGAAACGCACTCATTGTGATTTTGCTAGAATGCTCATAGTGCTTCACTTATATCTTTTGAGCTAGATACTTTTGCTCTTGTGCTTCACTTATATCTTTTGAGCTAGATACTTTTGCTCTTGCGCTTCACTTATATCTTTAGAGCACGGAGGTGCGTGATTTGGTAGTTGGCTTATGCTATGGAAGTAGTCCCATGTGATAGGTACCCAAAGAGGATACAAAAACCTCCATCTTCATGTGCATTGAATAGAAAGAGAAGTTTTGATTTCTCTCAATTAGTTTTGAGACGTGGATTCGGTAATATTAAGAGTTATGTTAGTAGGGTGTTGTGAATCTATAAATACTTGTGTTGAAGTTGGTGATTCCTGTAGCATGCACGTATGGTGAACCGCTATGTTAGGAAGTCGGAGCATAATTGATCTATTGATTGTCATCCTTTGTGTTGAGGTCGGGATCGCACGATGGTTTACACCTACCATCCCTTCCCCTCGGAGTATGCGTTTAGCACTTTGTTTCGATTACTAATAAAAACTTTCGCAATAACTATGTGAGTTCTTCATGACTAATGTTGAGTTCATGGATTATACGCACTTTCACCCTTCCACCATTCCTAGCTTCTCTAGTACCGCGCAACTCTCGCCGGTGCACAAACCACCATATGCCTTCCTCAAAACAGCCACCATACCTACCTACCATTGCATTTTCATAGCCATTCCGAGATATATTGCCATGCAACTCCCACCGTTCCGTCTCATGACTTGTGTCGTCACTCTCATATTGCCATTGCATGATCGTAAGATAGCTAGCGAGATGTTTCAACGTCATACGCCATGCTAGATCGTTGCACATCCCGGTACACTGCCGAAGGCATTTCCTATGGAGTCATCATCACTGTGATCTTTGAGCTGTGAGTAAATAAAAGTGTGATGATCATTATTATTAGAGCATTGTCCCATGTGAGGAAATAAAAAAAAGAGGCCAAAGAGCCCAAAAACAAAAAACAAAAAAGAGAAAAGAAAATAAAATAAAGAGGCCTAAGAGACCAAAAAAAGAGAGAAAAAGAGAGAAGGGACAATGCTACTATCTTTTTCCACACTTGTGCTTCATGATAGCACCATGTTCTACATGATTGAGAGCTTCTTGCTTTATCACTACCATATGCTAGTGGGAATCTTCGTTATATAACTTGGCTTGTATATTCCAATGATGGGCTTCCTCAAAATTGCCCTAGGTCTTCGTGAGCAAGCAAGTTGGATGCACACCCACTAGTTCTACTTTTGAGCTTTCACATACTTATAGCTCTAGTGCATCCTTTGTATGGCAATCCCTACTCATTCACATTGATATCTATTAATGGGCATATCCATACCCTTTGATACGCCGAGTCAATGTGACCATCTCCTCCTTTTTGTCTCACAACCACCACCACACTCATTCCTCCTATAGTGTTATATCCATGGCTCGCACTCTTGTTTTGCGTGATAGTTATAAAAAGTTTGAGAAAGTAAGAGTGTGAAAACAATTACTTGGCCAATACCGGGGTTGTGCATGATTTACATTAGTTGTGTGAGGATGATGGAGCATAGCCAGACTATATGATTTTGTAGGGATAACTTTCTTTGGCCTTGTTATTTTGAAAGTTCATGATTACTTTGCTAGTTTTCTTGAAGTCTTACTGTTTTCATGTCAATAGCAAACTATTGTTTTGAATCTTACGGATCTGAACATTCATGCCACGTGAAAGAAGTTGCAAAGGACAACTATGCTAGGTAGCATTCCACATCAAAAATTCATTCTTTTTCACTTCCCTACTCGAGGACGAGCAGGAGTTAAGCTTGGGGATGCTTGATATGTGTCCAACGTATCTCAAATCATACTTCATCTTGACAGGAGGAATAGGGCATTCAAAGCTCCCAATAAGAATCGATGAAGTCTTTTCGATAGCATTGATGTAATGTACTCGATATTGTTTCTTCGGAAAGTGCATCGTATGCTCATTACCGTTGACATGGAAAGTGACATTGCCTTTGTTGGACTCTATAACAGCCCCAGGTGTGTTTAAAAAGGGTCTTCCGAGGATGAGATCCATGGCATCGTCCTCGGGAATATCCAAGATAACAAAGTCTGTTAAGATAGTGACGTTAGCAACCACAACAGGCACATCCTCGCAAATGCCGATAGGGAAAACAGTTGATTTGTCGGCCATTTGCAGAGAGATTTCAGTGGGTGTCAACTTATCCAGTTCAAGTCTACGATAAAGAGAGAGAGGAATAACACTAAAACCGGCTCTAAGGTCGCATAAAGCAGTTCTAACGTAGTTTCCTTTAATGGAGCAAGGTATAGTGGGCACACCGGGATCACCTAGTTTCTTGGGAGTTCCACCCTTGAAGGTATAATTAGTGAGAAAGGTGGAAATCTCAACCTCAGGTATCCTCCTCTTATTAGTCACAATATCTTTCATGTACTTAGCATACGGAGACATTTTGACCATATCTGTCAAACGCATTTGCAGAAAGACAAGTCCGATCATCTCAACGAAGCGCTCAAAATCCTCATCATCCTTTTTCTTGGATGATTTGGGAGGAAAGGGCATGGGTTTCTGAACCCATGGTTCCCTTCCTTTACCGTGCTTCCTAGCAGCGAAGTCATTCTTATCGTATCTCTTAGTCTTAGGCTGTGGGTTATCAAGATCAACACTGGGTTCAATCTCCACATCCTTTTCATTGCTAGGTTGAGAATCTTCATGAACATCACTATTGCTATTATCATTAGGCTCATGTTCATCACCAGATTGTGGTTCAGCATCAGAGGCAGAGACATCGTTTGGACTCTCGGGTGTAGCAGCAACAGGGTCGCTAGCGTGCAGGTTCCTATCATCTTTCTTCTTCTTTCTAGGATGACTAGGTGCATCAGTGATAACTCCTTGAGAATCTTGTTCAATTCTCTTCGGATGACCCTCAGGATACAAAGGTTCCTGGGTCATTCTACCGCCTCTAGTGACGACTCTGACAGAATTGTCATTCAACTCATTGAGCAAGTCATTCTGAGCTTTAAGTACTTGTTCTACCTAAGTAGTAACCATAGAGGCCTGTTTACTCGGAAGCTTAAGATCATTGACGTTTCTGTCCACACAAGCACTTAAATGACTAAGCATACGAGCATTCTGTTCCAATTGTCTCCTAACATAATCATTGAAACTCTGTTGTTTGGCAAGAAAGTTATCAAATTCTTCCAGGCATAGGCTAGCAGGTTTATCAAAAGGAATATCACTCTCATCAAACCTACGCAAAGAATTTACTTCTACTACCTGTATCGGGTTATCGGGACCATGGATCTCTTCGATAGGTGGTAGATTTCTGACATCATCAAATTTAATGCCTTTCTCTCGCATAGATTTCTTGGCTTCTTGCATATATTCAGGACTGAGGAATAGAATACCTCTTTTCTTCGGAGTTGGCTTAGGAGGTGGTTTGGGAATAGTCCAAGCATTCTCATTGCACAAGATGTTATTCAATAGAATCTCATCTTGTTCTACAGTTCGTTCCCTAAAAACACTACCGACACAACTATCTAGGTGGTCTTTGGAAGCATCGATAAGTCCATTATAGAAGATATCAAGTATTTCATTCTTCTCAAGAGGGTGATCAGGCAAAGCATTCAGTAGCTGGATGAGCCTCCCCCAAGCTTGTGGGAGACACTCTTCTTTAGCTTGAGCAAAGTTGTATATTTCCTGCAAGGCAACTTGCTTCTTATGGGCAGGGAAATATTTTTCAGAGAAGTAGTAGACCATATCCTAGGGGCTACGCACACAACCAGGAGCAAGAGAAGTGAACTAGGTCTTAGCACCATCCTTTAGCGAGAAAGGAAACAACTTGAGGATATAGTAGTGCGAATCTTTTCCTCACTAGTGAATAGGGTGGCTATATCATGTAGTTTGGTAAGATGGGCTACAACCGTTTCAGACTCATAACCGTGAAAAGGATCAGATTCGACCAGAGTGATTAACTCAGGGTCAACAGAGAATTCATAATCCTTATCGGTCACAAAGATAAGCGAAGTAGCAAACTTCGGGTCGTATTTCATCCTAGCGTTCAGAGATTTTTCTTTCCACTTGCGCAGTAAATTCTCAACATCATAGCTATCCTTACACGCAAGAAAATCCTCAGTTATCTCTCCCTCCGTAAACTAACGCGTATCAGGCATAACAGGCAATTCAGGCATATGAGAGCTAGTTCTAGCACGCAAAATAGCAGGTTCTACTTCAATAGTATCAGCAGTTTCAGAAGTATCATCACATCTAGCAGCAACTCTAGCAATTTGTGCATCAAGGAATGCACCTAGTGGCAGAGCAGTATCAAGCATAGCATCATCAGGCATAGTATCAAGCATAGCATCATCAGGCATAGTATCAAGCATAGCATCATCATAAGCATCATGGGCAGCAGAAGTAGCATCATCAAGCACAGGCGACATATGAAGATTTCTAGCACGAGGTGATGTCGCAAACTTACTCATAACTGAAGGTGAATCAAGTTCAGAGCTAGATGGCAGTTCCTTAACTGTCCTCGTAGTGGAAGGCAAGACTTTAGTTCTTGGATCTATTGGATTACTCATAGTGACCAGCAGACGTAAATCCCAAGTGACTCAGAGAATATAGTTGTGCCTCCCCGGCAACGGCGCCAGAAAATAGTCTTGATAACCCAAAAGTGTAGGGGATCGCAACAGTTTTTGAGGATAGAGTATTCAACCCAAATTTATTGATTCGACACAAGGGGAAGCGAAAGAATAATCTCAAGTATTAGCAGCTGAGTTGTCAATTCATCCACACCTGAAAGATTAGTATCTGCAAACAAAGTATCAGTAGCAAAGTGGTATGATAGCAATGGTGCCAGAAAAGGGTCTGTTGACGGCAGACTATTCCTAACTTGCTGTATCAATGGCGCCAGAAAAGCCTTCCAACAGGTAACAACAAACTAGCAAGTAAGAGCAGTAGTGACAGCAGTAGCAAGGAACAGCAGTAGCAACAAAGTAATGTAGCAAGGACCAGTAGTAAAAGACTCGTAGGCATTGGATCGGTGATGGATGATTATGCCGGATGTGATTCATCATGTAACAGCTATTACACGGAGAGATATGTAACTAGCTCCCGTTCGTCAATCTAATGTAGGCATGTATTCTGTATGTAGTCATACGTGCTTAGGGAAAAGAACTTGCATGACATCTATTGTCCATCCCTCCCGTGGCAGCGGGGTCCTAATGGAAACTACGGGATATTAAGGTTCTCCTTTTAATAAAGAACCGGACCAATGCATTAACACTTGGTGAATACATGAACTGCTCATACTATGGTCATCTCCGGGAGTGGTTCCGGCTATTGTCACTCTGGGGTTGCCGGGTCATAACACACAGTAGGTGACTACAACTTGCAAGATAGGATCTAAAACACACATATATTGGCGACAACATAATAGGTTCAGATCTGAAATCATGGCACTCGGGCCCTAGTGACAAGCATTAAGCATGGCAAAATAGTAGCAACATCAATCTCAGAACATAGTGGATACTAGGGATCAGTCCCTGATACGTCTCAAACGTATCTATAATTTTTGATGGTTTCCCGCTGTTATCTTGTCTTCTATGATTGTTTTATATACCTTTTATATCTTTTTTGGGACTAACTTATTAATTCACTGCCAAGTGCCAGTTCTTGTTTTTTCCGTGTTTTTGACTCTTTTCAGATCTGATTTTGGAACGGAGTCCAAACGGAAGAAAAACCCCGAAATGATTTTTTCCCGAACGGAAGAAGATTAGGGGGCCTTTTGTCCAAGACAGGTGGGCTCTAGGGAGCCCACAAGCCCCCACTCCGCCACCAGGGGGAGGTGGCGGTGGTAGGGCTTATGGCCTCCCTGGCCGCCCCATGACCTAGATCATTGGCCTATATATTCCCAAATATTCAGCAAAAAATCAGGGGAGCCTCGAAAATACTTTTCCGCCGCCACAAGCTTCCGTTTCCGCGAGATCTCATCTGGAGACCCTTCCCGGCGCCCTGCCGGAGGGGACTTTGGAGTTGGAGGGCTTCTTCATCATCATCGTCGCCCCTCCAATGACTCGTGAGTAGTTCACTTCAGACCTACGGGTCCGTAGTTAGTAGCTAGATGGCTTCTTCTCTCTCTTGGATCTTCAATACAAAGTTCTCCATGATCTTCATGGAGATCTATCCGATGTAATCTTCTTTGGCGGTGTGTTTGCTGAGATCCGATGAATTGTGGATTTGTGATCAGATTATCTATGATATATAATTGAGTCTTTGCTGATTTCTTATATGCATGATTTGATATCCTTGTAAGTCTCTCCGAGTCTTGGGTTTTGTTTGGCCAACTAGATCTATGATTCTTGCAATGGGAGAAGTGCTTGGTTTTGGGTTCTACCATGTGGTGACCTTTCCCAGTGACAGTAGGGGCAGCAAGGCACGCATCAAGTAGTTGCCATCAAGGGTAAAAAGATGGGGTTTTTATCATTGGTTTGAGATTATACCTCTACATCATGTCATCTTGCTTAAGGCGTTACTCTGTTCTTATGGAACTAATACACTAGATGCATGCTGATAGCGGTTGACGTGTGGAGTAATAGTAGTAGATGCAGAAAGTATCGGTCTACTTGTTTTGGACGTGATGCCTATAGATATAATCATTGCATAGATATCGTCACGACTTTGCGCGGTTCTATCAATTGCTCGACAGTAATTTGTTCACCCACCGTCTACTTGCTTTTATGAGAGAAGCCACTAGTAAACACTACGGCCCCCGTGTCTATTCACATCCATCGTTTACACCTCCGCTTTTACTTTGCTTTGTTACTTTGTTGCTTTCAGTTCTCACTTGGCAAACAATCTATAAGGGATTGACAACCCCTTCATAGCGTTGGGAGCAAGTTTTTGTGTTTGTGCAGGATCTTGAGATACTCCTCCATTGGATTGATACCTTGGTTCTCAAACTGAGGGAAATACTTACCACCGCTACGCTACATCACCCTTTCCGCTTTGAGGGAACACCAACGCAAGGCTCCAAGGCCACGGGGGAAATCCTTTGCATACTTGCCTAGGAAGTCCCTTAAGGCGTAGCCGCAGCTGAAGGATTCCTGGCGCCGTTGCCGGGGAGGAGCACGTCAAGATAATTTCTCGACAACGTGCCTATTTCTGGCGCCATTGGAAGGTCTTTTGTTGCAGTAGCAGAAGTATTTATGGCGCCGTTGCCGGGGAAGAAAAATCAAGATCTATCCAAGTAGGTCTCATAAACTCATCTCTTGCATTTACTTTTGTTGCCAGTTGCCTCTCGTTTTCCTCTCCCCCACTTCACATTTGTCATTTTCACTTTCCTTTTGCCTTTTTCGTTCGCCCTTTTCTCTCACTTGCTTTCTGTTCGCTTGTGTGCCATGTGCCTTCAATATGCTTGCATCTTCGTTTGTTAATCTCTTTAAGAGACCCACTTATGTGGAACGAATTGCTAGTGAGTCGAGGGCAATTGACTATTTCAATGGAGTTTTGCTTAAGATGCGTGAATCTGAAAATTGTGAGGAAGAAATTCATGAAGTGATTCACGAGGGCTCCTTGGATGAAAAGCATGATTGCAATGGTTTCACTATAAATTCTATTAGTGACAATCATGCTAAAATTATGCAAAACCCTAAGCTTGGGGATGCTAGTCTTGCTATGTCCACTACTTATTGCAAAGATAATGATTGGGGTGATGATTTTCCTTTTGATCTTGAAAACTTGTTCAAGCCTCAAGATGAATATGATATTTGCAACAATATTGAAAGTGGGACTGGAGAAGTCATGACTTTATTTGATGATAATCCCACTATTTTTGGAGAGCGTCAACTTTGCATGCATGTGGATCATGAAAAGAATATCCTATGGGATAGCTATATTGTTGAATTTGAATATGATCCCACATGTAATTGCTATGAGAGAGGAAAATATTTTGGTAGAAACTTTCATGTTACCAAATCACCTCTCGTAATGTTGAGGTTGCTCTTGTCTCTTTCTTCTTCCTTGCATATGGCAGCTATTGGTTGTCTTGACAATTTGTTTCCCTATAAAATGCCTATGCATAGGAAGTATGTTAGACTTAGATGTGATTTTTACATGCTTTAGGATGCTCTCGTTGTGCTTCAATTCTTGTCTTTTGTGAGAGCATCATTGAATGCCTAGCTAAGGGCGTTAAACAAAAGCGCTTGTTGGGAGGCAACCCAACGAATTTATCATTTTTCTTTCTGTTTTGTGTTTTCCACACTTTCATAATTCTGTTATGATTGTGTTTTTTGTGTTTCTTTTTGCATTTGTGCCAAGAAAAACCGTTATGATTAGTCTTGGGGATGATCGTTTGGTCATGCTGGAAAAGACAGAAACTTTATGCTCACGAAAATAATTTTCATTTTTTTCTGTAAGAGCTTCTGAGTTGATTCTTTTTGCTGCTGATTGCTACGCAAATTCTTCAGACTGACGTAATTTTCCTAAAAAATTCTCCGTAAATTATCAGGACATTCCAAGAACTTTTATTTCTGCACAAAAACAACACCATGGCAATTCTGCTGAAAACAACGTTAGTCCTAGTTAGTTCCATTCAAATCATGCAAATTAGAGTTCAAAACAAGGGCAAAAGAGTTTGAAAAAGTAGATACGCCGGAGACGTATCACTAGCAACCTTACAAGTACCAATCGGAGTCGCGAGACGGAGATTGGTTACAAGAGATGAACTAGGGTTTGGAGATGAGATGGTGATGGTGAAGATTTTGATGAAGGGAAGTTTCCCTGGCAGGACAGCCCTGCCCGAGCTCTAGATTGGTTCTGCTCAAGTTCCGCCTCGTGGCGGCGGCGATTCCTCCCGAAAGCCTCCTCCTCATTTTTTCTAGGACGAAACCCTCCTTATAGCAAAAGATGGGAGCCGGAGGGGCAACAGGGGGCCCACGAGCCACCCAGGCCCGGGCAGGGGGGTAGGCCGGGCCTGGCAGGCTTGTGGCCTCCTGGTGGCTCCCCTCCGTTACTTCTTCCGCCCAGTATTTTTTATAAAATCCAAAATAATTCCTCGTTGATTTTCACGGCTTTTGGAGTTATGCGGAATAGGTATCTCAAACTTGCTCCTTTTTCAGACCAGAATTACAGCTGCCGGCATTCTCCCTCTTCAGGTAAACCTTATAAAATAAGAGAGAAAAGGCATAAGTATTGTACAGTAAAGTGTAATAACAGCCCATAAAGCGATAAATATCAACATAAAAGCATGATGCAAAATGGACGTATCAACTCCCCCAAGCTTAGACCTCGCTTGTCCTCAAGCGGAAGGTGAAATCAATAAATATGCCCACATGTTTAGAGATAGAGGTGTCGGAAAAAAATACGGACATGCAGGCATCATGATCATAATTAGAACAATAATATCGTCATATAATCTCTTATGCTAAAGTGACAATTCATTCACAAAGTAAAGTATGGATCAAGAACCTTATTGAGAATTAACAACCAATAGCCTTTAATCATTGAAGCAACTGCAATTTATCATAACATCGGAAAGAGTCAAATAAGAGCTTGTAAAGCAAATCCACATATTCAATCATCCTTTCGTCTTCTACAATTGCTAAAACTCACGTGGTACTCATGAGATCAAAGTTTCAGTTCGACACAGAGGAAGATAGGGGCTTATAGTTTCGCCTCCCAACTACTTACCTAAAGGGTAATGTCAACAATAATAATTCATGAGTACTTACTTCCAAGTTGACATATGAATATAGATCTTTCCCTAGCACATGACGTTAGCCAAGATAATGGCGAAATAAGGAATTGGTGTCGATCACCATGACTCTTTTAAGGATAAAAAGTAAAGGTACAAGATAGACCCTTCGCAGAAGGAAGCAGAGGTTGTCATGCGCTTTTGAGGTTTGGATGTGTGATCTCTTAGTGTGGAGGAACATCACTTTATATTGCCTACTGTGATAAAGAACTTTATTATACAATCTGTCGCTTTTATGTCTTCCTCATCACAGGTTCGTACAAAGCTTATTTTCCTCATCACAGGTTAGTGAGCAATTTTTACTGCTTGCACCGATGACAACTTACTTGAGGGATCTTATTCAATCCATAGGTAGGTATGGTGGACTCTCATGGCAAAACTGGGTTGAAGGTTTATGGATGCACAAGTAGTATCTCTACTTAGTGTGGAAGTTTTGGCTGATATGAGGTGGAAGCAAGCGTCACATGCTAAGGGATCTCTAGTCATATAACATTGTTCGGAACCAAGCAAACATAATTCATTATGTTGTCTTCCTTGTCCAACATCTACTTCTAAGCATGTAATAGTTTAATGAGTGTTCACAATCATAGATGGTGCCCAAGATGATATATTTATATGTGAACCTCTCTTTCTTTATTACTTCCTATTAATTGCAACAATGACCAAGGTCTGCGTTTGTCCACCCACAACAAGTTTCAATCAACATTCTTTTTATATGTGAAGTCATCACTTCCCATAAGATCATTACATGATCTTTCATGTTATTGTTCTTTTATTATTCTTTTCGTTAGATCATGGCATGAGGCAAGGCCCTTAACTAAAACACTCTTTATTATATGACTCACGAACTCGATTACATTGGGGGTGACACAAAGCAAAACTCAAGCCTAGATCATACTAAGAACTTTATTCTACTAAAAAAAGATAAAAACAAAAATGATCGAACTAAGAAAAATGTAAAGGCAAAAGATGTGATGGTGATACGATACCGGGGCAACTCCCCCAAGCTTGGCACAAGCCAAGGGGAGTGCCCATACCCGTGCTTAATTGTCTTCCCTCGAAGGTGATGGTGGTGGAGTTGTTGCAGTCTGGGGTTGATTCTCCGTCTTCCAGGGCATAGGTGCTCCATCGTGGAAAGATGATCGAGTCTCCGGAATCCTCAAATCTGCAGCCAACCGTATTGATTTAAATCTATATTCATACTCACAGTTTTGGTTGTGCAGGTCGTAGATCTGGGCTTGGAGGTGATCAATTCTGTCATAGAGCCTCGTGAGGTGCTTCCCAATGTCATTGGCATCAATCTTGTGCTTGTTGGTGAACTCCGTGATCATCATGTGGTTGGCGTTGAGTCCGCGTTCCACCATCCCTTGGCACTTGAAGACTTGCTGCTCCATTGCTTCGAGCCTCGCCTCTACGCTTCCGGTCTTCTTAGGCCCCTCAACATCACAAATGTGCAGCACCCCCTCATGCATCTCGATAGATTGAGGGTGTTGCAGCACTCACGCGAGGTAGGGATTGATGACCTTCTCGAAGAACTTGTCCTTCGAAACTTTTGGGGACGCCATAGCGATCTAGACCTGTCTGCACAGCAGCTAGAAACAAAAACAGAGGCCCGCCGGCTGTCAAGTCTTGTCTGGCGCGGGGCCCGCCGGTCGTGTGCATCAGCGGCCAACGCACCGGCTCGTCGGGGGGCAGGTAGGGGGGAGCGTGGCTACAGTGCCGTCTCACCTGGTCAGCCTCGGCGGTGAGTGGGTCGTGTAGCCTCGCTGACCCCTACATCATTATGCCCGTGGCCGCGTCGAGCATGTCAGTGCATACTGCTGCCATGAGCGCCTCTGCATCATTCGTTTTTTCTTGTCGTCGTAAGGGAGTACGGTCGAATGGGACGGGAGTCGACCGTCGGGCTAGCGGCGGACCAGCTGGCCAGGCCGGATCCCGCAGGTCGGCCCGGTGCGCGTCGGCCAGGCGGGCCGGCTGTCACCAGCCGGCCTGGGGGTGGTGGGCAGGCAACCCTAAATGTTTTGGAGACGGTTTATCTTTGCTTTTGGTATATCCAAGGATAATATCCTCATTAACTTCTCTTCTTGATTGCAGTTGGCCTGTGTACCATGGATGCAGTTGATCACTTCAGATAGTTCACTTAATTTATATTTTAATTAATTCACTTAACTGTGGAGCGTCTATGACGCAACTGGTCATCTAATACACGTAGCAAACAAATATACTTCAATTTTAGGTCACCATGACATTTATTTTCATAAATAAGCTCAGTAGTTAAGCTGATAGAGATGCTCTAAAGGATAGTAATTTTTTTCAAAAAATACCACCTCTGTTCATCAATATAAGGTTTTTTAGAGATTTTATTATATATTACACACATAATAAGATAAGTAAATCTACATTTGAAAATATGTCTAAAATATATCTGTATGCATCTGAAGAGATTTTAGAGATTTCATTATGAATTATATAGAGAGCAAGATTAGTAAATCTACACTTTAAAATAATAGTACTATCCTTTAGAGCATCTCTAAAAAGACTTATATTCAAAAAGAAAAATATACTCGAAGACTTATATTCAAAAAGAAAAATATACTCCCTCCGTTTTAAAATAACAATCTCAACTTAGTATATACTTATACTAATAAGACACTTATTTTGGGATGGATGGAATACTATGGTAAAAGGATATCATAAACGAGCTAGCTGTGGTCCTTTTAGATGATTTGTACTAAAATGAGATGGAGTAATTATGGCGGAAAGCAGGCTAGCCAAATGGGCGCAGTCCGGTGACCTCTCCAGCCTATTTGACGAAATCATGGACCACGCCCGTGCCGTGCGAAGCACAACAAACGCCGCCTCGCCACCGAAAAGCAGGTACTAAATCCTAGAGAAATCCCCACACGAATCTTCCACTGCCAGTAAGTAAGGCGCCGAACCGTGCCAAGAACCTTCCTATCAAATCTTCCACAAACGAAAAACGACGAGCTGCGCAAAAATACGCCATCAAATTTCAGCAATTCCAACCTCAAAAAACGCGCCCCGGCTCGTTCGCTCGTGAGGCCGAGGCCTGTATAAAACACTCCACTTCCCCCACTAATCACACTCCTTCCGTTACCAGCCCCTTCCGTCTCCTCCCATTTACTAACCCGAAGGAGGAGCGAGCGAGCGCGGGCGGTTCGCTGAGATCTCGGCCCCGCGATGCCGAGGACGAGGAGGTTGCGCGGCGGGTTCCGGCTCGGCCGCAAGCTGCTGACCGCGTGGCGCTGGGCGCTCTGCGGCCGGAGCCGGCGCCGGGGCGGCGGCTACCTCCGGCTCGACGCGCCGCGCCCGGCCGCCGAGGGCAAGGAGGCCAAGAAGCTGGCGCCGGTGCTGCGGTGGGGCCAGTCGCTGGCGCGGCTCCTCAGCCTCGGGCGCACGGACCGCCGGCAGCGTACGCTCGGCGTCGGCGAGCCGGTGAAGACCCCCAAGGGGCAGGTGGCGGTGTACGTGGGCGGCGGCGGGCCCGGGGAGCCGCTGCGGTACGTGGTGCCCGTGGTGTACTTCAACCACCCCATGTTCGGGGAGCTGCTGAGGGAGGCCGAGGAGGCGTTCGGCTTCCAGCACCCCGGCGGCATCACCATCCCCTGCGCCGCCGCCAAGTTCGAGCGCGCCGCCGCCGTGGCCGCCGCCGGCAAGAAGGGGTTCGCCAGGTGGTAGCATCGAGACCGTAGGCGTAGGAGTCCCCCCGGCCCCGGCCCTGCCTGGTCTGGCCGCCTCCGCCGCGTGCGGCGGGGCCGAGTGGCGACATGGTGTACAGTGCTCCATATGTGTTTCCATCAGCGAAAGGGGCTAATTTTGTTCCATTGATTCGTCTTCCTGCCGTTTAACCAGTGGATGGATGCGGTTCTTCTTTTAAGGAAAGGATATTTAGTAATTGCGGATGCGAGTTCATCTCAGAATCTCTCATTTTTTCAGTGTTTGCTGTTGCCAAATCTGACCTCGACGAACTCCGAAGAACACTACGCTCGTCACCTCAAAATCCATGATTTTGCTAGGCGGGTATGAACACAAGTTCTTTCGGTCCGACCAGATGCTACGTTCTGCAATGAATTTTCCGGCCATCCCATTCCCAGCCTAGAAATTTCTCACGAGCAAAAATACTACTCCCTTCGTCCTAAAATAACCGTCTCAACTTTGTACTAGCTCTGGTACAAAGTTGTACTAAGTTAGCTCTGGTACAAAGTTGTACTAAGTTGAAAACATTTATTTTGGGACGGACGGAGTACAACTATTACCAAGGCCAATGAATTCCATGCTTATCTATCTCTGACTAGGGGGTACGGGGAACCGTGCCACTCAGTTACTCCTCCCCTACTACCTAGGAAAGATGGGAACGGTACAAACCGCTAGTACCACTGTACGAACCGTACACACACCCGGCCGTCCGTACCCGGGTCGCGCACGCATGATTCGGCAGTCGGTTGGAGCACGCTCCTTTACCCATGCCACTTTCGCACGCCAGGGCCATACCCCCGTCCGCCCCGCCCGTGCAAGGGGCAGCTCAGCTCCATCGGCGTGACGGCACGGCACAGCTAGCAGCCGGCGAGCGCCCCGTGCGCCGTCGTCAGTTCTGCCGCCCCTGCATCTGCATGGCCGGGACGTCCTTGCGGCGCCACCGGCGGCGACAGGGACGCCCCGTGCCGGCATCCTTTTCCTTCCCGGTGGAATTCCACCGCGACACCGACGGGTTCCGTCCGGCTTTTCCAACTTGCTGCCCTGCTCCGCCGTTCCGTCCGTGCTGGTGGACGCGTTGGATTCAGGTCGCCGTCCCGGCGGGGGAGGTGAGGTGCACTTGCACCACTGGGCTACGCAAGCCGGGATGGATCCGGGAAATCGCCCGGCTTTGGGGCAAAGGCAAGGCTGTGACGGGCGCTGCAGAAACCGTCACATCATTTCCTTTTCAAATGTCGACGCCGCCTCTCCCTCCCTCCTGAAGAGCATATCGGCGTTCCCACTGTGGAATCGTCTTTTTTCTGAAGCTTCATTCAGGGAATCGTACGTGTTTTCTTCGGAGAAAACAGAAGGACCAGAACAAAGAAATATGAATTGAAATCTACCGATGCATGCATAAAATGGATTGGTCTGAGCAACGGACAAACTATGCGTGCTTAGGCACCGATGCGGCGAGCTAATACTGCAACTCGAAAGCACGTAAGGTCGAGATCCTCGTTACGATTGGGGCACAAGGCGGTCATGAGTCATGACAGTTGTACTTGCTATTTCCTAGTAACAAGTATACCTGGACCGTTGCTCGTGGTGTTACCTGGTCCTAGATTGTATCTTTCTACATTGAGTACAAGATGACAACAGCGAAAGGATGGCGCCACCGCTTGCTTAGCAACCGTCGTTGTTGTCTTCTGCGCAGATCACGTCAAACACACGCCGTTTTAGTACGTTAATAATGCACTCAAAGCCCGCTCATTTCAGTTAGTTTGACCAGGCTGGTCACCACCTGCATGCAGCTATGCAGATACTCGCTCGGTCCCAAAATAAATATCTTAACTTAGTACAAAGTTGTATTAAGCTTGAGACACAGTTATTTTGGGACGGATAGAGTACATACGAGTGTAGTAGTAGTTAAATCAGAGGGTTCAAAGTCTAAACATGGCTGGCTTGGAACGATCAATGCAGGGGTTGCGTGGTTACAGTCCATAAGCAGGATTCAGTCTGATGTCATGCAAGAATTGACTGAGCCAATCAGAAGGAATATGAAGAACTGGTATTTTCAATTGGAGTGAGTTCCTGAAGTGCAAAAACAAGAGATGATTAGTCGGTTTTACTATGATATGAAGAGGTAGGAATATCCAGGGAGCATCACGTAACCTTGCTGTGAAATGACCAAAGTATGGAACTAGGTGAGCCACGACTACTACCCTTTGTCTTCAGTCGGAAAAGACACGGCCGGGGTCCCTGTCCGTTAAGAAACTGAGCTAGGAGTACATGTTCTGTCAGAACAAGGTCTCTTGTAGTGAAGTCGAAGTTGGGCGGCGTGAGGCACATCGAGGACCGCTGCATCGTCTGATCTGGACAAACAGCTGAATTGCATCTTCCTAAAAAGAAATGACACACAAGAGAGCGCTTTATTTCATTATTAAAGCCATAAGATTAAGATTAGTATCACTCCCTCCGTTCCATATTTGATCGTCACTGATTCAGTAGAAGCAATCTTCAAAAACCAACGCCCGGCATTGGTCTGGGTAGAATTAAGCTAGAAACCTACTATACCAAACTTCTACTAGCGCTCAGCACCAACTCATCGGCAACTTTAATAAACACTATCTTCACCTATGTAAGTACACAAAAGATTGGATTATTATCGATCAAGATTATTCTGGCAGAGTGATGAGGACAGTCAGAAATACATATTATCTAAATGGAATATTATTTGTAGGCCTAAGGACCAGGGAGGTATGGGGATTGAGAATTTGGAAGTAAAGAATAGATGTTTGCTGAGCAAGTGGCTATTCCGACTTTCTATAGAGACAGAGGGTATGTGGGTACAAATCTTACGTAAGAAGTACCTACAATCTAAAACCTTGGCTCAGGTTAATGTTAAAGCTAATGACTCACCATTCTCGAAAGAGTTGATGAAAGTAAGGTCAGCCTTTTTCCACAGGACTAAATTTATTATTGGAAATAGTGAGGGGACACGATTCTGGGAGGATACCTGGTTGGGGGACAGGCCTCTAGCTATCCAGTATCCAACCTTATACAATTCAGTGCAACGTAAGGATGCATATGTTGCAACTATTCTACAATCCAACCCTCTGAATATCCAGTTTCGTAGAGCTTTGATTGGGCACCGTTGGGAGGACTGGCTCCACTTGGTGAGGAGACTCATGGATGTCCAATTATCACAAGAGTCTGATGAGGTTCTTTGGAAGCTTACGAAGAGCGGTATTTTTACGGTCAAATCTATGTATCTAGATCTTATTGATACTATTACCATCTCCAAATCTATTAATATTTGGAAAGTCAAGGTACCATTAAGGATCAAAGTCTTCATGTGGTTTGTACACAAGAGGGTGATCCTTACTAAGGATAACTTGGCTAAACGAAATTGGGGAGGCAGCACTAAATGTTGCTTCTATGATAATGAAGAAAATATTAAACATGTTTTTCTCCAATGTCCACTGGCGAGAACCTTATGGCACACAATACATATAGCCTTTAACATTATGCCTCCAGATAACATTGACACGTTATTTGGAACGTGGCTAGATGGAGTAGACATGCCGATTGCAAAACAAATTCGTATAGGAGTTTGTGCACTTCTTTGGGAAAGAAGTTGATTTGTCGGCCATTTGCAGAGAGATTTCACAGAGTGTCAACTTAGCCTGTTCAAGTCTACGATAAAGAGAGAGAGGCATAATACTAACACCGGCTCCAAGGTCACGTAAAGCAGTTCTAACGTAGTTGCCTTTAATGGAGCAAGGTATAGTGGGCACACCAGTATCACCTAGTTTCTTAGGAGTTCCACCCTTGAAGGTATAATTAGCGAGCATGGTGGAAATCTCAACCTCAGGTATCCTCCTTTTATTAGTCACAATATCCTTCATGTACTTAGCATACGGAGACATTTTGAGCATATCTGTCAAACGCATTTCCAGAAAGACAAGTCTGATCATTTCAACGAATCGCTCAAAATCCTCATCATCCTTTTTCTTGGATGGTTTGCGAGGAAAGGGCATGGGTTTCTGAACCCATGGTTCCCTTTCTTTACCATGATTCCTAGCAGTGATGTCATTCTTATCGTATCTATTATTCTTAGGCTGTGGGTTATCAAGATCAATAGGTTCAATCTCCACATCCTTATCATTGCTAGGTTCAGCATCTTCATGAACATCACTATCGATATCATCATTAGGCTCATGTTCATCACCAGATTGTGTTTCAGCATCAGAGATAGAGACATCGTTTGGAATCTCAGGTGTAGCAGCAACAGGGTTGCTAGCGTGCAAATCCCTGTGATCTTTCTTCTTCTCTCTAGGATGACTAGGTGCATCAGTGCTAACTCCTTGAGAATCTTGTTCAATTCTCTTCGGATGACCCTCAGGATACAAAGGTTCCTGGGTCATTCTACCGCCTCTAGTGACGATTCTGACAGAATTGTCATTCAACTCATTGAGCAAGTCATTCTGAGCTTTAAGTATTTGTTCTACCTGAGTAGTAACCATATAGGCATGTTTACTCAGAAGCTTAAGATCATTGACGTTTCTGTCCACACAAGCACTTAAATGACTAAGCATACGAGCATTCTGTTCCAATTGTCTGCTAACATAATCATTGAAACTCTGTTGTTTGGCAACAAAGTTATCAAAATCATCCAAGCATAAGCTAGCAGGTTTATCAAAAGGAATATCACTCTCATTGAATCTACGAAGAGAATTTACCTCCACTACCTATATCAGGTTATCAAGACCATAGATCTCTTCGATAGGTGGTAGATTTTTGACATCTTCAGATGTAATGCCTTTCTCTTTCATAGATTTCTTAGCTTCTTGCATATCTTCAGGACTGAGGAATAGAATATCTCTTTTCTTCGGAGTTGGCTTAGGAGGTGGTTCAGGAATATTCCAAGCATTCCCATTGCACAAGATATTATTCAATAGAATCTCAGCTTGTTCTACAGTTCGTTCCCTAAAAACACAACTAACACAACTATCTAGGTGGTCTCTAGAAGCATTGGTAAGTCCATTATAGAAGATATCAAGTATTTCATTCTTCTCGAGAGGGTGATCAGGTAAAGCATTCAGTAGTTGGACGAGCCTCCCCCAAGCTTGTGGGAGACTCTCTTCTTCAACTTGTGCAAAGTTGTATATTTCCTGCAAGGCGGCTTGCTTCTTATGGGCAGGGAAATATTTTTCAGAGAAGTAGTAGACCATATCCTGGGGGCTACGCACACAACCAGGAGCAAGAGAAGTGAACCAGGTCTTAGCATCATCCTTTAGCGATAAAGGAAATAGCTTGAGGATATAGTAGTGGCGGATCTTTTCCTCACTCGTGAATAGGGTTGATATATAGTGCAGTTTGGTAAGATGGGCTACAACCGTTTCAGACTCATAACCGTGAAAATGATTAGATTCGACCAGAGTGATTAACTCAGGGTCGACAGAGAATTCATAATCCTTATCGATCACAAAGATAGGCGAAGTAGAAAACTTCGGGTCGTATTTCATCCTAGCGTTCAGAGATTTTTCTTTCCACTTGCGCAGTAAATTCTCAACATCATAGATATCCTTACACGCAAGAAAATCCTCAGCTATCTCTCCCTCCATAACATAACACTCAGGCATATGAGGCAATTCAAGTCTAGGAGAGATAGTTCTAGCAGGCAAAATAGCAGGTTCTACTTCAATAGTATCAGCAGTTTCACAAGTATCATCACATCTAACAGCAACTCTAGCAATTTGTGCATCAAGGAATGCACCTAGTGGCAAAGCAGTATCAAGCATAGCATCATCATAAGCATCATGGGCAGCAGAAGTAGCATCATCAAGCACAAGCAACATATCAAGATTTCTAGCAGGGTGGTGTCGCAAACTTACTCATAACTGAAGGTGAATCAAGTGCAGAGCAAGATGGTAGTTCCTTACCTGTCCTCGTAGTTGAGGGCAAGACTTTAGTTTTTGGATCTATCGGATTCCTCATAGTGACCAGTAGACGCAAATCCCAAGTGACTCAGAGAATATAGTTGTGCTTCCCCGGCAACGGCGCCAGAAAATAGTCTTGATAACCCACAAGTATAGGGGATCGCAACAGTCTTCGAGGGTAGAGTATTCAACCCAAATTTATTGATTCGACTCAAGGGGAAGCCAAAGAATATTCTCAAGTATTAGCAGTTGAGTTGTCAATTCAACCACACCTGAAAGATTTAGTATCTGCAGCAAAGTATCAGTAGCAAGATAGTACGATAGCAGCAGTAGCAACAGTAACCAGTAGCAGCAGAGTAACAGCAGTAGCAACAGAGTAACAGTAGCAATATTGACAGCAGTAGCAGCAAAGTAACGTACCAAGGACCAGTAGTAAAAGACTCGTAGGCATTGGATCGGTGATGGATGATTATGCCGGATGCTATTCATCATGCAACAGTTATAACACGGAGAGATAAGTAACTAGCTCCAGTTCGTCAATCTAATGTAGGCATGTATTCCGTATGTAGTCATACGTGCTTAGGGAAAAGAACTGGCATGACATATATTGTCCATCCATCCCATGGCAGCGGGGTCCTAATGGAAACTACGGGATATTAAGGTTCTCCTTTTAATAAAGAACCGGACCAATGCATTAACACTTGGTGAATACATGAACTCCTCATACTATGGTCATCTCCGGGAGTGGTTCCGTCTATTGTCAATCCGGGGTTGCCGGGTCATAACACATAGTAGGTGACTACAACTAGCAATATAGGATCAAGAACACACATATATTGGCGACAACATAATAGGTCCAAATCTATTAATATTTGGAAAGTCAAGGTACAATTAAGGATCAAAGTCTTCATGTGGTTTGTACACAAGAGGGTGATCCTTACTAAGGATAACTTGGCTAAACGAAATTGGGGAGGCAGTGATGACCCACAAGTATAGGGGGTCAATCGTAGTCCTTTCGATAAGTAAGAGTGTCGAACCCAACGAGGAGCAGAAGGATCTGACAAGTGGTTTTCAGCAAGGAAAAATCTGCACGCACTAAAGTTGTCGGTAACAAGTGATTGTGTGGTGAGATGATTCGTAGCAAGCAACAAGTAACAAAAGTAGCAACGGTGCAGCAAGTGGCCCAATCCCTTTTGTAGCAAGGGACAAGCCTGGACAAAGTCTTATAGGAGGAAAAACGTTCCCGAGGACACACAAGAATTTCTGTCATGCTAGTTTTCATCATGTTCATATGATTCGCGTTCGTTACTTTGATAGTTTGATATGTGGGTGGACCGGCGCTTGGGTACTGCCCTTACTTGGACAAGCATCCCACTTATGATTAACCCCTCTCGCAAGCATCCGCAACTACGAAAGAAGAATTAAGACAAAGTCTAACCATAGCATTAAACTAGTGGATCCAAATCAGCCCCTTACGAAGCAACGCATAAACTAGGGTTTAAGCTTCTGTCACTCTAGCAACCCATCATCTACTTACTACTTCCCAATGCCTTCCTCTAGGCCCAAATAATGGTGAAGTGTTATGTAGTCGACGTTCACATAACACCACTAGAGGAAAAACAACATACAACATATTAAAATACCGAACGAATACCAAATTCACATGACTATTATTAGCATGACTTATCCCATGTCCTCAGGAACAAAAGTAACTACTCACAAAGCATAATCATAATCATGATCAGAGGTGTAATGAGTAGCATCAAGGATCTGAACATAAACTCTTCCACCAAATAATCCAACTAGCATCAACTACAAAGAGTAATCAACACTACTAGCAACCTTACAAGTACCAATCGGAGTCGCGAGACGGAGATTGGTTACAAGAGATGAACTAGGGTTTGGAGATGAGATGGTGCTGATGAAGATGTTGATGGTGACGAGTCCCCTCCGATGAGAGGAGTGTTGGTGATGACGATGGCGTCAATTTCCCCCTCCGGGAGGGAAGTTTCCCCGACAGGATCTGTTGGGGAACGTCGCATGGGAAACAAAAAATTTCCTACGCGCACGAAGACCTATCATGGTGATGTCCATCTACGAGAGGGGATATTCGATCTACGTACCCTTGTAGATCGCACAGCAGAAGCGTTAGTGAACGCGGTTGATGTAGTGGAACGTCCTCACGTCCCTCGATGCGCCCCGCGAACCGTCCCGCGATCAGTCCCACGATCTAGTGCCGAACGGACGGCACCTCCGCGTTCAGCACACGTACAACTCGACGATGATCTCGGCCTTCTTGATCCAGCAAGAGAGATGGAGAGGTAGATGAGTTCTCCGACAGCGTGACGGCGCTCCGGAGGTTAGTGATGATCTAATCTCAGCAGGGCTCCGCCCGAGCTCCGCAGAAACGCGATCTAGAGGTTAAACCGTGGAGATATGTGGTCAGGCTGCCGTGGCAAAGTTGTCTCAAATCAGCCCTAAAACCTCCGTATATATAGGTGGGAGAGGGGGGGACTTGCCTTGGGGCTCAAGGATCCCCAAGGGGTTCGGCCGAGCCAAGGGGGGGGGGAGTCCTCCCCTTCCAAACCGAATGCAACTAGGTTTGGAAGGAGGAGTCCTTCCCCCTTTTCCCACCTCCCCTTTTTTTCTTTTTCTCTTTGATTTTCTTCCTATGGCGCATAGGGCCTTCTTGGGCTGTCCCACCAGCCCACCAAGGGCTGGTGCGCCACCCCCAAGGCCTATGGGCTTCCCCGGGGAGGGTTGCCCCCCCCCCCCCCCCGGTGAACACCTGGAACACATTCGTCATTCCCGGTACATTCCCGGTAACTCCCAAAACCTTCTGGTAATCAAATGAGGTCATCCTATATATCAATCTTCGTTTCTGGACCATTCCGGAAACCCTCGTGACGTCCGTGATCTCATCCGGGACTCCATAACCAACCATATAACTCAAATACGCATAAAACAACGTCTAACCTTAAGTATGCAGACCCTGCGGGTTCGAGAACTATGCAGACATGACCCGAGTGACTCCTCGGTCAATATCCAATAGCGGGACCTGGATGCCCATATTGGATCCCAAATATTCTACGAAGATCTTATCGTTTGAACCTCAGTGCCAAGGATTCATATAATCCCGTATGTCATTCCCTTTGTCCTTCGGTATGTTACTTGCCCGAGATTCGATCGTCAGTATCCGCATACCTATTTCAATCTCGTTTACCGGCAAGTCTCTTTACTCGTTCCGTAATACAAGATCCCGCAACTTACACTAAGTCACATTGCTTGCAAGGCTTGTGTGTGATGTTCTATTACCGAGTGGGCCCCGAGATACCTCTCCGTCACACGGAGTGACAAATCCCAGTCTCGATCCATACTAACTCAACGAACACCTTCGGAGATACCTGTAGAGCATCTTTATAGTCACCCAGTTACGTTGCGACGTTTGATACACAAAAAGCATTCCTCCGGTGTCAGTGAGTTATATGATCTCATGGTCATAGGAACAAATACTTGACACGCAGAAAACAGTAGCAACAAAATGACACGATCAATATGCTACTTCTATTAGTTTGGGTCTAGTCCATCACGTGATTCTCCTAATGACGTGATCCAGTTATCAAGCAACAACACCTTGTTCATAATCAGAAGACCCTGACTATCTTTGATCAACTGGCTAGCCAACTAGAGGCTTGCTAGGGACAGTTGTTTGTCTATGTATCCACACATGTATATAAGTCTTCATTCAATACAATTATAGCATGGATAATAAACGATTATCTTGATACAGGAATTACAATAATAACTATATTTATTATTGCCTCTAGGGCATAATTCCAACAGTCTCCCACTTGCACTAGAGTCAATAATCTAGCCCTCACATCATCATGCGAATTACATTGTAATAAATCTAACACCCATACAGTTCTGGTGTTGATCATGCTTTGCCCGTGGAAGAGGTTTAGTCAGCGGGTCTGCTACATTCAGATCCGTGTGCACTTTGCATATATTTATGTCCTCCCCTTCGACGTAGTCGCGGATGAGGTTGAAGCGTCGTTTGATGTGTCTGGACTTCTTGTGAAACCGTGGTTCCTTTGCTAGGGCAATGGCACCCGTGTTGTCACAGAACAAGGTTATTGGATTCAGTGCGCTTGGCACTACTCCAAGATCCGTCATGAACTGCTTCATCCAGACACCCTCCTTAGCCGCCTCCGAGGCAGCCATGTACTCCGCTTCACATGTAGAATCTGCTACGATGCTTTGCTTGGAACTGCACCAGCTTACCGCACCCCCATTAAGAATAAATACGTATCTGGTCTGCGACTTAGAGTCGTCCGGATCTGTGTCAAAGCTTGCATCGACGTAACCCTTTACGGCGAGCTCTTCGTCACCTCCATACACGAGAAACATCTCCTTAGTACTTTTCAGGTACTTCAGAATATTCTTGACCGCCGTCTAGTGATCCACTCCTGGATTACTCTGGAAACTGCCTGCCATACTTATGGCCAAGCTAACGTCCGGTCTAGTGCACAACATTGCATACATGATAGAACCTATGGCTGAAGCATAGGGGACGGTGCTCATATGCTCTCTATCCTCATCAGTTGCTGGGCACTGAGTCTTACTCAATCTCGTACCTTGTAAAATTGGCAAGAACCCTTTCTTGGACTGTTCCATTTTGAACCTCTTCAAAACTTTATCAAGGTATGTGCTTTGTGAAAGTCCTATCAGGCGTTTCGATCTATCCCTGTAGATCTTAATGCCTAGAATGTAAGCAGCTTCTCCTAGGTCCTTCATAGAGAAACTTTTATTCAAGTAATCCTTTATGCTCTCCAAAAACTCTACGTTGTTTCCAATCAGCAATATGTCATCCACATATAATATTAGAAACGCCACAGAGCTCCCACTCACTTTCTTGTAAATACAAGATTCTCCAACCACTTGTATAAACCCAAATGCTTTGATCACCTCATCAAAGCGTTTGTTCCAACTCCGAGATGCTTGCACCAGCCCATAAATGGATCGCTGGAGCTTGCCCACCTTGTTAGCATTCTTAGGATCGACAAAACCTTCGGGTTGCATCATATACAACTCTTCCTTAAGGAAACCGTTAAGGAACGCCGTTTTGACATCCATCTGCCAGATTTCATAATCGAAAAATGCAGCTATTGCTAACATGATTCTGCAGGATTTAAGCATCGCCACGGGTGAGAATGTCTTATCGTAGTCAACTCCTTGAACTTGTGAAAAACCCTTTGCCACAAGTCGAGCTTTATAAACGGTCACATTGCCGTCAGCGTCCGTCTTCTTCTTAAAGATCCATTTGTTCCGAATAGCCTTGCGGCCCTCAGGTAGTACTTCCAAAGTCCATACTTTGTTCTCATACATGGATCCTATCTCGGACTTCATGGCCTCTAGCCATTTGTTGGAATCTGGGCCCACCATTGCTTCTTCATAATTTGCAGGTTCATTGTTGTCTAACAACAATTTTGACAAAACAGGATTACCGTACCACTCAGGAGCAGCACGTGGTCTCGTCGACCTGCGTGGTTCGACAGGAACTTGAACCGGAGTTTCATGATCATCATCATTAACTTCCTCCTCAACCGGCGTCGCAACGACAAAGGTTTCCCCTTGCCCTGCGCCACCATCTAGAGGGATGAGAGGTTCGACAACCTCATCAAGTTCTATCTTCCTCCCACTCAATTGTCTCGAGAGAAACTCCTTCTCGAGAAATGCTCCGTTTTTAGCAACAAACACTTTGCCCTCGGATTTGAGATAGAAGGTGTACCCTACTGTCTCTTTTGGGTAACCTATGAAGATGCACTTTTCCGCTTTTGGGTTCCAGCTTTTCAGGCTGAAGCTTTTTGACATAAGCATCACATCCCCAAACTTTAAGAAACGACAACTTTGGCCTTTTGCCATACCACAGTTCATATGGTGTCGTCTCAACGGATTTTGATGGTTCCCTATTTAAAGTGAATGCAGCTGTGTCTAATGCATAACCCCAAAACGATAACGGCAAATCAGTAACAGACATCATAGATCGCACCATCTCTAATAAAGTACGATTACGACGTTCGGACACACCATTTCGCTGTGGTGTTCCAGGCGGTGTCAACTGTGAAACAATTCCACATTGTCTTAAGTGAGCACCAAACTCGAAACTCAGATATTCACCCCCACGATCAGACCGTAGGAACTTGATCTTCTTGTTATGATGATTTTCAACTTCACTCTGAAATTGCTTGAACTTTTCAAATGTTTCAGACTTGTGCTTCATTAAGTAGACATAACCATATCTACTCAAAACGTCAGTGAAGGTGAGAAAATAACGATATCCGCCGCGTGCCTCTACGCTCATCGGACCGCACACATCGGTATGTATGATTTCCAACAAGTCACTTGCACGCTCCATTGTTCCGGAGAACGGAGTTTTAGTCATCTTGCCCATGAGGCATGGTTCGCACGTGTCAAGTGAATCAAAGTCAAGTGACTCCAAAAGTCCATCGGCATGGAGTTTCTTCATGCGCTTTACACCAATATGACCTAAGCGGCAGTGCCACAAAAATATGGCGCTATCATTGTTAACTCTAACTCTTTTGGTCTCAATGTTATGTATGTGTGTATCACTATCAAGATTCAATATGAACAATCCTCTCACATTGGGTGCATGACCATAAAAGATGTTACTCATAGAAATAGAACAACCATTATTCTCTGACTTAAAAGAGTAACCGTCTCGCAATAAACAAGATCCAGATATAATGTTCATGCTCAACGCAGGCACTAAATAACAATGATTCAAGTTCATAACTAATCCTGATGGTAACTGAAGTGAAACTGTGCCGATGGCGATTGCATCAACCTTGGAACCATTTCTTACGAGCATCGTCACTCCATCTTTCGCCAGCCTTCGTCTATTCCACAGTTCCTGTTTCGAGTTGCAAATATGAGCAACAGAACCGGTATCGAATACCTAGGCACTACTATGAGAGCCGGTTAAGTACACATCAATAACATGTATATCAAATATACCTGATTTTTCTTTGGCCGCCTTCTTATCAGCCAGATACTTGGGGCAGTTGCGCTTCCAGTGACCCATACCCTTGCAATAGTAGCACTCTCTTTCAGGCTTAGGTCCAGCTTTGGGTTTCTTCGTCGAATTGGCAACAGGCTTGCCGCTCTTCTTTGAATTACCCTTCTTGCCTTTGCCGTTTCTCTTGAAACTAGTGGTCTTATTCACCATCAACACTTGATGCTCTTTACGGAGTTCAGACTCTGCGACTTTCAGCATCGCAAACAACTCGCCGGGTGACTTGTTCATCCCTTGCATGTTGTAGTTCAACACAAAGCCCTTATAGCTTGGCGGTAGTGATTGAAGGATTCTGTCAGTGATAGCCTCTTGCGGGAGTTCAATCCCCAGCTCAGCTAGACGGTTTGAGTACCCAGACATTTTGAGAACATGTTCACTGACAGACGAGTTCTCCTCCATCTTGTAAGCATAGAATTTATCGTAGGTCTCATACCTCTCGATCCGGGCGTTCTTCTAAAAGATGAACTTCAACTCCTGGAACATCTCAAATGCTCCATGATGCTCAAAGCGACGTTGAAGTCCCGGTTCTAAGCCATACAAGACTGCACATTGAACTACTGAGTAGTCCTCCTTACGTGTTAACCAAGCGTTCTTAACATCCTGGTCAGCCGTAGTGGGTGGTTCATCTCCTAGCGCAGCATTAAGGACATAATCCTTCTTCCCAGCTTGTAAGATTAGCTTAAGATTACGAGCCCAGTCTACAAAGTTGCTTCCATCATCTTTCAACTTAGCTTTCTCTAGGAACGTATTAAAATTCAGGGTGACTGTCGCGTGAGCCATGATCTACAACACAAATATATTCAAAGTGGACTTAGACTATGTTCAATATAATTAGAGTTTAACTTAATCAAATTACTCGCTAAACTCCCACTCAAAAAGTACATCTCTCTAGTCATTTGAGTGGTTCATGATCCACTTACACTAGCTCAAGTCCGATCATCACGTGAGTTGAGTATAGTTTCAGTGGTAAGTATTCCTATGCTAATCATATCATCTATATGATTCATGATCGACCTTTTGGTCTCATGTGTTCCGAGGCCATGTCTGCACATGCTAGGCTCATCAATCTTAACCCGAGTGTTCCGCGTGTGCAACTGTTTTGCACCCGTTGTATGTGAACGTTGAGTCTATCACACCCGATCATCACGTGGTGTCTCGAAACGACGAACTGTAGCAACGGTGCACAGTCGGGGAGAACACAATTTCGCGACTACTAGTAACCTACAAGTACCAATCGGAGTCGCGAGACGGAGATTGGTTACAAGAGATGAACTAGGGTTTGGAGATGAGATGGTGCTGATGAAGATGTTGATGGTGACGAGTCCCCTCCGATGAGAGGAGTGTTGGTGATGACGATGGCGTCAATTTCCCCCTCCGGGAGGGAAGTTTCCCCGACAGGATCTGTTGGGGAACGTCGCATGGGAAACAAAAAATTTCCTACGCGCACGAAGACCTATCATGGTGATGTCCATCTACGAGAGGGGATATTCGATCTACGTACCCTTGTAGATCGCACAGCAGAAGGGTTAGTGAATGCGGTTGATGTAGTGGAACGTCCTCACGTCCCTCGATCCGCTCCGCGAACCGTCCCGCGATCAGTCCCACGATCTAGTGCCGAACGGACGGCACCTCCGCGTTCAGCACACGTACAGCTCGACGATGATCTCGGCCTTCTTGATCCAGCAAGAGAGACTGAGAGGTAGATGAGTTCTCTGACAGTGTGACGGCGCTCCGGAGGTTGGTGGTGATCTAATCTCAGCAGGGCTCCGCCCGAGCTCCGCAGAAACGCGATCTAGAGGTAAAACCGTGGAGATATGTGGTCGGGCTGCTGTGGCAAAGTTGTCTCAAATCAGCCCTGAAACCTCCGTATATATAGGTGGGAGAGGGGGGGCCTTGCCTTGGGGCTCAAGGATCCCCAAGGGGTTCGGTCGAGCCAAGGGGGGAGTCCTCCCCTTCCAAACCGAATCCAACTAGGTTTGGAAGGAGGAGTCCTTCCCCCTTTTCCCACCTCCCCCTTTTTTCTCTTTGATTTTCTTCCTATGGCGCATAGAGCCTTCTTTGGCTGTCCCACCAGCCCACCAAGGGCTGGTGCGCCACCCCCAAGGCCTATGGGCTTCCCCGGGGTGGGTTGCCCCCACCCCCCCGGTGAACACCCGGAACCCATTCGTCATTCCCGGTACATTCCCGGTAACTCCAAAAACCTTCCGGTAATCAAATGAGGTCATCCTATATATCAATCTTCATTTCCGGACCATTCCGGAAACCCTCGTGACATCTGTGATCTCATCCGGGACTCCGAACAACATTCGGTAACCAACCATATAACTCAAATACGCATAAAACAACGTCTAACCTTAAGTGTGCCGACCCTACGGGTTCGAGAACTATGCAGACATGACCCAAGTGACTCCTTGGTCAATATCCAATAGCGGGACCTGGATGCCCATATTGGATCCCACATATTCTACGAAGATCCATTCATTTGAACCTCAGTGCCAAGGATTCATATAATCCCGTATGTCATTCCCTTTGTCCTTCGGTATGTTACTTGCCCGAGATTCGATCGTCAGTATCCGCATACCTATTTCAATCTTGTTTACCGGCAAGTCTCTTTACTCGTTCCGTAATACAAGATCCCGCAACTTACACTAAGTCACATTGCTTGCAAGGCTTGTGTGTGATGTTGTATTACCGAGTGGGCCCCGAGATACCTCTCCGTCACACGGAGTGACAAATCCCAGTCTCGATCCATACTAACTCAACGAACACCTTCGGAGATACCTGTAGAGCATCTTTATAGTCACCCAGTTACGTTGCGAAGTTTGATACACACAAAGCATTCCTCCGGTGTCAGTGAGTTATATGATCTCATGGTCATAGGAACAAATACTTGACACGCAGAAAACAGTAGCAACAAAATGACACGATCAATATGCTACGTCTATTAGTTTGGGTCTAGTCCATCACGTGATTCTCCTAATGACGTGATCCAGTTATCAAGCAACAACACCTTGTTCATAATCAGAAGACCCTGCCTATCTTTGATCAACTGGCTAGCCAACTAGAGGCTTGCTAGGGACAGTGTTTTGTCTATGTATCCACACGTGTATATAAGTCTTCATTCAATACAATTATAGCATGGATAATAAACGATTATCTTGATACAGGAATTATAATAATAACTATATTTATTATTGCCTCTAGGGCATAATTCCAACAGGATCGTCCCGCCGGAGCTCTAGATTGGTTCTGCTCAAGTTCCGCCTCGTGGCGGCGGCGAAACCACGAAAAAGCTCCCTTCTGATTTTTTTCCTGGACGAAACCCTCCATATAGCAAAAGAGGGGGGCCAGTGGGCCAGTACGCTGCCCACAAGCCCCCGTGGCGCGACCTGGGGGGTGGCCGCACCGTGCAGGCTTGTGGGCACCGCCTGGTGCCCCTCCGGCACGTCTTCGGCCCAGTATTTTTTATAAATTGGAAAAAAAATCTCCGTTGATTTTCACGGTGTTTGGAGTTGCGCATAATAGGTATATCAACTTTGCTCCACTTTCAGGCCAGAATTCCAGTTGCCGGTATTCTCCCTCTTCATGTAAACCTTGCAAAATAAGAGAGAAAATGCATAAGAATAGTACCGTGAAGTGAAATAACAGCCAAAGAAGCGATAAATAATAACATGAAAACATGATGCAAAATGGACGTATCAACTCCCCCAAGCTTAGACCTGGCTTGTCCTCAAGCGAAAGCCGAGCTCAATAAATATGTCCACATGTTTAGGGAGAGAGGTGTCAATAAAACAAGATACGAACATGCATGCATCATGATCAAAACAGCAATACCAACATATAATCTCTCATGCTAAAGTGATAATTCCTTCACAAAGTAAAGCATGGATCAAGAACCTTACCAGGAAGTAACAACCGGTAGCCTTTAGTCATTGAAGCAATTGCAATTTATCACAACATTAGAAAGAGTCAAATAAGAGATTGTAAAGCAAATCCACATACTCAATCATTCTTTCATTCTCTACAATTGCTACAACTCACGTGGTACTCATGAGATCAAAGTTTCAGCTGGACACAGAGAAAGATAGGGGCTTACAGTTTTGCCTCCCAATTTCTTACCTCAAGGGTAATGTCAACAATAATAATTCATGAATGCCTACCACCAAGTTGACATATGAATATAGATCTTTCCCAAGCATGTGACGGTAGCCAAGACAAATGCAAAATAAGGAATTGGTGAAGATCACCATGACTCTTTCAGGGACAAACAATAAAAGTACAAGATAGGCCCTTCGCAGAGGGAAGCAGAGGTTGTCATGCGCTTTTGAGGTTTGGATGCGTGTCCTCTTAGTGCGGAGGAACGTCACTTTATATTGCCTCCTGTGATAAGGAACTTTATTATGTAGTCTGTCGTTTTTATGTCTTCCCCATCACAAGTTCGTATAAAGCTTATTTTCCCCACACTAATAGATCATACATATTAGAGAGCATTTTTTATTGCTTGCACCGATGACAACTTACTTGAAGGATCTTATTCAATGAATAGGTAGGTATGGTGGACACTCATGGCAAAACTGGGTTGAAGGTTTATGGATGCACAAGTAGTATCTCTACTTAGTGCGGGAGTTTTGGCTAATGTGAGGTGGAAGCAATCGTCACATGCTAAGGGATCTCTAATCATATAACATTGTTCAGAGCCAAGCAAACACAATCCATTACGTTGTCTTCCTTGTCCAACATCTACTTCTAGGCATGCAATAGTTTGGTGAGTGTTCACAATCATAGATGGTGTCAGAGATGATATATTTATATGTGAACCTCTCCTTCCTTATCACTTCCTATTAATTGCAACAATGACCAAGGTCTATGTTTTCCTACCCTCAACCAGTTTCAATCATCATTCTTTTTATATGTGAAGCCATCACTTCCCATAAGATCATTACATGATCTTTCATGCTTTTGTTCTATTCTCACTCTTTTGATCATGGCAAGAGGCAAAGCCCTTCAACTAAGACACTCTTTATTATATGACTCACGAGCAAGAATACATCGGGGGTGACACAAAGCTAAACTCAAAACTAAAACACTACAACTTTTACTCAACTAGAGAAAAAGAAAACTGAAAAGGAAAACTAAAACAAAGGTAAAGGCAAAAGATGTGATGGTGATACGATACCGGGGCAACTCCCCCAAGCTTGGCACAAGCCAAGGGGATTGCCCATACCAATGCTCAGTTGTCTTCCTTTGGTGGTGGTGGTGGAGTTGTTGCAGTCTTTGACTCTAAGAGGGCCATTAATCTTTGATTTATGCCTTGGAGATCTGCGATATGTTTTTCCAGCAAAACAACTTCACGAGTGAGACAAGTATTGCGAGCACGAGTTGTTTCATAAAACCTCAAGAGTTCAATCAAGGATGGAGACAGTAGGTGGAGGTAGGGTTGGAGGAAATCCACTCCTTCAACTTCTTCCTTGTTGAGCACAGATTGCACTTCATCCCATGCCTGATCCTTCTCCTTGGCTTTGCCCGTGTTTTCTTTAGGTAGCCTCTCTCTAGCCTCCATGAACTCCATCCTTTTCAGATCAGCATGAACTTCCCCATAGATTTGATGGAGGTTGTTCTCCCCACAGATTCCTGGGAAGACATCTTGACCTAGATTTGCGGCAGAAAACAAGCTCGAAACGAAAAATAGAAGAAATCTGCGTGATGCAGGGGTCAGACCAAACGGAAGTATATATAATGATTTTTTCCAGACCAGAAGGAGTCCCCTGCACGAAAATGGAGTCCGCTAAGCGCACGAGGTGGCCACAAGCCCTCACGGTGCAGCCAGGGGGTGGGCCCGCGCCGTGCACGCTTGTCGCCTGCTCGCGCACTTTCCGGATTACTTCCAATTTTTGTATTTTTTCAAATATTCCAAAATGGAGAAAATTTCCTATTGGAAAAGTTTTGGACTCTGTTTTCTTACCGAATCTCATACCTCTTTGTTTTCAGAGTCTGAAACAGGCTGATAAATGTCCCTTAGGTATTCTTCCGGAGTTATGGTATTGATGATATTGCTTTCAACATTTATGGGACTACCTGAGATATAATGCTTGATTCTCTGCCCATTTACCACTCTCGGATAATTACCTTCCGTGTTGTTGATCTTGATAGCACCAGAACGATATACTTCCTCAACAACATAGGGACCTTCCCATTTAGAGAGAAGCTTTCCTGCAAAGAATCTTAGACAAGAGTTATATAGCAAGACATAATCACCTACATTGAACTCACGCTTTTGTATCCTCTTATCAAGCCACCTCTTAACCTTCTCTTTGAACAGCTTGGCATTCTCATATGCCTGAGTTCTCCACTCATCAAGAGAGCTAATGTCAAATAATCTCTTCTCACCGGCAAGTTTGAAATCAAAGTTGAGCTCTTTGATTGCCCAATAAGCTTTATGCTCTAGCTCAAGAGGTAAGTCACATGCTTTCCCATACACCATTTTGTACAGAGACATGCCCAAGGGATTCTTATAGGCAGTTCTACAAGCCCACAGTGCATCATCGAGCTTCCTAGACCAATTCTTTTTAGACCTGTTGAAAGTCTTTTGCAGAATTAGTTTAATCTCTCTATTGCTTAGCTCTACTTGACCACTGGACCGAGGGTGATAGGGAGACGCAATTCTATGGTTGACATCGTACTTAACAAGCGTTTTACGAAAAGCACCATGAATGAAGTGTGAACCACCATCAGTCATTAGATATCTAGGGACTCCAAATCTAGGGAAGATAACTTCTTTCAGCATCTTGATAGAGGTGTTGTGATCAACACTACTAGTGGGGACAGCTTCTACACACTTAGTGACGTAATCAACAGCAACTAGGATATGCGTATACCCATTTGATTTTGGAAAAGGTCCCATATAATCAAAGCCCCTGACGGGCATCCTTGAAGAGAGTGGGCCAATAGAAACCTGATTGCAATACCTTGTGTGCAGTTCTATCTCCTGCATGGTGTCCTCCGTACGCTTCGGAGTGACACTTCTGTAGGATTTGTCCCTGTTCATGTTCAGGTACACAACGTCTAATAACACCATCTACTCGTTCCTTATAAAGGCGAGGATCATCCCAAAAGTAATGTCTCAAGTCAAATAAGAATTTCTTCTTTTGCTGGTACGTGCAACTAGGTGGTATGTATTTGGCAACGATATAGTTTGCATAATCAGCATACCACGATGCACTACGTGAAGCATTGATGACATTCAGTTGCTCATCGAGAAAGCTATCATCAATAGGTTGTGGGTCATCAAGAACGTTCTCCAACCTAGACAAGTTATCTGCTACTGGGTTATCAGCACCCTTTCTGTCGACAACGTGCAAATCAAATTCTTGTAGCAAGAGTACCCATCTGATAAGTCTAGGTTTAGCGTCCTTCTTCTCCATGAGGTACTTAATAACAGCATGATCAGTGTAAATAGTGACTTTGGAATCAACTATGTAAGACCTGAACTTTTCACATGCAAACACGACTGCTAAAAATTCCTTCTCCGTAGTGGCATAGTTTCTCTGGGCACTGTCTAGAGTTTTACTAGCGTAGTGGATAACATTCAACTTCTTATCAACTCTTTGCCCTAGCACAGCACCAACAACATAATCACTAGCGTCACACATGATCTCAAAAGGCAAGTTCCAATCAGGTGGTTGAACAATAGGTGCAGTTATCAAAGCCCTCTTAAGTATTTCGAAGGCTTCCTCACAATCATCGTCAAAGACAAAAGGAATATCCTTTTGCAAGAGATTGGTAAGAGGCCTAGAAATCTTAGAGAAGTCTTTAATGAACCTTCTATAGAAACCAGCATGACCAAGGAAACTTCTTATACCTCTGATATCTGTGGGGTATGGCATTTTCTCGATTGCATCAACCTTAGCCTTATCGACTTCAATACCTCTTTCAGAAATTTTGTGTCCTAAGACGATGCCTTCATTAACCATAAAGTGGCACTTCTCCCAATTCAAGACAAGATTGGTGTCTTTACATCTCTGCAAGACTCGATCAAGGTTGTTGAGGCAATCATCAAAGGAAGACCCGTAAACGGAGAAGTCATCCATGAAAACCTCAACAATCTTTTCACAGAAGTCAGAGAATATAGCCATCATACATCTTTGAAAGGTGGCAGGTGCATTACACAAGCCAAAAGGCATACGTCTATAAGCAAAGGTACCGAAAGGGCAGGTGAAATAGGTTTTCTCCTGATCAGATTGTGCAACTGGTATTTGGGAGAAACCAGAATAACCATCTAGAAAGCAGAAGTGTGTGTGTTTGGATAGTCTTTCTAGAATTTAGTCGATAAAAGGCAGAGGGTAATGATCTTTCCTAGTGGCCTTATTCAATTTCCTAAAATATATCCCCATCCTATAGCGAGTAATAATCCTCTGTTGGATCAATTCATCCTTATCATTAGGGACAACGGTAATGCCTCCCTTCTTAGGAACGCAATGCACCGGACTCACCCAATCGCTATGAGCAACATGATAGATAATACCCGCTTCCAGGAGCTTTAGTATTTCTTTTATTACTACTTCTTTCATCTTAGGATTCAATCTCCTTTGATGATCAGCAACTGGTTTGAATTCAGGATTAGTTTTGATCTTGTGCTGGCATAGAGTGGGACTAATGCCCTTAAGATCATCAAGAATATATCCTATAGCAGCATGGTGCTTCCTCGGAGTTTTTAGTAACTTATTTTCTTCATGCTCCGAGAGGCTAGCACTAATAATAGCCGGATATATCTCTTTTTCATCAAGATAGGCATACTTAAGAGTATCAGGCAACTGTTTAAGCTCGAACATAGGATCACCCTTTGGTGGAGGTGGATCCCCAAGCAGTTCAACAGGCAAGTTATTCTTAAGGATAGGATATTGTTCTAAGACAACTCTATCTATCTCATCCTTTCATCCATATGCATATCATTTTCATGCTCAAGCAAGTATTGCTCTAAGGGATCAGTAGGGGGCACGACAATAGAGGCTAGGGCAATAGTTTCATCCCTACTAGGCAACTCCTTTTCATGAGGTTGTCTACCAGATGAGGCATGAATATAGCATTGATTTAAGCCTCCCCAAGCTCGAGCGATGCTTTCTCTGTCACGAGGACAAAAATTGTAAATATAATTTCGATCACGATGTACTAAATGCATAGGATAAAACTTTGGATGAAATTCCAATTTCAACCGATTGTAGTCCCACGATCCAGTATCATCACATAGCCTATACCATCTCAACGCCTTATCCTTCAAAGATAAAGGAAAGACCTTCTTCTTGACCTCATCCTCGGGCACACCTGCAAGCTTAAATAAACCACAAACCTCATCTACATAGATCAGATGCAAGTCTGGATGTGATGTTCCGTCTCCTATAAAAGGATTAGCCTGCAATTTCTCAAGCATACCCGAAGGAAATTCATAGCAAATATTTTCAGTAGGTGCAGCAGGTTGAGGAGCAACTCTTTGTGCTTCCGTTCGAGGTGAAGATACCCCGAACAAGCCCCTCAAAGGATTAGTATCTGATGACCCACAAGTATAGGGGATCAATCGTAGTCCTTTCGATAAGTAAGAGTGTCGAACCCAACGAGGAGCAGAAGGATCTGACAAGTGGTTTTCAGCAAGGAAAAATTTGCAAGCACTGAAATTGTCGGTAACAAGTGATTGTGTGGTGAGATGATTCGTAGCGAGCAACAAGTAACAAAAGTAGCAACGGTGCAACAAAGTGGCCCAATCCCTTTTGTAGCAAGGTACAAGCCTGAACAAAGTCTTATAGAAGGAAAAACGCTCCCGAGGACACACGGGAATTTTTGTCATGCTAGTTTCATCATGTTCATGTGATTCACGTTCGTTACTTTGATAGTTTGATATGTGGGTGGACCGGCGCTTGGGTACTGCCCTTACTTGGACAAGCATCCCACTTATGATTAACCCCTCTCGCAAGCATCCACAACTACGAAAGAAGAATTAAGACAACGACTAACCATAACATTGAACTAGTGGATCCAAATCAGCCCCTTACGAAGTAATGCATAAACTAGGGTTTAAGCTTCTGTCACTCTAGCACCCATCATCTACTTACTACTTCCCAATGCCTTCCTCTAGGCCCAAATAATGGTGAAGTGTTATGTAGTCGACATTCACATAACACCACTAGAGGAAAAACAACATACAACATATCAAAATACTGAACGAATACCAAATTCACATGACTATTATTAGCATGACTTATCCCATGTCCTCAGGAACAAAAGTAACTACTCACAAAGCATAATCATAATCATGATCAGAGGTGTAATGAGTAGCATCAAGGATTTGAACATAATCTCTTCCACCAAATAATCCAACTAGCATCAACTACAAAGAGTAATCAGCACTACTAGTAACCTTACAAGTACCAATCAGAGTCGCGAGACGGAGATTGGTTACAAGAGATGAACTAGGTTTTGGAGATGAGATGGTGCTGATGAAGATATTGATGGAGATGAGTCCCCTCCGATGAGAGGAGTGTTGGTGATGACAATGGCGATGATTACCCCCTCCGGAAGGGAAGTTTCCCCGGCAGGATCGTCCTGCCGGAGCTCTAGATTGGTTCTGCTCAAGTTCCGCCTCATGGCGGCGGCGAAACCACGAAAAATATCCCTTCTGATTTTTTTTTCTGGACGAAACCCTCCATATAGCAAAAGAGGGGGGCAAGTGGATCAACAGGGTGCCCACAAGCCCCCATGGCGCGGCCTGGGGGGGGGGGGTGGCCGCGCCGTGCAGGCTTGTGGCCACCCCCTGGCCCTCCTCCGGTACTTCTTCGGTCCAGTATTTTTTATATATTGGGAAAAAATCTCCGTTGATTTTCATGGCGTTTGAAGTTGCGCAGAATAGGTATCTCAACTTTGCTCCACTTTCAGGCCAGAATTCCAGTTGCCGGTATTCTCCCTCTTCATGTAAACCTTGCAAAATAAGAGAGAAAAGGCATAAGAATAGTACCGTGAAGTGTAATAACAGCCAAGGAAGCGATGAATATCAACGTGAAAACATGATGCAAAATGGACGTATCAGTATCCATAGTGACAAGTGACAAGAAATTTCAGCACACTATATGAATGTTTCCTTACCAAGTTCCACTTACCAAAGGCGCTTCACTCCCCGGCAACGGAGCGAGAAAAGAGTCTTGATGACCCACAAGTATAGGGGATCAATCGTAGTCCTTTCGATAAGTAAGAGTGTCGAACCCAACGAGGAGCAGAAGGATTTGACAAGTGGTTTTCAGCAAGGAAAAATCTGCAGGCACTAAAATTGTCGGTAACAAGTGATTGTGTGGTGAGATGATTCTTAGCAAGCAACAAGTAACAAAAGTAGCAATGGTGCAGCAAGTGGCCAAATCCCTTTTGTAGCAAGCGACAAGCCTGGACAAAGTCTTATAGGAGGGAAAACGCTCCCGAGGACACACAACAATTTCTGTCATGCTAGTTTTCATCATGTTCATATGATTCGCGTTCGTTACTTTGATAGTTTGATATGTGGGTGGACCGGCGCTTGGGTACTGACCTTACTTGGAAAAGCATACCACTTATGGTTAACCCCTCTCGCAAGCATCCGCAACTACGAAAGAAGAATTAAGACAAATTCTAACCATATCATTAAACTAGTGGATCCAAATCAGCCCCTTACGAAGCAACGCATAAACTAGGGTTTAAGCTTCTGTTACTCTAGCAACCCATCATCTACTTACTACTTCCCAATGCCTTCCTCTAGGCCCAAATAATGGTGAAGTGTTATGTAGTCTACGTTCACATAACACTACTAGAGGAAAAACAACATACAACATATCAAAATACCGAACGAATACCAAATTCACATGACTATTATTAGCATGACTTATCCCATGTCCTCGGGAACAAAAGTAACTACTCACAAAGCATAATCATAATCATGATCAGAGGTGTAATGAGTAGCATCAAGGATCTAAACATAAACTCTTCCACCAAATAATCCAACTAGCATCAACTACAAAGAGTAATCAACACTACTAGCAACCTTACAAGTACCAATCGAAGTCGCGAGACGGAGATTGGTTACAAGAGATGAACTAGGGTTTGGAGATGAGATGGTGCTGATGAAGATATTGATGGTGACGAGTCCCCTCCGATGAGAGGAGTGTTTGTGATGACGATGGCGACGATTTCCCTCTCTGGGAGGGAAGTTTCCCCTACAGGATCGTCCTGCCGGAGCTCTTGATTGGTTCTACTCAAGTTCCGCCTCGTGGCAGCGGTGAAACCACGAAAAAGCTCCCTTCTGATTTTTTTTTCGTGGACGAAACCCTCCATATAGCAAAAGAGGGGGCCCGGTGGGCCAGTGGGCTGCCCACAAGCCCCCATGGCGCGGCCTGGGGGGTGGCCGCGCCGTGCAGGCTTGTGGGCACCCCCTGGTGCCCCTCCGGCACTTCTTCGGCCCAGTATTTTTTATAAATTGGGAAAAAATCTCCGTTGATTTTCACGGTGTTTGGAGTTGCGCAGAATAGGTATCTCAACTTTGCTCCACTTTTAGGCCAGAATTCCAGTTGCCGGTATTCTCCCTCTTCATGTTAACCTTGCAAAATAAGAGAGAAAAGGCATAAGAATAGTACCGTGAAGTGAAATAACAACCAAAGAAGCGATAAATAACAACATGAAAACATGATGCAAAATGGACGTATCAGGCAGCACTAAATGTTGCTTCTATGATAATGAAGAAAATATTAAACACGTTTTTCTCCAATGTCCACTGGAGAGAACCTTATGGCACACAGTACATATAGCCTTTAACATTATGCCTCCAGATAGCATTGACATGTTATTTGGAACGTGGATAGATGGAGTAGACATGCCGATTGCAAAACAAATTCGTATAGGAGTTTGTGTACTTCTTTGGGCTATATGGAATTGAACGAATGATGTCATTTTTAACACACGTATCAATATACACTTTTTGTAGGTACTTCACAGAGCGGCGGCATTGATCCGTACATGGTCATTACTCAATCCTGCGGACCAGGGAGCCTTTGGTTATTGGGTCTACCCGATGAGAGATGGTAGCGCGGGATATCCTTAACTGGTTTGGATGGCAGTCTAGTAATAGGATAGATGGTTAGGCATCTAGTCCTATTCTGCCGGTAGTGGCACTTTGGATTATACTTTTTCATGATTTTGTTTTATAGGAGACAATGTGGAACCGTGAACCTTTTATTTACTTGCAATAAAGGGGTCGTATGCATCATGCTGATGCAGAGGCCGGAGGTAATCCTCCTTTTCTAACAAAAAAGTATTGTCTGGTTTTGTTACGAATGCTTCACAGCTGCTCGGAATATCATCAGAGATACAGCAAACTAGGTCAGTTCTCCTGTCGAGGTACTTCCACAATGGCCGAAACTCTGAATTCTGAACAAGCTATTCGTCAAGATTTTTATTTGACGCGTAAAGGGCGCAAATCCTATATAAGGCTCAGAACATCTACAACCAGAACCTGTAAATTCGACCCGTCAAACGTTCGTGGACGTGTCCACACGCGTCTGCGGGACACTAATCGATCACGCCATAAGTAATGCATTCTATAACTGGACATCTCAAATCCATACAAATCATGCAACTACTACGTCGATGCATTACAACATCATTCGGCTACTCCATCACTACTATCATGTCATCGACCTATCAAAATTTGGTATGTTTGGCTATGATGGACATCATCCCCGATGGTCCTTGCCTTTCCCGGAGCCCTTCCCGTCCTTCTCGCGGAAGTACCGTTCGAAGACGCACTACGGATCGAGCCAGATCTGCTCGTCACCTGAGTAGTGCTAGCTGTCGCTCACCTTGCCCACATCCTTCGATGGTTGTCCGACCATTTCACGGACCGTCTGATTCTGCTTGCATGTGTTCCTTCGCTCCTGTTTCTTTGAAATATGGGCGCGGATGGGTTCCTCCTCTGTGATCTCCCACGCCGTCGCATCAGCGGCCTCGGCCTTCCTCCGTGAGACAGGCCACGACGACCCTTATCCTCTCCTTCCCACGGTGGTCAGCCCATTCCCGCTAGGACTCGAAGGCCACCGGGACGGTCAATGTATCCACCCGTCGGGACCTCGACGATCCTTCCCTAGAGGAACAGGGCACCCATGTTGGAAATATGTCCTAGAGGCAATAATAAATTGGTTATTATTATATTTCCTTGTTCATAATAATCGTTTATTATCCATGCTAGAATTGTATTGATTGGAAACTCAAATACATGTGTGGATACATAGACAACACACTATCCCTAGTGAGCCTCTAGTTGACTAGCTCGTTGATCAAAGACGGTCAAGGTTTCCTGGCCATAGGCAAGTGTTGTCACTTGATAATGGGATCACATCATTGGGAGAATGATGTGATGGACAAGACCCAAACTATAAACGTAGCATATGATCGTGTGAGTTTATTGCTACTGTTTTCTGCATGTCCATGTATCTGTTCCTATGACCATGAGATCATGCAACTCCCGGACACCGGAGGAATACCTTGTGTGTATCAAACATCGCAACGTAACTGGGTGACTATAAAGGTGCTGTACAGGTATCCCTGAAGGTGTCTGTTGGGTTGGCATGGATCAAGATTGGGATTTGTCACTCCGTGTGACGGAGAGATATCTCGGGGCCCACTCGGTAATACAACATCACAACAAGCCTTGCAAGAAATGTGACTAAGGAGTTAGTTACGGGATCTTGCATTACGAAACGAGTAAAGAGACTTGCCGGTAATGAGATTGAACTAGGTATGGAGATACCGACGATCGAATCTCGGGCAAGTAACATACCGAAAGACAAAGGGAATAGTATACGGGATTATATGAATCCTTGACATAGAGGTTCAACCGATAGAGATCTTCGCAGAATATGTAGGAGCCAATATGGACAACCAGGTCCCGCTGTTGGTTATTGATCGGAGATTGTCTCGGGTCATGTCTACATATTTCTCGAACCCGCGGGGTCTGCACACTTAAGGTTCGGTGACGTTTCGGTATAGTTGAGTTATATGTGTTGGTGACCGAAGTTTTGTTCGGAGTCCCGGATGAGATCCCGGACATCACGAGGAGTTCCGGAATGGTCCAGAAACAAAGATTGATATATAGGAAGTGGTGTTGGGATTCCGGAAGGTTTTCGGGCATTGCCGGCAGTGTACCGGGAGTGATGAATGGGTTCCGGCGGTCCACTGGGTGGGCCTGATGACCCACAAGTATAGGGGATCTATCGTAGTCCTTTCGATAAGTTAGTGTGTCGAACCCAACGAGGAGCAGAAGGATCTGACAAGTGGTTTTCAGCAAGGTAATCTCTGCAAGCACTGAAATTATCGGTAACAAGTAGTTTGTGTGATAAGATGATTCGTAGCGAGTAGCAAGTAACAACGGTAACAAAGGTGAAGCAAAGTGGCCCAATCCCTTTTGTAGCAAGGAACAAGCCTGGACAAACTCTTATAGGAGGTAAAACGCTCCCGAGGACACATGGGAATTTCTGTCAAGCTAGTTTTCATCATGTTCATATGATTCGCGTTCGTTGATAGTTTGATATGTGGGTGGACCGGCACTTGGGTACTGTCCTTACTTGGACAAGCATCCCACTTATGATTAACCCCTCTCGCAAGCATCCGCAACTACGAAATAAGAATTAATACATCGTCTAACCATAGCATTAAACTAGTGGATCCAAATCAGCCCCTACGAAGCAACGCGTAAACTCGGGTTTAAGCTTCTGTCACTCTAGCAACCCATCAGCTACTTACTACTTCCCAATGCCTTCCTCTAGGCCCAAATAATGGTGAAGTGTTATGTAGTCGACGTTCACATAATATCACTAGAGGAGAGACAACATACAACAGATCAAAATATCGAACGAATACCAAATTCACATGACTACTTATAGCATGACTTATCCCATGTCCTGAGGAACAAAAGTAACTACTCACAAAGCATAGTCATATTCATGACCAGAGAAGTAATGAGTAGCATCAAGGATCTGAACATATAATCTTCCACCAAGTAATCCAACTAGCATCAACTACAAAGAGTAATTAACACTACTAGCAACCTTACAAGTACCAATCGGAGTCGCGAGACGTAGATTGGTTACAAGAGATGAACTAGGGTTTGGAGATGAGATGGTGCTGATGAAGATGTTGATGGTGACGAGTCCCCTCCGATGAGAGGAGTGTTGGTGATGACGATGGCGACGATTTCCCCCTTCGGAAGGGAAGTTTCCCCGGCTGGACGACCGTGCCGGGGCTCTACATTGGTTCTGCTCAAGTTCCGCCTCGTGGCGGCGGCGAATCCTCCCGAAAGCCTTGTCTTGATTTTTTCTGGAACGACACCCTTCTTGTAGCAAAAGTGGGGGTAGCAGAGGGCTAGCTGGGAGCCCGCAAGACCCCTAGGCGCGCCGAGGGGGTAGGTCGCGCCTAGCAGGCTTGTGGCCTCCTGCTGGCGCCCCTTTGGTATTTCTTTGGCCCAATATTTTTTATAAATTCCAAAATGAATCCTCGTTGATTTTCACGGCTTTTGGAGTTGCGCAGAATAAGTATCTCAAACTTGCTCCCTTTTCAGGCCAGAATTCTAACTGCCGGCATTCTCCCTCTTCATGTAAACATTGCAAAATAAGAGAGAAAAGGCATAAGTATTGTACCATGAAGTGTAATAACAGCCCAAAAAGCGATAAATATGAACATGAAAGCATGATGCAAAATGGACGTATCAACTCCCCCAAGCTTAGACCTCGCTTGTCCTCAAGCGAAAGCCGAGATCAATAAATATGCCCACATATTTAGAGAGAGAGGTGTCGACAAAACAAGATACGAACATGCAGGCATCATGATCATAGTCAGAACAACAATACCATCATATGAACTCTTATGCTAAAGTGACAATTCCTTCACAAGGTAAACTATGGGTCAAGAGCTTTACCGAGAATTAACAACCGATAGCCTTTAGTCATTGAAGCAATTGCAATTTATCATAACATCAGAAAGAGTCAAGTAAGAGCTTGTAAAGCAAATCCACATACTCAATCATATTTTTGTCTTCTACAATTGCTACAACTCACTTGGTACTCATGAGATCAAAGTTTCAGTTGAACACAGAGAAAGATAGGGGCTTATAGTTTTGCCTCCCAACTACTTACCTCAAGGGTAATGTCAACAATAATAATTCATGAATACTTACTTCGAAGTTGACATATGAATATAGATCTTTCCCTAGCATATGACGTTAGCCAAGAAAAAGGCAAAATAAGGAATTGGTGTAGATCACCATGACTCTTTTAGGGACAAAAAGTAAAGGTACAAGATAGGCCCTTCGCAGAGGGAAGCAGAGGTTATCATGCGTTTTTGAGGTTTGGATGTGTGCCCTCTTAGTCTGGAGGAACGTCACTTTATATTGCCTCCTGTGATGAAAAAATTTATTATGCAGTCTGTCGTTTTTATGTCTTCCTCATCACAAGTTCGTACAAAGCTTATTTTCCACACACTAATAGATCATACATATTAGGGATCAATTTTATTGCTTGCACCGATGACAACTTACTTGAGGGATCTTATTCAATCCATAGGTAGGTATGGTGGACTCTCATGGCAAAACTAGGGTTGAAGGTTTATGGATGCACAAGTAGTATCTCTACTTAGTGCGGAAGTTTTGGCTAATATGAGGTGGAAGCAATCGTCACATACTAAGGGATCTCTAGTCATATAACATTGTTCAGAACCGAGCAAACACAATTCATTATGTTGTCTTCCTTGTCAAACGTCTACTTCTAAGCATGTAATAGTTTAGTGGTTGTTCACAATCATAGTTGATGTCAAAGATGATATATTTATATGTGAACCTCTCCTTCTCTATCACTTCCTATTAATTGCAACAATGACCAAGGTCTATGTTTGTCTACCCTCAACAAGTTTCAATCAACATTCTTTTATATGTGAAGCCATCACTTCCCATAAGATCATTACATGATCTTTCATGCTTTTGTTCTTTTCTCATTCTCTTGATCATGGCATGAGGCAAGGCCCTTAACTAAGACACTATTATATGGCTCACGAGCTCGAATAAATCGGGGGTGACACAAAGCAAAACTCAAGCCTAAAACAATAAGAACTCTATTCTACTAGAGAAAGATAAAACCAAAAAGGATCAAACTAATAAAAGGTAAAGGCAAAAGATGTGATGGTGATACGATACCGGGGCAACTCCCCCAAGCTTGGAACAAGCTAAGGGGATTGCCCATACCCATGCTTAGTTGTCTTCCTTTGGAGGTGATGGTGGTGGAGTTGTTTTGTCTTTTGATTCCAAGAGGGCCATCAATCTTTGATTTATACCTTGGAGCTCTGTGATATGTTGCTCCAACAAAACAACTTCACGAGTGAGATAACTATTACGAACACGAGTTATTTCACATAACCTCAAGAGCTCGATCAAGGATGGAGGTAAAAGGTGGAGGTAGGGTTGAAGAAAATCCTCTTCCTCAGCTTCTTTCTTGTTGAGCAAAGATTGCCCTTCGTCCAACGCCGGATTCTTCTCCTTACTTTTGCCCTTTGTTTCTTCAGGTAGCCTTTCCTTGGCCTCCATGACCTCCATTCTTTTCATATTAGCATTTACTTCATCGTAGACTTGAGGGAGATAGTTCTCCCCTACAGATTCCCGAGACGACATCTTTGCCCTAAATCTGCGGCAGAAAACATGCTCGAAACAAAAACAGAGGAAATTTGCGTGATACGAGGGTCGGACTTTTCGGGAGAATATATAATGATTTTCCCCGACCATAAGGAGTACTCTGGAAGAAAACGGAGTCCGGGAGGCACACGAGGTGGTCACAAGCCCCCCAGGCGCGGCCAGGGGGTGGCCCGCGCCTGGCAGGCTTGTCGCCTCCTTGTGCACTTTCCGGACTGCTTTAAATTTTTCTACTTTTCTAAAAATTCCAAAACGGAGAAAAATTCCTACTAGAAAAGTTTTGGAGTTTGTTTAATTACCGAATCACATACCTCTTCGTTTTCGGAGTCTAAAACTGGCTGATAAATATCCCTTATGTACTCCTCGGAGTTATAGTATTGATAATATTGTTTTCAACATTTATGGGAGTACCTGAGATATAATGCTTAATTCTTTGCCCATTTACCATTCTCGAAAAATTACCTTCCGTGTTGTTGATCTTGATGGCACCGGAACGATATACTTCCTCAACAATGTAAGGACCTTCCCATTTAGAGAGAAGTTTGGCTGCAAAAAATCTTAAACGAGAATTATATAGCAAGACATAATCACCTACATTGAACTCACGTTTTTGTATCCTTTTATCATGCCACCTCTTAACCTTTTCTTTGAACAACTTGGCATTTTCATATGCCTGAGTTCTCCATTCATCAAGCAAGCTAATATCAAATAACCTCTTCTCACCAGCAAGTTTGAAATCAAAGTTGAGCTCTTTGATTGCCTAATAAGCCTTATGCTCTAGCTCAAGAGGTAAATGACATGCTTTGCCGTAAACCATTTTGTACGGAGACATGCCCATGGGATTCTTATAGGCAGTTCTATAAGCCCACAGTGCATCATCGAGCTTCTTAGACCAATTCTTTCTAGACCTATTGACAGTCTTTTGTAGAATTAGTTTAATCTCTCTATAGCTTAGCTCTACTTGACGAGTGGACTGAGGGTGATAGGGAGATGCAAATCTATGATTGACATCGTACTTACCAAGCGTTTTACGGAAAGCACCATGAATGAAATGTGAACCACCGTCGGTCACTAGATATCTAGGGACTCCAAATCTAGGGAAAATAACTTCTTTAAGCATCCTGATAGAAGTGTTGTGATCAGCACTACTAGTTGGGATAGCTTCTACCCACTTAGTAACGTAATCAACAGCAACTAGGATATGAGTATACCCGTTGGGTTTTGGAAAAGGTTCCATATAATCAAAGCCCCAAACATCAAATGGTTCAATGACAAGTGAATAATTCATAGGCATTTCCTGACGTTTACCGATATTACCTATTCTTTGACATTCGTCACAAGACAAGACAAACTTACGAGCATCCTTGAAGAGAGTGGGCCAATAGAAACCTGATTGCAATACCTTGTGTGCAGTTCTATCTCCCGCGTGGTGTCCTGCGTAAGCCTCGGAGTGACACTTCTGTAGGATATGTCCCTGTTCATGCTCAGGTACACAACGTCTAAAAACACCATCTGCTCCTTCCTTATAAAGGTGAGGATCATCCCAAAAGTAATGTCTAAAAATCAAAGAATAATTTCTTCTTTTGCTGGTATGTGAAACTAGGTGGTATATATTTGGCAATGATATAATTTGCATAATCAGCATACCACGGTGCACTACGTGAAGTATTGATGACATTCAGTTGCTCATCAGGAAAGCTATCATCAATAGGTTGTGGGTCATCAAGAACATTCTCCAACCTAGACAAGTTATCTGCTACTGGGTTCTCCGCACCCTTCCTGTCGACAACATGCAAATCAAATTCTTGTAGCAAGAGAACCCATCTGATAAGTCTAGGTTTAGCGTCTTTCTTTTCCATGAGGTACTTAATAGTAGCGTGATCAGTGTGAATAGTGACTTTGGAATCAACTATGTAAGATCTAAACTTTTCACATGCAAACACGACTGCTAAAAATTTCTTTTCCGTAGTAGCATAGTTTCTTTGGGCACTATCTAGAGTTTTACTAGCATAGTGATTAACATTCAACTTATTATCAAGTCTTTGTCCTAGAACAACGCCAACAACATAATCACTAGCATCCCACATGATTTCAAAAGGTAAGTTTCAATCAGGTGGTTGAACAATAGGCGCAGTTATCAAGGCCTTCTTAAGTATTTCGAAGGCTTCCTCACAATCATCGTCAAAATAAAAAGGAATATCCTTTTGCAAGAGATTGGTAAGAGGCCTAGAAATTTTAGAGAAGTATTTAATGAACCTTCTATAGAAACCAGCATGACCAAGGAAACTTCTTATACCTTTGATATCTGTGGGGCATGGCATTTTCTCGATCGCATCAACCTTAGCCTTATCGACTTCAATACCTCTTTCAGAAATTTCATGTCCTAAGACGATGCCTTCATTAACCATAAAGTGGCACTTCTCCCAATTCAAGACAGGATTGGTATCTTTACATCTCTTCAAGACTCGATCAAGGTTGCTGAGGCAATCATCAAAAGAAGACCCGTAAACGGAGAAGTCATCCATGAAAACCTCAACAATCTTTTCACAAAAGTCAGAGAATATAGCCATCATACATCTTTGAAAGGTGGCAGGTGCATTACATAAGCCAAAATGCATACGTCTGTAAGCAAAGGTACCGAAAGGGCAGGTGAAAGTGGTTTTCTCCTGATCAGATTGTGCAACAGGTATTTGGGAGAAACCAGAATAACCATCTAGAAAGTAGAAGTGTGTGTGTTTAGTCAGTCTTTCTAGCATTTGGTCGATAAAAGGCAAAGGGTAATGATCTTTCCTAGTGTCCTTATTTAATTTCCTAAAATCGATCACCATCCTATAGCCAGTAATAATCCTCTGTGGGATCGATTCATCCTTATCATTAGGGACAACGGTAATTCCTCCCTTCTTAGGGACGCAATGCACTGGACTCACCCAATCACTATGAGAAACAGGGTAGATAATACCTTCTTCCAGGAGCTTTAGTATTTCTTTTCTTACTACCTCTTTCATCTTAGGATTTAATCTTCGTTGATGATCGGCAACTGGTTTAGAATCAGGATAGGTTTTAATCTTGTGATGGCGTAGAGTGGGACTAATGCCCTTAAGATCATCAAGAGTATATCCAATAGGAGCACGGTGTTTCCTCGGAGTTTTTAGCAACTTCTTTTCTTCATGCTCTGAGAGACTAGCACTAATTATAACAGGATATATCTCTTTTTCATCGAGATAAGCATACGTAAGAGTATCAGGCAACTGTTCAAGCTCGAACACAGGATCACCCTTTGGTGGGGGTGGATCTCAGCCAGTTCAACATGCAAGTTATTCTTAAGGATAGGATATTGTTCTAAGACAACTCTATCTATCTCATCCCTTTCATCCATATGCATATCATTTTCATGCTCAAGCAAGTATTACTCTAAGGGATCAGTAGAAGGCACGGCAATAGAAGCTAGGGCAATAATTTCATCCTTACTAGGCAACTCTTTTTCATGAGGTTGTCTACCAAACTTGGAGAAATTGAACTCATGTGACACACCTTCAAAGCCAACAGTGACAATTTGCTTCTCAAAGTCAATATGAGCATTGACGGTATTGAGGAAGGGTCTGCCAAATATGATGGGACAAAAGCTATCTTGTGTGGTAGCAAGAACGAGGAAATTAGCAGGATACTTCGTTTTACCACACAAGACTTCAACATCCCTAACAATTCCCACATGGCAGATTGTATCTCTATTGGCAAGCTGAATAGTGACATCAATAGGTTCCATCTCAACATGTGCAATCTCGTCTTTAATTTCATCATATAAGGATTGAGGTATTGCACTAACACTAGCACCCATGCCACACAAACCATGATAACAATGATCTCCTATCTTAACAGAAACAACAGGCGTGCCAACAACAGGCCTATGTTTGTCTCTAGCATGTGCTTTAGCAATTCTAGCAGCATCTTCACAGAAGTGAATATCATGGCCATCAACATTGTCGGACAGGAGATCTTTGATAATAGCAATGCTAGGTTCAACTCTAATTTGCTCACGGGGTGTAGGTGTTCTAATGTGGCCCCTCGTATCACAGTTGAAGCATTAGAAAGATCCTTTATCCTAACAGGGAAAGGTGGTTTCTCAATGTAAGCACTGGGAACAATAGGATCATTATAGGCAATGACTTTCTCTTCAACTGGATTGGGTTTAACTACATTGACTTCTAAGGGAGGACGATATTTAAACCACTTCTCTTTAGGAAGATCAATATGAGCAGCAAATGATTCACACAATGAAGCTACTATCTCAGAGTCAAGTCCAAATTTAGCGCTAAAATCACAAAAATTATTTGTTTCGACAAAGGATTTAACGCAATCAAACTTGAAATTCATACCTGACTCCTTACCTTCATCAAGCTCCCAATCTCCAGAGTTGCGTTTAATTCTTTCCAAGAAATTCCATTTGAAGTCAATATCTCTCTTCATAAAAGAACCGGTACAAGAAGTGTCAAGCATGGTGCGATCATCATCAGAAAGTCGAGCATAGAAGTTTTGAATGATAATTTCTCTCGAGAGCTCATGGTTGGTGCATGAATATAACATTGATTTAAGCCTCCCCCAAGCTTGAGCGATGCTTTCTCTGTCACGAGGCCAAAAATTATAAATATAATTCCGATCACGATGTACTAGATGCATAGGATAAAACTTTTGATGAAATTCCAAGTTCAACCTATTGTAGTTCCATGATCCAGTATCATCACATAGCCTATACCATGTCAACGCCTTATCCCTCAAAGATAAGGGAAATACCTTCTTCTTGATCTCATCGTCGGGCAAACCTGCAAGCTTAAATAAACCACAAACTTCATCTACATAGATTAGATGCAAGTCGGGATGTGATGTTCCATCTCCTGTAAAAGGATTAGCCAGCAGTTTCTCAAGCATACCCGAAGGAAATTCATAGCAAATATTTTCAGTAGGTGCAGCAGGTTGAGGAGCAAATCTTTGTGCTTCCGTTCAAGGTGAAGATACCCCGAACAAACTCCTCAAAGGATTAGTTTCCATAGTGACAAGTGACAATAAATTTCAGCACACTATATAAATGTTTCCTTACCAAATTACACTTACCAAAGGCGCTTCACTCCCCGGAAACGGCGCCAGAAAAGAGTCTTGATGACCCAAAAGTATAGGGGATCTATCGTAGTCCTTTCAATAAGTAAGAGTGTCGAACCCAACGAGGAGCAGAAGGATCTCACAAGTGGTTTTCAGCAAGGTAATCTCTGCAAGCACTGAAATTATCGGTAACAAGTAGTTTGCGTGACAAGATGATTCGTAGCGAGTAGCAAGTAACAATGGTAACAAAGGTGCAGCAAAGTGGCCCAATCCCTTTTGTAGCAAGGGACAAGCCTGGACAAACTCTTATAGGAGGTAAAACGCTCCCGAGGACACATGGGAATTTCTGTCAAGCTAGTTTTCATCATGTTCATATGATTCGCGTTCGCTACTTTGATAGTTTGACATGTGGGTGGGCCGGCGCTTGGGTACTGCCCTTACTTGGAGAAGCATCCACTTATGATTAACCCCTCTCGCAAGCATCCGCAACTACGAAAGAATAATTAAGACAAAGTCTAACCATAGCATTAAACTAGTCGATCCAAATCAGCCCCTTACGAAGCAACGCATAAACTAGGGTTTAAGCTTCTGTCACGCTAGAAACCCATCATCTACTTACTACTTCCCAATGCCTTCCTCTAGGCACAAATAATGGTGAAGTGTTATGTAGTTGACGTTCACATAACACCACTAGAGGAGAGACAACATACAACACATCAAAATATCGAACGAATACCAAATTCACATGACTACTTATAGCATGACTTATCCCATGTTCTCAGGAACAAAAGTAACTACTCACAAAGCATAATCATATTCATGACCAGAGAGGTAATGATTAGCATCAAGGATCTGAACATATAATCTTCCACCAAGTAATCCAACTAGCATCAACTACAAAGAGTAATTAACACTACTAGCAACCTTACAAGTACCAATTGGAGTCGCGAGACGTAGATTGGTTACAAAAGATGAACTAGGGTTTGGAGATGAGATGGTGCTGATGAAGATGTTGATGGTGACGAGTCCCCTCCGATGAGAAGAGTGTTGGTGATGATGATGGCGACGATTTCCCCCTCCGGGAGGGAAGTTTGCCCGACAGGACGACCCTGCCGGAGCTCTAGATTGGTTCTGCTCAAGTTCCGCCTCGTGGCGGTGGCGAATCCTCCCGAAAGCATCCTCTTGATTTTTTCTAGAACGAAACCCTTCTTGTAGAAAAAGAGGGGGGCCAGAGGGCCAGCTGGGAGCCCACAAGCCCCCTAGGCGCGGCCAGGGGGGTAGGCCGCGCCTAGCAGGCTTGTGGCCTCCTGCTGGCGCCCGTCTGGTACTTCTTCGGCAGAGTATTTTTTATAAATTCCAAAATAAATCCTCGTTGATTTTCACGGCTTTTGGAGTTGCGCAGAATAGGTATCTCAAACTTGCTCCCTTTTCAGGCCAAAATTCCAGTTGCCGGCATTCTCCCTCTTCATGTAAACCTTGCAAAATAAGAGAGAAAAGGCATAAGTATTGTACCGTGAAGTCTAATAACAGCCCAAGAAGCGATAAATATCAACCTGAAAGCATGATGCAAAATGGACGTATCAGGGACCACCACGCCCCAAGGGGTCCACGTGGGTTTATTGGATTCACAATAAGGCATAATGGTCTCACAAAGTCATCCAAGAAAAGCCCGTGAGGGAAAAGTGGAAAATCCGAAAGAGGTGGGAAATTTAGGAAGGAGTCCTAATCCAATTGGGATTGGAGGAGGACTCCTCCCTCCTCCACTTCGGCCGAAGCCAAGGGGGCTCCCTTGAGCCTCAAGGCTATCCCCTCCCCTCCTCCTATATATACTAGAGGTTTTAGCGTTTTTGAGACACAACTATGCCACGTGCAACCCTAAACCTCTACTTCGTAGTTCTTCCCCTAGATCGGATTTCTACGGTGCTTAGGCGAAGCCCTCCAGGAATAGATCACCACCACCACCACGCCGCCATGCTGGAGAACTCATCTACCTCCCGCCCCTTTTGCTGGATCAAGAAGGTGGAGATCGTCATCGAGTTGTACGTGTGATGAACCCGGAGGTGCCGTCCGTTCAACACTTGATCGGGATGGATCATGGGATGGATCTTGAGATGGTTCATGGGAAGGATCGTGGGACGGATCGTGAAGACGTACCACTACATCAACCGCATTTATTAACGCTTCCGCTTAGCGATCTACATGGGTATGTGGATCCGATCTCCCTCTCATAGATGATCATCACTGATACGTCTCCATCGTATCTACTTTTCCAAACTCTTTTGCCCTTGTTTTGGACTCTAATTTCCATGATTTGGATGGAACTAACCCGTACTGACGCTATTTTCAGCAGAACTGCCATGGTGTTGTTTTTGTGCAGAAATGAAAGTTCTCAGAACGTCCTGAAAACTTACGGAGAATTTTTCTGGAAAATATGAAAAATACCTGCGCAAAGATCCACCTAAGGGGATGGGCCAGTGGGCCACAAGCCCTATTGTCGCGGCCCCCCTGGCCGCGGCAACCAAGCTTGTGGGGCCCACGTGGGTCCGCCGCCCCCAACTCCAGCTCTATAAATTCACTTTCGTCCCGAAAAAAAATCAGAAGAGAAGATTTCATCGCGTTTGCGATACGGAGGCGTCGCCACATCTTGTTCTTCATCTGGAGGACAGATATGGAGTCCGTTTTGGGCTCCGGAGAGGGGAAATCGTCGCCATCGTCATCATAAACCTTCTTCCCTCTCCAATTCCATGAAGCTCTTAATCGTTCGTGAGTAATCTATTCGTAGGCTCGCTGGGCGGTGATGAGTAGGATGAGATCTATCATGTAATCGAGTTAGTTTTGACGGGCATTGATCCCTGGTATCCACTATGTTCTGAGATTGATGTTGCTACTACTTTGCCTTGCTTATGCTTGTCACTAGGGCCCTAGTGCCATGATTTCAGATCTGAAATTATTATGTTGTCACCAATATATGTGTGTTTTAGATCCGATCTTGCAAGTTGTAGTTACCTACTATGTGTTATGACTCGGCAACCCCGGAGTGACAATAACCGGAACCACTCCCGGTGATGACCATAGTTTGAGGAGTTCATGTGTTCACCAAGTGCTAATGCGTTGTTCCGGTTCTTTATTAAAAGGAGAACCTTAATATCCCGTAGTATCCTTTTGGACCCCGCTGCCACGGGAAGGATGGACAATAGGTGTCATGCAAGTTCTTTTCCCTAAGCACGTATGATGACACACGGAATGCATGCCTACATCACATTGACGAACGGGAGCTAGCCACATATCTCTCCATGTTATAACTCACTACAACAAAACAGGTCACTAGGCACGCTCAATTTCATACGTAGGGACGTGTTGTTTCATCTCTAGCCAACTATAGAGCCGTTTTAGTAAAGCGTCCTTGGAGCGTATCCCCACGGACCGTCTCAATCATGTAGACACGCTTGCCAAGCGTGTCTTACATGGCATGAGACGCTTTCTAGGGACGTTGAAAATCGTGTCTACATGTAGAGACGTTATATTAGGCATGCTCGTATTACGTCTCTACACATAGACATGTTTCATTCGTCTCTTATAATCGTCTCTAAATATACATAAGCCTTTTTGTGCAAATGGAATATTTTACTTCGATTATTATTCAGTTTATTTCGAATTTGTTTCACCATTTCAAATTCATACCATCTCTACCATTAACCATCATTCGCCTCTTATACTCTTCTCTACATATATACTTAAACTTCTGTATACAAATGTAATATTTTACTTCAAATGGAATTGATTTATTTTGAATCTATTTCATCATTTCAAATTCAGTTATTGTATAATGTCATGGCTGCACATGCATAGCAACAACAGTAATGACATCCAATGCATTAATTAGCAGAAACAATGTCTCCACATAAAGTACGTGGAGTTTACAACTGAATAATACCAAACATTCATATGAAATATACGCTTGTGCAAATAAATAAGAAAATATCCTATAGAGAACAACTATGTTTCTCTACGAATCTAAAATCTATACATAATGCATAATATTGTTCATTTAAAGGTAGATTCATCAACTGCTCGCAACTCCTCCAATGCACTCCCTTTTCATATCAACAACCGGTCAACTGGTCAACTACTCCTAGCTCCTTTAATGCACTCCCTTTTCAAGTCATCATCACCCTGAAAATTAGATGAACAATGTTTACGTGAACATATGCTTATAGAAAAGTGGAAGATAATAGATTTCTTGATGAAATTATAAGAAACTATCATACCAATGCTTTGTGGTTGTGCTGGAGTGGTTGGCTTAACTACTTTTACCTAAAAATTAGAAATATTCTTGATAAATAACTTTTCACACATGTGCAGAGTTGATCATACACAATGCTTGAATGGAAACATACTTACATGTGAGCGAGGCCAGGCAATAACAGAACCAAAAGCATCCTTTACTGTTTCGAATTTTTCATATGGTCTAACTAGTCTCTCATTTGCTAGATATGTATAGCCACGAACAAGAACTGCAACGTATTGCACTCCAAGCATGTATCCTCCAACCACATATGTTTTCTCTTTACTCACTAAAGTTCCTTTGGCCACCGGCTTGTCTTTGTTTCTCGAGTTCATTGAATACAACGCAACTTCAGTTTTATCCTATTTTTCAAGAAATGAAACAGATATTATTGATGAACCTGAGAAGATTTCATTTTATGCAAATAAGAACAATTTCATAAATAATTAGACCAACTATCTATTATAAAATCATTGTCATCCGGATATCAAGCCTATATGGTACCTGCTTAGTGACTTGGTGATGACCACATGGCTTGGTTGCCTTGCTATTTTCAGCACTAGCATTCTACAATTAAATAGGAACACATGTGAAAGGAGACACACGATCAGCTATAATCAAGAATTATTTTTAATACTTATTGAATCTGACTTATGATCTGCTAGTTGTGTCGCAACAGTATTGGAAACGACCTTGTCAAAATGTAATTGTTGTTTAATAATAATGTCATTTACCACTTACACGTATGTCACTGTAATCATCTCCATGGCAAACCCACTTAGTGTAACCTTGAAGAATACCATCACATCTCAAGTGAGTCTTCACTCCATCATAACTCTGCATAGCTTTATTTCGGCAGTTTACACAAGGACAAAGAATTCTATCACCAGCCGGAACATCACGGAATGCAAAAGACAGAAACTTCTCGACACCATCTTTGTAAGCAGCACTGGCTCTTGGTTGACTCATCCAACCTCGATCCATCGCCTTCGATATGCCCAAGTACTGAAACGAAAAAAAATGTCAATTTATAAATTTACATGTGTTATTTAAGAGATCAAAGATGGTTCCAATATTCTTGCAAGAAAAGCATGGATAAATTTTTCCAGATTAGGGAGACGGAAGGAGAAAGGAACAGGGGAAATGTTCCTTCTGTTCATCGTCAATTCTGTTTACTAGGAGGACTTCTTTTCTTGCCACGGATCTAGACACCACTATCCAGCCATATTAAGGTGCTTTTATTCCTTGTGTTGATCATTTTTAAGCATTGTGTCTGCTGATGCTTCTAGAATATCTAATCTTAAAAAAGTTGTGTCTGAATGAATCTTCTGTACAGACAAGACCATAGCCCAATGAAAATTATCATAGCTTCTAGTACATTCACTTCCTAGTCACTGATGCATAGGTAAAAAAAAGTCTCTGTCCGGTCACATACACGGGCCGGCAAGGACGCTCACAGATTTTTCTTGCACCATTGTGAAAAATGCACATTCCCGATCATGCCTAAACTACGAAAAAAACAAGTAAATTATTTCTGTCAGATAACCTGGATTGGGATTGTTGCGGATTTACCATTGATGACTTGCCTTGAGCTTGACCTTAACTGGGTACGGGAGTACAACAAACAAAGGGAAAAACCTGTTTTTTCTTGAGACGAAAGAGGGGAAAACGTAATCGCCACACTCGTACCCAGGGCCTTATATTGTGCGTGACTATCCTTATGCCCAGGGCCTTTTATGTGATAGTTACTGCTGAAAATAATTTGGACCCTGATGCCTGTGCCACAGGGTCAGCCCACTGAGCTCTGCCCCTGATCATATTCTGAAAGCATCAAGATTTGAACTGAACTGAATCTATCCGATGTACTGGTTAAAGCTTCTTCAGTCCCAGTTCAGTGCTTTTGTGTGTTCTATTTGGTTCAGTTCAAACCAATATGATAAGACATCATTGAATAAGAAAGAGTAAACATATGTGATCATCTCCAATACCAGATTGAAATTTAAGACTAATTTAACACCCTAACATGTCAGCAAAAATACTAACCAGTGTCTGCTGCATAATACGATTAGTGTAAGATTCAGACATAAACATCGACCATAGCTCGGCTGTCTTGATTTTCAAACTTTTATGGTGGTTATTGAAATTAAACAAGGGAATCGATTGATTACCACTGATAGGGCTATGTGTTGGCGGAGAAGCAAGCGGCGACGTTGCTGAAATTACTGAAGCGGACACATGTACAACGTTGCCGACGGTGGCGCCCCTGACACCTTCTTCTTGCCCAGATCCAACAGGGTACGAGAGGCCTTCAACTCATATGATCCTTCTGCAATGGAGTGGGCAAGGTGGCGGCGTGGGGAAATCCCGGTGCGGTGAAGATTTGCAAGAGGATGCAAGAGGGGATGCAAGAGGTGCTAGCACGGCGGCGGCCTAGCGGGCGGATATGGCAGTCCGCCGCGGTGGAGATTGGCGGGGCAGACTAGGCAGCGCTGCGGTGCGGGAGGAGCTAGCCCAACGGCGCCATGGATGGGCAGCGGGAGGTCGTGGCGGCGGGATTGAAGGACAAGCACAAACAGATTCTGTTGCGTTTGTGGGCAGAGATGGGCCATGTAATTTTCATTTTTCTGCCTCTTTTCTATTTATTTTTTACTGTTAAACTCATGTATGTAACCTAAAACGTCTTAAAAATCGTCTCTATTTATTTGCACATGTAAAAATTAGAAATGTGATATGCGTGAAAAAAATAAGATTTGTGACGCTCTATATATCGTCTCAAGAAGTGTGTCTACATAGTAGATGATTCCCAGTATAGGGACGAATATAAAAGTGTCTTAGAAAATACGTGCCTACTGACATGTTTTGTTGTAGTGACTGTTGCTTGATGAATCTCATCCAAACGAATCACCGACCCATTGCCTACGAGCTTGTCCTACTGCTGTTGTTACTTGTCTTGCTTTGCTGCTGTTACTACTGTTGCTGCTATTGATACTTGCTACTACTGCTACTTGCTACTGTTGCTACTTGCTACTGCTTTCACTATTGTTGTTCCTTTCCACTATTGTTACTCGTTACACTACTGCTACCTGCTACAATACTTTTTCTCGCGCCGTTGACGGGAAAGAATATTTTCCGTCCACGGTCAACTTCTGGCGCCATTGATACAACAGTTAGGAATAGTCTGCCTTGTCACCAGATCGTTTCTGGCATCGTTGCTACCATACTACTTTGCTACTGATACTTTGCTTGCAGATACTAATCTTTCATGTGTGGTTGAATCTGACACATTCAGCTGCTAAAACTTGAGAGTATCCTTTCACTTCCTGACGGGCGAACCAACAAATTTGGGTTGAATACTCTACCCTCGAAAACTGTCGTGAACCCACGCGCTGGTGGGCCATTGCAAGACAATTGCTATTTGTTGAGCAACTAGGAGCAGTTCTGACTTCGTTGCCGGGGAGGCATCAAGTCAGGAACACGTCAACAACATTCCTCTAGTGCCGTTGCCGGGGACTACTAGCAGCATTTTTTCTAGCGCCATTGCCTGATACGTCCATTTTGCATCATGCTTTCATGTTGATATTTATTGCTTTTTGGGCTGTTATATTACTTGTGGTACCATATTTATGCCTTTTCTCTCTGATTTTGCAAGGATTATTTGAAGAGGGAGAATTCAGGCAGCTGGAATTCTGGACTGGAAAAGGAGCAGATCCTAGTCCACTATTCAGCACATCTCCAAATGCCCTAAAAATTTACGTGGATTTTTTCTAGAATATATTAAAAATACTGGGCGAAAGAACTACCAGAGGGGGGCCACCAAGGCTCCACAAGCTTGCCCACCGCCACCACCCCCCTGGTGGCGCAGGGCAGGCTTGTGGGCTGTCTGAAGGCCCACTAGCCCCCCTCTTTTGCTATATGAAGCGTCCTGGTCTGGAAAAAATCAAGAGGGAGCTTTTTCGTGGTTTCGCCGCCGCCACGAGGCGGAACTTGAGCAGATCCAATCTAGAGCTCCGGCAGGACGATCCTGCCGGGGAAACTTCCCTCTCGGAGGTGGAAATCGTCGCCATCGTCATCACCAACACTCCTCTTGTCAGAGGGGAGGCATCTTCATCAACATCTTCATCAGCACCATCTCCTCTCGAATCCCTAGTTCATATCTTGTAACCAATCTTCGTCTCGCAACTCCGATTGGTACTTGTAAGGTTGCTAGTAGTGTTGATTACTCTTTGTAGTTGATGCTAGTTGGATTATTTGGTGGAAGAGTTTATGTTCAGATCCTTGATGCTATTCATTACACCTCTGGTCATGACTATGATTATGTCTTGTGAGTAGTTACTTTTGTTCCTGAGGACATGGGATAAGTCAAGCTGATAATAGTCATGTGAATTTGATATTTGTTCGGTATTTTGATATGTTGTATGTTGTTTTTCCTCTAGTGGTGTTATGTGAACGTCGACTACATAACACTTCACCATATTTGGGCCTAGAGTAAGGCATTGGGAAGTAGTAAGTAGATGATGGGTTGCTGGAGTGACGGAAGCTTAAACCCCAGTCTATGCGTTGCTTCGTGAGGGGCTGATTTGGATCCACTAGTTTAATGCTATGGTTAGACTTTGTATTAATTCTTATTTTTTAGTTGTGGATGCTTGCGAGAGAGGTTAATCATAAGTGGGATGCTTGTCCAAGTAAGGGCAGTACCCAAGCGCCGGTCCACCCACATGTCAAACTATCAAAGTAACGAACGCGAATCATATGAACATGATGAAACTAGCATCACAGAAATTCCCATGTGTCCTCGGGAGCGTTTTTCCTCCTATAAGACTTTGTTCAGTCTTGTCCCTTGCTACAAAAGGGATTGGGACACTTGCTGCACCATTGCTACTACTTGTTACTTGTTACTCTTTTCTTGCTACGTTTCACCTGCTACACAATCACTTGTTACCGCTACTTTGAGTGCTTGCAGTTATTACCTTGCTGAAATCCGTTTATCAGAGCCTTCTTCTCCTCGTTGGGTTCGACACTCTTACTTATAGAAAGGACTATGATTGATCCCCTATACTTGTGGGTCATCAAGACTCTTTTCTGGCGCCGTTGCCGGGGAGTGAAGCGCCTTTGGTAAGTGGAAATTGGTAAGGAAATTTTTTTATACTGTGCTGAAATTTATTGTCACTTGTCACTATGGAAACTCTTACTTTGAGGAGTTTGTTCGGGGTATCTTCACCACGAACGGAAGCACGAGGAGTTGCTCCTCAACCTGAGGTACCTGCTGAAAATATCTTTTATGAACTTCCTTTGGGTATGCTTGAGAAACTGCTGGCTAATCCTTTTACAGGAGATGGATCTTCACATCCAGACTTTCATCAAATCTATGTAGATGAAGTTTGTGGTTTATTTAAGCTTGCATGTTTTCCCGAGGATGAGGTAAAGAAGAAAGTATTTCCTTTATCTTTGAAGGATAAGGTGTTGACATGGTATAGGCTATGTGATGATGCTGGATCATGGGGCTACAATCGGTTGAAATTGGAATTTCATCAAAAGTTCTATCCTATGCATTTAGTACATCGTGATCGAATATTTATTTATAAGTTTTGGCCTCGTGACAGGGAAAGCATAGCTCAAGCTTGGGGGAGGCTTAAATCAATGCTATATTCATGCCCCAATCATGAGCTCTCGAGAGAAATCATCACTCAAAACTTTTATGCTCGGCTTTCTCATGAAGATCGTACCATGCTTGACACTGTTGGGGAACGTCGCATGGGAAACAAAAATTTTCCTACGAGCATGAAGACCTATCATGGTGATGTCCATCTACGAGAGGGGATGAGTGATCTACGTACCCTTGTAGACCGTACAGCAGAAGCGTTAGTGAACGCGGTTGATGTAGTGGAACGTCCTCACGTCCCTCGATCCGCCCCGCGAACAATCCCGCGATCAGTCCCACGATCTAGTACTGAACGGACGGCACCTCCGCGTTCAGCACACGTACAACTCGATGATGATCTCGGCCTTCTTGATCCAGCAAGAGAGACGGAGAGGTAGAAGAGTTCTCCGGCAGCGTGACGGAGCTCCGGAGGTTGGTGATGACCTTGTCTCAGCAGGGCTCCGCCCGAGCTCCGCAGAAACGCGATCTAGAGGAAAAACCGTGGAGGTATGTGGTCGGGCTGCCGTGTAAAAGTTGTCTCAAATCAGCTCTAAAACCTCCGTATATATAGGTGGGAGAGAGGGGACCTTGCCTTGGGGCTCAAGGAGCCCCAAGGGGGTCGGCTGAGCCAAGGGGGGAAGGTCTCCCCCCCAAACCGAGTTGGACTTGGTTTGGTGGGTGGGAGTCCTTCCTTCCCTTCCCACCTCCTCTTTTTTTTCTTTGTCTTCGATTTTTCTTCCAATGCGCATAGGGGCCCTTTTGGGCTGTCCCACCAGCCCACTAAGGGCTGGTGCGCCACCCTCAAGGCCTATGGGCTTCCCCGGGGTGGGTTGCCCCCCCCCCCCCCGGTGAACTCCCGGAACCCATTCGTCATTCCCGGTACATTCCCGGTAACTCCGAAAACCTTCCGGTAATCAAATGAGGTCATCCTATATATCAATCTTCGTTTCCGGACCATTCCAAGAACCTTCGTGACATCCGTGATCTCATCTGGGACTCCGAACAACATTCGGTAACCAACCATATAACTCAAATACGCATAAAACAACGTCGAACCTTAAGTGTGCAGACCCTGCGGGTTCGAGAACTATGTAGACATGACCCGAGAGACTCCTCGGTCAATATCCAATAGCGGGACCTGGATGCCCATATTGGATCCTACATATTCTACGAAGAACTTATCGTTTGAACCTCAGTGTCAAGGATTCATATAATCCCGTATGTCATTCCCTTTGTCCTTCGGTATGTTACTTGCCCGAGATTAGATCGTTAGTATCCGCATACCTATTTCAATCTCGTTTACCGGCAAGTCTCTTTACTCGTTCCGTAATACAAGATCCCGCAACTTACACTAAGTTACATTGCTTGCAAGGCTTGTGTGTGATGTTGTATTATCGAGTGGACCCCGAGATACCTCTCCGTCATACGGAGTGACAAATCCCAGTCTTGATCCATACTAACTCAACGAACACCTTCGGAGATACCTGTAGAGTATCTTTATAGTCACCCAGTTACGTTGCGACGTTTGATACACACAAAGTATTCCTCCGGTGTTAGTGAGTTATATGATCTCATGGTCATAGGAACAAATACTTGACACGCAGAAAACAGTAGCAACAAAATGACACGATCAACATGCTATGTCTATTAGTTTGGGTCTAGTCCATCACGTGATTCTCCTAATGACGTGATCCAGTTATCAAGCAACAACACCTTGTTCATAATCAGAAGACACTCACTATCTTTGATCAACTGGCTAGCCAACTAGAGGCTTGCTAGGGATAGTGTTTTGTCTATGTATCCACACATGTAAATGAGTCTTCATTCAATACAATTATAGCATGGATAATAAACGATTATCTTGATACAGGAATTATAATAATAACTATATTTATTATTGCCTCTAGGGAATAATTCCAACAGTCTCCCACTTGTACTAGAGTCAATAATTTAGCCCTCACATCATCCTACGAATTACATTGTAATAAATCTAACACCCATACAGTTCTGGTGTTGATCATGCTTTGGCCGTGGAAGAGGTTTAGTCAGCGGGTCTGCTACATTCAGATCCGTGTGCACTTTATATATATTTACGTCCTCTCCTTCGACGTAGTCGCGGATGAGGTTGAAGCGTCGTTTGATGTGTCTGGACTTCTTGTGAAACCGTGGTTCCTTTGCTAAGGCAATGGCACCCGTGTTGTCACAGAACAAGGTTATTGGATTCAGTTTGCTTGGCACCACTCCAAGATCCGTCATGAACTTCTTCATCCAGACACCCTCCTTAGCCGCCTCCGAGGCAGCCATGTACTCTGCTTCACATGTAGAATCTGCTACGACGCTTTGCTTGGAACTGCACCAGCTTACCGCACCCCCATTAAGAATAAATACGTATCCGGTTTGCGACTTAGAGTCGTCCGGATCTGTGTCAAAGCTTGCATCGACGTAACCTTTTACGGCGAGCTCTTCGTCACCTCCATACACGAGAAACATCTCCTTAGTCCTTTTCAGGTACTTCAGGATATTCTTGACAGCTGTCCAGTGATCCACTCCTGGATTACTCTGGAACCTGCCTGCCATACTTATGGCCAGGCTAACATCCGGTCTAGTGCACAGCATTGCATACATGATAGAACCTATGGCTGAAGCATAGGGGACGGAGCGCATATGCTCTCTATCTTCATCAGTTGCTGGGCACTGTGTTTTACTCAATCTCGTACCTTGTAAAACTGGCAAGAACCCTTTCTTGGACTGTTCCATTTTGAACCTCTTCAAAACTTTATCAAGGTATGTGCTTTGTGAAAGTCCTATCAGGCGTTTTGATCTATCCCTATAGATCTTAATTCCTAGAATGTAAGCAGCTTCTCCTAGGTCCTTCATAGAGAAACTTTTATTCAAGTAATCCTTTATGCTCTCCAAAAACTCCACGTTGTTTCCAATCAGCAATATGTCATCCACATATAATATCAGAAACGCCACAGAGCTCCCACTCACTTTCTTGTAAATACAAGATTCTCCAACCACTTGTATAAACCCAAATGCTTTGATCACCTCATCAAAGCGTTTGTTCCAACTCCGAGATGCTTGCACCAGTCCATAAATGGATCGCTGGAGCTTGCACACCTTGTTAGTATTCTTAGGATCGACAAAACCTTCGGGTTGCATCATATACAATTCTTCCTTAAGGAAACCGTTAAGGAACGCCGTTTTGACATCCATCTGCCAGATTTCATAATCGAAAAATGCAGCTATTGCTAACATGATTCTGACGGACTTAAGCATCGCTACGGGTGAGAATGTCTCATCGTAGTCAACTCCTTGAACTTGTGAAAAACCCTTTGCCACAAGTCGAGCTTTATAAACGGTTACATTTCCGTCAGCGTCCGTCTTCCTCTTAAAGATCCATTTGTTCTGAATAGCCTTGCGGCCTTCAGGCAGTACCTCCAAAGTCCACACTTTGTTCTCATCCATGGATCCTATCTCGGACTTCATGGCTTCTAGCCATTTGTTGGAATCCGGGCCCACCATTGCTTCTTCATAATTTGCAGGTTTATTGTTGTCCAACAACATGATTGATAAGACGGGATTACCGTACCACTCTGGAGCAGCACGTGGTCTCGTCGACCTGCGTGGTTCGACAGAAACTTGAACCGGAGTTTCATGATCACCATCATTAACTTCCTCCTCAGCCGGCGTCGCAACGACAGAGATTTCCCCTTGCCCTGCACCACCATCCAGAGGGATGAGAGGTTCGACAACCTCGTCAAGTTCTATCTTCCTCCCACTCAATTCTCTCGAGAGAAACTCCTTCTCGAGAAAAGCTCCGTTTTTAGCAACAAACACTTTGCCCTCGGATTTGAGATAGAAGGTGTACCCAACTGTCTCCTTTGGGTAACCTATGAAGACGCACCTTTCCGCTTTGGGTTCCACCTTTTCAGGCTGAAGCTTTTTGACATAAGCATCACATCCCCAAACTTTAAGAAACGACAACTTTGGCCTTTTGCCATACCATAGTTCATATGGCGTCGTCTCAACGGATTTTGATGGTGCCCTATTTAAAGTGAATGCAGTTGTTTCTAATGCATAACCCCAAAACGATAACGGCAAACCGGTAAGAGACATCATAGATCGCACCATCTCTAATAAAGTATGATTACGACGTTCGGACACACCATTACGCTGTGGTGTTCCAGGCGGTGTTAACTGTGAAACAATTCCACATTGTCTTAAGTGAGCACCAAACTCGAAACTCAGATATTCACCCCCACGATCAGACCATAGGAACTTGATCTTCTTGTTACAATGATTTTCAACTTCACTCTGAAATTGCTTGAACTTTTCAAATGTTTCAGACTTGTGCTTCATCAAGTAGACATAACCATATCTACTCAAATCGTCAGTGAAGGTGAGAAAATAACGATATCCGCCGCGTGCCTCTACGCTCATCGGACCACACACATCGGTATGTATGATTTCCAACAAGTCACTTGCACGCTCCATTGTTCCGGAGAACGGAGTCTTAGTCATCTTGCCCATGAGGCATGGTTCGCACGTGTCAAGTGAATCAAAGTCAAGTGACTCCAAAAGTCCATCAGCATGGAGTTTCTTCATGCGCTTTACACCAATATGACCTACGCGGCAGTGCCACAAAAATATGGCGCTATCATTGTTAACTCTAACTCTTTTGGTCTCAATGTTATGTATGTGTGTATCGCTATCAAGATTCAATATGAACAATCCTCTCACATTGGGTGCATGACCATAAAAGATGTTACTCATAGAAATAGAACAACCATTATTCTCTGACTTAAAAGAGTAACCGTCTCGCAATAAACAAGATCCAGATATAATGTTCATGCTCAACGCAGGCACTAAATAACAATGATTTAAGTTCATAACTAATCCTGATGGTAACTGAAGTGAAACTGTGCCGACGGCGATTGCATAAACCTTGGAACCATTTCCTACGCGCATCGTCACTTCATCTTTCGCCAGCCTTCGTCTATTCCATAGTTCCTGTTTCGAGTTGCAAATATGAGCAACAGAACCGGTATCGAATACCCAGGCACTACTACGAGAGCCGGTTAAGTACACATCAATAACTTGTATATCAAATATACCTGATTTTTCTTTGGCCGCCTTCTTGTCTGCCAGATATTTGGGGCAATTGCGCTTCCAGTGACCCATACCCTTGCAATAGTAACACTCTGTTTCAGGCTTAGGTCCAGCTTTGGGTTTCTTCATCGGATTGGCAACAGGCTTGCCGCTCTTCTTTGAATTACCCTTCTTGCCTTTGCCGTTTCTCTTGAAACTAGTGGTCTTATTCACCATCAACACTTGATGCTCTTTACGGAGTTCAGACTCTGCGACTTTCAGCATCGTAAACAACTCGCCGGGTGACTTGTTCATCCCTTGCATGTTGTAGTTCAACACAAAGCCTTTATAGCTTGGCGGCAGTGATTGAAGGATTCTGCCAGTGATAGCCTCTTGCGGGAGTTCAATCCTCAGCTCAGCTAGACAGTTTGAGTACCCAGACATTTTGAGCACATGTTCACTGACAGACGAGTTCTCCTCCATCTTGCAAGCATAGAATTAATCGGAGGTCTCATACCTCTCGATCCGGGCGTTCTTCTGAAAGATAAACTTCAACTCCTGGAACATCTCAAATGCTCCATGACGCTCAAAGCGACGTTGAAGTCCCGGTTCTAAGCCATACAAGACTGCACATTGAACTACTGAGTAGTTCTCCTTACGTGCTAACCAAGCGTTCTTAACATCCTGATTAGCCGTAGCGGGTGGTTCATCTCCTAGCGCAGCATTAAGGACATAATCCTTCTTCCCAGCTTGTAAGATTAGCTTAAGATTACGAGCCCAGTCTACAAAGTTGCTTCCATAGTCTTTCAACATAGCTTTCTCTAGGAACGTATTAAAATTCAGGGTGACTGTCGCGTGAGCCATGATCTACAACACAAATATATTCAAAGTGGACTTAGACTATGTTCAAGATAATTAGAGTTTAACTTAATCAAATTATTCGCTAAACTCCCACTCAAAAAGTACATCTCTCTAGTCATTTGAGTGGTTCATGTTCCACTTACACTAGCTCAAGTCCGATCATCACGTGAGTTGAGTATAGTTTCAGTGGTAAGCATCCCTATGCTAATCATATCATCTATATGATTCATGATCGACCTTTCGGTCTCATGTGTTCCGAGGCCATGTCTGCACATGCTAGGCTCGTCAAGCTTAACCCGAGTGTTCCGCGTGCGCAACTGTTTTGCACCCGTTGTATGTGAACGTTGAGTCTATCACACCCGATCATCACGTGGTGTCTCGAAACGACGAACTGTAGCAACGGTGCACAGTCGGGGAGAACACAATTTCGTCTTGAAATTTTAGTGAGAGATCACCTCATAATGCTACCGTCGTTCTAAGCAAAATAAGGTGCATAAAAGGATTAACATCACATGCAATTCATAAGTGACATGATATGGCCATCATCACGTGCTTCTTGATCTCCATCACCAAAGCACCGTCACGATCTTCTTGTCACCGGCGCCACACCATGATCTCCATCAACGTGTTGCCATCGGGGTTGTTGTGCTACTCATGCTATTACTACTAAAGCTACATCCTAGCAAAATAGTAAACGCATTTGCAAGCACAAACGTTAGTATAAAGACAACCCTATGGCTCCTGCCGGTTGCTGTACCATCGACGTGCAAGTCGATATTATCTATTACAACATGATCATCTCATACATCCAATATATCACATCACATCGTTGGCCATACCACATCACAAGCATACCCTGCAAAAACAAGTTAGACGTCCTCTAATTTTGTTGTTGCATGTTTTACGTGGTGACCAAGGGTATCTAGTAGGATCGCATCTTACTTACGCAAACACCACAACAGAGATATATGAGTTGCTATTTAACCTCATCCAAGGACCTCCTCGGTCAAATCCGATTCAACTAAAGTTGGAGAAACCGACACTTGCCAGTCATCTTTGAGCAACGGGGTTACTTGTAGCGATGAAACCAGTCTCTCGTAAGCGTACGAGTAATGTCGGTCCAAGCCGCTTCAATCCAACAATACCGCGGAATCAAGAAAAGACTAAGGAGGGCAGCAAAATGCACATCACCGCCCACAAAAACTTTTGTGTTCTACTCGAGAAGACATCTACGCATGAAGCTAGCTCATGATGCCACTGTTGGGGAACGTCGCATGGGAAACAAAAATTTTCCTACGTGCACGAAGACCTATCATGGTGATGTCCATCTACGAGAGGGGATGAGTGATCTACGTACCCTTGTAGACCGTTTAGCAGAAGCGTTAGTGAACGCGGTTGATGTAGTGGAACGTCCTCACGTCCCTCGATACGCCCCGCGAACAATCCCGCGATCAGTCCCACGATCTAGTACCGAACGGACGGCACCTCCACGTTCAGCACACGTACAGCTCGACGATGATCTCGGGCTTCTTGATCCAGCAAGAGAGACGGAGAGGTAGAAGAGTTCTCCAGAAGCGTGACGGCGCTCCGGAGGTTGGTGATGACCTTGTCTCAGCAGGGCTCCGCCCGAGCTCCACAGAAACGCGATCTAGAGGAAAAACCGTGGAGGTATGTGGTCGGGCTGCCGTGGAAAAGTCGTCTCAAATCAGCCCTAAAACCTCCGTATATATAGGTGGGAGAGAGGGGACCTTGCCTTGGGGCTCAAGGATCCCCAAGGGGGTCGGCCGAGCCAAGGGGGGAAGGTCTCCCCCCCCCCAAACCGAGTTGGACTTGGTTTGGTGGGTGGGAGTCCTTCCTTCCCTTCCCACCTCCTCTTTTTTTTCTCTTCGATTTTTCTTCCAATGCGCATAGGGGCCCTTTTGGGCTGTCCCACCAGCCCACTAAGGGCTGGTGCGCCACCCTCAAGGCCTATGGGCTTCCCCGGGGTGGGTTGCCCCCCCCCCCGGTGAACTCCCGGAACCCATTCGTCATTCCTGGTACATTCCCGGTAACTCCGAAAACCTTCCGGTAATCAAATGAGGTCATCCTATATATCAATCTTCGTTTCCGGACCATTCCAAGAACCTTCGTGACGTCCGTGATCTCATCCGGGACTCCGAACAACATTCAGTAACCAACCATATAACTCAAATACGCATAAAACAACGTCGAACCTTAAGTGTGCAGACCCTGCGGGTTCGAGAACTATGTAGACATGACCCGAGAGACTCCTCGGTCAATATCCAATAGCGGGACCTGGATGCCCATATTGGATCCTACATATTCTACGAAGAACTTATCGTTTGAACCTCAGTGTCAAGGATTCATATAATCCCGTATGTCATTCCCTTTGTCCTTCGGTATGTTACTTGCTCGAGATTCGATCGTTAGTATCCGCATACCTATTTCAATCTCGTTTACCGGCAAGTCTCTTTACTCGTTCCGTAATACAAGATCCCGCAAATTACACTAAGTTACATTGCTTGCAAGGCTTGTGTGTGATGTTGTATTACCGAGTGGACCCCGAGATACCTCTCCGTCACACGGAGTGACAAATCCCAGTCTTGATCCATACTAACTCAAGAACACCTTCGGAGATACCTGTGGAGCATCTTTATAGTGACCCAGTTACGTTGCGACGTTTGATACACACAAAGTATTCCTCCGGTGTTAGTGAGTTATATGATCTCATGGTCATAGGAACAAATACTTGACACGCAGAAAACAGTAGCAACAAAATGACACGATCAACATGCTATGTCTATTAGTTTGGGTCTAGTCCATCACGTGATTCTCCTAATGAGGTGATCGAGTTATCAAGCAACAACACTGTTGGGGATATTGCTTATTAAGTGACCCGCCCAATATGGGCCGGGTTACTAGTAAGGCGGTTCATCCTTGACTCATTTGGGCCTCAGCCTGGGCGGTTTAAGGCCGCAAGATGGTTGTGATTTGTGGAAGGTCTCTGGGTTTTGCAAGACGGCGACTCAGAGGCCGCGGTGGTCACGATTTGTAAAGAGGAAGGGACTCTTGTAAACCTTAAAGCCTCGACCTCTATATAAAGGCGAGTTGGAAGGGGGATAGGCAGGTTAGAAATCATCAAGTGCTAGGTAAGGCGAGTTACGCCTTTCTTGTAATCGAATCCACATCAATACACGCCAAGCAGGACGTAGGCTATTACCTCCACGCGAGGGGCCGAACCTGGGTAACCCGCCGCGTTCCTCCTGTTCAACCCCTTTGAGTCGCCACCAAAAGTGCGATGGTTCCCATACTAAGTCCTTTCATGAGGACATCTGCCGTGACAAAACCACGACAGTTGGCGCCCACCGTGGGGCCTGCGCACGGTGGAGTTGAGTTCTCAAAGGGAGCCCTACCAGGGTTTGGGAGTTATGCGACGGCGCTCATGACTTGGAGCCGACGCGGCATAGCCTACATCGACAACCAGCGATGGGGACCTAAAGCGAATTCTCTCGAATCAGGCTACAGGGTCCCCTTCGGCAAGATCAACGTCTTCATCGGCATGATCGGGTCATCTGTTCCTGAGCCGGACATCTCCTCCGACATCGTCGAGCCGGCCAGGTACGTTCATCCAGTCATAACACGGAATCTGACCCACCCGGTCTTTGTGGGTTTCACGCAGGGGTCGGAGGAGCCAGAGCACGCGGCGGCTCAGGAGGTTACCCCCATCAACTCTGATGACAAATCATCCATGGGCGATTCAGATTCCATCCAGTCCCTCCACGGAGACGGTCTCGGAGGCTTGTCATTGGCCATGGATCCGGAAATCCTCGATCGAACCCGCCGCCAGATCGCCATCTACATGGCCGGGGTGACTCAACCCGCACAGAACCCCGCTGGAGGCGATGGGACCGGCGGGACATCCAGAAGTGCGTCAGCAGTCCTGGTGGATCTAGCGGCAGAAATCACAAGACTAATGTCAACCCCCCTCACGCCAGAGAACCAAGAAGAGATAAACGCGGAGTTAGCAAAGCTGAGGGAGGCGGTGGCAAAGGCCCATCAGGATGCTGAGACGGAGTCCGCCAGGATGGACACTCGACAAGCCCAGATTGCGGCCGAAAGGATGCGATTGAACACCGACAACTGGCGGCTTGAAAGACAGCAGCGCGCGTCCGACGCCGTCCATCAGCGGAGACACCAGGGTCGCCTGCCCCACGATCTCAATCCGACTCGCCTGTTCGACACTCCCCAAACACCCGGGATGGGAGCCGCCCCAGCAGGAGGGCTGGGCCGCCCTCCTAACCCGCCGATTCAGCCGACTGAGGGTCAAATTCCTCGTTTCCGTACCCCTCGAGGCCACTTCTCTAACCCGGTGGATAACGTGCTTGCTGCAACTCGCCATCTGGAGTCTCTTCCGATCCACGGCAACACCCCAGCTGAGATCGAAGCAAGGAACGCCATCGAGATGTTGAAAACGGTGGTGGTCCAAAACGCGCAGTTCTCACACAGCCCCGAGCGATTGCACTCCACCCCCCAGGCGAGCTATACCAGGAGTAGGCCGGAGGATCAGCCAGCCGTAAATAGTGCCCCGCGACACTTCCCGCAGGACAACCCGCCCGAGCGGAACCCGCCGGGCAGAGGTCCACCCAACATTCAAGAGGCTCAGACTCCTCCCGCGGGGACCGGAGGGCGAGTTGGGGTGCCCTGCTTGTCCCTGGCCCTTCGAAACGAAAGAATGCCCAAGGATTTCAAAGGACCAAGAAAGGTGCCTAATTACACACCACATCTCGAACCAACATCTTGGATAGAGGGCTATGAGATCGCCATGGACATGCTCGACGTAAACGAGGCGGTTTGCGCCAGATATTTCACCATGATGCTCGAGGGATCGGCGCGCACTTGGTTGAAAAACTTACCCCCCCAATTCTATCCAGTCCTGGGCCAAGCTGAAGGAGCGTTTCATCAAAAACTTCCGGGGAACCTGTAAACGGCCGATGACGATCGTCGACTTGCAACACTGCGTACAACGCCCGGATGAGTCGGCGCACCATTGGTCGCGGCGAGTCATGGAAATTATCCATTCATCGGATGGCATCACGGCAGCGCAAGCTGTGCTTATCCTCGAGCACAACTGCCACTATGAACCGCTGGTCCAGAAATTGGGGCGACTCAAACGGAAAGTTCGGGATATGGGCGAGCTGATGGATACCCTCACTAGGTACGCCGAGGCCGATGATACCAAGGATCCCGGCGAGGATGGTAAGGGTAACTCGCCCAAGAAGGGCGATTCAACCAAAAACCACACCCGCCTCCAAGGCCGCAATCGTTACAACCAGGGGACCAACGGCAAGCGTAGGCCACAGGAGGAGCCCTCGGATCTGGTTGCCAACACCAACGTCAATGACGGCAAAAAGAAGAATCGAGGCTTCAGTGGGAAAAGGCCGCGTAATTACGAAGAGCTACTCAAAGGCCCTTGCCCGCACCACGCCACGGCCGACGGCCCGGCGGGCCACTCTTGGGAGAACTGTTTCGTGATGCGAGAATTTCGGGCCGAGGCAATCAAGAAGAGCCAAAGCAAAGATCCGAACCGTCGCCAGGACCAACTCGCCGCGCCCAATCAAAGGCACAACCCCTTCAGCGGTTTTCCCGAACAAGAGGCATAGGGGGGCCCGCAGCCAGGCGGCGGCCAGTACCCGGTGCACCACCAACGGCGGTACAACCCGCCGGGAGTTTTCCAGCAGCCGCCCCCACAGGGGGCTCCGCAGGACCAGGATGACCATGGGGGCTTCCGCAACAATCCTAAACAGCTAAGTAATGGGCAGTACCATCTTTTCACCACTAATGCTTGCAGGCGTGATAAAAAGGTAAATCACCGGGCGTACAACGTAATTGAGCCGGCAGTTCCCAGATATCTCCACTGGTCCGAACAGACCATAACATGGAGCAGAGAGGATCACCCGCCGAGAATAGATAACCCGGGCGACCTGGCATTAGTCGTGGCTCCCCAAGTGGGGGGCTACACTCTATCGAAAGTACTAATGGATGGCGGCAGCAGCATTAATATCCTATACTTCGACACCTTCCGGAGGATGAATCTATTAGAGAAAGACTTGATGCCTTCAACCACGGTCTTCCACGGCATCGTCCTGGGCAAATCTGCTTATCCCATAGGCCGGGTCAGGCTCTCAGTAGCGTTTGGAACTGCGCAGAATTACAGGTCGGAGTCTCTGGTCTTCGAGGTGGTCAAACTAAAAAGCCCGTACCATGCGCTGTTGGGGCGACCGGCTTACGCTCGCTTCATGGCCCGCCCGTGCTACGTCTACCTCAAGCTCAAAATGCCTGGTCCTAAAGGGCCCATCACGATTGACGGAGATAGAAGAATTGCAAAGGAGTGTGAGGAAGGAGACGCGGCCTATGCGGAAGAGCTCAAAAACCATCGGGCCAATGTTGACCCGACAGACATGTCACCGCTCAAGAAGCCGACTACAGATTCCGAGTCGCCCCTCAAGTTCAAACCAACGGATGACACGAAGACAGTCGACTTCGTCCCTGGCGATTCATCCAAGCAGTTTACCATTGGAACGGGTCTGGCCCCAAATAGGAAAGCGCGCTCATCGAATTCATCCGTGAGAATCGGGACATCTTCGCATGGAAGCCCTCTGACATGCCAGGTGTACCGAGAGAATTCGCTGAGCACCATCTTAATATTGACCCAAAATGCAAACTTGTCCAACAATACCTTCGCAGGTTTAACGAGGAGTGACGGAAGGCGATTGGAGAGGAAGTCGCCCGTCTTTTAGCCGCCGGGTTCATCGTGGAAGTCTTTCACCCCAAATGGCTAGCTAACCCGGTGTTAGTAATCAAGAAGAATGGCACGTTCCGTATGTGTATTGACTATACGGACCTCAACAGAGCTTGTCCCAAGGATCCTTTCGCTCTTCCCCGCATCGACCAAATCATTGACTCGGTGGCGGGGTGCGAACGATTGTGCTTTTTGGACGCCTATTCAGGTTATCATCAGTTCAAAATGGCTGTGGAAGATCAGGAGAAGACCGCCTTCATAACCCCCTTCGGGGCCTTTTGCTATGTGTCCATGCCGTTCGGGCTCAAGAGCGCAGGGGCGACTTACCAACGCTGCATCCAGAATTGTCTTCATAACCAAATTGGCCGCAACGTCCATGCCTATGTTGACGACATTGTGATCAAGACCCGCCGGGAGGAGACACTTCTGGAAGACCTTAAGGAAACCTTTGATAATTTACGGGTATATCAGATGAAGCTAAATCCTACCAAGTGCGTTTTCAGCGTACCTGCGGGAAAACTACTAGGTTTCTTGGTATCGGAGCGCGGCATCGAGGCTAACCCGGACAAAATTGAAGCAGTTACTTCCCTCGGCAAGCCGACGAATGTTAATCAAGTTCAGCGATTGGCGGGTCGTATTGCGGCTCTCAGTCGTTTCGTGAGCCGCCTCGGAGAAAAGGCGATTCCTCTTTATCAATTGTTGAGAAAGTCCGACCGATTCATATGGACAGAGGAGGCTGACAAGGCATTTCAGGCCTTGAAACATCAATTGGTTAACCCGCCGGTCCTGGCGGCCCCGACTGAAAAGGAGCCTATGCTCCTGTATATCGCCGCGAATTCCAAAGCGGCCAGCGTGGCTGTGGTCGTCGAAAGAAAGGAGGAAGGAAAGGAATACCCGGTGCAACGCCCGGTGTACTTTATCAGTGAGGTGTTAACTCTTTCCAAACAGCGATACCCACATTGGCAGAAACTGGTCTATGGGGTGTTCATGGCGAGTCGAAAGCTTAAACATTATTTCCAGGAACACCCGATCACCGTGGTCAGTTCCGCACCCCCCTCGGTGACGTCATCCAAAACCGCGAGGCAACAGGGCGAATCGCCAAATGGGCAATAGAACTTGGGTCGCATCACATACAATATACCCCCCCCCGCACGGCCATCAAGTCCCAGGCACTAGTTGATTTCGTCAACAATTGGACGGAGCTTCAGGCTCCGGAAGATTGGCCTGACCTTACCTATTGGACTATTTATTTTGATGGATCCAGGCAGTTGGAGGGCTCGGGGCGGGTGTGGTGTTGATATCCCCTCAAGGAGATAAGTTCTGCTACGTTCTCCGGCTCATGTTCCCTTGCACAAATAATGCGGCAGAGTATGAAGCTCTGCTTCACGGTTTGCGACTGGCAAAAGAGATGAACCTAACCCGAGTCAGATGCTTTGGGGATTCAGATTTGGTGGCGCAACAGGTTTCGGGCACCTGGGACTCTCGAGATCCTATGATGGCGGCTTACAGGCGAGCTGTATCTGACGTGGCGGGCTATTTTCATGGGTACCAGGTTGATCATGTTGATCGGCGACTCAACGAAGCAGCTGATGCCCTCTCGCGACTCGGCTCACAGAGAAAACCGGTCCCCCTAATGTTTTCTTGGATGTCTTGCATAAACCGTCTGTGACTGTACCCACGGAGGAGGAATTGGCGATACCAAATCCCGAGTCTCAGCTTGTGGCGGCTCTCCATGTCACTCCGGATTGGGCTCTTCCTTATCTGGCTTATCTCGCTCGAGGCGAGTTACCCACTGATGAAGTTTTGGCTCGCCAGATTGTTCGGCGTAGCAAGTCCATGGTCATCATTAATGGCGAGCTATATAAACGAAGTGCTTCAGGGGTCTTTCAGCGGTGCGTCTCTTCCGAGGAAGGATGCATAATCCTAAATGACATCCATTCTGGAGATTGCGGGCATCACGCCGGGTCACGTTCGTTGGTATCAAAAGCCTTTCGACATGGTTTCTTCTGGTTGACGGCTCACTCAGATGCAGAAGATATAGTACGGCGGTGTGAGGGGTGCCAACGATATGGGAGACAGGCTCATGTGCCGGCTCAAGAATTGAGGATGATTCCCATTACTTGGCCTTTCGCGGTCTGGGGGCTGGACATGGTCGGTCCCTTTAAGATGTCCTCCAACAAGAAAACTCACTTATTGGTGGCGGTTGATAAGTTCACTAAATGGATTGAGGCGGAACCTGTTGGGGCTTGCGATGCGGAGACTGCGGTCAAATTTCTGAAAAAGCTGATTTTCCGTTTTGGATATCCACACAGTATTATCACGGACAATGGTACTAACTTGTCCCAAGGAGCGATGCTGGATTTTTGTCGCCGTGAACATATCCGGCTTGATATTTCTGCAGTTGCTCACCCGCAGTCAAACGGGCAAGCAGAGCGAGCGAATCAGGAAGTCCTACGAGGGATTAAACCTCGCCTCATGGTTCCCCTGGAAAGAACTCCAGGGTGTTGGGTTGAGGAACTACCTTCGGTATTATGGAGCATCCGGACCACCCCGAATCGATCCACGGGGTTCACGCCTTTCTTTTTGGTCTATGGAGCAGAAGCTGTCCTTCCTACCGACATAAGACATGATTCTCTTAGAGTCGCCGCATATGTGGAGCAAGATAATGAGTTGGCGCGTCAGGATTCCTTGGATGCCTTGGAAGAGGCGCGTGACTTAGCGGCGGCTCGTTCAGCTATCTATCAGCAAGATTTGCGGCGTTATCATAGTCGCCGGGTTAAGAGTCGGGCTTTCCAGGAGGGCGACTTGGTACTTCGTCTGATACAAGATCGGGCAGGCATGCACAAGCTCTCGCCCCCTTGGGAAGGGCCTTTCGTCGTCAGCAAGAACCTCCGCAATGGCTCTTACTACTTGATGGATCTTCGGCCTGATCGACCGACTACGGAGGCTGAGTCAACTCGCCCTTGGAATATTGCCCATTTGCGGCCTTATTACACTTGAGTTCTTAAAAACTCCATGCTTTGTAAGTTTTTCAGTTTCATTATGAAGTAATAAAATGTTCCCCGACTTGGGGGCTTCTTCCTTAAAAAAGAGCAATTTGTGTCATCCTGTTGCGACCTTATGAGCCGACATAACATGCATTTAGGGTGGGTAAACGAGCTTTTTTGACTCGCCTCCCCCTGTCGCGACCGTATGAGCCGACGAAACCTGCATTTAGGGTGGGTGCACGAGCTTTCTGACTCGCCTCCCCCTGTCGCGACCGTATGAGCCGACGAAACCTGCATTAAGGGTGGGTGCACGAGCTTTCTGACTCGCCTCCCCCTGTCGCGACCGTATGAGCCGACGAAACCTGCATTAAGGGTGGGTGCACGAGCTTTCTGACTCGCCTCCCCCTGTCGCGACCGTATGAGCCGACAAAACCTGCATTAAGGGTGGGTGCACGAGCTTTTTGACTCGCCTCCCCCTGTCGCGACCGTATGAGCCGACGAAACCTGCATTTAGGGTGGGTGCACGAGCTTTCTGACTCGCCTCCCCCTGTCGCGACCGTATGAGCCGACGAAACCTGCATTTAGGGTGGGTGCACGGGCTTTCTGACTCGCCTCCCCCTGTCGCGACCGTATGAGCCGACGAAACCTGCATTAAGGGTGGGTGCACGAGCTTTTTGACTCGCCTCCCCCTGTCGCGACCGTATGAGCCGACGAAACCTGCATTAAGGGTGGGTGCACGAGCTTTCTGACTCGCCTCCCCCTGTCGCGACCGTATGAGCCGACAAAACCTGCATTAAGGGTGGGTGCACGAGCTTTTTGACTCGCCTCCCCCTGTCGCGACCGTATGAGCCGACGAAACCTGCATTTAGGGTGGGTGCACGAGCTTTCTGACTCGCCTCCCCCTGTCGCGACCGTATGAGCCGACGAAACCTGCATTAAGGGTGGGTGCACGGGCTTTCTGACTCGCCTCCCCCTGTCGCGACCGTATGAGCCGACGAAACCTGCATTAGGGGTGGGCGCACGAGCTTTCTGACTCGCCTCCCCCTGTCGCGACCGTATGAGCCGACGAAACCTGCATTACTGGTGTTAAGGTTTGAACTTGGAGGTTTTTTCTATCCTCTGCATGTTTTTTGAAACTACTTGCAGTGTCCTTTATGTTCCCAGATGATATGTTCAGAGGTCTGTCCTTGGCGGATTAAGCATTGCAGAAGATTTTTATAAAGGCGGATCAAATATTTCAAACTGCTTCAAAAGCGGTATGAGGTTGTCTTTTTTGGCAGAAGGGGTCATCAAAAGATAGTATTAACTATTACATGGTTCATGGGCCAAATTCGAGAAAGGTCTACTTCCCTAAATCCTGGCGCGAGCTTTGACCGGCTTCGATTTGTAAATCGCCCAAGACCCAATTGCACTTGGACAAAGAAGCAAAATCATCTTCATCGGTCAAGATGGATGCCAGGTCTGCTTCCCAGTCGAAGGGGTTCTTGGGTCGCCGAGGGATTAGGTTGGTCACCACGAAGGTTGGCGGGCTGATTTTCTTATTCTTACCATCGTAAGCCGCCTGATATTTTGTTAAGTCAAGGCTGGCGGCGAGTTGAGTTGCGGCCAGCCGAGAATCTTTGACAACCTTCTGGTAGTCTTCTTCCACGAACTCCGAGCCGTCATCTTTAAGCTGAGGGAAGCCGGCAGCTACTTCTTCCAAATTAATTTCTGGAGCGTACGCCAAGCAGCGACTCAGAGCCGTCAGGACACCCTTCCGGGTGGCTGACCGGGTTAACTCGCCGATCTGGGGAGGAAGTGTGGATAGATATCCAAGCACCTTCTTGATGGAAGTGATGGGCTCTTTTGCACCTATTACGGCTTTGACTGTCAGCACACTGCCTGTGTACAACTGTTCCGTCAGCGTATAGATCGCCTTCAGCATCAACAGGCAGTCGTCTTGCAGATTGGCGACTCTCGAGCCTGGGATTTGATAACCGGTAAGTTAACATTAAGGAATTTGCCCAAGGAAGAGGATAAGGTTGGAGAGTTAGGTAAAGCTTACCAAAGATGGCTTGTGTCATGTTGGAGATACGGCGCTTTAAGCCGGATAGCTCCTGTTGGACAGTCGCCAGCTTTGCTTCTGCTTTTTCGGCTCTCTTCAAAGCCGCGCTTTGGTCAGCCTGAGTTCTTTCTAACTCGGCTTTGAGCTTTTCCAGTTCAACCAGAGCCAACTTATATTTGTCTTCCGACTGAGTTCGGGCATCTTGTTGATCAGACAAGTTTTTCCTTAAGTCGCCCAGGGCCAGTTCGGTCTGGGCAAGGCTTTCCTGTTCAAAATTTAAAACAAAGACAAGTCTCATCAATATTGCAAGGCAATACCCCTGACACTTGGGGGCTAATGTATAATTATCAAGAAAGATTATACAGAAATCAAGACCCGGCTCATCCTTTTACTGATGAGCCGGCCCATTGGGGGTTAATGGAGATAGTATAGAGTATAAAAGTTTACCTCATGCTTGTTATTTAACATCTTTAGCAGATTCTTTTCCATCTCATAACTCGCTTCCAGGCGACTTGCGAAGCCAGAACAGAGTTCTTTAAACTCCAGACCTGCATAGTTAGAAAGTTTCGCCTTGGAAGGCCCAGACTCGGGAATTGATGGAGAAGGGGATGCTATATGTTTGGAGAGGATTGTCGCAGCCGGCTTGGAGAAACCAGAACCAGTAATGACTACAGCATCTGGGTCATCAGCTGTCGCCATTACGATCGGTGATCTAGGGACATCCGTTGATCCTTTGGGCGACTCAGGAAGGTCCGCTTGAATTGTCGGCTCGTCTTGACTCGGATCTTCTTGAGTCGGAGTAGCTTTCCTTGGAAGCTCAGAAGTGGCGTCAGGGATTGATCCATTGGTCTTCCTCTTTTTGGCTTGTGCCCTAACGAAAGAGATAGGTGTGTTAAAAAATTAAAAAGAGTGCTATTCTCAAGGATCAGGGCAAGAAACTTACCCCGGGACTCGGATCATTGGTGGAAGGGTCGACATCACTGAGTCGCCACAGGTAGGGGGAGAATCCTGCAGAATTTATACATCGATAATACAGGCGGGTTATGACTGTGACCCAAAAGCAGCACGAACAATGGTTTCTCAAATAAAAAAAGGAGGTACCTCGCTTGGTTTTCTTTTGTTCGTTGTTGGCAAGCCAGGTATTAGATCGCCGGAGTGAGTTCACGTTTTCCGGTTCGAGGCGTGCTGTGTTCTCTTCAATAAGAAATTTGGGTCCAAATGGGCATCTGGATGTGAGAAGGGGACTTTCCCACATATTCGCCGGGCCGGCTTAGGCGAGGAAGGAGATGAATCGGAGGAGACGGAAATTACCTCGACGGAGTCCTCTTGGCTTCCGTTATCTTCATTCTGTTACAAGAGGAGTGAGAGATATAAATAAAAGTTAAAAGGTGATAGGTGGCGAGTGAAAAAGAGGACGGATTGGTACCTCTGAGAGTGCGTCGCCAGCTTGAGATTCGTCGACTTCAGATGGCTCGGCCGCAGTAGATTTACCTTTGCCCTTGTTTTTCTTGGAAGGCGGCTTAGTACTCTTCATGGCTTGTTTCTTAGGTCTCCTAAACCAGAACTTGTCGCCTTTCTGGAAAGGAATATGGCATGAAGTCATGATGGCAGTAAAACAGATGGAATAAAAAGTTGAGGGCGAGTTAGCTTTGGTTACCTTGGGTGCCGGGTTAATCTTGCAGAAGGGCTTAAGGCCGATTTGGCCGCATTTTGCTGTAGCTTCGCCGGTCAGCTTCCTGATGATGGCGACGATGTCTTTTTCCGTTAATGCTGTGTGGAAGTAGCATTGGGGATGATCCAGAGTGCCGTTAAATTCGCACATCAGACCATCTCGGCGGCTCAGAGGAAGGATCTGCCATTCGACCCAGCAGCGGATCAGGTCAACCCCGGTGAGACCGTTGTTCGTCAAGGATCTCAGTTCGGACAGAATTGGGATGAAGTCCGACTCTTCTTCCTCGGTGAGCTTGTCAGGGAGCTTAAAATTGACCGGAAGGCGGGTTGGCCTGTAGCCCAGAAGTTTGTTCTCGCCGGCAGGGGATGTTTCTTTGCAATAAAACCAAGATTCACCCCAGCCTTTGGGGTGGCTAGGCATAGTGAGTGAAGGAAACGGACTGTCCCTGCGACGCTGGACGTTGACCCCGCCAAGTTCCAAACTGGGGCCATTCTGGAATTCCGTCTGGCGATTCAAGTGGAAAAAGTACCAAAACAGAGGGACGGAAGGCTCGATCCGCAAATAAGCTTCGCAAAGGACTTGGAATTGACTTAGGTTGCTTATGGAATTGGGTCCCAAATCCTGGAGTCGGACATTCATGAAGTTCAGAGCGTCCCTAAGGAATTTAGATCCGGGCGGCTTAAAACCCCGTTCCAAGTGTTCCACAAAAACTACTATCTCCCCTTCCTTGGGGTTGGGGAGGTCTTCTCCTAACCCGGTGCGCCATCCAATGACGTCTTGAGGGTCCAAGCAGCCCGCTTTCACGTAATTCGCCAAAACAGCATCATCGACTTTGGTAGGAAGCCAATCGCTCTTGAAAACGGCACCCATGCTACAAATAGGTAAGAATATGGTATTACATGTCTCGAACATTTACTATGTGAATCGGGATCAGCTCTTGCTTAACCCGCCGGACTAGGAGGCCGGGTTGGGCTGATGTGGCGACTTATCGGAGCAGGGCTATTCTCAGAAGCGATGTTACTGTGGGTGGTGAAATTTATTCTTTCCGAAACACTAAGGGAAGGACGAAGTTTCCAAACAGCTTTTTACAAACAGTGAATGAGGAATGGATCTTTTGAACAGATATAGAAACTTGCGGACATGGCTAAAACATGAACGATGTGTGATCAGGGTGGTGCCTCATGTTTGAAGAAACTAGTGAATTTAGAAAATTCGCAAGAGCACAGATGGATAAGACTATTCAAGGCACTGGGTGCCCTAATGGCGCTCAGACTAATCAGTTCGAGGGTAATAGATGGTTGCGAGCGGAGGGCTTCGGAACTATGGCAATGGCGGATGCATGGCAATGGCGGAAGCATGAACAAGAAATAAATCTACCCTTAAAGAAGGGGAAACAGTGGCCTAACCTGAAGATCTTGGTCGAATAAGATCGGCGGTGATGGAGGCTGTTGGAGAAGCGCAGGGGTCCCGGAGAATGAAGGGACCCTCGGCGGCGGCGGAGCCTGGCAACGGCGACGGCTTGCGGGCGGCGCCGGAGCTCCTCGAACGGCGACGGCTTGCGGGCAGCACTGGAGTTCTTCGGACGGGGGCGGAGTTTGCGGCCGGCGGCGAAACCCTCGGGAAGCGGTGCGGTTTTCTGTTGCGATAATGGGGGGGACTGACGAGACTGGTAGGTGGCCAGTGTCAGCCCTGTCCCTTCCGCCTATTTATCAGGACGGGCACTGGAATCGAGGCGCCGTGAGCGGGAACTGCTTGGGAATAAAAGATTCGCCATGATGACGTCCGAAAATTTTGGGATAATGATGCACTAAAAGATCCGTTGGGATTGTGTTAAATTTCCCGAAAGTCGAGGGCTAAGGAAAGTGCTGACGGGAAATGCATTGGCGGCTCAAAGACTTTTTCCGGTACCAGTTGGCGAGTTAAAATTTCTGGCATATGGAGGAACACAAAGGAGTGAATCACCTTTAACTAAAACAGAAGCATTGGCATGAAGATTCAAGTCAATTTGGGGCCTAATGTTGGGGATATTGCTTATTAAGTGACCCGCCCAATATGGGCCGGGTTACTAGTAAGGCGGTTCATCCTTTGACTCATTTGGGCCTCAGCCTGGGCGGTTTAAGGCCGCAAGATGGTTGTGATTTGTGGAAGGTCTCTGGGTTTTGCAAGACGGCGACTCAGAGGCCGCGGTGGTCACGATTTGTAAAGAGGAAGGGACTCTTGTAAACCTTAAAGCCTCGACCTCTATATAAAGGCGAGTTGGAAGGGGGATAGGCAGGTTAGAAATCATCGAGTGCTAGGTAAGGCGAGTTACGCCTTTCTTGTAATCGAATCCACATCAATACACGCCAAGCAGGACGTAGGCTATTACCTCCACGCGAGGGGCCGAACCTGGGTAACCCGCCGCGTTCCTCCTGTTCAACCCCTTTGAGTCGCCACCAAAAGTGCGATGGTTCACATACTAAGTCCTTTCACGAGGACATCTGCCTTGACAAAACCACGACAAACACCTTGTTCATAATCAGAAGACACTGACTATCTTTGATCAACTGGCTAGCCAACTAGAGGCTTGCTAGGGACAGTGTTTTGTCTATGTATCCACACATGTAAATGAGTCTTCATTCAATACAATTATAGCATGGATAATAAACGATTATCTTGATACAGGAATTATAATAATAAGTATATTTATTATTGCCTCTAGGGCATAATTCCAACAGAAACTTCTTGTGCCGGTTCTTTTATGAAGAAGGATATTGATCACAAGTGGAATTTATTGGAGAGAATCAAACGCAACTCTGAAGATTGGGAGCTGGAGGAAGGTAAGGATTCAGGTATGAATTTCCAGTTTGATTGCGTTAAATCTTTTGTTGAGACAAACACTTCTAGAGATTTTAGCATAAGTATGGACTTGACTCTGAGATAGTAGCTTCTCTATGTGAATCTTTTGCTGCTCATGTTGATCTTCCCAAAGAGAAGTGGTTTAAATATCATCCTCCTGTAGAAAGCAACATAGCCAAAACCAATCTAGTTGAGGAGAAAATAATAGCTTTTAGTGATCCTGTTGTTCCTTGTGCTTACAGTGAGAAACTACCATACCCTTCTAGGATAAAGGATTATTCTAAAGGTCCAACTGTGATACATAGGGGTTACATTAGATCACTTGCACCCCCTAAGGAGATTAGAGTTGAACCTAGTGTTGCTATTATCAAAGATCTCTTAGCCGAAAACATAGATGGGCATGTTATCAAATTCTGTGAGGATTCCGCTAGAATTGCTAAACCTCACGCGAAAGACAAGCACGGACCTGTAGTTGGCCTTCCCGTTTTTTCTGTTAAGATAGGAGATCACTGTTACCATGGTTTATGTGATATGGGAGCTAGTGTTAGTGCAATACCCCGTTCTCTATATGATGAAATCAAAGATGAGATTGCACCTGCTGAGTTAGAACCCATTGATGTCACTATTACGCTAGCTAATAGAGACACTATCTGCCCTCAGGGAATTGTGAGAGACGTAGAAGTCCTGTGTGGTAAGACGAAGTATCCTACTGATTTCCTCGTCCTTGGTACTGCACAAGATAGCTTTTGTCCCATCATATTTGGTAGACCCTTTCTCAACACTGTCAATGCTCACATTGCTTGCATTAAGCAGACTATCACAGTAAGTTTCGAGGGTGTGTCTCATGAATTTAGCTTCTCCAAGTTTGGAAGACAACCCCATGAAAGAGAGTCGTCTCGTAGGGATGAAATCATTTCTCTTGCCTCTATTGTCGTACCTCCTACGGATCCTTTAGAGCAATATCTGCTTGAGCATGAAAATGATATGCATATGGAGGAGAGAGATGAGATAGATAAAATTGTCTTAGAACAATATCCTATTCTCAAGAATAATCTGTCTGTTGAACTGCTTGGGGATCCTCCCCCACCAAAGATTGATCCTGTGTTCGAGCTTAAACAATTGCCTGATACTCTTAAGTATGCATATCTTGATGAGAAGGAGATATATCCTGTCATTATTAGTTCTCTCCTCTCAGAGCGCGAAGAGAAGAAGTTACTAAAAACTCTGAGGAAGCACCGCGCTGCTATTGGATATACTCTTGATGATCTTAAGGTATTAGTCCTACTCTATGTCAGCACAAGATTAAAACTGATCCTGACTTTAAACCAGTTGCTGATCATCAAAGGAGATTAAATCCTAAGATGAAAGAGGTCGTTAGAAAAGAAATATTAAAGCTCCTGGAAGCAGGAATCATTTATCCTGTTGCTCATAGTGATTGGGTAAGTCCAATACATTGCGTACCTAAGAAGGAAGGTATCACCGTCGTTCCTAATGATCAGGATGAACTAATCCCACAAAGGATTATTACCGGCTATAGAATGGTGATAGACTTCTGGAAACTGAACAAAGCAACCAGGAAAGATCATTATCCTTTGCCGTTCATCGACCAAATGCTAGAAAGGCTATCAAAACACACACACTTCTGCTTTCTTGATGGTTATTCAGGTTTCTCGCAGATACCTGTTGCACAATCTGATCAAGAGAAAACCACTTTCACCTGCCCTTTCGGTACCTTTGCCTATAGACGTATGCCTTTTGGCTTATGTAATGCACCTGCCACCTTCCAAAGATGTATGATGGCTATATTCTCTGACTTTTGTGAAAAGATTGTCGAGGTTTTCATGGATGACTTCTCCGTTTACGGGTCTTCCTTTGATGATTGCCTCAGCAACCTTGATCGAGTCTTACAGAGATGCGAAGAAACCAACCTCGTCTTGAATTGGGAGAAGTGCCACTTTATGGTTAATGAATGTATCGTCTTAGGACACAAAATCTCTGAGAGAGGCATTGAAGTTGATAAGGCTAAGGTTGATGCAATTGAGAAAATGCCTTGCCCCACAGATATCATAGGAATACGAAGTTTCTTAGGTCATGCTGGTTTCTATAGAAGGTTCATTAAAGACTTCTCTAACATTTCTAGGCCTCTTACCAACCTCTTGCAGAAGGATGTTCCTTTTGTTTTTGATGAGGATTGTGAGGAAGCCTTCGAAATACTTAAGAAGGCTTTGATAACCGCACCTATTGTTCAACCACCTGACTGGAACTTGCCCTTTGAAATCATGTGTGACGCTAGTGATTATGTTGTTGGTGTTGTTCTAGGACAAAGAGTTGACAAGAAGTTGAATGTCATTCACTACGCTAGTAAAACTCTAGACAGTGCCCAAAGAAACTATGCCACTACGGAGAAGGAATTTTTAGCAGTTGTGTTTGCATGTGAAAAGTTCAGATCTTACATAGTTGACTCCAAAGTCACTATTCACTCTGATCATGCTGCTATTAAGTACCTCATGGAGAAGAAGGACGCTAAGCCTAGGCTGATCAGATGGGTTCTCCTGCTACAGGAATTTGATTTGCACGTCGTTGGCCGAAAGGGTGCTGATAACCCTGTAGCAGATAACTTGTCTAGGCTAGAGAATGTCCTTGATGACCCACTACCTATTGATGACAGCTTTCCTGATGAGCAATTAAATGTCATCTGCACTTCACTTAGTGCACCGTGGTATGCCGATTATGCAAACTATATCGTAGCCAAATACATACCACCCAGTTTCACCTATCAACAAAAGAAGAAATTCTTCTTTGATTTGAGACACTACTTTTGGGATGATCCTCACCTTTATAAGGAAGGAGTAGATGGTGTTATTAGACGTCGTGTGCGTGAACATGAACAGGGATAGATCCTGCAGAAGTGTCATTCTGAAGCCTACGGAGGACACCATGGTGGAGATAGAACTGCCCATAAGGTATTGCAATCAGGTTTCTATTGGCCCACTCCCTTCAAGGATGCTCGTAAGTTTGTCTTGTCTTGTGACGAATGCCAAAGGATAGGGAACATCAGTAAGCGTCAGGAAATTCCTATGAACTATTCACTTGTCATTGAACCATTTGATGTCTGGGGCTTTGATTATATGGGACCCTTCCCGAGTTCCAATGGGTACAATCACATCTTAGTTGTTGTGGATTACGTTACTAAGTGGGTAGAAGCTATCCCCACTAAAAATGTTGATCACCACACCTCTATTAAGATGCTTAAAGAAGTCATATTCCCAAGATTTGGAGTCCCTAGATACTTGATGACCGATGGTGGTTCACACTTCATTCATGGTGTTTTCCGCAAGATGCTAGCTAAGTATGATGTCAACCATAGAGTTGCATCTCCTTATCATCCTCAGTCTAGTGGTCAAGTGGAGTTGAGTAATAGGGAGATCAAATTGATCCTACAAAAGACCGTCAATAGATCTCGAAAGAACTGGTCTAGCAAACTTGATGATGCACTATGGGCTTATAGGACTGCTTATAAGAATCCCATGGGCATGTCACCGTATAAAATGGTTTACAGTAAGGCATGTCATTTACCTCTTGAGCTGGAACACAAAGCTTATTGGGCAATCAAAGAGCTCAACTTTGACTTCAAACTTGCCGGTGAGAAGCGGTTGTTTGATATCAGCTCGTTAGATGAATGGAGAGCCCAGGCATATGAGAATGCTAGGTTGTTCAAGGTAAAGGTTAAGAGATGGCACGACAAACGAATACAGAAACGAGAGTTCAAAGTAGGTGATTATTTCTTGCTATACAATTCTCTTTTGAGATTCTTTGCAGGCAAGCTTCTCTCTAAATGGGAAGGTCCCTATGTTGTCGAGGAAGTATATCGTTTCGGTCCCATCAAAATCAATAACACGGAAGTAAATTTTCCTAGAGTGGTAAATGGGCAAAGAATCAAGCGTTACATCTCTGGTACTCCCATAAATGTTGAGACCAATATCATCAATGTCATAACTCCAGAGGAGTACATAAGGGATGTTTATCAACCTGTTTCATACCTTGAAAACGAAGATGTATCTGTTTCGGTAAGAAATTGGACTCCAATACTTTTCCATTAGGAAATTTCCTCAGTTTTGGAATTTTTGGAAAATTAGAAAAATAAAAAGCAGTCCGGAGAGCAAACGAGGCAGCCACAAGGGCCCACTCCGCCACCACCCCCTGGTGGTGGTGGGCAAGCTTGTGGGCACCTCGTGTGCCTCCCGGACTTCATTTTCTTGCGGAGGACTCCTTCTGGCCCAGAAAAAATCAATATATAGTCGCCCGAAGGTTTTGATCTCCGTATCGCGTAGTTTTCCTCTGTTTTCGTTTCAAGCTTGTTTCTGCCGCAGATCTAGATCATCATGACTTCCCCAAATGCTCCTAAGGACAAGATCTTCGAGAAGGTCATCAATCCCTACTTCACGGAAGTGCTGAAGAACCCTCAATCTATCAAGATGAGCGAGGGGATGTTGCACATCCGTGATGTTGAGGGGCCTAAGAAGACCGGAAGCATGGAGACGAGGCTCGAAGCAATGGAGCAACAAGTCTTCAAGTGCCAAGGGATGGTGGAGCGTGGACTCAACGCCAACCACACGATGATCACGGAGTTCACTAGCAATCACAAGATGGATGCCATTGATATTGGGAAACACCTCTCTAGGCTCTAGGATAGGGTTGACCAACTTCAGGGCCAGATCTATGACCTGCACAATCAAAACTGTGAGTATGAGTACAGATTTAAATCAATAAGGTTGGCTACAGATTTGAGGATTCCGGCGACTCGTTCATCCTGCCATGATGGAGCACCTATGCCTTGGAAGACGGAGGATCAGACTACTCCGAGAACAACAACACCATCTCCACCAAAGGAAGACAACTAAGCATTGGTATGGGCAATCCCCTTGGCTTCTGCCAAGCTTGGGGGAGTTGCCCTGGTATCGTATCACCTTTATATCTTTTGCTTTTACCTTTGTTTTAGTTCTTTCCTTTTTAGTTTTTTATTTCTTTTTTTAGAGGAATAAGTCTTTAGTTTTTAGTTTGATTCTTTTGCTTTTGTCTCTCCCCCGTTGTATTCGAGCTTACGAGCTATATAATAAAGAGTGCCTTAGTCAAAGGGCTTTGCCTTGTGCCATGATCAAAAAGTATGAAAAGAAAGATAGCATGAAAGATCATGAGACGAGCTTATGGAAAGTGATAAGTTCACTTAAGACACGTATGATGATTGAAACTTGTTAAGAATAAATCAACATAGACCTCAGTCATTGTTGAAATTAATAAGAAATAATAAGGAAAGAGAGGTTCACATATTAATATATGATCTTAGACACTTTTTACAATTGTGAGCACTCACCAAACTATTACATGCCTAGGAGTAGATGTTGGACAAGGAAGACAACATAATGAATTGTGTTTGCTTGGTTCCAAACAATGTTATATGATTAGAGATCCCTTAGCATGTGACGATTGCTTCCACCTCATATTAGCCAAAACTCCCGCACTAAGTAGAGATACTACTTGTGCATCCATAAACCTCCAAACCAGTTTTGCCATGAGAGTCCACCATACCTACCTATGGATTGAATAAGATCCTTCAAGTAAGTTTTCATCGGTGCAAGCAATAAAAATTGCTCTCTAATATGTATGATCTATTACTGTGTGGAAAATAAGCTTTGTACGAACCTGTGATGAGGAAGACATAAAAGCGATAGACTGCATAATAAAGTTCTTTATCACAGGAGGCAATATAAAGTGACGTTCCTCCGCACTAAGAGGGCACGCATTCAAACCTCAAAAGCGCATGACAACCTCTGCTTCCCTCTGCGAAGGGCCTATCTTGTACCTTTACCTTTTACCCTTGTAAGAGTCATGGTGATCTTCACCAATTCCCTTTTTGCCTTTGTCTTGGCTACCGTCACATGCTTGGGAAAGATCTATATTCATATATCAACTTGGAGTTGAGTACTCATGCTTTATTATTGTTGACTTTATCCTTGAGGTAAATGGTTGGGAGGCAAAATTATAAGCCCCTATCTTCCTCTGTGTCCAGCTGAAACTTTGACACCATGAGTACCCCGTGAGTTGTAACAATTGTGGAAAACAAAAGAGATGATTGAGTATGTGGGTTTGCCTTACAAGCTCTTATTTGACTCTTTCTGATGTTGTGATAAATTGCAATTGCTTCAATGACTATGGACTATTGTTGGTTACTTCTCGGTAAGGTTTTTGCTTCATGCTTTGCTTTGTGAAGGAATTGTTACTTTCCCATAAGAATCATTATGATATATTGTTGTTCTATGTGTGATCATGATGCCCTCATGTCCGTATTATGTTTTATCGACACCTTCGTCCCTCAACATGTGAACATGTTTATGGAACTTGGTTTTCGCTTGAGGACAAGCGAGGTCTAAGCTTGGGGGAGTTGATACGTCCATTTTGCATCATGCTTTCATGTTGATATTTATTGCTTTTTGGGCTGTTATATTACTTGTGGTACCATATTTATGCCTTTTCTCTCTTATTTTGCAAGGATTATTTGAAGAGGGAGAATTCAGGCAGCTGGAATTCTGGACTGGAAAAGGAGCAAACCCTAGTCCACTATTCTGCACATCTCCAAATGCCCTGAAAATTTACGTGGATTTTTTCTGGAATATATTAAAAAAAGCTGGGCGAAAGAACTACCAGAGGGGGGCCACCAGGGCTCCACAAGCGTGCCCACCGCCACCACCCCCTGGTGGCGCAGGGCAGGCTTGTGGGCTGCCTGAAGGCCCACTAGCCCCCCTCTTTTGCTATATGAAGCGTCCTGGTCTGGAAAAAATCAAGAGGGAGCTTTTTCATGGTTTCGCCGCCGCCACGAGGCGGAACTTGAGCAGATCCAATCTAGAGCTCCGGCAGGACGATCCTGCCGGGGAAACTTCCCTCCCGGAGGGGGAAATCGTCGCCATCGTCATCACCAACACTCCTCTCGTCGGAGGGGAGGCATCTTCATCAACATCTTCATCAACACCATCTCCTCTCCAATCCCTGGTTCATCTCTTGTAACCAATCTTCGTCTCGCAACTCCGATTGATACTTGTAAGGTTGCTAGTAGTGTTGATTACTCTTTGTAGTTTATGCTAGTTGGATTGTTTGGTGGAAGAGTTTATGTTCAGATCCTTGATGCTATTCATTACACCTCTGGTCATGATTATGATTATGTCTTGTGAGTAGTTACTTTTGTTCCCGAGGACATGAGATAAGTCATGCTGATAATAGTCATGTGAATTTGATATTCGTTCGGTATTTTGATATGTTGTATGTTGTTTTTCCTCTAGTGGTGTTATGTGAACGTCGACTACATAACACTTCACCATATTTGGGCCTAGAGGAAGGAATTGGGAAGTAGTAAGTAGATGATGGGTTGCTGGAGTGACAGAATCTTAAACCCCAGTCTATGCGTTGCTTCGTGAGGGGCTGGTTTGGATCCACTAGTTTAATGCTATGGTTAGACTTTGTCTTAATTCTTCTTTTGTAGTTGAGGATGCTTGCGAGAGAGGTTAATCATAAGTGGGATGCTTGTCCAAGTAAGGGCAGTACCCAAGCGCCGGTCCACCCACATATCAAACTATCAAAGTAACGAACGTGAATCATATGAACATGATGAAACTAGCATGACAAAAATTCCCGTGTGTCCTCGGGAGCATTTTTCCTCCTATAAGACTTTGTTCAGGCTTGTCCCTTGCTAAAAAAAGGATTCGGCCACTTGCTGCACCATTGCTACTACTTGTTACGTGTTACTCTTTGCTTGCTACGTTTCATCTCTCTACACAATCACTTGTTACCGCCACTTTCAGTGCTTGCAGTTATTACCTTGCTGAAATCCGTTTATGAGAGCCTTCTGCTCCTCGTTGGGTTCGACACTCATACTTATCGAAAGGACTACGATTGATCCCCTATACTTGTGGGTCATCATTGCTGGGGAAGGTATTGCTATATTCTTTGAGTCACTTGGGATTTATATCTGCTGATCACTATGAAGAATCTGAAAGATCCAAAAACCGAAGTCTTGCCCTCAACTACGAGGGGAGGTAAGGAACTGCCATCTAGCTCTACACTTGATTCCCCTTCAGTTATGAGTAAGTTTGCGACATCACCTCATGTTAGAAATCTTGATATGTCGCCTGTGCTTGATGATGCTTATGATGCTACTATGCCTGCTACTGCTAGAGATGCTATGCCTGATACTGCTAGAGATACTATGCCTGATAGTGCTAGAGATACTATGCTTGATACTGCTAGAGATGCTATGCCTCATGATGCCATGCTTGATACTGCTTTGCGTGATGATGCTAGAGATGCTATTTTGCCTGATGATGCTATGCTTTATACTGCTAGAGATACTACTTTGCCTGATCTGCCACTAGGGGTATTCCCTGATGCTCATATTGCTAGAGTTACTGCCAATGCTCGTGATGCTTCTGAAACTGCCGATACTATTGAGATAGAACCTGCTTTTGCTCCTCCTAGATCTAGCTCTCCTAGATATGAATTGCCTGATATACCTGAGGGTTATGTTATGGAGGGAGAGATAGCTGAGGATTTTCTTGCGTGTAAGGATGCCTATGACGCTGAGAAATTACTTCTCAAGTGGAAGGAAAAATCTCTAAAAGCTAGGATGAAATACGACCCGAAGTTTGCCACGTCACCTATCTTTATCGCCGATAAGGATTATGAATTCTCTGTCAACCCCGAGATAATCTCTCTAGTCGACTCTGATCCTTTCCACGGTTATCAGTCTGAGACGGTCGTAGCCCATCTTACCAAACTACACGATATAGCCACCCTTTTCACTAGTAAGGAGAAGATCTGCCACTACTATATCCTTAAGCTGTTTCCTTTCTCTCTAAAGGATGACGCTAAAGCCTGGTTCACTCCTCTTGCTCCTAGATGTATGAGTAGTCCCCAGGATATGGTCTATTACTTCTGTGACAAATATTTCCCTGTCCATAAGAAGCAAGTTGCCTTGCAGGAAATATACAACTTTGCTCAACTCAAAGAAGAGAGTCTCCCACAAGCTTGGGGGAGGCTCATCTAGCTACAGAATGCTTTGCCTGATCACCCTCTTAAGAAGAACGAGATACTTGATATCTTCTATAACGGACTTACCGATGCTTCTAGAGACCACCTAGATAGTTGTGCCGGTTGTGTTTTTAGGGAACGGACTATAGAACAAGCTGAGACTCTACTGAATAACATCTTGATCAACGATAATGCTTGGACCATTCCTGAACCACCTCCTAATCCAACCCCGAAGAAAAGAGGTATTCTATTCCTCAGTCCCGAAGATATGCAAGCCAAGAAATCTATGCAAGAGAAAGGCATTAGGTCTAAAGATGTCAAAAATCTACCGCCTATCAAAGAGATCCATGGTCTCGATAACCCGATACAGGTAGTAGAAGTAAATTCTCTGCATAGGTTTGATGAGAGTGATATTCCTTTTGACAAACCTGCTAGCCTATGCTTTGATGAATTTGACAACTTTGTTGCCAAACAACAGAGTTTCAATGATTATGTTAGCACACATTTGGAACAAAGTACTTGTATGCTTAGTCATTTAAGTGCTTGTGTAGACAGAAATGTCAATGATCTGAAGCTTTTGAGTAAACATGCCTCTATGATTACTACTCAGGTAGAACAAGTACTTAAAGCTCAGAATGACCTGCTCAATGAATTAAATGACAACTCTGTCAGAGTCATTACTAGAGGAGGCAGAATGACTCAGGATCCTTTGTATCCGGAAGGTCATCCTAAGAGAATTGATCAAGATTCTCAAGGAATTAATGCTGATACACCCAGTCATCCTAAGGAGAAGAAGAAGAATGATAGAAACCTACATGTTAGTTCACCAAATACTGTCACACCTGAAGAACCAAATGATATTTCTGCGTCTGATGCAGAAACACGATGTGGTGATGAACATGAACCTGGTGACAATATGGACAGCGATGTTCATAATGATGCTCAACCTAGCAATGATAAGGATGTGGAGATTGAACCTACGGTTAATCCTGACAACCCACAACCTAAGAGATACGATAAGAATGACTTCACTGCTAGGAAGCATGGTAAAGAAAGGGAGCCATGGGTTCAGAGACCTATGCCCTTTCCTCCTAAGCCATCCAAGAAAAAGGATGATGAGGATTTTGAGCACTTTATTGAAATGATAAGACCCCTCTTTTTGCAGATGCGGTTAATTGATATGCTCAAAATGTCTCCGTATGCCAAGTACATGAAAGATATCGTGACCAATAAACGGAAGATACCAGATCTTGAGATCTCCACCATGCTCGCCAATTACACTTTCACAGGTGGAACTCCTAAGAAACTTGGTGATCCCGGAGTGCCCACTATACCTTGCTCCATTAAAGGAAACTACGTAAGAACTGCCTTATGTGACCTTGGAGCCGGTGTTAGTTTTATGCATCTCTCTCTTTATCGTAGACTTGAACCGGATAAGTTGACACCCACTGAAATTTCCCTGCAAACGGCCGACAAATTAACTGCTTTCCGTGTGGGCATTTGCGAGGATGTGCCTGTTGTGGTTGCTAACACCACTATCTTAACAGACTTTGTTATCTTGGATATTCCCGAGGACGATGCCATGGCTGTCATCCTCGGAAGACCCTTTTTAAACACTGCAGGGGATGTTATAGATTGCAACAAAGGCAATGTCACTTTCCATGTCAATGTTAATGAGCATATCGTGCACTTTCCGAAGAAACGATATCAAGTACATTTCATCAATGCTATCGAAAAAACTTCATCGATTCTTATTGGGAGCTTTGAATGCCCTATTCCTTGTGTCAAGATGAAGTATGATTTGCTTGTTGGGGAGATACATATCCCCATTGAGGTGACTTAGTGACTATTAGAAAATTCTCCGTTTCCTTTTTGCGATTCAAAAAAGTTTTGTCATGAGGATTTGATCAGCCCCATTGACGCATTTCTTTCGATGACCATGAAATGGATGAATCAAAGAGTCATGTACCTCTGTTTTAAGCTTCCACTTTATGTTGCTTAGAAGAAAAATGATAGATTTAGTTTGTTTTCCCTCTTTCCTGTTTTAGCGTCCCGGAGAAAAGTACCCCGAAAATAAAAGTTCTCCGATGGTCCTGAAAATCTAGTATGATTTTTTCTGGAATATATGAAAAATACTAGGACAGAGAGCTGGCCAGGGGGCCACACCAGTGGGCCACAAGCCCTGTCACCGCGGCCACCCCTCCTGGCCGCGGCAAGCAAGCTTGTGGGGCCCACAGTGACCCCCTCCACTCATTCCACCTCGCATCCTCTTCCTCTACCTCCAGAAAAAATTGTTTCGCAGCTCAAACCCGTGTTCTTGCTCATTTGGCTGTGATTTTCGATCTCCTTGCTCAAAGCACCATTCTCCGAACCGTTTTGGGGAAATTACTCCTTGGTAAGTGACTCCTCCATTGGTCCAATTAGTTTTTGCTCTAGTGCTTTATCCTTCGCGTATTCTTGCTACCTTGGTGACCCTGTTCTTGAGCTTGAAATGTTCATTTTAGCTTGTCCCAAGTAGTTTTAGCGCGTGATACGGTCCCTAGACACTAGTAGGAGTAGTTGCTACAAGGTGTGGTTGGTCTTTATTCACTTTTCTCTTGAACTTCAAAATTTCAGCAAAAAGAAATTATGTTCAGGAGGAAGTTTCATGGTGGTTCCTCAAGTAAGAAGGGTCCCCGTCTTTCTATTCGGGAGCCCGAACCTTATCAACTAAGGGACGCACCGGCACAACCATGTGAATGGCCTTCCGATGAGTTCATGATCGAAGCAGGCTTCAAGGATGAGTTTGATACACTTGTCCGCAATGCCGGGTTAGAAGAATTCCTCTCAGATAAATGTGAACAGTATGCTCTGCTCACTGCCTCTTTCGTGCGTAGATTTAAATTTTTAGTTGGTCGTGACTCATCCATATTGTTTGATCTGTATGATAAATCCTACGCCATGGATTTGGAAGATTTCAATAGGATTTGCAAAATACCCAATGGGGGTAATCTTAAAGATCCTGCTAAGTCTTCGGTTAGAGATTTTTTTTTTCTCTAGTATATATGTTGGAGAAACTAGAGACATCACGCAAGCTACCATAGGAAGCATTCATTTCCCTGCCTTGCACTACTTTGCCCTCTTTATAGGTAGATGCATTAATGGTAAGGTTGAACATTGTCACCTATGCGCATCCGACCTTAGTATCCTTAAGAGCGCAGTTACGGGTGACAAAAGCTTCAACATGGGAGCTATTATAGCAAGGAGGCTGAATAAGAACGCTATTGAGGGAGATTTCTTTGGCGGCATCTATGCCACTCGCATAGCAAATTTTCTTGGAGTACCCGTCCGCGCAGGAGATCCCCCGCTCCATACAGCTTTCCTTGACCGTGTCGCTATGACACGCTACCAGTTCCTTGAGAGTGATGATGAATCCCTCCTATATCGGTTGATATTTAACCGGCAGCGTGTTTTCCATATTACCCTTCCTGCTCCTGCTTTCTTTGACTTTCAGGTAAAACAGAGATACTACATAACCATAGGAGAGGCAGAGGAGTACGAGAGGGAGGCGACGGTTGCTCGTCTCCGTGAGGCAGCTATTCAGGCAGTGGCTGCAGCGCTCCCGTATAACCCCGATTATGATTTTGGATTTCGCCAGGACCGTCCTTGGGAGTAGACCAAGCTAGGACAAAAGCCTAAGCTTGGGGGAGTACATGTTCTCACCGACTTTACATTCATGCTTATGCATTCACCTTGTTAGCCGGTGTTTACACTTTGCCACTGTATTATCCATGCTAGTTTATTTTCGTTTTCTTGTTTTCTTGTTTTGTGTCCTTTTGAGAAAACCCAAAAAGATTTTCCTTTCTTCTTTTGCTTGTTGGTAGCTTTCCCATGTAAATAGTTTTCTTTTTCTTTGGGTCAAGGTAGAAGATATTGGTTACAATGTTTAGTGGCTCTTGTATGCATACCTATTTAGCTTTAAAAGAGCCATATTACTTTGTCTTCTCCTCTGTGTTTGCCTGCAGATTTCAGCTTAGTCCAATGCACAAGCACTCTTATTATTGTTCACATCGTTCGATCGTGCAAGTGAAAGGCAATAATGACGATATATGATGAAGTGACTGAGACTGGAAAAGCTGGTATGAACTCTATCTATTTTGTTTTTGTAAATATGACTAGCTTGTCGTTCCAGATTCAGCTTTGTTGAGAGAGAACCATGTTTGCAATGACAACTTAGAGATCATAGTTTCTGATGCCGTGCTTAATTAGCTAGGAGCTCATAATGGTTTGTCTTGAATGCCAATATAGATTTTGAGATGACTATGATGTAGTATGATAGGATGGTATTCTCCTTTGAATGATTCAAGTGGCTTGACTTGGCGCATGTTCATGCATGTAGTTGAAACAAAATCAACATAGCCTCTATGATGTTCGTGTTCATGGTGATTTATATCATGTTCATGCTTTCACTCCATGTTAGTCAAACTCATTGCATCTTGATGACTGTTGTCGCTCTCTAGTTGGTCACTTCCCAGTCTTTTGCTACCCTTCACTTGTACTAAGCGGAATACTGCTTGTGCATCCACTTCCATAAACCCAAAAGTATTTCCATGAGAGTCCACCATACCTACTTATTTGTGGTATTTACCTGCCGTTCCAAGTAAATTTGCATGTGCCATTCTCTAAACCTTCAAGAAATAATCTGTTTTGCATGCCCGAACCGCTCATGTGGTGACAGGGGGCTATTGGTATCTTCCATGTTAGGCGTGTTATCCTCGACATGTGTTTATTCACTGTCATTCACGAGAAAGTGGCCGGTAATTGGAATGCCCGGTTCCACGCTTAAATCGAAAACATAATTGTAAAACAAGACTCCCCCCCGGATTGATGTTAGTATGGACGGTACCCGAGGATTCGGCTAGCCGTGGAGTGTGATTGATTGGTGGTGGGGGAGTTAAAACTTTACTTTTCTCTTTGGGAACCGCCTATAGCATGAATAGCGTGGAAGATATTGAGAACTCTTGGTCATTGCGTTGGCAATGAAAGCATGCCACCCAAAATTATTATCTCTGTTTTCAAAGCTTGAGCTCTGGCACCTCTGCAAATCAATGCTTCCCTCTGCGAAGGGCCTGTCTATTTATTTTCCTATTGAGTCATCCTCTTCCTATATAAGCACCAATTAGAGAGCACCTCTGTCATTTTTATGCTTTGCTTTTGATTGATATTGAGTATGACTATGACTGGATCTTCGTTGCTATGAATTACAATGTTTAGTCAGCCCTTGATCTTTGAAAGTGCTCTGCATTTATGTTTTGCGGTCTCAGAAAGAACTAGCGAGATACCACCTATTCATATTGCTTCATGCTTGTTTTGATTGAATTGTTGGTATCTGAAACTCATTATTATTTGCTCGCTAGCTAATTATGCCATTGATATTAGTTATCGTGAGACCTTTGTGTCACTTGCTTATGTGGTTAACTTGTGATCTTACTGAAATTCTGGTTATGAGTTAGACATAGTTGCAACAACAAGATCAAACAGAGTTTGTCAAAGTGTTTCCTTCTCTCTCAGTTTGTCAACTTAGTTGCTTGAGGACAAGCAAGGTTTTAAGCTTGGGGGAGTTGATACGTCTCCATCGTATCTACTTTTCCAAACTCTTTTGCCCTTGTTTTTGACTCTAATTTGCATGATTTGAATGGAACTAACCCGGACTCATGCTGTTTTCAGCAGAATTGACATGGTGTTGTTTTTGTGCAGAAATGAAAGTTCTCGGAACGTCCTGAAAATTTACGGAGAATTTTTTAGGAAAATATGAAAAATACATGCGCAAAGATCCACCTGAGGGGATGGGCCAGTGGGCCACAAGCCCTGTTGCCGCTCCCCCTGGCCGCGGCAACCAAGCTTGTGGGGTCCACGTGGGTCTGCCGCCCCCAACTCCAGCTCTATAAATTCACTTTCGTCCCAAAAAAAATCAGAAGAGAAGATTTCATCGCGTTTGCGATACAGAGGCGCCGCCACATCCTGTTCTTCATCTGGAGGACAGATCTGGAGTCCGTTTTGTGCTCCGGAGAGGGGAAATCATCGCCATCGTCATCATCAACCTTCTTCCCTCTCCAATTCCATGAAGCTCTTCATCATTCGTGAGTAATCAATTCGTAGGCTCGCTGGGCGGTGATGAGTAGGATGAGATCTATCATGTAATAGAGTTAGTTTTGACGGGGATTGATCCCTAGTATCCAGTATGTTCTGAGATTGATGTTGCTACTACTTTGCCTTGCTTAATGCTTGTTACTAGGGCCCGAGTGCCATGATTTCAGATCTGAAATTATTATGTTGTCACCAATATATGTGTGTTTTAGATCCGATCTTGCAAGTTGTAGTTACCTACTATGTGTTATGACCCGGCAACCCCGGAGTGACAATAACCGGAACCACTCCCGGTGATGACCATAGTTTGAGGAGTTCATGTGTTCACCAAGTGCTAATGCGTTGTTCCGGTTCTTTATTAAAAGGAGAACCTTAATATCCCGTAGTATCCTTTTGGACCCTGCTGCCACGGGAGGGATGGACAATAGATGTCATGCAAGTTCTTTTCCCTAAGCACGTATGACGACACACGGAATGCATGCCTACATCACATTGACGAACGGGAGCTAGCCACATATCTCTCCGTGTTATAACTGTTGCATGATGAATGTCATCCAAACGAATCACCGACCAATTGCCTACGAATTTGTCCTACTGCTGCTGTTACTTGTCTTGCTTTGCTGCTGTTACTACTGTTGCTGCTATTGATACTTGATACTGCTGCTACTTGCTATTGTTGCTACTTGCTACTGCTGTCACTATTGCTGTTCCTTGCCACTGTTGTTACTCGTTACACTGCTGCTACCTGCTATAATACTTTTTCTCGCGCCGTTGACGGGAAAGAATATTTTCTGTCCACGGTCAACTTCTGGCGCCATTGATACAACAGTTAGGAATAGTCTGCCTTGTCACCAGATAGTTTCTGGCACCGTTGCTATCATACTACTTTGCTACTGATACTTTGCTTGCAGATACTAATCTTTCAGGTGTGGTTGAATCCGACGCATTAAGCTGCTAATACTTGAGAGTATCCTTTCACTTCCTGAAGGGCGAACCAACAAATTTGGGTTGAATACTCTACGCTCGAAAACTGTCGCGAACCCACGCGCTGGTGGGCCATTGCAAGACAATTGCTAATTGTTGAGCAACTGGGAGCAGTTCTGGCTTCGTTGCCGGGGAGGCATCAAGTCAGGAACACGTCAACAACATTTCTCTAGTGTCGTTGCCGGGGACTGCTAGCAATCACCATGATAGGTCTTCGTGTGCGTAGGAAATTTTTTGTTTCCCATGCGACGTTCCCCAACAGCCCGTTGAGCGGACGCTATGGAGCCACAGCGGACAGTTCCTCACGTCGATCAGACGCTGTCCTCACGGGAGCGGTGGAGTGCAATGCAAACCGCCATTGCCTTCTCCACTCCATAGGGGAAAACCCTCGAGTCGATGGATCCGGTCTGGTCGGAGTCGGATCTGCTGCCCTCCATGCCGGAGAAGGCAGGCGATCATCGGAGATGAGATAGCATGATGGATGGGAGTGGATGGAAGTGAAGTGAAGTGGCTTGGTTTTGGTCCGGCGAACGAATGAGGACGAATATACGTGGGATCAATGCGGGCCAGTGCGAGCTAGGTGGGCGTATCCGGGTGCGCCCGAGCTCCCCCATATCCTCTTCATATTTGGGATGGATATGAGGGGTGTCGGTAAGCCCGGGCGTTTAAGGCCCATTTGAGGAGTCCGACTAGGTGAATATTTTGTGACGAGTGAGTGATCGGGTGGCCTGTACGAACGTTTGAGACGGGTATGAGGGGTCCGGTCGTAGATGCTCTTAAAGCATATACAATCGTACTTTGCAAATCCGACCTCTCAAACGCCCGCGGACATGTACACATACACTCACTAGTCAAGCCTCAAATTTGCATGCTCACAACCAAACACCTCAAATATCATATCTCAAATCCATACAAACTCATGTAAATATTACATTGTTGTATTACACACATCGTAGAGCTACTCCATCACTGCTGACATGCCATCAGACTAACAAAATTTGATAAGTTTGATTATGGTGGAGATCATCCACGACTGCCCTTGCCCTTCCCGGAGCCCTTGTCGTCCACGCGGAAGTTGCGGTCGAAGACGCAATAGGTATCGAGCCGGATCTACTCGTCGTCGGAATTGTTCTCGCCCTTCCCCTTCTTCGTGGCAGTCCGGCCATTTAATGGACCACCCGATTCTACTCTTGGTAAAGGGCACGCATGTTTCTTCGATGTTGTTTCTTGAAAACGCGAGTGTGTGTGGCTTCCTCATTTGCGTTTAGCGCAACACCGCATCAGCCACCTCCGCCGCCGCCAGTTCCTGTGCAGTACGGGCTTCGACGGCCCTTAACCTCTCCTTCCCACAGCAGACATCATGTTTCCGGTGGGACTCATAGAGTCACAGTTTGTCGAACCGGTGATGTGGAAGGATAGATTTCCGACTGTCGATAATCCAGCCCAGCGGATCCAAGCGCCCGTTGAGCTGATGTTATGAAGTCGCGCTGGACAGATCCTGCCGTTGGTCGGGTGATGTCCTCGTACGAGCTGTGGAGTGCAATGCGGACTGTCATTGCCTCCTCCAACCCGCAGGTATACCTGGCCATGGGCAGCACGTCCGGACGACCCGACCCGACACAAAAATCCCGGGCCGGGCCGGGCCTAAACATGCCATCGGGCCAGGCTCGGGCCTAGAATTTGAGCCCGACGCTCAGGTCGGGCTGGTCCGGTCGGGCCAAGTCGGGCTTTTTCGGGTTCGGGCCCAATATTGAGACCCGATGGTCGGGTCGGGCCGGGCTCCGGCCTGGGTTTTCGGCACCGAGCTTTTTTGGCCCAGCCCAATGTATGCCCACGTATACCCGTAGGGGATGAGCTAGTCCACGGATACAATTGGTCAGAGTCTGCTCCGCTGCCCGCCATGCCGAAGATCGCCAGAGGTGAGCTTGGATGGCAGATGAAAGTGGAGTAAAATGCTTAGCGTTTAATCCGGCGAGCGGATGGAAACGAATATATATGAGATTGATACAGGTCAGCATGGGCTAGGCCGACGTGATGAGCGTGCCCGAACACCATATATCCGTCCAATATTTGGCCTCTATATGAGGGGTGTCAATCGGCCCGACCGTTTGAGGCTCGTTTGAGGCGCTCAACTGAGTCGATGTTTCATGACCTATACGTGACATGGCAGCCCGTCCGAACATTTGAAACGGATATGAGGATACGGTTATAGATGTTCTTACTATTTTTCTTAATGAAATGCTCTTACTGCTTCGTGCAATCACCACTCGCACAAACCAAGAACAGCAACTAAGTAAATGGACCGGCCGAACCAACCACAGTGCATCCGATTTTTCGAGCAGGTTCCTGACCGGGTCTATTCCGATTTTTTTTCTTGTCCTCTTGTTTTGTACTTTTTCTTTTCAAAATAATACCCTTTTTGGGAAATGCTCTAAACTTCCAAATTTATTGTAAATTGCAAATAAGTTTCGTGATTTTTAAAACGGTTCTTCTTCTCAAATTATTTATGTTTTAACATTTCTTCACATATAAAAAAATCATATATTGAGAAAAAATCCACAAATTGAAGATTTATTAAATTTCACAAAAAATGGGATGGAATTGAAAAAAACGTGTTTTCATTAAAGTGACTGAAATTTTCGAAAATGCTCAAGTTTTCACATATTGTTTTCGTTTCTAAAAACAATATCAAAAAATTGAAGAAAATGTTGGATTCTACAAGGAATGTCCAGTAAATTCAGGAACTTTTCACATTTTCAACAATTATTCATTTTTTCAGAAAACGACTAAAAACATTAGATCAAAAGAAGCAGTGGAATGCTACAGTTATTCTCTGCTGCTAAAAATAAGCACGTAAAATCCTGGCTAGGATTTAAACTTTGGACTCTATCTTATGTATGGAAGCAGCTAACCGGTATAGTTAACAAACATTCGTCTAAAAAGTGGAGTGTGATGGTATAATAACGACTCCCTGCGTTCCTAAATATAAGTCTTTATACTGATTTCATTATAGGACTAAATACGGAGCAAAATGAATGAATCTATAGTCTAAAATATATCTATATAAATTCATATGTAGTCTTTTAGTGAAACAGAGGGAGTAATTGCAAAGCAGAATCCAGACAGGTTTTTGAACTTTTTTCTAACTTTATTTGGAAATTATGATAATTTACTGAAGGACTCAGACAATGTTCCAAGTTTAAAAAAAAAACATTAACATTTTTTTACAGAAAGAATTTGGAAATTGCTGAACATTTGATGAAAACACGACCATTTATTTAATTTTGAAAAAAGAAATTTATTAATGACAACAACTTTTGAAAAGTGCAAATATTTTTTGAAATTCCAGACATAGTTGAAAAACTCAGATACTTATTGAATTATGAGAACAAAATTTGATAATGGGAACTCTTTTGGAATTGTTGAGCTTTTTCAAAACTTCTTGAACATTTTATGAAAACACAACTATTATTTGAATTTGTGAGACATTTTTTAATTTTGCGAACATTTTTTGAATTGGTGCACAATTTTTGAGAAGCAGGGACATTTTTTGAAATTATCAAACATTTTTTGAAAACACGAACATCATTTGGATAAGGGAATTTTTTTAATATTCTGAACATTTTTGTAAACATGAACAGTTTTCGCATTATGATAATTGTTTTTAAACGGGATTTTTTTTAAATCACAAACATATTTTGAATTTTTTGAACAAATTTCGAAATGGTGATTGTTTTTGAAAATCCCGACAGAATTGAAACACAAATAATTTTTTAATACGTGACAAACAATTCTAAAAGAAGAACATTTTTTGAGTTTGTGATCAAGTTTGCAATACAAGAACAAAAACATTCCAAACAAAAACAATCATTTCTTGATATTCCTTATCAAATTGTAAAAAACTAAAAACAATTTTTGAATATTTGAATAATTTTTGAAATAACACGACGATTTCTATAAAATTTGGATTTTTTTATAATCATAAACATTTTTTAAGTTTCCGAACAATTTTCAAAACATGAACTCTTTAAAAAAAGAAAAATAAACTGGGAACATAAAAAAGAAACGAAACAGGAAAAAGAAACACAAAATAAAAAAAAGAAAGAAGAAAAACAAACAGAAAACTTAAAAAAAAAAACAGAAACAAGAAAAACCATAAGGAAAGCCTTAGCAGGTTCCTAATACCGGAAAACATTGCAACACTTTAATGAGCCCGGCTCTGGTCATCACTCCATCGTCACCTCTGTCCGACACTTTGAGGCAACGACGACAAATAAGGAATTCCCAGTATGAGCTCCATATTCAGCGCCTGCAAAAGAACGCTTGCGTGAAATAGAAGCCGGATGCACCTGCAAAAGAACGCTTGCTAGCTGGCCCGGCCCTTTTACACAATGGCTACAATTAATGCTTACATTTAAAAAAAATGCCCGAATTGTTTTGAGCAAATATTAGTTCTGGAATAAAAACTTCTTAAAATTGCCATAACCATTTTGGAATTCAATAATAGTTTTTAAATTTTGTTTCCACTTTGTAAAATCCATCGATTTTTTTAATATCCAAGAAAAATATATTAATTCATGGGTATTTATATATCCAGTAAACATCTTTTAGTCTTGCAATATATTTCTTCAACTATAAAAAAATATCCAACAACCAGTTTACTGGATGAAAATCAGGTGTAAACCAAAAGAAAAATGAAGTGAAGATCACTAGAGAACTGCGTGCCACACACAACTCATAGTGATAGATTATTTCTAAAATGCCCACATGAGCCGGCCAAGGTAGCGCTCCTACTCTAGAAAGATTACACAATTCTATCTAAAGGAAAAGTAGTTGAAAAATCTGGCACCGACACCATTGCCGATGAGGGTGCAGAGATGGTCATTAATAGATTGTTGCCAAACTGCCACATTGTAAATTTAGTTTTGAAGGTCGTGTTGCGAATGGTGAAGCACATAGTCTAGGTAAGTTTTCACATTTTTTTGGTCAGGAGCCCGATGTCTAGGTTGGTCAACCCTATGATCAAAATTGTGTCCCACATACTATGGTCTTTGATCAATAAAACTTGCATTTACCTCTTTTTAAATCCAGCAGAGGTATGCTCGGAGAAAATTGTCTGCAAGTTATTTCTCACATTTTAATAATTTATTGTTCCAAACAAATTCAAGATTCAAGAACTTATAAAATATTTTGAATATTTTAAAATGTTCACAGACTAAAATATTTGCCGATTTTGCAATGGTTCAAGAATTTTGAAATAATTCATGTTTTAAACACCAATTATAATGATTAAAAAACTATATAGAAACGCAAGACAAAAGGCCTGTAAAACCTGAAGAAAGAGAAACAAACTACAAAACAAAAACCATTCGAATAACACCTAAAACGTCGATGTAGACCATAATATAAAACCGCTAGATGGGCCGGCCTATGTAGCGCTCATCACGTGTCATCGGCAACCGAACATATACTTGGAAAACTTATGTTACTCATCAATTTCAATAATGGAAAGTGTAAAATATGTTATAAAAAATATTGCATGGCTCAACAAATAAAATGCCGACAAATTTGTATGTATTTTAATAAAAGAAATGTTGATGTGAACATCCCTCTTTTGAAAAATAGGGATATTTACATTTGTGCCCCTATTTAGTGTCCACTAATTTTCTTTTGTTTCTCCTTGTATTACTTTTATTTATATTTTAAAATGTCAACTTTAAATGTCGTCAATATTTATTTATTAATTTTATTTATAAACAGTTCACTTTTTTACTGTTCACCATTTGTTGAAATTGTCCATGAAATGTAAAAAATAAGCATTTAAAATAAGATGTGTGTCATTAAAAAAATTGTGACAATTAAAAGGGGTGCACGCGTGTATAGATATGTTTATTCCATTTTAAAAAAGTGTTTATGGAATCTAGAAATGTGTTCATGTAATTTTTTAAAAGTCCATTCCGTTCAATACCCATGACATTTAGAAATGTACACACGTTTTTAATGTTCATGATACATTAGAAAATGGTATAGGAAATGTGAAGTTTGGTCGCTCAGCTTAAAAATAAATGTTCATGCCATTAAAAATAACTTCATAACATTTGACAAATTTTCATTAATTAAAAACTAAAAGTTTGTTTGCGCAATATTAAATAAATGCCATGCCATATTAAAAACGTTAGCTCGTTTTTCTTTTAAGAAGTTCATGAACTTTTTCAAAAGGAAACAAAATAGAAATATAAAAACGAAAATAATAATAATCATAAAGTAGAAGAAAGACCAAACAAAAAAGAAAATGCGGAAACCAAGAATTAGTAGAGAAAATGCATAGGAAAAAAAAAATGTACGCCCCCTCTCTCGGCCCATAAGGCCCTCCGAGGGAGGTGGACCTGCCAGATGGACTCTCCGAAACCCCTTTCGGCATCTCCGACAAAAAAGGCAAAACCTAAAACCTTTCCGAAACCCGAATATCAATTTTCCATATATAAATCTTTAGCTCAGGACTATTCCAGAGCTTCTCGTCATGTCCGGAATCTCATTCGGGACTTCGAACAACATTGTGTCACCAACATACATGGAGGAGCACTTAGTGTGAGTGATCGAACAACCCTTCGCGCTTAGGATGTAGAGCGGTGTGTTGACTCTCTGGATAGCCTAGGTAGGACTTCAGCGTGTCGATCATCTAAGAACGGGCATGGCTTACGGAAAAGTGTGTCCAAACAAAGGTAATCGAGGGTGCCAGGCTATTTGGTGCACCCTTGCAAGAAAGATAAAATTAACTATTCGAATAGTCGTGTCTATGGTAACATGATGTTTGGATGTTACATTTATTCCAATCTTTGCCACTTAAATCAGATAGTTAATAAAACACACCCGTTTGAAATGGTTACTATTAAATAACTCATACCAGATAAATATGGAATGTGTGTAGATCTTTTCTCGCTCAGGGCCGAGGAAGGATCTGAGTGTATTGTATTATGATGGTAATTACAAGTTGGTACCATATGCACTCATACTCCTTCTCAGCTGCAAGATGTTCTTCTCTCGTCTATTGCTGTAAGATGATGGCCTCTAGTGTTACATAGAGCTTCTCTCTCTAATCCTGACATTTCTACAGTATAGTCAACTTTTCCTCGAAAGTGTGTAGACTCAATGTAGATGCTTCTACCATGGATTTTCTTGCGAGTACATATAGATAGTGTTATCAACAACCTCTACAATGGATTATCTTTTTCAGTTGTCTATATAAACTTGTTACTGCATGAACCATCATGGCGTCATAGATTTACCAGGGTTGGGGACATCAACAACCGTGGAATCATGACCACCTGATAAATGGGCCTGCCATGCCATGGATCTACTCCCTCCGTTCCAAAATATAAGATCTTTTAGAGATTTCATTAGAAGACTACATACATAACAAAATGAGTGAATGTACACTCTAAAATATGTCTATATACATCTGTATGTAGTTTATAATGCAATCTCTAAAAGGTCTTATATTTAGGAACGGAGGGAGTAGAAAAAAGAAGATGGGATCACGGGATAATTTGGCGCGCAACCGCACCAGTACCGACACCAGCCATATAATGGAAAAAGTGGCGTCGTTAGCAAGCGATTTTATGCTATTTGATCGTGTGACGATTTACCAACGACCTATTTTTCCTCTCTCTCCTCCACCTCATCAAATATCATAGTGTTGGATTTTTGCTAGTTGGTCTTTGGCCCAAAGTCCAACTAAAATCTAAAATTTTCATGGCCATGTGACTTGGCTGTGTGTGCCTGTGTGGTGTGAATGAGACTAAAGCTTAGTGTCATACCGCTAGTTGGGAGAGAGCTACACCACCTTATAAGGTGAGCTCTTGTAGAACTTGTAAGAGAATGAGAGAGAGGATGCCATCGCAAACTCCTCCTTGCTCCCAAGTCGTGACGCGACGTGGGTTGCAAGATTGAGCCGACCCGAGCTCATACCTATGCGTTCATTTTTACCAGTCGGAAACAGAGAGTCCATAACAGACACGTCACGGTCTGAGACGTCGGATCGTGGGCTGTAACCGACTCGGACATGGGTCCAATCCACTTCTCTCCACCCTATCGTGCATATATACGCAAGGTCCCTGCCAACTCTAGTCGTTGTCACAACATATGGTTTCTCACCATTCTAGATCATTGCACCGTCATCCAAGTCTTCTATATCCCTCCTTTCGGTGTGTATCGCAAGAAGGGACAACAGGCCTCCGGAACCCCACCTTTCGTGATCCTGTACAGGAGAGGGGTGATCAGGTTTTTGGGGATGATTTCCTCAACGACGACTTCTTCCCCGATCTCGGCAACCACTTCCTCAACAACATGGGCGACAACATCAACACCGACTGTTTGGCTCCCGCTGCATCGTATGCAATTTTGTTCCCTATGTTTGAGATCCTCCTAGAATTCTTGTTTCTAGTCTCTGCTATAGATTTGATCTATTTGTCTACTATGATAGTCCGCATGATTAGTTCGATCTCTGTTTCTATCGTCATGATTTCTTTAATGCTTATCCGGATTAAATCTCATAGTAATTTGCTCATATATTCAACATTCCAAAAACCCGAATATAGGCAATTTACTTCAAGTGGTTTTGCTGCGCATCTGAAGTCCCCCACCTTCAAGGGGTGCAATATAAGAGGTGGAACATGAGAGCAGTATACTGGTTTCAAACCTTGTGCTGCTATGACACCACCAAGGGCAAGCCTGAGGGTTATCTTAATCCTGCACAACAGGAAGCTTTTGAGAAAATCGATACCCTCTTCAAGGGTGCCCTTCTGAGTGTTCTTGACAATTCCATTGTGGATTCATACATGCCGTTTGAGAACGGCAAGGAGATGTGGAAATACATGCCGTTTGAGAACGGCAATTTGGGAGCGGATAGGCTGGACCTTACGTAAGGACTATATAACCCCCAATTTTTATGAAATACAAGATGCTCATTGAATGATAAGAAATTCGTGCTCACTTATACAACACAACTCCAGATTTTATTCAAGTCAAGGAATATTATTAGGTTCTTTTCCTAGATGAAACAGAATACCTATTTATAATTAATTCCTATTATACAAAAGCATTCCAGATAGACTGAGCCAAAAAAGGGTTTCATTTGGATTCCCCTATTTTAAAAATCACATATTAATTTCCTTCATATGAACAGAAAATAGGATGACTCAAAGAAGTTCTCTACCAGGAACTTTGTATCGCGCACATGACTTAGCACAACTAGGAAAATAAGATAAGATAAAGATAAGCAAGACTAAAAAAATATACGTCGGAATAGTGGAATACAAAATAAAGAAACGCAAAAAAATAAAGGGGAACCTAATCTCACCCCCTTCCTTATCATAAAGAAAGGATATATTTTAAAACTTCTCTAAAAAGAAGTGCCTCCCCACCCATATGACTATGCCCCCTTTTGAATCGACAGTAGATTGGGCTTCATAGCTACTTTCATTCTAAAGACGAATATTAGTCAATAGGCAGGCTTCTTTCAGTAGCAAACATATTCATTTTCACCGGGCTCCGCGCACCTTTGGTACTTCTGGAGGGCAAGCAGTTTTATAGTGACTTCTTTCTTAGGGTAGGGCGACGAATACTTCCAATTCCGGAAAGGTCATTGGGTCGTCTTTGGAAGCTAAAGCGAAAGTTGTAGAAAGCCGGGAGAAAAAGCGAAAGCTTGCTCGAAACGGCCTATACCCTAACCCTCGGAAGCGAAGACGCAAAGCGTCACTTTTTTCAAAAGGAAGGAGTTTTTTCTGACTGAATCCATCCATAAAGCCGCCAAGGAAACGAAGTTCGTTCCCTTTCATCAAGTGGGTAAGGTAGGCAAACCACTTAAGCTTTGCCTTAGACTGACGGAACAAAGCTAAGAAGTAGGCTGAATGGAAAAAAGGAAAGGGACAAAGGCGGTCGTCGTTTGGCGCGAAGGCTGCTAGTTCGGTACGGTACTAAAGGTCCTCGGACTTCCAGGTGGTTTTTCTTTTGGGCTGCTGTGAACCCTTGGATCTCGCCAATACAACCTTTTATGGTTTTCGTTACCCAGATATTTTTTCTTTTTTCCCAGGGATTTTTTGGGTAATCAGCTCCCATGCTGCAAACAGTCAAATATTATTTCTACGTAAAACACCCATAAAGGGGATTTCAATCGAAATCCCAAAACAGGATATTAGTTCTTTCTCTTGTTCTTGATGATATTGTAATGGAATGACGAACCTATTTCTTCACTTTTTCGCCAACAAATCTGAATTATCTTAAAAAATAGAAGGATAGATCAAATTCCAATGTCCATTGGACATGATTCGATCTGACGTTGAATAATCAAGAATTTCCCTATCTTTTTTACCAATCTATTAGGAATAGGTTTACATAGTTATGGTTCGTTTACATTAACACCTAAATGATTACATAAAAAAACGTTCATGAAATGAACGTTTTTACTTTTATATTTTATTTGAGAACCACTTGAACGCCTTCTCAAAGGGTTCTCAAAAATCCGAGATAGATCTAATTATACTTTTTTACTTATTTCTGCATTAATAAAGCAGACTAGTAAAAAAAAACCTATTTAGGATAATAATTGGATAAGAGAGCCAAATCTTTTCCATGCCTTCTTCCGACGTGCACCACAAGAAGGGACAACAGTCCTCCGGAACCCCGCCTCCCGTGATCCTTTACGGGGAAGGGGCGATCAGGTTTCTGGGAAGCACACTCGTGCAGCTGTTGGCAGCGATAATTTCCTGAACGACGACTTCTTCCCCGATCTCGGCAATCTCTTCGACATAGGCGACAACATCAACACCGGCGGTTGGGCTTCTGTTGCACCGTATGCAATTCTGTGCTCTGTATTTGATATTGTACTAGAATTCTCATTTCCAGTATCTCCTAGAAATTTGATCTATTCGTCTATTATGGTAGTATGCATGATTAGTTTATAATCTCTGTTTTTATGATTTCTTTAATGTTTATTGGGATTAAATTTCGTAGTAATTCGTTCATATATTGAACACATGGGTGACATCTTTTATAGACAGCGAGAGATAGCATTTGTGGGCGGTAGGTCGGTCGATACACTCCTGAGACATCAGCCAATGGGCCGACGAAAACACTATGCGCCGACCAATCGACGATACCGACCGCGTCTTGATTTCTTTTCTGACGATACCGACCGACGCAGCATCGCCGGGTTTGCAGCTGCGGAGCACCTGCAGCCGCACCTGGTCGGACGGCACACGAGGACGGCGGCATCACCGTCGATCGGCACGGCGACGCGGAAGAGCCGAAGCGAGCCACGAATTCGCGTGTCCCCGCGCGCATGGCCGCCATGTGTAGGCGCATAGCACCGGGGCCTACGAACGTTCAGGAACCAAGCAACGCGCTCAAATGGCGGGACACGGTCGTTGCACTTGCCCGCCTCGACGCTCCGGCCCGGTGTCGCCCTCCCCCTGAATCCTCGTCGGGCTACGACGTAGCCTGCTCTTTATCTCGAGGAATCCAGGCTTCCCCGGTGGCTCCCAAAAGCTCGGTGATCCGATGGGTCGGTCGAGGCGTCGAGCCCTGCTGCCGTAGGCTTGGCACAACCACCGCCATTTTCCCACTCGCTGCTGAGGCATCCGCCCGGAATCACGTAACCACCATACTACTTGTACCAGCACCGTCAACCGTCGACAAAGAAAAGTGCCGCAGGTGCTCGTGTCGTGCTCGAGCGGCCGCTGCTCATCGACAAATCTGGGGATGACCTGAGCGTCCAAAACGACGATTGCTCGTCATGGTAACAGGAGAAAAAATGCATGCGCAAACTCCGCAACATGTGCCGCGGCTGTAGAAGCACAGAGGAACGTCTCACCAGTCACCCAATCGCGATCGCCTTAAACTGATTGATGATAACGCGAAGGGACGTAGCATTACACCAGTGCACTCGTCAAAACGGCACCACTGCTATCTATCGTCCAATTGTGCACCATGCATGCCACCCCCGTATAGCTAGCCATGCTGCTAGCTATCTTATCGCCAGCTGGTAGTAAAGCAAACGAAAACTGAACGTTCCCTGTCATCGGTCCTGTTCCTGTCTAATTTGAAGAAACCGAGTAGTAGTTATATCGACGGGATCAGACCAGAGTCGTCCGTCCGACCCCGTCTCTACGAGGCCCAGCCGTGACCAGGAGTCAAGTAGGCACCGTCGTCTCGGGTCGACGTGCTCGCACACTACAAAGCACAAACCATCGCAAGCATAACCAAAAATCACCGGCCACTCCCCCGCTCACAGCCATCGAAAACTCCGACCAGGAGTCAAGTAGGCACCGTCGTCTCGAGCCGATGTGCACGTTCGTCTCGTCGGCCATGCACCCTCGCAACCAGCTCCGCCGTGGGCGCGCCGCCGCCACGGCCGCCGTGCTGCTCGCGATCGGCCTCGGCGCCGCGTTCACGGACGCGGACACGGACACGTTCATCTACGCGGGGTGCTCGCCGTCCAAGTACCAACCGGGGACGCCCTACGAGGGCAACCTCAAGTCGCTCCTTGCCTCCATCACCAACGCGGCGCCCACCGGCGCGTACAGCAGCTTCGCCAACGGCACGGGCGACGGCGCCGCCGCGTACGGGCTCTACCAGTGCCGCGGCGACCTGGGCGACGGCGAGTGCGCGGCGTGCGTGCGGAGCGCGCTGGCGCAGCTCGACCAGGTGTGCCCCGGCGCGTCGGCGGCGTCGCTGCAGCTGGAGGGGTGCTACGTGCGCTACGACGGCACCAACTTCGTCGGCCGGCCGGACACGGCCATGGTGTACCGCAAGTGCAGCGCCAGCACCAGCGCCGACGCCGGCTTCCTCGGGAGCCGGGACGCCGTGCTCGGCGCGCTGCAGGCCGCGGCCGGCGGGTACAGGACGGGCAGCTCCGGCGGCGTGCAGGGCGTCTCGCAGTGCCTGGGCGACCTCGCCGCCGCCGACTGCACGGCGTGCCTGGCGCAGGCCGTCGGGCAGCTCAAGGGCGCCTGCGGCACGGCGCTCGCCGCCGACGTGCACCTGGCGCAGTGCTACGTCAGGTACTGGGCCAGCGGCTACTACTTCCGCCCCTCACAAGGTACTACTAGTCTACTACTACTACAACGCGTTAGTATGAAACATGCACGTCCTCTGTTGTTTGAACCAACGAAACAAATGTACCGAATTCGTTCTCTACGAGACTTACCTCGTTTTTTTTTTTTGGCGGATAGTAAGACTGCTTCGTTGTGATATATCTTTTTGAAAAGTCAAAGTTTATAAATATAAATTTTGACAAAATTTTTGTAGAGAAAAATATATAAATCTAGAATACCAAATACTCCCTGTGTCCCAATATTTTTGTCTTACATTTGTTTAAAAATGGATGCATGTAAATACAAACACATGACTAGTTACATTCATATATAGACAAATCGAAGATAAAATATTTGAAACGGAGGAAGTACATGTCATTAGATACATCACAAGACCTATTTTTATACATATCATTTTTGTAGTTACAAACAGTTTTTTCTATAAATTTAGTCAATATTTATAAAAGTTGACTTTTCAAAAAATCTAGATGCACAACATTGCGAGACGGAGGAAATAGTATCAAAAGCCAATTGGCAGAGCAAGTTGTAGGTAGTGAGATGGGTGCACTGATGGAATCGATTCCGATGGGTAACGGGTAAACTTACCAAAGTTGATAAGTGAGATCGGTCGGAATATGTCCTCTGACATCCTTTTTCTATCCTTTTACGGGCTTGCACGGTGGATGGCCTTTTCACAGTGTGTCCACTTGTCTATCAGTACTCTATTAGTCTGAAAATAAGTGTTTTAACTTTCTACTAGCTCTAGTATAATATTGTACTGTATTAAACTTCAGACACTTATTTTGAAATGAAGGGAGTACAATCACCGTACCAGCTGTAAACTATGAGTACACACTCAATCAGCTGCCAGTCGATCCAATAGGCGTGTGCGTGTGTCCCCGATTAGCACCGGAGAAAGGGACAGGAGAACAATCACTCGATTGCAGAGAGAGCACCAACCCAACCAAAGCTTGCCATCATCATCATTCGCAACACCAGTTAGTCAGCCATATCGGCCGCTAAGCTCCACGGATACGATTCAGTCATATGATCATATCCCTAAGATATGCTAATCATCTCGGCCTTTCCACGGGACCGCGGCATCATAAATCGGACCCCATTAGGCGACGCAAACAGTGCCATTAAGGCGATTTGAACTTTTGAGGTGACAGCGACAAGTCATGATGCTCGATGCTATGTTCTCCGGTTTGGTCCAATGAAGCACCAAAGTCGACTGCCATCAGATTACCATAGATTCGAGCTTTTGGTCTAGGCTAGAGGTTCAGAGAACTTTCTGACGGCCACCAAACGGCACGGTTTTTTTGAGCATATACCGGCGTAGGGGTGCGGCCGCGATAGGCGCGCACATTGTGGGACTGACAATAGACCTTGCCGGCGGCTGACTGCTGACGGCCGGCCAACCACTCCAATTCTGAATATATTCCCGATAAACTAGATGAAAGGAGCCGCTCCACAAGAGTGCGCATCTAGCTTTGTATACAGTGGTGCTACTGTATACTTCTTCCGTTCTTAAATATAAGTCATTTTAGACATTTTAATAGGAAACTACATACGAATGTATATACACATATTTTAAAGTGTAGGTTCATTCGTTTTGTTTCGTATGTAGTCCTTTTAAAATGTCTAAAATGACTTATATTTAGGAAAGGAGGAAGTATATATATCCTTAAGCAGAGGCCGGAGGTATTCCTCCTTTTCTAACAAAAATATCCTTATTCTAATCCAATCGTCTGGTTTTCCTTTTGGTGATAAGATTATTCGCAAGACGACGTGGGGCGGACCGTGGCCATAATCATAGGCATCTTGGCAGGGCTGGCCCTTATCGTGGTGTTCCTCTCCTTCCTCAGGAAATCATGTAAGCTCCTCACCCGGAAAACCGTCGCTTGTTTTCAGGTTCAGAGAGCATCTGAATGCCAATATATGTTATGCCGATGGCAGAGTCTGAACTTAGTGGTGTATCAAACTATCAATGCAGGTTAGGTTGCCTCTTGGAAGAAGCTTGAGTTGTCGCATACTGGCCCCAGACCAAACGACTTGTGAAAGGGAGATCCACACCGGCATCGGCATGGCCCAGAGAAGCTTCACAAAGATCCTAATCTCATCTTGTTAATTAGCAGCAATAGCTTATGTAAGTGATCTTCATCACTTCGTGGATGGTAGGGCTGCCTGTAGGAGGATCACTACCGTACTACAACGGGTCATCAGTTTTGGTCCACTAATCATGGCTCACCTCTTCATTATTACCAAATCAGATGGCACTGTAAATCATTCTAAAAAAATGACACTGTCATGCAAAGACATTAACACACTTCTGTTATGATAATCATTGCCTTTCAATTGATTGCAGTCAAATTTGGTTTACAAAGGCACGGCCATAAGCTACTGATTAACCCAACACACATGGGGCGCCATTGTTGCGTGGTTTCTTTTAGAGGTATCTATACCAGTGTATGTTGTATGTACACCATATATGAGGCCTAGCTAGGAACCTCTGGAGCATTTGGTACTGCTCCCATATACTACAGCACTGCAAGCGGATCAGGCGCTGTGCCCTAGAACCAGAGGGTTCCACTTCCCCATGACCCCATGTCGTAGCCGTCGCAAGCGCTGATGCTCGCCTCCTTCATCTCGGCCTCGGAGACACCATTGTTGCAGATGTTTGCGAACGCCCTCATGTGCCTCGTGCCGTACTGAGTGAGTGATCCGCACTGGGACTCGAACACTCGCACCTGACAGTTGGCATCAGCACAGACTACAGAGTAAGTTCAACCGGAAACAGAAAGAGTGTTGCATGTTATGGGATTTTATATAAGGAATCGTTACACTCACCATCGTCCTCAGACAATCCCAATCGTCGACCAATGGCTGGCCAGAGCCTCTGGCAGCCTGGAGCACCGAAGGCCCCTTGTCGAATCCAAAGACAAGCTTCCCGATGAAATCGATACTGCTGTCCAGATGCTTCCTGTGTAGCACGGTTTCTTTGACCTCCCTGAGAGCCCTCTGCTTCTCTTCCGATCCCGCATTTAACTTCTCATACTGAAAGCAACAAGATAGTACATTATTAGCAGGCAAATTTGGCAAAACAAAACACATGAAAATTACTCCCTCCGTTCCTAAATATAAGTCTTTTAAGATATTTTACTAGAAGTCTACATACGGAGCAAAATGAGTGAATCTACACTCTAAAATATGTCTATATACATCTGTATGTAGTCCACTAATAAAAACCTCTTTAAAGACTTATATTTAGGAACGGATGGGAGTAGTAACAGAGAAGATGAACTAGACAAGGAATACAGAGTGCGAATTTTACCTTCCTCCACATGAAAAGAATATCGGCATCTCTTTGATTGATTGCACCCTTGAGGCTGGGCATAGGCAGCGGCCTGTTTCTGATGCTTGACTTTGCAGGATCGAAACCTTGATAGAGGAAAAGCATGTCCTCCTTGAATGTCTTGTCACCATACTCCATGACATGAGAGCCTATACTTGACTCGTTTCGGGGTGCCGTTCTCGCTTTAACCACCTCGTACTGCTGCTTGATGCTTTCCTTCTTTAGATCTTGAGTTTCACTGCAAATTAAGTAGGATCGAATGATTCAGAATAGCAAGCAAGCGTCATGGTTGTAGATAACTGACAGAAAGTTGTACATATACACCGAGCACAATATATTACAGCTGATGCTTATTACCTGTCTTCCATCCAAGAAACACTGTATGCATCACCTAAACAGGTACAATATTCAGGAGGAGGTGGTATTTCCATCTTAGGGCAGTATGCTGCCCAGCTATCTTCTACCGCATTTGCTGCCGTTGTAACATAAATATTATGATCTTGTGGAAGCAAACCCTCAAAGATGCTGCCACTTTCACACGCTTCAACATATATGATCTGCCAATTATTGTAGTAATTCTCATTAGAGATGGGACTCAAATCATACATACTGTTTCAGAACAAAAAAAAGGGAAAAAAGAAAAGAAAGGATACATACCATTTTCGAATAGCTTTTGGAAGCATGTTTTTGCCGTAGCACTTCGATGAAGTTGTCGGCATAAACATCTGGCGGGTTGGGCATACCTACAAGCTTGATAAGGTTAGCTTAGTTATAGTACAAAATATGTCAGCTGAACTACATGGTCGTTTATGTGGGATTACCAAGTAAACCAGCAGCCCCATGATCCGTGTAGTAGATGAAGATGTGATCATTTGGTTTGCTGTTTATCACCTTCCTACTCCCTCCGGTAACGGCAGTTTTGTTCCCCAGGAGAACCGCATAGAAGTTGTCAGCAGTGACCTGGTCACCGGTGTAGTCCTGCAATGCACGTTAAGCTGATCACCAACGCTATTCAAAGTTAAATTACAGGGAACACAGCCACTAAGGAACTAATGATACCTTGGGAACACCCGCGTAAACATCTTTGCCTTTAGGATGGTTGATGACGATTCCAGGCCTTGGGTTGTCAGGGTTGTTGGCGATGTCATCGTACATAAACACCACAATGTTCTCGTCCTTGAGGCCTCCCTTCTTCAGGATCTGGTAGGCATGGCACACATCGGCCTGTACTTCGTGCCGTGCATCAACAACACCGCAAACAATCGTTGAGCACAAAAATTTCCATATAGTGAATGATATACGAGCTGCATTGAGGACTCTCACCTGATGCCGGTAGTTCCCGTAGCCGGAGGAGCCCGCAACGAGCACGGCCCACTTGGTCACCCCTTCACCCGGCGCTGACGGGCCAGGCGCTGGGGCAGGGGCATGCCCACTCTCCGACGGCGGCTCCGCGGCGGCCGCGGCCGCGGCCACCGCCAGGAGCGGGAGGAATCCACAAACCCACCACGCAGCCATCGGCACCCTCGAGTCCATGTGCGTGTGCTAGAGTGTTAGAGCAAGAGAAGGCAGAGAGTGAGGTGTGATCGTTCCGGCGGGGGATGGTGCCTCATTTTATAGCCGCAGGCGGCGGCGTGCAGGGACTGAAGCGCGATCGTCGCCTGGCAGTTCGCTCGCTTGCGCAGGCACGCAGCCTCCGTATCCGTACTCCGTAGTGGGGTTTGCGTGGCCTGCACAATTATCCATTTTTGGCTTCAAAATGCCCGCCAAAGCTCGCTGAACTGCCGTGATTTCGGCCGCGGCCAAGCACGATGTCGCACTCGGCACCGGCGGTGGCGGTTAGCGTCGTGAATTAGCGGACGATAATAAGAGGAAAGGAAGATGGAAGAGGGATGTAGAGTGTAGACCGTCTCGTACGCTATTGTTTCTTCGTTGTGCAGCTTCTGCAAATGGTGGAAGGAGGACAGAGAAGCGTGATCAACTCACGATGGCGCACTCACCGGCGGTGGAGGTTAGCACCATGACACAGCTGCAACCGTCGCACTCGCACGGAGGGGGAAAGGAGAGGTGCGGACGCCTTGCTCAGCGAGGCTCCAAATTTGTAGCAGGTGGTCTTCACACGGTAGTGCTTCTTGATTTAGCTACCGGGCAGTGCCTGTTGAGGTGGCGAAAGCCGGGAAGGAGAACACGGCCTAGTCACGCAGGCGCATGCTGCATGTGAACCGACGACTTGAGAGGAGCAGCGTGTGCACATTCTGCGCTTGCGGCTAAAAACCTGACGACTTGAGAGTGTTGGGACATACCCCGGACCTAGTTGTCAGGACACAATTGCGTTTTTCCTACTCTGTTCCGGGTCCTTCCTGCATTACTCAGGGACTGGCTTGTAATTTCTTAGTTTTTCTGGGTCCTGCTGTAATCTGCAATGTACCGATGCAGTTTCGTCGGCCTTGTTGGCTCTTGTTAAAAAATCATTGTAGGAGGCCATTAGGCAGCAGCGCCGCGCCGGCCCTATTGCGGACGTCACCACTCCCATTCATCCTATGGTCTCTTCTTTCTTCATTCTAGTAAGCCATTCAACGCTATGGCAGCTGAGACTAGACTACTTGTATTCAGGAAATCGTAAAAAAGAAAAAAGAAACCCACTGCATTCATGCAAAGTCTGACACAAAAACAGAAAAAAAAGACACATGCATTATTCAAAACAAATTATCTCTTAAATCGTTAATTCGACCGATGATCCGTTTTTGCCGTTGACTTTGTTTCGACGAAATTTTCAAAACTAGATTTCATGTCGATATGTTTCGACAACATCTTTTTTGCTTGTACTTACCACATTTGTTGTACTTACTTGTCATATTAGTAAGTACTTATTTGTCTGATAAAAAATAACTTAATCGACCTATTTTTAGAAATTGTTAATAGATATGACATCTCGACTTAATCAAACTAACAAGCACAAATAATTTCTTTTAGGCGATTACGCGCAAAAATATGACAACTCAACATATTTAAAACCAATGACCACAAGCAATACTTTTTGGTCACAAGCATACAAAATAGTTTTCTGACAAAGTTGTATGTAAATATGACAAGTAAGTATATTTTAAATTGGCAAAACACAACCAATGACATGCTTTTATATCATGTATAGTGAAATCTGTTACAAGGCTTTTGTACGAAACAAACATTAAAAAGTGACAATCAAGTTATTTTTTTGAGGCAAGTAAGCGGTTAATAATATGACAAGTGGGTCAAAAAATATGGCAAGTACGAACGGAAAAAATATTGACGAAACATATCGACATGAGATCTAGTTTCAAAGCACTCATCACGAGAAAGCCAATGATGAAAACAGATCATCGATTGAATTAACGATTTTGTAGATAAAACTTTTTGAATTTCAAACATCAAAGGGAACCACACGTTGTCTCTTGCATGCAAAACTCTTTCCCCTCCCTAATCTAACGGTCCCACACGATATGCTTAGATTAGACGGGTCAGTCTGCCCGCCGCACGACAACACAGCCATGCACACGCTACCAATTAGATTTTCCCAACATTGTACTCCCTCTGTCCCAAAATAAGTGACTAAAAAATGATTCTACTTTGTACTAAAGTTAGTATAAAACTTAATCATTTTTGAGTCATTTATTTTGAGACGGAGGGAGTATATGATTATTCTAATCCAATCTTCTGTTTTTTCCTTTGGCGATAAGATTATTCGCAAGATGACGTGAGGCGGACCGTGGCTGTCATGGTCGGGTCGCTCCCAAGTGTCGTGTCGCATGCCTGCAACAACTTAAGACTTCAATTTTTTTTAATGTGAGTAGTGTATTCCTCAAGTGTCGGGTCGTTTGTTTGCAGTGACTAGGACTTATATGTACTTCTCATTTGAAAAGAAAAACATCATATGATGTAGCTCCCAAGTACCGGGTCGTATGGTTGCGGCGACTTGAGACTGCGTGAGAATAATATAACTTATCATAATGCATTTCAAAAATTCTCCTGAACTTGAATGAATCCTTGACCGTGGTTGTAATGCAACCCGGTAATTTATTGTCTGTAGGAAATATTCTAGAATAATGCCTTTGTGCTTGAAATGAAATCCCTGCTCATGGTTGTGGTACAACCCGACAAATATATGTTTAAGAAATTCATAAGTGTCGTAGTTTACTATAGAGCACAAGTTGAAGAAAATCCAAGAGCTGCTCAATTAGATGAACCGGCATTATGTGTGGCACGCCGTCTTTAGCAATATGTAATATAACAGCTTATGTGATAGACTAGTTCTTCGAGAATATTTATTTCTCCTAAGCAGGCTTGAAAAACCCCAATCATTTAATACTGGTTATGATAAACCATGATGAAAATCCGGCCATCTTGGCTATCAAAGATTTATTTATTCCCAAAGAAGTTGCGATGTAACCCGGTTTAAAGATCGGTATGATATGTATGTATGATGCATGATGCAATGATGCAATGCATGATGATGTATGCATATGGTAAAAAAAGTCAGCTTTCGAGGCTGGAATCTTACTTCAATGGAACTAGCATGATAGTCACTGGTTTATCCTCACTCTCTGTAAGCCGATCCTCACATGACCTAATCGATGTTTTAACTTGAATAAGTTTGGATGAGACTTATCCTAGAGTACACGAGCTCAGAGTAGCATGACGCAAACTAGCAGGTTTAACCAAGTTTCAAAAAAGGCGGCTTAAGAGCCCAATGGAGTATCCTCGCTTTCCGTAAGCCGGCTCTCACATGGCCCAATCGATGTTTTAACCTGGATAAGTTCAGGGTCCATATGGATTGACTTATCGAGAGTAAACGGGGTTCTGAGTAGCATCAAGGACATGCATGTTTAACCATGATTTTTCACCAATAAGGCACAACACCCACGTTTGAACTGCGCACCGTGGCATCTAGTCCTCTTTGGTGCCCTTTAATTTTTCACCGATAAAGCAGGACACCCATGTTTTAACTGCGCATTGAAAGGACGTGGATGTCGCCTAGAGGGGGGGGTGAATAGGCGCTTTAAAATAATTAAGGTTTAGGCTTGAACAAATGCGGAATAAAACTAACGTTTAATATGTCAAGCACAAAACCTACAAACAACTAGGCACATCGCAATCTTGATGATGATCACAACTTGACGTCATACTTCATGGGTTGTATGAGATCTTCCCTTTGACGCAAGCCCATGGAAACACACCTAACCCCCACATAGAACTCTCACGAAGACCATGGGTTAGTACACAAGCACGTAATGGACAATGCTTACCATACCATGGGATCACTTGATCCCTCTCGGTACATCTTGTACGCTTTGTGTGTCGATCATCTTGATTTACTCTTTGTCAATGGACAGCAAGCTTCAAGCATGATATCTTCGTGCTGATCCACTTGAACTTGCACATCGCAATCTTGATGACGATCACAACTTGACGTCATACTTCATGGGTTGTATGAGATCTTCTCTTTGACGCAAGCCCATGGAAACACACCTAACCCCCACATAGAACTCTCACGAAGACCATGGGTTAGTACACAAACACGTAATGGACAATGCTTACCATACCATGGGATCACTTGATCAACCTTGTGTCTCTATGACCATTCTTTGGATAATACCTTGAATACCACCTTGGTCATCATATAAACTCCTTGAACCCAACAAATGGACTTCAAGAAGTGCCTATGGACAAATCCTATAAATATAACTTAAGGCAACCATTAGTCCATAGGAATTGTCATCAATTACCAAAACCACATATGGAGATATATGCTCTAACATTCTCCCCCATTTTGGTAATTGATGACAACTACTTCAAGAGAGTTTATATAAGGAAGTAAGCATAACCAACCGCACACATACAAAGCAATAATGCATGCGTGCAAGATGTAAATGCTTACGCAATAAAAGCAAACCCCTCTAAACATATCCAAAGTAAACTCTCTAAACTTCTCCCCCATTGGCATCGATTGCCAAAATGGACGAAAAGTTTAGAAAGCCAATATATTTGGTGGTCCTCCAAGAAGTGTGTACTTCTCAGCAAATGAGTGCCAAGAAATACACAAATACAATGATGAGTAGTTGGAGGAAAACAAACTATATTGAGGACCCAAAGATTGCAAATAAAAGAACCGTATGCCACAAGGACATACCACAATAGAGGCAAGCAATCAAAAGATACCGGATGGAACAAACAATCATATGGTCCTTCGAACCACATGAATAAAAGATATTATGATAAAAGCAACGGAGTGTTTTATCAAAACTAGAGAAGCTCCCCATGATTTGTGCACTAATTGGAGATTTTTGTATATGATACAAGTGCACAAAATAGGATCGTTGCTCCCCCAAAATTAATAAAAACACACAACGGGTGCAAGAAGAAGGATGAGACAATAAGCAAATCTCTTGCACAAAACAAGTGGTTGAGCAACATGTAAAAGAAGCAACTTAAGATTAGGCTCAACCAAAATAATGTGTGTGAGTCATGGCAAGGCACTTGAGAAGACTAAGATAAGGATGAACATTACTCATCAACATAGTCTTGATGAAATGAGACACAAAGTGCAAGACATATCATTCCCACACACACATACTAGAAACTGGGTTCACAAGCTTACTAAAAAACAAAATAAGAACCAACGCTTGTGACAACCCATGGTGAAGATAGGAAATAAGAACCTTGTCAAGAGAGGAGGGATACCAATCGAAATGGCAAAACCCTCATCAAGACAGGCATGAGGAAAAATAATCTTCACGGACAAAGAGTGCATCAAGATGTAGGAAAATAAGATACGCACTCAAGACAAATCCTTTCACGAAGCCACCAAAAACTGAAAAAGGAAATGCAACGGTGGACGTAAAAGAAAAGAGGATATCAATTAGAGATGTAACTTCTCTCATGTGTAAAAGATTCTAAGTAGAAGACAATCATGATGATATATATCCATAAAGAAGAATGTACACATGAAATGGTTACAAGAAGGAACAAACTAGATATCCAAAAGGAAGTCATAAATATATCAATAAGATCTTTTGCTTGGAGGCATAGCACATGGCCTAATATTTCTTATTGTACAATATGAACTTCCAACATACGAACATCAAAGACATCCCAACTAGTAATAAGACATCATCGTTAGGATGCTTTGAGAAAGGAAACAAAGCAAAGAACGAATCAAGAGATTCATGCCATGATGCAACCTGCAAAGAAAAGACAGGGGCCTTTGCAAGAAAAGAATGCATGAAGTAGATACTTGTTACCGAGACAACATTGGATTGATGTAGTAGATAGTTGTTCTTTGATCATCCTAACTCGGCTCCAATAATCACATGGTCTCAACACCTTCCTTATAGGTGAGCCGAGCATCCAATGCATCTCCAGTTGTTCCTGGAACAACAAAACAAACAAAATGGTGCCCAAACTCATTGGGACCAAAGAGTTAGAAAACCAACAATACATAGGACAAACTCCACATACATATGTGCATATAGATATGAATTTGAATTTCATGCACACGTTAGCCATTTTATGACAAGGTGGAGTTTCCCCTATATATTGGGTCAAAGAAAGAAAGCATGCCAAAGGAAATACATATAGTAAATATGCATGCTCATGGCTTTCAAGAATCCAATCAACATATAGTTGATAAGATACCAAAAGACAAGGTATCAAGTGATAATAAGATAGCTAATGAAAAACTATCACTTGAGGGATATCAATTAAAATATACAACAAGGAATGAGATATCCATTGACACATGCCAAATAAAAAGGAAACAAGATACCAATTGAAGGAAAACAGACACGAGGTATCTAGTTTCCAAAAGAGAGCTAGGTTCCAACAAACCAAACCCTCGACAAATTTTCATGATGGCACAAAACATCATAAAGAGCAAGACTTGCCTCCCATCAACATATACTTGATGGGGATCAAAGGATTTTATGATGGGCGTATAAAGAGAGTGTTCTAAAGAAAATAGGATAGCTCCCCCAAGGGTTGTGCATTATATAGAATTTGCATTTAAATACAAAATGCACAAGATGGGATCATCACTTTCTCTATATTTATAAAAACACTAGACAAGTTAAAATAGATCCACAAGAGGCAAGGAAGACAAACGAAACACAAAATCCTATGTAAAGACGATTAGCAATTCCTACCACATGATGGGAATACCAATTGTCAAGGACAAGAAGTATTTTGGAAATGATACTCATTGGTAGATCGCAAATATATCCAAGATCATCTTTACCCATAAAACGCAAGCAAATGACACTTGTAGAGCAAACATGCCACCTAGGAACAAGATAATTTACAATGTCAACACTAAGTGGCAATACCTCAAATGTACACATTCTCTAGGCTTGTAATATGCACATAGCATATTACTCCCCCATAATGTGATAACCCAACAATATTAACAAGTGGCAAATGAAAAACCAACAAGAGACAATTAATGGACCATTTAGAATTTGAATTTCTCATGAGTAAGACATACCACATAGAAGCTAGATAATCTTGAAATATCAATACTAAGTGGTATTCCACATGTATACACATTTATAGGATCGTGAGGTGTGCAAAGCACATCACTCCCCCATAATGAAATAATCCATTAATATCTCACAAGAGCCAATCAAAGATACAAACAAGATGCAATAAGGCTCAATACAAGACTCACATGTACATGATATGCAAACCAACCTACACATATTCGCTTACTTCAAGATAAGCAAGTTGGAAGCACAACATATACAAACACATCCAAGGTACAAAACCACAACATGCAAAAGGGGCAAGCAACTAACAATGTAAATAGTTTAAGTACAAGTTACCGTAAGGAGGCACATTGGATATAAGATAGAAACTCGATAATCCAAATGACTTGGCTTGAGATAATATGAATGATGAAGACCCCTTAATTCTTCATTATGTGTCCAAGTCTCTAATTTCCTCCATATTCACCTATTGATCAAGTTTAAGCTTGTTGGTCCCCAACCACGTTGGGTCCTAAGAGGTTAGTCACAATAGGCTTGGCAACCCAAATGGTACTTTTCTTGACACCACTTTGAGTACCAACAAACTTGGCAAACACATTGCCAACCTTATCCTTCCCAAGAGAATATATATCATCAATAATTATTGGGTTGGATAAATTACCTCTCGTGCAAGAAGAAGCGAAGTGACCCTTCTGACGACATAAGTAGCAACATCTACCCTTTAATTTCTTCCCTATTGATTTCTCAACATGAGGGGTGTTGGATTGGGTCTTCTTGGGAAGGGGCCTTTCTTCAACTTGTAGTTGAGTATGTGAGTGCACTTGTGGCCTCTTCCCTTGTTGCTTGTGACTTTGGGGCTTCTTCTTTAGTGGGCAAGATCTAACATGGTGCCCTTCAATTTTGCACTTGAAGCAAATAATCTTGGCCAAATTCTTGACTTGTTCTTGGCCCTTCTTCTTGAAGCTTTTGGATTTATTATTCTTGTTGGAGTTGAATCCAAGTTCATTTTTATCATTCGGGGTTTTTTGTCCACACAAGACATTGTTGAGTGTGGACATCCCTTCATGACTCTTTTCCAAGTCTTTCTTCAAGGAAGTGACTTGGGCCTTGAGCTCTTTGATTTCCTCTACATGGTTAGTATCAACACAAGTACTAGAGGAAGTATAAGCTTCATTGTTAGAGCAACAAGGCATGGAGAGTAATTCATCACAAGATGTAGCAACATTATGAGTAGATGAATTACAAGGACTAGCACATGGAAATATAGCTTTTTGACTAGAAGTAGTGCTAATGTCCACATGAGGCTCACTCGATGTTACCTTGGTAGTAATAGCCTCATGAGCTAATTTTAGCACATTATGAGATGCTAGAAGATCATCATGAGAGCTTGTGACCATTACATGACTTTCTTCCAATTTCCCATAATTGCTAGATAGCAACTCTAGTTGAGCCCTTAGCTCAACATTCTCCTTTAAAATGGATGCTTCACAAGAAGTAGAGTTAGTAGCACAAGCATCATCATTAGCAATAAGAGGAAAAGGCACCTTGGCAAGCTCTTTAGCATATGAAGCTTCAAGTTGAGCATGAGACTCGGTGAGTTCGATGAGCGAGCTCTTGATAGCCCTTGAGCCATTTCCGAGGTGCTCATAGTCCTCAAGGAGTTTAGCATGAGCAACTTGAAGCTTATCATTCTTAGTTCTAAAATCATTAGCCACCTCGAGAGCTCTATCATAGGATCCCTTTAATCTAGATAATTCTAGAGCAAAGGTTTCCTCAAGAGATTCCTTGGTGGTTTGTTCATTATCAAGAGCTTGAGATAGCTCTGCGATCTCATTAGCGTAATCACGCTCATGACCTTGCATTGTCTCAATGGTGGCCTCATGCTCCTCAAGATGAGCTTCCAACTCCTCAATGTATTTCTTGCCCTCAGTGGCAATAGACATGATTTCCAAGAAGTTGGAACGAGCAAGTTTATTCTTATAAAGAGATTTAAAAATCATTTCACCCTTAATTTTTAAGGATGCAATATTATCACTCTCTTTATCATTATCCTCATCCCCATTATAATCATCATCATCATCATCATCATGAGATATATTGGAATTCAAAGTAGGAGATACCTTTGAAGCCTTAGCCATAAGGCAAAAGTGAGTCACAATAGATGATGATGTAGGATCCCTTGAAGCATCATTCAAGGCCACATCTTGTTCCATGGAGTGATGGATTTCCTCTACACTGTTAGCACAACAACTCGAGGAAATATATATATTTTTATCATGGCAACAAGATATAGGAGGCATATCATCATGAGATTTAGACACGCAGTTTTTATATGATATGCACGGACTAGCAACACAAGCATGTGAAACATTTAGAGTGCTCGAAGTGTTAACGCCCAAAGATGAAGCATTGCAATAATATAGTGATGAAGGATCATCAACAATAAACCCACTTTCATTATTGCAATGGTCACCACTACTCACCATATCATTACCTTGTGGCAATCCACATGTAGGTGAAGTAGATGAAGTTGAGAAGACCACATGACCGGAGGTGGAGGGAGAACAATCATCCCTGCAAATCTTGGACACACCATATTTATCTTGAAGCTTTGTCCACAACTCATGAGCATCCCGGAATGGCATGAGTTGAAATATAACTACATTGCTCAAAGCATCAAAAAGCACATTAGAAGCTTGAGCATTGAGATAAGAGTTTTTCTCATCCTCTAAAGATATATTTTGGGAATCCTTTGGAGGAGAAAAACCCATATCTACAATTCGCTCTAAATTTGGGTCCAAGATCCGAAAGTGATTAAGCATGCGAATTACCCAAACATCAAAATTTGTGCCATCGAAACTAAGAGTGTCAGTGAATCCTAAACCCCTAGTCGACATCCTTACTCTCTAGGTGGTTAAACCTAATAAAGAGAGACCTAGCTCTGATACCAATTGAAAGGACGTCGATGTCGCCTAGAGGGGGGGGGGGTGAATAGGCGCTTTAAAATAATTAAGGTTTAGGCTTGAACAAATGCGAAATAAAACTAACGTTTAATATGTCAAGCACAAAACCTACAAACAACTAGGCTCACCTATGTGCACCAACAACTTATGCTAAGCAAGATAAACAACTAAGTGATAGCAAGATATATTACAATAAACAATATGTCTATCACAAAGTAAAGTGCATAAGTAAAGGGTTCGGGTAAGAGATAACCGAGGCACGGGGAGACGATGATGTATCCCGAAGTTCACACCCTTGCGGATGCTAATCTCCGTTAGAGCGGTGTAGAGGCACAATGCTCCCCAAGATGCCACTAAGGCCACCGTAATCTCCTCACGCCCTCGCACAATGCAAGATGCCGTGATTCCACTAAGGGACCCTTGAGGACGGTCACCGAACCCATACAAATGGCAAACCTTGGGGGCGGTTACCGAACCCGTACACGTGGCAACCCTTGGGGGCAGTTACCGGTACCCGTACAAATTGCTCGGGGCTATCTCCACAACCTAATTGGAGACCCTGACGCTTGCTCGGAGCTTCACACCACAATGATTGGGCTCCGAGACACCACCAAGCTTCTAGGATGCCAAAACATCCACGAAGAACAATATCTAGGGTACTAAGTACCAAAGGTAGTAAGCTTCTCAAACTTCACTTCCACGTATCACCGTGGAGAACTCAAACCGATGCAACTAATGCAATGGCAAGAACACACGAAGTGGTCAAGTCCCTCACACTCAAATCCCTCCACAACAACAAAAGCTATGGAGAAATATGAGAGGAAGAACAAGGAGCTCACAAAGAACTCCAAGATCAAGATCCAAGGGGTTCCCCTCACATAGAGGAGAAAGTGATTGGTGGAGATGTGGATCTAGATCTCCTCTCTCTTCTCCCTCAAGAACAAGCAAGAATCATTGGAGGGATTGAGAGTAAGCAAGCTCTAAGAATGTCAACAATGGAGGTAGAACAAGAGCTCAACGAATGGATAAGGCCAAGGGGGAAGAAGACCCCCTTTATATAGTGGGGGAAGGAACCAGACCGTTACCCCCACTTACAGCCCGAGCCCAGCGGTACTACCGCTGGCTGCAGCGGTACTACCGCTGGCACTCCAGCGGTACTACCGCTGACCAGGGGCGGTACTACCGCCAGCTAGCGGTACTACCGCTCGTCCCAGCGGTACTACCGCTGGGCCCCTCGTAGTGCAAAGGCACTACCACCGCCAAGAAAGTCTTCGCAAAAAGGTCCGTCCACGAACAACCGCTAGGCAGGCGGTATTAAGCTCCTGGAGCGGTACTACCGCTCACCAGTGGCGGTACTACCGCCAGCCAGCGGTACTACCACTAGGGCCAGCGGTACTACCGCCAACTCTAGCGGTACTACCGCTAGGTCCAGCGGTACTACCGCTCGCCACTGAAACAGCCATAACTTTCGCATACGAGCTCCGAATCGAGCAAACCCAAGCTTGTTGGATTCAGGACGACAAGAGCTATCCAAACAGCGACTGACTGGAAATGTTAAGACCATGCAGATATGAAAATGCCAATGATATAGAGATGTGAGTCCTCTATGAATGAAGAACCGGCAAAAACTCCAACATCGAAAACATCATAATAGATGCATATGGACTCCATTTTCGATGAACTCGAGCTTGTCACGAAGATGACCATAAGCTCTAAAACTCACAAAGAGAAACACCAAACAAGAACCAAGAAGTATGATGCAAGGATGCAAATGGTTTGAGCTCTCAACGAACGATACGATCAAGCTACTCACTTGAGAGCCCCCCTTGATAGTACAACAATCCATCCTAACCAGAAAACCTATCAAGGGCAAACCTATACCTTGCACCTCGTCCTCTTGAGCTAGATGATGATGATCTTGGATTCCTCAAGATGGACCACCTTTCTTGATTGCGTTGGCTTGATGAAGACTAGTTGATTGCTCCCCCATACTCACTATGGGTGAGCCACTCTTCAGCATATCTTCACAAGTCCATTGCCACCACAATGGACAGCAAGCTTCAAGTATGATATCTTCATGCTGATCCATTTGAACTTGCACATCGCAATCTTGATGACGATCACAACTTGACGTCATACTTCATGGGTTGTATGAGATCTTCTCTTTGACGCAAGCCCATGGAAACACACCTAACCCCCACATAGAACTCTCATGAAGACCATGGGTTAGTACACAAGCACGTAATGGACAATGCTTACCATACCATGGGATCACTTGATCCCTCTCGGTACATCTTGTACGCTTTGTGTGTCGATCATCTTGATTTACTCTTTGTCAATGGACAACAAGCTTCAAGCATGATATCTTCGTGCTGATCCACTTGAACTTGCACATCGCAATCTTGATGACGATCACAACTTGACGTCATACTTCATGGGTTGTATGAGATCTTCTCTTTGACGCAAGCCCATGGAAACACACCTAACCCCCACATAGAACTCTCACGAAGACCATGGGTTAGTACACAAACACGTAATGGACAATGCTTACCATACCATGGGATCACTTGATCAACCTTGTGTCTCTATGACCATTCTTTGGATAATACCTTGAATACCACCTTGGTCATCATATAAACTCCTTGAACCCAACAAATGGACTTCAAGAAGTGCCTATGGACAAATCCTATAAATATAACTTAAGGCAACCATTAGTCCATAGGAATTGTCATCAATTACCAAAACCACATATGGAGATATATGCTCTAACACGCATCATGACAGATAGTCCTCTTTCATGACCTTTAATTTTTCGCCAATAAGGCAGGACATCCATGTTTGAACTGCGCATCATGGTAGCTAGTCCTTTTGGGTGATCTTCATTATTTTGCCAAAATAAGGCAGCAACCCCCGGGACGGGGTTATCTTCCCTCCAATGACCCAATTTTTTTATATTTGTTGAAAATGAACAAATTTGACTAGCCACGTGTGTGTAGCCCTCGAGTCTTAAGTCCACCCGAGGAGGTGGCTTGAGAGTCTTCATACTTGGCTGTAACATAGGCCGGTGTAAAGTTGACAGTTGAATGATGGTATTTTAAACTGAAGACGATATGTCGAGTTGATGATCTTCGTGATACTCATCGTATATCTTTGGCAAATGGCTGGCCAAATTGAGTTCATATGCCTCTATACCCATGTTTTGTTTGGGTGCGTTTGGTTGCAGGGACATGCTAGGGTGGTTGAGGGCATCCCCAACCACCTGGTTAGGGATAGCCATTTTATTTGTTTGGTTGAAAGGGTGGTGTCGGGGATATACCCCGCAGTGTAACCCGACTTGAAGTATGACCCGTCAAGGACTTGGCGACTCACCGGCGACTCAGCAGTGACCTGGCGGGCGACTCATACTTGACCCCACAGGAGACTTAGATAAATGACGAAGGTCCAAGGCCCGACGTACACCCTGACATAAGGCGGCTCATAAAGAGGCCAGGAGGGTCGGCTCACAAGAGAAGGCCCAAGAAGAGAAGAGACTCCCTCACAAAGGAAACAAGACCCGGATTAGGATTCAAGAGAGACTAGTCCTATTCCTACTCCTAGTAGGACTCTACATGTAAACTTACCCCTTCCACCTATGTAAGGAGAGGTAAGGCGCCACAAGAGAGACAAGATTCACAACTTAGGTCTAGACAAGACAAATCATGAGATAGACAGATTAGACACCCACGAGATTAGAGATGGCGAGTCTGCACCCTTGTAATTGAGATCATCATCTTCATCAATGAAACACAAGCAGGACGTAGGCTTTTACCTCCATTGGAGGGGCCGAACCTGGGTAAATCCGCGTCTTTCGATTCTGACCAACCCCTCTCAAGCCGCCACATAGCTGTGATGGCCTCGCACCTAAGGTCTCTCATGAGGACATCTGTCGTGACAAAACCACGACAGTTGGCGCCCACCGTGGGGCTGATCGTACGGTGGAATTGTGTTCTTGAAGGGATCTCTCCTAGGGATCGAGAAGCTTATGACCCGCCGGATTCGCAAGAATTGATCTACATCAACACTAATTTCAAGATCGATTTGAACGAACAACGAGGTAGTCAAGACAGCGTGTATAAAATTAGATCCAGACGAGAGTTATGATTGCAGTCATTAATTTCCGGCCAAAACCGACAACAGATCGATTTCGATTGTTGCTTCACCGCACGTCACGAGTCCGAGACGAGATCAGAAGATATTTTAAGCGACAGCGGGATCGGTCCTATCGATGAACAACAAATCTCTACCGCTGCTGCTCCATGTACTCAACCTTGGAGAAAAAGCGAGCGTCACTACCTTTTTCCTATGAGAAGACGGAATCAAGTCTAGAAATCCTCAAGCACTAGTAATACATGACCCAGGCTATATCAAATCAGAGGTGGTGGTTGTCTGATTGCTACACCCGAAGCCAGCACATGCGTCCATCTGTGCGTATTGGTACTTTGTATACATCGAGTAAAGAAGAAGAGGGCAGGAGGGCCACGAGCAAGAGGAGAAAAGTGGTGGTGGATTCGCTCGACCCGGAAGCGGACTCGGCCTCGCGCAGCCACCCCGTCTGCACCGCCACGTTGTTCACCTTGCCCACCTCTGCTCCGTGCGCCGGCTCCGCAATACCTGCTATTCGTGCCTGCTAATCCACACGTCAGTGTCACATCATGCCCGTCCTGTGCAGTGCCGCCCTGCAGTTCACCCTGAGGCCTCGTTTGGTTAAGGGGGATCGGAGAGGTTTTAAGACGGAGGGATTTCAGTGGATTGGGTGAATCCCTTTGTTTCACCCAATCCTCTCAAATCCCCGGGGTTTTGCTTCCACTAGTCCCCCGAGGAGGGTTTTGAAACACATGGATAGGAAGGGATTGAAGGGGAACAGAGGGGATTGGGCTAAGCAAACCCCTCCTACCAAATGGGCGCGCGAGGATCTGTGGGGTTTCTGAGCCCCCCGGGGATTTTCCTCTCAAATCCTTCCCAATCCCCCTTAACCAAACGAGGCCTGAGGTAGCCGCAGACCCGCCGCTCGCCGAGCCGGCCCATTGCAGTCTGTTCCACCCCGTCCGCCTCTGCTCTGCGCTGCCGTTCCCGCACCGCTATGGGCAGCATCCACCTCACCACCGCTCCGACTCCGCCTCCACCACGCCTCGCCCGCGCTGACCCAACCACCCTCGCGCGAGCCTGCGTAGGCCGCTTCTGCCGCCGCCATGGCTCACCTCGCCTCGCCTCTCCTGCCGTCGGCCTCGCCTTCCAGCACGCCGAAACACCTCCGCCTGCTGCGCTGCACCTCCACCCTGAGTCAGACTCAATGTCCCGCTGCGTCCGATCCGCCGTCGCGCCTGCCTTGAGGGCCGGCTCTGGCCCTAGGCAAACATGGGCAACGCCCAAGGGCCCATTTTCCGGAGGGGCCCATCATCGTATATGTGTAAGTATACTTCTGCTGTTATATGGGCTGATAAAAGGTATTTGATTGAAAGAGAAAAAATATCTGATCGGAACTTCGGGAGAGGAGAAGGCATCGATCCATCCCTGCCTGTTCGTTCGTCGCCTTGCCTCGGCCGCCTGCCTGCATCGATGCGCCTGCACATGCGCGGTTGCACCTCCGGCACTCCGGCGGGCACGTCCGACCCTGATGGAGAAAGAGGAGAACTGGTATATATGTATCTGCAGTTTGTATATACTTTCTGTAGTGGAGATCAGGTCTGGTGAAGAACTGGAGATCGTCCAACACTGCAACACGTGATCATGCATGGTGATTAACAAATACTCCCTTCGTCCGAAAATACTTGTCCTAGAGATAAATGTATCTAGACTTATTTTAGTTATAGATACATCCATTATATCCATTTCTAGGACAAGTATTTCCGGACGAAGGGCAACTCCCTGATTCGTGCGCCCATCCGCTCAAGGTAATTTAAATACTGCATGTTTGTGTATATATTTGCCTAGTGTCCTAGTCATTTTAGATCAGTTATTTTAGGCCCTGATTGATCGGACAACATTGTTGTCGATGAACTCATAAGAACTTGGTTCTTATTTAAGATAATCAAACTAGCAGAGAATATTCTTTGTTATATTTCGCTACTCTTTTATTTCTTTTGTCGTGATATGACATAACTTAAGCGCTTATGAATTATTTATAAACGTCTCTAAATAAGAATGTATGCTTAGATTTAAACTTTAATATTTTACGTTTGTATATCTATAAATGCGTACATATTTTTTTTAAGGGCCTATTTTTGAACTTCGCCCTAGAGCCCCGAAAAATATAGAGCCGGCCAGCCTTCGCCACGAGTCCAAGCTGGAGATGCCTCACCTCGCTGGCCAGCACGCACCTCACTTGCACCGCGCCGGGTTCACACCGTCGCCGCACTGGCCTCCACAACCACGGCCCTGTTTGGATCCTAGGGTTAGAGTTAGAGTTGGTTAGATTGAATTCATCTAACTCTCAAAAATCCAAACAGGGTGGGTTAGAGTGGGTTAGATGCATCTAACCCACCCCAAAAATCTAACCCACCCAAAAGGTGCTTTTTTGGGTTAGAGTTAGGTGGGGCCTAGAAAAAGTTACGTTTCTCTCTCCCTCCACCACACAAAATCCTAGATAAAGGAGCCAAATGATTGGAAAAAATGCATTTATTGGCAATCTAACCCTTTCACCCAAACACCTCTTTGGTTAGAGTTAGTTGAGGGTTAGTCTAGAGTTAAAATCTAACTCTAACCTCTAACCGAGTTAGAGTATCCAAACAGGGCCCATGGCTCGAGCCGCCGCGCCGCCTCGTTTCCCATGGCCACATCACCAGTTTCCTCTTCTTGACGTCGGAGACGCTCCGCGTGTTGGACCTCACCAGCTGCGGTGGCCTCGGGCCGTCGGCCGGCGTCACGTTCCCGCGGCTGGAGTAGGTGTGGCTGAGCCTATGCAACGTCCGGGATGAGAACCTCCAGGCCGTCGTCAACACGGCGCTGACGCTCCCTGCAATACGCCTCGAGGTGGTCGTGCTCATGGGAAAAACTACTGCCATAAAAGGCCCAACGCAAATTCCGGCTGCGTTGTTGTTGCTCCTTTTCATCAATCAGACAAAGATATTGTTACTTTGTGACAAGGGGACTTCCATCCGCACACACGTGAAGGCTAGTACTACTGAGTACTAGTAGATCAGGTTTTTCTACTCATCTTGATTGCCAGAAGGTTACCAGACGCACAAGCTGACTGGGATGATGCACTAGGGTAGTTTGGAAAAAAAATGGATGGAGCATTCACGTTGGCTTCATGCATTTCCGGTCAACTATCACGTTCGGGCAAGCTGCACTTCTCGATCAATGCCGATACAAAGCAATAAAAAAGAAGGGAATGGATCGATTTGCCTATCTAAACTCAATTTGCTCTGTTGATGTTCATCCGACACAAATATCAGGTGTTATCCTTCCTATCTATTTCTTACATTAAATTCTTCCGAAAACAATTACTTTGTCCAGCGTTATTTTTATGCAGGGCAATTACTCATTATTAAAGTGGCACAATACCGTAGAGATGAAGGCGTGCCAACATCAGTTGGACCGGTGTTCGTCAGTGTCGCACAAAGATGGCTTACAATGACGCGGACAACTCTCACCTCCGCGCAACCAAGACGGCTTACAATGACGCGGACAACTCTCACGTCCGCGCGACCAAGACGGCTTACAACGTCACGATCGATTCTCGAGTCCGTGCCAAATTGCCAGACAACTCTCGCATTCAACTCAACCCGACGGTGCAGTGCTCGCCTGTACGAGCCGCCCAACAGACGGATGCAAGATGCCGCCCTCGCGGCCCTGACGACATCAACCCGCCGGTGCAGTGCTCGTTTATACGAGCCGCCCAGCAGACGCGTGCAAGCCGTCGTCCCCACGATCCAATCCACATCAACATATCGGTGCAGTGCTCGCTTATATGAGCCGCCCAACGGACGCGTGCAAGCCGCCATCCCCATGACGCACTGGCCAATACTATTTACTTCAACATATCAAAAGTAACAAAAGAGTTTGTCATGATGGAAACATCCCTGGTGAAGCTACAATTTGAGCCGGCTATCATCGAACCGACAATTCAAAGCAAGCAGCAAAGGAAAAGGAAAGTGGTCCTGGAGGAACTATGAGAGCCGGACCACCCGAGAATTAAGCACGGGTCAAAAATCGATCATCAACTCTCAAATCTTATGCCGGTTTATGCCACAATCAAGTATGGAGAATCTCAAGCCGCCTCCTTGAGTCGACTTAAGACTCGGTGGTGATACGTCTCCGTCGTATCTACTTTTTCGAACTCTTTTGCCCTTGTTTTGGACTCTAATTTGCATGATTTAAATGGAACTAACCCGGACTAACGCTGTTTTCAGCAGAATTGCTATGGTGTTGTTTTTGTGCAGAAATAAAAGTTTTCAGAATGACCTGAAAATTTACGGAGAATTTTTCTGTAATTAATGAAAAATACCTGCGCAGAGATCCACCGGAGGAGGTGAGCCAGTGGGCCACAAGCCCAAGAGGCGCGACCACCCCCTGGCCGCGCCTACCAGGCTTGTGGAGCCCACGTTGCTCCACCGCCTCCAATCTCAGCTCTATTTAGTCCATCTCGCCCGGAAAAAAATCAAGGAGAAGGATTCATCGCGCGTTTTACGATATGGAGGCCCACCACCTCCTGTTCTTCATCTGGAGGACAGATGTGGAGTCCGTTCTAGGCTCCGGAGAGGGGAAATCGTCGCCATCGTCATCATCAACCTTCCTTCATCGCCAATTCCATGATGCTCTTCACCGTTCGTGAGTAATCTCATCGTAGGCTTGCTGGACGGTGATGAGTTGGATGAGATCTATCATGTAATCGAGTTAGTTTTGACGGGGATTGATCCATAGTATCCACTATGTTCTGAGATTGATGTTGCTACTACTTTGCCATGCTTAATGCTTGTCACTAGGGCCCGAGTGCCATGATTTTAGACCTAAACCTATTATGTTGTTGCCAATATATGTGTGTTTTAGATCCTATCTTGCAAGTTGTAGTCACCTACTATGTGTTATGACCCGGCAACCCCGGAGTGACAATAGCCGGAACCACTCCCGGAGATGACCATAGTATGAGGAGTTCATGTATTCACCAAGTGTTAATGCGTTGGTCCGGTTCTTTATTAAAAGGAGAATCTTAATATCCCATAGTTTCCATTAGGACCCCACTGCCACGGGAGGGATGGACAATAGATGTCATGCAAGTTCTTTTCCCTAAACACTTATGACTACATACAGAATACATGCCTACATTAGATTGACGAACGAGAGCTAGTTACATATCTCTCCGTGTTATAACTTTTGCATGATGAATCACATCCGGCATAATCATCCATCACCGATCCAATGCCTACGAGTCTTTTACTACTGGTCCTTGCTCTGTTACTTTGCCGCTACTGCTGTTGCTGCTGCTACTGTTACTCTGTTGCTACTGCTGTTACTGTTGCTATTGCTGCTATCATACTACCTTGCTACTGATACTTTGCTGCAGACACTAAATCTTTCAGGTGTGGTTGAATTGACAACTCAACTGCTAATACTTGAGAATATTCTTTCGCTTCCCCTTGAGTCGAATCAATAAATTTGGGTTGAATACTCTACCCTCGAAAACTGTTGCGATCCCCTATACTTGTGGGTTATCAAGACATTTTTCCGGCACCGTTGCCGGGTAAGCACATCTATATTCTCCGAGTCACTTGGGATTTACGTCTGCTGGTCACTATGAAGAATATGAGAGATCCAAGAACTAAAGTCTTGCCCTCAACTACGAGGACATGTAAGGAACTGCCATCTAGCTCTGCACTTGATTCACCTTCACTTATGAGTAAGTTTGCGACACCACCTCCTGCTAGAAATCTTGATATGTCGCATGTGCTTGTTGATGCTACTTCTGCTGCCCATGATGCTTATGATGATGCTATGCTTGATACTGCTTTGCCTAATGATGCTATGCTTGATACTGCTTTGCCTGATGATGCTATGCTTGATACTGCTTTGCCTGATGATGCTATGCCTGATACTGCTTTGCCACTAGGTGCATTCCTTGATGCACAAATTGCTAGAGTTGCTTCTAGATGTGATGATACTTCTGAAACTGCTGATACTATTGAAGTAGAACCTACTTTGCCTGAATTGCTTGATATGCGTGAGCGTTATGTTATGGAGGGAGAGATAGCTGAGGATTTTATTGCATGTAAGGGTAGCTATGATGTTGAGAAACTATTGCGCAAGTGGAAAGAAAAATCTCTGAACGCTAGGACGAAATATGACCCGAAGTTTGCTACTTCGCCTATCTTTGTGACCGATAAGGATCATGAATTCTCTGTCGACCTTGAGTTAATCACTCTGCTCGAATATGATCCTTTTCACGGTTATGAGTCTGAAACGGTTGTAGCCCATCTTACCAAACTGCACGATATAGCCACCCTATTCACTAGTGAGGAAAAGATCCGCCACTACTATATCCTCAAGCTGTTTCCTTTCTCGCTAAAGGATGATGCTAAGACTTGGTTCACTTCTCTTGCTCCTGGTTGTGTGCGTATCCCCCAGGATATGCTCTACTACTTCTGTGAAAGATATTTCCCTGCCCATAAGAAGCAAGCTGCCTTGCAGGAAATATACAACTTTGCTCAAGATGGAGAAGAGAGTCTCCCACAAGCTTGGGGGAGGCTCGTCCAGCTACTGAATGCTTTGCCTGATCACCCTCTTGAGAAGAATGAAATACTTGATATCTTCTATAATGGACTTACCGATGCTTCTAAAGACCACCTAGATAGTTGTGCCGGTTGTGTTTTTAAGGAATGAACCGTAGAACAAGTTGAGATTATATTGAATAATATCTTGTGCAATGAGAATGCTTGGTCTATTCCCGAACCACCTCCTAAGCCAACTCCGAAGAAAAGAGGTATTCTATTCCTCAGTCCTGAAGATATGCAAGAAGCTAAGAAATCTATGCGAGAGAAAGGCATTAAATCTGAAGATGTCAAAAATCTACCACCTATCGAAGAGATCCATGGTCTTGATAACCCGATACAGGTAGTAGAAGTAAATTCTCTGCGTAGGTTTGATGAGAGTGATATTCCTTTTGATAAACCTGCTAGCTTATGCCTGGATGAATTTGATAACTTTGTTGCCAACCAACAGAGTTTCAATGATTATGTTAGCAGACAATTGGAGCAGAATGCTTGTATGCTTAGTCATTTAAGTGCTTGTGTGGACAGAAATGTCAATGATCTTAAGCTCTTGAGTAAACATGCCTCTATGGTTACTACTCAAGTAGAACAAATAATTAAAGCTCAGAATGACTTTCTCAATGAGTTGAATGAAAATTCTGTCAGAGTCATCACTAGAGGCGGTAGAATGACCCAGGAACCTTTGTATCCTGAGGGTCATCCGAAGAGAATTGAACAAGATTCTCAAGGAGTTAGCACTAATGCACCTAGTCATCCTAGGAAGAAGAAAGATGATAGGAACTTGCACGCTAGAAACCATGTTGCTGCTACACCTGAGAGTCCAAACGATGTCTCTGCCTCTGATGCTGAAACACAATCTGGTGATGAACATGAGCCTAATGACAATATCAATAGTGATGTTCATGATGATGCTCAACCTAGCAATGATAAGGATGTGGAGATTGAACCTGTTGATCTTGATAACCCACATCCTAAGAATAAGAGATACAATAAGAATGACTTCGTTGCTAGGAAGCATGGTAAAGAAAGGGAACCATGGGTTCAGAAACCCATGCCCTTTCCTCCCACATCCAAGAAAAAGGATGATGAGGATTTTGAGCGATTTGTTGAAATGATCAGACCTGTCTTTCTGCAAATGCGTTTGGCAGATATGCTCAAAATGTCTCAGTATGCTAAGTACATGAAAGATATTGTGACTAATAAGAGGAGGATACCTCAGGTTGAGATTTCCACCATGCTCGCGAATTATACCTTCAAGGGTGGAACTCCCAAGAAACTAGGTGATCCTGGTGTGCCCAGTATATCTTGCTCCATTAAAGGCAACTACGTTAGAATTGCTTTATGCGACCTTGGAGCCGGTGTTAGTGTTATGCCTCTCTCTCTTTATCGTAGGCTTGATCTGGATAAGTCGACACCCACTAAAATCTCTCTGCAAATGGCTGACAAATCAACTGCTTTCCCTATCGGCATTTGCGAGGATGTGCCTGTTGTGGTTGCCAACGTCACCATCTTAACAGACTTTGTTATTTTGGATATTCCTGAGGACGATGCCATGGTGGTCATCCTCGGAAGACCCTTTTTAAACACTGCAGGGGCTGTTATAGATTGCAACAAAGGCAATGTCACTTTCCATGTCAATAGTAATGAGCATACGGTGCACTTCCCGAAGAAAAAATATGGAGTACATTGCATCAATGCTATCGAAAAAACTTCACCGATTCTTATTGGGAGCTTTGAATGCCCTATTCCTACTGTCAAGATGAAGTATGATTTGATTGTTGGGGAGTTACACATCCCCATTGAGGTGACCTAGTGACTATTCAAAAATTCTCCGTTCTCTTTTGCGATTCGAAAAGGTTTGTCGAGGAGACTTGATCAACCTCATTGATGGATTTTCTTTCGATGACCATGAGATGGATGAATCGAGGAGTCACAAACCTCTGTTCCAAGCTTTCACCTTCGGTTGCTTAGAAGAAAAATGATAGGTTTAGTTTAGTTTTCCCTGTTTTCTGTTTTAGCGTCCGGTAGAAAAGTACCCCGGAAATAAAAGTTCTCCGAACGCCGTGAAAATGAAGTATGATTTTTTCTGGAATTTTTGAAAAATACTGAGACAAAGAGCTTGCTTGGGGGCTGCACCAGTGGGCAACAAGCCCTAGAGGCGCGGGCACCCCCTGGCCGCGCCTACCTAGTTTGTGGGGCCCACGTGCACCCCCTCCACTCATTCTTGCTCTCATCTGGTTCTCCTACCTCTAGAAATATCGTTTCGCAGCTCAAACCCGTGTTCTTGCTCCTCTTGCTGGGATTTTTGATCTCTTTGCTCAAAGCACCATTCTTCGAACTGTTTTGGGGAAATTACTCCTTGGTAAGTGACTCCTCCATTGGTCCAATTAGTTTTTGCTCTAGTGCCTTATACTTCGCGTATTTTTGCTGCCTTGGTGACCACGTTCTTGAGCTTTGCATGCTAATTTTAGCTGGTCCCAAGTAGTTTTGATGCGTAATATGGCCTCTAGGCACTTGTGGGAGTAGCTGCTATGAGTTTTGTTGAGCCTTGTTCACTTTTCCTTAGAGTCACTAAAAATTTCAGAAATTTTCAGAGATAGAAAAGGGAAAAGATGAGGAGGTTCTTAAGACGCTCTTCAAGCCGTGACCCCAAGGATGATGGAAGTGAGAAGAAGCCCAAGTATTTGGTCCCTCGAGTCGCAGAAGTTCGAGCGTGCGAGTGGCCAAGCGGCGTGTTCTTACGTGCCGCTGGACTTTATGAGGACTTTTATCACTTGGTGGAGAACGCATGCCTTACCGCCTTCATTGAAGATAAGTGTCCGCAATACCTCCTCCTCACTAATATCTTCGTACAAAGCTTTAACTTCTACCCTAGGAAGAATCCTCATATGGTTGAGTTCAAACTTTATGATATCCCCCAGCGCATGTCACTCCAGGATTTTTGCAATGTTTGCAAATTACCTTACGTTGGGGATATTCATGAACCTCGTCCACGGGACTTGGAGGCTTTCATCGATACAATTGCTGTAGGAGAGGAGAGAGGAGTGTCTTGCGCTATAGCTGCTAGCATTCATTTTCCCGTGCTTCGGTACTTCTCACTATTTGTGGGAAAATGTTTGATTGGCCGTGGGAAGGCTGGGTCACTTAGTTCCCCAGATCTTGGGGTCTTGCGCGAAGCCCTTTATAACGATAAAACTTATAGCTTGGGCGCTATAGTAGCTCAACGGTTGAACACGAACCGTTCTAAGGGCATTGTCTATGGAGGTATCTATGCTACTCGTCTTGCTAGACACTTTGAGATACCTATTAGACTGGAAGAGGAAGAAGAGATTCTTCTTCCCGAGAGATATCTAGATTACGATAGCATGGTTCGCCATGACTTTCTTGATAGAGATATAAATAGAAGGATGATTTATAACCTTGTATTTAGTCAGGGTACTCGTGAGACTATTACTTTGCTTGCTCCTTCTTTGTTCAATCTTCATGCAGGCAGGTACATTATTATGCCCTCGGACATCTACGCATATTGGGGCTTAGCCCAACCGCAGGTGCCCGTGCCTGAGCCACCAGTCGAGTACCAGACGCCAGTTTATCAGTGGGAGCCAGAGGAGCTCACACAGCAGTGGCATCCTCAGTCCAGTCCGGAGTACCCCAGAGCTGGTTATTTCCCTCCTTGGGAGTAGACCAACTTAGGCCAAAAGCCTAAGCTTGGGGGAGTACGTGTTCTCACTGACTTTACATTCTTGCTTATGCTTTCACTTTGTTCGTCGGTGTTCACACTTTGCCACTGTATCATCCATGCTAGTTTATTTTCTTTTTCTCATTTTCGTTTAGTGTGTCTGTCTAGTTTGAAAAACAAACAAAAATATTTTTGTTTTCTTCTTTTGCTTGTTGGGAGCTTTCCCATGTAAATAGTTTTCTTTTTCTTTGGTTTAAGGTAGAAGACCATGGTTACAATGTTTAGTGGCTCTCACATGCATACCTGTTTAGCTGTCAAAGAGCCATATTACCTTGTATTCTCCTTTGTGTTTGCCTGCAGATTCTAGCTTTAGTCCAATGCACGAGCACTCTTATTATTGTTCACATCGTTCGGTCGTGCAAGTGAAAGGCAATAATGACGATATATGATGAAGTGACTGAGCCTGGAAAAGCTGGTATGAACTCGATCTATTTTGTTTTTGTAAATATGACTAGCTAATCATGCCCGATTCAGCTTTGTTTTGAGAGAAACATGTTTGCAATGACAACTTAGAGATCATAGTTGCTTATGCCATGCTTATTTAGCTAGGAGCTTATAATGGTTTGTCTTGGATGCCCACATGAATGTTGAGATGACTATGATGTAGTGTGATAGGATGGTATCCTCCTTTGAATTATTCAAGTGGCTTGACTTGGCGCATGTTCACGCATGTAGTTGAAACAAAATCAACATAGCCTCTATGATATTCATGTTCATGGTGATTTATGTCCTACTCATGCTTGCACTCAATGTTAGTTAATCTCAATGCATTTTGATGACTGTTGTCGCTCTCTAGTTGGCCGCTTCCCAGTCTTTTGCTAGCCTTCACTTGTACTAAGCGGGAATACTGCTTGTGCATCCACTTACATAAACCCAAAGTTGTTCCATATGAGTCCACCATACCTACCTATATGCGGTATCTACCTGCCGTTCCAAGTAAATTTGCATGTGCCACTCTCTAAACCTTCAAGAAATAATCTGTTTTGCATGCCCGAACCGCTCATGTGGTGACAGGGGGCTATCAGTATCTTCCATGCTAGGCGTGTTATCCTCGATATGTGTTTATTCACTATCATTCACAAGAAAGGGGCCGGTAATTGGAATTCCCAGTTCCATGCTCAAATCGAAAAGATAATTACAAACAAAACTCCCCCAGGATTGATGTTGGTATGGAAGGTACCTGATGGGGTTATAGTCCTAGGGTAGGGTCATAGGCCTGCCCTGTAAGTCCTACCCAAGGACTACCCCTCATAAGGGACAAGGCCCTTAGTCAGTTCCGCCTGAATTAAGGAGTCCCCATCGTCCAGTCGGTAACAGGTCCTCGACCATCCAGTCGGAGACTAGCATTAGGAGCACATCAAACTAACCGACTGGATGCCACTCGGTACATCGTAACCCCCCTGGAGGGAAACGGTCGTACGTTTCCCGGTGCATTTATTAGCATTTAGGACGTACATTACCTGTAACGTAGGCATTCAATCGCCACTACTCCACCCCTGTACCGGAACCGTTGTGGAGGGCAACACACTCTATATAAGCCACCCTCCCCCGCTGGTGCAGGGGTTAGCAAACCATTGTATTCCATATTCCACTCAACAACAAGCTCCCAGAGCACTGAGACGTAGGGCTATTACCTCCACCGTAGAGGGGCCTGAACTCATACAACCTCGCCGTAGCTGGGACTCTGTCCATCCTTTTCGCACCCTACACATCTACTGTCGGGCTTATACCCACGACAGTTGGCGCCCACCGTGGGGCAGGCGTCTAGGCGACTTCCGGCGAGTTTGCGACTACACCACTTCGTCATGTCGTCCGGTGGAGATTTGAGCATGGGTCACGAGATCCTCTTCGGCGCTCTCTCCTTCATCGTCGACGATTCGGCATGGCTTCGGGACGCCCCTCTCGACGTCGAGGCGCTTCCCCGTCGCGGGGCTACGCACTTCCGTGTCGGCGCCCGCGGCATTCTTCTTCTCCAGCAGTCGGCTCCGGTGTCGACCTACACCGCCGTCACGCGCCGCAACAAGCGGTCCCGCCGTCCGCGGCTCCAGCGTTGGGTGCAACACGCCCAGGCTCGCCAGAACGCGTCTTCACAAGTGGCGGTTCTAGAGTCGGTTGTGGTAGCCCCGCCGTCCGAGCCCTCGGACTCGGTTCCGACTGAGTTTCCTTCCGAGTACGCGGGTCGCGGGCCTGCAACAGAAGTACACATGGCCAATTCCCATGAAGATCCCCGTCAAGCTGGCCGGAACGAGCACGAGATCGGCGAAACGTCCGGCGCGCGTCGACCGCCTCGCCGTTCTGCCAGTCGGCACACTCGACGGAGCAACGTGGAGTTGTTCCGCACACCCCTCCTCAACTTGGCTGTGGCCGCCAAGATAGCCGATTCCCTTCAGCCGACTGATTCAGAGGCTGGCAGGGGAATCGAGAAAATCCGCGCCCTGTTGCACACGGCGCAGCAGCAAAACTCGGCGGTCTCCCAGTCGCACAACAGGATCTACAATAGTTCTGTTCATGCGAATACGCATCGGTCAGTTCATAGCCCTTGTTCTCATCAGCGACACAGAGGAGGCAGTCGCTCCATAAATCCCGAAGATCGTCGCCGTTCACGCACCCCTCCGCGGGGTGGGCCCTACGGGCCCCGACATCATGATGATCAGCGTTCAGTCGGCGGCACTTACGACCCAAGGCCCGACGCAAGAGGGCATATCACCTAGCGGAGGGTCGACAGGGGCCGAGCCCATCGCGATGGTTACGGTATTGACCGTCCGAGTGGAAGCAGGATCATCGTTTCTGGTCCCCGAGTGTTTCAGTCGAGCCATCCGTTCGGCTGACATCCCTCCCAACTTTCGATTGGCGACGGGAATTAGCAAGTTTACAGGGGAGTCCAAGCCAGAAACGTGGCTGGATGATTACCGAGTAGCAGTCCAGATCGGAGGAGGAGACGACCATGCTGCCATGAAGCACCTCCCTCTGATGCTCGACGGCTCGGCGCGAGCGTGGCTAAACCAGTTGGCCCCCTCAAGCATCTACAGCTGGGCAGATCTGACCCGAGTGTTCATCAGGACCTTCGAAGGGACGTGCAAGCGCCCTGCTGGCCTCGTGGAGCTCCAGCACTGCGTCCAGAAACAGTATGAGCCCCTGCGAGATTTCATTCAGCGTTGGACAACTCTCTACCACACGGTGGAGAACGTCACGGAGCATCAAGCAGTCTGCGCCTTCAAGGCAGGCGTGCGGTACAGGGATCTGTACCTGAAGTTCGGCCGAACAGGCGACATCTCCATCAGCAAGATGATGGAGATAGCAACACGCTATGCAAATGGCGAAGAAGAAGACCGCATCCGAAGCGGCAAGCACAAAACAGTCGCTGATGGGGATGGGGGCAACACTCGGAAGCAGAAGCAGAAAGCTCCGACCGCTCCGCAAGCAGAGACTGCAGCCGTAACCAATGCCAAGTTCAAGGGCAAAGGGAAGGCTCAGTTCACCCCCAAGAAGAAGCAGTTCAATAACCCCATCCTGGACCAGCCATGTCCGGTTCATACGAAGATGGATGAAGAGGGCAACCCCATATATGCAAAGCATACCACTCGACAGTGTCGCCTCCTGATCCAGGGGTTCAACGAAGGGCAAACGAGTGAGAAGGACCGTGAACAGGATGAGGAGGATAAGGAGGATCCGTTCCCCCAAGTCCATGCAACTCTGATGATTTTTGCTGACGTTGAGAGCAAGAGTCGACTGAAGCTGGTGAACAGAGAGGTGAACATGGCCACCCCTACCAACCCCAAGTTCCTCAAATGGTCTCAGACTGCGATCACCTTTGACCAGTCAGATCATCCAGCACACGTACCCACCCCAGGGAGACAGGCTCTGGTCGTCGACCCGGTGGTGGAAGGAGTCCGACTGCGCAAAGTCCTCATGGACGGCGGCAGTGGCTTGAACATCATGTATGCCGACACTCTCAAGGGGATGGGCATTCCGATGTCCAAACTCAGCGAGAGCAGCATGCAGTTCCATGGGGTCGTCCCTGGACGAAAGGCTAAGTCACTCGGCCAGATCGCGTTGGACGTCGTTTTCGGCTCCGACAAGAACTTCCGCAAGGAAAAGCTGACGTTCGAAGTGGTCGACTTCCAGAGCGCTTATCACGCAATTCTGGGCCGCCCAGCGTATGCACGTTTCATGGCCCGTCCATGTTACGTATACCTGAAGCTGAAGATGCCAGGCCCGAAGGGTGTGATCACCATCACAGGCAATCGGCAGCGGGCCGAAGAGTGTCTGCAGCAGGGATCAAGAATCGCCGACCAGCAGATGGCCGTCCTCGAGCTTGACGAGTACAAGAAAGCGGTCGACCCCGCTGACTTGATGCATTCGAAGAAGCCAGCTTCGGAGTCTGCATTCCAGTCGGCGGGAGAGACGAAGAAGGTCAGCATCCACCCAACGGACGCCACTGCTGCCCCGACGAACATCTCCACCACCCTCGATCCTAAATAGGAAGCCGAGCTCACCCAATTCCTCCATGAGAACTGGGACATCTTCGCATGGAAACCCTCTGACATGCCAGGTGTACCCAGGGAGTTGGCTGAGCACCGAATGCATGTGGATCCCACCGCTCGGCCTGTCCGAGAACGCCTGCGTCGGTCCGCCGCGCATAAGAGGAAGGCAATCAGAGAAGAGGTGGCCAAGCTGTTGGCAGCCAACTTCATTCGTGAAGTTCACCACTCCGAGTGGCTCGCCAATGTTGTCATGGTGCCCAAGAAGGACAAGTCGCTCCGAATGTGCATCGACTTCAAGCACCTCAATAAGGTCTGCCCGAAAGACCATTTTCCGCTCCCCCGCATCGATCAAATCGTCGATTCGACTGCGGGTTGCGAGTGTCTGTCATTTCTTGATGCCTATTCGGGCTATCATCAGATCCATCTGTATGGTCCCAATGAATTAAAAACAGCCTTCATCACCCCTTTCGGGTGCTTCTGCTACATCACTATGCCATTCGGTTTGAAGAATGCAGGAGCTGCCTTTATGCGCATGATCCAAAAATGTCTCCTCGACCAGATCGGTCGGAATGTGGAGGCGTATATGGATGATATCATAGTCAAGTCACGCAAAGGTTCCGACCTGCTGACTGACTTGGCAGAAACATTCGCCAACCTTCGTAGGTACGATACCAAGCTCAACCCCGCCAAATGTTCGTTCAGTGTTCCCAGCGGAAAGTTACTCGGTTTCTTCATTTCCGAACGAGGGATTGATGTCAACCCCGAAAAGATCGGGACCATCGTCCGAATGGAGAGGCCGGTCAGAATACACGACGTTCAACGTCTCACAGGTTGCCTAGCGGCTTTGAGCAGGTTCATCAGTCGACTCGGCGAGAAAGCACTTCCTCTGTACCGACTCATGAAGAAATCAGATACTTTCGAGTGGACAGACGAAGCCCAAGTCGCATTCGACGACCTCAAAGTCCTACTTTCCACCCAGCCGGTTCTTACTGCTCCGCTCAGTAAAGAACCCTTTCTTCTGTATATCGCGGCTACAAATCAAGTCGTCAGTACTGTACTTACAGTCGAGCGAGAAGAAGAAGGCAAAGCATACAAAGTTCAGCGACCAGTGTATTACGTTTCCGAAGTCCTGACTCCTTCCAAGCAGAGGTATCCCCACTATCAAAAACTCATCTATGGGATTTACATGACTGCGAAGAGGGTGGAACATTACTTCCAAGATCACTCGGTGTCTGTCGTTTTTGATGCTCCGTTGTCGGAAATCCTCCACAATCGAGACGCATCAGGCTGAGTGGCGAAGTGGGCAATGGAGATGTTGTACTGCGATATCAAGTTCGAGGCCAAGAAAGCTATTAAGTCTCAAGCTCTGGCTGACTTCATAGCAGAATGGGTAGAACAACAGCAACCGACCCACATCTACTCGGCTCATTGGACAATGTTCTTCGATGGGTCCAAGATGTTGAATGGCTCCGGCGCTGGCGTTGTGATCGTATCGCCAAAGGGCGACAAACTCAAATATGTGCTGTAGATACACTTTGATTCCTCCAACAATGAGGCAGAGTATGAAGCTCTCCTTTATGGACTGCGTATGGCCATCACACTCGGCGTCCGTCACCTGATGGTCTATGGCGATTCAGATTTGGTGGTTAATCAAGTGATGAAAGAGTGGGATGTCAGGAACCCCACCATGACCACATACTACAATGCAGTGAGGAAGCTTGAGAAGAAGTTTGAAGGTCTAGAACTCCACCATGTTCCGCGACTGAAGAACCAAGCAGCTGACGAGTTGGCAAAACTCGGATCCACTCGGAGACCAGTCCCGAGTGACGTCTGCCTCGAGCACCTAAACCTTCCCTCAGTCAAAGAAGATCCTTTCACAGAGGAACCAGCACAACCAAAGAGCTCGTCTGATTCGACTGAAGTCGACGTACCTGCTGTGGTTGATCTGATCATGGAGATTCTTGCCGTCATCCCCGATTGGACTGTGCCGATGATTGGATATATCCTAAGGCAAGAATTACCAGAAGACGAAGTCCAGGCCAGGCAGATAGTTCGCAGGTCGAAGTCGTTCACTGTCATTGATGGCCAGTTGTACAAGGAAAGCATTTCAGGCGTTATTCAATGATGTATCTCCCCAGAGGAGGGACAGTTAATCCTGGAAGATATTCACTCGGGAACCTGCGGCCATCACGCCTCTTCGAGAGCGATCGTCGCCAAAGCATTCAGAGCTGGTTTCTTCTGGTTGCAGGCAAACGAAATGGCTAAAGATATGGTCGACCGGTGTGAAGGCTGTCAGTTCTACTCCAACAAGTCCCACAAGCCAACATCTGCGTTGAAGACAATCCCTCTTGTGTGGCCGTTTGCAGTATGGGGATTAGATACAGTCGGTCCATTCTGGACAGGCCAAGGAGGATACACACATTTGCTGGTGGCAGTCGACAAGTTCACGAAATGGATCGAAGCCAAGCCCATCAAGAAGCTCGACGCCTCAAGAGCCGTCAAGTTTGTCAGGGACATCATCTCCAGATTCGGTGTACCTCACAGCATAATCACGGACAACGGGACAAACTTTGACTCGGACAGATTCAAAGGTTTCTGTACAAGCCAAGGTATCCGAGTGGATTTTGCTTCCGTGGCGCATCCTCAGTCCAATGGACAAGCAGAGCGGGCGAATGGACTTATTCTGCAAGGTTTGAAGCCCCGACTCCTGCGAGAGGTGGGACATGCCGCTCGCGCATGGGTCACCGAGCTACCTTCAGTGCTTTGGGGTCTTCGCACAACCCCGAACAGATCTACAGGGCGATCACCGTTCTTCCTCGTCTACAGAGCAGAAGTAGTCCTTCCGAGTGACTTACTTCACAATGCTCCACGAGTCGAACTCTTCTCCGAAGCTGAAGCAGAACAAGCAAGGCAAGACAGAGTGGACCTTCTAGAGGAGGAGCGCGAGATGGCACTGACTCGCTCAACCATTTATCAACAAGATCTGCGGCGTTTTCACGAGCGACACGTCAGGAGTCGTACGTTTCAAGCAGGCGACCTGGTGCTCCGAGTGGATCAGCAAAGACCTCACAAGTTGGCTCCTGCCTGGGAAGGACCCTTCATCATCTCCAAGGTGCTGAACAATGGAGCATACAGACTCTACAACGTCGACAGGGAGACAGACGAGCCGCGAGCATGGAACGGAGATCTCCTGAAGCGCTTCTACACGTGACCGTCGACTGAAGCAATGTAAAGAACAAGTATTGGTGAAATAATATAGAGCAGATTGAGTTTTTTGCAGGTTCAAAGTTCTTCCGCGGTCGTAGACTCCGGTCTCAAAAAAAAAAACTTAGCTGCGATCCAGAATCGCCTAAGTATTAACTTTCTCCGAGTGTGCACTTAACGTCACACTCGGGGACTTAGCTGCGATCCAGAATCGCCTAAGTATTAACTTTCTCCGAGTGTGCACTTAACGTCACACTCGGGGACTTAGCTGCAATCCGGAATCGCCTAAGTATTAACTTTCTCCGAGTGTGCACTTAACGTCACACTCGGGGACTTAGCTGCAATCCGGAATCGCCTAAGTATTAACTTTCTCCGAGTGTGCACTTAACGTCACACTCGGGGACTTAGCTGCGATCCAGAATCGCCTAAGTATTAACTTTCTCCGAGTGTGCACTTAACGTCACACTCGGAGACTTAGCTGCGATCCAGAATCGCCTAAGTATTAACTTTCTCCGAGTGTGCACTTAACGTCACACTCGGGGACTTAGCTGCGATCCGAAATCGCCTAAGTATTAACTTTCTCCGAGCGTGCACTTAACGTCACACTCGGGGACTTAGCTGCGATGCAGAATCGCCTAAGCACCCGCATGCCTTCGACTGTATCCTACAGGTACACTCGGGAACTCAACAGACCCTCATTGAGGCTCATGTGAAGGTCAAAACAACTGACAACTACATGAGTAGCAGACCCTCATTGAGGCTCATGCGGATGTCAAAACAACTGACAACTACATGAGTAGCAGACCCTCATTGAGGCTCATGTGGATGTCAAAACAACTGACAACTACATGAGTTACAGACCCTCATTGAGGCTCATGTGGAGGTCAAAACAACTGACAACTACATGATTTGCAGACCGTCATTGAGGCTCATGTGGACGTCAAAACAACTGACAACTACATCAGTACCAACTCCCCCCGAGTGCGACCTGATAGTCGCACTCGACAACCTAGCTGCGATCCCGTATCGCCCAAGTACTCTTTGACCTCCGAGTACGTCTTACCGATCCACTCGGCGATCATACCGATCCACTCGGTGATCATACAGATCAAATCGGAAATTCTACGGACCCTCAATGAGGCTCATGCAGATGTCAAGACAACTGACATGTTCCGAATGTTTGCCTTTGGCTTCACCAAGAAACGCCAAACAAAAACTCGAGTCAAAATTGCAACAGAAGAGCAAAGGATTCGATTCAAAGTTCAAGCAAAGATAGTGGCTCGGTGTGGATCAAGCTTACCCACACCGAAACCAGAATGTGATGGCCAACAGCAATGGCCAAAGTTTCTTACAAATCAACACTCGGCATACCGAGGATAAAGTTTTCTTACGCGTCGTCTGAATTGGCGCCAGGACTGGAGGGCTCCACGAAGGTGTCCAGGTCGATTCCGTCGGCGATGCGGGTGGCACTTTCAAGGAAGGTTTCCATGAAGTCTTCGAATCGAAGTTTCTTCGTGTTGGCGACCTTCAACGCTTTCAGCTTCTCCTCGCGCACCTCCTTGCAATGCACTCGGACCAAGGACAGAGCAACGTCTGCACCACAGCGAGCCGCAAATTTCTTCCATGACTGCACTCGGTTGGGGACCTCCTCCAGTCGACTCATCAAGTTTTCCATCTCCTGCCGCGACTCATCTTCCGGCCAAAGCTCCTTGTCGATCCGACCGACGACTTCTCTCAGTCGACCGATGAAAGGACCAACTTTGCCCACGCGAATGTGCGCTGCGAGCAGATCTCGATTGGCGTCCTCGCCGAGTGGAATGTTCTCGCGAATCGACCGCTCCACGTCAGCTGCTTTAGCTTCAGCGTCCACGCAAAAATCTGCAAACACAGGGCAAGCAAACAATCAGCGCCGAGTGTAACGCACGTACCACAAGCACTCGGAAAAACAGGACTTACCACCCAGACGCGTCATCATCTGCCGAGCCCAGGCACTGACGTATTTCTCCTGCACTATACACCGTTTGTTCAGCACATCCATTTGTCCCATCAGCGTGGACCTTTGCTTCCCCATCTTCTCAACTTCAGCAGTCAGCGCTTTGTTCACTTCACGAGCCTGCTCCAACGACTTCTCTCGTTCCGCCAGCACTTCCTTCATTCCAGCCATTGCAATCAGTGCCGCATCCAGCTCACCAGCAAATTGCACCTTTTCTGCCCTGAGAGTCTCATATGCTGTCCCCATCTCGCAAGTTTTCTGCCGTCAACGCCAAGAGACGATCAGACAAATCCAACAATACCAAGTCTAAGTTCTTCAGACCCCTACCGACGCAAGCAGTCGACAGCGGTCTCGGGGACTACACCCAGTGGGTTCACTGAGAGTGACCCCACTGGCATGCAACTCAAACAGGTCCGCCCTATTGAGATTCATGACAACACCTACGCCTACAAGGCTAATACCACCCGACCTGAGTAAAATTACTCTCGGAGACTCTTACAGTAGGTGCACTCCGCGTGCCCCAACTATTAGCAGTCGACCATATTATTTACGAATACGGCTAAGTCAGAGACAATATGCATAAAGACAACCGCCGGTGAAAGCACTCGACAGAAGTCTCGGGGACTACATGTTGGGTAACGTCGCATGGGAAACAAAAATTTTCCTACGCGCACGAAGACCTATCATGGTGATGTCCATCTACGAGAGGGGATGAGTGATCTACGTACCCTTGTAGACCGTACAGCAGAAGCGTTAGAGAACGCGGTTGATGTAGTGGAACGTCCTCACGTCCCTCGATCCGCCCCGCGAACAATCCCGCGATCAGTCCCACGATCTAGTACCGAACGGACGGCACCTCCGCGTTCAGCACACGTACAGCTCGACGATGATCTCGGCCTTCTTGATCCAGCAAGAGAGATGGAGAGGTAGAAGAGTTCTCCGGCAGCGTGACGGCGCTCCGGAAGTTGGTGATGATCTTGTCTCAGCAGGGCTCCGCCCGAGCTCCGCAGAAACGCGATCTAGAGGAAAAACTATGGAGGTATGTGGTCGGGCTGCTGTGGGAAAGTCGTCTCAAATCAGCCCTAATTGCTCCATATATATAGGAGGAGGGAGGGGAGGCTTGCCTTGGGGCTCAAGGAGCCCCAAGGGCTGCGCCACCAAGGGGGGAGGAGTCCTCCTCCAATCCTAGTCCAACTAGGATTGGAAAGTGGAGTCCTTCTCTCCTTTCCCACCTCCCTTTTTTTTTATTTTCCTTTGATTTCTTATCCTTGGCGCATAGGGCCCTTTTGGGCTGCCCCACCAGCCCACTAAGGGCTGGTGCGCCACCCTCATGGCCTATGGGCTTCCCCGGGGTGGGTTGCCCCCCCGGTGAACTCCCGGAACCCATTCGTCATTCCCGGTACATTCCCGGTAACTCCGAAAACCTTCCGGTAATCAAATGAGGTCATCCTATATATCAATCTTTGTTTCCAGACCATTCCGGAAACCCTCGTGACGTCCGTGATCTCATCCGGGACTCTGAACAACATTCGGTAGCCAACCATATAACTCAAATACGCATAAAACAACGTCGAACCTTAAGTGTGCAGACCCTGCGGGTTCGAGAACTATGTAGACATGACCCGAGTGACTCCTCGGTCAATATCCAATAGCGGGACCTGGATGCCCATATTGGATCCTACATATTCTACGAAGATCTTATCGTTTGAACCTCAGTGCCAAGGATTCGTATAACCCCGTATGTCATTCCCTTTGTCCTTCGGTATGTTACTTGCCCGAGATTCGATCGTCAGTATCCGCATACCTATTTCAATCTCGTTTACCGGCAAGTCTCTTTACTCGTTCCGTAATACAAGATCCCGCAACTTACACTAAGTTACATTGCTTGCAAGGCTTGTGTGTGATGTTGTATTACCGAGTGGGCCCCGAGATACCTCTCCGTCACACGGAGTGACAAATCCCAGTCTTGATCCATACTAACTCAACGAACACCTTCGGAGATACCTGTAGAGCATCTTTATAGTCACCCAGTTACGTTGCGACGTTTGATACACACAAAGCATTCCTCCGGTGTCCGTGAGTTATATGATCTCATGGTCATAGGAACAAATACTTGACACGCAGAAAATAGTAGCAACAAAATGACACGATCAACATGCTACGTCTATTAGTTTGGGTCTAGTCCATCACGTGATTTTCCCAATGACGTGATCCAGTTATCAAGTAACAACACCTTGTTCATAATCAGAAGACACTGACTATCATCGATCAACTGGCTAGCCAACTAGAGGCATGCTAGGGACGGTGTTTTGTCTATGTATCCACACATGTAAATGAGTCTTCATTCAATACAATTATAGCATGGATAATAAACTATTATCTTGATACAGGAATTATAATAATAACTATATTTATTATTGCCTCTAGGGCATAATTCCAACAGTCTCCCACTTGCACTAGAGTCAATAATCTAGCCCTCACATCACCATGTGAATTACATTGTAATAAATCTAACACCCATACAGTTCTGGTGTCGATCATGTTTTGGCCGTGGAAGAGGTTTAGTCAGCGGGTCTGCTACATTCAGATCCGTGTGCACTTTGCATATATTTACTCCTCTTCCTCGACGTAGTCGCGGATGAGGTTGAAGCGTCGTTTGATGTGTCTGGTCTTCTTGTGAAACCGTGGTTCCTTTGCTAAGGCAATGGCACCAGTGTTGTCACAGAACAAGGTTATTGGATTCAGTGCGCTTGGCACCACTCCAAGATCCGTCATGAACTGCTTCATCCAGACACCCTCCTTAGCCGCCTCCGAGGCAGCCATGTACTCCGCTTCACATGTAGAATCTGCTACGACGCTTTGCTTGGAACTGCACCAGCTTACCGCACCCCCATTAAGAATAAATACGTATCCGGTTTGCGACTTAGAGTCGTCCGGATCTGTGTCAAAGCTTGCATCGACGTAACCTTTTACGGCGAGCTCTTTGTCACCTCCATATACGAGAAACATCTCCTTAGTCCTTTTCAGGTACTTCAGGATATTCTTGACCGCTGTCCAGTGATCCACTCCTGGATTACTCTGGAACCTACCTGCCATACTTATGGCCAGGCTAACATCCGGTCTAGTGCACAGCATCGCATACATGATAGAACCTATGGCTGAAGCATAGGGGACGGAGCGCATATGCTCTCTATCTTCATCAGTTGCTGGGCACTGAGTCTTACTCAATCTCGTACCTTGTAAAACTGGCAAGAACCCTTTCTTGGACTGTTCCATTTTGAACCTCTTCAAAACTTTATCAAGGTATGTGCTTTGCGAAAGTCCTATCAGGCGTTTTGATCTATCCCTATAGATCTTAATGCCTAGAATGTAAGCAGCTTCTCCTAGGTCCTTCATAGAGAAACTTTTATTCAAGTAACCTTTTATGCTCTCCAAAAGCTCTACGTTGTTTCCAATCAGTAATATGTCATCCACATATAATATTAGAAACGCTACAGAGCTCCCACTCACTTTCTTGTAAATACAAGATTCTCCAACCACTTGTATAAACCCAAATGCCCTCATCACCTCATCAAAGCGTTTGTTCCAACTCCGAGATGCTTGCACCATTCCATAAATGGATCGCTGGAGCTTGCACACCTTGTCAGCATTCTTAGGATCGACAAAACCTTCGGGTTGCATCATATACAACTCTTCCTTAAGGAAACCGTTTAAGGAACGCCGTTTTGACATCCATCTGCCAGATTTCATAATCGAAAAATGCAGCTATTGCTAACATGATTCTGACGGACTTAAGCATCGCTACGGGTGAGAAAGTCTCATTGTAGTCAATTCCTGGAACTTGTGAAAAACCCTTTGCCACAAGTCGAGCTTTATAAACGGTCACATTACCGTCAGCGTCCGTCTTCTTCTTAAAGATCCATTTGTTCTGAATAGCCTTGCGGCCCTCAGGTAGTATCTCCAAAGTCCACACTTTGTTCTCATACATGGATCCTATCTCGGACTTCATGGCTTCTAGCCATTTGTTGGAATCTGGGCCCACCATTGCTTCTTCATAATTTGCAGGTTCATTGTTGTCTAACAACATGATTGATAAGATGGGATTACCGTACCACTCTGGAGCAGCGCGTGATCTCTTCGACCTGCGTGGTTCAACAGAAACTTGAACTGGAGTTTCATGATCATCATCATTAACTTCCTCCTCAACCGGCGTCGCAACGACAGAGGTTTCCCCTTGCCCTGTGCCACCATGCAGAGGGATGAGAGGTTCGACAACATCGTCAAGTTCTATCTTCCTCCCACTCAATTCTCTCGAGAGAAACTCCTTCTCGAGAAAAGCTCCGTTTTTAGCAACAAACACTTTGCCCTCGGATTTGAGATAGAAGGTGTACCCAACTGTCTCTTTTGGGTAACCTATGAAGACGCACTTTTCCGCTTTGGGTTCCAGCTTTTCAGGCTGAAGCTTTTTGACATAAGCATCACATCCCCAAACTTTAAGAAACGACAACTTTGGCCTCTTGCCATACCACAGTTCGTATGGTGTCGTCTCAACGGATTTTGATGGTGCCCTATTTAAAGTGAATGCAGCTATTTCTAATGCATAACCCCAAAATGATAACGGCAAATCAGTAAGAGACATCATAGATCGCACCATCTCTAACAAAGTACGATTACGACGTTCGGACACACCATTACGCTGTGGTGTTCCAGGCGGTGTTAATTGTGAAACAATTCCACATTGTCTTAAGTTTGCACCAAACTCGAAACTCAGATATTCACCCCCACGATCAGACCGTAGGAACTTGATCTTCTTGTTATGATGATTTTCCACTTCACTCTGAAATTGCTTGAACTTTTCAAAAGTTTCAGACTTGTGCTTCATCAAGTAGACATAACCATATCTACTTAAATCGTCAGTGAAGGTGAGAAAATAACGATATCCACCGCGTGCCTCCACGCTCATTGGACCACACACATCGGTATGTATGATTTCCAATAAGTCACTTGCACGCTCCATTGTTCCGGAGAACGGAGTCTTAGTCATCTTGCCCATGAGGCATGGTTCGCACGTGTCAAGTGAATCAAAGTCAAGTGACTCCAAAAGTCCATCAGCATGGAGTTTCTTCATGCGCTTTACACAAATATGACCCAAACGGCAGTGCCACAAAAATATGGCGCTATCATTGTTTACTCTAACTCTTTTGGTCTCAATGTTATGTATATGCGTATCGCTATCAAGATTCAATATGAACAATCCTCTCACATTCGGTGCATGACCATAAAAGATGTTACTCATAGAAATAGAACAACCATTATTCTCAGACTTAAAAGAGTAACCGTCTCGCAGTAAACAAGATCCAGAAATAATGTTCATGCTCAACGCAGGCACTAAATAACAATGATTTAAGTTCATCACTAATCCCGATGGCAGCTGAAGTGACACTGTGCCGACGGCGATTGCATCAACCTTGGAACCATTTCCTACGCGCATCGTCACTTCATCTTTCGCCAGCCTTCGTCTATTCCGCAGTTCCTGTTTCGAGTTGCAAATATGAGCAACAGAACCGGTATCGAATACCCAGGCACTACTACGAGAGCCGGTTAAGTACACATCAATAACATGTATATCAAATATACCTGATTTTTCTTTGCCCGCCTTCTTATCTGCCAGATACTTGGGGCAATTGCGCTTCCAGTGACCCATACCCTTGCAATAGAAACACTCCGTTTCAGGCTTAGGTCCAGCTTTGGGTTTCTTTGGCGGATTGGCAACCGGCTTGCCGCTCTTCTTCGAATTGCCCTTCTTGCCTTTGCCGTTTCTCTTGAAACTAGTGGTCTTATTCACCATCAACACTTGATGCTCTTTACGGAGTTCAGACTCTGCGACTTTCAACATCGCAAACAACTCGCCTGGAGACTTGTTCATCCCTTGCATGTTGTAGTTCAACACAAAGCCTTTGTAGCTTGGCGGCAGTGATTGAAGGATTCTGTCAGTGATAGCTTCTTGCGGGAGTTCAATCCCCAGCTCAGCTAGACGGTTTGAGTACCCAGACATTTTGAGCACATGTTCACTGACAGACGAGTTTTCCTCCATCTTGCAAGCATAGAATTTATCGGAGGTCTCATACCTCTCGATCCGGGAGTTCTTCTGAAAGATAAACTCCAACTCCTGGAACATCTCAAATGCTCCATGACGCTCAAAGCGACGTTGAAGTCCCGGTTCTAAGCCATACAAGACTGCACATTGAACTATTGAGTAGTCCTCCTTACGCGCTAACCAAGCGTTCTTAACATCCTGATCAGCCGTAGCGGGTGGTTCATCTCCTAGCGCAGCATTAAGGACATAATCCTTCTTCCCAGCTTGTAAGATTAGCTTAAGATTACGAGCCCAGTCTACAAAGTTGCTTCCATCATCTTTCAACTTAGCTTTCTCTAGGAACGTATTAAAATTCAGGATGACTGTTGCGTGAGCCATGATCTACAACACAAATATGTTCAAAGTGGACTTAGACTATGTTCAAGATAATTAGAGTTCAACTTAATCAAATTATATGCTAAACTCCCACTCAAAAAGTACATCTCTCTAGTCATTTGAGTGGTTCATGATCCACTTACACTATCCCAAGTCCGATCATCACGTGAGTTGAGAATAGTTTCAGTGGTAAGCATCCCTATGCTAATCATATCAACTATATGATTCATGATCGACCTTTCAGTCTCATGTGTTCCGAGGCCATGTCTACACATGCTAGGCTCATCAAGCTTAACCCGAGTGTTCCGCGTGCGCAACTGTTTTGCACCTGTTGTATGTGAACGTTGAGTCTATCACACCCGATCATCACGTGGTGTCTCGAAACGACGAACTGTAGCAACGGTGCACAGTCGGGGAGAACACAATTTCGTCTTGAAATTTTAGTGAGAGATCACCTCATAATGCTACCGTCATTCTAAGCAAAATAAGGTGCATAAAAGGATTAACATCACATGCAATTCATAAGTGACATGATATGGCCATCATCACGTGCTTCTTGATCTCCATCACCAAAGCACCGACACGATCTTCTTGTCACCGGCGCCACACCATGATCATCCATCAACGTGTTGCCATCGGGGTTGTCGTGCTACTCATGCTATCACTACTAAAGCTACATCCTAGCAAAATAGTAAACGCATCTGCAAGCACAAACGTTAGTATAAAGACAACCCTATGGCTCCTGCCGGTTGCCATACCATCGTCGTGCAAGTCGATATTTCTATTACAACATGATCATCTCATACATCCAATATATCACATCACATCGTTTGGCCATATCATATCACAATCATACCCTGCAAAAACAAGTTAGACGTCCTCTAATTTTGTTGTTGCATGTTTTACGTGGTGACCAAGGGTATCTAGTAGGATCGCATCTTACTTACGCAAACACCACAACGGAGATATATGAGTTGCTATTTAACCTCATCCAAGGACCTCCTCGGTCAAATCCGATTCAACTAAAGTTGGAGAAACCAACACTTGCCAGTCATCTTTGAGCAAAGGGGGTTACTCGTAACGATGAAACCAGTCTCTCGTAAGCGTACGAGTAATGTCGGTCCAAGCCGCTTCAATCCAACAATACCGCGGAATCAAGAAAAGACTAAGGAGGGCAGCAAAACGCACATCACCGCCCACAAAAACTTTTGTGTTCTACTCGAGAAGACATCTACGCATGAACCTAGCTCATGATGCCACTGTTGGGTAACCTCGCATGGGAAACAAAAATTTTCCTACGCGCACGAAGACATATCATGGTGATGTCCATCTACGAGAGGGGATGAGTGATCTACGTACCCTTGTAGACCGTACAGCAGAAGCGTTAGAGAACGCGGTTGATGTAGTGGAACGTCCTCACGTCCCTCGATCCGCCCCGCGAACAATCCCGCGATCAGTCCCACGATCTAGTACCGAACGGACGGCACCTCCGCGTTCAACACACGTACAGCTCGACGATGATCTCGGCCTTCTTGATCCAGCAAGAGAGACGGAGAGGTAGAAGAGTTCTCCGGCAGCATGACGGCGCTCCGGAGGTTGGTGATGATCTTGTCTCAGCAGGGCTCCGCCCGAGCTCCGCAGAAACGCGATCTAGAGGAAAAACTATGGAGGTATGTGGTCGGGCTGCTGTGGGAAAGTCGTCTCAAATCAGCCCTAATTGCTCCATATATATAGGAGGAGGGAGGGGAGGCTTGCCTTGGGGCTCAAGGAGCCCCAAGGGCTGCGCCACCAAGGGGGGAGGAGTCCTCCTCCAATCCTAGTCCAACTAGGATTGGAAAGTGGAGTCCTTCTCTCCTTTCCCACCTCCCTTTTTTTTTATTTTCCTTTGATTTCTTATCCTTGGCGCATAGGGCCCTTTTGGGCTGCCCCACCAGCCCACTAAGGGCTGGTGCGCCACCCTCATGGCCTATGGGCTTCCCCGGGGTGGGTTGCCCCCCCGGTGAACTCCCGGAACCCATTCGTCATTCCCGGTACATTCCCGGTAACTCCGAAAACCTTCCGGTAATCAAATGAGGTCATCCTATATATCAATCTTTGTTTCCAGACCATTCCGGAAACCCTCGTGACGTCTGTGATCTCATCCGGGACTCCGAACAACATTCGGTAGCCAACCATATAACTCAAATACGCATAAAACAACGTCGAACCTTAAGTGTGCAGACCCTGCGGGTTCGAGAACTATGTAGACATGACCCGAGTGACTCCTCGGTCAATATCCAATAGCGGGACCTGGATGCCCATATTGGATCCATACTAACTCAACGAACACCTTCGGAGATACCTGTAGAGCATCTTTATAGTCACCCAGTTACGTTGCGACGTTTGATACACACAAAGTATTCCTCCGGTGTTAGTGAGTTATATGATCTCATGGTCATAGGAACAAATACTTGACACGCAGAAAACAGTAGCAACAAAATGACACGATCAACATGCTACGTCTATTAGTTTGGGTCTAGTCCATCACGTGATTCTCCTAATGACGTGATCCAGTTATCAAGCAACAACACCTTGTTCATAATCAGAAGACACTGACTATCTTTGATCAACTGGCTAGCCAACTAGAGGCTTGCTAGGGACAGTGTTTTGTCTATGTATCCACACATGTAAATGAGTCTTCATTCAATACAATTATAGCATGGATAATAAACTATTATCTTGATACAGGAATTATAATAATAACTATATTTATTATTGCCTCTAGGGCATAATTCCAACACTACACCCACTGGGTTCACTCAGAGTGAACCCATTGCAAACATCATACGGTATCCGAGCACACCCAGTGGGTTACAAGAGAAACAAGAGAAAAGGAAATACTTACTAGACTACTTACTCGGATATCGTCCCGCTGCTCCAAGCTTCGCTGGTACAGAGAGGCGATGGAGTCGTACGCCTTCTTGGTTTCTCCCGCCATCAGCTCTGCCTGCACCATGGCTCCCTTGGCCGCTCCCACCTGATCCTCCGGGAGGTGTTCGATGTTGAACTCGACATTTGGCGGGCCTGGCATCGTTGGAAGCTCCTTGGGCATCCCAAGGCCTGTTCCAGTCGGTTCAGCAGCCACCTACGCCTCCTCAGTCGGCGGCATCGCCTCAGTCGGCGGAACGACCGCGGTGAGAGCAGTAACTGGCGGGGCAGCCTCAAGGACAGGCTCCGCAGCTTGCTCAGGCCTCCCCTGGCCACCCTCATCCACATAAATCGCCCCTGCCGGACCGAACGGCGCCGGATCTCAGAAAAAGAAAGGGACAAGACCAAAGACAGAATCCGCGATGCGACAATATGAAACTCTCGGAATCGCTACAACGCACCTGGCTGGGACGAGACGACGTTGTACGCGTCCATGGGATCATCCTCCTGGCGCGCCGGAGAGGTGGCAGAGGTGGCAACCCTGTCGAGTGAAATTCATTCGACTAATAAAACAGTAGTCCAATCGGATATCAGAGGAAGTTAGAGGAACAGTACACTTACGTCGAGGTGACGGGAACGATGACCCTTATCCGCGGCAAAGCCTTCCGAGGTTTAGACCCACTCGGTTTGGCCACCTTGGAAGGCTGACCCACGGGCTCGACAGCAGCGTCCCTGACCCTCTTGGCGCTCCAAGCACTCGGAGCCTCGGGAGCAATAGGCGGAGCACTCGAGGATGCCGGAGGGGCCGAGGGAACCGCAGGTTCATGTCGGTGCTTGGTCTGGTGCTCTGGCAGCGGAGGCGGCGAGTCCTGCTCCTCGTCTTCCTCCTCTTCTTCACCAGACTCCTCCTCCGTCTCCCCACTGTCGGAGACATACTCGCCGCTCTCCACACTGCCCTCCCGGCTGCCTTCCTCCTCCTCCTCAGTCGGGTCCCCGTTCGAGACAGGGGAAAACCAGTTGGTCCACTTCTGCGTAAAATACAGTCGGCGACATGAGATTCAAGAAAGCGATAAAACTAAGACAGATACGTGCACTCGACAAATAGTCCTCACCTGGTTCGGAGGAGGATTGTCTGTGCTGAAAGCCCTCACTCACCGAGACCCTCTGGGGTTCTCACAGGCGCCTGTGATCTGGAGCACCCACGACGCCACCTTCTCCTCGGTCATGCTCAAGACGTTGGTCCGAGTGGAGTCTTCGGGCCCCGTGTAGTGCCACATGGCGTGGTCGCGGGCGTGGTCGCGAGCCTGCAGTGGTTGTATGCGCCGACCAAGGAAAATCTCCAGCAAATCTATGCCGGTGACTCCCCTTCTGACGACGTCTACGAGTGCGTCGACCAGGGGCTGGATGTCGATCTTCTCCTCCTTCATGAGCGCAAGCTGCTTAGGTGGAGCGGGACGATCTAAGCTAAAGGGAGGCAACCCTGTCGAGGCATTCGGGCAGGCAATGTCTTGGCAGTAGAACCACGTCGACTGCCAGTTCCTAACCGACTCACTCAGCTGAAGAGCAGGATAACTACTCCGCCCCTTTTTCTGGAAACCTAAGCGTCCGCAGAGTTGGAGAAGATGTGTTTTATCATCCGACTGGCTGAGTCGTTTGATGTATTGAGATCTAGCAGAGAATATATGTTTGAACAACCCCCAATGGGGAGGGCAGCCGATGAAGCACTCGCACAGAACTATGAAAGCGGAGAGATGGGCAATAGCATTCGGGGGAAAGTGGTGAAGCTGTGCCCCGAAGTGGTTCATAATGCCCTTGAAGTAAGGATGCGGGGGGCAGAGAGAAACCTCGATAGACATGGCTGAGCAGCAGGACGCGCTCCCCCTCCCGGGGCGCCGGCTCGACCTCATTCTCCGCCGACAGCCTCCAAGACCTGTGCACGATCACCCCGTGCTCCACCAGCTGCAGCAGATCCCCCTCCGTCACCGTGGAGGGGAGGAAGTCGCCTTGGATCCACCCCGCCAGCAACGGCCGCTGCCGCCGCTGAGCAGGAGCCGCCGCCTTCCCCTTCTTCTTCCTCGCCTCCATCTTGCTGGTCTGACCCTTGGTCATGGCGGAAGCTGTGAATCCGTGGAGGGGAAGGAGGAGTGGGGAGGTTAGGTACGCTGGAGGCGGCGAGAAGGACGAAGCAAAGGCAAAAGATCCGGCGGGCGTAACGAAAAACCCTTGCCGTTGGGATTTAAGTAAGGTTCCGACTGGGTCGCTGGCAGGTGGCCCCGAAACCTTATCCCCCGACCGACCGCGGCGATATCAGTGGAGAGGATGAAGGCGCGAGAATCGAGGCGTCAGGCGCTACTCGAGCGCGCTGGCGTCATCCCCGCTGAGTGCGCGGAAACCGAAATTTGAGGAACCCGGAAAATCCGCCGCTGTCAGTTGACTGGTCACGTCAAGAGATACCCTGGAAGCACTCGGTTCCCGACAGTTTGTTCCACAAAAATTTCCACTCGGATCGTTGGTCAGAGAAGATAAAATGGATCGAGGCAAGCAACGCCAAAGTCACATCCGTTCCAGTCGGATCCAAACTTCAAGCATCGCTTCGTCGTTCCAACCCCAATCCATTCGGGGACTAATGATGGGGTTATAGTCCTTGGGTAGGGTCATAGGCCTGCCCTGTAAGTCCTACCCAAGTACTACCCCTCATAAGGTACAAGGCCCTTAGTCAGTTCCGACTGAATTAAGGAGTCCCCATCGTCCAGTCGGTAACAGGTCCTCGACCATCCAGTCGGAGACTAGCATTCGGAGCACATCAAACTAACCGACTGGATGCCACTCGGTACATCGTAACCCCCTTGGAGGGAAACAGTCGTACGTTTCCCGGTGCATTTATTAGCATTTAGGACGTACGTTACCTGTAACGTAGGCATTCAATCGCCACTAATCCACCCCTGTACCGGAACCGTTGTGGAGGGCAGCGCACTCTATATAAGCCACCCTCCCCCGCTGGTGCAGGGGTTAGCAAACCATTGTATTCCATATTCCACTCGACAACAAGCTCCCAGAGCACTGAGACGTAGGGCTATTACCTGCACCGTAGAGGGGCCTGAACTCATACAACCTCGCCGTAGCTGGGACTCTGCCCATCCTTTTCGTACCCTACACATCTACTGTCAGGCTTATACCCACGACATTACCGGAGGATTCGGCTAGCCGTGGAGTGTGATTGATTGGTGGTGGGGGAGTAAAAACTTTACTTTTCTGTTTGGGAACCGCCTATAGCATGTGTAGCGTGGAAGATGTTGAGAACTCTTAGTCATTGCGTTGACAATGAAAGCATGCCACCCAAAATTATTATCTCTGTTTTCAAAGATTGAGCTCTGGCACCTCTGCAAATCAATGCTTCGCTCTGCGAAGGGCGTGTCTATTTACGTTCCTGTTGAGTCATCCTCCTCTTGTAAAAGCACCAATTAGAGAGCACCTCTGTCATTTTTATGCTTTGCTTTTAACTGTGTTGAGTATGACTGTGACTGGATCTTCTTTGCTATGAATTACAATGTTTATTCAGCCCTTGGTCTTTGAAGGTGCTCTGCATTTATGTTTTGCGGTCTCAGAAAGAGCTAGCGAGATACCATCTGTTCGTACTGCTTCATGTTGTTTTGATTGAAGTGTTGACGTTTGAGACTTATTATTATTTGCTCGCTAGTTGATTATGCCATTGTTATGAGTTTACCCTTAGACCTAGATGTCATTTGCTTATGTGGTTTGTTTGTGATCTTGCTGAAATTCTGGTTATGAGTTAGAAATAGTTGCAACAACAAGATCAAATAGAGTTCGTCAAAGTTTTTGTTTGGTCTCTTTCAGTTTTCAACTGAATTGCTTGAGGACAAGCAAGGCTTTAAGCTTGGGGGAGTTGATACGTCTCTGTCGTATCTACTTTTCCGAACTCTTTTGCCCTTGTTTTGGACTCTAATTTGCATGATTTGAATGGGACTAACCCGGACTAACGCTGTTTTCAGCAGAATTGCTATGGTGTTGTTTTTGTGCAGAAATAAAAGTTCTCGGAATGACCTGAAAATTTACGGCGAATTTTTCTGGATTTAATGAAAAATACCTGCGCAAAGATCCACCGGAGGAGGTGAGCCAGTGGGCCACAAGCCCAGGAGGCGCGACAACCCCCTTGGCCGCGCCTACCAGGCTTGTGGGGCCCACGTTGTTCCACCGCCTCCAATCTCAGCTCTATTTAGTCCGTCTCGCCCGGAAAAAATCATGGAGAAGGATTCATCGCGTTTTACGATACGGAGGCGCCGCCACCTCCTGTTCTTCATCTGGAGGAAAGATCTGGAGTCCGTTATGGGCTCCGGAGAGGGGAAATCGTCGCCATCGTCATCATCAACCTTCCTTCATCGCCAATTCCATGATGCTCTTTACCATTCGTGAGTAATCTCATCGTAGGCTTGCTAGACGGTGATGAGTTGGATGAGATCTATCATGTAATCGAGTTAGTTTTGGCGGGTATTGATCCCTAGTATCCACTATGTTCTGAGATTGATGTTGCTACTACTTTGCCATGCTTAATGCTTGTCACTAGGGCCCGAGTGCCATGATTTTAGATCTGAACCTATTATGTTGTCGCCAATATATGTGTGTTTTAGATCCTATCTTGCAAGTTGTAGTCACCTACTATGTGTTATGACCCGGCAACCCCGGAGTGACAATAGCCGGAACCACTCCCGGAGATGACCATAGTATGAGGAGTTCATGTATTCACCAAGTATTAATGCATTGGTGTCACGCCCAAGATGCGACACTATCCTCAATTTGGCACGAAGGCCTCGTCAGGGATAGAAGCGCATCTCGTCGTGTCGCAAGAATGGATATTACAAGTACATGTACTGAAAAGAAGAGATATATATATAGAATTGGCTTACACTCGGCACAAGCTACATCAGAGTCACAACAGTACATTACATATTCATCAAGAGTAAGAGCAGGGTCCGACTACGGACGAAAACAAACGACAAAAGAAGAACGACGTCCATCCTTGCTATCCCAGGCTTCCGACCTGGAACCCATCCTAGATCGATGAAGAAGAAGAAGAAGAAGCAACTCCAAATGAACAATCAATGCGCTCGCGTCAAGTAACCTTTACCTGTACCTGCAACTGATGTTGTAGTAATCTGTGAGCCACAGGGGACTCAGCAATCTCATTTCCAAAGGTATCAAGACTAGCAAAGCTTAATGGGTGAGGTATGGTTAAGTGGTGAGGTTGCAACAGCAGCTAAGCATATATTTGGTGGCTAACTTACGAGTACAAGAAAATAAGAGGGGGAAGATCTACGTATAACGGACGTGAGTACTGATGATCAAATGAATGATCCTGAACACCTACCTACGTCAGACATAACCCCACCGTGTCCTCGATCGGAGAAAGAACTCACGAAAGAGACAGTCACGGTTACGCACACAGTTGGCATATTTTAATTAATTTACTTCAAGTTATCTAGAACCAGTGTTAAACAAAGTTTCCACGTTGCCACATAACCGCGGGCACGACTTTCCGAAAAGATTTAACCCTGCAGGGGTGCTCCAACTAGTCCATCACAAATTACCACAAGCCGCATAGAAATCCTCAATCACGAAGCTCGCGATCTCGTCGGATTCCCTAGTGGAAAACCTGAACTCTGAAATTACCCAAAGCATCACCGGAATCCCGATGCACAAGATATCTCGTCAAAGGTAAAACTAATCCAGCAAGGCCGCCCGACGTGTCGACGATCCGGATAGGAGCCGCGTATCTCGTTCTCAGGACACGGCGGATGGAAAAGCCTACATGTACCAAACCTCGAGTTGCCCCGTGGTGGCCCCGCAGTTTGTCCAGTTTGGACCAACACTCATGAGGAGCACTAGCCCGGGGGTTGATTAAATTATCCTCGGGGTCCGGAAAGTCCCTATGCAATTTTATTAGGTGATTAGGCAAATGTAGTACCAAAGTTGGGCCTTGCCAGACCAGCTTTAATCTAAAACAAATTATCAAGGGGGTCCCCATAACAACCCCGATCGTGTTAGGAGCGCTCAATCATGGAACATAACACCGGTAGCCGAAAACTAAGGGGGCAAGGTGGAACAAAACACCAGGCTAGAAAGGTCGAGCCTTCCACCTTTTACCAAGTATATAGGTGCATTAAATTAAATAGCATTTAATATGGTGATATGACAAGGGACCCATGTTATCACATGGAAGCATCTACACCTGCAACTAGCAACGCTAACAACAAGGTTAAGCAAGAAGTAACATAGCCAATCAGTGGTTTGCTAGGTCGAACAGGTTGAAGGTTTCATGGCATTGTTGAGAGGCTGATATTTAACAAGTGGTGGGCAACGAGAAATAAACGATAGAAGCGATAAAACTAGCATGGCAATGATAGTAATGTTATCTGGGGAAATGGTCATCTTGCCTGAGATCCCGCTTGGAAGAAGAATGACTCCGTGAAGCAGACGAACCGACATAGTCGAACGGGTGCTCACAATCCGACACGCTTGCGGAACTCTATCTAAATGAAGCAAAACAGAAACACAAATCAACACATGATATACACCACACGATGCACAACACATATGATGCATGAGCAACTGAAAACATGCAAGTCACGGCATGAGAGTTCACACAATCAAACACTACACATTAAGTGAAGTTCAATATGCAACGAGTTGCATATTGACGAAACTCCACGTTTATTTATTTAGTTCTATCCCTATTAGATACACGACAATATTAAATGTGGTTAAACATGGCAAGAGGTGAAGCATAATTAAACTACCTATCTAGGCATTTTAAATGAGGTCGGAAATGACATATAGCATCTCCGAGACGACCTCACATGTTAATTTACAATTCTGTCCAGATCTGAACTAACACATTTAATTGGTTGTTAAACAGCAAAACAAATAGGTTCACGTGATTCTACGCGTCATTACAAGCAATTTACACATAGAGATCACCTCCAACGGAGCTACAGACCAAAAGTTACAAGCACCGCAAGATATGATGGCATGAATGCAATATGTGTGCAACGACGGTCACGAGCACTTCAAAACATTCAACCAGCAAGACAAAATGAAACTACACGAGATTCTAAGAAAGTTTCATACAGGACACGATCAAATCGGAGCTACGGTTCAACAACTACGAGCAAAACAAGAAATCACTACAATCTGCCAAAATCAGCCACATAGCATTTTCTATACCCCACAACTACGAGCTACAAAACTCAAATATAATCAACCAAGGCATGACACGAAAGAGGGAAATAAGCACTACAACAAACAACTAACAACAACTAGCATGGCAGCAAGGAACACAAGGAAAATAAGACACAAAATGGCATCTCACACACTATTTCAGACTTAGTGAAAATTACACTTCATGAAAGTGCAGTTTTCGATCTGAAGGCCTATTGACAGCAGCAAAACCATAATCTACAGGTCTCCAAATGGCATGAAAATTCACAGCATGGTATAGAAACACAAGGTTTACAACTAACTTCATTGGACCAACCTCAAAAGAGCTACAGATCACAAGATAGAAGCAAAAGAAAACAGCAACAAAATATAACAGATTCCAGACTTAGAAATATTTCAGCACCTCCAAATCAGCACTATTTCTAGCAACTTGAGAGCAAGCAAACCACACCTAAACATGCATTTCTATTGCAACCAAAAATACCGGGGGCTAGACTAAACACCAAAGAACAACTCCCTAGTTGACAACTCCATCAAACGAAGCACGGAATAAATCCTACGAAAAAGACAAGAGGGCAACATAGCAGAATTTCTCGCGAACTAACTTGCTCAAAGCTAAAAATAATTGCACAGAAAAATTACCCCGAAAACATATAAAACAAGTGGGGTTGCACAACAATAAAATCACCACACGTAAATGCGAGATAACGTCCTAAACACGGAAAATAATCTAGCGGCAAATCCCTACGTGCAAAAATACCAACGACTACTCTAAAATACATGACAAATGGGTCCCTAGAGCATGAACATTTTATCTAAGGCATTCGGGCAAACCGGACACACGCGAAAAATAAATACGGGACGCAAACATATTAGGACAGCATGTTAATCTATGCATACGACACGCTAAATGTCGTCATACAAATATGCAAGTTGCACCAACGTATTCTACGCGCAAAACTACGCGAAATCCATATGCTACATGTCGAGATCCGATTTACGGATTAAAAGATACGGGCGTTTTAATATACGGTTATTAACTGGAATTTAGTAATTCCTAAAATTCCTAAAATCTATATGGGCCGAACTATAATGATGCTACAGGGGGGGAGGAGGCTCACCTCGGTTGGGCCTCTTGGCCAGCTCGTGATGGGCCTGGAAGGAGGCTGGTAGGGGAGCCTCCCTTGCCTTGGCCGGCTCGGCCTCGTGGCCAACTGGGCCGGTTGCGGGGCGCTGGAGAAGCAGCTGGGCCAGCGGCTCGGGGCGCTCGAGGGGCGTCTCCCTCCCGTCGCTGATCGAGCAAGGCCACGGCCATGCCTGTGCTGCCCAGCGAGGCAGCACAGATCGATGGAGGGGGAGGACCAAGGGCTCGAAGGCGGCGGATCCAGGCCGCGTGGCGCTGATCCGGGCAGAGTCCGGCGGCTGGCAGCAGGTGCCCATGGCGGCGCGACGAACGGCGGCGGCGCGAGCTGGAGACCGAGGCAACGCAAATCGGCATCGGCGGCGACTCGGGGAGGCGGCCGCCTCAGCTCTCCGGCAAGCGGCGGCCGGAGGTGGGGCCGACGGGGAGGTGCGGCGGCGCGGGCTGGAGGGGCTCGAGCATGGGAGGAGTTGCAGGCACGGGAGGATCTGCGGGCATGGGAGAATCCCCTGTGGTCGTCCGGACACTGTCCACTTGGGTGGACATTGTTCGGTAGGTGGGATTTGGGGCTAGGCACGAATTTCGAGGAGAGCGGAGAGGGGGCTGTCTAAAAAATAATCTGGGGGCTATATAAAGACTAATGGGGGGGGCTAGGTTAATCGGAATTGCGTTCCGGATCCAACTGTGCGGTCGGATTCGGACGATTCCGCACGCGGGAACGGGGGAGTGGCTGTGTAGTGTAATTATCCGGAGACGAGAGGGAAAACGGGCGACGCGGCAACGATTTTTAAAACACCGACATACGTCCAACGATAGTCCGAATACGGTGCCGCTACGGTCGACCGTTCGGGTACCAGACGAACTCCGATCGCGACGAAATTCGACATCGGCCTGGCTATAACTAATTACAACCGCATGCCCAGTTTCACCCCGATCACAGAAAGTTTTCAACACACTTTTAAAACAGGGTTTTGACGATGCCGCGGGCGCGTGCTTCTGTGGTCGGGCTCAGAACGGACAACAACGAGAACCGGTAACTAACAACGGATGCAAGTTTGAAAACTAGCGGCAACGGAGATGCCGATGCAATGCAGATGATGCGATGATGATGCGACAAAAGAAAATAGACACACGATGAAAATGGAATAAAAGGGGAATTCTTATGGAACGTCGGTAGTGGGCTGTCACAGTTGGTCTGGTTCTTTATTAAAAGGAGAACCTTAATATCCCATAGTTTCCATTAGGACTCCACTGCCATGGGAGGGATGGACAATGGATGTGATGCAAGTTCTTTTCCCTAAGCACGTATGACTACATACGGAATACATGCCTACATTAGATTGACGAACGGGAGCTAGTTACATATCTCTCCATGTTATAACTGTTGTATGATGAATCACATCCGGCATAATCATCCATCACCGATCCAATGCCTACGAGTCTTTTACTACTGGTCCTTGCTCTGTTACTTTGCCGCTACTGCTGTTGCTGCTCCTACTCTTACTCTGTTGCTACTGCTGTTAGTGTTGCTATTGCTGCTATCATACTACCTTGCTACTGATACTTTGCTGTAGACACTAAATCTTTCAGGTGTGGTTGAATTGACAACTCAACTGCTAATACTTGAGAATATTCTTTCCCTTCCCCTTGAGTCGAATCAATAAATTTGGGTTGAATACTCTACCCTCGAAAACTGTTGCGATCCCATATACTTGTGGGTTATCAGGGGGCTGCATGGACATGGCTCGGCAGACTCAACTGGGATGAATAATTCAAGAACCCCGGGTCATTACAGAAAAATTAAGCCGATCTTGGGGGCTGCTGCCTTATTGGCGGATGATTTAAAAGCCGCCCAAGAAGACAAGTCACCATGATGCGACCGCCCAAACATGGGTGCCCGACCTTATTGGCGGATGATTTAAAAGTCGTTCAAGCATGGACGCTATAAGTATCAAAGAGGATCAGTTGCCACGATGCACTTGTTCAAACATGGGTATTGGTAAGCCAAAGAGGACTAAAGTTGCCACGTTGCACGGTTCAAACATGGGCGTCTTATATGATTTTGAGAATTAAGCCGGCTTACTTGGGGGCTACTAGTTCCCAAGTCGTTTTGCACTAAGAGCGTAAACGCTTCTGCAATCCTATGTCTGACTTTTACCTAATCATAGGTCACTTGGGGGCTTCTACTCATTGAGATTCAGCCTGAATACCCTCTTGGCTAGCGAAAAATTAACGCATTACAAATGGTTATACTGGACTGTGTGTTGGACAAATCGCCATATGGACCCATGTACTCTTGGCGAGTCAATCCGTTTCTGGACCCTGAACTTGCCTTGGTTAAAACATGAAAGGTACCGTGTTGGGGCTATTACCTATTGATAACCCGCCCTGGTTGGGCCGGGTCACCAAATCAGGCGATTCATCTAAGCATGGTTCGGGCCTTGGCCTGGCAAGACCAAAGGTTGTATGGCGGTTTACAAATTCCGGAAGGTTTCCAAGCTTTGGAAGATGGCGACTTAGAGATCGTAAGGGTCACGGTTTGTAGAAAGGAAAGTACCCTTGTAAACCCTAGGGACTCGACCTGTATATAAAGGCGAGTCCCAGGGAAGAAGAGGGCAGGTTAGAAATCATCGATTGCTAGGTCTGGCGAGTTACGCCCTCCTTGTAATCGAAACTCCATCAATACAACTCAAAGAAAGACGTAGGCCTTTACCTCCTCACAAGGGGCCAAACCTGGGTAAATCATCGTCTCTCTCCCGTTCAACCCCTTTGAGTCGCCATCAAAATGCGATGGCTCCAGTACTAAGTCCTTTCACGAGGACATCTGCCGTGACAAAACCACGACAGTTGGCGCCCACCGTGGGGCCTGCGCACGGTGGAGTTGAGTTCTCAAAGGGAGCCCTATCTGGGTTTGGGAGCTACGCGATGGGGCTCATGACCCGGAGCCACCGTGGGAAGTTCTACATCGACAACCTGCAATGGGGGCCCGAGGCGGATTCGATCGAATCTGGTTACAGGGTCCCCTTCGGCAAGATCAACGTCTTCGTCGGCATGATTGGATCATCCGTGCCTGAGCCGGACATTTCCACCGACATCGTCGAGCCGGCCAGGTACGTCCGCCCACTAACGACGTCAAATCTGACTCGCCCGATTTTTGTTGGATTCACGCAGGGATCTGAGGTGCCAGAACACTCAGCGACCCAGGAAACCACACCCGTCAACACTGATGACGAATCATCCATGGGCGATTCAGATTCAATACGGTCTCTACATGGGGATTGTCTCGGGGGCTTGTCGTTGGCCATGGACCCCAAAGTCCTTGACCGAACTCGCCGCCAGATCGTTATTTACATGGCTGGGGCGACTCAACCCTCGCCAAACCTGGGCCTGGCGAGACATCTAGAAGCCCGGCCGCTGTCTTGGTGGAATTAGCAGCAGAAATTACAAGGCTTATGGAGACTCCCATCACACTAGAAAACCAGGAGGCAGTAAACACGGAATTGGCGAAGCTAAGAGAAGCAGTGGCAAAAGCTCATCGGGATGCCGAGGTGGAATCTGCCAGAATCGAGACCCGGCAGGCTCAAATTACCGCCGAGAGAATTCGCTTAAATACTGACAACTGGCGGCTCGAAAGACACCAGCGCGCACCTGATGACGTCCATTAGCGGAGGCACCAGGGTCGCCTACCCCCTGATCTCAACCCGACCCGCATGTTCGATACTCCGCGAACTCCCGGGGCGGGAGCCGCCCCGGGGGAGGACCGGGCCAACCACGTAACCCGCCGGTTCAACCAATTGAGGATCGCGTTCCCCGATTCCGGACACCTCAAGGTCACTTTTCCAACCCAGTGGACAACATCCTTGCTGGAACTCGCCATTTGGAATCTCTTCCGATTCACGGCAATACTCCTGCCGAGATAGAAGCAAGAAACGCCATTGAGATGTTGAAGACGGCGGTGGTTCAAAACGCCCAGTTCTCACATAGCCTAGATAGGCTGCATTCCACTCCCCAGGCGAGTCACACCAGGAGTCGGCCAGAGGACCAGCCCGATGTAAACAGCGGACGGCGACTCATCCCCTAGGACAACCCGCCTGACCATCAAAACCCGCCGGGCTGGGAACTCCCGAACATCCAAGTCGCCCCAGCCCCTCTCGTCGGGAGCGGTGGACGAGTGGGGGTGCCGTGCTTGGACCCCGCCCTCCGCGACGAACGAATGCCAAAGGATTTTAAAGGACCAAGAAAGGTTCCTAATTACACCCCGGACCTTGAGCCGGCATCGTTGGTCAAGAGTTATGAAATCGCCATGGACATGCTCGACGTAAACGAAGCAGTTTGCGCCAGATACTTCACGATGATGCTCCAAGGGTCAACACGTACTTGGTTAAAAAAACTTACCCCCCAACTCCATCCAGACCTGGGCTGAACCGCTGAATTAAAAGATCGCTTCATCAAAAACTTCCGAGGAACCTGCAAACGTCCAATGACGATTGTCGATCTGCAGCACTGTGTTCAGCGCCCCGATGAGTCGGCCCATCATTGGTCACGGCGGGTCGCGGAAATTATCCATTCATCAGACGGTATTACGGTGGCTCAGACTGTGTTGATCCTCGAGCAGAATTGCCACTACGAACCCCTGGTGCAGAAGTTGGGGCGACTCAAGCGAAAGGTCCAAGACATGGGGGAGCTAATGGATACTCTCACTAAACACGCTGAACCGGACGACACCAAAGATCCCGGTGAGGACGGTAAAGCTAACTCGCCAAAGAAGGGCGAGTCATCCAAAAATCATACCCGGTTCCAGGGACGTAACCGCCAAAATCAGGGAGCCAATGGTAAGAGAAGGAAGCAAGAGGAATCTTCGGATTTAGTCGCCAATACCAACACCAACAATGGCAACCAACGCCAGAAGAAAAACAGGGGTTATAGTGGTAAGAAGCCACGTAACTATGACGAGTTACTCAAGGGCCCTTGCCCGCACCATGCCATGGCAGCCGGACCGGCGAATCATTCCTGGGAGAACTGTTTCGTGATGCGGGAGTTTCGGGCGGAAGCGATCAAGAAAAGCCAAAATGGTGACCCGGACCAATGGAGGAGCAGTTTGCTGCACCCAACCAATGTCAGAACCCCTTTGGCGGTTTGCCGAGCCGGGGGCTCAGGGGGGCCCGCAGCCAAGCAATGGTCAGTACCCAGTGCATCACCAGCGGCGGTATAACCCGCCCGGGTCTTTTCAGCAACCACCCCCACAGGGAGCTTCGCAGGGTCAGGATGACAACGGCGGCTTTCGCAACAACCCCAAACAGTTAAGCAATGGGCAGTACCACGTTTTCACTACCAATGCTTGCAGGCGTGATAAGAAGGTGAGTCACCGGGCGTACAGTGTGTCTGAGCCTGCACTTCCCAGGTACCTCCACTGGTCCGAGCAGACCATATCATGGAGTAGGGAGGATCACCCGCCAAGAATTGACAACCCTGGCGACTTAGCATTTGTCGTAGCTCCTCAAGTTGGGGGGTACACCCTGTCCAAGGTACTAATGGACGGTGGCAGCAGCATTAATATCTTATATTTTGACACTTTCCAAAGGATGAATCTATTGGAGAAGGATTTGATGCCTTCAACCACGGTATTCCACGGAATCGTCGCGGGCAAGTCGGCATACCCCATAGGCCGAGTCAGGCTCACAGTCGCATTTGGAACAACATATAACTACAGGAGTGAGTCGCTGATGTTTGAGGTGGTCAAATTGAAAAGCCCCTACCATGCACTATTTGGGCAGCCGGCTTACGTCCGGTTCATGGCTCGCCCATGCTATGTTTACCTTAAACTCAAGATGCCTAGTCCTAAGGGACCCATCACGGTGGACGGTGATAGAAGAATTGCAAAGGAGTGTGAAGAAGGGGACGCGACTTATGCAGAAGTCGCGTGCGCTACAGAAGAGCTCAAGTATCATCGGGCTAATGTTGATCCTTGTGACATGTCACCCTTAAAGAAGCCAACGACAGATGCTGAGCCGCCCGTCAAGTTCAAACCAACGGATGACACTAAAACGGTTGATTTCGTTCCTGGCGATTCATCCAAGCAGTTCACCATTGGGACGGGTCTGGATCCCAAATAGGAAAGCGCGCTCATCGAATTCATCCGTGAGAATCGGGACATCTTCGCATGGAAACCTTCTGACATGCCTGGTGTGCCGAGAGAATTCGCTGAGCACCATCTTAATGTTGACCCAAAAGCAAAACCTGTCCAGCAGTATCTTCGCAGGTTTAACGAGGAACGGCGCAAGGCAATCAGGGAAGAGGTTACCCATCTCTTAGCCGCCGGATTCATCGTGGAAGTTTTCCACCCCAAGTGGTTGGCTAACCCGATCCTGGTACTAAAAAAGAATGGCACTTTCCGTATGTGCATTGATTACATGGACCTTAACAGAGCTTGTCCCAAAGATCCTTTCGCTCTTCCCCGCACCGACCGGATTATTGACTCGGTGGCGGGATGCGAACGTTTGTGCTTTTTGGACGCCTACTCTAGTTATCACCAAATCAAAATGGCCGTGGAGGATCAAGAAAAAACAGCTTTTATAACCCCCTTTGGGCCTTTTTGCTATGTATCCATGCCGTTTGGGCTCGAGAGTGCAGGGGCGACTTATCAGCGCTGCATCCAGAACTGCCTCCGCGGCCAAATCGGACGCAACGTTCACGCCTATGTCGATGACATTGTGATTAAGACCCGCCGGGGGGAGACGCTACTGGAGGATCTCAAGGAAACTTTCGATAATCTGCGGGTGTATCAGATGAAGCTGAATCCCACCAAGTGTGTTTTTGGTGTTCCTGCAGGGAAATTGTTGGGCTTCCTGGTGTCTGAGCGTGGCATTGAAGCTAACCCGGACAAAATCAAAGCAGTCACGTCCCTTGGGAAACCGGCAAATGTTAACCAAGTCCAACGGATGGCGGGTCGCATTGCGGCTTTAAGTCGCTTCGTAAGCCGCTTGGAAGAAAAGGCGATTCCCCTTTATCAATTACTAAAGAAATCTGACCATTTTGTTTGGACAGATGAGGCGGATGAGGCTTTCGAAGCCTTGAAACGGCAACTGGTCAACCCGCCGGTCTTGGCCGCCCCAACTGAGAAAGAACCCATGCTTTTGTATATTGCGGCAAACTCTAAAGCAGTAAGTGTGGCGGTGGTCGTTCAAAGGAAGGAGGAAGGGAAGGAATACCTAGTGCAGCGCCCGGTATATTTTATCAGTGAAGTGCTAACTCTTTCCAAGCAACGGTACCCACACTGGCAGAAGTTAGTGTATGGGGTGTTTATGGCGAGTCGGAAGTTTAAGCATTATTTCCAAGAGCATCCCATCACGGTGGTTAGTTCCGCCCCCTCGGGGACATCATCCAGAATCGAGAGGCAACAGGGCGGATCGCCAAATGGGCGATTGAACTTGGGCCGCATCACGTACGATACACCCCTCGTACAGCCATTAAATCTCAAGCCTTAGTTGATTTCGTCAATGATTGGATGGAATTGCAGGCCCCGGAGGACAGGCCTGATCTTACATACTGGACTATTTATTTTGATGGACCGAGGAAGCTAGAAGGCTGGGGGGCTGTTGTGGTACTGGTATCCCCTCAAGGAGACAAATTCTGTTATGTCCTCCGACTCATGTTTCCGTGCACTAACAATGATGCGGAATATGAAGCTTTGCTTCATGGCTTGCGACTCGCCAAGGAGATGAACCTTACGCGGGTCAGATGTTCTGGCGACTCTGATCTGGTGGCGCAGCAAGTTTCAGGCACTTGGGATTCTCGAGACCCCGTGATGGCGGCTTACAGAAGAGCTGTGTCCGATGTGGCGGGTCATTTCCATGGTTATCAGGTTGATCACATTGACCGGCGCCTCAACGAGGCAGCTGACGCCCTTTCACGTCTTGGTTCCCAGCAAAAGCCGGTTCCCCCCAATGTTTTTCTGGATATTCTGCATAATCCCTCCATGAGTTTGCCGTCGGAGGAAGAGTTGGCGATACCAGATCCCGAGTCTCAATTGGTGGTGGCTCTCCACGTCACGCCGGATTGGGTTCTTCCCTCTCTGGCCTATCTCGCCCGGGGTGAGTTACCAACAGACGAAGTTTTGGCCCGCCAAATTGTTCGACGGAGCAAATCCATGGTGATCATCAATGGCGAATTATATAAACGGAGTGCCTCTAGAGTTTTTCGACGATGCGTTTCCTCCGAAGAAGGATGCATAATACTAAGTGACATTCATTCCGGAGATTGCGGGCATCATGCTGGGTCATGCTCTTTGGTTTCAAAGGCATTCCGTCATGGTTTCTTTTGGTTGACGGCTCATGCAGATGCAGAGGAGATAGTTCGTCGGTGCGAGGGATGCCGGCGTTATGGACGACAGGCTCATGTGCCGGCTCAAGAACTAAGAATGATTCCCATCACTTGGCCTTTCGCGGTCTGGGGGTTAGACATGGTTGTCCCCTTTAAAATGTCATCCAACAAGAAAACCCATTTGCTGGTGGCGGTTGACAAGTTCACCAAGTGGGTTGAGGCAGAACCTATTGGAACTTGCGATGCGGAGACGGCGGTCAAATTCTTGAAGAAGCTGATTTTACGGTTTGGATATCCACACAGTATCATTAATGATAATGGCACTAACCTGTCTCAAGGGGCGATGCAGGAGTTTTGCCGTCGAGAGCATATCCGGCTTGATGTTTCTGCGGTCGCTCACCCGCAATCTAATGGGCAGGTGGAACGGGCGAATCAGGAAGTTTTACGGGGAATCAAGCCCCGACTCATGGTTCCCCTGGAAAAGACCCCGGGATGTTGGGTTGAAGAGTTGCCTTCAGTGTTATGGAGCATCCGGACCACCCCGAACAGGTCCACGGGTTTTACCCCTTTCTTTCTGGTCTATGGAGCAGACGCTATTCTTCCCACTGACATAAGCATGACTCGCCCAGAGTCGCCGCTTATGTGGAAGAGGACAACGAACTGGCGCGTCAAGACTCTTTGGACGCCTTAGAGGAGGCGCGTGACTTGGTTGCGGCCCGATCGGCCATCTATCAGCAGGATTTACGGCGTTATCACAATCGCCGGGTCAAGTGCCGAACCTTTCAGGAAGGCGACTTAGTGCTTCGGCTGATACAGGATCGTGCTGGCATGCAGAAGTTATCACCACCATGGGAAGGACCGTTCGTCGTCAGCAAAAATCTTCACAACGGCTCTTACTATCTGGTGGATCTCCGGCCTGACCGGCCAACCACGGAGGCTGAGTCGACTCGCCCCTCGAATATTGCCCGCTTGCGGCCTTACTACACTTGAGCTTTTAAGCTGTGCATTTTGTAAAAAATTTAGTCCTTATTATAAAGCAATAAAATTAAAACGCCTCCCGACTTGGGGGCTTCCTCTTATTGAGATCAGCTTTATTACCATTTTGGTCTACGAAATCATTCTTGGGTGGCGCTTGAGCTTTCTGACTCGCCCTATCCTATCGCGACTTTATGAGCCGACGAAATCATTATCTTGGGCGGCGCTTGAGCTTTCTGACTCGCCCGATCCTGTCGCGACCTTATGAGCCGACGAAATCATTCTTGGGTGGCGCTTGAGCTTTCTGACTCGCCCTATCCTGTCGCGACCTTATGAGCCGACGAAATCATTATCTTGGGCGGCGCTTGAGCTTTCTGACTCGCCCGATCCTGTCACCACCTTATGAGCCGATGAAATCATTATCTTGGGCGGCGCTTGAGCTTTCTGACTCGCCCGATCCTGTCGCGACCTTATGAGCCGACGAAATCATTATCTTGGGTAGTGCTTGAGCTTTCTGACTCGCCCTATCCTGTCGCGACCTTATGAGCTGACGAAACTGCTATCTTGGGTGGCGCTTGAGTTTTTTGACTCGCCCTATCCTGTCGCGACCATATGAGCCGACGAAAGTACTATTTTTTACCTTCCTGGCACTGCCACAAGGTTTTTCAGACTTTTTTTCTGATTCGCCTCAAAGTATTTTGGGGCGACTGCTATTTGTTATCACTTATTATTCAGTGAGATGGTTTCACATATGTTTTTCAAAGCTTAGAATAGGTTTATGATCGAGATCACTCTATCCATGGCGGATTAAACATCATAAAAAAGCCTCAAACGGCGGATCAAGTATTTCAAATTGCCTTAAGGGCGACATAAGGATTTTTTAAAGGTATCACAAAGGCAGTATCGATTCCTAAAGGAGACCTATTACATGGCTCTCATGGCCAATTCAATGAAAATTTATTCTGCTGACGCCCTTGGATCAGCCTCTTGCGAGCTTTGGCCAACCTCAATCTGCAAGTCGCCCAGTACTCAGTTGCACTTGGAGAGAGCGGCAAATTCATCTTCATCGGTCAGGATTGATGAAAGATCCGCGTCCAAGTCAAAAGGATTCTTGGGTCGCCGCGGAGTTAAGCTGATCGTCACAAAGGTTGGCGGGTTGACCTTCTTGTTCTTACTATCATAGGCGGCCTGGTACTTTGATAAGTCTAGGCTTGCAGCAAGCTAAGTCGCCGCCAGACGGGAGTCCTTGACAACACGCTGGTAGTCCTCTTCGGCGAATTCTGACCCATCATCCTTGAGTTGAGGAAAGCCCGCCGCTACTTCTTGTGGGTTGATCTCTGGAGCATATGCTAAGCAGCGACTCAGTGTAGTCAGCACTCCTTTCCAGACAGCTGACCGAGTTAACTGGCCAATCTGGGGAGGAAGCGTGGATAGGCAGCCAAGCATCTTCTTTATGGAGGTTATAGGCTCCTTGGCTCCCATCACTGCTTTCACAGTCAGTACACTGCCGGTATATAGCTGCTCTGTCAGCATGTAAATCGCCTTCAGCGTCAGAACGCAATCATCCTCAAGGTTGGCGGCTCTTGGACCTGTACAAGGGGTAATGATAATCAGCGACTCAGATAAGAGTTATTTGTTTAAAAAGGTCAAGAGTTAGTATTTTACCAAAGACGGCTTGCGCCATGTTTGAGATATGACGTTTTAAACCGGACATCTCTTGTTCCACAGTAGCCAGCTTGGCTTCAGCCTTCTCTGCTCGCTTTGTTGAAGCATCTTGGTCAGCTTGAGCCCTTTTTCATCTCAGCTAAGACCAGTTGATACTTCTCCTCCGATTTGGCTCGGGCATCCTGCTGATTAGATAAGCTTTTCTTCAAGTCGCCAAGTGCTGATTCAGTCTGGATAAGAGATTCCTGTTGAAGCATATGATTAAGGGGCAAGTCTCAGAACTATTGCAAGAAATATCCCTGACACTTCGGGGCTAATGTATAATTTTTTACACAAAATTATACAACATCAAGACCCGACTCATCTTTTTACTGATGACCCGGCCCTTGGGGGTTACTGGTCGAAAGTTTTTCTAGTCATCAAGACCCGGCTCATCTTTTTACTGATGACCCGACCCTTGGGGGTTACTGGTCGAAAGTTTTTCTAGTCATCAAGACCCGACTCAACTTTTTACTGATGACCCGGCCCTTGGGGATTACTGGTCGAAAGTTTTTCTAGTCATCAAGACCCGGCTCATCTTTTTACTGATGACCCGACCCTTGGGGGTTATTGGTCGAAAGTTTTTCTAGTCATCAAGACCCGAATCATCTTTTTACTGATGGCCAACCCTTGGGGGTTAATGAAGATAATATGGTATACAACAAAACTTACCTCATGTTTGTTTTTCAGCATCCGAAGCAGGCTTTTCTCCATCTCATAACTCGCCTCTAGGCGACTTGCAAAACCAGAGCAAAGTTCTTTGAAGTCCAAATGTTCATATTGGGAGAGCTTAGCCTTGGAGAGTTCATATTCAGGAACAGTTTGAGATGATGATGACACATGCTTCAATAAAACCGCTGTGGCCGGTTTAGAGAAGCTGGTACCAGTGATAATTACAGCGTCCGGAGCATTCACAACTACAAAAGAAGAATTAAGATAAAGTCTAACCATAGCATTAAACTAGTGGATCCAAATCAGCCCCTCACGAAGCAACGCATAGACTGGGGTTTAAGCTTCTGTCACTCCAGCAACCCATCATCTACTTACTACTTCCCAATGCCTTCCTCTAGGCCCAAGTATGGTGAAGTTATATGAAGTCGATGTTTACATAACACCACTACAGGAAAAACAACATACAACATATCAAAATACCGAACAAATATCAAATTCACATGACTATTATTAACATGACTTATCCCATGTCCTCGGGAACAAAAGTAACTACTCACAAGACATAATCATAATCATGATCAGAGGTGTAATGAATAGCATCAAGGATATGAACATAAACTCTTCCACCAAGTAAAATCCAACTAGCATCAACTACAAAGAGTAATCAACACTACTAGCAACCTTACAAGTACCAATCGGAGTTGCGAGACGAAGATTGGTTACAAGAGATGAACTAGGAGATGGTGCTCATGAAGATGTTGATGAAGATGCCTGCCCTCCGATGAGAGGAGTATTGGTGATGACGATGGCGACAATTCTGCCCTCCGGGAGGGAAGTTTCCCCGGCAGGATCGTCCTGCCGGAGCTCTATATTGGATCTGCTCAAGTTCCGCCTCGTGGCGGCGGCGAAACCACGAAAAAGCTCCCTTTTGATTTTTTCCAGACCAAAACCCTTCATATAGCAAAAGGGGGGAGCTAGTGGGCCGCCAGGCAGCCCACAAGCTTGCCCTACGCCACCGGGGGTGGTGGTGGAGTGGGGGCTTGTGGAGCCCTGGTGGCCCCCCTCCGGTAGTTCTTTCGCCCAGTATTTTTTATATAATCCAGAAAAAAACCATGTAACTTTTCAGGGCATTTGGAGATGTGCAGAATAGTGGACTAGGATTTGCTCGTTTTCTAGTCCAGAATTCCAGCTGCCTGAATTCTCCCTCTTCAAATAAACCTTGCAAAATAAGAGAGAAAAGGCATAAATATGGTACCACAAGTAATATAACAGCCCAATAAGCAATAAATATCAACATGAAAGCATGATGCAAAATGGACGTATCAACTCCCCCAAGCTTAAACCTCGCTTGTCCTCAAGCGAAAACCAAGTTCCATAAACAGGTCCACATGTTGAGGGACGAAGGTGTCGATAAAACATAATACGGACATGAGGGCATCATGATCACACATAGAACAGCAATACATCATAAAGATTCTTATGGGAAAGTAACAATTCCTTCACAAAGCAAAGCATGAAGCAAAAACCTTACCGAGAAGTAACCAACGATAGTCCATAGTCATTGAAGCAATTGCAATTTATCACAACATCAGAAAGAGTCAAATAAGAGCTTGTAAGGCAAACCCACATACTAAATCATCTCTTTTGTTTTCCACAATTGCTACAACTCACGTGGTACTCATGGTGTCAAAGTTTCAGCTGGACACAGAGGAAGATAGGGGCTTATAGTTTTGCCTCCCAACGGTTTACCTCAAGGATAAAGTCAACAACAATAGAGCATGAGTACTCAACTCCAAGTTGATATATGAATATAGATCTTTCCCAAGCATGTAACGGTAGCCAAGACAAAGGCAAAAAGGGAATTGGTGAAGATCACCATGACTCTTACAAGGGTAAAAAGTAAAGGTACGAGATAGGCCCTTCGCAGAGGGAAGCAGAGGTTGTCATGCGCTTTTGAGGTTTGAATGCGTGTCCTCTTAGTGCGGAGGAACGTCACTTTATATTGCCTCCTCTGATAAAGAACTTTATTATGCAGTCTATCGCTTTTATGTCTTCCTCATCACAGGTTCGTACAAAGCTTATTTTCCACACACTAATAGATCATACATATTAGAGAGCAATTTTTATTGCTTGCACCAATGACAACTTACTTGAAGGATCTTATTCAATCCATAGGTAGGTATGGTGACTCTCATGGCGAAACTGGTTGGAGGTTTATGGATGCACAAGTAGTTTCTCTACTTGGTGCGGGAGTTTTGGATAATATGAGGTGGAAGCAATCGTCACATGCTAAGGTATCTCTAATCATATAACATTGTTTGGAACCAAGCAAACACAATTCATTATGTTGTCTTCCTTGTCCAACATCTACTCCTAGGCATGTAATAGTTTGGTGAGTGCTCACAATTGTAAAAAGTGTCTAAGATGATATATTTATATGTGAACCTCTCTTTCCTCATTACTTCTTATTAATTGCAACAATGACTAAGGTCTATGTTGTTTTATTCTCAACGAGTTTCAATCATCATACGTGTCATAAGTGAATTTATCACTTTCCATAAGATCGTCTCATGATCTTTCATGCTATCGTTCTTTTCATACTATTGATCATGGCACAAAGCAAAGCCCTTGACTAAGAAACTCTTTATTATATAGCTCGTAAGCTCAAATACATCGGGGGAGAGACAAAATCAAAAGACTCAAACTAAAAACTAAAGACTTATTCCTCTAAGAGAAGAAATAAAAAACGAAAAGGAAAGAACTAAAACAAAGGTAAAAGCAAAAGATATAAAGGTGATACGATACCAGGGAAACTCCCCCAAGCTTGGCAGGAGCCAAGGGGATTGCCCATACCAATGCTTAGTTGTCTTCCTTTGGAGGTGATGGTGGTGTTGTTGGAGCGGTCTGATCTTGCATCTTTGATTCCAAGAGAGCTATCAATCTTTGATTTATACCTTTGAGATCTGTGACATGGTTTTCCAGCAAAACAAATTCACGAGAAAGAGAAATATTGCGAGCACGAGTTGTTTCGAAAAACCTCAAGAGTTCAATCAAGGATGGACAAAACACGTGGAGGAAGGGTTGGAGAAAATCTACTCCTTCAACGTCTTCAATGTTGAACATAGGTTGAACTTCCTCCCTAGCTTGGGTTTTCTCCTTAGCTTGGTCCCTGGCTTCCGTGACTTCTACTCTTTTCAGATCAACATCTACTTCCGCATGAACTTGGTGAAGATCATTCTCCCCAACAGATTCCGGAGACATCTTTGCTCTAAATCTGCGGCACACAACAAGCTCGAAACGAAAACAGAGGAAAACTGCACGATACGGAGATCAAAACCTTCGGGAAACTATATATTGATTTTTTCTGGGCCAGAAGGAGTCCTCCGCAAGAAAACGGAGTCCGGGAGGCACACGAGGTGCCCACAAGCTTGCCCTCCGCCACTAGGGGGGTAGGGGCAGTGGCAGGGCTTGTGGCCGCCTCGTTCTCTCTCCGGACTACTTTTTATTTTTCTAATTTTCCAAAAATTCCAAACCGGAATAAATTTCCTATTGGAAAAGTATCGGAATCCAATTTCTTACTGAAACAGATACATCTTCGTTTTCAAGGTCTGAAAACAGGCTGATAAACATCCCTTATGTACTCGTCTGGAGTTATGACATTGATGATATTGGTCTCAACATTTATGGGAGTACCAGAGATGTAATGCTTGATTCTTTGCCCATTTACCACTCTAGGAAATTTCCTTCCGTGTCATTGATTCTGATGGCACCGGAACGATATACTTCCTCAACAACATAGGGACCTTCCCATTTAGAGAGAAGCTTGCGTGCAAAGAATCTAAAACGAGAATTGTATAGCAAGACATAATCACCTACATTGAACTCTCGTTTCTGTATTCGTTTGTCGTGCCATCTCTTAACCTTTTCCTTGAACAACTTGGCATTCTCATATGCCTGGGCTCTCCATTCATCTAACGAGCTGATATCAAACAACCGCTTCTCACCGGCAAGTTTGAAATCCAAGTTGAGCTCTTTGATTGCCCAATAAGCTTTGTGTTCCAGCTCAAGAGGTAAATGACAGGCCTTACCGTAAACCATTTTATACGGTGACATGCCCATGGGATTCTTATAAGCAGTCCTATAAGCCCATAGTTCATCGTCAAGTTTGCTAGACCAGTTCTTTCGAGATCTATTGACGGTCTTTTGTAGGATCAACTTGATCTCCCTATTACTCAACTCCACTTGACCACTAGACTGAGGATGATAAGGAGATGCAACTCTATGGTTGACATCATACTTAGCTAGCATCTTGCAGAAAACACCATGAATGAAGTGTGAACCACCATCAGTCATCAAGTATCTAGGGACTCCAAATCTTGGGAATATGACTTCTTTAAGCATCTTAATAGAGGTGTGGTGATCAACATTTTTAGTGGGGATAGCTTCTACCCACTTAGTAACGTAATCCACAACAACTAAGATGTGAGTGTACCCATTGGAACTCGGGAAGGGTCCCATATAATCAAAGCCCCAGACATCAAATCGTTCAATGACAAGTGAATAGTTCATAGGCATCTCTTGACGCTTACTGATGTTCCCTATCCTTTGGCATTCGTCACAAGACAAGACAAACTTACGAGCATCCTTGAAGAGAGTGGGCCAATAGAAACCTGATTGCAATACCTTATGGGCAGTTCTATCTCCAGCATGGTGTCCTCCGTACGCTTCGGAATGACACTTCTGCAGGATCTGTCCCTGTTCATGTTCAGGCACACAACGTCTAATAACACCATCTACTCCTTCCTTATAAAGGTGAGGATCATCCCAAAAGTAGTGTCTCAAATCAAAGAAGAATTTCTTATTTTGCTGATAGGTGAAACTGGGTGGTATGTATTTGGCTACGATATAGTTTGCATAATCGGCATACCACGGTGCACTATGTGAAGTGCGGATGACACTTAATTTATCATCAAGAAAGCTATCATCAATAGGTAGTGGGTTATCAAGGACATTCTCTAGCCTAGACAAGTTATCTGCTACAGGGTTATCAGCACCCTTTCGGTCAACGACATGCAAATCAAATTCCTGTAGCAGGAGAACCCATCTGATCAGCCTAGGCTTAGCGTCCTTCTTCTCCATGAGGTACTTAATAGTAGCATGATCAGAGTGAATAGTGACTTTGGAGTCAACTATGTAAGATCTGACCTTTTCACATGCAAACACGACTGCTAAAAAATCCTTCTCCGTAGTGGCATAGTTTCTTTCGGCACTGTCTAGAGTTTTACTAGCGTAGTGAATGACATTCAACTTCTTGTCAACTCTTTGTCCTAGAACAACACCAACAACGTAATCACTAGCGTCACACATGATTTCAAAGGGCAAGTTCTAGTCGGGTGGTTGAACAATAGGTGCGGTTATCAAAGCCTTCTTAAGTATTTCAAAGGCTTCCTCACAATCATCATCAAAAACAAAAGGAACATCTTTCTGCAAGAGGTTGGTAATGTTGGGGAACGTCGCATGGGAAACAAAAAATTTCCTACGCGCACGAAGACCTATCATGGTGATGTCCATCTACAAGAGGGGATTTCCGATCTACGTACCCTTGTAGATCGCACAGCAGAAGCGTTAGTGAACGCGGTTGATGTAGTGGAACGTCCTCACGTCCCTCGACCCGCCCCGCGAACCGTCCCACGAACTGTCTCGCGATCCATCTCACGATCCGCTCCGATCTAGTGCCGAACGGACGGCACCTCCGCGTTCAGCACACGTACAGCTCGACGATAATCTCGGCCTTCTTGATCCAGCAAGAGAAACGGAGAGGTAGATGAGTTCTCCGGCAGCGTGACGGCGCTCCGTAGGTTGGTGGTGATCTAATCTCACGAGGGCTCCGCCCGAGCTCCGCAGAAACGCGATCTAGAGGAAAAACCGTGGAGGTATGTGGTCGGGCTGCCGTGGCAAAAGTTGTCTCAAATCAGCCCTAAAACCCCACTATATATAGCAGGAGGGAGGGGAGGCTTGCCTTGAGGCTCAAGGAGCCCCAAGGGCTGCGCCACCAAGGGAGGAGGAGTCCTCCTCCAATCCTAGTCCAACTAGGATTGGAAGGTGGAGTCCTTCTCTTCTTTCCCACCTCCTTTTTTTTTTCTTTTTTCTTTGATTTTCTATCCTTGGCGCATAGGGCCTTCTTGGGCTGTCCCACCAGCCCACCAAGGGCTGGTGCGCCACCCCCAAGGCCTATGGGCTTCCCCGGGGTGGATTGCCCCCCGCCCCCCGGTGAACACCCGGAACCCATTCGTCATTCCCGGTACATTCCGGGTAACTCCGAAAACCTTCCGGTAATCAAATGAGGTCATCCTATATATCAATCTTCGTTTCCGGACCATTCCGGAAACCCTCGTGACGTCCGTGATCTCATCCGGGATTCCGAACATCATTCGGTAACCAACCATATAACTCAAATACACATAAAACAACGTCGAACCTTAAGTGTGCAGACCCTGCGGGTTCGAGAACTATGTAGACATGACCCGAGTGACTCCTCGGTCAATATCCAATAGCGGGACCTGGATGCCCATATTGGATCCCACATATTCTACGAAGATCTTATCGTTTGAACCTCACTGCCAAGGATTCATATAATCCCGTATGTCATTCCCTTTGTCCTTCGGTATGTTACTTGCCCGAGATTCAATCGTCAGTATCCGCATACCTATTTCAATCTCGTTTACCGGCAAGTCTCTTTACTCGTTCCGTAATACAAGATCCCACAACTTACACTAAGTCACATTGCTTGCAAGGCTTGTGTGTGATGTTGTATTACCGAGTGGCCCCCGAGATACCTCTCCGTCACACGGAGTGACAAATCCCAGTCTCGATCCATACTAACTCAATGAACACCTTCGGAGATACCTGTAGACTATCTTTATAGTCACCCAGTTACGTTGCGACGTTTGATACACACAAAGCATTCCTCCGGTGTCAGTGAGTTATATGATCTCATGGTCATAGGAACAAATACTTGACACGCAGAAAACAGTAGCAACAAAATGACACGATCAACATGCTACGTCTATTAGTTTGGGTCTAGTACATCACATGATTCTCCTAATGATGTGATCCCGTTATCAAGTAACAACACCTGCCTATGGCCAGGAAACCTTGACCATCTTTGATCAACGAGCTAGTCAACTAGAGGCTTACTAGGGACAGTGTTTTGTCTATGTATCCACACAAGTATTGTGTTTCCAATCAATACAATTATAGCATGGATAATAAACGATTATCATGAACAAATAAATATAATAATAACTAATTATTATTGCCTCTAGGGCATATTTCCAACAGTCTCCCACTTGCACTGGAGTCAATAATCTAGTTCACATCACCATGTGATTTCAACGAATCCAACACCCATATAGTTCTGGGGTGTGATCACGTCTTGCTCGTGAGAGAGGTTTTAGTCAACGGCTCTGAAACTTTTAGATCCGTGCGTTCTTTACAAATCTTTATGTCATCTTATAGATGTTGCTACTACGTGCTATTCGGAAATGCTCCAAATATCTACTCTACTATACGAATCCGTTTCACTACTCATAGTTATTCGGATTAGTGTCCAAGCTTGCATCGACGTAACCCTTTACGAGGAACTCTTTAACCACCTCCATAATCGAGAAAAATTCCTTAGTCCATCAGTTACTAAGGATAAATTTTGACCGCAGCTAGTCATTCAATCATGGATCACTCTCTGTACCTCTCAACAGACTTTGAGTCAAGGCACTCATCAGGTGCGGTACCCAGCATGGCATACTTCAGATTCTACGGCCAAGGCATAGAAGACGACCTTCGTCTATTCTCTTTATTCTGCCGGGGTCGGGTTTTGAGTCTTACTCAAATTCACACATCACAACACAACCAAGAACTCCTTCTTTGCTGATCTATTTTGAACTCCTTCAAAAACTTGTCAAGTCATGCATCTTGTTGAAACTTACATTAAGCCCTTTCGATCTATCTTCATAGATCTTTGATGCTCAACGTTCAAGTAGCGCAATCCAGGTATTCCTTTGAAAACTCCTTTCAAACAACCTTGTATGCTTTACAGAAATTCTACATTACTTCTGATCCACAATATGTCAACCACATATACTTATCAGAAATTCTATAGTGCTCCCACTCACTTCTTTGGAAATACAAGTTTCTCATAAACCTTGTACAAACCCAAAATCTTTGATCATCTCATCAAAGTGTATATTCCAACTCCGAGATGCTTGCACCAGTCCATTGAAGGATCGCTGGAGCTTGCATACTTGCTAGTATCTTTAGGATCGACAAAACCTCCTGGTTGTATCACATACAATGTTTGCTCAAGGAAACCGTCGAGGAAACAATGTTTTGACATCCTATGTGCAATATTTCATAAATAATGCAGCAACTACTAACATAATTCTAACACACTTTTAGCATCGCTACGAGTGAGAAAGTCTCATCATAGTCAACTGTTTGATCTTGTCGGAAACATCTTTGCGACAAGTCGAGCTTTTCTTAATAGTGACTTATCACCATCATCGTCTGTCTTCCTTTTAAAGATCCATCTTTACTCAATAGTCCTATGACCATCAAGTAGTTCTTCCAAAGTCTACATTTTGTTTTCATACATGGATCCTCTCTCGGATTTCATGGCTTCCAGCCATTTGTCAGAATTCGGGCCCACCATTGCTTTCTCCATAACTCGTAGGTTCACTGTTGCTCAACAACATGACCTCCAAGACAGGGTTACCGTACCACTTTGCAGTAGTACGCGACCTTGTCAACCTATGAGGTTTGTAGTAACTTGATCTGATGCTCGATGATCACCATCATCAGCTTTCACTTTAATTGGTGTAGGCGCCACAGGAACAACTTCCTGCGCCCTGCTACACACTGGTTGAAGTGATGGTTCAGTAACCTCATCCAGTTCTACCACCCTCCCACTCAATTCTTTCGAGAGAGACCTTTCTTCGAGAAAGGACCCGTTTCTAGAAACAAACACTTTGCTTTCGGATCTGAGATAGGAGATGTACCCAACTGTTTTGGATATCCTATGAAGATGCATTTATCCGCTTTGGGTTTGAGATTATTCGACTGAAACTTTTTCACACAAGTGTCGAAGCCCCAAACTTTCAAGAAACGACAGTTTAGATTTCTCTAAACCTCAGTCTATACTGTGTCTTCTCAACGGAAATATGCGATGCCCTATTTAAAGTGATTGCGGTTGTCTCTATTGCATAACCCATAAACGATAGTTGTAATTCGATAAGAGACATCATAGCATACACCATACCAAATAGTGTGTGGTTATGACGTTTAGACACATCATCACACTATGATGTTCCAGGTGGCATGAACTGCGAAACAATTTCCACATTGTCTTAACTGCGTACCAAAACTCGTAACTCAGATATTCATTTCTATGATCATATCATAGACAGTTTATCCTCTTGTTACGACGAACTTCACTCCGAAAAAGAATTGAACTTTTCAATATTTCAGACTTGTGATTCATTAAGTAAATACTCTTGTATCTACTCAAATCGTCATTGAAGTAAGAACGTAATGATATCCACTGCGTGCCACAGCACCCATTGGACTGCATACATCAAAATGTATCACTTCCAACAAGTTACTATCTTGTTTCATCTCAATGAAAACAAGGCCTTGCTCATGTGGTAGGATTTGCATGTCACTAGTGATTCAAAATCAAGTGAGTATAAAGATCCATCAGCATGGAGCCTCTTCATGCAATTTATACCAACATGACTCAAGCGGCAGTGCCACAACTAAGTGATACTATCATCATTACCTCGTATCTTTTGGCACCAATATCATGAACATGTGTAACACTACGATCGAGATTCAATAAACCATTGAAGGTGATTATTCAAGCAAATAGAGTAACCATTATTCTTTTAAATGAATAATCGTATTGCAATAAACACGATCCAATCATGTTCATGCTTAACCAAGCACCAAATAACAATTATTTCGGTTTAACACCAATCCCGATGGTCGAGGGAGCGTGCGATGTTTTGATCATATCAACCTTGGAAACACTTCCAACACGTATCGTCACCTCGCCTTTAGCTAGTCTCCGTTTATGCCGTAGCTATCATTTCGTGTTACTAATCACTTAGCAACCGAACCGGTATCCAATACCCTCATGCTACTAGGAGTACTAGTAAAGTACACATCAACATCATGTATATCAAATATACTTCTTTCGACTTTTACCAGCCTTCTTATCTACCAAGTATCTAGAGTTGCTCCGCCTTAGTGACTGTTCCCCTCATTAGAGAAGCACTTAGTCTCGGGTTTGGTTTTAATCTTGGGTCTCTTCATTAGTGCAACAATTGTTTTGCCGTTTCACGAAGTACCCCTTCTAGCCCTTGCCTTTCTTGAAACTTAGTGGTTTTACTAACCATCAACTATTGATGCTCCTTCTTGATTTCTACTTTCGCAGTGTCAAACATCACGAATCGCTCAAGGATCATTGTATCTATCCTTGATATGTTATAGTTCATCACAAAGCTCTCATAGCTTGGTGGCAGTGACTTTGGAGAACCATCACTATCTCATCTAGAAGATTAACTCCCACTTGATTCAAGCGATTGTCGTACTCAGACAATCTGAGCACACGCTCAACGATTGAGTTTTTTCCTTTACTTTGTGGACAAAGAATCTTGTCAGAGGTCTCGTACCTCTTAACAAGGGCACAAGCATGAAATCACAATTTCATCTCTTTAGAACATCACTTATGTTCCGTGACGTTTCAAAACGTCTTCGACGCCTTGCTTCTAAGCCATTAAGTATTTTGCACTGAACTATCGTGTAGTCATCAGAAACGTGTATGTCGGATGTTCACAGCATCCACAGACGACGCTCGAGGTGCAGCACACCGAGTGGTGCATTAAGGACATAAGCCTTCTGCGCAGCAACGAGGACAATCCTCTGCAAAGTTTGCTACTATCAACTTTCAACTAAATTTTCTCTAGGAACATATAAAAATAGTAGAGCTATAGCGCAAGCTACATCGTAATTCGCAAAGACCATTAGACTATGTTCATGACAATTAGTTCAATTAATCATATTACTTAAGAACTCCCACTCAAAAAGTACATCTCTGTGGTCATTTGAGTGGTACATGATCCAAATCCACTATCTCAAGTCCGATCATCACGTGAGTCGAGAATAGTTTCAGTGGTAAGCATCTCTATGCTAATCATATCAACTATACGATTCATGCTCGACCTTTCGGTCTCATGTGTTTCGAGGCCATGTCTGCACATGCTAGGCTCGTCAAGCTTAACTCGAGTGTTCCGCGTGTGCAACTGTTTTGCACCCGTTGTATGTGAACGTTGAGTCTATCACACCCGATCATCACGTGGTGTCTCGAAACGAAGAACTGTCGCAACGGTGCACAATCGGGGAGAACACAATTTCGTCTTGAAATTTTAGTGAGAGATCACCTCATAATGCTACCGTCGTTCTAAGCAAGATAAGGTGCATAAAGGATTAACATCACATGCAATTCATAAGTGACATGATATGGCCATCATCATGTGCTTCTTGATCTCCATTACCAAAGCACCGGCACGATGTTCTTGTCACCGGCATCACACCATGATCTCCATCATCATGATCTCCATCAATGTGTCGCCATCGGGGTTGTCGTGCTACTCATGCTATTACTACTAAAGCTACGTCCTAGCAATATAGTAAACGCATCTGCAAGCACAAATGTTAGTTTAAAGACAACCCTATGGCTCCTGCCGGTTGCCGTACCATCGACGTGCAAGTCGATATTAACTATTACAACATGATCATCTCATACATCCAATATATCACATCACATCGTTGGCCATATCACATCACAAGCATACCCTGCAAAAACAAGTTAGACGTCCTTCTAATTGTTGTTGCATGTTTTACGTGGTGACCATGGGTATCTAGTAGGATCGCATCTTACTTACGCAAACACCACAACGGAGATGTATGAATTGCTATTTAACCTCATCCAAGGACCTCCTCGGTCAAATCCGATTCAACTAAAGTTGGAGAAACCGACACTCGTCGGTCATCTTTGGGCAACGGAGTTACTCGTAGCGATGAAACCAGTTTCTAGTAAGCGTACGAGTAATGTCGGTCCGAGCCGCTTCGATCCAACAATGTCGCGGAATCAAGAAAAGACTAAGGAGGCCAGAAAAACGCACATCACCGCCCACAAAAACTTTTGTGTTCTACTCGAGAAGACATCTACGCATGAACCTAGCTCATGATGCCACTGTTGGGGAACGTCGCATGGGAAACAAAAATTTTCCTACGCGCACGAAGACCTATCATGGTGATGTCCATCTACGAGAGGGGATTTACGATCTACGTACCCTTGTAGATCGCACAGCAGAAGCGTTAGTGAACGCGGTTGATGTAGTGGAACGTCCTCACGTCCCTCGATCCGACCCGCGAACCGTCCCACGAACCGAACCGCGATCCGTCCCACGATCCGCTCCGATCTAGTGCCGAACGGACGGCACCTCCGCGTTCAGCACACGTACAGCTCGACGATGATCTCGGCCTTCTTGATCCAGCAAGAGAGACGGAGAGTTAGATGAGTTCTCCGGCAGCGTGACGACGCTCCGGAGGTTGGTGGTGATCTAATCTCAGCACGGCTCCGCCCGAGCTCCGTAGAAACGCGATCTAGAGGAAAAACCGTGGAGGTATGTGGTCGGGCTGCCGTGGCAAAAGTTGTCTCAAATCAGCCCTAAAACCCCACTATATATAGGAGGAGGTAGGGGAGGCTTGCCTTGAGGCTCAAGGAGCCCCAAGGGCTGTGCCACCAAGGGAGGAGGAGTCCTCCTCCAATCCTAGTCCAACTAGGATTGGAAGGTGGAGTCCTTCTCTTCTTTCCCACCTCCTTTTTTTTCTTTTCTCTTTGATTTTCTATCCTTGGCGCATAGGGCCTTCTTGGGCTGTCCCACCAGCCCACCAAGGGCTGGTGCGCCACCCCAAGGCCTATGGGCTTCCCCGGGGTGGATTGCCCCCCGGTGAACACCCGGAACCCATTCGTCATTCCCGGTAACTCCGAAAACCTTCCGGTAATCAAATGAGGTCATCCTATATATCAATCTTCGTTTCTGGACCGTTCCAGAAACCCTCGTGACGTCCGTGATCTCATCCAGGATTCCGAACAACATTCGGTAACCAACCATATAACTTAAATACGCATAAAACAACGTCGAACCTTAAGTGTGCAGACCCTGCGGGTTCGAGAACTATGTAGACATGACCCGAGTGACTCCTCGGTCAATATCCAATAGCGGGACCTGGATGCCCATATTGGATCCCACATATTCTACGAAGATCTTATCGTTTGAACCTCAGTGCCAAGGATTCATATAATCCCGTATGTCATTCCCTTTGTCCTTCGGTATGTTACTTGCCCGAGATTCGATCGTCAGTATCCGCATACCTATTTCAATCTCGTTTACCGGCAAGTCTCTTTACTCGTTCCGTAATACAAGATCCCGCAAATTACACTAAGTCACATTGCTCGCAAGGCTTGTGTGTGATGTTGTATTACCGAGTGGGCCCCGAGATACCTCTCCGTCACACGGAGTGACAAATCCCGGTCTCGATCCATACTAACTCAACGAACACCTTCGGAGATACCTGTAGAGCATCTTTATAGTCACCCAGTTACGTTGCGACGTTTGATACACACAAAGCATTCCTCCGATGTCAGTGAGTTATATGATCTCATGGTCATAGGAACAAATACTTGACACGCCGAAAACAGTAGCAACAAAATGACACGATCAACATGCTACGTCTATTAGTTTGGGTCTAGTCCATCACATGATTCTCCTAATGATGTGATCCCGTCATCAAGTAACAACACTTGCCTATGGCCAGGAAACCTTGACCATCTTTGATCAACGAGCTAGTCAACTAGAGGCTTACTAGGGACAGTGTTTTGTCTATGTATCCACACAAGTATTGTGTTTCCAATCAATACAATTATAGCATGGATAATAAACGATTATCATGAACAAAGAAATATAATAATAACTAATTATTATTGCCTCTAGGGCATATTTCCAACAGGTAAGAGGCCTAGAAATCTTAGAGAAGTCTTTAGTGAACCTTCTATAGAAACCAGCATGACCTAGGAAACTTCGTATACGTGTGATATCTGTGGGGCAAGGCATTTTCTCAATAGCATCAACCTTAGCCTTATCAACTTCAATGCCTCTTTCAGAGATTTTGTGTCCTAAGACGATACCTTCATTAACCATAAAGTGGCACTTCTCCCAATTCAAGACGAGGTTGGTTTCTTCGCATCTCTGTAAGACTCGATCAAGGTTGCTGAGGCAATCATCAAAGGAAGACCCGTAAACGGAGAAGTCATCCATGAAAACCTCGACAATCTTTTCACAAAAGTCAGAGAATATAGCCATCATACATCTTTGGAAGGTGGCAGGTGCATTACATAAGCCAAAAGGCATACATCTATAGGCAAAGGTACCGAAAGGGCGGGTGAAAGTGGTTTTATCTTGATCAGATTGTGCAACAGGTATCTGCGAGAAACCTGAATAACCGTCTAGAAAGCAGAAGTGGGTGTGCTTTGATAGCCTTTCTAACGTTTGGTCGATGAACGGCAAAGGATAATGATCTTTCCTGGTTGCCTTGCTCAGTTTCCGGAAGTCTATCACCATTCTATAGCCGGTAATAATCCTTCGTGGGATTAGTTCATCCTTATCATTAGGAACGACGGTGATACCTCCCTTCTTAGGTACGCAATGTACTGGACTTACCCAATCACTATGAGCAACAGGATAAGTGATTCCTGCTTCCAGAAGCTTTAATATTTCTTTTCTAACGACCTCTTTCATCTTAGGATTTAATCTCCTTTGATGATCAGCAACTGGTTTAAAGTCAGGATCGGTTTTAATCTTGTGCTGACATAGAGTAGGACTAATACCCTTAAGATCATCAAGAGTATATCCAATAGCAGCGCGGTGCTTCCTCAGAGTTTTTAGTAACTTCTTATCTTCACGCTCTGAGAGGAGAGCACCAATAATGACATGATATATCTCCTTCCCATCAAGATAGGCATACTTAAGAGTATTAGGCAACTGTTTAATCTCGAACACAGGATCACCCTTTGGTGGTGGAGGATCCCCAAGCAGTTCAACAGGCAGATTATTCTTGAGAATAGGATATTGTTCTAAGACAATTTTATCTATCTCATCCCTCTACTCCATATGCATATCATTTTCATGATCAAGCAGATATTTCTCTAAGGGATCCGTAGGAGGTACGACAATAGAGGCAAGATCAGTGATTTCATCTCTACCAGACGACTCTCTTTCATGGGTTTGTCTTCCAAACTTGGAGAAGTTAAATTCATGAGACACACCCTCGAAACTTACTCTGACAGTCTGCTTAATGCAATCAATGTGAGCATTGACAGTGTTTAGAAAGGGTCTACCAAATATGATGGGACAAAAGATATCTTGTGCAGTACCAAGGACGAGGAAATCAGTAGGATACTTCGTCTTACCACACAGGACTTCTACGTCTCTCACAATTCCCAGAGGGCCGATAGTGTCTCTATTAGCTAGCGTAATAGTGACATCAATGGGTTCTAACTCAGCAGGTGCAATCTCATCTTTGATTTCATCATATAGAGAACGGGGTATTGCACTAACACTAGCTCCCATATCACATAAACCATGGTAATAGGGATCTCCTATCTTGACAGAAACAACGGGCAGGCCAACTACAGGTCCATATTTGTCTTTCGCGTGAGGTTTAGCAATTCTAGCGGAGTCTTCACAGAATTTGATAACATGCCCATCTATGTCCTCGGCTAAGAGATCTTTGATAATAGCAACACTAGGTTCATCTCTAATCTCCTCAGGGAGTGCAAGTGGTCTAATGTAACCCCTACGTATCACACTTGGAGCTTTAGAATAATCCTTTGTCCTAGCAGGGTATGGTGGTTTCTCAGTGTAAGCACAAGGAACAACAGGATCACTAAAAGCAATGACTTTCTCCTCAACTAGATTGGTTTTGGCTATGTTGCTTTCTACAGGAGGATGATATTTAAACCACTTCTCTTTGGGAAGATCAACATGAGCAGCAAAAGATTCACAAAGAGAAGCTACTATCTCAGAGTCAAGTCCATACTTAGCGCTAAAATATCTAAAAGTGTTTGTCTCAACAAAAGATTTAACGCAATCAAACTGGAAATTCATACCTGACTCCTTACCTTCCTCCAGCTCCCAGTCTTCAGAGTTGCGTTTGATTCTCTCCAATAAATTTCACTTGTGATCAATATCCTTCTTCATAAAAGAACCGGTACAAGAAGTGTCAAGCATGGTACGATCTTCATGAGAAAGCCGAGCATAAAAGTTTTGAGTGATGATTTCTCTCGAGAGCTCATGATTGGGGCATGAATATAGCATTGATTTAAGCCTCCCCCAAGCTTGAGCTATGCTTTCCTTGTCACGAGGCCAAAAGTTCTAAATAAAGTTCCGATCACGATGTACTAAATGCATAGGATAGAACTTTTGATGAAATTCCAATTTCAACCGATTGTAGCCCCATGATCCAGTATCATCACATAGCCTATAACATGTCAACGCCTTATCCTTCAAAGATAAAGGAAAGACTTTCTTCTTTACCTCATCCTCGGGCAAACCTGCAAGCTTAAATAAACCACAAACTTCATCTACATAGATCAGATGCAAGTCTGGATGTGAAGATCCATCTCTTGTGAAAGGATTAGCCAGCAGTTTCTCAAGCATACTCGAAGGAATTTCATAACAGATATTTTCAGTAGGTACCTCAGGTTGAGGAACAACTCCTCGTGCCTCCGTTCGTGGTGAAGATACCCCGAACAAACTCCTCAAAGGAACAGTTTCCATAGTGACAAGTGACAATAAATTTCAGCACAGTATATAAATGTTTCCTTACCAATTTCCACTTACCAAAGGCGCTTCATTCCCCGACAACGGCGCCAGAAAAGAGTCTTGATGACTCACAAGTATAGGGGATCAATCGTAGTCCTTTCGATAAGTAAGAGTGTCGAACCCAACGAGGAGCAGAAGGCTCTGATAAGCGGATTTTAGCAAGGTAATAATTGCAAGCACTGAAAGTAGCGGTAACAAGTGATGGTGTAGCGAGGTGAAACGTAGCAAGCGAAAAGTAACAAGTAACAAGTAGTAGCAACGGTGCAGCAAGTGGCCCAATCCCTTTTGTAGCAAGGGACTAGCCTAAACGAAGTCTTATAGGAGGAAAACGCTCCCGAGGACACACTGGAATTTCTGTCGTGCTAGTTTCATTATGTTCATATGATTCGCGTTCGTTACTTTGATAGTTTGATATGTGGGTGGATCGGCGCTTGGGTACTGCCCTTACTTGGACAAGCATCCCACTTATGATTAACGTATCTCGAAAGCATCCGCAACTACATAAGAAGAATTAAGACAAAGTCTAACCATAGCATTAAACTAGTGGATCCAAATCAGCCCCTGACGAAGCAACGCATAGACTGGGGTTTAAGCTTGTGTCACTCCAGCAACCCATCATCTAATTACTACTTCCCAATGCCTTCCTCTAGGCCCAAGTATGGTGAAGTGTTATGTAGTCGACATTCACATAACACCACTAGAGGAAAAACAACATACAACATATCAAAATACCGAACGAATATCAAATTCACATGACTATTATTAACATGACTTATCCCATGTCCTTAGGAACAAAAGTAACTACTCACAAGACATAATCATAATCATGATCATAGGTGTAATGAATAGAATCAAGGATCTGAACATAAACTCTTCCACCAAGTAATCCAACTAGCATCAACTACAAAGAGTAATCAACACTACTAGCAACCTTACAAGTACAAATCGGAGTTGCGAGACGAAGATTGGTTACAAGAGATGAACTAGGGATTGGAGAACAGATGGTGTTGATGAAGATGTTGATGAAGATGCCTCCCCTCCGACGAGAGGAGTGTTGGTGATGACGATGGCGATGATTCCCCCCTCCGGGAGGGAAGTTTCCCCGGCAGGATCATCCTGCCGGAGCTCTAGATTGGATCTGCTCAAGTTCCGCCTCGTGGCAGCGGCGAAACCACGAAAAACCTCCCTTTTGATTTTTTCCAGACCGAAACCCATCATATAGAAAAAGGGGGGAGCTAGTGGGCCGCCAGGCAGCCCACAAGCTTGCCCTGCGCCACCAGGGAGGTGGTGGCGAAGTGGGGGCTTGTTGAGCCCTGGTGGGCCCCCTCCGGTAGTTCTTTCGCCCAGTATTTTTTATATAATCTAGAAAAAATCCACGTAACTTTTCAGGGCATTTGGAGATGTGCAGAATAGTGGACTAGGATTTGCTCCTTTTCCAGTCCAGAATTCCAGCTGCCTGAATTCTCCCTCTTCAAATAAACCTTGCAAAATAAGAGAGAAAAGGCATAAATATGGTACCACAAGTAATATAATAGCCCAAAAAGAAATAAATATCAACATGAAAGCATGATGCAAAATGGACGTATCAAGGACATCTGCCATGACAAAACCACAACAGGTGGTGTTATCCCATGTTTTATTTGGTTTGAGGGATATAAATGAAGGATAAGGGTGCGACCTCGGCAGTGCGAAGGAAGGAGACGACCGGCTGGTGACAGAGGAAGAGGAGGGGCCACGGCATGGAGGAAGGATAGGAGCGACCGACGACGCGGAGGTAGGAGAGGAGCGGCCGGCGGCGCGAAGGTATGACAGAAGCGTCCGGTGGCGTGGAGCAAGGAGAGAAGCGGCCGATCGCATGGAGGAAGTAGAGGAGCGGCCGACGGTGCGGAGGAAGCAGAGGAGCGGCCGGCTACGCGGAGGGCGGAGAGGAACGGCCGGCGGTGCGGAAGGAGAGGAGCGACCGGCGGCGCGGAGGAAGGAGAGGAGCGGTCGGCGACGCGGAGGAAGGAGAGAAGCAGCCGGCGGCGCGGAGGAAGGAGAGGAGCGCCGGCCAGTGAACACAACGCGCGGGGTGGATGCCGCGACCCCCCCCCCCCCACCGTTTTGGGCGGTTGACCCCATCCCTATTTTGAGGGAATATTCTTGGCATCTGGTTGCCCCTGTCCTCCCTCGCCTCGGATCCAAACAGGTGGCATCCCTCGCATAGAAGGGATATCCCTGTCCCTCGGAGGATATCCCTCTAACCAAACGCACCCTTATTCTCACTTGCTCCGGCTCTCCTCTCTTCAACAGGGACATTTTTTCTTTGTTGTTTGGCTTTTGAATTACCGGCTCAATGATGGCCAACTTGAATTATAGCTTCTTTAGGGATGTTTCCTTCATGGCAAGCTCCCCTCTTTCTTTTCATATGTTGGAGTAGACCGTATTGCTAGGATAACAAGCAATGCGTCTATCCATTAAGCAACCAACGTGATTGGAGGCTGGCGCGTGTTTTGGCGATGTTGCATAAGACATGATTCTAAATGTCAATTTTTTCCTTTGCTCCAATGTTGTTGGAGGAGACAGGCCGTAGGGGCGGCTTGCGTGCATCTGTAGGACAGCTCGAGCGAGCAGGCGCCACACAATGTGTTGATGTAGACCGGACCACGGAGGCGACGGCTTGAGCGCGTCCATCTGGCGGCTCGTACAGGTTTATGTGGCCCCGACGTGTTGATGAAGATGTGTGAGTCAGCCGCGGTGTTTGAAACCGGGTCGATAACGCGGATGCGAGAGATGGTCGTGACATTTGTAAGCCGACGTTGATGCTTGAATGGGCTTCAACGTTGGAATCCGCTGACGGTGAGTCGGTCATGGCGTTTGTAAGCCGGCGCGGACGACGAGTCGTCCGTAGTGTTGTAAGCCGACGCAGATGACGAGTCGGCCATGACGTTGTTGCGACAAACAACCGTAATATTGTAAGTCGGTGTCGGCGCGCGAGTTGGCCACGGTGTTGTAAGCCGGCACAGACGGACGCTGGCGCATGATGATATTGACGCGAGTTGTGTATTTGTGGTCTCACTTCATGCCGCTTTTGTAACAGACAATTATCGTGCGTAAAAGAATTTACCAGCAAAACAATGGTGGTTAATGAGTTATAATATACCGATAAAATAAATAAGAAACATAGGACCTGATTTATTTAGGACCATAGATGATCCGTGTGCAATGTCCTGTGGGAATGATGGTTTGTGCGCCTGTCCGACTAACAGCTTCATGCACGGCTGGGCGTTCAACGTGACCTCTCCGTTGTTAATGTAGACCGCAGCGAGTTTTTCGCGTCTTTTTGTTTTGCATTGAGATAGCCGAGTAGAACCGGCTGAAATTTTCGTGTATGTACATCGTCGCTAAATCTTCCTCTTCTTTTTAGATCCATAGACAGGAATTGATTTTGATTCCCGGACCACATTGGATGGTTACGGTTATCGGAATCGGGGCTCCACGGACCCAAGGTTCGAACACTGGGTGCGCTCTCTCTCCTATCCTATTCTACCTCGTGGATCCATGGCGACTCTCTCATGGCATGAGCTAGGAAAATGGGCTGAAACACACAACAGTTTACCTAGGTTCGGGCCACCTCGTGATGTAAAACCCTACTCCTACTTGTGGTGGGATTACTTGAGGTGGAAGACAAGTGCAAAGGTGGGTTCTTGCCCTAGCCGGGGGATGAGGTTCAAATCCCCCTCTACGTAGGCCGGGCCTCTCCTATATATTGGCCTTGATCCTCTTCCCCCAAAAAACATTAGCAGGAAGGATTGCCACAGCAACCATTTTCCAAAGGGGACAGGATTGGAGTCCGCCCTGACAAAGGTGGTCTTCGCTTGCAAAAGCTTCTCTTCATGACGCGCTAGTGGGCTCGAGGATGACCTCCGTCCTGCTGAGCCCCTGGCTTTAGTCTCCTTGCATCGAACCAGAGTCCTTTGGAAGCTGCTTCGGGAGCATGCAAGCTATCCCAGCTTACTTAGCATGGAAGAGGAAAACCTCCCCGTACGCGCCCGCTGGCACCGCTCTTGCGCCGCGTGCACAACCTGCCTCATCCACGTGAAAGAGCTAATCATGGGACCCTACCAAGTTGCCCTCGACAGGCCCACTCTACAACGGTCTCAGGGGAAAACCTTGTGACGGACGCCCTCCCAAGACCCTTGGTGACGACCTTCGAGTGCTCGCCTCACGAGGCGAGGGCCCCCGCGAGGGTCCTTCTTGTCAGGCTCGCCGATGGGCCGAACCAGGCTTATCCCATCGCGTCATGCCCGGGGCCGCAAGCCGACTTGCCTGGGTACCCCCAGTCCCAGCGGCCCGAGAGTAGCCCCCAGACCCGTGTTGTGCATGACCCCACCCGTTTGGGGGGGTGAAGCAACGCGGGCCCCAATCGTTTGCGGGCCAGGCTCGACGCATGGCATCCAACACGACGTGGGCCCTTCCTTCTCGCAACGCTTCGGGAACCGCTCCAAGCGGACTGTAGTGGAGCTTGTGTGCAACGCCCGCCATCATTGCTCCTGATCAACGTCATCCACTCGCGTCGTCCTTCCGGTGAAGACACCCGGTTGGGGATATGAGGCGACGCAAGTCAGAACCACCCATGGGCCAATCGTGGCACGCGACGCACGGCGGGCGCACGTCGCCACTACTCCCATGATGCCTTGGGGACCGTGATCATGGCTATAAAATAGCTGCCCTGGGGCGTGCCACCACATAGCTTCTTCCTTCCTCTTCCCATTCCATAGCGACTGGAAGAGATGCTTCTGGCGACGCTGTGCGCACGGAGCCTTCAGAGCCGCGGCTGGCCCCATTGCGATGGCGCTGGGCCGCCAACGACGAGCGCTAGTGGAAAACAGGGCAATAGTCGCGGTTGGTAAGTAAACCGGGACTATTAACTTGGGAGTAAAGACCCCCCCCCCCTTCAGTCCCAGTTTGCTACGAACCGGTACTAATAACTTTCCACGTGGTTGGCTGCATGCGTGGCGTGGCCGAGATCATTAGTCCCGGTTGGTAACACCAACCAGGACTACATGCTTTGGTGATTTTGGGTTTTGACATTTATTGGTTTTTGGATTAATTATTTATTGTTTCTTTTCATTTTCTGTTTTTATTTTTATTTTTATTTAGAACATATCTTACGCTAGTACATACCATACACATTATGCATATATCATAGGATATCTCGTAGGACCAATCATATATCATAGAATCTCGAGAGGGACCATATATATGCATGCGCATATTATATAACACATATATATGTACAATTTGGTATATACAATTTCTCTTACAACTTGCGGATCAATTACATGCATGCATTAATAGGTGAAGTGGTATTCTCCTTTGGGATCTATGACCTGCTCGAGCAAAAATACCAAAATTTCCTCTTGAAGTGCTTGTATGCTTTCCGTTCGAAGGAGTTCCTCCCGCTTCTCCAATATATTTTAAAGAAGGAGACCAATATGGATATTTTATACGTGCGTATATATATTAGACCATGATATAAAAATTGTGAATACTGTTTACGTACCTCAAGAGTTTCCGGATTTTTGATCCATCGTTCAATTATAAAGCGAATGTTCTAGCAAATATAGTATGCACATAGATTATTACCCGATTGCTGTGCATGCAATGCTTTACAACAATCGAATTCAGTGAGATAATAATCAAGCATTATAATGGTACTGAAACTAGAACTAAAGAGATGCGCGGACGTAGCTAGTACTACTTAATTACCCTGGACGTTGTCCATTGCAGCTTTGGTTTCCATTCACCATGAACATTCTTGATGAACCGGCTCCAAACCCCGCCCGACAAAGAAAAAGAATAAAAAGAGTCATTGATTAATTGATATCAGGAAATAAACTAAAGAGGCTGACATAGTGTGATAATGATTGAAATTACCGGTTGAGCATGAACTTCGGGGACATGTACTCGTCCTCGTCTTTTCTTAGTGAGTCCGGTACGTGAACGGTTCCCTCGTCAACCGTAATGATTAGCAAGATCTAGAGGAATCTGCGTTATATAAGCGGGCATGCATGCATGCAACTCATCAAGCACTATACGTAAACTTAACATTGATTAGGTAAAAAAATAGAATTTATACGTAAACTTAACACTCACCTGAAGTTGTAAGGAAATAATATTTTTTCATTGTGACTTAGTATCTTCAAAAACCGGAACAAGTGATCCTCTGTATCTTTTGGGAATTCTAGTACCGCCTTGTCATAAATGCAATTTGGGTCAATGAAGCCAATGCCATATGTTCCATCTTTTTTCATTTCAAACATCTTCATTCTGCATAACACCACACACAAAAGAATATAGTGAGGATAATTAGAGGCAAATGAACGAGCAGATGAGCTAGGGACTTGAATTACAGAAAGAAATCACTTACAAACAATGGCAACTGACGATATATTTGTTGAGTGCGTCTTGATTGTATAACTGCCATAATTCTGGAAAGTCAATCCACAAATCTTTTGCAGTGAAGAAATGCTCTTCCTTGACTTTCTCCATGAGGGACGTACGCCCAAGTTTTGCTTCCTTCATGTACCAGGTATGGAGTCTGTACATTTGCGTTGATAGGTGCTTGACAAGCTCAGGCCTGACGAGAGGTTTCTTGGGTTGAAATGTCCATACTAGTTGGTTATTCCCTTCCACCGTGGGAATGATGTCCTCGTTACCTAGGAGTTGTGCAACAGTGACACCGGCCTCTCTAGCCATCTCTTTAGCAACATCAGGATTGACTTGCTCATCGGTACCCACCTTGAACGACGGGATCGATTGCACTGACTGTTCTCCCAGTCGGGGAATGGTTTTCCTGCTTCTTTTAGTAAAGAGCTTTCCCCTCCTTTGCCCTATTTGATGTGACTTGATAATAGAGCGGTCATAGTCTCATTTAGTTCTCTTCGCACGCGGCGGGTCCGAAAGATTAGCCAGAAAGCACTTGACGATTTCCAGAGGTATTATCTCCTTTGGCGGGGGCTTTCTTTTGACAAAATGGGCCCGCAATTCAGCATCCACTCTCTCGTCTCTTTCCTCCGCGGTCTTCTCGCAAGCCAACTTTGGCAGGGGAGGAGGGGTGCGTTTCTTCCTTGGCTTATTCCGCTTTCGACTCTGGTTCTTCATCAGAAAATGAAATTGCTGCCCGGTCGCGGGTTGGCGGGGTGGAGTCGGTTAACGCGGTGATGGACTCGCGCTCGGCTCCATGCCGGGGTGGGATGGAGTCGGCTGACGTGGTGGCGAACAAGTGTCGGGCTCCATGCTGGGGTGGGATGGAGTCGGCTGACGCAGTGGCGGACTAGTGCTGCGCTCTGTGTCGGGCTGGCGGGGTGGAGTCAGTTGACGTGGCGGACTTGGAGGAGGAGTCGATGGCCTTGGAAAAAAGATGCATTCCTTTCTCCATAAGTAGAGACCACACAAGACTTCTTACAGTGTCTGCTAGCCTTCACCTCCAGGAATGTCGATCTCTAGTTACTCATATCCCGGCATCACTTCATCCACCCCGACACGAGCATAGCCAGGTGGAATCGGAGTGGATGGAAGGTTGCATCAGGGGGATTTGTTAAAGCATAGCCGACTGCTCACTTCATGGATATGTTCTTGAGTTTCATGTGTAGCTCACAACTTTGCGTCTCTCTGATTTCATCCACGGGGTAGCGAGCCAACTATGCATCATCGGCAAGGACCCCCGTGGAACCCATGCTGCTTTTCGGCATCGATGGGACGGTACTATCCAATGTTGGATCTGCTGGTTGCTCTGGCAGCTGAGGCGTCCTTTGCTGGCTAAGTGTGTCGATCTTCTCCTCCTGCCACAAGAATTTCGTTCCAAATCCGCAAGCCAGTCAGCATCCTGCTTCTTCTTGGTTGCCTCCTGATTCTTCTTTCTCGAACGACTTTTGAAACAGTCGCTCTAGTCCTTACACCCCTCAATCCACGTAATAACGCCTTTGCCTCGTGTTTGTCCCGGGTGTTCAGGATTCTTGAGGGCGCATGTAAACTCGTCGTTCTCTCTCTCGGGCTGGAACACCCCCGTTCGAGCATCTTTTATTGCAGCAAGTATAGCTTGAGAGACATTTTTAAGACTTGCCTGCTCCACAAGCAACTGTGTCTTTGGGTCCAACTTTTCCACATGCCCATAAAACCAATTCCTGCACCTTTCAAGCCAAGTGGATGTTTGCAGAGTGACCCCTGCATCAATCATCTTCTGCTCGAATTCATCCCACTTAGGAATGCCACTCTTGTAGCCACCTGGCCCCAGAGAATGGTGATGCTCTTTTTTCTGAGCATTTTCCTTGTTTATCCTCGCCCCCTCCTTAGCTGTTTCTGATTGCTTGAACTGCACGAATATGTCCGAGTGATCTTTTATCTTCTTGTATTATCCAGTGAATTCTGGAATCTTGCCTTGTTTGCCGAAGCCAGCCCATAACCTTTTCTTCTAGCTGCAGAATTGGGTGGCCATCTTCTTAAGAGCAAACTTCTTGACTCTCTCACATTGTCTATGTGAGAAATGCTCTGGTAGGGTGAAATGTGTCATGAGCGTATACCAAAGCAGATTTTTTGCTCCTTCGTCCACAAAACTAACTTCTTGATCTTGCTTTGGCCTATGTCATTCTTCAATGGATATAGGGATTTGGTCCCTCACAATAACTCTGCATTGACGTACAAATTTGGATGCATTCGCTTTGGGATTAGTTGGTTATCCACCTAATGTTATCGCGTCAATGTTGTACCTTGTGCCCTCGGGCAACTTTTTGGTCGGGTCTCGTACTACCCTTCTCGTAGAAGATTTGCTCGATCCGAAGGGCTAAAAGAGGAGATTCGTTAATTAATATATATATATATATATATACAGATCAATTAATACACATCTAATGATCACCACACAACAAATATATACCTCGCCGGACTTTGATAATTCGAGAAAAAATTCTTCAGCATCATCATCTCGTTCCCCTTCGTCTGTTGGTTGTTCTTCCTCAATTCCCTCACCGGATGGGTTAAGGTATTGTGAGAAATCATCTTATTCTTCATTCTCTTCATTTCCAGAGCGTATCATGTCGTACAAGACATGCTCTTGATCATAGTCTGTGTCTCTACCGTCCATAGCTTAACTAACCGACAAAAAGATAAAACAATTTAGTATTCACTTTAGCTAGCAAGATCATCATGTATATATAATATCACTAATACATCAAATAATCCACTTAATTAATGTGTCATCTAATAATACACTTAATATTATCGAATATATAATCTCGAATACATCACTAATACATCTCTCGAATAATATCTAACTGGTCAACCTACAAAGAGTTGCCGCTGTACTGAGTCGTGGGCGGTGGGCACCCATAGAGAAGGAACCATCACCGGATCATAGATCGGGTGAGATCCCTAAAGAACCTGCTAGGTATTGGAGAACCTGGCCACCAACGCCTCCATGTAACGACGGACGTGCTCGTCCTCCTCCGTGACACGGTAACGTACCTCCTCCTCGGGGGTCGATCGCCTCGGCACTGAAAGTGGCCCACGTGACCGCCACCAAAGAAGCTCTGGGTCGACGATGGGAGACCGGTTCCTCACCAAGTTGCGTACCCCGAAAGGTAGCTCCTCCGAGTGCCAGCCCGGCGGAGCCCAGTCTCGGACATGTTGGCGCCTCTCAAGCAGGTGGTCGACACCGAGTCGACGACCAGGATGCGGGCCACGCATCGTCGATGTCGAGAACCAATTCTAAAACTATTTAAATTCCTACTATTTAATAAAATTATATAAACTTCTACAAGTATTTAAGTGCAATAATTGTACCATATGTTTGTGTTCTTATTTACAAGATGTTACCTAGAGAAGGAGCACTATCCAAGTTTCTAGAATTAATAATAAACGGACATCTTATTGTAAGGAACATGAATACTTAGATCTACTCAGTTTCTATAAAATATGGCACTACAAAATCGATTAGCAGCAAACTAACCAAGTTTACCATTAGTTTATGATTTCAGTAACAAAAGACTCATTTCTGAGCCTAGCAAGAATTAACCATTACAATTTATCAAAACCCATTAATTGTATCACCAAGTTAGTATGTACTTTGCGTCTAGTAATCTGCAACACTTCAATATTACAATCTATCGAAATCCATAACACAAACTCCACTTTTTTCTACATGGTCTAAAATCTCGTGGGTGTAATGTTGAAGTCCTGCACAATTCAACTGAGATAGCAATGGTTGTTTAAGATTTTTGAATGTTAATTAGGATTAGCTAGTAGTTTGCGGCTTGATTAAGTGAATGAATGACTATGAACGCTGGTTAAGATCACCAACATCATGACATCACAAATAATTGAGAAGAATCGGCTAGAGTACTTCGTGGGCAAAATGAATGAACGCTCGGGAACGACGAGGTGCCCGGGCGAACAGATAGGGGGAAGGAGACGACCGGTGGAGCTCACCGCGGGAGAGGAGGGCTGGGACGCAGTAGTAGCACGTCGGCGGGCAGAGGGAGGAGGCGCAAGCGGCCGACGTCGGTGGCAGCGGCGACGAGGACGGCTTCGGGGGTGGCGGCGACTCCGGTAGCCTGGCAGCGTCCCTTGTGAGCAGACCGGCCAAACGGCCACGTCGAGGGCGCGCACGGGTCGCCGGTGAAAATGGACACCCTAACGGCGTTGGGATGGAAAGGGGGGGTGGCGGCTCTGCTCTGTTTCATTGCGAAAATGATGGTCGATTGGGAAGGGGAGAAGGAAGCGGTTATATATGCCAGGGACCTTTAGTTCTGGTTGGTTCTATGAACCGGGACTGAAGGGTCTTTAGTCCCGGCTGGATCCACCAACCGGGACTAAAGGTTGGGCGCCTCGCCCACTGGCAGGGTGATGACCCACAAGTGTAGGGGATCTATCTAGTCCTTTCGATAAGTAAGAATGTCGAACCCAACGAGGAGCAGAAGGAAATGACAAGCGGTTTTCAGAAAGGTATTCTCTGGAGGCACTGAAATTATCGGTAACAAATAGTTGTGTGATAAGATAATTCGTAGCGAGTAGCAAGTAACAATATTAACAAAGGTGCAGCAAGATGGCCCAATCCCTTTTCTAGCAAGGGACAAGCCTGGACGAACTCTTATGTAGGTAAAGCCCTCCCGAGGACACATGTGAATTTCTGTCAAGCTAGTTTTAATCATGTTCATATGATTCGCGTTCGCTACTTTGATATTTTGGTATGTGGGTGGATGATACGTCCATTTTGCATCATGCTTTCATGTTGATATTTATCGCTTTATGGACTGTTATTACACTTTGTGGAACCTTACTTATGCCTTTTCTCTCTTATTTTGCAAGGTTTATTTGAAGAGGGAGAATACCGGCAGCTGGAATTCTAGACTGGAAAAGGAGCAACTCTGAGTGCTCTATTCTGCGCAACTCCAATTGCCCTGAAAATCAGCGTGGATTTTTTTTGGATTTTATAAAAAATACTGGGCGAAAGATTTGTCAGAGGGGAGCAACCAGGGGCCCACAAGTCTGGTTGTCGCGGCCTACCCCCTAGCCGCGGCAACAGGGCTTGTGGGCACCCTCGCGGCCCACTGTCAACCTCTTTTTCTATATGAAGGGTTTCATTCGGAAAAAATCAAGGTGGAGCTTTTTCGTGGTTTCTCCGCCGCCACGAGGCGGAACTTGAGCAAATCCAATCTAGAGCTCCGGCAAGACGATCCTGCCGGGGAAACTTCCATCCCGGAGGGGGAAATCGTCGCCATCGTCATCACCAACACTCCTCTCATCGGAGGGGAGGCATCTTCATCAACATCTTCATCAGCAGCATCTCCTCTCCAATCCCTAGTTCATCTCTTGTAACCAATCTCCATCTCGCGACTCCGATTGGTACTTGTAAGGTTGCTGGTAGTGTTGATTACTCTTTGAAGTTGATGCTAGTTGGATTACTTGGTGGAAGAGTTTATGTTCAGATCCTTGATGCTATTCATTACACCTCTGATCATGATTATGATTATGCTTTGTGAGTAGTTACTTTTGTTCCTGAGGACATGGGATAAGTCATGCTAATAATAGTCATGTGAATTTGGTCTTCGTTCGGTATTTTGATATGTTGTATGTTGTTTTTCCTCTAGTGGTGTTATGTGAACATCGACTACATAACACTTCACCATATTTGGGCCTAGAGGAAGGCATTGGGGAGTAGTAAGTAGATGATGGGTTGCTGGAGTAACACAAGCTTAAACCCCAGTCTATGCGTTGCTTTGTAAGGGGATGATTTGGATCCACTAGTTTAATGCTATGGTTAGATGTTGTCTTAATTCTTCTTTCATAGTTGCGGATGCTTGCGAGAGGGGTTAATCATAAGTGGGATGCTTGTCCAAGTAAGGGCAGTACCCAAGCGCCGGTCCACCCACATATCAAACTATCAAAGTAACGAAAGCGAATCATACGAACATGACGAAACTAGCATGACAGAAATCCCCGTGTGTCCTCGGGAGCATTTTCCCTCTTATAAGAATGCGTTCAGGCTTGTCCCTTGCTAAAAAAGGGATTGGGCCACTTGCTGCACCGTTGCTACTACTTGTTACTTGTTACTTTTCGCTTGCTACGTTTCACCTCACTACACCATCACTTGTTATCGCTACTTTCAGTGCTTGCAGTTATTACCTTGCTGAAAACCGTTTATCAGAGCCTTCTCCTCCTCGTTGGGTTCGACACTCTTACTTATCGAAAGGACTACGATTGATCCCCTATACTTGTGGGTCATCAAGACTCTTTTCTGGCGCCGTTGCCGGGGAGGAAGCGCCTTTGGTAAGTGGAACTTGGTAAGGAAACATTTATATACTGTGCTGAAATTTATTGTCACTTATCACTATGGAAACTGTTCCTTTGAGGAGTTTGTTCGGGGTATCTTCACCACAAACGGAAGCACGAGGAGTTGTTCCTCAACCTGAGGTACCTACTGAAAATATCTTTTATGAAATTCCCTCGGGTATGCTTGAGAAACTGCTGGCTAATCCTTTTACAGGAGATGGATCATCACATCCAGACTTGCATCTAATCTATGTAGATGAAGTTTGTGGTTTATTTAAGCTTGCAGGTTTGCCCGAGGATGAGGTAAAGAAGAAAGTATTTCCTTTATTTTTGAAGGATAAGTCGTTGACATGGTATAGGCTATGTGATGATATTGGATCATGGGACTACAATCGGTTGAAATTGGAATTTCATCAAAAGTTTTATCCTCTGCATTTAGTACATCGTGATCGGAATTATATTTATAACTTTTGGCCTCGTGACAGGGAAAGCATAGCTCAAGCTTGGGGGAGGCTTAAATCAATGCTATATTCATGCCCCAATCATGAGCTCTCGAGATAAATTATCACTCAAAACTTTTATGCTCGGCTTTCCCATGAAGATCGTACCATGCTTGATACTTCTTGTACCGGTTCTTTTATGAAGAAGGATATTGATCACAAGTGGAATTCATTGGAACGAATCAAACGTAACTCTGAAGATTGGGAGCTTGAAGAAGGTAAGGAGTCAGGTACGAATTTCTAGTTTGATTGCGTTAAATATTTTATTGAAACAAACACTTCTAGAGATTTTAGCGCTATGTATGGACTTGACTCTGAGATAGTAGCTTCTCTATGTGAATCTTTTGCTGCTCATGTTGATCTTCCCAAAGAGAAGTGGTTTAAGTATCACCCCCCTGTAGAAATCATCATAGTTAAATCCAATTTAGTTGAGGAGAAAGTCATTGCCTTTAGTGATCCTATTGTTCCTTGTGCCTACGCTGAGAAACCACCTTACCCTGCTAGGAAAAAGGATTATTCTAAAGCTCCAACTGTGATACGTAGGGGTTACACTAGACCACTTGCACCCCCTGAGGAAATTAGAGTTGAACCTCGTGTTGCTATTATCAAAGATCTCTTAGCCGAAGACATAGATGGGCATGTTATCAAATTCTGTGAGGACTCCGCTAGAATAGCTAAACCTCACGTGAAAGACAAATACGGACCTGTAGTTGGCTTGCCCGTTGTCTCTATCAAGATAGGAGATCACTGTTACCATGGTTTATGTGATATGGGTGCTAGTGTTAGTTCAATATCCCGTTCCTTTATGATGAAATCAAAGATGAGATTGCACCTGCTGAGTTAGAACCCATTGTTGTCACTATTGCGCTAGCTAATAGAGACACTATCTACCCTATGGGAATCGTGAGAGATGTAGAAGTCCTGTGTGGTAAGACGAAGTATCCTACTGATTTCCTCGTCCTTGCTACTGCACAAGATAGATTTTGTCCCATCATATTTGGTAGACCCTTTCTCAACACTGTCAATGCTCATATTGATTGCGTTAAACAGACTGTCACTCTTAGTTTCGAGGGTGTGTCTCATGAATTTAACTTCTCCAAGTTTGGAAGACAACCTCATGAAAAAGAGTCGTATGGTAGGGATGAAATCATTGCTCTTGCCTCTATTGCCGTACCTCCTACGGATCCTTTAGAGAAATATCTCCTTGAGCAGGAAAATGATATGCATATGGATGAAGGAGATGAGATAGATAAAATTGTTTTAGAACAATATCCAATTCTCAAGAATAATCTGCCTGTTGAACTGCTTGGGGATCCTCCCCCACCAAAGGGTGATCATGTGTTCGAGCTAAAACAATTACCAGATACTCTTAAGTATGCTTATCTTGATGAGAAGGAGATATATCCTGTTATTATTAGTGCTCACCTCTCGAATCACGAAGAGAAGAAGTTATTAAAAACTTTGAGGAAGCACCGTACTGCTATTGGATATACTCTTGATGATCTTAAGGGTATTAGTCCCACTCTATATCAGCACAAGATTAAAACTGATCCTAATTCTAAGCCAGTTGCTGATCATCAACGGAGATTAAATCCGAGGAAGAAAGAGGTCGTGAGAAAAGAAATATTAAAGCTTCTGGAAGCAGGAATCATTTATCCTGTAGCTCATAGTGATTGGGTAAGTCCAGTACATTGCGTACCTAAGAAGGGAGGTATCACTGTCGTTCCTAATGATAAGAATGAACTAATCCCACAGAGGATTGTTACTGGCTATAGGATGGTGATAGACTTTCGGAAACTGAACAAGGCAACCAGGAAACACCATTATCCTTTTCCGTTTATCGACCAAATGCTAGAAAGGCTATCTAAACACACACACTTCTGCTTTCTAGACGGTTATTCAGGTTTCTCGCAAATACCTGTTGCACAATCTGATCAGGAGAAAACCACTTTCACCTACCCCTTCGGTACCTTTGCTTATAGACATATGCCTTTTGGCTTATGCAATGCACCTGCCACCTTTCAAAGATGTATGATGGCAATATTCTCTGACTTTTGTGAAAAGATTGTTGAGGTTTTCATGGATGATTTCTCCGTTTACGGTTCTTCCTTTGACGATTGCATCAGCAACCTTGATCGAGTCTTACAGAGATGCAAAGATGCCAACCTCGTCTTGAACTGGGAGAAGTGCCACTTCATGGTTAATGAAGGCATCCTCTTAGGACACAAAATCTCTGAGAAAGGCATTGAAGTTGATAAGGTTAAGGTTGATGCAATTGAGAAAATGCCTTGCCCCACAGATATCAGAGGTATACAAAGTTTCCTAGGTCATGCTGGTTTCTATAGAAGGTTCATTAAAGACTTCTCTAAGATTTGTAGGCCTCTTACCAACCTCTTGCAGAAGGATGTTCCTTTTGTTTTTGATGAGGATTGTGAGGAAGCTTTTGAAATACTTAAGAGGGCCTTGATAACCGCACCTATTGTTCAACCACCTGATTGGAACTTGCCCTTCGAAATCATGTGCGACGCTAGTGATTATGTTCTTGGTGCTGTTCTAGGACAAAGAGTTGACAAGAAGTTGAATGTCATTCACTATGCTAGTAAAACTCTAGACAGTGCCCAAAGGAACTATGCCACTACGGATACGGAGTTTTTAGCAGTCGTGTTTGCATGTGAAAAGTTCAGATCTTATATAGTTGACTCCGAAGTCACTATTCACTCTGATCATGCTGCTATTAAGTATCTCATGGAAAAGAAGGACGCTAAGCCTAGGCTAATCATATGGGTTCTCCTGCTACAGGAATTTGATTTGCACGTCGTTGACCGAAAGGGTGCTCATAACCCTGTAGCAGATAACTTGTCTAGGCTAGAGAATGTCCTTGATGACCCACGACCTATTGATGACAACTTTCCTGATGAGCAATTGAATGTCATCCGCACTTCACATAGTGCACCATGGTATGCTGATTACGCAAACTAAATCGTAGCCAAATACATACCACCCAGTTTCACCTACCAGCAAAAGAAGAAATTCTTCTTTGATTTGAGACACTATTTTTGGGATGATCCTCACCTTTATAAGGAAGGAGTAGATGGTGTTATTAGACATTGTGTGCCTGAACACGAACAGGGACAGATCCTACAGAAGTGTCATTCCGAGGCTTACGGAGGACACCATGCTGGAGACAGAACTGCTCATAAGGTATTGCAATCAGGTTTCTATTGGCCCACTCTCTTCAAGGATGCCCGTAAGTTTGTCTTGTCTTGTGACGAATGCCAAAGAATAGGGAATATCAGTAAGCGTCAGGAAATGCCTATGAACTCTTCACTTGTCATTGAACCATTTGATGTCTGGGGCTTTGATTATATGGGACCTTTCCCGAGTTCCAATGGGTATACTCACATCTTAGTTGTTGTGGATTATGTCACTAAGTGGGTAGAAGCTATCCCCACTAAGAATGCTGATCACCACACCTCTATTAAGATGCTTAAAGAAGTCATTTTCCCAAGATTTGGAGTCCCTAGATATCTGATGACTCATGGCGGTTCACACTTCATTCATGGTGTTTTCCGCAAGATGCTCTCTAAGTATGATGTCAACCACAGAGTTGCATCTCCTTATCATCCTCAGTCTAGTGGTCAAGTAGAGTTGAGTAATAGGGAGATCAAATTGATCTTACAAAAGACCGTCAATAGATCTCGAAAGAATTGGTCTAGCAAACTTGATGATGCACTATGGGATTATAGGACTGCTTATAAGAATCCCATGGGCATGTCGCCGTATAAAATGGTTTACGGTAAGGCCTGTCATTTACCTCTTGAGGTGGAACACAAAGCTTATTGGGCAATCAAAGAGCTCAACTTTGATTTCAAACTTGCCGGTAAGAAGCGGTTGTTTGATATCAACTCATTAGATGAATGGAGGGCCCAGGCATATGAAAATGCCAAGTTGTTCAAGGAAAAGGTTAAGAGATGGCACGACAAAAGAATACAAAAACGGGAGTTCAATGTAGGTGATTATGTCCTGCTATACAATTATCGTTTAAGATTCTTCGCAGGCAAGCTTCTCTCTAAATGGAAAGGTCCCTACGTTGTCGAGGAAGTATATCGTTTCGGTGCCATCAAAATCAATAACACGGAAGGTAATTTTCCTAGGGTGGTAAACGGGCAAAGAATCAAGCATTATATCTCTCGTACTCCCATAAATGTTGAGACCAATATCATCAATATCATAACTCCAGAGGAGTACATAAGGGATGTTTATCAGCCTGTTTCAGACCCTGAAAACGAAGATGATGTGTTTCGGTAAGTAATTGAACTATGAAACTTTTCCAACAGGAAATTTTCTCCATTTTGGAATTTATGGAAAATTAGAAAAATGAAAAGCAGTCCGGAAAGCGCACGAGGCGGCCACAAGCTTGGTTGTCGTGGCCGACCCCCCTTGCCGCGGCAACAGGGCTTGTGGGCACCTTGTGTGCTTCCCGGACTCCGTTTTCTTGCGGAGCACTCCTTCTGGTCCAGAAAAAATCATTATATATACGCCCGAGGGTTTTGATCTCCGTATCGCGCAGTTTTCCTCTATTTTCGTTTCGAGCCTATTTCTGCTGTACATCTAGATCATCATGACTTCCCAAAAGTTCCTAAGGACAAGGTCTTCGAGAAGGTCATCAATCCTTACCTCACGGAAGTGTTGCAGCACCCCCAATCTATCAAGATGAGCGAGGGGATGTTGCACATCCGTGATGTTGAGGGGCCTAAGAAGACCGGAAGCATGGAGACGAGGCTCGAAGCAATGGAGCAACAAGTCTTCAAGTGCCAAGGGATGGTGGAGCATGGACTCAACGCCAACCACATGATGATCACGGAGTTCACCAGCAATCACAAGATGGATGCCATTGATATTGGGAAACACCTCTCCAGGCTCTATGACAGGGTTGATCAACTCCAGGGCCAGACCTATGACCTGCAGAACCAAAACGGTGAGTATGAGTATAGATTTAAATCAATACGGTTGGCTGCAGATTTGAGGATTTCGGCGACTCGTTCATCCTACCATGATGGAGCACCTATGCATTGGAAGACGAAGGATCAGACTACTTCAACAACACCACCACCATCACTACCAAGGGAAGACAACTAAAGCATTGGTATGGGCAATCCCCTTGGCTTTTGCCAAGATTGGGGAAGTTGCCCTGGTATCGTATCACCTTTATATATTTTGCTTTTACCTTTGTTTTAGTTCTTTCCTTTTCAGTTTTATTTCTTCTCTTAGTGGAATAAGTCTTTAGTGTTTAGTTTGAGTCTTTTGCCTTGTGTCTCTCCCGATGTATTCGAGCTTGCGAGCTATATAATAAAGAGTATCTTAGTCAAGGGCTTTGTTTTGTGCCGTGATCAAAAGTATGAAAAGAACGATAGCATGAAAGATCATGAGATGATCCTATGGAAAGTGATAGCTTCACATATAACAAGTATGATGATTGAAACTTGTTGAGAGTAGGCCAACATAGACCTCAGTCATTGTTGCAATTAATAAGAAGTAATAAGGAAAGAGAGGTTCACATATAAATATATCATCTTAGACACTTCCTATAATTGTGAGCACTCACCAAACTATTACATGCCCAGAAGTAGATGTTGGACAAGGAAGACAACATAATGAATTGTGTTTGCTTGGTGCCAAACAATGTTATATGATTAGAGATCCCTTAGCATGTGACGATTGCTTCCACCTCATATTAGCCAAAACTCCCGCACCAAGTAGAGATACTACTTGTGCATCCATAAACCTTCAACCCAGTTTTGCCATCAGTGTCCACCATACCTACCTATGGATTGAATAAGATCCCTCAAGTAAGTTTTCGTCGGTGCAAGCAATAAAAATTGCTCTCTAATATGTATGATCTATTAGTGTGTGGAAAATAAGCTTTGTACGAACCTGTGATGAGGAAGACATAAAAGCGACAGACTGCATAATAAAGTTCTTTATCACAGGAGGCAATATAAAGTTATGTTCCTCCGCACTAAGAGGACACGCATCCAGACCTCAAAAGCGCATGACAACCTTTGCTTCCCTCTGCGAAGGGCCTATCTTGTACCTTTACTTTTTTCCCTTCTAAGAGTCATGGTGATCTTCACCAATTCCCTATTTCGCCTTTATCTTGGCTAACGTCATATGCTTGGGAAAGATCTATATTCATATATCAACTTGGAGCTGAGTACTTATGCTTTATTATTGTTGACTTTACCCTTGAGGTAAATGGTTGGGAGGCAAACTATAAGCCCCTATCTTTCTATGTGCCCAACTGAAACTTCGATACCATGAGTACCACATGAGTTGTAACAATTGTGGTAAACAAAAGAGATGATTGAATATGTGAATTTGCTTTACAAGCTCTTATTTGACTCTTTCTGATAATATGATAAATTGCAATTGTTTCAATGACTTTAGACGGTTGTTGGCCACTTCTCGGTAAGGTTTTTGTTTCATACTTTGCTTTGTGAAGGAATTGTTACTTTCCCATAAGAATCTCTATGATGTATTGTTGTTCTATGTGTGATCATGATGCCCTCATGTCCGTATTGTGTTTTATCGATAGCTTCATCCTTAAACATGTGGACATGTTTTGGGTCTTGGTTTTCGCTTGAGGACAAGCGAGGTCTAAGCTTGGGGGAGTTGATACGTCCATTTTGCATCATGCTTTCATGTTGATATTTATCGCTTTATGGACTGTTATTACACTTTGTGGAACCTTACTTATGCCTTTTCTCTCTTATTTTGCCAGGTTTATTTGAAGAGGGAGAATACCAGTAGCTGGAATTCTGGACTGGAAAAGGAGCAAGTCTAAGTGCTCTATTCTGTGCAACTCCAATTTCCTTGAAAATCAACGTGGATTTTTTTGGATTTTATAAAAAATATTGGGCGAAAAAAGTGTCAGAGGGGAGCAACCAGGGGCCCACAAGCCTGGTTGCCGCGGCCTACCCCCCCTGGTCGTGGCAACAGGGCTTGTGGGCACCCTGGCGGCCCACTGGCCCCCTCTTTTGCATATGAAGGGTTTCGTCTGGAAAAAAATCAAGGTGGAGCTTTTTCGTGGTTTCTCCGCCACCACGAGGCGGAACTTGAGCAGATCCAATCTAGAGCTCCCGTAGGACGATCCTGCCGGGGAAACTTCCCTCCCGGAGGGGGAAATGGTCACCATCGTCATCACCAACACTCCTCTCGTCGGAGGGGAGGCATCTTCATCAGCACCATCTCCTCTCCAATCCCTAGTTCATCTCTTGTAACCAATCTCCATCTCGTGACTCCGATTGGTACTTGTAAGGTTGCTGGTAGTGTTGATTACTCTTTATAGTTGATGCTAGTTGGATTACTTGGTGGAAGAGTTTATGTTCAGATCCTTGATGCTATTCATTACACCTCTGATCATGATTATGATTATGCTTTGTGAGTAGTTACTTTTTTCCTAAGGACATGGGATAAGTCATGCTAATAATAGTCATGTGAATTTGGTATTCGTTCGGTATTTTGATATGTTGTACGTTTTTTCCTCTAGTGGTGTTATGTGAACGTCGACTACATAACACTTCACCATATTTGGGCCTAGAGGAAGGCATTGGGGAGTAGTAAGTAGATGATGGGTTGCTGGAGTGACTGTCGTGGTTTTGTCACGGCAGATGTCCTCGTGAAAGGACTTAGTACTGGAGCCATCGCACCTTGGTGGCGACTCAAAGGGGTTAAGCGGGAGAGACACGGCAATTTACCCAGGTTCGGCCCCTCGTGAGGAGGTAAAGGCCTACGTCCTGCTTTGGTTTGTATTGATGTGGTTTCGATTACAAGGAGGGCGTAACTCGCCAGACCTAGCGCTCGATGATTTCTAACCTGCCCTTTCCTCCCCTAGGACTCACCTTTATATACAGGTCGAACCCCTAGGGTTTACAAGGATACTTTCCTTCCTACAAGTCGTGACCCTTGTGATCTCTAAGTGGCCATCTTCCGAAGTTTGGAGACCTCCTAGGAATCATAAACCGTCACCCGACCTTGATCCGGCCAGGACAAGGCCCAAATAACTATTTGGCTGAATCGCCTAATTGGTAACCCGACCCAACTAGGGCGGGTTATTCACAGGTAATATCCCCAACATTAGGTCCCAAATTGACTTGAACTTCTTCTTTCATGCCAATACTTCCGCTTAGTTGAAGGCGATTCATCCCTCATTTTTCTTCATACGTCAGAAATTGTAACCCGCCATCTGGCACCGAAAATTCTTTAAGTCGCCAAACCATTTCTTGTTGGCCTCTCCTTATCCCTCGATCTTCGAGAAGACGGACACAACTCCAACGGATCTTAGTGCATCGTTATCCCAAAATTTTCGGCACGCATTTATAGCGAATCTTTTTATTCCCCGGCGGTTCCCGCTCACGGCGCCTTGATTCCAGCGCCCGCCCTGATAAATAGATGGGGGGACAGGACTAGTGCTTTCCACCTACCAGTCTCGTCAACCTCCTCCCCATCCTTGACGAACAATGGCCTTACTGGGGTTGACCTAATCCGCTGCTGGGTCGAATGGCGTATCCTCCCTCTGAGTCGCCGGGACGGTCTGATGTGCGAATTTGATGGCACCCTAGATCATCCTCAATGTTATTTCCATACGGCTTTAACTGAAAAGGACATTGTTACCATTATCAAGAAGCTGACTGGTGAGCCTGCGGGAAAATGCGGCCAAATCGGCCTCAAGCCTTTCTGCAAACTTAACCCGGCGCCCAAGGTGAACAAATCTGACCCGCCTTTGGTCTTTACTTCTTATGCTTCATTTGTATTGTGATTTTTGTAACATATGCTATTTCAGAAAGGCGATAAGTTTTGGTCCAGGAAGCCCAAAAGGCCAGCCATGAAAAATGTTAAGCCGCCTTCAAAGAAAACCAAGGGTAAGGGCAAAGCTGCTACGGCTGAGCCATCCGAAGTTGATGAATCTCAGGTCGGCGATGCACTTTCGGAGGTAAAAGTTCATCCTCTTTTACTTGCCATTCACTATTGTTAATCTTTGTATTTATATCTCCGTCTCTCTTGAAATAGAATGAAGGCAACGAAAGCCAGGAGGACTCCGTTGAGGTAATTTCTGTTTCCTCTGATTCATCTCCTTCTCCACCTAAGCCGGCCAGGCGAGTTTGTGGGAAAGTTCCCTTCTCACACCCAAATGCTTGTTTGGACGCAAATTTCCTACTGAAGAAAGCGCAACATACTTCAAATCGGAAGACCCGAAGTCATTCCGGTGATCTGGTGTCCGGCTTACCAGCAACGAACAAAAGGAAACCAAATGAGGTACTTATGAATAACAATTCTTCATGTTTCTTTGGTTCACATCTCTAACCCGCCTATATCTTTGACGTATAATTCTCGTAGGACTCTCCTCCTACATCTGGTGACTCAGTGATGTCGACACTCCCGCCAATGATTCGAGTTCCTGGGTAAGTCTTTTGATAATCTTACTTTGAATTCTGAGGGTAATAGACTTCCAGTTCCTTAATGCGCTTCTCCCTTCTTTTAGGGCACAGGCCAAGAAAAGGAAAACCAGCGGATCAACTCCCGTCACAACTTCAGAGCCCATCAAAGAATCAATGCCGACTCAGGACAACCCGGACCAAGGCGAGCCTGAAAATCAAATGGACCTTCCAGAATCACCCAAGGAAGCAATGGATGCCCCCAAGTCCCCAAGCCCATTGATGACAACAGAAGACCCGGATGCTGTAGTTATCACGGGTACCGGCTTCTCTAAGCCGGCGGCAACGGTTTTGTCAAGGCATGAGGTAAGTTTGTCATATTGTATTACTCCCATTAACCCCCAAGGGCCGGGTCATCAGTAAAAAGATGAGCCGGGTCTTGAGAAATTTAGAAAAAACTTTGCGACCAGTAACCCCCAAGGGCCGGGTCATCAGTAAAAAGATGAGCCGGGTCTTGAAAAGTTAGAAAAAACTTTGTGACCAGTAACCCCCAAGGGCCGGGTCATCAGTAAAAAAGATGAGCCAGGTCTTGAAGAATTTAGAAAAAACTTTGCGACCAGTAACCCCCAAGGGCCGGGTCATTAGTAAAAAGATGAGCCGGGTCTTGATATTGTATAATTTCATCTGAAAAGAAAAAATTATACATTAGCCCCCAAGTGTCACGGATATTGCTTGCAATAGTTCTGAGACTTGCCCTTGCTTTGTACTTTCAACAGGAAACTCTTGCTCAGACTGAATCGGCGCTTGGCGATTTAAAGAAAAACTTATCTGGTCAGCAAGACGCCCGAGCTAAGTCGGAGGAGAAATATCAATTGGCCTTGGCTGAGCTGGAAAAACTCAAAGCCGAGTTGAAAAGAGCTCAGGCTGACCAAGATGCTGCCATAAAAAGAGCAGAGAAAGCTGAAGCCAGGCTGGCCACCGTGCAACAGGAATTGTCCGGCTTGAAGCGTCATATCTCCAACATGACGCAAGCCGTCTTCGGTAAGCTTACTCAAACCTTTGATCTCTTCTTATTTTTTATAAATAATTCTTACCGTAAGTCGCTGATCATCATGACCCCTTACTCAGGTCCGAGAGCCGCCAACCTTCAAGAAGACTGCGTGCTGATGCTGAAAGCGATTTACACGCTGACAGAGCAACTGTACACCGGCAGTGTCTTGACTGTTAAAGCTATGATGGGTGCCAAAGAGCCTATTACTTCCATAAAGAAGGTGCTTGGCTGCCTATCCACACTTCCCCCTCGGATTGGCGAGCTAACTCGGTCAGCCGCCGAAAGGGTGTTCTGACTGCCCTGAGTCGCTGTTTGGCGTATGCTCCAAAGATCAACCCGGAAGAGGTAGCAGTAGGCTTTCCTTAACTTAAAGACGATAGGTCAGAATTCGTTGAAGAGGACTATCAATGTGTTGTCAAGAACTCCCGGTTGGCAGCAACCCAACTCGCAGCAAGTCTTGATTTATCAAGGTATCAGGCGGCTTATGATAGCAAAAACAAGAAGGTCAACCCGCCAACCTTTGTGTCGACCAGTTTAACTCCTCGGCGACCCAAGAACCCTTTTGACTTGGAAGCGGACCTGGCATCAATCCTGACTGATGAAGATGACTTCGCAGCTCTGGCTAAGTGCAACTGGGTACTGGGCGACTTGCAAATTAAAGTCGGCCAAAGCTCACAACAGAATGATCCTAAGGTGCGAGCAGAATAAACCTCATTGATTTGGCCTGAGAGCCATGTAATAGGTCCTTTTCATAAGTCGGTACTGTTTTTGTGATACCCTTTCAAAGGAATCTTTATATCACCCTTAAGGCGATTTGAAATATTTGACCTGCCCTTTGAGAATCCTTTATGATGCTTAATTCGCCATGGACGAAGTAATTCTGATCATTATCCTGACTTAAGCTTTGAAAATAGCATATGTGAAACCAAACAAATGATAACAAATATTTTCAATAGGCATCAGAAAGAAAGGTTAAAAACCCTCGAGGCTATGCCACGAAGAAAAGATAGCAAACAGCAATTTCGTCGGCTCATAAGGTCGCGACAGGATGGGGCGAGTCAAAAAGCTCGAACACACACCCTAAATGCAGGTTTCGTCGGCTCATAAGGTCACGACAGGATGAGGCGAGTCAAAAAGCTCGAGCACACACCCAAAATGCAGGTTTCGTCGGCTCATAAGGTCGCGACAGGATGAGGCGAGTCAGAAAGCTCGTGCACCCACCCTAAATGCAGGTTTCGTCAGCTCATAAGGTCGCGACAGGATGAGGCAAGTCAGAAAGCTCGAGCACACAACCTAAATGCAGGTTTCGTCGGCTCATAAGGTCGCGACAGGATGAGGCGAGTCAGAAAGCTCGAGCACACATCCTAAATGCAGGTTTTGTCGGCTCATAAGGTCGCGACAGGATGAGGCGAGTCAGAAAGCTCGTGCACACACCCTAAATGCAGGTTTCGTCGGCTCATAAGGTCGCGACAGGATGAGGCGAGTCAGAAAGCTCGAGCACACACCCTAAATGCAGGTTTCGTCGGCTCATAAGGTCGCGACAGGATGAGGCGAGTCAGAAAGCTCGAGCACACACCCTAAATGCAGGTTTCGTCGGCTCATAAGGTCGCGACAGGATGAGGCGAGTCAGAAAGCTCGTGCACACACCCTAAATGCAGGTTTCGTCGCCTCATAAGGTCGCGACAGGATGAGGCGAGTCAGAAAGCTCGAGCACACACCCTAAATGCAGGTTTCGTCGGCTCATAAGGTCGCGACAGGATGAGGCGAGTCAGAAAGCTCGTGCACACACCCTAAATGCAGGTTTCGTCGGCTCATAAGGTCGCGACAGGATGAGGAGAGTCAGAAAGCTCGAGCACACACCCTAAATGTAGGTTTCGTCGGCTCATAAGGTCGCGACAGGTTGAGGCGAGTCAGAACGCTCGAGCACACACCCTTAATGCAGGTTTCGTCGACTCATAAGGTCGCGACAGGATGAGGCGAGTCAGAAAGCTCGAGCACACACCCTAAATGCAGGTTTCGTCGGCTCATAAGGTCGCGACAGGATGAGGCGAGTCAGAAAGCTCGTGCACACACCCTAAATGCAGGTTTCGTCGGCTCATAAGGTCGTGATAGGATAAGGCGAGTCAGAAAGCTCGAGCACACACCCTAAATGCAGGTTTCGTCGGCTCATAAGGTCGCGACAGGATGAGGCGAGTCAGAAAGCTCGTGCACACACCCTAAATGCAGGTTTCGTCGGCTCATAAGGTCGCGACAGGATGAGGCGAGTCAGAAAGCTCGAGCACACACCTTAAATGCAGGTTTCGTCGGCTCATAAGGTCGCGACAGGATGAGGCGAGTCAGAAAGCTCGAGCACACACCCTAAATGCAGGTTTCGTCGGCTCATAAGGTCGCGACAGGATGACACAATTTCTTTTTAACGAAGCAACCCCCAAGCCAGGGAGTATTTGTAACTTTATTACTTCATAATGAAACTGAAAAACTTACAAAATGTAGAGCTTAAGAGCTCAAGTGTAATAAGGCCGCAGGTGGGCAATATTCCAGGGGCGAGTTGACTCAGCCTCCGTGGTTGGCCGGTTAGGCCGGAGATCCACCAAATAATAAGATCCAGTGCGGAGGTTCTTGCTGACGACGAACGACCCTTCCCAAGGTGGTGACAACTTGTGCATGCCTGCACGATCTTGTATCAACCGAAGAACTAAGTCGCCTTCCTGAAAGGTCCGACTTTTAACCCGGCGGTTGTGATAACGCCGCAGATCCTGCTGGTAGATAGCTAAACGGGCCGCAGCCAGGTCACGCGCCTCCTCTAAGGCGTCCAAAGAGTTTTGACGCGCCATCTCATTGTCTTGTTCCACATACGCGGCGACTCTCAATGAGTCATGTCTTATGTCAGTAGGGAGAACAGCCTCTGCTCCGTAGACCAGAAAGAAACGGGTGAAACCCGTGGATCGATTCGGGGTGGTCCGAATACTCCACAGCACTGAAGGTAGTTCTTCAACCCAACACCCTGGGGTTTTTTCCAGGGGAACCATGAGTCGGGGCTTAATCCCTCGCAACACCTCCTGATTCGCCCGCTCTGCCTGCCCATTAGATTGTGGGTGAGCGACTGCAGAAACGTCAAGTCGGATATGTTCTCGACGACAAAACTCCTGCATCGCCCCTTGGGACAAGTTAGTACCATTATCAGTAATGATACTGTGCGGATATCCAAACCGGAAAATCAACTTCCTCAAGAATTTGACCGTTGTTTCCGCATCGCAAGCTCCAACAGCTTCCGCCTCAACCCACTTGGTGAACTTGTCAACCGCCACCAGCAGATGGCTCTTTTTGTTAGAGGACATTTTAAAGGGGCCGACCATGTCCAGCCCCCAGACTGCAAAAGGCCAAGTGATGGGGATCATTCTTAATTCTTGAGCTGGCACATGAGCCTGCCGCCCATAACGCTGGCACCCTTCGCACCGACGAACTATATCTTCTGCATCTGCATGAGCCGTCAGCCAAAAGAAACCATGACGGAAAGCCTTTGATACCAAAGAACGTGACCCGGCGTGATGCCCACAGTCTCCGGAATGAATGTCATTTAAGATTATGCATCCTTCTTCGGAGGAAACACATCGCTGAAAAACTCCAGAGGCGCTCCGCTTATATAACTCGCCATTGATGATGACCATGGACTTGCTGCGCCGAACGATTTGACGAGCCAAAACCTCATTTGCCGGTAACTCGCCTCGAGCGAGATAAGCCAGATAAGGAAGAACCCAATCCAGCGTGACATGGAGAGCCGCCACAAGCTGAGACTCGGAATCTGGTATTGCTAATTCCTCCTCCGACGGTGGAGTCATGGATGGTTTATGTAAGATATCCAGAAAAACATTAGGAGGAACCGGCTTTCTCTGGGAGCCAAGTCGTGAGAGGGCGTCAGCTGCCTCGTTGAGGCGCCGATCAATATGGTCCACCTGATAACCATGAAAATGACCCGCCACATCAGACACAGCTCGCCGGTAAGCCGCCATCATGGGATCCCGAGAATCCCAGGTGCCCGAAACTTGCTGTGCCACCAAATCAGAGTCGCCAAAGCATCTGACTCGTGTTAAATTCATCTCCTTGGCGAGTCGCAAGCCGTGAAGCAGAGGTTCGTATTCCGCCGCATTGTTAGTGCACGGAAACATGAGTCGAAGAACGTAACAGAACTTATCTCCTTGAGGGGATACCAACACCACCCCAGCCCCCGAGCTTTCCAGCTGCCTAGACCCATCAAAATAAATGGTCCAATAAGTGAGATCAGGCCGTTCTTCCGGAGCCTGTAACTCCGTCCAGTCGTTGACAAAATCAACTAAGGCCTGGGACTTAATGGCTGTGCGGGGAATATAATGTATGTGATGGGGCCCAAGTTCTATTGCCCACTTGGCGATTCGCCCTGTTGCCTCCCGATTCTGGATGATGTCCCCAAGGGAGGCAGAACTAACCACCGTGATAGGGTGTTCTTGGAAATAATGCTTAAGTTTTCGACTCGCCATAGATACCCCATATACCAATTTCTGCCAATGTGGGTACCGCTGCTTGGAAAGAGTTAGCACCTCGCTGATAAAATATACCGGACGTTGCACTGGGTATTCCTTCCCTTCCTCCTTTCTCTCAACGACAACCGCCACACTTACTGCTTTGGAATTTGCCGCAATATATAGGAGCATGGGCTCCTTTTCAGTTGGGGCAGCCAGGACCGGCGGGTTAACCAATTGGCGTTTCAAGGCTTCGAGCGCCTCGTCTGCCTCATTTGTCCAAACAAACCGATCGGATTTCCTTAATAACTGATAAAGAGGGATCGCCTTCTCCCCCAGGCGACTCACAAAACGACCTAGGGCCGCAATGCAACCCGCCAGTCGTTGAACTTGATTAATGTTCGCCGGCTTTCCAAGGGATGTAACCGCTTCGATCTTGTCCGGGTTAGCTTAAATGCCGCGCTCCGATACCAGGAAACCCAGTAATTTCCCTGCAGGTACACCAAAAACACACTTGGTGGGATTTAGCTTCATCTGATATACCCGTAGATTACCGAACGTTTCTTTGAGATCCTCTAGTAGCGTCTCCCCCTGGCGGGTCTTGATCACAATGTCGTCGACATAGGCATGGACGTTGCGACCAATTTGCTTACGGAGGCAATTTTGGATGCAGCGTTGATAAGTCGCCCCCGCACTCTTGAGTCCAAAGGGCATGGACACATAACAAAAGGCCCCGAAGGGGGTTATAAAGGATGTTTTCTCTTGATCCTCCACCGCCATCTTGATTTGATGATATCCTGAATAGGCGTCCAGAAAGCACAATCGTTCGCATCCCGCCACCGAGTCAATGATTTGGTCGATGCGGGGAAGAGCGAAGGGATCTTTTGGACAAGCTCTGTTGAGGTCTGTGTAGTCGATACACATACGAAAAGTACCATTCTTCTTGAGTACCAAAACCAGGTTAGCCAACCATTTGGGGTGAAAGCCTTCCATGATGAACCCGGCGGCTAAAAGGCGGGCGACTTCTTCCCCAATCGCTTTGCGTCGCTCCTCGTTAAATCTGCGAAGGTACTGCTGAATGGGTTTGCACTTTGGGTCAACATTAAGATGGTGCTCAGCGAATTCTCTCGGCACACCAGGCATGTCAGAAGGTTTCCATGCAAAGATGTCCCGATTCTCACGGATGAATTCGATGAGCGCGCTTTCCTATTTGGGATCCAGACCCGTCCCAATGGTGAACTGCTTGGATGAATCGCCAGGCACGAAATCGATTGTCTTAGTGTCATCCGTTGGTTTGAACTTGAGGAGCGACTCAGAATCTGTAGTCGGTTTCTTCAGGGGTGACATATCCGCCGGGGCAACATTGGCCCGATGGTGTTCGAGCTCTTCCGCAGCAGAGGCGACTTCCGCATAAGCCGCGTCCCCCTCTTCACATTCCTTCGCAATCCTTCTATCTCCATCAACCGTGATGGGTCCTTTGGGACCAGGCATTTTGAGCTTGAGATAGACATAGCACGGGCGAGCCATGAAGCGGGCGTAAGCCAGCCGTCCAAACAGCGCATGGTAGGGGCTTTTCAATTTGACCACCTCGAACATCAGTGACTCCGACCTATAATTCTGCGCAGTTCCAAACGCCACTGTGAGCCTGACTCGGCCTATGGGGTAGGCCGACTTGCCTGGGAAAATTCCGTGGAAAACCGTAGTTGTAGGCATCAGGTCTTTTTCCAATAGGGTCATCCTTTGGAAAGTGTCAAAGTATAGGATATTGATGCTGCTGCCACCATCCATTAGCACTTTTGATAGGTTGTAACCCCCGACTTGGGGAGCCACGACCAACGCCAGATCGCCCGGGTTATCAACTCTCGGCGGGTGATCCTCCCTGCTCCACGTTATGGTTTGCTCAGACCAATGGAGGTATCTGGGAAGCGCCGGTTCAGATACACTATACGCCCAGTGACTCACCTTCTTCTCACGCCTGTAAGCATTAGTGATGAAAACATGATACTGCCCGTTACTTAGCTGTTTGGGGTTGCTACGAAAGCCCCCATTGTCGTCCTGACCCTGCGGAGCCCCCTGTGGGGGTGGCTGCTGGAAAACTCCTGGCGGGTTATACCGCCGCTGGTGGTGCACCGGGTATTGGCCGCCGCCTGGCTGCGGGCCTCCCTGAGCCCCCTGTTCGGGAAACCGCCGAAAGGGTTCTTTCTTTGGTTGGGTGCGGCGAATTGCTCCTGACGCTGGTCCGGGTCATCGTTTTGGCTCTTCTTGATCGCCTCTGCCCGAAACTCTCGCATCACGAAGCAATTTTCCCAAGAGTGAGTCGTCGGACCGTCTACCGTGGCGTGGTGCGGGCAAGGGCCTTTGAGTAGCTCCTCGTAGTTACGCGGCCTCTTCCCGCTGAACCCCCGATTCTTCTTCTTGCCGTTGTTTGCGTTGGTGTTGGCGACTAAGTCCGAGGGCTCCTCCTGCGGTCTCCGCTTGCCATTGGTCCCTTGATTGTGACGGTTACGCCCCTGGAACCGGGTATGATTTTTGGATGACTCGCTCTTCTTAGGCGAGTTAGCCTTACCATCCTTGCCGGGATCTTTGGTATCATCGGCCTCAGCGTATCTAGTGAGGGTGTCCATCAGTTATCCCATGTCTTGGACCTTTCGCTTGAGTCACCCCAATTTTTGCACCAAGGGTTCGTAATGGCAATTATGCTCGAGGATAAGCACAGCTTGAGCCGCCGTAATGCCATCTGACGAATGGATAATTTCTGCAACCCGTCGTGACCAATGGTGGGCCGACTCATACGGGCGCTGAACACAGTGCTGCAGATCGACGATCGTCATCGGACGTTTGCAAGTTCCTCGGAAGTTTTTGATGAAACGTTCTTTTAACTCGGCCCAGGACTGGATGGAATTGGGAGGTAAGTTTTTCAACCAAGTGCGTGTTGACCCTTCGAGCATCATCGTGAAATATCTGGCGCAAACCGCCTCGTTCACGTCGAGCATGTCCATGGCGATTTCATAACTTTCGATCCATGATGCCGGCTCGAGGTTCGGGGTATAATTAGGCACTTTCCTTGGCCCTTTGAAGTCTTTGGGCATCTTTTCGTTACGAATGGCGGGGGACAAGCATGGTACCCCAACTCGCCCTCCGCCCCCGACGAGGGGGGCCGGGGCGTCTTGGGTGTTCGGGAGATCCCGGCCCGGCGGGTTCCGTTCAGGCGGGTTGTCCTGTGGGACATGTCGTGGCCCGCTGTTTACGGCGGGCAGGGCCTCTGGCCGGCTCCTGGTGTAACTTGCCTGGGGGGTGGAATGCAATCTCTCAAGGCTATGCGAGAACTGGGCGTTTTGAACCACCGCCGTCTTCAACATCTCGATGGCGTTCCTTGCCTCTATCTCAGCAGGGGTGTTGCCGTGAATCGGAAGAGACTCCAGATGGCGAGTTGCGGCAAGCACGTTATCCACCGGGTTGGAAAAGTGGCCTTGAGGCGTCCGGAATCGGGGAATGTGATCCTCAACCGGCTGAGCCGGCGGGCGGCCCGGTCCTCCCCCCGGGGCGGCTCCCGCCCCAGGGGTTCGTGGAGTGTCGAACTGGCGGGTCGGGTTGAGACATGGGGCAGGCGACCCTGGTGTCTCCGCTGATGGACAGCGTCGGACGCGCGCTGCTGTCTCTCGAGCCGCCAGTTGTCAGTGTTTAAACGCATCCTTTCGGCCGTGATTTGAGCTTGCCGAGTCTCAATCCTGGCGGACTCCATCTTGGCGTCCCGATGAGCCTTTGCCACTGCCTCTCTGAGTTTCGCCAGCTCCGTGTTTATCTCCTCTTGGTTCTCTGGTGTGAGGGGAGTCGCCATTAGCCTTGTGATCTCCGCCGCTAAATCCACCAGGACTGCGGCCGGGCTCCTGGACGTCTCGCCGGTTCCGTCGCCTCCAGTAGGGTTTTGTGTGGGCTGAGTCGCCCCAGCCATGTAGATGGCGATCTAGCAGCGAGTTCGGTCAAGGATTTCTGGGCCCATGGCCAGCGACAAGCCCCCAAGACAATCCCCATGCAGAGAGCGGATTGAATCTGAGTCGCCCATGGATGATTCGTCATCAGAGTTGACTGGTGTAATTTCCTGAGTCGCTGAGCGTTCTGGCTCCTTCGATCCCTGCGTGAACCCCACAAAGACCGGGCGAGTCAGATTTGGCGTTATGACTTGGCGGACGTACCTGGCCGGCTCGACGATGTCGGTGGAGATGTCCGGCTCATGCGCGGATGATCCGATCATGCCGATGAAGATGTTGATCTTGCCGAAGGGGACCCTGTAACCAGATTCAATCGAATCCGCTTCAGGTCCCCATTGCTAGTTGTCGATGTAGCTTATCCCGCGGCGGCTCCGAGTCATGAGCCCCGTCGCGTAACTCCCAAACCCTGGTAGGGCTCCCTTTGGGAACTCAACTCCACCGTGCGTAGGCCCCACGGTGGGCGCCAACTATCGTGGTTTTGTCACGGCAGATGTCCTCATGAAAGAACTTAGTACTGGAGCCATCGCACCTTGGTGACGACTCAAAGGGGTTAAGCGGGAGAGACACGGCGATTTACCCAGGTTTGGCCCCTCGTGAGGAGGTAAAGGCCTACGTCCTGCTTTGGTTTGTATTGATGTGGTTTCGATTACAAGGAGGGCGTAACTCGCCAGACCTAGCGCTCGATGATTCCTAACCTGCCCTTTCCTCCCCTGGGACTTGCCTTTATATACAGGTCGAACCCCTAGGGTTTACAAGGATACTTTCCTTCCTACAAGTCGTGACCCTTGTGGTCTCTAAGTCACCATCTTCCGAAGTTTGGAGACCTCCCATGAATCATAAACTGTCACCCGACCTTGATCCGGCCAGGACAAGGCCCAAATAACTGTTTGGGTGAATCGCCTAATTGGTCACCCGGCCCAACTAGGGAGGGTTATTCACAGGTAATATCCCCAACAGTGACAGAAGCTTAAACCCCAGTCTATGCGTTGCTTCGTAAGGGGCTGATTTGGATCCACTAGTTTAATGCTATGGTTAGACATTGTCTAAATTCTTCTTTCGTAGTTGCGGATGCTTGCGAGAGGGGTTAATCATAAGTGGGATGCTTGTCCAAGTAAGGGCAGTGCCCAAGCGCCGGTCCACCCACATATCAAACTATCTTAGTAACGAACGTGAATATTACGAACATGATGAAACTAACATGACAGAAATCCCCGTGTGTCCTCGGGAGCGTTTTCCCTCTTATAAGACTTCATTCAGGCTTGTCCCTTGCTAAAAAAGGGATTGGGCCACTTGCTGCACCGTTGCTACTACTTGTTACTTGTTACATTTCGCTTGCTACGTTTCACCTCACTACACCATCACTTGTTACCGCTACTTTCAGTGCTTGCAATTATTACCTTGCTGAAAACCGTTTATCAGAGCCTTCTCCTCCTCGTTGGGTTCGACACTCTTACTTATCGAAAGGACTACGATTGATCCCCTATACTTGTGGGTCATCAGTGGACCGGTGCTTGGGTGCTGCCCTTACTTGGAAAAACATCACACTTATGATTAACCCCTCTCGCAAGCATCCGCAACTACAAAGGAAGAATTAAGACAAAGTCTAACCATAGCATTAAACTAGTGGATCCAAATCAGCCCATTACGAAGTAACGCATAAACTAGTTTTTAAGCTTCTGTCACTCTAGCAACCCATCATCTACTTATTACTTCCCAATGCCTTACTCTAGGCCCAAATAATTGTGAAGTGTCATGTAGTCGACATTCACATAACACCACTAGAGAAAAAACAACATACATCGCATCAAAATATCAAACGAATACCAAATTAACATGACTACTTATAGCAAGACTTATCCCATGTCCTCAGGAACAAAAGTGACTACTCACAAAGCATAATTATGTTCATGACCAGAGAGGTAAAGAATAGCATTAAGGATCTAAACATATGATCTTCCACCAAGTAATCCAACTAGCATGAACTACAAAGAGTAATTAACACTACTAGCAACCTTACAAGTACCAATCGGAGTCGCGAGACGGGGATTGGTTACAAGAGATGAACTAGGGTTTGGAGATGAGATGGTTCTGATGAAGATGTTGATGGTGATGAGTCCCCTCCGATGAGAGGAGTGTTGGTGATGACGATGGCGACGATTTCCCCCTCTGGGAGGGAAGTTTCCCCGGCAGGACGGCCATGCAGGAGCTCTAGATTGGTTCTGCTCAAGTTCCGCCTCGTGGGGACGGCGATTCCTCCCGAAAGCCTCTCCTCGATTTTTCTGGGACGAATACCCTCCTTATAGCAAAAGATGGGATCCGGAGGGGCATGAGGGGGCCCACAAGCCACCTAGGCGCGGCCAGGGGGTAGGTCGCGCCTTGCAGGCTTGTGGCCTCCTCGTGGCTCCCCTCCGGTACTTCTTCCGCCCAGTATTTTTTATAAAATCCAAAATAATTCCTCGTTGATTTTCACGGCTTTTGGAGTTGCGCAGAATAGGTATCTCAAACTTTCTCCCTTTTCAGACCAGAATTCCAGCTGTCGGCATTCTCCCTCTTCATGTAAACCTTATAAAATAAGAGAGAAAAGGGATAAGTATTGTACTGTGAAGTGCAATAACAGCCCATAAAGCGATAAATATCAACGTAAAAGCATGATACAAAATGGACGTATCAACTCCCCCAAGCTTAGACCTCGCTTGTCCTCAAGCGGAAGTCGAGATCAATAAATATGCCCACAAGTTTAGAGATAGAGGTGTCGATAAAACAAAATACGGACATGCAGGCATCATGATCATAATTAGAACGGCAATACCATCATAAAATCTCTTATGCTAAAGTGACAATTCCTTCACAAAGGTCAAGAACCCTATTTAGAATTAACAACCCATAGCCTTTAGTCATTGAAGCAATTGCAATTTATCATAACATCGGAAAGAGTCAAATAAGAGGTTATAAAGCAAATCCACATACTCAATCATCCTTTCGTCTTCTACAATTGCTAAAACTCAAGTGGTACTCATGAGATCAAAGTTTCAGTCAGACACAGAGAAAGATAGGGGCTTATAGTTTCGCCTCCCAACTACTTACCTCAGGGGTAATGTCAACAATAATAATTCATGAATACTTACTTCCAAGTTGTCATATGAATACAGATCTTTGCCTAGCACATGATGTTAGCCAAGATAATGGCAAAATAAGGAATTGGTGTCGATCACCATGACTCTTTTAAGGATAAAAAGTAAAGGTACAAGATAGGCCCTTCGCAGAGGGAAGCAGAGGTTGTCATGCGCTTTTGAGGTTGGGATGTGTGACCTCTTAGTGCGAAGGAACGTCACTTTATATTGCCTCCTGTGATTAAGAACTTTATTATGTAGTATGTCGCTTTTATGTCTTCCTCATTATGTTCGTACAAAGCTTATTTTCCACACACTAATAGATCATACATATTTAGGGAGCAATTTTTATTGCTTGCACCGATGAAAACTTACTTGATGGATCTTATTCACTCCATAGGTAGGTATGGTGGACTCTCATGGCAAAACTGGGTTGAAGGTTTATGAATGCACAAGTAGTATCTCTACTTAGTGCGGAAGTTTTGGCTGAGATGAGGTGGAAGCAAGCGTCACATGCTAAGGGATCTCTAGTCATATAACATTGTTCGGAACCAAGCAAACATAATTCATTATGTTGTCTTCCTTGTCCAACATCTACTTCTAAGCATGTAATAGTTTAATGAGTGTTCACAATCATAGATGGTGTCAAACATGATATATTTATATGTGCACCTATCTTTCTTTATTACTTCCTATTAATTGCAACAATGACCAAGGCCTATGTTTGTCCACCCACAACAAGTTTCAATCAACATTATTTTTATATGTGAAGCCATCACTTCCCATAAGATCATTACATGATCTTTCATGCTTTTGTTCTTTTATTATTCTTTCTTTAGATCATGGCATGAAGCAAGGCCCTTAACTAAAACACTCTTTATTATATGACTCACGAACACGATTACATTGGGGGAGACACAAAGAAAAACTCAAGCCTAGATCATACTAAGAACTTTATTCTACTAGAGAAAGATAAAACCAAAAAGGATCGAACTAAGAAAAAGGTAAAGGCAAAAGATGTGAAGGTGATACGATACCGGGGCAACTCCCCCAAGCTTGGCACAAGCCAAGAGGAGTGCCCATACCCGTGCTTAATTATCTTCCTTCGAAGGTGATGGTGGTGGAGTTGTCCTGTCTTTTGATTCCAAGAGGGCCATCAATCTTAGATTTATACTTTGGAGCTCTATGATATGTTTCTCCAGCAAAACAACTTCACGGGTGAGATAAGTATTACGAACACGAGTTATTTCACATAACCTCAAGAGTTCGATCAAGGATGGAGGTAAAAGGTGGAGGTAGGGTTGAAGAAAATCCTCTTCTTCAGCTTCTTCCTTGTTGGGCACAGATTGCCCTTCGTTTAACGCCGGATTCTCCTCCTTAGTTTTACCCTTAGTTTCTTCCATCACCCCTTCCTTGGCCTCCATGACCACCATTCTTTTTAGATCAGCATTTACTTCTTCATAGACTTGAGGGAAATCATTCTCCCCGACAGATTCCTGAGACGACATCCTTGCCCTAAATATACTGCTGAAAAAGGCTCGAAACGAAAACAGAGGATGTTTGCGTGATACGAGGGCCAAACCTTTCGGGAGAATATATAATGAATTTTTCCTGACTAGAAGGAGTACTACGCAAGAAAACGGAGTCCGGGAGGCACACGAGGTGCTCACAAGCCCCCAGGCGCGACCAAGGGGGTAGGTCGCGCCTGGCAGGCTTGTCGCCTCCTCGTGCGCTTTCCGGACTACTTTAAATTTTCCTATTTTTCTAAAAATTCAAAAACGGAGAAAAATTGCTACTGGAAAAGTTTTGGAGTCGGTTTACTTACCGAATCACATACCTCTTCATTTTTGGAGTCTGAAACAGGCTGATAAATATCCCTTATGTACTCCTCCGGAGTTATGGTATTAATAATATTGCTTTCAACATGGGAGTACCTCAGATATAATGCTTGATTCTTTGCCCATTTACAACTCTCGCAAAATTCACTTCCGTGTTGTTGATCTTTATGGCACCGGAACGATATACTTCCTCAACAATGTAAGGACCTTCCCATTTAGAGAGAAGCTTGCCTGCAAAAAATCTAAAACGAGAATTGTATAGTGATGTCAGCTATGCTAATGCACAGAAGTCCTTCCAATGGCGCCAGAAACAGGTGTGTTGACGGCACCAGGAATCCTTCAGCTACGGCTACGCCTTAAGGGACTTCCTAGGCAAGTATGCAAAGGATTTCCCTCGTGGCCTTGGAGCCTTGCGTTGGTGTTCCCTTGAAGCAGAAATGGTGATGTAGCATGGTGACGGTAAGTATTTCCCTCAGTTTGAGAACCAAGGTATCAATCCGGTGGAGGAGTATCTCAAGATCCTACACAAACACAAAAGCTTGCTCCCAACGCTATGAAGGGGTTGTCAATCCCTTATAGATTGTTTGCCAAGTGAGAACTGAAAGCAACAAAGTAACAAAGCAAAGTAAAAGCGGAGGTGTAAACGATGGATGTGAATAGACCCGGGGGCCGTAGTGTTTACTAGTGGATTCTCTCATGAAAGCAAGTAGACGGTGGGTGAACAAATTACTGTCGAGCAATTGATAGAACTGCGCAAAGTCGTGACGATATCTATGCAATGATTATATCTATAGGCATCACGTCCAAAACAAGTACACCGATACTTTCTGCATCTACTACTATTACTCCACACGTCGACCGCTATCCAGCATGCATCTAGTGTATTAAGTCCATAAGAACAGAGTAACGCCTTAAGCAAGATGACATGATGTAGAGGCATAATCTCAAACCAATGATAAACCCCCCATCTTTTTACCCTTGATGGCAACTACTTGATGTATGCCTTGCTGCCCCTACTGTCACTGGGAAAGGTCACCACATGGCAGAACCCAAAACCAAGCACTTCTCCCATTGCAAGAATCATAGATCTAGTTGGCAAACAAAACCAAAGACTCGGAGAGACTTACAAGGATATCAAATCATGCATATAAGAAATCAGCAAAGACTCAAATATATATCATAGATAATCTAATCACAAATCCACAATTCATCGGATCTCGACAAACACACCGCCAAAGAAGATTACATCGGATAGATCTTTATGAAGATCATGGAGAACTTTGTATTGAAGATCCAAGAGAGAGAAGAAGCCATCTAGCTACTAAATACGGATCCGTAGGTGTGAAGTGAACTACTCACGAGTCATTGGAGGGGCGATGATGATGATGAAGAAGCCCTCCAACTCCAAAGTCCCCTCCAGCAGGGCGCCGGGAAGGGTCTCCAGATGAGATCTCGCGGAAACGGAAGCTTGCGGCGGCGGAAAAGTATTTTCGAGGCTCCCCTGATTTTTTGCGGAATATTTGGGAATTTATAGGCCAAAGACCTAGGTCAGGGGGCGGCCAGGGAGGCCACAAGCCTGCCCACCGCCGCCTCCCCCCTGGTGGCGGAGTGGGGGCTTGTGGGCTCCCTGGAGACCACCTGGCCTAGCCCAAAGGCCCCCTGATCTTCTTCCATTCGGGAAAAAATCATTTCGGGGTTTTTCTTCCGTTTGGACTCCGCTCCAAAATCAGATATGAAAAGAGTCAAAAACATGGAAAAAAACAGGAACTGGCACTTGGCACTGAATTAATAAGTTAGTCCCGAAAAAGATATAAAAGGTACATAAAACAACCAAAGAAGACAAGATAACAGCGTGAAACCATCAAAAATTATAGATACGTTTGAGACGTATCAAGCATCCCCAAGCTTAACTCCTGCTCGTCCTCGAGTAGGTAAGTGATAAGAATGAATTTTTGATGCTTTCATATTACCTAGCATAGGTGTCCTTTGTAATTCCTCTTATGTGACGTGAATGTTCAGATCCATTAGATTCAAAACAATAGTTTGCTATTGACGTGGAAACAATAATAATTCAAGCAAACTAGCAAAGTAATCATGAACTTTCAAAATAACAAGGCCAAAAGAAAGTTATCCCTACAAAAGCATATAGTCTGGCTTTACTCTATCATCATTGCACAACGAATCATAACAAAATTCTTTTCGTGAGCAGAAAGTTTCTATCTTTTCCAGCATGACCAAACGATCATCCCCAAGACAAATCATAACGGTTTTGCTTGGCACAAACGGAAAAAAGAAACACAAAAACACAATCATAACAGAATTATGAAAATGTGGAAAACACAAAACAGAAAGAAAAATGATAGATTCGTTGGGTTGCCTCCCAACAAGTGCTTTTCTTTAACGCCCTTAGCTAGGCGAAAGGTGATGAAATCACGTATAGTCATCTTTGGTGCTCAAACCATAGGTAGCCCTCATCATAGATTCATAAGGCAATCTTATTTTCTTTCTAGGAAAGTGCTCCATGCCCTTCTTTAAAGGAAATTGAAATCTAATATTCCCTTCCTTCATATCGATGATAGCACCAATAGTCCTTAGGAAAGGTCTACCAAGAATAATGGGACATGAAGGATTTCAATCTATGTCAAGTACAATGAAATCCACGGGTACATAGTTCTTATTTGCAACAATAAGAACATCATCGATCCTCCCCATGGGTTTCTTGACAGTAGAATCCGCAAGATGCAAATTAAGAGAACACTCTTCAATCTCATGAAAACCAAGAATATCACATAAAGACTTTGGAATCGCGAAAACACTAGCACCCAAATCACACAAAGCATTGCACTCATAGTTTTTTATCTTGATTTTGATAGTAGGTTCCCACTCATCATGAAGTTTTCTAGGTATAGAGACTTCTAGTTCGAGCTTCTCTTCAAGAGATTTCATCATAGCATCTACGATACGCGTGGTAAAGGCTTTGCTTTGTCTATAAGCATGTGGAGAGTTTGCAATGGATTGCATCAAAGAAATGCATTCAAACAAGGAGCAATTATCATAATTGAATTCCTTGAAATCCAAAGTGGGAGTTTCATTACTACCCAAAATTTTGACTTCTTCTACTCCACTCTCCACACCTTTATCATAAAGATAGGTGGACTCCGAATCATTGGGGCATTTTTCAACCAAAGTGGATTCATATCCAGCCCCTCCATAAGTAGGTTTGACACGCGAAAACAAAGATTCAAGAGGAGACACACCAAGCACTTTAAGATCTTCGTGATTTGCATCACTAGAACGCACCCTTTTAAACCATTCATGTCTAGCGCGAATTTGGGCGGTTCTTTCTTTGCTCTCATTCATGGAGATACGCATAGCTTTCAAAGTTTCATCCAAGTTGACCTTGGGAGGAGCGCATCTAACTTTCAAAGCATCAATATCACAAGACATCCTATCAACGCTCTTAGCCAAATCGTCTATTTTGAGTAGTTTTTCCTCTATGGACGCATTGAAAATCTTTTGAGAGTTGATGAACTCTTTGATATTACTCTCTAGATCATAGGGTAATTTGTTGTGATTTCCATAAGTGTTGCCGTAGGAATTGCCATAATTGTTAGAGGAGTTACAAGGAAAAGGCCTAGGAACATAGTTTCCTCTAAAAGCATTTTTGTTGCCAAAATTGTTCCTACCAACAAAATTCACGTCCAAACTAGCGTTGCTACTCTCAATCAAAGAAGATAGTGGCATGTCATTAGGATCTACGGTAGTGTTTCTACTAGCAACCAAATTCATCAACTCGTCCATCTTAGCACTAAGCGAGTTAATCTCTTCTATAGCGTGCACCTTTTTGCTAGTCGGCGACCTTTCAGTGTGCCACTGAGAGTAGTTGGTCATGATATTGTCTAGGAGTTTTGTAGCGTCTCCTAACGTGATTTCCATGAACGTTCCACCTGAGGCGGAGTCCAAGATATTGCGAGAAGCGAAATTCAAGCCAGCGTAAAAGATTTGTATACTCAACCACAAACTCAAGCCATGAGTGGGACAATTTCTAATCATAAGCTTCATCCTCTCCCAAGATTGTGCAACGTGTTCATGATCAAGTTGCTTGAAATTCATGATATCATTACGTAAGGAGATGATCTTAGCCGGCGGAAAATACTTGGATATGTAAGCATCTTTGCACTTATCCCAAGAATTGATACTATTTTTAGGCAAAGAAGAAAACCAAGTTTTTGTGCGATCTCGCAACGAGAAAGGAAAAAAGTTTCAACTTAATCACGTCATTATCCACATCTATTTTCTTTTGCATATCACAAAGCTCAATGAAGGTATTGAGATGGGATGCGGCATCTTCACTAGGAAGGCCAGAGAATTGCTCTTTCATAACAAGATTCAGCAAAGCTGCGTTGATTTCATACGATTCCGCACTAGTGGCGGGAGCAATCGGAGTACTAATAAAATCATTATTATTAGTGCTCGAGAAGTCGCAAAGTCTGGTGTTTTCAGACATGATGACTTCAACAAACAAACAAGCACACAAGGAAGCAAGAGAACCGACAAAGGAAAACGGCAAGGGCAAAAGAAAATGGCGAAGGAGAAAGGCGAATGAAAACGGCAAATGTGAAGTGGGGGAGAGGAAAACGAGAGGCAACTGGAAACAAAAGTAAATGCAAGAGAAGAGTTTGTGAGACCTACTTGGATAGATCTTGACTTCTCCTCCCCGGCAACGACGCCAGAAATGCTTCTGATGTCAGCTATGCTAATGCACAAAAGTCCTTCCAATGGCGCCAGAAACACGTGTGTCGATGGCACCAGGAATCCTTCAGCTGCGGCTACGCCTTAAGGGACTTCCTAGGAAAGTATGCAAAGGATTTCCCCCGTGGCCTTGGAGCCTTGCGTTGGTGTTCCCTTAAAGCGGAAAGGGTGATGTAGTACAGTGACGGTAAGTATTTCCCTCAGTTTGAGAACCAAGGTATCAATCCGGTGGAGGAGTATCTCAAGATCCTGCACAAACACGAAAGCTTGCTCCCAACGCTATGAGGGGATTGTCCAACCCTTATAGATTGTTTGCCAAGTGAGAACTGAAAGCAACAAAGTAACAAAGCAAAGTAAAATCGAAGGTGTAAACGATGGATGTGAATGTACCCGGGGGCCGTAGTGTTTACTAGTGGCTTCTCTCATGAAAGCAAGTAGACGGTGGGTGAACAAATTACTGTCGAGCAATTGATAGAACCGCGCAAAGTCGTGACGATATCTATGCAATGATCATATCTATAGGCATCACGTCCAAAACAAGTAGACCGATACTTTATACATCTACTACTATTACTCCACACGTCGACCGCTATCCAGCATGCATCTAGTGTATTAAGTCCATAAGAACAGAGTAACGCCTTAAGCAAGATGGCATGATGTAGAGGGATAATCTCAAACCAATGATAAAAACCCCATCTTTTTACCCTTGATGGCAACTACTTGATGTGTACCTTGCTGCCCCTACGGTCATTGGGAAAGGTCACCACATGGCAGAACCCAAAACCAAGCACTTCTCCCATTGCAAGAATCATAGATCTAGTTGGCAAACAAAACCCAAGACTCGGAGAGACTTACAAGGATATCAAATCATGCATATAAGAAATCAGCAAAGACTCAAATATATATCATAGATAATCTGATCACAAATCCACAATTCATCGGATCTCGACAAACACACTGCCAAAGAAGATTAAATGGGATAGATCTCGATGAAGATCATGGAGAACTTTGTATTGAAGATCCAAGAGAGAGAAGAAGTCATCTAGCTACTAACTACGGACCCGTAGGTCTGAAGTGAACTACTCACGAGTCATTGGAGGGGCGATGATGATGATGAAGAAGCCCTCCAACTCCAAAGTCCCCTCCAGCAGGGCGCCGGGAAGGGTCTCCAGATGAGATCTCGCGGAAACGGAAGCTTGCGGCGGAGGAAAAGTATTTTCGAGGCTCCCCTGATTTTTTGCGGAATATTTGGGAATTTATAGGCCAAAGACCTAGGTCAGGGGGCAGCCAGGGAGGCCACAAGCCTGCCCACCGCCGCCTCCCCTCTGGTGGCGGAGTGGGGGCTTGTGGGCTCCCTGGAGACCACCTGGCCTTGGCCAAAGGCCCCGTGATCTTCTTCCGTTCGGGAAAAAATCATTTCGGGGTTTTTCTTCCGTTTAGACTCCCTTCCAAAATCAGATCTGAAAAGAGTCAAAAACACGGAAAAAAACAGGAACTCGCACTTGGCACTGAATTAATAAGTTAGTCCCAAAAAAGATATAAAAGGTACATAAAACAACCAAAGAAGACAAGATAACAGCGTGAAACCATCAAAAATTATAGATACGTTTGAGACGTATCATATAGCAAGACATAATCACCTACATTGAACTCACGTTTTTGTATCCTTCTATCATGCCGCCTCTTAACTTTTTCTTTAAACAACTTGGAATTTTCATATGCCTGAGTTCTCCATTCATCAAGTGAGATAATATCAAATAACCTCTTCTCACCAGCAAGTTTGAAATCAAAGTTGAGCTCTTTGATTGCCCAATAAGCCTTGTGCTCTAGCTCAAGAGGTAAATGACATGCTTTACCATAAAGCATTTTGTACGGAGACATGCCCATGGGATTCTTATAAGCATTTCTATAAGCCCACAGTGCATCATCAAGCTTCTTAGACCAATTATTTCTAGACCTATTAACAGTCTTTTGCAGAATTAGTTTAATTTCTCTATTACTAAGCTCTACTTGACCACTGGACTCAGGATGATAAGGAGATGCAATTCTATGGTTCACATCATACTTAGCAAGCGTTTTACGGAAAGCGCCATGAATAAAATGTGAACCACCAACAGACATTAAATATCTAGGGACTCCAAATCTAGGGAAAATAACTTCTTTGAGCATCCTAATAGAGGTGTTATGATCAACACTACTAGTTGGGATAGCTTCTACCCACTTAGTAACGTAATCAACGGCAACTAGAATATGAGTATACCCGTTAGACTTTGGAAAAGGTCCCATATAATCAAAACCCCAAACATCAAATGGTTCAATGAAAAGTGAATAATTCATAGGCATTTCCTGACGTTTACTGATATTACCTATTCTTTGACATTCATCACAAGACAAGACAAACTTACAGGCATCCTTGAAGAGAGTGGGCCAATAAAATCCGGATTGCAATACCTTGTGTGCAGTTCTATCTCCCGCATGGTGTCCTCCGTAAGCCTCGGAGTGAAACTTTTGTAGGATCTGTCCTTGTTCATGCTCAGGTACACAACGTCTAATAACACCATCTACTCCTTCTTTATAAAGGTGAGGATCATCCCAAAAGTAATGTCTCAAATCAAAGAAGAATTTCTTCTTTTGTTGGTACGTGAAACTAGGTGGTATATATTTGGCAACAATATAATTTGCATAATCAGCATACCAAGGTGTACTACGTGAAGCCTTGATGACATTCAATTGTTCATCAGGAAAGCTATCATCAATAGGTTGTGGGTCATCAAGAACATTCTCCAACCTAGACAGTTTATCTGCTACGGGGATCTCATCACCCTTCTTATCAACAACATGCAAATCAAATTCTTGTAGCAGGAGAACCCATCTGATAAGTCTAGGTTTAGCATCTTTCTTTTCCATGAGATACTTAATAGCAGCATGATCAGTGTGAATAGTAACCTTGGAATCAACAATATAATATCTGAACTTTTCACATGCAAACACGACTGCTAAAAATTCCTTTTCAGTAGTAGCATAGTTTCTTTGGGCACTGTCTAGTGTTTTACTAGCATAATGAATAACATTCAATTTCTTATCAACTCTTTGTCCTAGAACAACACCAACAGCATAATCACTAGCATCACACATAATTTCAAAAGGTAGGTTCCAATCAGGTGGTTGAACAATAGGTGCAGTTATCAAGGCATTCTTAAGTATTTCAAATGCTTCCTCACAATCATCGTCAAAAACAAAAGGAATATCCTTTTGCAAGAGATTGGTAAGAGGCCTAGAAATCTTAGAGAAGTCTTTAATGAACCTTCCATAGAAACCAGCATGACCAAGGAAACTTCTTATACCTTTGATGTCTGTAGGGCATGGCATTTTCTCGATCGCGTCAACTTTAGCCTTATCAACTTCAATACCTCTTTCAGAAATTTTATGTCCTAAGACGATGGCTTCAATAACCATAAAGTGGCACTTCTCCCAATTCAAGACAAGGTTGGTATCTTTACATCTCTGCAAAACTCGATCAAGGTTGCTGAGGCAATCATCAAAAGAAGACCCGTAAATGGAGAAGTCATCCATGAAAACCTCAACAATCTTTTCACAAAAGTCAAAGAATATAGCCATCATGCATCTTTGAAAGGTAGTAGGTGCATTACATAAGCCAAAAGGCATACATCTATAAGCAAAGGTACCAAAAGGGCAGGTAAAAGTGGTTTTCTCCTGATCAGATCGTGCAACTGGTTTTTGGGTGAAACCAGAATAACCATCTAGAAAGCAGAAGTGTGTGTGTTTAGACAATATTTCTAGCATTTGGTCGATAAAAGGCAAAGGGTAATGATCTTTCCTAGTGGTTTATTCAATTTCCTAAAATCAATTACCATCCTATAGCCAGTAACAATCCTCTGTGGGATCAATTCATCTTTATCATTAGGTACAAAGGTAATACCTCCCTTCTTAGGGACGCAATGCACCGGACTCACCCAATCACTGTGAGCAACATGATAGATAATACCTGCTTCCAGGAGCTTTAGTAATTCTTTTCTTACTACCTCTTTCATCTTAGGATTTAATCTCCGTTGATGATCAGCAACTCGTTTGGAATCAGGATCGGTTTTAATTTTATGCTCGCATAGAGTGGGACTAATGCCCTTAAGATCATCAAGAGTATATCCAATAGCACCACGGTGCTTCCTCAGAGTTTTCAATAATTTCTTTTCTTCATGCTCTGAAAGGCTAGCACTAATAATAACAGGATATATCTCTTTTTCATCAAGATAAGCATATTTAAGAGTATCATGTAACTGTTTAAGCTCAAACACAGGATCACCCTTTGGTGGGGGTGGATCTCCAAGTAGTTCAGCAGGCAAATTATTCTTAAGGATAGGATGTTGTTCAAAGATAACTTTATCTATCTCATTCCTTTCATCCATATGCATATCATTTTCATGCTCAAGCAAGTATTGCTCAAAAGGATCAGTAGGAGACACAACAATAGAGGCTAGCGCAATAATTTCATTCGTACTAGACGATTCTTTTTCATCAGGTTGTCTACCAAACTTGGAGAAATTGAATTCATGTGACACACCTTCAAAGCCAACAGTGACAGTTTGCTTCTCATAGTCAATGTCAGCATTGACAGTATTAAGGAAGGGTCTGCCAAATATGATGGGACAAAAGCTATCTTGTGTGGTAGCGAGAACGAGAAAATCAGCAGGATACTTGGTTTTACCACACAAGACTTCAGCATCTCTAACAATTCCCAAAGGGCAGATAGTATCTCTATTGGCAAGCTGAATAGTGACATCAATAGGTCCCATCTCGACAGGTGCAATCTCGTCTTTAATTTCATCATATAAAGATTGAGGTATTGCACTAACACTAGCACCCACGTCACATAAACCATGATAACAATGACCTCCTATCTTAACAGAAACAACAGGCGTGCCTACAACAGGCCTATGTTTGTCTCTAGCATGAGGTTTAGCAATTCTAGCAGCATCTTCACAGAAGTGAATATCATGCCCATCAACATTGTCGGACAGGAGGTCTTTGATAATAGTAATTCTAGGTTCAACTTTAATTTGCTCAGGGGGTGTAGGTGTTTTAATGTAGCCCCTACGTATCACAGTTGAAGCTTTAGCATGATCCTTTATTCTAACAGGGAAAGGTGGTTTCTCAATGTAAGCACTAGGAACAATAGGATCATTATAAGGAATGACTTTCTCTTCAACTAGATTGGGTTTAACTACATTGACTTCTATGGGAGGATGATACTTAAACCACTTCTCTTTAGGGAGATTAATATGAGCAGCAAATGATTCACATAACGAAGCTACTATCTCACAGTCAAGTCCATGTTTAGTGCTAAAATCACAAAAAGTATTTGTTTCAACGAAGGATTTAACGCAATCGAACTTGAGATTCATACTTGACTCCTTACCTTCATCAAACTCCCAATCTTCAGAGTTGCGTTTAATTCATTCCAATAAATTCCATTTGAAGTCAATGTCTCTCTTCATAAATGAACCGGTACAACAAGTGTCAAGCATGGTGCGATTATCATGAGAAAGCCGAGCATAGAAATTCTGAATAATTATTTCTCTCGAGAGCTCATGGTTGGGGCATGAATATAACATTGAATTAAGCCTCCCCCAAGCTTGAGCAATACTTTGTCTATCACGAGGCCAAAACTTATAGATATAATTCCGATCACGATGTACCAAATGCATAGGATAAAACTTTTGATGAAATTCCAATTTCAATCGGTTGTAGTTCCATGATCCAGTATCATCACATAGCCTATACCATGTCAATGCTTTATCCCTCAAATATAAGGGAAAGACCTTCTTCTTGACCTCATTCTCGGGCAAACCTGCAAGCTTAAATAAACCACAAACTTCATCTACATAGATTAGATGCATGTTGGGATGTGATGTTCCATCTCGTGTAAAAGGATTAGCCAACAGTTTCTCTAGCATACCCGAAGGAACTTCATAAAAAATATTTTCAGTAGGTGCGGTAGGTTGAGGAGCAACTCCTTGTGCTTCCGTTCGAGGTGAAGATACCCCTAACAAGCTCCTGAAAGGATTAGTTTCCATAGTGACAAGTGACAATAAATTTCAGCACACTATATAAATGTTTCCTTACCAAATTCCACTTACCAAAGGCGCTTCACTCCCCGGCAATGGCGCCAGAAAAGAGTCTTGATGACCCACAAGTGTAGGGGAGCTATCGTAGTCCTTTCGATAAGTAAGAGTGTCGAACCCAACGAGGAGCAGAAGGAAATGACAAGTGGTTTTCAGCAAGGTATTCTCTGCAGGCACTGAAATTATCGATAACAGATAGTTGTGTGATAAGATAATTCGTAGCGAGTAGCAAGTAACAATAGTAACAAAGGTGCAGCAAGATGGCCCAATCCCTTTTCTAGCAAGGGACAAGCCTGGACGAACTCTTATGTAAGGTAAAGCGCTCCCGAGGACACAGGGAATTTCTGTCAAGCTAGTTTTCATCATGTTCATATGATTCGCGTTCGCTACTTTGATATTTTGGTATGTGGGTGGACCGGTGCTTGGGTGCTGTCCTTACTTGGACAAACATCCCACTTATGATTAACCCCTCTCGCAAGCATCCGCAACTACGAAAGAAGAATTAAGACAAATTCTAACCATAGCATTAAACTAGTGGATCCAAATCAGCCCCTTAAGAAGCAACGCATAAACTAGGGTTTAAGCTTGTGTCACTCTAGCAACCCATCATCTACTTATTACTTCCCAATGCCTTCCTCTAGGCCCAAATAATGGTGAAGTGTCATGTAGTCGACGTTCACATAACACCACTAGAGGAAAGACAACATACATAGCATCGAAATATCGAACGAATACCAAATTCACATGACTACTTATAGCAAGACTTATCCCATGTCCTCGGGAACAAAAGTGACAACTCACAAAGCATAATTATGTTCATGACCAGAGAGGTAATGAATAGCATTAAGGATCTGAACATATGATCTTCCACCGAGTAATCCAACTAGCATCAACTACAAAGAGTAATTAACACTACTAGCAACCTTACAAGTACTAATCGGAGTCGTGAGACGGAGATTGGTTACAAGAGATGAACTAGGGTTTGGAAATGAGATGGTGCTGAAGCAGATGTTCATGGTGATGAGTCCCCTCCGATGAGAGGAGTGTTGGTGATGACGATGGCGATGATTTCCCCCTCCGGGAGGGAAGTTTCCCCGGCACGACGGCCGTGCAGGAGCTCTAAATTGGTTCTCCTCAACTTCCGCCTCGTGGGGGCGGCGATTCCTCCCGAAAGCCTATCCTTGATTTTTTTTTTCTGGGACGAAACCCTCCTTATAGCAAAAGATGGGACCGGAGGGGCAGCAGGGGGCCCACAGGCCACCTGGTCGCGACCAGGAGGGTAGGCCGCGCCTGGCAGGCTTGTGGCCTCCTGGTGGCTCTCTTCTCGTACTTCTTCTGCCCAGTATTTTTTATAAAATCCAAAATAATTCCTCGTTGATTTTCACAGATTTTGGAGTTGCGCAGAATAGTGTTGGAATTATGCCCTAGAGGCAATAATAAATGTATAGTTATTATTATAATTCCTTTATCAAGATAATAGTTTATTATCCATGCTATAATTGTATTGAATGAAGACTCATTTACATGTGTGGATACATAGACAAAACACCATCCCTAGCATGCCTCTAGTTGGCTAGCCAGTTGATCAATGATAGTCAGTGTCTTCTGATTATGAACAAGGTGTTGTTGCTTGATAACTGGATCACGTCATTGGGAGAATCACGTGATGGACTAGACCCAAACTAATAGACGTAGCATGTTGATCGTGTCATTTTGTTGCTACTGTTTTCTGCGTGTCAAGTATTTATTCCTATGACCATGAGATCATATAACTCACTAACACCGGAGGAATGCTTTGTGTGTATCAAACGTCGCAACGTAACTGGGTGACTATAAAGATGCTCTACAGGTATCTCCGAAGGTGTTAGTTGAGTTAGTATGGATCAAGACTGGGATTTGTCACTCCGTGTGACGGAGAGGTATCTCGGGGCCCACTCGGTAATACAACATCACACACAAGCCTTGCAAGCAATGCAACTTAGTGTAAGTTGCGGGATCTTGTATTACGGAACGAGTAAAGAGACTTGCCGGTAAACGAGATTGAAATAGGTATGCGGATACTGACGATCGAATCTCGGGCAAGTAACATACCGAAGGACAAAGGGAATGACATACGGGATTATACGAATCCTTGGCACTGAGGTTCAAACGATAAAGATCTTCGTAGAATATGTAGGATCCAATATGGGCATCCAGGTCCCGCTATTGGATATTGACCGAGGAGTCTCTCGGGTCATGTCTACATAGTTCTCGAACCCGCAGGGTCTGCACACTTAAGGTTCGACGTTGTTTTATGCGTATTTGAGTTATATGGTTGGTTACCGAATGTTGTTCGGAGTCCCGGATGAGATCACAGACGTCACGAGGGTTTCCGGAATGGTCCGGAAACGAAGATTGATATATAGGATGACCTCATTTGATTACCGGAAGGTTTTCGGAGTTACCGGGAATGTACCGGGAATGACGAATGGGTTCCGGGGGTTCACCGGAGGGGGGCAACCCACTCCGGGGAAGCCCATAGGTATTTGTGGGGGTCACACCAGCCCTTAGTGGGCTGGTGGGACAGCCCACTAAATCCTATGCGCCAAGGAACAAAAATCAAAGGAAGAAAGAAAAAAAAAGAGGAAGTGGGAAAGGGGAAGGACTCCCTCCCACCAAACCAAGTAGGACTCGGTTTGGGGGGGGAGAGTCCTCCCCCCTGGCTCGGCCGACCCCCTTGGAGTCCCTTGGACTCCAAGGCAAGGTCCCCCTCCCTCCTCCTATATATATGGAGCTTTTAGGGCAGATTTGAGACGACTTTCTCACGGCTGCCCGACCACATACCTCCATAGTTTTCCCTCTAGATCGTGTTTCTGCGGAGCTCGGGCGGAGCCCTGCTGAGACAAGATCATCACCAACCTCCGGAGCGTCGTCACGCTGCCGGAGAACTCTTCTACCTCTCCGTCTCTCTTGCTGGATCAAGAAGGCCGAGATCATCGTCGAGCTGTACGTGTGCTGAACGCGGAGGTGCCGTCCGTTCGGTACTAGATCGTGGGACTGATCGCGGGATTGTTCGCGGGGCGGATCGAGGGACGTGAGGACGTTCCACTACATCAACCGCGATCTCACATCGCTTCTGCTGTACGATCTACAAGGGTACGTAGATCACTCATCCCCTCTCGTAGATGGACATCACCATGATAGGTCTTCGTGCGCGTAGGAAAATTTTTGTTTCCCTTGCGACGTTCCCCAACAGTGGCATCATGAGCTAGGTTCATGCGTAGATGTCTTCTCGAGTAGAACACAAAAGGCTTTGTGGGCGGTGATGTGCGTTTTGCTGCCCTCCTTAGTCTTTTCTTGATTCCGCGGTATTGTTGGATTGAAGCGGCTTGGACCGACATTACTCGTACGCTTACGAGAGACTGGTTTCATCGTTACGAGTAACCCCCTTTGCTCAAAGATGACTGGCAAGTGACGGTTTCTCCAACTTTAGTTGAATCGGATTTGACCGAGGAGGTCCTTGGATGAGGTTAAATAGCAACTCATATATCTCCGTTGTGGTGTTTGCGTAAGTAAGATGCGATCCTACTAGATACCCTTGGTCACCACGTAAAACATGCAACAACAAAATTAGAGGACGTCTAACTTGTTTTTGCAGGGTATGAATGTGATGTGATATGGCCAAACAATGTGATGTGATATATTGGATGTATGAGATGATCATGTTGTAATAGAAATATCGACTTGCATGTCGATGGTACGGCAACCGGCAGGAGCCATAGGGTTGTCTTTATACTAACATATGTGCTTGCAGATGCGTTTACTATTTTGCTAGGATGTATTTTTAGTAGTGATAGCATAAGTAGCACGACAACCCCGATGGCGACACGTTGATGGAGATCATGATGATGGAGATCATGGTGTGGCGCCGGTGACAAGAAGATCGTGCCGGTGCTTTGGTGATGGAGATCAAGAAGCACGTGATGATGGCCATATCATGTCACTTATGAATTGCATGTGATGTTAATCCTTTTATGCACCTTATTTTGCTTAGAACGACGGTAGCATTATGAGGTGATCTCTCACTAAAATTTCAAGACGAAATTGTGTTCTCCCCGACTGTGCACCGTTGCTACAGTTCGTCGTTTCGAGACACCACGTGATGATCGGGTGTGATAGACTCAACGTTCACATACAACGGGTGCAAAACAGTTGCGCACGCGGAACACTCGGGTTAAGCTTGACGAGCCTAGCATGTGCAGACATGGCCTCGGAACACATGAGACCGAAAGGTCGATCATGAATCATATAGTTGATATGATTAGCATAGGGATGCTTATCACTGAAACTACTCTCGACTCACGTGATGATCGGACTTGGGATAGTGTAAGTGGATCATGAACCACTCAAATGACTAGAGAGATGTACTTTTTGAGTGGGAGTTTTAGCATATAATTTGATTAAGTTGAACTCTAATTATCTTGAACATAGTCTAAGTCCACTTTGAATATATTTGTGTTGTAGATCATGCCTCACGCAAGTGTCATCCTCAATTTTAATACGTTCCTAGAGAAAGCTAAGTTGAAAGATGATGGAAGCAACTTTGTAGACTGGGCTCATAATCTTAGGCTAATCTTACAAGCTGGAAAGAAGGATTATGTCCTTAATGCTGCGCTAGGAGATGAACCACCCGCTACGGCTGATCAGGATGTTAAGAACGCTTGGTTAGCGCGTAAGGAGGACTACTCAATAGTTCAATGTGCAGTCTTGTATGGCTTAGAGCCGGGACTTCAACGTCGCTTTGAGCGTCATGGAGCATTTGAGATGTTCCAGGAGTTGAAGTTTATCTTTCAGAAGAACGCCCGGATCGAGAGGTATGAGACCTCCGATAAATTCTATGCTTGCAAGATGGAGGAAAGCTCGTCTGTCAGTGAACATGTGCTCAAGATGTCTGGGTACTCAAACCGTCTAGCTGAACTAGGGATTGAACTCCCGCAAGAAGCTATCACTGACAGAATCCTCCAATCACTGCCGCCAAGCTATAAAGGCTTTGTGTTGAACTACAACATGCAAGGGATGAACAAGTCTCCCGGCGAGTTGTTTGCGATGCTGAAAGTCGCAGAGTCTGAACTCCGTAAAGAGCATCAAGTGTTGATGGTGAGCAAGACCACTAGTTTCAAGAGAAACGGCAAAGGCAAGAAGGGCAATTCGAAGAAGAGCGGCAAGCCTGTTGCCAATCCGCCGAAGAAACCCAAGGCTGGACCTAAGCCTGAAACAGAGTGCTTCTATTGCAAGGGTATGGGTCACTGGAAGCGCAATTGCCCCAAGTATCTGGCAGATAAGAAGGCGGGCAAAGAAAAATCAGGTATATTTGATATACATGTTATTGATGTGTACTTAACCGGCTCTCGTAGTAGTGCCTGGGTATTCGATACCGGTTCTGTTGCTCACATTTGCAACTCGAAACAGGAACTGCGAATAGACGAAGGCTGGCGAAAGACGAAGTGACGATGCGCGTAGGAAACGGTTCCAAGGTTGATGCAATCACCGTCGGCACCGTATCACTTCAACTACCATCGGGATTAGTGATGAACTTAAATCATTGTTATTTAGTGCCTGCGTTGAGCATGAACATTATATCTGGATCTTGTTTATTGCGAGACGGTTACTCTTTTAAGTCTGAGAATAATGGTTGTTCTATTTCTATGAGTAACATCTTTTATGGTCATGCACCGAATGTGAGAGGATTGTTCATATTGAATCTCGATAGCGATACACATATACATAACATTGAGACCAAAAGAGTTAGAGTAAACAATGATAGCGCCATATTTTTGTGGCACTGCCGCTTAGGTCATATTGGTGTAAAGCGCATGAAGAAACTCCATGCTGATGGACTTTTGGAGTCACTTGACTTTGATTCACTTGACACATGCGAACCATGCCTCATGGGCAAGATGACTAAAACTCCGTTCTCCGGAACAATGGAGCGTGCAAGTGACTTGTTGGAAATCATACATACCGATGTGTGTGGTCCGATGAGCGTGGAGGCACGCGGCGGATATCGTTATTTTCTCACCTTCACTGACGATTTAAGTAGATATGGTTATGTCTACTTGATGAAGCACAAGTCTGAAACATTTGAAAAGTTCAAACAATTTCAGAGTGAAGTGGAAAATCATCGTAACAAGAAGATCAAGTTCCTACGGTCTGATCGTGGGGGTGAGTATCTGAGTTTCGAGTTTGGTACTCACTTAAGACAATGTGGAATTGTTTCACAGTTAACACCGCCTGGAACACCACAGCGTAATGGTGTGTCCGAACGTCGTAATCGTACTTTGTTAGAAATGGTGCGATCTATGATGTCTCTTACTGATTTGCCATTATCGTTTTGGGGTTATGCATTAGAAACAGCTGCATTCACTTTAAATAGGGCACCATCAAAATCCGTTGAGACGACACCATACGAACTGTGGTATGGCAAAAGACCAAAGTTGTCGTTTCTTAAAGTTTGGGGATGTGATGCTTATGTCAAAAAGCTTCAGCCTGAAAAGCTGGAACCCAAAGCGGAAAAGTGCGTCTTCATAGGTTACCCAAAAGAGACAGTTGGGTACACCTTCTATCTCAAATCCGAGGGCAAAGTGTTTGTTGCTAAGAACGGAACTTTTCTCGAGAAGGAGTTTCTCTCGAGGGAATTGAGTGGGAGGAAGATAGAACTTGACGAGGTTGTCGAACCTCTCATCCCTCTGGATGGTGGCGCAGGACAAGGGGAAACTCCTGTGATTGCGACACCGGTTGAGGAGGAAGTTAATGATGATGATCATGAAACTCCAGTTCAAGTTTCTATTGAACCACGCAGGTCGACGAGATCACGCGCTGCTCCAGAGTGGTACGGTAATCCCGTCTTGACAATCATGTTGTTAGACAACAATGAACCTGCAAATTATGAAGAAGCAATGGTGGGCCCAGATTCCAACAAATGGCTAGAAGCCATGAAATCCGAGATAGGATCCATGTATGAAAACAAAGTGTGGACTTTGAGATACTGCCTGAGGGCCGCAAGGCTATTCAGAACAAATGGATCTTTAAGAAGAAGACGGACGCTGACGGTAATGTGACCGTTTATAAAGCTCGACTTGTGGCAAAGGGTTTTTCACAAGTTCCAGGAATTGACTACGATGAGACTTTCTCTCCCGTAGCGATGCTTAAGTCCGTCAGAATCATGTTAGCAATAGCTGCATTTTTCGATTATGAAATTTGGCAGATGGATGTCAAAACGGCGTTCCTTAACGGTTTCCTTAAGGAAGAGTTGTATATGATGCAACCCGAAGGTTTTGTCGATCCTAAAAATGCTGACAAGGTGTGCAAGCTCCAGCAATCCATTTATGGACTGGTGCAAGCATCTCGGAGTTGGAACAAACGCTTTGATGAGGTGATCAAAGCATTTGGGTTTATACAAGTGGTTGGAGAATCTTGTATTTACAAGAAAGTGAGTGGGAGCTCTGTGGCGTTTCTAATATTATATGTGGATGACATATTACTGATTGGAAACAACGTAGAGCTTTTGGAGAGCATAAAAGGTTACTTGAATAAAAGTTTCTCTATGAAGGACCTAGGAGAAGCTGCTTACATTCTAGGCATTAAGATCTATAGGGATAGATCAAAACGCCTGATAGGACTTTCACAAAGCACATACCTTGATAAAGTTTTGAAGAGGTTCAAAATGGAACAGTCCAAGAAAGGGTTCTTGCCAGTGTTACAAGGTACGAGATTGAGTAAGACTCAGTGCCCAGCAACTGATGAGGATAGAGAGCATATGCGCTCCGTCCCCTATGCTTCAGCCATAGGCTCTATCATGTATGCGATGCTGTGCACTAGACCGGATGTTAGCCTGGCCATAAGTATGGCAGGTAGGTTCCAGAGTAATCCAGGAGTGGATCACTGGACGGCGGTCAAGAATATCCTGAAGTACCTGAAAAGGACTAAGGAGATGTTTCTCGTGTATGGAGGTGACGAAGAGCTCGCCGTAAAAGGTTACGTCGATGCAAGCTTTGACACAGATCCGGACGACTCTAAGTCGCAAACCGGATACGTATTTATTCTTAATGGGGGTGCAGTAAGCTAGTGCAGTTCCAAGCAAAGCGTCGTAGCAGATTCTACATGTGAAGCGGAGTACATGGCTGCCTCGGAGGCGGCTAAGGAGGGTGTCTGGATGAAGCAGTTCATGACGGATCTTGGAGTGGTGCCAAGTGCACTGGATCCAATAACCTTGTTCTGTGACAACACTGGTGCCATTGCCTTAGCAAAGGAACCAAGGTTTCACAAGAAGACCAGACACATCAAACGACGCTTCAACCTCATCCGCGACTACGTCGAGGAGGAGGACGTAAATATATGCAAAGTGCACACGGATCTGAATGTAGCAGACCCGCTGACTAAACCTCTTCCACGGCCAAAACATGATCGACACCAGAACTGTATGGGTGTTAGATTTATTACAATGTAATTCACATGGTGATGTGAGGGCTAGATTATTGACTCTAGTGCAAGTGGGAGACTGTTGGAATTATGCCCTAGAGGCAATAATAAATGTATAGTTATTATTATAATTCCTGTATCAAGATAATAGTTTATTATCCATGCTATAATTGTATTGAATGAAGACTCATTTACATGTGTGGATACATAGACAAAACACCGTCCCTAGCATGCCTCTAGTTGGCTAGCCAGTTGATCAATGATAGTCAGTGTCTTCTGATTATGAACAAGGTGTTGTTGCTTGATAACTGGATCACGTCATTGGGAGAATCACGTGATGGACTAGACCCAAACTAATAGACGTAGCATGTTGATCGTGTCATTTTGTTGCTACTGTTTTCTGCGTGTCAAGTATTTATTCCTATGACCATGAGATCATATAACTCACTAACACCGGAGGAATGCTTTGTGTGTATCAAACGTCGCAACGTAACTGGGTGACTATAAAGATGCTCTACAGGTATCTCCGAAGGTGTTAGTTGAGTTAGTATGGATCAAGACTGGGATTTGTCACTCCGTGTGACGGAGAGGTATCTCGGGGCCCACTCGGTAATACAACATCACACACAAGCCTTGCAAGCAATGCAACTTAGTGTAAGTTGCGGGATCTTGTATTACGGAACGAGTAAAGAGACTTGCCGGTAAACGAGATTGAAATAGGTATGCGGATACTGACGATCGAATCTCGGGCAAGTAACATACCGAAGGACAAAGGGAATGACATACGGGATTATACGAATCCTTGGCACTGAGGTTCAAACGATAAGATCTTCGTAGAATATGTAGGATCCAATATGGGCATCCAGGTCCCGCTATTGGATATTGACCGAGGAGTCTCTCGGGTCATGTCTACATAGTTCTCGAACCCGCAGGGTCTGCACACTTAAGGTTCGACGTTGTTTTATGCGTATTTGAGTTATATGGTTGGTTACCGAATGTTGTTCGGAGTCCCGGATGAGATCACGGACGTCACGAGGGTTTCCGGAATGGTCCGGAAACGAAGATTGATATATAGGATGACCTCATTTGATTACCGGAAGGTTTTCGGAGTTACCGGGAATGTACCGGGAATGACGAATGGGTTCCGGGGGTTCACCGGAGGGGGGCAACCCACTCCGGGGAAGCCCATAGGTATTTGTGGGGGTCACACCAGCCCTTAGTGGGCTGGTGGGACAGCCCACTAAATCCTATGTGCCAAGGAACAAAAATCAAAGGAAGAAAGAAAAAAAAAGAGGAAGTGGGAAAGGGGAAGGACTCCCTCCCACCAAACCAAGTAGGACTCGGTTTGGGGGGGGAGAGTCCTCCCCCCTGGCTCGGCCGACCCCCTTGGAGTCCCTTGGACTCCAAGGCAAGGTCCCCCTCCCTCCTCCTATATATATGGAGCTTTTAGGGCAGATTTGAGACGACTTTCTCACGGCTGCCCGACCACATACCTCCATAGTTTTCCCTCTAGATCGTGTTTCTGCGGAGCTCGGGCGGAGCCCTGCTGAGACAAGATCATCACCAACCTCCGGAGCGCCGTCACGCTGCCGGAGAACTCTTCTACCTCTCCGTCTCTCTTGCTGGATCAAGAAGGCCGAGATCATCGTCGAGCTGTACGTGTGCTGAACGCGGAGGTGCCGTCCGTTCGGTACTAGATCGTGGGACTGATCGCGGGATTGTTCACGGGGCGGATCGAGGGACGTGAGGACGTTCCACTACATCAACCGCGATCTCACATCGCTTCTGCTGTACGATCTACAAGGGTACGTAGATCACTCATCCCCTCTCGTAGATGGACATCACCATGATAGGTCTTCGTGCGCGTAGGAAAATTTTTGTTTCCCTTGCGACGTTCCCCAACAAATAGGTATCTCAAACTTGCTCCCTTTTCAGACCAAAATTCCAGCTACCGGCATTCTCCCTCTTCATGTAAACCTTATAAAATAAGAGAGAAAAGGCATAAGTATTGTACCGTGAAGTGTAATAACAGCCCATAAAGCGATAAATATCAACATAAAAGCATGATGCAAAATGGACGTATCACACGGACCTTTAGTCCCGGCTGTAGCCACCATCCGGGACTAAAGGTCTATTTTTGGGTGCCCAAATTCTGCGCGGGAAGGGACCTTTAGTCCCGGTTGGTGGCTCCAACCGGGACTAAAGGTCAATTTTCTCTTTTTATTGTTTTTTGTTTTTCTAAACATGATAGTTTCTGTTTTTAAATTTGAAATAAATGTTAGACTATTTATAGTTTTTGAATAAATCTTTTTGGTTTAGTTCAAAAAAACAACAAAATTTTTATTAGTGCTAGTAATTTTCAAATTTACATAGTTTAAATTTGATTTTTTTGAAATTTATGTGAATCACTAGTTTGTGAATAACTTTACTTTAAAAATAGATTTTTTAGTCATTCTTTTTTTATGATGTTTAATACTAGTATGTTTTATAATTATATTAAATTTGGTAATTTTTAGGTTATTAAAAAAAATGAAATGCCTTTGTAAGATATGAGTATTCGTCCGGAACCATGATACTTCGAAAGAGATAGTCCAGTTTGTACACGAAGTGCATCCTGTTTTTGCCGTAACCCTCCCAACTATTTAACACATGCCATGTGGGTGAAATTATGATACCATGCCAAGTTTCAGCCTTTTCAGAGTTCATTTGTAGCGGTTTTCAATTTATGGGTCCTTTAGCTCAAATAAATCATTCAATGCATGGAAAATAACAAATGAGGTGAGAAAGGGTTGAAAATTTATGAGGTGGCTTTGAATGATGCATATTGAGGGCACAAAAAGTCTAGAGTTGAAATAATATTTAAAAAATGAAATGCCTTTGTAAGAGATGAGTGTTTGTCTAGAACCGTGATACTTCCGAAGAGATAGTCCAGTTTGTACACGAAGTGCATCCTGTTTTTGCCGTTACCCTCCCAACTTTTTAACATATGCCATGTGGGTGAAATAATGATGCCATGCCAAGTTTCATCCTTTTTAGAGTTCATTTGTAGCATTTTTCAATTTAATGGTCATTTAGCTCAAATAAATAATTTAATGCATAGAAAATAGCAAATGAGGTGAGAAAGGGTTGAAAAATTATGAGGTGGCTTTGAATGATGCATATTGAGGGCACAAAAAGTCTGGAGTTGAAATAATATTTAAAAAATGAAATGCCTTTGTAAGAGATGAGTATTCGTCCGGAACCATGATACTTCGGAAGAGATAGTCCAGTTTGTACACGAAGTGCATCCTGTTTTTTCCGTAACCCTCCCACCTTTTTCGCACATGCCATGTGGGTGAAATGATGATACCATGCCAAGTTTCAACCTTTTCAAAGTTCATTTGTAGCGCTTTTCAATTTAGTGGTCATTTAGCTCAAATAAATCATTTAATGCATGGAAAATAGCGAATGAGGTGAGAAAGGGTTGAAAATTTATGAGGTGGCTTTGAATGATGCATATTGAGGGCACAAAAAGTCTCGAGTTGAAATAAGATTAAAAAATGAAATGCCTTTGTAAGAGATGAGTATTCGTACGGAACCCTAATACTTCGAAAGGGATAGCCCAGTTAGCTAAATAATGTTTCTTCGCGATTCAAATGCCAAAACACACACATATGTACCCGGAAACTCACTAAGAAGAAACTGATGAGAGTGAAAGCCGGTCACATCCGAGATTCGGATGTTGGGGTATAAAAATTTTCTTCGCGTGTGTCCCTTTGCACCGTAACCATGGTCAATCTTCATCATTTAGTAGGATGCTTGGGTCAGTCTTCACTCCCACGATGTTTCTTTTCCTCCACTCCCACGATGTTTCTTGTGGCATGCATGTCTTGTCCTCCACTCCCACGATGTTTCTTTTCCTTGAAATAACTATGTGGCGCTTTGGCTAATCGTATGATGTATTCGCTTCCTTACCTTTTGTTTTTCTCGGCTTGGTAGACATGTCATTCACATAGAAAACCCACGCCACATCATTGGCTAGGACGAATGGTTCATCTGTGTATCCAAGATTGTTGAGATCCACTATTGTCATTCCGTACCGCGGGTCTTCCTTTACCCCGCCTCCTTTCAGATTAACCCATTTGCACCAAAACAAAGGAACCTTCAAATTGTTTCCATAGTCAAGTTCCCATATCTCCTCTATGTAACCATAATATGTGTCTTTTCGCCTATTGTTAGTGTTTGCTGCATCAAAGCGGACACCACTGTTTTGGTTGATGCTCTTTTTATCTTGGGCGATCGTGTAAAATGTATTCCCATTTATCTTGTACCCTTTGAAAGTCGATATAGTTGAAGATGGTGAATTGGCCAGCAAGTACAAGTCATCTCCAACTTCAGGGTCATGCATGAGACGTGTTTGCAACCAACCAACAAATGATGACATGTGTATGCGTTTGATCCAGGGATCAGACTACTCCGGGTTCTTGGAGCGTACAATATCCATATGTTCCTCAATATACGGAGCCACCATGGTGGAATTTTGTAGAACTGTGTAGTGTGCTTCCGCCCAAGAATGCCCGTCCTTACATATTACCGAATCCTTTCCTAGCGTGCCTTTTCCACCTAGTCTTCCCTCATGCCTCAATTCAGGAAGACCAATCGACTTAGTATCAGGAATAAAGTCAACACAAAACTCAATGACCTCCTCTGTTTCATGGCCCTTGGAGATGTTTCCTTCTGGCCTAGCACGATTGTGAACATATTTCTTTAAGACTCCCATGAACCTCTCGAAGGGGGACATATTGTGTCGAAATACAGGGCCCAGAATGACAATCTCTTCAACTAGGTGAACTAGGATGTGTGTCATGATATTGAAGAAGGATGGTAGGAACACCAACTCAAAACTGACAATAAATTGCAGCAAATCATTCTGTAACCTTGGTAGGATTTCTGGATCGATTACTTTATGAGAGATTGCATTGAGGAATGCACATAGCTTCACAATGGATGATCGGACATTTTCCGGTAGAAGCCCCCTCAATGCAACCGGAAGCAATTGCTTCATAATCACGTGGTGGTCGTGAGACTTTAGGTTCTGGAATTTTTTCTCTGCCATATTTATTGTTTTCTTTATATTCGACGAATAGCCAGACGGGACCTTCATACTGAGCAGGCATTAAAGAAGATTTCCTTCTCTTCTTTGGTAAGAGCGTAGCTTGCAGGACCTTCATACTGCTTTGGATGCATGCCATCTTTTTCGTGCATACGTTGCTGGTCCTCCCATGCCTCCGGTGTATATTTTGTCTTCCCATACACGCCCAAGAAGCCTAGAAGGTTCACACAAATATTCTTCGTCACATGCAACACGTCTATTAAAGAGCGGACCTCTAGGACTTTCCAATAAGGTAGGTCTCAAAATATAGATTTCTTCTTCCACATGGGTGCGTGTCCGTCAACATCATTCGGAACCGATTGTCCGCGAGGACCCTTTCCAAAAATTACTTTTAAATCCTTGACCATATGAACTATATGATCGCCAGTACAGTGGTCAGACTTCTTCCAGTGATCTGCCTCACCTTTGAAATGCTTGCCTTCTTTTCTTAAGAGATGCTTGATCGGAAGAAATCGACGATGTCCTAGGTACACATTCTTCTTACATTTATCAAAGTATATACTTTCGGTATTGTCTAAACAGTGTGTGCATGCGTGGTATCCCTTGTTTGTCTATCCTGAAAGGTTACTAAGAGGAGGCCAATCATTGATGGTTACAAACAACAACACTCGTAGGTCAAATTCCTGCTGTTTGTGCTCATCCCACACACGTACACCTTTGATATCCCATAGCTGTAAAAGATCTTTAACTAATGGCCTCAGGTACACATCAATGTCGTTGCCGGGTTGCTTGGGGCCTTGGATGAGCACTGGCATCATAATGAAGTTCCGCTTCATGCACAACCAAGGAGGAAGGTTATAGATACATAGAGTCACAGGCCAGGTGCTATGATTGCTGCTCTGTTCCCCAAAAGGATTAATGCTATCTGCACTTAAATCAAACCAACAGTTCCTTGGGTCATCTGCAAAGTCCGGTCACTCTCTCTCGATTTTCCTCCACTTCGACCCATCTGCGGGTACTCTCAACTTCCCGTCTTTCTTACGCTCGTCTTTGTGCCATCGCATCAACTTGTCATGCTCTTTGTTTTAGAACAAACGTTTTAGCCATGGTATTATAGGAGCATACCAAATCACCTTGGCAGGAATCCTCTCCCTGGGGCGCTGGACATCAACATCCTCACCAGGGTCATCGTGGCCGATCTTATAGCGCTCGGCACCGCGTACCGGGCATGCATTCAAATTCTCGTACTCCTCACCGCGGTACAGGATGCAGTCATTAGCGCATGCATGTATCTACTGTACCTCTAACCCTAGTGGGTAGATAGTCTTCTTTGCTTCGAACGTACTGTCAGCCAATTCGTTGTCCTTTGGAAGCATCTTCTTTAACAATTTAAGCAAATTTTCAAAATCCTTGCCACATATACCATTCTCTGCCTTCCATTGCAGCAATTCCAGTGTGGTACCCAGCTTCTTCTTGTCATCTTCGCAATTTGGATACAACAATTTCTTGTGATCCTCTAACAAGCGCTGCAACTTCAACTTCTCCTTTTCACTTGTGCAGTTTCTCTTTGCATCAGCAATGGCCCGACCAAGATCATCAGCGGGCTCATCTGGTGCCTCTACTTCAGCTTCTTCCCCCATTGTAGTATCATCATACTCAGGGAACGAAGGATAGCCGTCATCATCATATTCTTCATTCTCTTCCATTAGAACCCCTCTTTCTCCGTGCTTGGTCCAACAGTTATAGTCGGGCATGAAACCGGACGTAAACAGGTGGACGTGAATGACTCTTGACTTAGAGTAAGTTTTGTCATTCTTACAGGCAACACATGGACAACACATAAAACCATCCACTGGTTTGCCTCAGCCGTACGCACAAAACTCTGCAAGAAATTAATGAACTGGGGAGAGCGTCGGTCATCGTACATCCATTGCCGGTTCATCTTCATTAAACAAGATCGAAAATACTAAATTAATACAAGTCCACACATATGGTTCATACACACTTATTCTCATAAAACAACATAGAATAGTTTCTAGCTAAAGCATTTAAATGCAAAAAAAACAAATGCGACCAAGATCGCAACTAAGGTAACAATTGATCCAACAAGATAGTGATACCAAGCCTCTTTATTAAGGGCATATTTTCTAATCCTTCTAATCTTCAAGCGCATTGCATCCATCTTGATCTTGTGATCATCGACGACATCGGCAACGTACAACTCCAATATCATCTCCTCTTCTTCAACTCTTTTCAATTTTCCTTTCAAATCCTTGTTTTCTTTTTCAACTAAATTTAACTTCTCGACAATAGGGTCTGTTGGAATTTCCGGTTCAACTACCTCCTAGATAAAAATATCTATGTCAACTTCATGGGCATATTTTTCATAAACACGAAATGCAACAAATAGTTAAAAAAGAGAATATACCACATGTGAATCGTAAACCGGACGAGGGTCGATGGGCACAGGTATCAAAACCATGGCACTATGTATAACAAACAAGCATACAAGTAATAAAATTATACAAGTAACTATCTAAATCATACAAATAAGATCTTTTTTTGTAAAAAGGATAAGAACAAGGGGCTCACCAAGGCGGTGCCGACGGTGATGGGGTGGTGCGGGCGATCGACGGTGCTTAGGACGGGGACGACACTAAGTAAACCACACCTACACATATGCAAACTAGCAAGTTAATTTGAGCTCAAATTGCATATAAATCAAATAAACTACCTCATAATTACTCCCAAACTAAAATCCACAAATCACTATACTTATAGAGCATTGCACGAGCCGATCTAGCAATTAGAGATGAAAGGACAAAGTTTCTAACCTTTGTGAACACTTGGAGAGATGGGGTGCCTCAAGCCTTGACAAATCTTGGCAAAAAATGGAGGTTGAGCTCGAGCCAAGGGGGAGAACAGAGAGGGGAATGGAGAAAGGAGAGCAATGTGCTCGGGCTGGACGAAGGGGTTTATATAGGAAAATCTTTAGTCCTGGTTTGTATCACAAACCGGGGCTAAAGGTCTACCTATAGTGACACAAACCGAGACTAAAGGGGCTAGTGGGGGCCCCAGCCTGACACTAGACTGCCACCAACACTTTAGTCCCGGTTTGTATCACAAACCGGGACTACAGGTACAAATTGAACTGGGACTAATGATTCCCATGCCCACCGACCGCTCCTAGCCGCTGGAACCGGGACTAATGGTCACACTAGTCCCGGTTCAGAGTCAAACCGGGACTAAAGGGTCAAACGAAAGACATGTTTTCTACTAGTGGAGTAAGTACACTGTTGATGTTGCTTCTTCTCGTGTGTCTTGCTTGGCCTCATGAATCCTGATCGCTGGACCTTTCAGGGCGTATGCACCCTAGAGGTGCCGCATAGGCCCGCTGGGGGCGTCCTCTCACACTCCACCTTCCGAGGAGGCCTCCTCCTCAGCCCGCCCGTGCGACCCGTGGCCCCCGCTTGAGTGACGGCCGGGCCCTCGGAGCGCGCAACCCAACTCGCCAAGCGTGCCCCACGGGGCACCGGGCGCGATGTGGATCCGAACCGCAGCGGACCTTCCCGGCAGGAGGACCACCTGCGGCTGAGGTGCAAAGCACTTCAGTCGGAGACGGGCGTGCTCAAAGCCTAGCTGCAGGATGCTCAGGCCGCACTCCTGGCCGCCCTCACGGGCGAGGAGGGCGTCAAGGAGGAGCTGGCCGCGCTCCACACCCAAGTTGAAGAAGCTGTCGACGATGTGCAGGCGGCCAAGGACGACGTGTCACATGCGTGGATGATGGAGGCGCAACGTGCCAAGCAGTTCCTCGAGCTCGCCCTTCGCGCGAATGGCATGTTGTGTTTCTTTGTCACGGAAGCCTCGTCGCTGCCTCGCGTGCGTGGCGACGGGGGCTACCTCGACTTCTTCCTCAAGGTGGTGGAGACGCTGGAGTCGGGCGTCTCCAAGATGGACGACGACATCAAGTCCAGCGCGTGCGACCTTCTAGGTGATGCACTGACACGTGTCTTCTCGAACCTGCGTCGCCGTGATGCCGCGTTCGATCTCCCCCGCATGGTAGAGCTGGTGCCCGAGGACCTCCGGGGCCTCCTCAAGGACGAGGTGCGCGAGCACGTGGAGTCCCTGGTGGAGTTGTTCATCCGAGAGGAGCCCCGTGAAGGAAGCGGCAGCCCGAGCGCCGGGGCCTCCGGGTGCCACGACAAAGATAGAGCCTCATTCGCCTAGGCTTCCCTTTTCCCGTTGCATTCAAAATCACTCGGCCCCGTGCGGGGGCATTAGATGTCATGTAATATACCTCTGTTTCAACGATGTTCAACTGTCATGCTTGGCGCATCCTTGCTCCCATCACGAAGCCTTCCGCCGTCCCTCACACGTTTTCTTAGGGTGCGTTTGGTTGCAGGGACATGCTAGGGTGGTTGAGGGCATCCCCAACCACCTGCTTAGGGATAGCCATTTTTTGTTTGGTTGAAAGGGTGGTGTTATCCCATGTTCTGTTTGGTTTCAGGGATATAAATGAAGGATAAGGGTGCGACCTCGGCAGTGCGAAGGAAGAAGGCGACCGGCTGGTGACAGAGCAAGAGGAGGGGCCGCGGCATGGAGGAAGGATAGTAGCGAACGACGACGCGGAGGTAGGAGAGGAGCAGCCGGCGGCGCGGAGGTAGGAGAGGAGCGTCCGGCGGCGTGGAGCAAGGAGAGGAGCGGCCGACGGCGCGGAGGAAGGGGAGGAGCGGCCGACGGCGCGGAGGAAGCAGAGGAGCGGCCGGCGGCGCGGAGGAAGCAGAGGAGCAGCCGGCGGCGCGGAAGGAGAGGAGCGACCGGCGGCGCGGAGGAAGGAGAGGAGGGGCCGGAGGCATGGAGGGCGGAGAGGAGCGACCGGCGATGCGGAGGAAGGAGAGGAGCGGCCGGCAGCGCGGAGGAAGGAGAGGAGCGCCGGCCAATGAACACAGCGCACGGTGTGGATGCCGCAACCCCCCCCCCCCCCCCGTTTTGGGCGGTTGACCACATCCCTGTTTTGAGGGAATATTCTTGGCATCTGGTTGCCCGTGTCCTCCCTCGCCTCGGATCCAAACAGGTGCATCCCTCGCATAGAAGGGATATCCCTGCAACCAAACGCACCCTTAGTCCCCGTCGGGGGGCCCAACGGCGTTGCGCTCCGACGGTCCCTTTTCATCAGGCCACGAGGCCTCGGGAGGGGGATAGCCCCCTAGCGCTCCTTAGTACTCTCCCTTGCCTGGCCAGGCTGCCGCTCCGCACCGCCTTGGTCGTCCTTCCCACGCAGCCCCCGGAGCGGCTCGTGCTAACGCTCCGCGGGGGCGCCTCGAAATCCCTGACGTAGGTCGTGTGCGCAAGCCTCGCGAGACCGTCATATCAAGCCGCCATATCCCGAACGCAGCCATGGGACCGATGGTCGAGGAAGCTGCCACACCAAGGGAGCCAGATCTGGCGCAGGAGCTCCCATGGACAGAGCGGTGGCGGATCCCCGGGCGACCAGCCACCCATGCCTCCGCGCCTCACATGTCGCTGCTGAACACCACCCTACCGGCGCACGCCTCCATACGGACGTGAGTCCCCGTCGTCAGATCGTGCCTCGTGCCTCCACGCCCAGCCGGGAGGAGGAACAACCGTCACCGTCGCCTCCAGTGTCGCACGGGCTTTGCCCATCGACGCCCTCCGGCGGCGGCGGGAGTAGAAGGAGGATGTGGTTGGGAGGAACCGCCGACGGCTAGGGTTTCTCCCGGGCCGCCCGCGCGGGAGCGACATGGGAGCGGGAGAGGGAGGGGGTGTGGTTGGTCATTGTCATGTTCCTCCATGGGTCAACAATTTAGCAATTTTGGTACTAATAATGGCCCATCTATTCATTAGTACTAGATGATGCCCCGCACGTTGCTGCGGGAAACATGATAAACAGATGTATAAAGAGGTGTTGAAAAGCAAAAACTATTGCTAAAAAATATTAAGATTGCTCTTGTTTTATATTTTAAGAGCAATAACTCATATGAAGCATTTGACAAAAGATATGTAAAAAAGTGTAACATGATCTACATATATTTGCTCTAAAGTATATACCGCTTATGTCCATAACAAAAATTAGTGAAACAATATGTAGATTAGTGCACACATTATTACTTATGACCACATGCATAACTTGATGATGTGGCATGGTTACATGAGTAAAAATAAATATTTATAACTAAATACATGACTTGATAATATGGCATGGTTGCATGAGAAGAAAATATAGGTAGTGGGTTGCAACTATCAGAAGGCGCTGTCAACCATTATCACAACACTCTTCTCACAAAAGAAAAGATGACTCATGCATAGACATTCACATGCTCTTGCTACATAAAAATCATTGCCTTTCAATTGATTGCAGTCAAACTTAGTTTACAAAGGCACGACCACGATCATAAGCTACTGATTAACCCAATACACATGGGGCGTCATTGTTGGGTGCTTTCTTGTAGAGGTATCTATACCAGTGTATGTATGTACACCATATATGAGGCCTAGCTAGGAGCCTCTGGAGCATTTGGTACTGCTCCCATGTACTGCAGTGCAGCGGATCAGGCGCTGTGCCCTAGAACCAGAGGGTTCCACTTCCCCATGTCGTAGCCGTCGCAAGCGCTGATGCTCGCCTCCTTCATCTCGGCCTCGGAGACGCCATTGTTGCAGATGTTTGCGAACGCCCTCATGTGCCTCATGCCGTACTGAGTGAGTGATCCGCACTGGGACTCGAACACTCGAACCTGACAGTTGGCATCAAGTTTAGCAGAGTAAGTTCAACCAGAAACAGAAAGAGTGCAGCAGGGTGTTGCATGTGTTAATGGGGTTTGAGTAAGAAACTGTTACACTCACCATCCTCTTCAGACAATCCCAATCGTCTACCAGTGGCTGGCCAGAGCCTCTAGCAGCCTCGAGCATCGAAGGCCCCTTGTCCATTCCAAAGACAAGCTTCCCGATGAAATCGATACTGCTGTCCAGATGCTTCCTGTGTAGCACAGTTTCTTTGATCTCCCTGAGAGCCCTCTGCTTCTCTTCCGACCCCCCATTTAACTTCTCATACTGAAAGCAACAAGATACATTATCAAGACACAGTTGGCAAATCAAACACATGAAATTTAGTAACAGTGAAGATAAACTAGACAAGAAATAACCGGGATTTCTGTTACCTTCCTCCACATGAAGAGAATATCGGCATCTCGTTGATTGATTGCACCCTTGAGGCTGGGCATAGGCAGCGGCCTGTTTCTGATGCTTGACTTTGCAGGATCGAAACCTTGAAAGAGGAAAAGCATGTCCTCCTTGAATGTCTTGTCACCATACTCCATGACATGAGAGAGGGGTGCCGTTCTCTCTTTAACCACCTCGTACTGCTGCTTGATGCTTTCCTTCTTTAGATCTTGAGTTTCACTGCAAATTAAGTAGGATCAAATGGTTTAGAATAGCAAGCAAGCATCACGGTTGTAGATAACTGACACGAAGTTGTACATATACAGATGATGCTCATTACCTGTCTTCCATCCAAGAAACACTGTATGCATCACCTAAACAGGTATCATATTCAGGAGGAGGTGGAATTTCCATAGTAGGGCAGTATGCTGCCCAGCTATTTTCTTGCGCATTTGCTGCCGTTGTAACATAAATATTATGATCTTGTGGCATCAAACCCTCAAAGATGCTGCCACTTTCACACGCTTCAACATATATGATCTGCCAATTATTGTAGTAATTCTCTTAGAGATGGGACTCAAAGCATACATACTGTTTCAGATCAAAAATAATAATTTTAAGCGAAAAAGAAAAGAAAGGATACTTGCCATTTTCGAATAGCTTTTGGAAGCATGCTTTTGCCGTAACACTTTGATGAAGTCGTCAGCATAAACATCTGGTGGGTTGGGCATACCTACAAGCTTGATAAGGTTAGCTTAGTTATAGTACAAAGCAAATCAGCTGAACTACAAGGCCGTTTATGTGGGATTATGCATGTACAAAGTAAACCAGCAGCCCCATGATCCGTGTAGTAGATGAAGATGTGATCATTTGGTTTGCTGTTCACCACCTTCCTACTCCCTCCGGTAACCGCAGTTTTGTTCCCCAAGAGAACCGAGTAGAAGTTCTTAGCAGTGACCTGGTCACCGGTGTAGTCCTGCAATGCATGTTAAGCTGATCATCAGTCTTCTATAGGAATACAAACTCTATTTGAAGCTCCCAATCCATCTCTTATATATTTGAATTAAGGGGAACACAGCTCAGCCAGTAAGGTAATAATTAACGGAAGCGCTAAAACTCAGTCGACTGAGTTTTAGTGAAGTCTCAGTCGACCGGCGTACTATTAGATTTTCTTTTGCTACTTTACGACATGCACTGATGGTGTTTTGTGAACATCCACTGTATGACGAGATCCTATTTGGGCTGCTTTGTTTTGTCTTCTTTTTTCTTGCTTGCCGTTGTGGGCTGCTCAGTGGCTGGAGCCTGTTTCATTGTATGTCTGTGTTTTTTATTTGTTTGTTGGTCTGCCATTTTTTCTGTCTGATTTTCATTTTTCATCTAGTCCTTTTGTATATGTTTGATTCCCCCCTTTTTCCTCTCTTCTTCGTGTATTTTGTGTTTTCCTCATTTATTTATTTAGTTATATGTTGTTTCTTCTTTTATTTTCTATTTTAAATTTTTAAATAATTTGTTCTTTTTTCTTTTTTATTATTCACATATATATTTATATTGCACTAGCTTTCATTGTATGTTTTTTTGAAGGTCCTTTTCATTGTAGTAACGTGAGTTGTGTGAGTGTCCATAAAGCAACATATAGTTACATGTGTCATAGTTTGTCTCTAACTACAAGGAGTACAACGTGACTGTAACTTGAGGTGGGAGGCATGCTTGTCTATTTGCATGTCCACCACTAGAGTTGTAATTGCATATGTCGTAATATGCCTGCAACTACAAGGGGTACAACGTGACTGCAACTAGAGGGGATGGATGTTGCCTAGTTGCATGTCCACCATCGGAGATGCAAATGCATGTGTCGCAACTCGCCTGCAATCGCAAGGGATACAATGCGATTGCAATTGGAGGGGGTGTTGACTAGGTGCTCACGACAAGAGTTGCAACTGCACGCATTGCAATCCGCGTGCAACTGGAGGGGGATGTCGACCAATTGCATGTCCACCACTAGAATTGCAACTGCACGCATCACAACCTGCCTGCAACCGTAAAGGGTAAAACGCGGAAGCAACTAGAGGAGGAGGGACGTCGGCCAGTTGCATGTCCACCACTGGAGTTGCAACCACACATGTCGCAACCCACTTGCAACTCAATGGGTACAACACGACTGCAACTAGAGGGAGAGGGGTCAGTTGCATGTCCACCACTAGAGTTGCAACTACATATGTCATAACCCACCTGCAACTGCAAGGGACACAACGCGACTGCAACTCGAGGGTGAGGGGTCTAGTTGCATATCCATCACTAGAGTTGCAACTGCACATGTCACAACTCACCTTCAACTACAAGGGGTATAATGTGACTGCAACTGGACGGTGAGGGAGCCAACTGCATGCCCACCACTAGAGTTGCAACATCATGTGTTGCAACCCGCCTACAAGTGCAAGGGTACACTCGGAGTGCAACTGGAGGGGGAGAAATTGCATGTCCAACACTAGAGTTGCAACTACATGTGTCGCAACCTACCATCAACAGCAAAGGGTACAACATGGATGCAACTGGTGCATGTATGATATTTTTTGTCAATTTTCATTTTATATTAATAGTACAAAATAATTTTTAAATGTAAGAAGAAATAAAAAAAATGAGGAAAGCAGGAAAATGGATCGAAAGTGAAGGTTGTAAAATTGATCTGCCAAATAAAAAGAAGCTGATTGTGCTAGCCCATGAGCGAAGGGCTTGATGAGGCCTTATAGCAAGAAAAAAAAAAAGAAACTACCGATCCAGCCCAACATGAAGAAATTACGAACTAACGATATTACTTTCTACTATTACTGATTCAGCGAAACAGAGCGAAGGGCGACATGCATGACACGTCAGCCGACTGAGACTTTGCCAAATCTCAGTCGACTGAGACGTAGGCAAACCCAATAATTAATACGTACCTTGGGAACACCATGGTAAACATCTTTGCCTTTGGGATGGTTGATGACGATTCCAGGCCTTGGGTTGTCAGGGCTGTTGGCGATATCATCGTACATGAACACCACAATGTTCTCATCCTTGAGGCCTCCCTTCTTCAGGATCTGGTACGCGTGGCACACATCGGCCTGTACTTCGTGCCGTGCATCAACAGCACCGCAACAAACAATCGTTGAGCAAAGCACACGTTAACGTTACCAAAATTTTCATATAGTACGAGCTGCATTGAGGAGTCTCACCTGGTGCCGATAGTTCTCGTAGCCGGAGGAGCCGGCGACGAGCACGGCCCACTTCGTCACCTCTTCAGCCGGCGCTGACGGGCCAGGCGCAGGGGCAGGGGCATGCCCATTCTCCGCCGGCAGCCAGATCAGCGGCTCCCCGGCGGCCGCGGCCACCGCCAGGAGTGGGAGGAACCCACAAAGCCACCACGCAGCCATCGCCACCCTCGAGTTCATGTGCGTGTGCTAGAGTGCTAGAGGAAGAGAAGGCAGAGAGTAGTGAGGTGTGATCGTTCCGGTGGGGGGTAACGCCTCATTTTATAGCCGCGGCGGCGTGCAGGGAGCCAGGGATTGAAGTGTGATCGTAGCGTGGCGCAGGCACCTCAGTATCCGTAGTGGGACTTGCGTGGCCTGCACAATTATCCATCTTTGGCTTCAAAATGCCCGCCAAAACTTGCTAAGTGCCGTGATTTGGGCGGCGACCAAGCACGACGTCGCAGGTCGCACTCGGCGCCGGCGGTGGCGGTTAGCGTCATGAATTATCGGACAATGATAAGAGGAAAGGAAGATGGAAGAGGGGTGTAGAGTGTAGAGTGTAGACCCTCTCGTACGCTATTGTTTCTTCGCTGTGCAGCTTCTGCAAATGATGGAACTTGGAAGGAGGAGGACAGAGAAGCGTGATCAACTCAACTCACGATGACGCACTCGGCACCGGCGATGGAGGTTAGCACCATGAATTAGCCGGCGACAGCGCTTCGTGGTTTACGCAGACTCCCAGCTGCATCCATGGCACAACGGAAGGGGAAAGGAGAGGCTCGGACGCCTACGCCTTGCTCGGCGAGGCTCCAAATTTGTAGCAGGTGGTCTTCCCACGGTACTGCTTCTTGATATAGCTACGGGGCAGTGCCTGTTGAGGTGGTCTTCCAAACTTTTTCCAAGTGGAACCAAGAAATAAATTTAGAGCCACTTTGGGTCAATTTCTTCCCAAAAATTGAAATTTTCCAGATTTTTTTTCAAAAAATAAAAATAAGAAGTTGTACACTTTTTTGTCAATCTGGCCTAGTAGAAAACATAAACTTGAACGAAAATCCATATTCAGAGCCATTTGGGTCAAGACTGAGCCAAAAAAAAATCAAGAAAAAATTGTAAAACTTCTCAAAAATCCACACCCACCTTATATTCAATCTTCGATAGTTTGGACGACTTTTTTGAAGTACAAGAAAAGTTAGAACGAAAAATTCAAACCCAGAGCCATTTTGGGTCAATTTTACATGGAAAGTCTCGATAATCTGGCCCATAGAAAATAAAACTAGAAGAAAAAAATCCAAATTGGGCCAAAAAAAGTTTCCAGCAAAATTTGAAAAATTCTAAAAAATCTACACACACCTTATATTTAATCTTGGATAGTTTAAACAACCTTTTCCAAGTAGAAGAAAAATTAGAAAGAAAATTAAAATTAAGACCTACCAAAAAGGTTGACCTACGCTCCAAGTGTTCCACATACTCCCTCCGTTCCTAAATAAAAGTCTTTCTAGAGATTTCACTACGAACTGCACACGAATGTATATAGAGATATTTTAGAGTGTAGATTCATTTATTTTGTTTCTTATGTAGTCTACAGTGAAATCTCTAAAAAGACTTATATATAGGAACGGAGGGAGTAGTAAGTAAGAATCCAGTTGTTGAAAAAGCACCAACAAGGAAAGGGGAGGTCTTAACTTCTAAGCCACCTCCCAAGCCAAGAGCTCATAGGAAGAGGCCACCAAACATTGTGGATTCTCAAGAGAAAGAGTAAGAGGTGGATGAAGTCACAGCTGCTCAAGCAAAGGTTGCAGCCAAATTGTAAGTGATGCTGCAAGTGTCCAAGCTAGAACCACTGGAGCTAAAGGAAAACACACACACTTTTGTTAATTAGGAGTATTTGCCTTTCAATTGATTGCAGTGAAACTTACAAAGGCACGACCACAAACTACTGATTAACCCAACGCCACACGGGGCGCATTGTTGGGTGGTTTCTTGTAAATTAGTGCATGTATGTACACCATATGAGGTCTAGGAACCTCTGGAGCATTTTCTATTTGTTCCCATGTACTGCAGTGCAGCGGATCAGGCACTGTGCCCTAGATCCAGTGGGCTCCACTTGGCCAAGTTATAACCGCCGCAAGCACTGATGCTTGCCTCCCTCATTTGGGCCTCAGAGACGCCATTGTTGCATATGTTTGCAAATGCTCTCATGTGTTTCATGCCATACTGAGTAAGTGATCCACATTGGGATTCGAAAACTCGCACCTGACAGTTGGCATCAGTACACGGTAAGTTCAACCGGAAACAGAAAGAGCGAGGTAGTGCAAATGGTAAAGCCGAGCAACAGCAGAACCTCCATGTGTTGCATATTTATGGAATTTAAGTAGTAAGAAACTGTTACACTCACCATCCTCTTTAGACAATCCCAATCGTCGACTAATGGTTGACCAGAGCTTCTAGCAGCCTCAAGCACTGAAGGCCCGTTTTCAAATCCAAAGACAAGCTTCCCGATGAAATCAATACTGCTGTCGAGGTGCTTCCTGTGTGCCACAGTTTCTTTGATCTCCCTGAGAACCCCCAGCTTCTCTTCCGACCCCCCATTTAACTTCTCATACTGGGAGTGATAAGATACATTATTAGCAGATAAAGTTGGCAAAACAAAACACTGGCTATAAAAATTGAGGCACAAAACTTGGGCCTGTCATGAGAGGACATGAGCTTAAGCTGAAAGTGAGTGTATGAGCTCAAGCCCTTTCAAATTGTATGCTATAGTTTGAGAGTATTGTTGCCATATCTTCTCAGCACCATGAAGCTGCATTTGTATTTAGAAGCCTAAGGTTACAATCCTATCATCTCTTTTGAGGCTTCTAGTTAAACCCGACCAAAGACTCCACATAGGTGTTACTCTGATTGGACAATGTTAAAGTTACTCTGAAGCAAACGTATTTATGCTAAGGATGAATTAGCAAATAAGGTAATAGCTAATAACAGAGAAGATGAACTAGATGGGAAATGATTGAGGCTAACTGGACTGAAGAAACAACTGGAATTTACCCTCTTCCACATGAAAAGAATGTCAGCATCTCGTTGATTGATTGCACCCTCCAGGTCGGGCAAAAGCAGCCTGTTTGCAACGTTGGAATTTGCAGGATTGAAACCTTGATAATGGAAAAGCTTCTCATCCTTGAATGTCTTATCACCATACTCCATGACATGAGAACCCTTATCGAATTCCTTTGATTTTGATGTTCTCGATTTAACCTGCCCAAGAAAACAGTGACTAGATGCCACTAACCACTATGAAGAAAGTGTACTCGAGACTTACCACCTCGTACTGCTGCTTGAGTGTTTCCTTCTTTAGATTGTGAGTTTCACTGCAAAGTAGGATCGGACAGTTCAGAAACGCAAGCGCCATGGTTATAAATAACTGATACAACAAAAATGCTCTAGCAGCTGATACTACTTCCCGAGCGGCCAAGCCTATTAAGTCATCTTCTTTATGTATTCGTGCATCTTTGTTACTACCGTTTACGGGTGCAGTGCGAGTTATGAATTGTTTATGTGTTAGTCAGGTAGCCAATGATCGCAACAACACACACTTATGTGGTGCCTTCTAGTGTGATGAGACATTATTGACCATCAAAGAATACTTAAGTGTGTCTTGTAGTGAGTGATGAAGTAAGAATTTATTTGCCCTGGCTCTGAATATCAGATTACAGATACAAACTTTTAGGGTTAACAATGAAAAAACAGGTCTCAACATGAGCATTGAGCAATAATCCAAACATAACCATACCAAGTATTGCTAACGCATATCATACAGCTAATTAAAAAATATATAAAGCCCTGTAGACATACCTTTAGACAAATTTTAAAATCATGCAGGTTTATGAGATGTTAGAAAACAGATCAGGTGTCAAGCATAATATTTTACAGTTGACGTGTACCTGTCTTCCATCCAAGAAACACTGTAGATGTCTCCTATACAGGTATCATATTCAGTAGGAGGTGATGATTTCATCCCAGGGCAGTATGCTCCCCAACTATTTTCGACGGCATTCGATGCCGTTGTAACATAAATATTAAGATCTTCTGGCAATAAACCCTCAAATATACTGCCACTTTCACATGCTTCAACATATATAATCTGCCAAATTGCAATTCTAATTAGGGACAAGACTGCAAGTATACTGTATCAGATTAAAAATATACATTTCATCTCAAGGGAAAATGAGAAGAAAGGATACATACCATTTTCGAATAGCTTTTGGAAGCATGCTTTTCTCGCAACACTCTGATGAAGTCGCCGGCATAAAGATACGGGGTGTTAGGCATACCTACAAACTTTCTACGGTTAGCTAATTTATACAAAACAAATCAGCTAAACAACAATGTTAATTATTGTACCGGGCTAGTCCCCTTTCCATTAAAGTTAAACAACGTTCATGTGGGAGTATGCACCAAGAACACCAGGACCCCCATGATCCGCGTAATAGATGAAGATGTGGTCCTTTGGTTTGCTGTTTATCACCTTCCCACTCCCTCCAGTAACCGCGGTTTTGTTCCCCAATAGAACTGCAAAGAAGTTTTTAGCGGTGACCTGGCCACCAGTGTAGTCCTGTAATGCAGATTAAGTTGGTCAGTCTTGTAGGAACACAAGTACACAATAGTACGCCTTTGTACATCAAAAAACAACACTGAAGCTAGCAATCCATCTCCTATTAAAAAGTGCAATCTACTTGAAGGTGTGAAATTAGAGTTCTTGTCTGAATTAAAGGGAACACAGCCAGGTAATGATACCTTGGGAACACCGGCGTAAACATCTTCGCCTTTAGGATGGTTGATGATGACTCCAGGCCTTGGATTGAGGTGGTTTTTGGCGATATCATCGAACATAAACACCACAATGTTCTCCTCCTTGAGGCCCCCCTGCCTCAGGATCTGGTAGGCATGACACACATCGGCCTGTACGTCGTGCATCAACAACACCACAAACAATCGTTGAGCAAAGAACTCAAAGAATTGTTCAGTGGTAGTACTTCGACAAACTACTGATAAACGAGCGGCATTGAGTTATTATGACCATCATAACATACAAAAATAAATTTATTGGCTAATGGCGCTCAGCCGGACTAAATTTATGTTCCAATCAAATGTATGCACTTAGACAAGAAGCACGGAAACATCTGATCAGAGTACTTAAACTACTAATCTCTATTGTAGTGGGCTGAGCTAGTGGCTGGGGCTTTCCAACAGAGCAAGTAACTAGTCCTAGTATATACTTCCTCCGTTCATAAATATAAGATGTTTTGGATATTTCAGTATGGAATGGACTATATGGACTGAAATGAGTGAACAAACACAGTAAAACTTGTCTATATACTCCCTGAGTTCCATAATTTCACTAGACTATAGAAGGAGGGAGCACATCTGATTCAGAAAAAACTTCGAACATCATATATTTATGGACAGAGAGAGTACTTGGTAAAAGAAGAGAGCAAAGAATGGCGTGGAACCTCCCACAGGAAAGGGAAAGTTGACCAAAAGTTGTACCAACATTTCAGTTCGCAGTCGCCCTAGACGATAACACCGCTACTCGCATCCGAGGCCACCGAGGGAGTCTCACCTGGTGCCGGTAGTTCCCGTAGCCGGAGGAGCCGGCAACGAGCACGGCCCACTTGGTCACCCCTTCCTCCGCCACCGGCGCGGCAGAGGCAGGGGCAGGGGCAGGGGCAGGGGCAGCAGCACCCTTGTCGGTCGGCAGCCGAATCAGCGGCTCCCAGCTCGCCTTCGCCCGATCCGCGGCCACCGCCAGCAGCGGGAGGAATCCACAAACCCACCACGCACGCATCGCCACCCTCGAGTTCATGTGCGCGTGCTAGAGAGAGACAGAGAAAGCAGAGAGTAAGGCGTGGTCGTGCCGGCGGCGACTGGGCCCGCGCCTTATAGCCGCATGCCGCGGACACGTGGTGCGCGAGGTGAGCGGGTCGTCGCCCCGCGAAACGTGACGCCGACGCCGACGAGGCGGCAGTTCGCTCCCGCGGTAGCGCCCCCGTGGTCCGTCGGATTTGCGTGGCGTGGGCGGATTTCCCGTTTTTTGGCTTCGAGATGCACGCCTGGGCTCGCTGAAAGGGCGCCGTGGTTTCCTACCCGATTTCGGCCGTGACCGAGCACGGCGTCGCACCCGGCGGCCGCGGTGGCGGTTAGCGTCGTGGATTGGGTTAGCGGACTGGTAGGAGGAAGGGGGTGTAGAGCTTCCCACGCTATTGTTTCTTCTCGGGCAAACGGGCAGTTTTTCCTTTTCTTAGCAAAAGATAGCTACCGAACTGTGTCTACTAAAGTGATGGGAGGGCAAACATGGGCAAAATCCACAAATTTGATCTATTGGCGCAAAAATTTGATCTATTGATCAAATGGGAGGGCAAACATGGGCAAAAGATAGGTACCGAACTGTGTGACGCCTTAACCGTAGGCGCCACACCCCCGACCATGCTGGTGTCCGACCCCAACCCACCCCCACGAGTGTGGCGCCTTAGCCGCATGTGTTGCACTTACAATTGTGTGGCGTCGAGCGCTTAGGCGCCACACTGCCATTTATCCAACCATGGGCCGGCCCTCCCCCATCCCCCTCCACATTCACCTCCATCACCAGAACAGATCCTTCGAGTCCCCCTCTCCCCCTTCCTTAAATCTCTCTCCAAATCAAGGAGATCTGAAGGTTTGGTCCGGTCATTTCGTCCCCTATCCCTCCCGTAAGGTAATCTCCTCGAACCCCTCCCTCCCATAAAAAAACTCATTTGCTCACTTTTTTGCAAATGTGAGCAAACCCTAGTTCTTCATGAAATTTGGGATGTGTTTGATATTGTTGCACTTGTTTGTGTGTTAGGATAAGGGGTATGTATGGGGTTAGGATTAGGGTTGTTTGGATGTTAGGATTACGTTTTCTTTTGATTATGCAGATTTTGTAGTATTTGGATGATTGCTTATACAAAATATTGTATGTTGTGTTGTTTAGGGATAGGAAGAACATGTGTTTATGTTCATCATGTGGACAAGGATGCCTTTTTAAAAGGCAATATTGATCCGGACCTGGATGAGCTTGACATGGTGTTTGGTTGTTGTCCTAGCTATGCCGAGTTGTTGGAATAAGTCCGAAAGATTTGAATTGGATGGACCCAAGTGATGTTGTTGAGTTTGATGGTAGGCATAATGTGAGATTTGGAATGCACATTCGTTGGAAGACCATGTGTGCCAACTCCGAGCAACGCTGGCTTGCATACAAAGATACGGTGGCCGAATCACTAGACAAGGCTCTAGAGTTATTTGTCATAAAAAATGATCATAACTTGCACTTGGATTTGAACCGGGTTGCCTCTCCGATTGTTGATGCTAGTCCTCAACGGATCAACGAAGAGGCCAACATTAAACCTCTTTTTACCCAACAATCGAGGACAATATTGACCCGGAATTCAAAGATCCAACATGAACCATTTATAGATGAGAATAATGAGCATGATGATGATGAGAATTATGATCTTGTTCTCCATGACAACAACATTGGTGGTTTGGACAAATATAATTTGCAAGAGACAATGGACCATTCAATTCCGTACTCACGTGGCTATGCATCAGAGTAGGATGATGACAGTCCTGATGAAGAAGTTGATGAGGAAGGGTTCACGGCAAAGGAGGCTGAAGCTTTCACGAAGGTATTAGGGCGGGATCACCGAACACCATTGTCCGAGGATCTTAGTCTTACGGATGAAGCCGTGGTTCACGGAGGCGAAAGCATATTGTTTGGAGTTAGGCCAACTTCTCACCGGGACAAACATGGAAAGAATATTATTTTGTCGGGGTCAAAGTTCGAAACATTTCTGGAACTGAAGATGTGGTTGGATGAATATTCAGTTACGCATTATCGTCCACACAAAGTTGTTCATTCGAACATGAAGCTGTGTTACACGGTTGCATGTGAGGATTCAGGATGTCCATGGATTGTCCGTGCAAGACCATGGAAAGGAGGGCCCGGATGGAAGACAGTGAGTTGTATGCCTCACCTGTGCCGAGGCAAGAGGGTTGATGGCAAGCTTTCGTCCCAAAACCATAGACAACTCACCTCCGAGTTCATCGCTTACAAGGTTGCCAACTCCATCTCATCTCTTCCTACAATGAGCATAAAAAAGCATACAAGATGTTGTGAAAGCCCTCTTTCACTACAAGGTGAAATACGTGAAGGCATGGAAAGCGAAGCAATCCGCATTCAAGATGTTGTATGGTGATTGGGAGCAAGCATACAATCGATTACCTAGGTTGTTGGGAGCTATTGCCGCTACTAACCCGGTGAAAGTGCAGTCATGCCCTTAATCGATTTTTGGTGTTAATGACAACACATACATAGGAAACTAATCTTATTTGTTGAGTGTATCTCAGGATGGCAAGTACTTTTATTAGATTGAGAATTATGTGCCAAGGTGGTCTGAGAAGATCGGGACTTATATGTCAAGAAAGCTCGGGATTGAGAAAAGATGATGTAGCCTATCCTTTAAATTTACTATTCTTGAGTATAGGGATCCCGCACTATTAAGAGGGGATCACAGGTTTTGCGATGAACTTGCTCATACTACATCTCTACTTTTCCGCTCATACCACATCTCCACTGTTTTACTTTTATCTCAAAACAGAACCAATGCCTCGGACGTCCGAGGGCCGGACGTCCGACCTCCTTCGGAAATCCGGAACCCTATACCAGAGAAAGTTGAGTCAAATAACTCGGACTTCCGGCCTCCTCCTGTCGTCCGAGGGCCGGACGTCCGACCTCCTTCAGAAATCCGGAACCTTGCACGAGAGAAAGTTGAGTCAAATAACTCGGACTTCCGGCCTCCTCCTGTCGTCCGAGGGCCGGACGTCCGACCTCCTTCGGAAATCCGGAACCTTGCACCAGAGATATTTGAGTCGAATAACTCGGACTTCCGGCTTCCTCCGGACGTTTGGTTCATGTTCAACTACACAGTGGTTCCAGATATATACACATCCCTCGGACGACCGACCCCTGTCGGACGTCCGACTCCTTGTGGACGTCCGGACATCCGAGAACTGTCGGATGTCCGACCACTGTCAGACTTAAGTGACCCTAACGGCTGTTTTACTCTCCCCACTATATATACCCCCCTCCCACTTCGTGAGAGGGTGTTCAACACAGCTAGAACACTTACAAGAACACCTTTCTCCTCACTCACTCTTGCCTACACCCAATATTAGATCCCAAGAGCATTTGTGAGCCCCTTTGAGTGTTGTTCCAATCAAAAGATAGATTGTCTCCTTCTCCTCCTCTCCACCAAAGTGATTTGTGATTTGAGCAAGTTTTGAGCAATTCCCGTGATCTTGTTACTCTTGGAGGTTGGAGACTCCTAGGCGGTAGGAGTCTTCGGAGAGGAATCAAACCATTGTGATTACCCCCGGAAAGTTTGTGAAGGTTTGGAAGCCACCTCAAGGCTTACCACTAGTGGTTGAGAAACGCCTTCGTGGAGTTGTCTCAAAGGGAGAATAGGGTGAGCCTTCGTGGCGTTGGTGTGCCTTCGTGGTAACATCCGCCCCTCTAACGGTGACGTAGATTCCCTCCAAGGAAGTGAACACCGGGATACATCCTCGTCTCTCTTGGAGTTTCGGTTATCCCTAACCCTAACTCTCTACTTGTGTTAATCCTTATTACGCACTTGCATTTGATTATTGTTTACCGGTTGCCTTACTTTACTCTAAATAGCTTACTCCTTGTCATTGCAATTATTAGGCTCACGCTTATATTCCGCACCTTTGCCTAAAATTGCTAAGTAACTATTAAAATTTGGAACTGTACCTATTCACCCCCCCCCCCCTCTAGGTCCATCTCGATCCTTTTCAATTGGTATCAGAGCCTCGTGCTCTATTCTTGTGGCTTAACCGCCCTAGAGCGAGATGGACGGGACTCCCATTACTGTAGCTCCAGTGGAGAGGGACGGGACTTCCACGGAAGTCAGGTCCTTCACCTCTGAGGACCTGGAACGGGCCCTTGCCAAGCAAAAAGAGGAGCATGATGCTTCTCTTGAGGCCTTGGTCCAAATAAGACTGGCATCATTAACCACGAGGACAGCCACGTCCCCGAGGGCCTCAAGGCAAAATGTGCATGGTCCTTCATTTGGCCAACAACCTCCAGGCAATAACCAAACCAGTGTTCCATGGCTCTATGCTAGATCTCAAGTTGAGAAACCTAAGTACAATCCTGGAGGAAATCCTCCTTTGCTTGATGACAATTCCAATTTTGCTTTGTGGAGAGTTGGTATGCAGGATCATCTTAGGTACGCCAATGATGAGATGTTGGACATCCTCGAGCATGGCTACAATCCTGTAGATCCAAGGTGCCTCACTCCCAGAGAAACTTATGACAAGCATCTCAACGACACTGCGATCATGTGCATAAGAAAAGGAATGAATGACAAGCAACAGAGACCTTACATTCACATCACAAGCGCCAAGGAACTGTGGGATAGCATTATAAGGACCAAGACCGGTACCTCCACTCTTCGGCTTGCTCAATATGAAATTGCCAAGGGGCAATTGCAGAATTTCTGTATGGAAAAGGGTGAATCTCCCAAGCAACTGCTAGAACGGCTCATGACTCTCGCCGCAGACATTGAATCCTGTGACTGTGACAAGACGCAAGATGGTTTCAACCTGACCAAGAGATTTCTCGTGGACAAGTTACTTGATGCTCTTGCTCCGTACCACCATCAAATGGTATGGGACATGAGGCAGCACCATGGGTTCAAAGAAATGACTCCAGATGACATCATATCCACTTTCCAATTATTTGAAGAGTCAAAGGCAAATGCAACAAAGCACCTTGCCATGCATGGCACTTCAACATCAAAGATCAATCTTGCTTTGAAAGCCAAGCATGAATGTGACGAAGAAGAAAGTGAAGAAGAAGAGGGTGATGATGACTGCGAAGATGGTGATGATGTTGACTCTGATGAAAGCCCATCTTATGAGGACATTGCTCTCTTTGTAAAGAAGTTCAGTGCAGGAAAATTCAAGGGAAGATTCCCAAAGAAGAAAGTAAGGAAATGTTATAACTGTGAGGAAACCAACCACTTCTCCAATGACTGCCCTTATGAGAAGAGAGAAGATAAACCAAGGTTTTCGAAGACCTTTGTAAAGAACAAATTGCCAAACCCTATGAACTCCAAGCTCAAGAGAATAGATGGAAGAGCAATGGTTGCACAAGAAGAATCAGATCCAGAAGACGTTGGTGGGGTTGCCGGAGTAGCTCAGGATACACAAAACACCTTGAGGCTAGTCAACAAAAGTGGTGATGTTGTTCACTACAACTATATGAAAGACTACAGGGGCAACGCCCACAAGTGTTTGATGACAAAGACTGCCATAGAAGATGAGGAAGACCAAAGCTCCCATGATAAGGTTAAGGTAACTCCACGGTTAAACTCTTTCAGTCTAGCTTCTACCTCATCTGATGAGTACCTTGATGCTGAAGATCACTATGAGGACAATGACTTAGATCATCCTATGTTTGCCAAAATAAACAAATTTATGTGCTCTCTTAAAGGAAAGAAGCTCACTATGTTTCGCATACTTATGGAAATGGTGAGTAAGCACACCAATACCATCAAGGAACTCGAAACCCTCATCACTGAGGAGAAGGAAAGAAATGAAATCCTTGGGCAGAAAGTCATGTATGAGGAAGCACAAAATGATGCATTATGCTCAAAAGTTGGTGAAAACCTTGATAAACATGCTAACGATCTTGCCTCCTTGAAAAAGGTTGAATCTGTGTGCAAAGAGTTATTAAATGATAAAAAACGACTTGTGAATTCGCATGCTTCTCTTTCTAAGGACTGTGAGCGCCTATCCTTGTCTCTCAAGGACAAGGAAGAGAAACTCATTGTTCTTACAAAGAGCTTTGAGGCACTCAAGGTTACTTAGCTTGACACTCTAGCTAAGGCTTACTCCCCACCTATTATTAATGTTGATACCTGCACTCCTAACTCTAGTAGTGAACTGGCATCTATCCTTGAGGAAAACTGTTCGCTAAAGGCACAGCTAGATAGAGGTCTCATGACATGTGCACAAGGACAAAAGACTCTCAATGAGATCTTAAGTCAACACAATGAAGTCTTTGCCAAGGAAGGGCTTGGGTTCAATCCAAGCACCGCCAAGAAAGTGTATCTCCTCTCAAGTGCACCACCCCGCTTAAAGAAATATTTGTACGAGAGGGACGCAAGGAGAAAGGTAAGGTTGTGAGTGGGTTGGCCACTAGGGGTTTGCCCACTCTCAACAAGACAACGGAATTCATGCCTCCATCCTATGTGCTTCGCAAATCAAAGGAAGGAGAGGTTTATGCTAAATTCGTTGGTCCCCGTAATGCATTCCGGTTTTATGCTATTTGGGTCCCTAAGACTCTTGTAACTAATGTGAGAGGCCCCATGACGAAACGGGCACCTCAAACCAAGTCTTAATTCGTTACAGGTTGTTTTCTCCGGAGGAGTCAAATGGGTGATCGATAGTGGATGCACCAATCATATGACCGGAGATAGTAACTTGCTCTATGACTTCATGCAAGCCATTCGACCATACATGAGCATTGTATTCGGTGGAGGGTCGAAAGGGCAGGTAATTGGGTTGTGCAATGTGGCAATCACTAATGACATGTCTCTTTGCAAATGTCATGCTTGTCCAATCTCTTCAATATCATTTACTTTCAGTTCGCCAATTGGCTTCCGTTGGTTATGACACACTATTCGGACTAACGGATGTGAAAGTCTTTAAGAGAGACACTCTCGAAGTGGCCTTTGTTGGAGAGTTGGATGGCAACCTTTACACGGTTGATTTCTCGAAAGAGAGCACCTTCCATACAACTTGTCTGATGGCCAAGGCTGACATGGGATGGTTGTGGCATCGCCGGCTCGCCCATGTCGGCATGAGAAATCTTCAAAATCTCTTAAACAACAATCACATCCTTGGACTAACCAATGTATCTTTTAAGAAAGATCGTGTGTGCAGTGCATGCATAGCTGGGAAGCAACATCAATCAAAACACCCACCCAAGAAATATTGTATCCACTTCAAGGCCGTTAGAGCTCCTTCATGTGGATCTGTTTGGGTCTCCTTCATGGGCAAGTCTTGGTGGGAAAAAGTATGGCCTAGTCATTGTTGATGATTACTCAAGATACACATGGGTATTCTTTCTCAAGTCCAAGGACGAGACGAAGATCACCTTCATTGATTTTGCCAAACAAGTCCAGCGGAAGTTTGACAAGGACATCAAGGCAATAAGAAGTGATAATGGCTCCGAGTTCAAGAATTACACCCTAGAAGAATTTCTTAGTGATGAGGGAATTGAACATCAGTACTCCGCACCTTACACCCCTCAGCAAAATGGTGTAGCAGAGAGGAAAAACCGAACACTTGTGGAAATGGCAAGGTCCATGATTGTGACAGCCCGATGCCGACGCCCCAGAAGATTCCCATGTTATTTCCGTTTCCGTCGTGTGATATTTTGTTTGTTGCATTCATCTTGCGCATCATGGCATCATGTCAACTCTGTTTTGTCGGTGTTGCTTGTTGCCGTGTTGTTGGGTGTTAGTGCCTTGTGAGTGGCGTTGTTTTGTTGGAGTGTTGAGAGAGGGTGTGTGAGGGCCGCCGCTAAACCCTGTTGCACCGCGAACCACTCCCCTCCTCTCTTAACTTTGATTTTGTTTTGGGGTTGTGTAAAAGTTCCGTTTTAACCCCTTTTAAAAACCGTCTTCTTTTAAAACTCCTTTTATTAAATGTGGGGGCAACCCTTGGGTTTGTATTTTGTTTCTCCTTGTGTGTTATCTTTAAAACCCTCTCATTTTCTTTTCTCTTTTAAAGGGCTTTTATTTTATTCTTTAAATAAATAGGTTTTATTTAATTCTTCAAAAGGGGTTTGATTTTTATTCTTTATTAAACGGGTTTTAATTTTAATTCTTCAAAGGTTTTATTTTATTTCTTTTAAAAATGCCCAACTATTTCTTATAGTTGGGAATATTTTTTTCAAAGGAGTCAAAAGCCTTTATTTTATTTTATTTTTGTTAAGAGCTTTCTTTGTTTAAAATTGTGATTTAAAAAGGTTTTTAAAAAAAACAATAAGGGGGGAGCCCAGCTGAGCAGGCCAAGGCCTAGCTCCCCCTGCCCTAGCGAACCGCTCCCCTCGTCCCCTCGATCCATCCCCGTTCTCCCCCCCCCCCCCCCCGAGCGCCATCATCTCCTCCTCCGCGTCGTTCCCTCGCCGATCCCCTCTCGCCATCTCGTGCCCGCGTCTCCTGCCCCGCCGCCAGTCCCCCCCCCCTCGTCACGAGCCGCCTCCAACGCCCCTCCCCGCAGCCGCTAGCTCCTGCGCCGCTCGCCGGCTCGCCCTCGCCCTCGCCATGGTCGCCCCGTGCTCGCCCTTGGTCGCCGCCCGAGCCGTCCTCTCCTTTCGCCGCATCGCCGTGCTAGTTCCTGCCCCGCGCCGCTAGCCTCCAGGCTGTCGTGCTCGTCGTAGGCTCGCCCTGCAGCGCCGCCGTCCGGCTCGCTCGTCTCCCTGCCGCCATGATCGCCTGGCCACCGGTTGCCCTGCTACTCCACCTCGTCGTTCCTCCTCAGGAGCTGCCCGCTGCCAACAGCGCCCGTGCGCGCCGAGCTCCGCCTCGCCGGCCTCCTGGTCGCCGGACCGAGCTCGCCTTCCCGCACCAGCCCCATGCCAAGTCCCTCCAGGCCCCGGCCTCCTCATGCATGCTGCTGCCGCTACCCACAGTTGATGTGGTTGTCGCCGTTTTGTTGCTGTCGCTACTGCCAGCCAGCTGCTGCCTGAAGTTGCTGGCTTATGTTGCTGTTGTTGTGCACCGTGATGAAGGTGGCTAGTTGCTGCAGCAAGCCTGATTCGATGCATGTAGTTGCTAGGATGCTGGTAATTTTGCTGTATGCTGTTGCTTGCTTGCCTGCTAGGTGGTAGCCACTGCTGCCGTGCTTGCTAGTGCTAGTGCCGCTTTGCTAGTAGATGTAGGTTGCTTGTTGATGCTAGTTGTTGCTAGGTAGATTTTGCTGCTGCTTGCTAGCTGTTTGTTGCTTGTGCTGCTGTTTGTCTTCGCCGCGTGCACCATCCCCGCCCGCCGCGAGTCACCGAAAAGTTCGTCGGGAACCACGACATCCTCGACGAACCTCGAACATCGACGGAGACGTGATCGACTACCGATGTGAAGACCGTGAACCACAACGCCGAGCGAACGACTACCGTCGACGAGACCGTGTACCACGATGACAACTACTTCCACGACTTCCACGACGTCCGCTACGAACCGATCTGCTTCGAATCGCACGCTTCAAAGGTATACCGATGAGACGTGTCGTGTAATGAACGAATGTGATGTATGAGTTGATTGTATGTTTGTGCCTATATGTTGCCCGTTGCACGTTGTCCCTCTTATGTTGTGCCCCGACACATGGGAACCCGATAGCGGGATCACCCCATCTTTATTTAGCGTTTCCGCACGCGCGCCCTATTCGTTGGCACGATATCTCGACGAGTTATCGGGATAGGAACGTTGCCATGGCTTCGTTTCCGTCTTGCCGCCATGGTTCCCTCTCGCTCGCCGTGGCGACATGTGTTTCTTTCTCTCCTTGCCCGTGATGATGAACTTGCATACATGACGCATTCATGGCATATATCGTGTGTTGCATGCCTCTTGTGCCGTAGCTCCGTTCTATGCTCCGCGTGTTAACCGTCTAGGATGCCATGTAGGACCGTCGCTTCACCCTTGCCATGTTAACTACAATTTAATATTGGCGAGTAAATAGTCGCGAGTGAATTAAATAATTAAACGTGGAGTTTTGTCGATATGCAACCCGTTGCATATCGAGCTTCACTTAATGTGTAGAGTTTGTGTGAGGTGAATTGCCATGCCATCCCTTGCATCATTGAACTGATCACGCATCATTGTAGGTTATGCATCATGTTGTGCATCGTGTGGTGAATATTTGTGTTGATGTTTGTTTCCGGTTTGCTCCGTCTCGATAGAGTTCCGCAAGCGTGTCGGAATGTGAGGACCCGTTCGACTACGTTGGTTCGCCTGCTTCTCGGAGATGTTCTTCTTCCGAGCGGGATCTCAGGCAAGATGACCATTTCCCCAGATACCATTACTATCATTGCCATGCTAGTTCTTTCGCTTCTATCGTTTATGTCTCGTTGCCTACCACATGTTAAATATCAGCCTCTCAACAATGCCATGATTACCTTCAACCTGTTCGACCTAGCAAACCACTGATTGGCTATGTTACCGCTTGCTTATCCATGTTGTTAGCGTTGCTAGTTGCAGGTGCAGATGTTTCCATGTGATAACATGGGTTCCTTGTCTTATCACCATATTAAATGCTATTTAATTTAATGCACCTATATACTTGGTAAAAGGTGGAAGGCTCGGCCTTTCTAGCCTGGTGTTTTGTTCCACCTTTGCCTCCTTAGTTTCGCCTACCGGTGTTATGTTCCATAAACGAGCGCTCCTAACACGATCGGGGTTGTTATGGGGACCCCCTTGATAATTCGTTTTAGATTAAAGCTGGTCTGGCAAGGCCCAACATTGGTTCTACATTTGCCCAACATAATAATTCTGTTAACACTGAAATGCATAGGGCATCATGAACCCGAGGAGTAATTTTACATAAACAGGGGGGCCAATGCTGATGGTGTTGGTCCCAAACTGTCAGCCTGCGGGGCCACCACGGGGAAACTCGAGGTTTGGCACCCGTAGCTAGTTCCATCCGTCGTGTCCTGAGAACGAGATACGCGGCTCCTATCGGGATCGTCCACACGTCGGGCGGCCTTGCTGGATTAGTTTTACCTTTGACGAGATATCTTGTGCATCGGGATTCCGGTGATGCTTTGGGTAATCTCACAGTTGAGGTTTTCCACTAAGGAATCCTGATCGAGGATTTCTATGCGGCTTGTGGTAATTTGTGATGGACTAGTTGGAGCACCCCTGCAGGGTTAAATCTTTCGGAAAGCCGTGCCCGCGGTTATGTTGCAACATGAAAACTTTGTTTAACACTGGTTATAGATAACTTGAAGTTAACTTAATTAAAATATGCCAACTATGTGCGTAACCGTGACTGTCTCTTTCGTGAGTTCCTTCTCCGATCGAGAACACGGTGGGGTTATGTCTGACGTAGGTAGATGTTCAGGATCATTCATTTGATCATCCGTAGTTCACGTCCGCTATGCGTAGATCTTCCCCCTGTTATTTCATGTACTCGTAAGTTTAGCCACCAAATATATGCTTAGCCGCTGCTGCAACCTCACCACTTAACCATGCCTCACCCATTAAGCTGTGCTAGTCTTGATACCTTTGGAAATGAGATTGCTGAGTCCCCTGTGGCTCACAGATTACTACAACACCAGTTGCAGGTCCAGGTAAAGGTTACTCGACGCAAGCGCGTTGATTGTACATTTGGAGTTGCTTCTTCTTCTTCATCATCGATCTAGGATGGGTTCCAGGCCGGCAGCCTGGGATTGCGAGGATGGACGTCGTTCTTCTTTTGTTGTTTGTTTTCGTCCGTAGTCGGATCCTGCTCTTACTCTTGATGTTTATTTAATGTACTGATGTGACTCTGATGTAGCTTGTGGCGAGTGTAAGCCAATTCTATTATATATCTCTTCTTTTCAGTACATGTACTTGTAACGATATCCATTCTTGCGACACGACGAGATGCGCTTCTATCCCTGACGAGGCCCCGTGCCAAATTGAGGATAGGGTCGCATCTTGGGCGCGACAAGTTGGTATCAGAGCAGTACCGACCTAGGAGCCCCCTTGATTGATCGAACTTGGCCGAGTCGAGTCTAGTGAAAAACTGCTTTGAGTCTAATTATATATCGGAGAGTAGGATTCTTTTTTCTCCTCTTCTATGCTCTGGTGAGGAATCTTGACGTAATTATTTAATTCTACTCCTTTTCTCACTCAAATTTTTTTTAGGATCACGCGGATATTTTTGGAATCTATATGATGCCGATGTGACAGAGTTCTGTCTTGGTGCCTCCTATCTGCTTTGAGTTTCAGGGGAGTTGAGCTCCAGGGGATTCTTGAGCACATCGTTATCATTCAGATTTCTTAGTATCTCAGAACGAAGGATGTTCGTAATTTCTTCAATACTAGTAGTGGCGAGATAACCCCGATGTCCCGAGTACTGGTGCAGATTGTTCGGGAGTACTGCCATACTTTGTATCGTTGTGATCACGAGGGTCTGTTGTAGATGAAGGTCCGAGATTCTGGTTGTGTGTTGACGGATGTGATACAGGTGACGGGTTAGTATAGGAGTTGTGTGATATTACTCCTTGTATCCGTGTACCAGATTGCATGACCAGAAATTTCGGGAATTCTTAGGTGGGTATTCAAGTAGTTACTTATAGGACAATCTTCCAAGAAATGCATGATGTTAGGTTGGGGTTCGATATCTAGTGGATTCGTTTGTTGACGGTCGACTTACAGCGGTACACGTTGTGTCTTAAAGAGTCCTTGTAGCTTGCTACGACTCGGGGACGCTTCGTATGTCGGGTGCACTGCCTTGCACTTGATGGCTACTTTAAGGTTCGAGCCCGTGCAATCCTGTCCACGAAAATATCGGACGAAATCATTCTCATGAGTTTGTTCTGGCTTGTTTCATAAGCCGCTTCCTTTGTTTTGTTGGAATATGGTAATTCGCGTTGCTTCGATGTCAAGTGGTGATTTCAGATCTTTTCTAAGCAGTGTTCTCATGTTCATGTGAGAATGCAAATTCTTTTGTTCAATCAACTTGTCTTTTCAATTTCTGTCAACCGGAGTTGTGGTGTCAATTCTTTTCAACCAGTGTGCTTCTCTTCAAGTGAAATCTATCCTCTCCAGATTCGTAAGATCATTCTCTCATTTTATTCCGGAGTTTATCTCATCTGTCCCAAGTTGTCTTTGTTTTTCCCCACCCTCCCACCCTTTTCTCCTCTGATTCAATCTTCATCCAGAGTTTTCTTTTTTGCTTCCGTTATCTTTTCTTTTCTCTCGTATCCGGTGATTCATTGTGAAGTTTATCAGGAGCTTCGTGTTCATCTTTATTCATTCTGTCATCTTTTCCGGTGAATTTAATTTAATTATCCGTGTTGATTGTATCCTATTCATCCTTGTAATTTTTCCCATGTTGGAAATTCTCATCGGTCTTCTTATTGTCATTTCTCTCTATTCCATCCGGAGTGCTGAAGTTTTCTCAGAGGCTCTTGTTTCCAATCCTTTTAATTATTTCGAGGTGCGAACCTCATCTAGTCTTCATTTGTACCGGTGCTATATCAATCTTTCTAGAAATCTTTTCAACGGTGGTTTCTTTAAGTGGGCCCATAACCCACAGGTTTTTCCCAGGATCTTATATAGCTCTTGTAATCTTTCCGGAGATCATTAATTCTGTTCAGCTATGACGTAAGTATGAATTTCATCAGTCATATCCCTTCTCAAAGATCAACTGGAATTAATTCTCATATTTGGCTAAACCTTTCATTCTTCTTTATTCCGGAGTGTCTCAGTAATTCTTGGTGGTGTTCTTCTCGTCATTCTCTTCTTTCAAGACCGAAGGAGTGTTTCTCTCAAATCTTGGTCCATCCTCTTGGATATTCATCATTTTAGCTTTGTGTTATCATCTTCAGTTGTTTTCAATCATGAGTAATCCCTTTCTTGCTATCCGGTGCATTTCTGAGTTGTTTCATTCTCGATCCTCCGAAGGCCATCATTTCAGAAGATTCTTTGTTCTCAGCTTTCAGCTTTCATCCTCAATTCTTCTCAATTGTTGTCTCTTCGTTCGTCTCTCAATTATTCTGGTGTCTTGTTTAAATTTTTCCTCTCAGGTGGATAATGATCTCTTCATTCTCTTGTATCTCCATTAATTCTTGGTTTTTCCATTCAATTGGAATTCTTACCGGTGCTTCCTTCATTTATGCTTCAGGTGGTTCTTATCTCTCCTAAATCATTTCTAGAAGATTAAGTGGTATGCTAAATCCGTTGCTTGTCATCAATTAAATTTGATGAAGGATAAGCATACCATAATTCTTATTCTTGTTCATAGTAATCTGAATTCTTCGTCCGGAGTGGCTCATTGTTTCAATTCTTTTCTCAAGTGCTTATCTTTCTTTTCCGGAGTTCCAAGTTCTTTTAGGTATCTCTCTGTGAGGCTTCATCTAAATCTTGGCAAGCTCATAATCTTATTCTTTCTACCTTCATATCTTTGCATCATTCATTTGTATACGGTGGTCCTTCATGGTGGTTCATCAAGGTTTCAATTCATTCTCAAGTCTTCTTCAAGATTCTTGTTGGAGAACCTCAAGTATCCTTTCTCTTGCATTTATATGCGCAATTATTCTTCCTTTATTCTTTGAGGTGGTATTATAGCATTCTTGTTAGTGTAGGAGTTTTGAAGAGTTTTTCCTTTCAAGTATGAGATAATTAAACCCACCAATTCTATGATCATGAGATATTTTCAACCCATGATTTCTTCTTTGAGTTATATTGGCTTGGATTTCACCTAAAGCTTTTCCTATGGATTGTTGCTATCATGGTGCTTGTCATTAATTCAAGTTCTCAATGTATCCTCTTGGTGTAAGAAATTGCTCATATCTTGTTTCTCCCAATCAATCCTTGTTTCTGTTAGTGGCTGGTTGTCACTTCATTAGTTTGAAAGGTTTCCATAAGCCCACTACTATCGTGTTCTTTTCGTTGTTGTTTATCCAACAACTCCGTACAATTCTTCTTGCAAGTATGCTTGCCAAGTTCATTGGAGTTAGTAGTTGTCATTCTCTCTTCATTCTCTTCTTCCGTATGAGCTAGTTCCTATTCTATTGTTCCAGAGGCATTGTGTTGTTGCTCTTTTGGGTCTATTATGTGTTCTACCAAGATCATGGTGTTCCCTTGTTCTATTTAGTTGTTTGTTATGAATATTGTCTAATTATCTCTTCTTATCGAATTTTTTTGTCCCATTTTCCTACCGAAGTGCTGTCGAAATTTTCCGTGAATTCTTGCTTCTTTCTCATGTCAGTCTTCATCTCTTTCCAACCTTCAAGGATTGTTGGTGTCACTCGTTTGTCAAAGAAGCGACTAGTTTTACCTCTTGTGCTTTCTCATCCTCTCCCCCCTTTCATTCTTGGATCTCGGGGCGAGATCCTCTTGTAGTGTAGGAGAGTTGTGACAGCCCGATGCCGACGCCCCAGAAGATTCCCCTGTTATTTCCATTTCCGTCGTGTGATATTTTGTTTGTTGCATTCATCTTGCGCATCATGGCTGTAACGACCAAGATGCAGTCCTTTCCGATCTGGGGATCGAGGCCCCGAATTGGAAAGGAGTGCATCTAAGCGTCTCGCAAACGGGTAACACAGCACATACATAATAATAAAGATAGACAATTAGGGATTCAATTGCCTTCTCATAAATATCTCAGAGTACAACACACATACAACCAAGGTAGTTCCACTACGGACTACAAAACATAGAAATGCTATGCTACCCTGCCTGCAGGCCCACGATCACGACCACGCCTCAATCTTCTGGATAGTTCACGTAAAGGCGGTCTGTCTCCTCGTCGTACTGCCACGCCAGCTGAGTGTCGTCGTGATCATCTGTCTCTGGGGTACCTGAACCTGTTGGGATTTTGGAGGAATCCGTGAGCCACGGGGACTCAGCAATCTAAGACCTTGGTGCCAGAACTAGTCAAGTTATTAGGTAGGGTAAGGTGAAGTGTTTAAGGTTGCAGCAGCCTAAGCTTGATTCAGTGGCTAAGTTATGTAAATCTTTTATGAAGGTGGTCTATTCTAGCGGACGTGATTACTTGATCACTAAGTGATCCTGAACACCTACCTACGGCATTCATAACCCCACCGTGTTCTCGATCGAAGAGAGATCCTCGGGGGGACAGTCACAGTTACGCACACAGTTGGCAATTTTATTAGCTTATGTTTGAGTTATCTAATACCGGATGTTAACAAAATATTCCAAGTTGCCACATAACTGCGGGCACGGCTTTCCGAAAGATTAAACCCTGCAGGGGTGCTCCAACTAGTCCATCACAAACGTACACGGGCCGCAAAGTAATCCTCTATCACGAATCTCGTGATCTCGTCGGATTCCTTAGAGGAAAACCTCAACTCTGGGGGAAACCAAAGCTTCACTGCGATTCCTATACGCAAGATATACCGCTAAGGTAAGGCGAGACTAGCAGGACCTCCCGACGTGTCGACGACCCTGATAAGAGCCGCGTATCTCAGTCTCAGGACACGTCGGATGAGCGATGGTTACCACGCCAAAACACCCCGAGTTGCCCCGGGGAGCGTAATAAGCTGCTTAGGGTTGGACCAACACTCATGAGGAGCACTGGCCCGAGTTGTTGATTAAAATCCTCGGGGTAGCTATTCCCTATGCAGTTTATTATTAAGTGATTAGCAAATTAACACCAATGTTGGGTCCTGTCGGACAAGCCTTAGCGCTACGCGATTTATCAAGGGGGTCCCCATAACAACCCCGAACGTGTTAGGAGCGATCAATATGGAATCAAACACCGGTAGCCGGTAACTATGGCGGCAATAACGGAACAAAGCACCCGGCAAAAGGCTAGGCCTTCCGTCATTTACCAAGTATATAGGTGCATTAATTAAATAACAGAATTTAAGATAATGATATCAAGCTCATGTTACCACATGAGTCAAAGCACCTGCATCTAGCAACGCTAACATTAGTTAGTAGCTGAGCAAAGCCTACGTAGCCATTCAAGTTTGCTAGGAGAAGGATCAGTGTATGGGTTCATGGCATATCAGGAGGCGATTTAATTCAGTGGTAGGCAGCGAGCAATATGACATGGAATCGCAAACTAGCATAACAAGTCTAGAGATGGAATCAAGGTCATATCATCTTGCCTGTGATATCCTCAGCTTGGAATGGTTCTTGTTCGTCCTGCACGTACTCTCCCGAATCCACGTACACGTTCTCCGATCCCGGTGCTACCCAACATAATAATAACATCCAATGAACAACATCACCTCAAGATGCAACAAGCGCATGATGCATGAGATGGAAAATGAGCATGCATCACTATTTCTATCACTAGCACAAGCAAGAGAAGCTACTACAAGTTTCTGGACAGAACTGTACCCTAAGATATTTTGACATGCATGAGAATGACATGATCAGATGCGTATTGAGAAAATGATGCAAAACCATATAAAGAACAATACAATCGGAGCTACGGATCAACGGGAATCAACGAAACAAGATATGAAGCCCTACGTGTCAAAATCTACACCACACACTCAAATGGCACAAATCTGGTATTCCCAGGTTGCCAAGACATATAACAACCCAACATGAATGGATTGGAGCAAGGAAGAACACCACAACAACAACTAAGCACTCACAGTCATCAATATGACAAAACTACATAATCTGCCATAATCTGCATCTTAGCACTTTGTGACCTACATGCAACATAGCTACAGCCTTCCAAATATGACAAATAATATATGTGGCTGTAGCCAACCAAGAATACCGCAAGCACAAGCAAGAATCACACCAAAAGGAATTAAACACAGAAAGACACAAGGCTGCAAACTTTCCCAAAACCATCAGATCTCAGGGACTTAGTGAAAATTCCTGCACCTGACTTTCTGTCTTTGTTCTGAAGCTTTTTGACAGAAGCCAAAACATAACCTACAGGACTCCAACTGGGATGAAATTTAACAGGAAGCTTCAAAAACATATCAGGTCCAAATTCCTAGCACTGAACTAAGGCTAGATCACAACACAATGACCAGCACAACCTCATCTACAGGAGAAGAAAATGTTTCCAGATTCTCAGACTTGGTGAAATTCCAGATTTCACTAAGCTGGAATTTTTCAGCCACATGCCCACTTTGTCTAGGCATAACTTGCACACAAGTATCACCAAGAATTAAATGACATCACTATGGTTTAGAGCAAAACCCCTACTACTACCACACAAAAGCTCATGCCCTTGGGCTCAACCTATTCCATGGAAACAAAGAGCAAACTTGCAACACATTTGAATATGTCAACTCCAGAAAGTATCCTAATGGCAAAACTAACTTCACCACTGGATTCCTTGGGAGATTATACCCCAAAATCATATATAATATGTGGGCACTTACTTGGAACAAGTGACCACAAATTAAGGAAGAGGAAACTACTTCAAACCATGCCTAGTGAATAGTGCATCATCTCATGTAGTTTCACTATATCAACTACTACATGGTTGAGCTCATGTGCACAATGACAAAGTGACATGGGGGTTTGAACCCCATGTTTGTGTCATGCACATCAACTTCAAAACCACTTCTACCACTAGATCACCCACACACACCATCATCATGCCCTCTCTCATATTAACATGAGGAGGTGCACAACTTGCACATGGGGATGTTCTACCACCTACACATCACACCACAAACTCATCATAAGCTCTAAGACTCCAAGAAAAACATAACGGAAACTATCAAGCAAAAGAAAGTAAGGCTACACTCACTTGCACACTTACACTAGCAACACCTCATGTGTGTGCATCACTCACACACACATGCACATACCTACTGCCATCTAGCTAGTCACACAAGCAAAGATCACAACCCACCTACATATCATCACCTACTAGGGTGGCATCACCACACTCACACACACACACATGTGGCTAGCTTCATGTGTATGTAAACACACACACACACATGCACACTCCACTATGCTTGCAAGCACAAGACTATACAAGCTCATGCAACTACATGCACTAGCAAAACAAAAGGATACCAACACATATCATGTAACACATACACACACACTCCATTCATACAAGTGTGTGCACAACACACACACACACACATTTCATCCTCCTGCCAATAATTCTATAGCAGGCAAAAAGGAACATAAACTGCCACTTTAATACCTTTTGGATTAGGCACAAAGGGTAGATTCAACATAAAGGGAAAACAGAAAATAAAAGAAATAAATAAAATAAAATAACAACAGGGCTCTACCCTTTGTTAGAGCCCTGTTGTTATTCACCACTGGATTCCTTGGGAGATTCTACCCCAAAATCATATATAATATGTGGGCACTTACTTGGAACAAGTGACCACAAATTAAGGAAGAGGAAACTACTTCAAACCATGCCTAGTGAATAGTGCATCATCTCATGTAGTTTCACTATATCAACTACTACATGGTTGAGCTCATGTGCACAATGACAAAGTGACATGGGGGTTTGAACCCCATGTTTGTGTCATGCACATCAACTTCAAAACCACTTCTACCACTAGATCACCCACACACACCATCATCATGCCCTCTCTCATATTAACATGAGGAGGTGCACAACTTGCACATGGGGATGTTCTACCACCTACACATCACACCACAAACTCATCATAAGCTTTAAGACTCCAAGAACAACATAAGGGAAACTATCAAGCAAAAGAAAGTAAGGCTACACTCACTTGCACACTTACACTAGCAACACCTCATGTGTGTGCATCACTCACACACACATGCACATACCTACTGCCATCTAGCTAGTCACACAAGCAAAGATCACAAGCCACCTACATATCATCACCTACTAGGGTGGCATCACCACACTCACACACACACATGTGGCTAGCTTCATGTGTATGTACACACACACACACATGTACACTCCACTATGCTTGCAAGCACAAGACTATACAAGCTCATGCAACTACATGCACTAGCAAAACAAAAGGATACCAACACATATCATGTAACACATACACACACACTCCATCCATACAAGTGTGTGCACAACACACACACACACATTTCATCCTCCTGCCAATAATTCTATAGAAGGCAAAAAGAAACATAAACTGCCACTTTAATACCTATTGGATTAGGCACAACAGGTAGATTCAACATAAAGGGAAAACAGAAAATAAAAGAAAGAAATAAAATAAAATAACAACAGGGCTCCTGGGATCAAACCCACCACCTCCTGGTTCTACCACACACACGCTACCACTCTCCTACTGTCATCGTTTTGACAGAGGGAGGGGCACAGAACAGGTTAAACCTCCTGTTGCGCTACAGATGTTACTATGCCTAAAAACACAAAATAAAAGGGAGTGCGTCGAGGGGAGTCGAACCCTGCACCTCTTGAGAACAACCACGATACTCCAACCACTGCGCTACGAATCGAAGTCTGCTAGCTAGGGGAACTGTAGCAAGAAAACCCGTGCCTTCAGTCTACTCTGCACACACACGCACGCCGGCGATAGGGAGGCGACGGTGCACTTCTCTGTTGCTGCTGCGCGACAGGGAGGCCGACGCCTGCTGTTGCTACACGCCTGCTACTTTGCCTGCACCTCTAGTTCCACTACTTCACCGAGCACCCAACATACACGTACATCTACCAACTTCTGCACCACAACACACCCCTGCTACCGATCTACAACGACAGAGAACCACGGCAAGCACCACGGTGCTTCTAGACGGAGCCGAGGAGGAGAAGGAAGGGGAGGTTGCAGCCTCACCTTGGAAGGAAGGGAGAAGCCGATCGGAGAAGAGGGCCCGGCCGGAGGCGACGAGGACGCCCTGATCTGCAGAACCGAAGCAGGGGAAGGAGCACCGCGGGCGCGCCATTGACGAGGTCGAGCTCGTCGGTGTGGTCGCTTCCCGACCCTACCGATGATGGGAATGGAGCGCGGGGTCGAGGCCTGAGCTCCTGGACATGGCGGACGGCGTTGGAGACGACGATGACGGCGGGGTAGACGCGGGCACCTTCTCTGGTCTATCTACAGAACTTACCAGAGGAGGGAGGAAGAAGTTGAGATGGAGATGGGGAGAAGAGAGGTGGCGGCGGCAGGAGGGATGGAGAGGGACCCTAGGCCGAGGGGGGAGGCACGGACACCACGTTATATGGGGGGGACCTCGACGTTTGTGCACAGCGTTACCGCTCTCTCTCGGCACTGACGGAAAGAAGCAGAGGGAGAGGGTGTAGACGGCGTCAGGTGGAAGAACGAGAGGGGGAACGGGCCCTGCTACGCGAGAGAAAGGAAGTGGGCCAGCCAAGTAGGAGCAAGCCCCCAGGGTGGCGACAAATAAGAGAGACACATACTCCCTGGCCTTCCTATTTACAGAAAAGAACAGGGAAGGAAAGAAAAACACAAGGAAAACTACTCGGGATAAAAACACAACAAAATTGCCCCTGTGCTTGGAAAAATCTAACCTATTTGAATAAAATGCAAAAGAATATTAGGGGCAAATGAATATTTACAAAACAGCAATGTGTGGGCTGTTTTGTAATTATTTTGCACCTTTTAAAACCCCCTTTTAAAACAGCAACTCCACACCTTCATATCCACCACAAAACATTCTAAAACATGGGCATTTTTGAATCAAGGATGGGACAAGTAAATGTTGCTTGAGAAATAAAAGAGAGAGGGAGGTTTGCAAACATGACAAGGCCACTACATATAGAACTAGCATCACATGAAGTCATAGAGCACCCCAACACATACACAACATCACAAAGTAGCTAACCACCAGATCACCACACCACATGAAATGCTAAGATCATATAATCACAACACAAGACAAGGCATACCATGATATGCTATGCATGCATGCATGGGAAGGAAGGAAAAATACAAGGGACATCACAAGAACTCATAGCACAAATGATATCATCATATCTCTGACAAGGTGGACCCACATGCAATAGGTTCCGAATATGGCAAGGTTTACATCTGGGGCACTACAATGGCATCATGTCAACTCTGTTTTGTCGGTGTTGCTTGTTGCCGTGTTGTTGGGTGTTAGTGCCTTGTGAGTGGCGTTGTTTTGTTGGAGTGTTGAGAGAGGGTGTGTGAGAGCCACCGCTAAACCCTCTTGCACCGCGAACCACACCCCTCCTCTCTTCTCTTTGATTTTGTTTTGGGGTTGTGCAAAAGTTCCGTTTTAACCCCTTTTAAAAATCGTCTTCTTTTAAAACTCCTTTTATTAAATGTGGGGGCAACCCTTGGGTTTTTATTTTGTTTCTCCTTGTGTGTTATCTTTAAAGCCCTCTCATTTTCTTTTCTCTTTTAAAGGGCTTTTATTCTATTCTTTAAATAAATAGGTTTTATTTAATTCTTCAAAAGGGGTTTGATTTTTATTCTTTAGTAAACGGGTTTTAATTTTAATTCTTCAAAGGTTTTATTTTATTTCTTTTAAAAATGCCCAACTATTTCTTATAGTTGGGAATATTTTTTTCAAAGGAGTCAAAAGCCTTTATTTTATTTTATTTTTGTTAAGAGCTTTCTTTGTTTAAAATTGTCTGATTTAAAAAGGTTTTTAAAAAAAACAATAAGGGGGGAGCCCAGCTGAGCAGGCCAAGGCCTAGCTCCCCCTGCCCTAGCGAACCGCTCCCCTCGTCCCCTCGACCCATCCCCGTTCTCCCCCCCCCCCGAGCGCCATCATCTCCTCCTCCGCGTCGTTCCCTCGCCGATCCCCTCTCGCCATCCCGTGCCCGCGTCTCCTGCCCCGCCGCCAGTCCCCCCCCTCGTCACGAGCCGCCTCCAACGCCCCTCCCCGCAGCCGCTAGCTCCTGCGCCGCTCGCCAGCTCGCCGACTTCCACGACGTCCGCTACGAACCGATCCGCTTCGAATCGCATGCTTCAAAGGTATACCGATGAGACGTGTCGTGTAACGAACGAATGTGATGTATGAGTCGATTGTATGTTTGCGCCTATATGTTGCCCGCTGCACGTTGTCCCTCTTATGTTGTGCCCCGACACATGGGAACCCGGTAGCGGGATCACCCCATCTTTATTTAGCGTTTCCGCACGCGCGCCCTATTCGTTGGCACGATATCTCGACGAGTTATCGGGATAGGAACGTTGTTGTGGCTTCGTTTCCGTCTTGCCGCCATGGTTCCCTCTCGCTCGCCGTGGCGACATGTGTTTCTTTCTCTCCTTGCCCGTGATGATGAACTTGCATGCATGACGCATTCATGGCATATATCGTGTGTTGCATGCCTCTTGTGCCGTAGCTCCGTTCTATGCTCCGCGTGTTAACCGTCTAGGATGCCATGTAGGACCGTCGCTTCACCCTTGCCATGTTAACTACAATTTAATATTGGCGAGTAAATAATCGCGAGTGAATTAAATAATTAAACGTGGAGTTTCATCGATATGCAACCCGTTGCATATCGAGCTTCACTTAATGTGTAGAGTTTGTGTGGGCTGAATTGCCATGCCATCCCTTGCATCATTGAACTGATCACGCATCATTGTAGGTTATGCATCATGTTGTGCATCGTGTGGTGAATATTTGTGTTGATGTTTGTTTCCGGTTTGCTCCGTCTCGATAGAGTTCCGCAAGCGTGTCGGAATGTGAGGACCCGTTCGACTACGTTGGTTCGCCTGCTTCTCGGAGATGTTCTTCTTCCAAGCGGGATCTCAGGCAAGATGACCATTTCCCTAGATACCATTACTATCATTGCCATCCTAGTTCTTTCGCTTCTATCGTTTATGTCTCGTTGCCTACCACATGTTAAATATCAGCCTCTCAACAATGCCATGATTACCTTCAACCTGTTCAACCTAGCAAACCACTGATTGGCTATGTTACCGCTTGCTTATCCATGTTGTTAGCGTTGCTAGTTGCAGGTGCAGATGTTTCCATGTGATAACATGGGTTCCTTGTCTTATCACCATATTAAATGCTATTTAATTTAATGCACCTATATACTTGGTAAAAGGTGGAAGGTTCGGCCTTTCTAGCCTGGTGTTTTGTTCCACCTTTGCCCCCTTAGTTTCGGCTACCGGTGTTATGTTCCATAAACGAGCGCTCCTAACACGATCGGGGTTGTTATGGGGACCCCCTTGATAATTCGTTTTAGATTAAAGCTGGTCTGGCAAGGCCCAACATTGGTTCTACATTTGCCCAACATAATAATTCTGTTAACACTGAAATGCATAGGGCGTCATGAACCCGAGGAGTAATTTTAGATAAACAGGGGGGCCAGTGCTGATGGTGTTGGTCCCAAACGGTCTGCCTGCGGGGCCACCACGGGGAAACTCAAGGTTTGGCACCCGTAGCTAGTTCCATCCGTCGTGTCCTGAGAACGAGATACGCGGCTCCTATCGGGATCGTCGACACGTCGGGCGGCCTTGCTGGATTAGTTTTACCTTTGACGAGATATCTTGTGCATCGGGATTCCGGTGATGCTTTGGGTAATCTCAGAGCTGAGGTTTTCCACTAAGTAATCCGACGAGATCGCGAGTGTCGTGATCGAGGATTTCTATGCGGCTTGTGGTAATTTGTGATGGACTAGTTGGAGCACCCCTGCAGGGTTAAATCTTTCGAAAAGCCGTGCCCGCGGTTATGTGGCAACATGGAAACTTTGTTTAACACTGTTATAGATAACTTGAAGTTAACTTAATTAAAATATGCCAACTGTGTGCATAACCGTGACTGTCTCTTTCGTGAGTTCCTTCTCCGATCGAGAACACGGTGGGGTTATGTCTGACGTAGGTAGATGTTCAGGATCATTCATTTGATCATCCGTAGTTCACGTCCGCTATGCGTAGATCTTCCCCCTCTTATTTCCTGTACTCCTAAGTTTAGCCACCAAATATATGCTTAGCCGCTGCTGCAACCTCACCACTTAACCATGCCTCACCCATTAAGCTTTGCTACTCTTGATACCTTTGGAAATGAGATTGTTGAGTCCCCTATGGCTCACAGATTACTACAACACCAGTTGCAGGTCCAGGTAAAGGTTACTCGACGGAGCGCGTTGATTGTACATTTGGAGTTGCTTCTTCTTCTTCTTCTTCATCGATCTAGGATGGGTTCCAGGCCGGTAGCCTGAGATAGCAAGGATGGACGTCGTTCTTCTGTTGTCGTTTGTCTTCGTCCGTAGTCGGATCCTGCTCTTACTCTTGATGTTTACGTAATGTACTGATGTGACTCTGATGTAGCTTGTGGTGAGTGTAAGCCAATTCTATTATATATCTCTTCTTTTCAGTACATGTACTTGTAACGATGTCCATTCTTGCGACACGACGAGATGCGCTTCTATCCCTGACGAGGCCTCGTGCCAAATTGAGGATATGGTCGCATCTTGGGCGTGACAATGATAGACGAATACAAGTCACCACATAGTTTTTGGGCTGAGGCTGTCAATACAGCATGTCATGCATCAAACCGGCTCTTCCTTCGATCAATATTGGAGAAGACTCCATATGAGCTCCTAACCGGGAACAAGCCCAATGTTAAGTACTTTCGTGTATTTGGATGCAAGTGTTTCATCCTCAACAAACGGGAACGGTTAGGAAAATTTCAATCCAAAACAATTGAAGGGATTTTTGTTGGCTATGGATCAAACTCTCACGCCTACAGAGTCTACAACAAATCCACTGGATGCGTTATAGAAACCTGTGATGTGACGTTTGATGAATTTAACCGCTCCCATGGGGAGCAAGTTGATCTTAGTGATGCAGGTGAAGAAGATTCCTCGCAAGATATCTTGAACATGGGTGTAGGTGCACTTCTTCCCATGGAACAAAGACCCCATGATGATGATGAAGATGATGAGAGTATTTCTCATCCTCAAGACAGTTCACTGCCCGTACCTCCACAAGATACTAGCACACATATCATGCCAGTTGTTGAGGATCATGTGGGAGAACATGTCTCTCACCCTGATCACACTCAAGAACAAGTTGATCTTCAAGAGCTAGACCAAAGTATGGATATGGTTGATGATGAACCTCAACAGGTGCAACGCGAGGAGGAATATCTTCCACCGCACGTTAATGATCCTTATGTTGAGGACGTTGATGATGGAAACGAAGTCGAACCTCGTGAAACCCTGACCTCCATCATGCCACGTGTGGCCGGTCGTGTTGATATTGATCAAATCCTCACCGGCGTGTCGGAAGGTAGAGTGACTCGTAAACAATTAACAAACTTTTGTGCTCACTTTTCGTTTGTCTCTAGTACTGTGCCACACAGGGTTCAGGATGCATTGTGTGACAATGACTAGCTCCTTGCTATGCAAGAAGAGTTAAACAGTTTTACACTCAACGAAGTATGGTCATTGGTAGAACGACCAACTGAGGAACACAGTGTCATTGGAACTAAATGGATCTTCAAGAACAAGGAAGATGAGAATGGGATTGTCCTCCGCAACAAGGCAAGGTTAGTAGCACAGGGGTACTCCCAAGTTGAAGGTTTGGACTTTGGTGAGACTTTCGCCCCTGTTGCTCGTCTTGAATCCATTCGCATTCTATTGGCCTATGCTGCTTTCAATGGTTTTACTTTGCATCAAATGGATGTGAAAAGTGTTTTTCTTAACGGTCCTCTACAAGAAGAGGTATATGTATCACAACCACCTGGGTTTGTTGACCCCCACCACAAAGACCATGTGTACAAACTTCACAAGGCTCTGTATGGCCTCAAACAAGCACCTCATGCTTGGTACGATCATCTTAAGAAGTTCTTACTCGATGATGGCTTTGTGGTAGGGGTGATCGATCCCACTCTTTTTACCAAGAGGGAAAATGGTGATTTGATCTTATGCCAAATCTATATAGATGACATCATTTTTGGTTCTCCTAACATCCATTTATGCAAGAAGTCTGTGGCCTCCATGACCAAGACCTTTGAGATGTCACTCAACACGGACTTGAAGTACTTTCTTGGGTTTCAAATACAACAATTTCAAGAAGGAATTTTCTTGTCTCAAACTAAGTACCTCAAGGACATTCTTGAAAAATTTGATATGACAAATGCTAAACCAATGAAGACACCCATGGCCACAGATGTCGTTCTAAATGAAGACACCAACGGTATTCCTTTTGACCCATCTACTTACCGCTCTATGATTGGTTCGTTACTTTATCTTTGCGCATCTAGACCGGACATCATGTTAAGTGTAGGCATATGTGCTAGATTTCAAGCTTACCCTAGGGAAAGCCATCATACGGCGGTTAAGCATATTCTTAGATACCTTGTTCACACCCCCAAAGTTAGGCCTATGGTACCCTAAGGATGCAAAGTTCGATCTTATTGGGTACTCCGATGCGGATTGGGCCGGTGACAAAGTGGGACGGAAATCCACTTCCGGTGCATGTCAGTTTCTTGGACGCTCCTTGGTAAGCTAGTCCTCGAAAAAGCAGAATTGTGTTTCTCTCTCCACGGCCGAGGCCGAATATATTGCAGCCGCAAGCTGTGCAACCCAACTGCTATGGATGAGGCAAACCCTAAAGGATTATGGCATCACGTATCGACATGTGCCTCTTCTCTGTGATAATGAAAGTGCCATAAAAATCTCCGAGAACCCCATTGATCACCCTCGCACAAAACATATTGATATTAGGTATCATTTCTTGAGAGACCATGTGCAAAAGGGTGACATTGATATTGCCCATGTGGGTACCGACATGCAGCTCGCTGACATTTTCACCAAGCCACTTAACGTAGCAAGATTCTGTCAACTTAGGCGTGAACTTGGTATCTTGGAGCTTGATAACATAACTTGAAATCCTGTATACATGCACACACTCACATTATGTTCTTGTCTTGATGTCGGCATACATTTAGGGGGAGTCACTAGGACTCACGTCATAATTTTGTGTTTTCACCCTACAATATGCATAAATCAACTACTTTCCCCAAGTAGTATATATAATTCTTGTAGGCAACTGTGTTGGGTGTCCCTTGTGATCAACCATGTCAAATCACCTCATCATCCAAATTCCAGAATTTGCCTCTGCTTACCTCTCTCTCGGTCGTCCGACGAGCCTCGGACGTCCGATGGCTAAACACACTCCGGACGTCCGGCAGATGTCGGTCGTCCGACGGCTAAACACACTCCGGATGTCTGACGCCCCTCGGACGTCTGACGCCCATCGGACGTCCGACACATCGGAAACTCTATAAATAGAGGGGCGCGGGCTGGGCCTTGCCCTAGCCCCCACGCGCCTCCTTTTCTCCCAGCCGCCACCACAGCCGCCGCCTCCAGCGCCAGAGGAGCTCGACCGCGCCGCCACCGGGGGCCCTGCCCCGCGATCTGGCTGATCTCCTCCGCGGGATCCATCCTCCCTTTCCTCTCCTCTCTCGATCTGCAGGTATCCTCTTGGTCTCATCCGCGATTGGTTCCCCTTTCTCACAAGATTCATGTGTTCGTTCATGTGGTTTGACCGTGACCGTTCCCCACTGGGTTTCCAATTCTATAGGCCTTGTTCCATCATGCCCAAGATTAAGCGCACTGCCCGGAAGAACTCTATTGGCTCATCCGCTCGTGTCCCTCCTCGCACGGGGTCGGATGACTCCGATGGACCACGTTGTCCCTTCAAACGGGTCGCCCGACGTCCTCCTCAACAGCTCCACTCCTCGTCTGATGGGTCTGACTTCGAGGATGAGCTTGCAGCTGAGGAACGTGCTGAACAGCCCGCCGTTTGGAAGACTATGCCGAAGCCTGGGACTCGCAGGCGCCCATACATGCCACCGCCTCCTCCTGAACAGCCCAAAGGTGAAGCTCGTCGCATCTCTCTTGAACCTCCTCCTACCTTAGGTCGTGAAGTCAAGGACTTCACCACGGTTCCTAAGTCTTCCTACTTCACATTCCACCGTGATGTTGACCAATTTTCTGTTGTACGTGACTCTATGGACTCACGTTTCCGCACAAACGTCCAAGCGGACATCTTTACTACTGTCATTGTTCCTAAGGGTCTCTCTGTCCGTCACTATATTGATCTTGAGCATATTCGCACGCACCCGGCGAAATACCCGGGTGCCATTGAGCTCATTGAGTCATCGGGGCTCGTGCCCCCTTTGCTTTTCGGTGCGATTTTAATGGTGCTGCTATTCATCAATTTTATGCCACATGTTTCTTTGGCTCAAACAACACTGTTAGCTGGATGACTTCTGATGTTCAGTTCACAGCCTCTTATGATGAGTTTGTTGCCGCACTCGGTTTCCCCGACTTCGGCTTCAAAATCCATAAGAATGATCCTAACCATGCACATAAGCCCATTGAGGCGTGTGGGTTTCTCCTCAAACCACTTCCTTAACTTGATGCAGACGAACGGATGAAGGATCTTAACCAAGTATCCATCTGGCGCTCTTCCTACTTTATAATTTTTCAGTGTCTTATCCGCACCATCTATCCCAAGATGGGTGATAGGGGATCCTGCAGCGGCTACTGTATTGACATCATGTCACATTTACACGAGTTCCCCAAGCGCAAGATTAATGTGCCTCACTTTCTATGGCATGAGATTCGGCTCGCTAGTCTTCAATACAAGCGAGCCTTCCCTCATGCCCCCTTCATCCAGGCTTTTATTCACCATGTTGCTGAATTCACTGTTGCTACCACTCACACGCATCACAAGTGGGTCATTCCCGCTCACATGGCGGATAACTATGCTCCCAAGAAAACTCCATCCACCACCTCCACTCGCCGCACTGCTGCCCGGTCAGCAACCCCTTCATCCAGCTCAGCTCCTCTCGGTCGCTTTGCCAAATTCATTGGCAAGGCACATTCTGCTATGATGAAGGCCTTCTATTTCCAGTGCGGTCAAACTCACGATGTGGTTTCTCGCCTCGTCTCCTCCAAGAATGCCCTCAAGGCTCGTCTGAGAGACTCGGGCGCTCTTGATGTGAGTGACGATGAGGCCCTCCCTGCTGCTCCTCCTTCCGACTTTGGCTTCCCATCTGGTCCTGAGTGGGCTGATTTTCTTGACGAGGCTGGTGGCAGTGGCTTGCCTGACGATGAGGATGATGATGATGATGCTGCTGATGATCTCTGAGCATGGTTGATGTGTTGGTGCCTCCCTTTTTGGTACTTGGTGCCAAAGGGGGAGTAATGTATCCTAGTTTTAGTCTTTGGAGATTTAGTCTCAATTTGCATGTTTGTGTAATGTAATGGATAAACAACTGTGATGCACTATGGATTACTATGATATCATCGTATGCTATTGTGTTTTGCTCCATTACTTCATATGATGATCTATTATCTTTACTAAGTCACATGATATTTTCGATACACACATTAAAGGGGAGCTCCGATATTTTACCATGCACATACTAAGGGGGAGCTCCGTACTAAACCTCTCCAAAGCTAAAATGCATGTTAAATCTTTTGAGAGCTATGTATATGTTGTCATCAACTACCAAAAAGGGGGAGATTGAAAGTGCAGTCATGCCCTTAATTGAGTTTTGGTGTTAATGACAACACATACATAGAAAACTAATCTTATTTGTTGATTGTATCTCAGGATGTCAAGTACTTTTATTAGATTGAGAATTATGTGCCAAGGTGGTCTAAGAAGATCGGGACTTATATGTCAAGAAGGCTCGGGATTGAGAAAAGATGATGTAGCCTATCCTTTAAATTTACTATTCTTGAGTATAGGGATCCCGCACTATTAAGAGGGGATCACAGGTTTTGCGATGAACTTGCTTATACTACATCTCTACTTTTCCGCTCATACCACATCTCCACTGTTTTACTTTTATCTCAAAACAGAACCAATGCCTCGGACAGCCGGCTTCCTCCGGACGTCCGAGGGCCGGACGTCCGACCTCCTTCGGAAATCCGGAACCCTATACCAGAGAAAGTTGAGTCAAATAACTCAGACTTCCGGTCTCCTCCTGTCGTCCGAGGGCCGGACGTCCGACCTCCTTCGGAAATCCGGAACCTTGCACCAGAGAAAGTTGAGTCAAATAACTCGGACTTCCGGCCTCCTCCTGTCGTCCGAGGGCCGGACGTCCGACCTCCTTCGGAAATCCGGAACCTTGCACCAGAGATATTTGAGTCGAATAACTCGGACTTCCGGCTTCCTCCGGACGTCTGGTTCATGTTCAACTACACAGTGGTTCCAGATATATACACATCCCTCGGACGTCCGACTCCTTGTGGACGTCCGGACATCCGAGAACTGCCGGATGTCCGACCACTATCAGACTTAAGTGACCCCAACGGCTGTTTTTGTTGGAAATATGCCCTAGAGGCAATAATAAATTAGTTATTATTATATTTCTTAGTTCATGATAATCGTTTATTATCCATGCTATAATTGTATTGATTGGAAACACAATACTTGTGTGGATACATAGACAAAACACTGTCCCTAGTAAGCCTCTAGTTGACTAGCTCGTTGATCAAAGATGGTCAAGGTTTCCTGGCCATAGGCAAGTGTTGTCACTTGATAACGGGATCACATCATTAGGAGAATCATGTGATGGACTAGACCCAAACTAATAGACGTAGCATGTTGATCGTGTCATTTTGTTGCTACTGTTTTCTGCGTGTCAAGTATTTATTCCTATGACCATGAGATCATATAACTTACTAACACCGGAGGAATACTTTGTGTGTATCAAACGTCGCAACGTAACTGGGTGACTATAAAGATGCTCTACAGGTATCTCCGAAGGTGTTCGTTGAGTTAGTGTGGATCAAGACTGGGATTTGTCACTCCGTGTGACGGAGAGGTATCTCGGGGCCCACTCGGTAATACAACATCACACACAAGCCTTGCAAGCATTGTAACTTAATGTAAGTTGCGGGATCTTGTATTACGGAACGAGTAAAGAGACTTGCCGGTAAACGAGATTGAAATAGGTATGCGGATACTAACGATCGAATCTCGGGCAAGTAACATACCGAAGGACAAAGGGAATGACATACGGGATTATATGAATCCTTGGCACTGAGGTTCAAACGATAAGATCTTCGTAGAATATGTAGGATCCAATATGGGCATCCAGGTCCCGCTATTGGATATTGACCGAGGAGTCTCTCGGGTCATGTCTACATAGTTCTCGAACCCGCAGGGTCTGCACACTTAAGGTTCGACGTTGTTTTATGCGTATTTGAGTTATATGGTTGGTTACCGAATGTTGTTCGGAGTCCCGGATGAGATCACGGACGTCACGAGGGTTTCCGGAATGGTCCGGAAACGAAGATTGATATATAGGATGACCTCATTTGGTTACCGGAAGGTTTTCGTGCATTACCGGAAAAGTTTCGGGCTCATCGGTAGTGTACCGGGAGTGCCGGGAGGGGTGCCGGGGACCATCGGGAGGGGTGTCACGCCCCAAGGGGTCTCATGGGCTATGGGAAGAGATAAACCAGCCCCTAGTGGGCTGGAATAAGTTCCCACTAAGGCCCATAAGGTTTGAGAAGGAAAAAACACAAGGTGGAAAGAGTTTCCAAGTGGGAAGGTGGAATCCTACTCCAAGTAGGATTGGAGTAGGACTCCTCCACCTCCAATTTCGGCCAAACCTTTAGGTTTTGAGGCTGCCTCCTCCCCTCCCTCCCACCTATATATACGGAGGTTTTAGGGCTGATTTGAGACGACTTTCTCACGGCTGCCCGACCACATACCTCCATAGTTTTTCCTCTAGATCGCGTTTCTGCGGAGCTCGGGCGGAGCCCTGCTGAGACAAGATCATCACCAACCTCCGGAGCGCCGTCATGCTGCCGGAGAACTCTTCTACCTCTCCGTCTCTCTTGCTGGATCAAGAAGGCCGAGATCATCGTCGAGCTGTACGTGTGCTGAACGCGGAGGTGCCGTCCGTTCGGTACTAGATCGTGGGACTGATCGCGGGATTGTTCGCGGGGCGGATCGAGGGACGTGAGGACGTTCCACTACATCAACCGCGTTCTCTAACGCTTCTGCTGTACGATCTACAAGGGTACGTAGATCACTCATCCCCTCTCGTAGATGGACATCACCATGATAGGTCTTCGTGCGCGTAGGAAAATTTTTGTTTCCCATGCGACGTTACCCAACAGTGGCATCATGAGCTAGGTTCATGCGTAGATGTCTTCTCGAGTAGAACACAAAAGTTTTTGTGGGCGGTGATGTGCGTTTCGCTGCCCTCCTTAGTCTTTTCTTGATTCCGCGGTATTGTTGGATTGAAGCGGCTTGGACCGACATTACTCGTACGCTTACGAGAGACTGGTTTCATCGTTACGAGTAACCCCCTTTGCTCAAAGATGACTGGCAAGTGACTGTTTCTCCAACTTTAGTTGAATCGGATTTGACCGAGGAGGTCCTTGGATGAGGTTAAATAGCAACTCATATATCTCCGTTGTGGTGTTTGCGTAAGTAAGATGCGATCCTACTAGATACCCTCGGTCACCACGTAAAACATGCAACAACAAAATTAGAGGACGTCTAACTTGTTTTTGCAGGGTATGATTGTGATGTGATATGGCCAACGATGTGATGTGATATATTGGATGTATGAGATGATCATGTTGTAATAGAAATATCGACTTGCACGTCGATGGTACGGCAACCGGCAGGAGCCATAGGGTTGTCTTTATACTAACGTTTGTGCTTGCAGATGCGTTTACTATTTTGCTAGGATGTAGCTTTAGTAGTAATAGCATAAGTAGCACGACAACCCCGATGGCAACACGTTGATGGATGATCATGGTGTGGCGCCGGTGACAAGAAGATCGTGCCGGTGCTTTGGTGATGGAGATCAAGAAGCACGTGATGATGGCCATATCATGTCACTTATGAATTGCATGTGATGTTAATCCTTTTATGCACCTTATTTTGCTTAGAACGACGGTAGCATTATGAGGTGATCTCTCACTAAAATTTCAAGACGAAATTGTGTTCTCCCCGACTGTGCACCGTTGCGACAGTTCTTCGTTTCGAGACACCACGTGATGATCGGGTGTGATAGACTCAACGTTCACATACAACGGGTGCAAAACAGTTGCACACGCAGAACACTCGGGTTAAGCTTGACGAGCCTAGCATGTGCAGACATGGCCTCGGAACACATGAGACCGAAAGGTCGAGCATGAATCGTATAGTTGATATGATTAGCATAGAGATGCTTACCACTGAAACTATTCTCGACTCACGTGATGATCGGACTTGAGATAGTGGATTTGGATCATGTACCACTCAAATGACTAGAGAGATGTACTTTTTGAGTGGGAGTTCTTAAGTAATATGATTAATTGAACTAATTGTCATGAACATAGTCTAATGGTCTTTGCGAATTACGATGTAGCTTGCGCTATAGCTCTACTGTTTTTATATGTTCCTAGAGAAAATTTAGTTGAAAGTTGATAGTAGCAAACTTTGCAGAGGATTGTCCTCGTTGCTGCGCAGAAGGCTTATGTCCTTAATGCACCACTTGGTGTGCTGCACCTCGAGCGTCGTCTGTGGATGCTGTGAACATCCGACATACACGTTTCTGATGACTACATGATAGTTCAGTGCAAAATACTTAATGGCTCAGAAGCAAGGCGCCGAAGACGTTTTGAAACGTCACGGAACATAAGTGATGTTCTAAAGAGATGAAATTGTGATTTCATGCTTGTGCCCTTGTTAAGAGGTACGAGACCTCCAACAAGATTCTTTGTCCACAAAGTAAATGAGAAAAGCTCAATCGTTGAGCGTGTGCTCAGATTGTCTGAGTACGACAAACACTTGAATCAAGTGGGAGTTAATCTTCCAGATGACATAGTGATGGTTCTCCAAAAGTCACTGCCACCAAGCTGTGAGAGCTTCGTGATGAACTATAACATATCAAGGATAGATACAATGATCCTTGAGCGATTCGTGATGTTTGACACTGCGAAAGTAGAAATCAAGAAGGAGCGTCAATAGTTGATGGTTTGTAAAACCACTAAGTTTCAAGAGAGGCAAGGGCTAGAAGGGATACTTCGTGAAACGGCAAAACAGTTGCTGCACTAATGAAGAGACCCAAGATTAAACCCAAACCCGAGACTAAGTGCTTCTGTAATGAGGGGAACAGTCACTGAGGCGGAGCAACTCTAGATACTTGGTAGATAAGAAGGCTGGCAAAAGTCGAAAGAAGTGTATTTGATATACATGATGTTGATGTGTACTTTACTAGTACTCCTAGTAGCATGAGGGTATTGGATACCGGTTCGGTTGCTAAGTGATTAGTAACACGAAATGAAAGCTACGGCATAAACGGAGACTAGCTAAAGGCGAGGTGACGATACGTGTTGGAAGTGTTTCCAAGGTTGATATGATCAAACGTCGCACGCTCCCTCTACCATCGGGATTGGTGTTAAACCTAAATAATTGTTATTTGGTGCTTGCGTTAAGCATGAACATGATTGTATCGTGTTTATTGCAATACGATTATTCATTTAAGGAGAATAATGGTTACTCTATTTTCTTGAATATTCACCTTCAATGGTTTATTGAATCTCGATCGTAGTGTTACACATGTTCATGATATTGGTGCCAAAAGATACGAGTTAATGATGATAGTACCACTTACTTGTGGCACTGCCGCTTGAGTCATGTTAGTATAAATTGCATGAAGAGGCTCCATGCTGATGGATCTTTGTACTCACCTGATTTCGAATCACTAGTGACATGCAAATCATACCACATGAGCAAGGCCTTGTTTTCATTGAGATGAAATAAGATAGTAACTTGTTGGAAGTGATACATTTTGATGTATGCAGTCCAATGGGTGCTGAGGCACGCAGTGGATATCATTATGTTCTTACTTCACTGACGATTTGAGTAGATACAGGAGTATTTACTTAATGAATCACAAGTCTGAAATGTTGAAAAGTTCAATTCCGTTTCAGAGTGAAGTTCATCGTAACAAGAGGATAAACTGTCTACGATATGATCATGGAAATGAAAATCTGAGTTACGGGTTTTTGGTACGCAGTTAAGACAATGTGGAAATTGTTTCGCAGTTCATGCCACCTGGAACATCATAGTGTGATGATGTGTCTGAACGTCATAGCCACGCACTATTTGGTATGGTGCATACTATGATGTCTCTTATCGAATTACCACTATCGTTTATGGGTTTTGCATTAGAGACAACCGCACTCACTTTAAATAGGGCACCGCGTATTTCCGTTGAGATGACACAGTATAGACTGAGGTTTAGAGAAATCTAAACTGTCGTTTCCTGAAAGTTTGGGGTTTCGACACTTATGTGAAAAAGTTTCAGTCTGATAAGCTCGAACCCAAAGCGGATAAATGCTTCTTCATAGGGTATCCAAAACAGTTGGGTACATCTCCTATCTCAGATCCGAAAGCAAAGTGTTTGTTTCTAGAAACGGATCCTTTCTCGAGGAAAGGTTTCTCTCGAAAGAATTGAGTGGGAGGGTAGTAGAACTTGATGAGGTTATTGAACCATCACTTCAACCAGTGTGTAGCAGGGCGCAGGAAGTTGTTCCTGTGGCGCCTACACCAATTGAAGTGGAAGATGATGATGGTGATCATTGAGCTTCGAATCAAGTTACTACAAACCTCATAGGTCGACAAGGTCGCGTACTGCTGGAGAGTAGTACGGTAACCCTGTCTTGGATGTCATGTTGTTGAGCAACAATGAACCTACGAGTTATGGAGAAAGCGATGGTGGGCCCAGATTCCGACAAATGGCTGGAAGCCATGAAATCCGAGAGAGGATCCATGTATGAAAACAAAGTGTAGACTTTGGAAGAATTACTTGATGGTCATAGGACTATTGAGTAAAGATGGATCTTTAAAGGAAAACAGACGATGATGGTGATAAGTCACTATTAAGAAAAAGCTCGACTTGTCGCAAAGATGTTTTCGACAAGATCAAACAGTTGACTATGATGAGACTTTCTCACTCGTAGCGATGCTAAAGGTCTGTTAGAATTATGTTAGTTGTTGATGCATTATTTATGAAATATTGCACGTAGGATGTCAAAACATTGTTTCCTCGACGGTTTCCTTGAGCAAACATTGTATGTGATACAACCAGAAGTTTTTGTCGATCCTAAAGATGCTAGCAAGTATGCAAGCTCCAGTGATCCTTCAATGGACTGGTGCAAGCATCTCGGAGTTGGAATAAGCACTTTGATGAGATGATCAAAGATTTTGGGTATGTACAAGGTTTATGAGAAACTTGTATTTCCAAAGAAGTGAGTGGGAGCACTGTAGAATTTCTGATAGGTATATGTGGTTGACATATTGTGGATCAGAAGTAATGTAGAATTTCTGTAAAGCATACAAGGTTATTTGAAAGAAGTTTTCAAAGGAGTACCTGGATTACGCTACTTGAACGTTGAGCATCAAAGATCTATGGAGATAGATCGAAAGCGCTTAATAGAAGTTTCAACAAGATGCATGCCTTGACAAGTTTTTGAAAGAGTTCAAAATAGACCAGCAAAGAAGGAGTTCTTGGTTGCGTTGTGAGGTGTGAATTTGAGTAAGACTCAAAAACCGACCACGGCAGAATAAAGAGAATAGACGAAGGTCGTCTTCTATGCCTTAGCCGTAGAAATCTAAAGTATGCCATGCTGTGTACCGCACCTGATGTGTGCCTTGACTCAAAGTATGTTGAGAGGTATAGAGAGTGATCCATGATTGAATCACTAGCAGCGGTCGAAATTTATCCTTAGTAACTAATGGACTAAGGAATTTTTCTCGATTATGGAGGTGGTTAAAGAGTTTGTCGTAAAGGGTTACGTCAATGCAAGCTTTGACACTAATCCTAATAACTATGAGTAGTGTAACGGATTCGTATAGTAGAGTAGATATTTGGAGCATTTCCGAATAGCACGTAGTAGCAGCATCTATAAGATGACATAAAGATTTGTAAAGAACGCACGGATCTGAAAGTTTCAGAACCGTTGACTAAAACCTCTCTCACGAGCAAGACGTGATCAGACCCCATAACTATATGGGTGTTGGATTCGTTGGAATCGCATGGTGATGTGAACTAGATTATTGACTCTAGTGCAAGTGGGAGACTGTTGGAAATATGCCCTAGAGGCAATAATAAATTAGTTATTATTATATTTCTTAGTTCATGATAATCGTTTATTATCCATGCTATAATTGTATTGATTGGAAACACAATACTTGTGTGGATACATAGACAAAACACTGTCCCTAGTAAGCCTGTAGTTGACTAGCTCGTTGATCAAAGATGGTCAAGGTTTCCTGGCCATAGGCAAGTGTTGTCACTTGATAACGGGATCACATCATTAGGAGAATCATGTGATGGACTAGACCCAAACTAATAGACGTAGCATGTTGATCGTGTCATTTTGTTGCTACTGTTTTCTGCGTGTCAAGTATTTATTCCTATGACCATGAGATCATATAACTTACTAACACCGGAGGAATACTTTGTGTGTATCAAACGTCGCAACGTAACTGGGTGACTATAAAGATGCTCTACAGGTATCTCCGAAGGTGTTCGTTGAGTTAGTGTGGATCAAGACTGGGATTTGTCACTCCGTGTGACGGAGAGGTATCTCGGGGCCCACTCGGTAATACAACATCACACACAAGCCTTGCAAGCATTGTAACTTAATGTAAGTTGCGGGATCTTGTATTACGGAACGAGTAAAGAGACTTGCCGGTAAACGAGATTGAAATAGGTATGCGGATACTAACGATCGAATCTCGGGCAAGTAACATACCGAAGGACACAGGGAATGACATACGGGATTATATGAATCCTTGGCACTGAGGTTCAAACGATAAGATCTTCGTAGAATATGTAGGATCCAATATGGGCATCCAGGTCCCGCTATTGGATATTTACCGAGGAGTCTCTCGGGTCATGTCTACATAGTTCTCGAACCCGCAGGGTCTGCACACTTAAGGTTCGACGTTGTTTTATGCGTATTTGAGTTATATGGTTGGTTACCGAATGTTGTTCGGAGTCCCGGATGAGATCACGGACGTCACGAGGGTTTCCGGAATGGTCCGGAAACGAAGATTGATATATAGGATGACCTCATTTGGTTACCGGAAGGTTTTCGTGCATTACCGGAAAAGTTTCGGGCTCATCGGTAGTGTACCGGGAGTGCCGGGAGGGGTGCCGGGGACCATCGGGAGGGGTGTCACGCCCCAAGGGGTCTCATGGGCTATGGGAAGAGATAAACCAGCCCCTAGTGGGCTGGAATAAGTTCCCACTAAGGCCCATAAGGTTTGAGAAGGAAAAAACACAAGGTGGAAAGAGTTTCCAAGTGGGAAGGTGGAATCCTACTCCAAGTAGGATTGGAGTAGGACTCCTCCACCTCCAATTTCGGCCAAACCTTTAGGTTTTGAGGCTGCCTCCTCCCCTCCCTCCCACCTATATATACGGAGGTTTTAGGGCTGATTTGAGACGACTTTCTCACGGCTGCCCGACCACATACCTCCATAGTTTTTCCTCTAGATCGCGTTTCTGCGGAGCTCGGGCGGAGCCCTGCTGAGACAAGATCATCACCAACCTCCGGAGCGCCGTCATGCTGCCGGAGAACTCTTCTACCTCTCCGTCTCTCTTGCTGGATCAAGAAGGCCGAGATCATCGTCGAGCTGTACGTGTGCTGAACGCGGAGGTGCCGTCCGTTCGGTACTAGATCGTGGGACTGATCGCGGGATTGTTCGCGGGGCGGATCGAGGGACGTGAGGACGTTCCACTACATCAACCGCGTTCTCTAACGCTTCTGCTGTACGATCTACAAGGGTACGTAGATCACTCATCCCCTCTCGTAGATGGACATCACCATGATAGGTCTTCGTGCGCGTAGGAAAATTTTTGTTTCCCATGCGACGTTACCCAACAGTTTTACTCTCCCCACTATATATACCCCCTCCCACTTCGTGAGAGGGTGTTCAACACAGCTAGAACACTTACAAGAACACCTTTCTCCTCACTCACTCTTGTCTACACCCAATCTTAGATCCCAAGAGCATTTGTGAGCCCCTTTGAGTGTTGTTCCAATCAAAAGATAGATTGTCTCCTTCTCCTCCTCTCCACCAAAGTGATTTGTGATTTGAGCAAGTTTTGAGCAATCCCCGTGATCTTGTTACTCTTGGAGGTTGGAGACTCCTAGGCGGTAGGAGTCTTCGGAGAGGAATCAAACCATTGTGATTACCCCCGGAAAGTTTGTGAAGGTTTGGAAGCCACCTCAAGGCTTACCACTAGTGGTTGAGAAACGCCTTCGTGGAGTTGTCTCAAAGGGAGAATAGGGTGAGCCTTCGTGGCATTGGTGTGCCTTCGTGGTAACATCCGCCCCTCTAACGGTGACATAGCTTCCCTCCAAGGAAGTGAACACCGGGATACATCCTCGTCTCTCTTGGAGTTTCGGTTATCCCTAACCCTAACTCTCTACTTGTGTTAATCCTTATTACGTACTTGCATTTGATTATTGTTTACGGGTTGCCTTACTTTACTCTAAATAGCTTACTCCTTGTCATTGCAATTATTAGGCTCACGCTCATATTCCGCACCTTTGCCTAAAATTGCTAAGTAACTATTAAAATTTGGAACTGTACCTATTCACCCCCCCCTCTAGGTCCATCTCGATCCTTTTCACCCGGGCATGGTTCATGTGGTCGAGTCGTATGAGGAGAAAATAAGGATTCACAATGGAAAGACTGTCCGCATATTTGGTCGTGCATTTTGGGCATTTGAGCAATGTGTGAGGGCTTTTCAGCACTGTCGGCCGGTCATCTCCATCGACGGCATGTTCTTGACCGGACATCAATCCTTCCTGCGATCCTAGAGCGGAACTCTCATTAAAAGCACCAATGTTGGTGTCAAAACCGGTGGATCTCAGGTAGGGGGTTCCGAACTGTGGACCTTGGATCGATGGATTGCAGGAGACGAAGGAGATAATATTTTCGGGCCCTCTTGAGGAGGTAAAACCCTACGTCCTGCTTGATTATATTGATGGTGTATGAGGATTACAGAGTTGATCTACCTCAAGATTGTACGAGCTAAACCCTAGATGAGTCAACCTGCCTATGCAGACGAAACCCTCTGGTTTATATAGACATGAGGGGTCCCTAGGGTTACATACAACCGACCTTGAGTCGAGGGTAGAGGCACCGACCTAAACTACTAAACTTGGACGATACGTGAGTCTTTGGAGCTTTCCTTCTTGAATACGAAGTTGTCATCCAGTCTGGTCTTCAATAATACGACGCATATGGTCGACCTATAAGAGATGGGCCGACCATCCGAGGACCCTTTAGTCCAGGACTCCCTCATTTCCACCTTCCGCGGTCACGGCAAGTGTCGTACTGTATGTGTGTCACTTGTAACTTAGAGTTTTCTCATTTTTCGTAGATCCGCTATTCAAAATGTTTTACCTCTTAAACCATGCATCGAAATATCGAATCGTTTCCACCGTTTGATTTCTCACATCAAGATCTTCAAACTAGATTTCATGTTGACAGGTTTTGACGAACCATTTTCTCACAAAAAAATAAACAAACAAAACAAACAAAAAACCATGCCTCTTGCGGAAAAAAATTCACGTTTTTTTGCCTCTCGCAAAAGCAAAAGCATGCGAACGTGCCTCTCGTGAAAGAAAAATCATGCCTCTCGAAAGGAAAAAACACTTTTTGCCATTTTTTTAATTTGTTTTTAGTCCAAAAGCTAAAAAGACCGTGAAAAGCCAAAACACCGAAAAGGGGAAAACATTTGAAAAGCCAAAAAATGCATGCAAAAAAAGAAAAAGAAAAATAAAATCTAGACACATGGCGATGACTGAAAACACGTCAAGTGACGGCGTGTGAGAGTGATTCTTGAAAGGTTCCCAAAGAAGCACTCATCACATAGTTGCCGAAATCACTAGTTAGCGAGTACACTTTCCAATGCTTACTCCCACCTCCACAGGTTGCGAAAAATGGCGCACTGCATGCGTGCCACTTGTCGCAACCTGATAGTTTTTCCTTTTTTCGTAGATCCGTATTTTCAAAACGTTTTATCTCCTAAACTGTGCGTCCAAATCTCAAACCATTTTCACTGTTGGCTTTCTCGCGTCGAGATCTTTAAAACTAGATCCCATGTTGATAGGTTTTGATGAACTTTTTTTCAAAAAAAAAATCGGAAGAAAAAAACTGGACGAAAAAACCGTGCCTCACGCGATAGAAAAAAACAAAAAACGTGTTTTTTTCCCGAGAGGCACGACTAGCAAAGGCAAAATCATGCCTCTTGCGAAGCAAAACCGTGCCTCTCGTGAAAAACAATAGAGCAGTAAACACTTTTTTTCCTTTCGGGAGAGACACGAGCGTGCCTCTCGTGAAGGCAAAACCGTGCCTTTCACAAAAGCAAAACCGTGCGTCTCGCAACAAAAAACAGAAACACGTTTTTTTCCTTTCGAAAGAGGCACGGGCGTGCCTCTAACGAAGGCAAAACCGTGCTTTTCGCGGAAGCAAAACCGTGTCTCTAAAAGAACAGAAAACGCATTTCCCCCCTTTCCGCGAGGCACAGACGTGTCTCTCACGAATACAAAACCGTGTCTTTCGCGAAAGCAAAATCGTGCCTCTCACGAAAAAACGCGTTTTTTTCTCTTTCCGAGAGACACGGTCATGCATCTCGGAAAAAAAAACAGAAAACGTGTTTTTTCGAGAAAAAAAACAGAAAATGCAGGTTTTAGTCCAAAGGTTACGAAAGACCGGTGAAAAATTGAAACACCAAAAAAATTCGAAAAAAACTCTAAAAAGCCAAAAACATGTGCGGAAAAAAAAATAAAAAATACGAAGGAAACGTTCAGAGCGCGACACATAACGACGGCTGAGAACACGCCAAGTGACGGCGCGCTAGAGGGTTCGCTGAAAAGGCTCTCGAATGAGTGCTCGCTAACTAGTTGCTCTCCGTAGTTGCTCCTGCGTTAGCGAGAAGAAGAAAAAAACAAAGTATTCAGAAAAGGAAAAAAGAAAACGCGCTGTTGGGCCACAACCTTTGAGGCAGCGCTGCCCTCTGGCTCTACGCGAGTCAAAGCCCAGAACGGACTCCTCGTCTCGGCGAAGGAAAAGGACGCTGGATTTGAAACGGAGAACGGACCAGAGCCAAGCTCACGAACGGTCTCGCGCGAGTTTCCCTGTTCCCCTGCCTCAGGAACCTTCCAGAACCGCCCCCTTTTTTTCCCCGTAAAAAAAAAAACACAGCTTCCAGAATCGTTGAGATCGGACGGCCGCCGTCGGGAACCTTCTCCACCCAATATAATCCCTCCCTCCTCCCACCCCTGCCTCCAATCCATCGACCTCCGCCAGCCGATTCCAATCCGTCGGTCTCCACATCCCGATCGGTCGCAACCCAAGCGGAAGCAGCCAGCCGGCCCAATCGCGGCGATGGCGGCCGACGAGGCCAAGGCCAGGGGCAACGCGGCGTTCTCGGCGGGCCGCTTCGAGGAGGCGGCGGGCCACTTCGGGGACGCCATCGCGCTCGCCCCCGACAACCACGTCCTCTTCTCCAACCGCTCGGCGGCCTACGCCTCGCTCGGCCGCTACAAGGAGGCGCTCGCCGACGCCGACCGCACCGTCGCGCTCAGGCCCGACTGGGCCAAGGGCTACTCCCGCCTCGGCGCCGCGCGCCTCGGGTTGGGGGACGCCGCGGGCGCCGTCGAGGCCTATGAGAAGGGGCTCGCCCTCGAGCCCTCCAACGCAGCCCTCAAGGACGGGCTCGCCCAGGCCCGCTCGGCCCTCCCGCGCCGCCCGGCCTCCGGCGCCGACGCCATTGGCAATATTTTCCAGAGCCCCGACCTCTGGAGCAAGATCGCCGCCGACCCCTCCACCCGCGCCTACCTCGACCAGCCCGACTTCATGCAGATGCTGCGCGATCTGCAGCGGAACCCCGGCAACCTCAACAACTACCTCTCCGACCCCCGCATGTTGCAGGTGTTCAGCCTCATGCTTAACGTGAAGGTCCAGAACCAGAACAATGGGGCTTCCGAGCCCAAATCGCCGGCGCCGGCGCCCTTCAAGTCGTCCCCGCCGCCTCCACAGCAGCAGCAGAAGCAGCCCGAGGCCAAGCCGAGGGAGCCGGAGCCCGAACCGGTGGAGATGACCGATGAGGAGAAGGAGCGGAAGGAGAGGAAGGCGGCGGCCCAGAAGGAGAAGGAGGCGGGGAACGCCGCTTACAAAAAGAAGGATTTCGAGACGGCGATCCAGCACTACACAAAAGCCATGGAGCTTGACGACGAGGACATCTCCTACCTCACTAACCGCGCCGCCGTTTACCTTGAGATGGGACAGGTGAGCTCTCTTCTCTTGGCATTAGTAATTTCCTCGTAATGTATATTACATAGTCCCAATTTTGAGCCTATTTAAATTGCTTGCTTGATTCCAGTAAGAATCTGAGAAATTTCTATATACTTAAGAGGCTAAGCATATACCAATCGTTTTAGATATGGTCTAGTTAATTAGTTGATGGGCTGCCAGTGTGTTTTGCATTAGTTAATCGTTTCCTTGTGACACATTAGTGTTTCTGATAGAGACTACTGGTATTTAGAATGATTTCACTGTCTAGGTGATCCTCACACCTTCATTATTTAATTCATTATATTAAATAAGAGCAGTGAATTTATCTCAACATATCTGCCTTCTTACCTTTTGGGTGATTGGAGCCTTGGACTTGCTCTGTAATTATGTACTCCGTATGATACTACTCCACATTTTAGTTTATTAGGCTTATGGAGCTTGAATGAATTGCCAATTGTAGTGTTGGCTGCCAATGATTTTTCACTGCCAAATGTTAATTACTTAGGCTACCGACGTCTTATGCCTCTGTTGATTTGAGAGCTAATGTTCTGTTTCTCCAAATACTAGTATGATGATTGCATTAAGGATTGTGACACGGCTGTTGAGAGGGGAAGGGAACTTCGTGCTGACTTCAAGATGGTCTCGAGGGCACTGACAAGGAAAGGAACTGCTCTTGCCAAACTTGCCAAGTCTTCCAAAGACTACGATGTTGCCATTGAGACCTTCCAGAAGGCTCTAACAGAGCATCGAAACCCAGACACCCTGAAAAGACTAAATGATGCTGAACGAGCAAAGAAGGAGCTCGAGCAACAAGAGTACTACGATCCAAAACTGGCTGATGAGGAGCGAGAGAAAGGTAAGCAGTGTGAATTTTACTGTTTTAACACTCTTTTACTTGTTTTCCTGCCCCTATTAGTCTTTTCGGTGTTGATGATGAGGTTTTCTGTTCGTGCTACTGCTCTGCAGGTAACGAGTTCTTTAAGCAGCAAAAATACCCAGAAGCAATTAAGCATTACACCGAAGCGCTCAGGAGAAACCCAAAGGATCCCAAGGTAATTCCTCGATGTTTTATATGTTACTCAATTGCTTGAGCTACAAATTTCTGTGAAGCTTGGAATTCATCAGTAAATCTGATGGGAGGAATATTTTGTAGATCTGACACTGACAGGAACCGCTTAAAATTAACAACCAATAATGTAGAGATCTTGAACTGTGAAAATAGATTATACTCCAATTGCTAAGCTATTGGCTACTTGGATTGCATATTTCAGGTATACAGCAACAGGGCTGCCTGTTACACCAAGCTGGGTGCCATGCCCGAAGGTCTCAAGGATGCCGAGAAGTGCATCGAGCTAGATCCCACATTCTCCAAGGGATACACCAGGAAGGGCGCGATCCAGTTTTTCATGAAAGAGTACGACAAGGCGATGGAAACTTATCAGGAAGGCCTGAAGCATGATCCGAGTAACCAGGAGCTGCTCGATGGTGTAAAGAGGTTAGTAACACGCAGAAAGAGCCATGAATCAGTCACTGGCTTCTCATCTTGGATTCCACCAAGCAGCACCTCCTAACCATTGCTGTCCGTTTTCAGATGTATTCAGCAGATCAACAAGGCGAACAGAGGCGAGCTCACCCCGGAGGAACTGAAGGAGAGACAGGGCAAAGCTATGCAGGACCCTGAAATCCAGAACATCCTGACGGACCCTGTGATGCGGCAGGTGAGTTAATCATCGTTAACTCCTGTTTCTTGAGCACAGAGCTTGGTTTGGCGAACGGTCTGACGATGACGCTGAGTTTTTTCTTGTCTGCAGGTGTTGATTGATTTCCAGGAGAATCCCAAGGCTGCGCAGGAGCATCTCAAGAACCCCGGCGTGAAGCAAAAGATCCAGAAGCTCGTGAGCGCAGGGATAGTCCAGATGAAGTAGACCAAGGCTGAGGAGTGTCGGAGTTTAGTTAGTTGATCGTGGAAAAACATTGCTGTGAGCTTTTTCATGTGATGCAGTACATTGGGGGTTAATTTGCCTCCAGATTTGGGTTTGTGTAAAAGTACATTTCGTGGTTGTTCTTAAATGGCTTGCATGTGATGTGATACTCTCTACCTTGTCTGGAATTTCGCACTTAATCATCGTCTCTCTCGTTTGAAAATATGAGATAGCCGCTCTCCCGAGCTTAGGGCATCTCCAATGCTCACCTCCGAAACGGACTCACAACAAAGCCTACTTATCAAGCACCTATATAAGGCCATGTTTGGTTCCAAATAAGTCATCAACTTATAAGTTAAAAAGTGCAAAAAATGACTTATTTTGCCAAACAGACTCAACTTATAAGTCACCCAAACTTATAAGTCATAAGTTGCTTCACCCCAACTTAAAACTTATAAGTCACCCATTTTTGCATGAAAAAGTGACTCAGATGACAACCAAACAGGCGTGACTTATAAGTCACTGGTTTTAAGTCACCTGACTTAAAAGTCAGGTGACTTATTGAAACCAAACAGGGCCTAATTGTTTTCTATGAAGAAGATTTACCCTGGGTCAAGCTCATGTTGGAAAGGCCCCTCTTCAAGGTCAACTAGAAGGATCTTGAGAAGGATTTTTCAGTGCTGTTTTGGCATGATAACTGATGTGAGGAGATCTTATCAAAAAAAAAAGGGCTGCATTCCTATGTCAAGAATGGAAGGACTCTGTCACTTGTTATAGCTACTCCAGATGAGGCAGATTATTCGACACCTTCATCAATTCAAGCTTACAATTAGGTTCTTGCACTTCAAAACCCTTTACCTCATAACAACCACAGTCATTGGAAAGACCGCAGTGGAAATGCCAAAACATGCTCCTTCATTCAAATGTAAGTCCTTTAGGCCTCGTTTGGTTAAGGGGGATTGGGGAGGTTTTGAGAGGGAGGGATTTCAGGGGATTGGGTGAATCCCTTTGTTCCACCCAATCCTCTCAAATCCCCGGGGTTTTGCTTCCACTAGTCCCTCGAGGAGTGTTTTAAAACACATGGATAGGAAGGGATTGAAGGGGAACGGAGAGGATTGGGCTAAGCAAACCCCTCCTACCAAATGGATGCCCGAGGATCTGTGGGGTTTCTGGGCCTCCCGGAGATTTTCCTCTCAAAACCTCCCCAATCCCCCTTAACCAAACGAGGCCTTAGAGGTTCCACTACGGACTACATACGGATGTATGTATATAGACATACTTTAGAGCGTAGGTACATTTATTTTGTTTCGGATATATATAGACATGCATTTAATTTTGCTTCGTATGTAATTTAGTCCCAAGAATGAAGGGAGTATAAGGCACTTATGGGGGACATGGAGTTTCTCAGCCCGAGCTCAAATGAGCTTGGGTGAACAGTAAAATCGTACAGTATTAATTTTTGAAAAACCTTTTTTTTTGTGATAAACATTGACAGTTTTAATATCTCACGAAATTTCATCAGAAAATCACATTTTTGTGAGGCGTGGTAAAAAAAAACAAAATCGATATTGTGAAAATGCTACTTTCAAAAGCATTTTGGAGTAACGATTTTTTTTTTTTGCCACGGCTTCTACAAATGTGATTTCGTAATGTAATTTTGCAGGCAGTTAGAACTTTTGTCAATGTCTAAAAAAAATTCAGATTTTTTTAATGTGTTTTGATTTTTTTTTGGATTTTACTGTTCACCCCGAGCTCATTTGGGCTCGGGCTGAGAACCACACTTTCCACTTATGGGAGATTACCAAGCCCCAAGAATTTTCAACTCATGTGTAACTGTGCCAGCACCCAGCAGACTCAGACAAAAAACCTTTCTGGCTTGCCACACATGATAAGAGCCAACTCCTAAAGCACTCTCAAAAGGGTTCCTTCTTGAACAACTATAGCTGCATTCTTTGTGCTCAAAACACTGAAGAAACTCTGCAATATTTGCTCTACGACTGTGATTTTGCCTACAGCTGTTGGAACTTCTTAACCCCAGGTAGAAGAGGAATGTCTTTTCGTGAGGATTTTGTTCTTGTGTTGGAAAAATTACCAGCCCTGTAGGACATCATCATTCTGGGGTGCTGGAACATTTCGGTGCAAAGGAATGGGAGGTTATTAAGAAATGCTGATCCAACCTTTCAAGCTTGGAAGCACTCTTTTAAAGAGGACCTAAACTTGCTCAATCACAGAATTCGATAGAAGTGTGATGCTTGCTTCCAAGGCTGGATAGCTTCAAGATTTATTATACGATACCTAAAACTGGCATTGCTTGATTGTCTTTCTTTCTACTAGTTCAGCTTAATTTGTTTTTCTACCTTTTGTTCCCCCCATTGTAACTTATATTTTTTATTAATGAAAATACCGTAGAACTATTGTTCTATGGTTCAGGGCCTAAAAAAGAAGACAAAAGACACAAAGGGTTTAGGGTTTAGGGTTCAGGGCCTAGAAAAGGAGAAGACAAAAGACACAAAGGGATAAAGGCAGAGACCTGGCAAGATATAGGCATCAAATGATAAACCATTGAATCAAGATTTATCAATCAATACGAACACCACGGGTACCTTGCCATCTGCAATAACAGCTACACCAAGATGCGGATAGAGCTAGGAGACTTCTTCATAAGAACAGCACACGTTGACTGATCTCTCTGTTGTTCTCATTTTTGCTATCTACTAGGACCATGAATCAGCCCAAACACTCGGCGGACCAGAGGGCATCGTGTCCCACACTAATGTTTACACGATTGGTATTGTGCTGCATTTCATATCAGAAATGACAAAGTTGTGAAGACACAAACAGTGACAATACGCAACTGCAAGCAAATTCTATGCAGCGGATGTGAAAACAGCAAATACTGGACTGAAGCATGTAAGCAAAACTTATAACAAACTGTTTTCTCATTTGTGAGAACTTGACAAGGTCATTATGAAATTATACCAGCTTGCAAAATTATGGACATTATCAGGTCCAAAAACAATGGCAAATAATATCACCCACTGGGTTTGATACTACAAAGCTACATACACCTTGATGTCCTCCTATACTCACCTGCTCTGCCGTCCTCATATATATTATCTACGAATGCCGAAGATTTAAGCAGCAGCTTCCTCTTGTTTTGCCGCAGAAAGTTGGTTCTGGATATGCTGTGGGACAACGTCGAACTTGGCAAGCTGCATTGTGTACGACGCGCGCCCCTTGGACATTCCCCTCAGACTGCTGACATACTGGAACATCTCGGCCAACGGCACGAAAGCATCAACCACCTGCAGTCAACAGCAAAGCCAGTTAAATTCTCGAGATACATTTCAGATAGAAGATCCTGGCAAACTACAAATCTAATTGAAGAAATAACTCTGAGAATAAAATGGCTATCGCTTGACCAAAAAAGGAAAAGAATAAAAGGGTTATTGAATCCTAGATGCCCGGCTAGAGTTGACAATGGATGTTAAGTGCAGCAGGAAGATTTGGTGCACTAGACTCAAAATTAGTACATCTGAGAGGTCAAACAAAAATGCATAATCATACTGCAATTTGTTCGATTTTACTCATGTCGTTATAGTGTTAATCAAAGTAGTATTAGTAGTAGAAGAAGGCCATAAAGGGAGAGAATGTACTGCTTAATACCTTAAGTCCACCTGGCTTATCTCCGAAGCTGTTAACTTGCCCTCTTCTAGAGTTCAAGTCACCAATAACATCACCCAAATGCTCCTCAGGGGTAATCACTTCAACCTTCATGATAGGTTCCAGGAGTCGTGGGCCAGCTTTTCTCAATCCTTCACGGAAGGCCCCCCTGGCTGCAATTTGGAAGGCAAGGACACTTGAATCAACATCGTGGTAGGAGCCATCAACCAGCACTGCTCGTAAATCCACAACTGGGTAACCAGCAAGGACACCGTTGGGTAAGCTTTCTTCAATTCCCTTCATCACACCGGGTACGTATTCTTTTGGCACTGCCCCTCCCTTAATTTCACTCTTGAATTCATACCCACTTCCAGCCTCCATAGGTTCAAACCGCACAATAATATCTGCAAACTGCCCTGAACCACCGGACTGCTTTTTGTGGACATACTGAGTCTCTGCAATTTTGGAAATACTTTCACGGTAGTTGACTTGTGGAGCTCCAACATTTGCCTCAACCTGTTCATACAATTTGAGTGAGTGCAACTTAAAATGACAGATAATACATAAATCTTTTTAGGTTAAGGCAGTTATGACCCCAGAAGTTCCGGTAAGAAATTCAGAAATTTTCATAAGATATTTGAGTGGGAATGATGGAAGTAAATAGCTACCAAAGCATACATGGTACACAAATTAGCCAAGTGAACATTTTACAATCTTATTTTGTAGCTTCGCAAAGCTGGTGAAGAGGGGTAGTGCAAACACACAAAGGAAATAATGCGCTTCATGGGTCTAGTGCAGCACGTAGGTTGCATTGATTGATGACCCAATTGATATAACTTGGATAAAAACATGAATAAATTGTGGGGGATGTACTGCATAAATACAAATAGTCAGAATACTAACCTTGAACTCTCTCTTTAATCTGTCTACAATGATGTCAAGGTGTAATTCTCCCATTCCTTCAATAACTGTCTGGTTAGTTTCCTCGTCTCTAGAGAAGTGGAATGATGGATCTTCCTGAGCAAGCTTTATTAATCCATTTGCCATTTTATCAGCATCAGCTTTGGTCTTTGGTTCAATAGCAACCTTAATGACAGGATCGGGAAATTCCATGCGTTCAAGCACCACAAGGTTATCTGGGTCACAGAGTGTTTCACCGGTAATTGTATCTTTCAGACCAGCAAGAGCTACTATATCGCCTGTCACTGCAACTGTTATATCCTCCTTACTGTTTGCATGCATCTCTAGAAGCCTTCCAATTCTTTCCTTCTTATCTTTGTTTGCATTGAGAACGTATGAGCCAGCGATCAGCTTCCCTGAGTATATGCGGACAAACGTTAGTGACCCCACGTATGGATCAGTCATGATCTTGAAAGCTAACCCAGAAAATGGTTCATCGTCACTAGGAAGTCTTTCAAGAACCACTTCCGGGTCGTCTGGGTCAGTACCCTTCATTGGTGGCAGGTCTAGTGGTGATGGCAAGTAATCAACAACAGCATCAAGCAATGGCTGGACACCCTTGTTTTTGAAGGCCGAACCACATAAAATGGGGACAAAGCTGGCACCTATTGTTCCTTTTCTGATTAATTTCTTCACAGTTGCCTCATCTGGTTCATTTCCTTCTAGATATCCCTCCATAGCTTCATCATCTAATTCAACAATAGTTTCCATCATCTGAAGTCTATAGTCTTGAGCCAACTCCTCAAGATCAGCAGGTATGTCTTGGTATGAAAATTCTGCACCAAGTTCCTCTCCTGTCCAGACAATAGCCTTCATTCTGATTAGATCAACAACTCCTTGGAAATTGTCCTCTGAACCAATTGGCAACTGTATCACCAAAGGCTTTGCACCCAAGTTTGCCACTATCATGTCCCTAGTTCTAAAGAAGTTAGCTCCAAGGCGATCCATTTTGTTTACAAAACATATTCTTGGAACTCCGTACTTATCTGCTTGGCGCCACACAGTTTCAGATTGTGGTTCTACCCCAGCAACACTGTCAAAGAGACATATAGCACCATCCAAAACCCTGAGAGCACGTTCAACCTCAAGAGTGAAGTCGACGTGCCCAGGAGTATCAATAATGTTGATTCTATGTTTGTCCCAGACGGCAGTTGTTGCTGCAGATGTAATGGTTATTCCTCTCTCCTGTTCTTGCTCCATCCAGTCCATAGTGGCTGTTCCCTCATGAACCTCACCAATTTTGTAGTTCCTTCCAGTGTAATAGAGAATGCGCTCTGTTGTTGTTGTTTTGCCGGCATCTATATGGGCCATAATACCAATATTGCGGTAATCCTCCAAAGGCACTTGGCGATCTGGATATACAGTGCAAAGAAGCAACCATTTAAGATATTAAGTTGAACACAACGCTTGATTTTTCAACGGGAAAATGGTAAGAGGGTGGCAAAAGTGAGTGTAAAAAAAGAATCCAAGTGGCTTGCAGACTTCAGAACATTATCTGGCCGATCTATGGCTATGTGCCTCCTTAATGGTGCAGAGGCAGAGAGTAAGCCTTCCATAATAAATAAAATCTGGTTACAGTCTAAAGAACCACTCCCTCCGTTCCATAATAGAAGAGCGTTTTTGACATACGAGTGTCAAAAACGCTCTTATATTATGGGACGGAGGGAGTACTTGAGAAAAGGTTCAGTATTTCTCACATATTATTCAGATTCAGTGCTAAATAGCCCTATATATTCAACTTCCAACAGGAACTTCCATACATAAGATCATTTTTTCCTTGTACTCTCAATAGGCCCATCAAAAGAGCTCGAAGAATCTATTATTGGATTGTTGTACAGTCAAAGCATGCTCCTGTCCGCTGCAGTGAATAAGGTTGGCTCCATTTTCCTTTTAAAATACTTATTCATGGTTTTCTTGATAGATATGGTGTTAAGTGCCATACATAAGAACAACAGGCATAAATGTAAAATAAACTTTGATACATGGCACGACGTTACTATATTACCCTAATTTAGTTGAAAATCCTCTGACAGAATTGCCATATGTTTTGCTCATCATTTTGTTTGGAAGGAAGTAACCCTCGTTAAGACTTGCAGTTTCTTGAGAACTGCAAGTACTTTGGTAACACTTATCCACACATCCCAGTAAAATGAGAACTTACACATAAATTACTTCCGCTGCCTTCTACAGACCAATTCTAATTAAAATAGAACATTATAGTATTTCACCCATGTTACTTCCTTAACTATTTATCCGGCAGACCACACTACCACACTAACAGGCGTGAGCACCACCGCCGGCACTGCTCTAATCTCCTCCCTTTGTGAAAACGGTGGATTACCTAATGACTATCCAACACAACACACCTAAACTCACCATACTGGATTGTCATCCACTGCAACTCACATAAAGAATGAAAGGTACTCCCTTGGTCATTGTATAAAGCACGGCTCTACTCTCTTGGCCATTTTTTAGACAGAAGTCTCTTGGCCATTTCATCAAACACGGGCTCTGCATAGAACAATTCTGCGCCCACACCTAGGCCTGCACACTAGCGCAGTAGCGCTACAGCGAGAACACGTCTCCCAAAGATGGGACGAACTCAAAAGGAATGCCGAAGTGGCCAGCTGAGGCTCGCTCACCATTGCCGGCCATGGCGACGACCGAGAGGCGCGGCCTGCGCGGGCGCGGGCGGAGGGCGGCGGCCGGGCCGGCCACCGCGGCGCGCCCGGCGGCGAAGCGGGACGCGGACGGCGCGAGGAAGGGGCGGTGGCCGAGGAGGAGGCGCGAGGCGGAAGCGGCGGCCACGGACGGCCGGCGCGCCGGCGCGGCGGCCCGCGGGAGCGCCTCGGCGGCCATTGCACCACCGTCTGTGACTGTGAGTGCTTGCCTTGGCCTTCGCTCCCTGCCTGCTGCCGCCTGCCTGCGCTCGTGGGTGAGCGCTGTGGTGGCCGGGCTTATGTGTACTCCGAACCGCTGCTGATGCTGCGGAGGGGAGTGTCTGCAGATAATGTGAGCCCGCGGGGCTGCGCGGACGGTTTCCCGTCTCACGTTTTGGATTTGGCGATTTTATTTCAGCTGTGTAGCTTACCAGATTTCTTTTTCACAAATAACAAAAGAATATGAAGCCTTGTGTATTCTAAAAGCATCTTTAAAGTGACCCCTTATCGTAGGGACCTTTAAAGTGAATATGAAAGCCGCAAAAAAAAGTGTTTTAACGGCTGGAGTGGGTTGCGGCCGAACAGGCACCGTAAAATTGAACCGTAATTCTGTTTTACAATTTAGTTTTGCGGAGTCCGTTCGGCCACAGCCTGCGTCAGTCCTTAAACTGAAAATATAACTTAAACAATTTGACTCTAATTCTGATAAATGGCTATAAATTCAAACAATCATGACCCAAAAGAACATGGCTTTCATCCATGACAAAAAAGATCATCAAAAGCTATCACCACCTCCATGACCATCATCATTCTCCATCACCGGCACCGAAGCCACGACCCGTTGCCGCTTGCTTCCATCTCTTCAAGATCTTCCTCCTTGCAATATCATGCAATTTTTTTGTGATGTCGTTCATGTCATTGCGGTTCATCATCGTGATCTTCTTTTCCTTTTGAAGAAGCTTGGCCAAGGCCTTGTTCTCCTCGACAAGGGCTCTTCTCTCCTCAATGACGGCCTTGCGCAACCCCTCTTCCTTGAGTAATTGCCACTTTTCTTGATTCTCTTGCGCCTCCTTCTCGGCCAACTCCTTCTTTGCCTCCAATGTCTTGGCCACCATCAACTCATTTGATTGCATCATGGCATCTATCTTGTCCCACATGCTTGATGCATCCACTTCTCTCTTAATCTTGTCCTTGGTATTTTTGTTTTCATCGGGTTTGTCATCATCCATCTTGCTGAGCGAACATCTTTTCGGTGGGGGTTCTTTGTCAATCAACTCTCACTTTTGGCCATTTTGAAGCAATTTCCGGCAATGTTTTAGTGTAAATGACTTGCCATTGGAAGCTTCCATGTCCTTGTATCTTTCTTGCACAATTTTGTCCTACAAAATGAAAACAACGTCAAAGTATGTCACATGCAACCACTCCAATGGCTACAAATCATTTGCACTACTTGGGACGTGAAAAAAAACTCACATAATCAGCTTCAACGGTTCCTCTTGAAGGTGCATTATGGACTTTCTCAAAGCAACCACTCCAACGGCTATAAATCGGCTTGATCACATCTCAACGACCTTGGAGTGACCTATAGATGTGTGGCGTCCTCGAGGGATACTTTGTCGGCTTGGCAGTTTGGTCAGTGTCGGTGCATGCATCAAGAGACACAGATTCCCAAGCCTTGATCAAGACTTGATCTTTCAATTGCGTGTAGTTCTTCGATCTCGTGCACGCTTTTGCTTGTGCTTGGTCGAACACCCCCTCCCCAATCTCATGCACCGCATTGTCTTCCTCACTGTGACCGTGCACACCATCATCCATCTCATTGTAGCCGTAATCATTGATCGCGGGCTTGATCAATATCGGATTCCCAAGCCTTCATCAGGACTTGATCTTTCAATTGTGTGTAGTTCTTCTATCTCATGCACACTTTTGCTTGTGCTTGGTCGAACACCCCCTCCCCAATCTCATGCACCACATTGTCTTCCTCACTGTGACCGTGCACACCATCATCCATCTCATTGTAGCCGTAATCATTGATCGAGGCTTGATCAATATTGACATCATTGTTGTCCAACATGTGCACAAACTCGACAGTCGCATCATGCACATCGGTGCTATAATTTCATAAGTCACGAACAATCGCAATGGCGAAAAGTGAAAACAACTAAAAAAACTCAAAGTTCCACACCTTGCGCCCATTTCGTCGAACACCTCGGGGACGACGGTAGCAGGATGGTCGACAAGTGTCCTAGGGTAAGCCCTTGGGGTGGCGATCAAGGGAGGATGTGGCGTGGTGCTCGAAGTACCTTTTGAGTCCGCCTTCTTGCGTTTCACCCCCGTCACCTTGTGCATCTTCATCGGCGGGGTGGGGATGGCCTAGACCGGATTTACAGCTACGGCGGGCAGCGTGCCCTCCCACCGGCGGCTGCGGGAGCGTCACTCTAGATGACGAAGTTGCACTGGCGCTTGCGGGGATGGGCGGTGTAGGTTTCAATGGTGACGGGTGAGACACGACCAACGACAAGAGGGTTGGTGCGTCCATGACTTCCACGACGACGGGCGACGGCTAGGAGGCATCCATGGTGGCGCTACAGAGCCGGGGAAGGTGGTATGAAGTGGGTGGAGGAAGATTAATCGTGGAGGAGGGAAAGGAGGGTGGGAACTTCCGCGTGGAAATGTTCCTCCCGCCAAATCTTGCTATTGATACAGGTCACCCTCGGGTCGGCCTCCCACCACGTGTTTCTAAAGGTTGAGGGGGAGAATTTGCCGTGCCACGCAATTTTTTTAAAGGCCACGGTCCCATACGGTATATGTTTGGACCACTTTTTTCACGCAAAAATGTAAACCGACGGTTATTTTGTAGTTCGCCGTGATATAAGGGGTCTGCTAGAGATGCTCTAACATTTGGTGAGCAACAACTCCGTATTCTTTCTTCATATAAAATTCAGCATAAAAAAAGCAATTGCCCCTTGGTGAAATATTTATCCTCAAGTTCACGTCAAAAAAGAACCCTCAAGTTACTAACAAATTGATTGGCAAAAAGTAGTTACTAACAAATATACTGTGCGACATGTATGCTCCCCCACAAAAAAACCTAGGTGATTAAGTTTCCTCCTCCTCTCGTTGGCGTCGCTGCCAATCCGTCCCACCTCCGATGACCTTTGAACCGTGCAGGTGCGGAGAACCATGCCCCCCCGCCCCCGATCCTGCGTCAACGAGGGGACCCCGCTCTCTTTCTTTCTAGGTACATCGTATTGGTTGGGGTTCTGTGGTGGAGACGATGTCTCTCAATGTGAATAATGCCCCCTACGTTCAATCCTTGTCCCAATGGCGCGTCTAGTATCATTGGAGAGCATGTGGATGTGCGTCTACGTCGGATCTTGTGAAATTTGGTCAACTAGTCTTTGATGGATATGTTTGGATCCAGTTTGTGTTCGTGTGTTTGCAGGTTTGACCATTCCAATCTACACTTCATCATCGGGGGTGGTTGCTGCCCTAGTGCGCTAGTCCCATTGGGGCCTTAGCACAGTGACTTTCCGGTCGTCTACTACAACAAGGTTTGCATGACTTCAGTGAGGGAGGAACAATGACACCAACGAGCCTTCAACTCTCTCTAGTACTTGTAGTAATCGTAGGTGGTCCATGAATCTAGTTGTATTTTTTTACCTATCGCTTTGCCATGGTTGATTATGAATAGATTGAAAGTTTTTCCTAGAAAAAAGTTACTAACGAATAAACAATTCTTAGCATAATTTCAACAATAAGAGTGTAGAGACATGAAGGTTGGTTGATAAAATGAAAAGACTCTGAGGTAATATATTTGCTAATTTGTTAAGGTCTGCATTCTTTTATTATTTATCTATTTTCATTACTTAATTTTATATTTAAAAAAATTCTAATGGATGTAGAGAAATACAATGATGAATAGAAGAATTAAGTTAAGACTGAGGTCTTATACCCCACGCGTTGTTGCAGAAATATGTTTCATTCAAAAAAAAGATGTATGAAACATTTGTATTTGGACTAACAATATGTGAACTGAGACTAAAATACAACTATTTTGCATTTGATTATTCTACAATTGTATGTGTGTTTTCTCTTGCATGATGGGGGTGGTGAGGTGGCATAAATGGTTGAGAGAATTTTTAAGTTAGTGGAAATTGAATATGAGTAACAACTGTAACATGCATAGTCCATGTTAAAATAAGTGTTTTCTCAAACACGTGGCATGATGAGGTGGCATAGTTGCATATTAATTTGGTGAGAACAACGGACAAGTTTGATGGGATCAACTATTTAGGTATACTAGCAATGTGCCCGTGCGTTGCAACGGATACAAAGTAAAAAAATACTTGTGTTGGGTTATGTAGCATAAATTCAAAATTTTCCTATGCCATATTTAGATCTTCCTATGGAGAGACCAGGAACGAGAGAGGTGAGAGTGCATCTTCATACCTTTGAAGATCGCTAAGCGGAAGCATTGCTAGAACGCGGCTGATGGAGTCGTACTCGCGGCGATTCAGATCGCGGTGTGATTCCAATCTAGTGCCGAATCACGACACCTCCGCGTTCAACACATGTGCAGCCCGGTGACGTCTCCCGCACCTTGATCCAGCAAGGAGGAGGGAGAGGTTGGGGAAGATCTCCGGCAGCACGACGACATGGTGTCGATGGAGAGATGAGGTCTCCCGGCAGGGCTTCGCCAAGCACCGTGGGAGAGGAGGAAGAAGAGAGACAGGGTTGCGCCGAGAGAGATGGAAAATCCGTGTCTCCAATGGCCAAAACCCCCGCTATATATAGGGGGAAGGGAGGGTGGCGCCCCCTTCAGGGTTTCCCACCCTAAAGGGGGGCGGCAGCCCTAGATGGGGCTGGAGGTGGTGGCCAGGAGGGGAAGAGGGGGTGGCGCACCCCTGGTGGGCCTTAGGCCCACCTGACTTAGGGTTTCCCCTCCCCCCTTTCCCTCTCTTGGCGCCTTGGGCCCCTGGTGGGAGGCGCACCAGCCCACTCTGGGCTGGTTCCCTTCCACCTTTTGGCCCATGTCACCTTTTGGGGCTGGTGGCCCCTCCCGGTGGACCTCTGAAACCCTTTCCGGTGGTCCCGGTACGCTACCGGTGACGCCCGAAACATTTCCGGCGTCCAAACCCATCCAACCTATATATCAATCTTTACCTCCATACCATTCGGGAGCTCCTCGTGACGTCCGGGATCTCATTCGGGACTCTGAACAACCTTCGGTAACCTCGTATAACAATTCCCTATAACCCTAGCGTCATCGAACCTTAAGTGTGTAGACCCTATGGGTTCGGGAATCATGCTGACATGACCGAGACACTCTCCGGCCAATAACCATCAGCGGGATCTGGATACCCATGGTGGCCCCCACATGTTCCACGATGATCTCATCGGATGAACCACGATGTCAAGGATTCAATCAATCCCGTATACAATTCCCTTTGTCTGTCGGTATAGAACTTGCCCAAGATTCGATCGTCGGTATACCTATACCTTGTTCAATCTCGTTACCGGTAAGTCTCTTTACTCATTATGTAGCACATCATCCCGTGACTAACTACTTAGTCACACTGAGCTCATTATTATGTTGTTCTACCGAGTGGGCCCTGAGATACCTCTCCGTCACACGGAGTGACAAATTCCGATCTTGATTCGTACCAACCCAACAGACACTTTTAGAGATACCCGTAGTGCACCTTTATAGTCACCGAGTTACGTTGTGACGTTTGATACACCCAAAACACTCCTACGGTATCCGGGAGTTGCACAATCTCACGGTCGAAGGAAAAGACACTTGACATTAGAAAAGCCTTAGCATACGAACAAAACGATCTAGTGTTATGCTTAGGATTGGGTCTTGTCCATCACATCATTCTCCCAATGATGTGATCCCGTTATCAATGACATCTAATGTCCATGATCAGGAAACCATGATCATCTATTGATCAACGAGCTAGCCAACTAGAGGCTTGCTAGGGACACGTTGTGATCTATTTATTCACACATGTATTACTGTTTCCTTTTAATACAATTATAGCATGAACAATAGACAATTATCATGAACAAGGAAATATGATAATTGTTGGAAATATGCCTTAGAGGCAATAATAAATTAGTTATTATTATATTTCTTTGTTCATGATAATCGTTTATTATCCATGCTATAATTGTATTGATTGGAAACACAATACTTGTGTGGATACATAGACAAAACACTGTCCCTAGTAAGCCTCTAGTTGACTAGCTCGTTGATCAAAGATGGTCAAGGTTTCCTGGCCATAGGCAAGTGTTGTCACTTGATAACGGGATCACATCATTAGGAGAATCATGTGATGGACTAGACCCAAACTAATAGACGTAGCATGTTGATCGTGTCATTTTGTTGCTACTGTTTTCTGCGTGTCAAGTATTTATTCCTATGACCATGAGATCATATAACTTACTAACACCGGAGGAATACTTTGTGTGTATCAAACGTCGCAACGTAACTGGGTGACTATAAAGATGCTCTACAGGTATCTCCGAAGGTGTTCGTTGAGTTAGTATGAATCAAGACTGGGATTTGTCACTCCGTGTGACGGAGAGGTATCTCGGGGCCCACTCGGTAATACAACATCACACACAAGCCTTGCAAGCATTGTAACTTAATGTAAGTTGCGGGATCTTGTATTACGGAACGAGTAAAGAGACTTGCCGGTAAACGAGATTGAAATAGGTATGCGGATACTAACGATCGAATCTCGGGCAAGTAACATACCGAAGGACAAAGGGAATGACATACGGGATTATATGAATCCTTGGCACTGAGGTTCAAACGATAAGATCTTCGTAGAATATGTAGGATCCAATATGGGCATCCAGGTCCCGCTATTGGATATTGACCGAGGAGTCTCTCGGGTCATGTCTACATAGTTCTCGAACCCGCAGGGTCTGCACACTTAAGGTTCGACGTTGTTTTATGCGTATTTGAGTTATATGGTTGGTTACCGAATGTTGTTCGGAGTCCCGGATGAGATCACGGACGTCACGAGGGTTTCCGGAATGGTCCGGAAACGAAGATTGATATATAGGATGACCTCATTTGGTTACCGGAAGGTTTTCGTGCATTACCGGAAAAGTTTCGGGCTCATCGGTAGTGTACCGGGAGTGCCGGGAGGGGTGCCGGGGACCATCGGGAGGGGTGTCACGCCCCAAGGGGTCTCATGGGCTGTGGGAAGAGATAAACCAGCCCCTAGTGGGCTGGAATAAGTTCCCACTAAGGCCCATAAGGTTTGAGAAGGAAAAAACACAAGGTGGAAAGAGTTTCCAAGTGGGAAGGTGGAATCCTACTCCAAGTAGGATTGGAGTAGGACTCCTCCACCTCCAATTTCGGCCAACCCTTGAGGGTTTGAGGCTGCCTCTTCCCTCCCCCTCCATCCTATATATACTAAGGTATTAGGGCTGATTTGAGACAACTTTTTGCCACGGCAGCCCGACCACATACCTCCATAGTTTTTCCTCTAGATCGCGTTTCTGCGGAGCTCGGGCGGAGCCCTGCTGAGACGAGATCATCACCAACCTCCGGAGCGCCGTCACGCTGCCGGAGAACTCTTCTACCTCTCCGTCTCTCTTGCTGGATCAAGAAGGCCGAGATCATCGTCGAGCTGTACGTGTGCTGAACGCGGAGGTGCCGTCCGTTCGGTACTAGATCGTGGGACTGATCGCGGGATTGTTCGCGGGGCGGATCGAGGGACGTGAGGACGTTCCACTACATCAACCGCGTTCTCTAACGCTTCTGCTGTACGATCTACAAGGGTACGTAGATCACTCATCCCCTCTCGTAGATGGACATCACCATGATAGGTCTTCGTGCGCGTAGGAAATTTTTTGTTTCCCATGCGACGTTCCCCAACAGTGGCATCATGAGCTAGGTTCATGCGTAGATGTCTTCTCGAGTAGAACACAAAAGGTTTTGTGGGCGGTGATGTGCGTTTTGCTGCCCTCCTTAGTCTTTTCTTGATTCCGCGGTATTGTTGGATTGAAGCGGCTTGGACCGACATTACTCGTACGCTTACGAGAGACTGGTTTCATCGCTACGAGTAACCCCGTTGCTCAAAGATGACTGGCAAGTGTCGGTTTCTCCAACTTTAGTTGAATCGGATTTGACCGAGGAGGTCCTTGGATGAGGTTAAATAGCAACTCATATATCTCCGTTGTGGTGTTTGCGTAAGTAAGATGCGATCCTACTAGATACCCTTGGTCACCACGTAAAACATGCAACGACAAAATTAGAGGACGTCTAACTTGTTTTTGCAGGGTATGATTGTGATATGATGTGGCCAACGATGTGATGTGATATATTGGATGTATGAGATGATCATGTTGTAATAGAAATATCGACTTGCACGTCGATGGTACGGCAACCGGCAGGAGCCATAGGGTTGTCTTTATACTAATATATGTGCTTGCAGATGCGTTTACTATTTTGCTAGGCTGTAGCTTTAGTAGTGATAGCATAAGTAGCACGACAACCACGATGGCAACACGTTGATGGATGATCATGGTGTGGCGCCGGTGACAAGAAGATCGTGCCGGTGCTTTGGTGATGGAGATCAAGAAGCACGTGATGATGGCCATATCATGTCACTTATGAATTGCATGTGATGTTAATCCTTTTATGCACCTTATTTTGCTTAGAACGACGGTAGCATTATGAGGTGATCTCTCACTAAAATTTCAAGACGAAATTGTGTTCTCCCCGACTGTGCACCGTTGCGACAGTTCTTCGTTTCGAGACACCACGTGATGATCGGGTGTGATAGACTCAACGTTCACATACAACGGGTGCAAAACAGTTGCGCACGCGGAACACTCGGGTTAAGCTTGACGAGCCTAGCATGTGCAGACATGGCCTCGGAACACATGAGACCGAAAGGTCGAGCATGAATCGTATAGTTGATATGATTAGCATAGAGATGCTTACCACTGAAACTATTCTCGACTCACGTGATGATCGGACTTGAGATAGTGGATTTGGATCATGTACCACTCAAATGACTAGAGAGATGTACTTTTTGAGTGGGAGTTCTTAAGTAATATGATTAATTGAACTAATTGTCATGAACATAGTCTAATGGTCTTTGCGAATTACGATGTAGCTTGCGCTATAGCTCTACTGTTTTTATATGTTCCTAGAGAAAATTTAGTTGAAAATTGATAGTAGCAACCTTTGCAGACTGAGTCTGTAAAACCGAGGATTGTCCTCGTTGCTACGCAGAAGGCTTATGTCCTTAATGCACCACTCGGTGTGCTGCACCTCGAGCATCGTCTGTGGATGCTATGAACATCCGACATACACGTTACTGATGACTACACGATAGTTCAGTGCAAGATACTTAATGGCTTAGAAGCAAGGCGCCGAAAACGTTGTAAAACGTCACGGAACATAATTGATGTTCCGAAGAGATGAAATTGTGATTTCATGCTTGTGCCCTTGTTAAGAGGTACGAGACCTCCAAACAAGATTCTTTGTCCACAAAGTAAAGGAGAAAAGCTCAATCGTTGAGCGTGTGCTCAGATTGTCTGAGTACGACAATCACTTGAATCAGGTGGGAGTTAATCTTCCAGATGAGATAGTGATGGTTCTCCAAAGTCACTGCCACCAAGCTATGAGAGCTTCGTGATGAACTATAACATATCAAGGATAGATACAATGATCCTTGAGCGATTCGTGATGTTTTGACACTGCGAAAGTAGAAATCAAAAAGGAGCATCAATAGTTGATGGTTAGTAAAACCACTAAGTTTCAAGAAAGGCGAGGGCTAGAAGGGATACTTCGTGAAACAACAAAACAGTTGCTGCGCTAATGAAGAGACCCAAGACTAAACCCAAACCCGAGACTAGGTGCTTCTCTAATGAGGGGAACAGTCATTGAGGCAGAGCAACTCTAGATACTTGGTAGATAAGAAGGCTGGCAAAAGTCGAGAGGAGTATATTTGATATACATAATGTTGATGTGTACTTTACTAGTACTCCTAGTAGCACGAGGGTATTGGATACCAGTTCGGTTGCTAAGTGATTAGTAACGCGAAATGAAAGCTACGGCGTAAACGGAGACTAGCTAAAGGCGAGGTGACGATACGTGTTGGAAGTGTTTCCAAGGTTGATATGATCAAACGTCGCACGCTCCCTCTACCACCGGGATTGGTGTTAAACCGAAATAATTGTTATTTGGTGCTTGCGTTAAGCATGAACATGATTGGATCGTGTTTATTGCAATACGATTATTCATTTAAAGAGAATAATGGTTACTCTGTTTGCTTGAATAATCACCTTTAATGGTTTATTGAATCTCGATCGTAGTGTTACACATGTTCATAATATTGGTGCCAAAAGATACGAGGTAATGATGATAGTACCACTTACTTGTGGCACTGCGGCTTGAGTCATGTTAGTATAAATTGCATGAAGAGGCTCCATGCTGATGGATCTTTATACTCACTTGATTTTGAATCACTAGTGACATGCAAATCATACCACATGAGCAAGGCCTTATTTTCATTGAGATGAAACAATATAGTAACTTGTTGGAAGTGATACATTTGATGTATGCAGTCCAATGAGTGCTGAGGCACGCAGTGGATATCATTATGTTCTTACTTCACTGACCACTTGAGTAGATACAGGAGTATTTACTTAATGAATCACAAGTCTGAAATATTGAAAAGTTCAATTCCGTTTCAGAGTGAAGTTCGTCGTAACAAGAGGATGAAGTGTCTACGATATGATCATAGAAATGAATATCTGAGTTACGAGTTTTTGGTACACAGTTAAGACAATGTGGAAATTGTTTCACAGTTCATGCCACCTGGAACATCATAGTGTGATGATGTGTCTGAACGTCATAGCCACGCACTATTTAGTATGGTGCATACTGTGATGTCTCTTATCGAATTACCACTATCGTTTATGGGTTATGCATTAGAGACAACCGCATTCACTTTAAATAGGGCACCGCGTATTTCCGTTGAGATGACACAGTATAGACTGAGGTTTGGAGAAATCTAAACTGTCGTTTCTTGAAAGTTTGGGGCTTCGACACTTATGTGAAAAAGTTTCAGTCTGATAAGCTCGAACCCAAAGCGGATAAATGCATCTTCATAGGATATCCAAAACAGTTGGGTACATCTCCTATCTCAGATCCGAAAGCAAAGTGTTTGTTTATAGAAACGGATCCTTTCTCGAGGAAAGGTTTCTCTCGAAAGAATTGAGTGGGAGGGTAGTAGAACTTGATGAGGTTATTGAACCATCACTTCAACCAGTGTGTAGCAGGGCGCAGGAAGTTGTTCCTGTGGCGCCTACACCAATTGAAGTGGAAGCTGATGATGGTGATCATCAAGCATCGGATCAAGTTACTACAAGCCTCGTAGGTCGACAAGGTCGCGTACTGCTGCAGAGTAGTACGGTAACCCTGTCTTGGAGGTCATGTTGTTGAGAAACAGTGAACCTACGAGTTATGGAGAAAGCGATGGTGGGCCCAGATTCCGACAAATGGCTGCAAGCCATGAAATCCGAGAGAGGATCCATGTGTGAAAACAAAGTGTAGACTTTGGTAGAACTACTTGATGGTCATAGGACTATTGAGTAAAAATGGATCTTTAAAAGAAGACAGACAATGATGGTGATAAGTCACTATTAAGAAAAGCTCGACTTGTCGCAAAGATGTTTTCGACAAGATCAAACAGTTGACTATGATGATACTTTCTCACTCGTAGCGATGCTAAAGGTCTGTTGGAATTATGTTAGTAGTTGCTGCATTATTTATGAAATATTGCACGTAGGATGTCAAAACATTGTTTCCTCGACGGTTTCCTTGAGCAAACATTGTATGAGATACAACCATGAGGTTTTGTCGACCCTAAGGATACTAACAAGTATGCAAACTCCAGCGATCCTTCAATGGACTGGTGCAAGCATCTCGGAGTTGGAATAAGCACTTTGATGAGATGATCAAAGATTTTGGGTTTGTACAAGGTTTATGAGAAACTTGTATTTCCAAAGAAGTGAGTGGGAGCACTATAGAATTTCTGATAAGTATATGTGGTTGACATATTGTGGATCAGAAGTAATGTAGAATTTCTGTAAAGCATACAAGGTTGTTTGAAAGGAGTTTTCAAAGGAATACCTGGATTGAGCTACTTGAACGTTGAGCATCAAAGATCTATGGAGATAGATCGAAAGCGCTTAATGGAAGTTTCAACAAGATGCATGCCTTGACAAGTTTTTGAAGGAGTTCAAAATAGATCAGCAAAGAAGGAGTTCTTGGTTGCGTTGTAAGGTGTGAATTTGAGTAAGACTCAAAACCCGACCACGACAGAATAAAGAGAATAGACGAAAGTCGTCTTCTATGCCTTAGCCGTAGAATCTAAAGTATGCCATGCTGTGTACCGCACCTGATATGTGCCTTGACTCAAAATATGTTGAGAGGTACAGAGAGTGATCCATGATTGAATCACTAGCAGCGGTCAAAATTTATCCTTAGTAACTAATGGACTAAGGGATTTTTCTCGATTATGGAGGTGGTTAAAGAGTTTGTCGTAAAAGGTTACGTCGATGCAAGCTTTGACACTAATCCGAATAACTATGAGTAGTGAAACGGATTCGTATAATAGAGTAGATATTTGGAGCATTTCCGAATAGCACGTAGTAGCAGCATCTATAAGATGACATAAAGATTTGTAAAGGACACACGGATCTGAAAGTTTCAGAACCGTTGACTAAAACCTCTCTCACGAGCAAGACGTGATCAGACCCCATAACTATATGGGTGTTGGATTCATTGGAATCACATGGTGATGTGAACTAGATTATTGACTCTAGTGCAAGTGGGAGACTGTTCGAAATATGCCCTAGAGGCAATAATAAATTAGTTATTATTATATTTCTTTGTTCATGATAATCGTTTATTATCCATGCTATAATTGTATTGATTGGAAACACAATACTTGTGTGGATACATAGACAAAACACTGTCCCTAGTAAGCCTCTAGTTGACTAGCTCGTTGATCAAAGATGGTCAAGGTTTCCTGGCCATAGGCAAGTGTTGTCACTTGATAACGGGATCACATCATTAGGAGAATCATGTGATGGACTAGACCCAAACTAATAGACGTAGCATGTTGATCGTGTCATTTTGTTGCTACTGTTTTCTGCGTGTCAAGTATTTATTCCTATGACCATGAGATCATATAACTTACTAACACCGGAGGAATACTTTGTGTGTATCAAACGTCGCAACGTAACTGGGTGACTATAAAGATGCTCTACAGGTATCTCCGAAGGTGTTCGTTGAGTTAGTATGAATCAAGACTGGGATTTGTCACTCCGTGTGACGGAGAGGTATCTCGGGGCCCACTCGGTAATACAACATCACACACAAGCCTTGCAAGCATTGTAACTTAATGTAAGTTGCGGGATCTTGTATTACGGAACGAGTAAAGAGACTTGCCGGTAAACGAGATTGAAATAGGTATGCGGATACTAACGATCGAATCTCGGGCAAGTAACATACCGAAGGACAAAGGGAATGACATACGGGATTATATGAATCCTTGGCACTGAGGTTCAAACGATAAGATCTTCGTAGAATATGTAGGATCCAATATGGGCATCCAGGTCCCGCTATTGGATATTGACCGAGGAGTCTCTCGGGTCATGTCTACATAGTTCTCGAACCCGCAGGGTCTGCACACTTAAGGTTCGACGTTGTTTTATGCGTATTTGAGTTATATGGTTGGTTACCGAATGTTGTTCGGAGTCCCGGATGAGATCACGGACGTCACGAGGGTTTCCGGAATGGTCCGGAAACGAAGATTGATATATAGGATGACCTCATTTGGTTACCGGAAGGTTTTCGTGCATTACCGGAAAAGTTTCGGGCTCATCGGTAGTGTACCGGGAGTGCCGGGAGGGGTGCCGGGGACCATCGGGAGGGGTGTCACGCCCCAAGGGGTCTCATGGGCTGTGGGAAGAGATAAACCAGCCCCTAGTGGGCTGGAATAAGTTCCCACTAAGGCCCATAAGGTTTGAGAAGGAAAAAACACAAGGTGGAAAGAGTTTCCAAGTGGGAAGGTGGAATCCTACTCCAAGTAGGATTGGAGTAGGACTCCTCCACCTCCAATTTCGGCCAACCCTTGAGGGTTTGAGGCTGCCTCTTCCCTCCCCCTCCATCCTATATATACTAAGGTATTAGGGCTGATTTGAGACAACTTTTTGCCACGGCAGCCCGACCACATACCTCCATAGTTTTTCCTCTAGATCGCGTTTCTGCGGAGCTCGGGCGGAGCCCTGCTGAGACGAGATCATCACCAACCTCCGGAGCGCCGTCACGCTGCCGGAGAACTCTTCTACCTCTCCGTCTCTCTTGCTGGATCAAGAAGGCCGAGATCATCGTCGAGCTGTACGTGTGCTGAACGCGGAGGTGCCGTCCGTTCGGTACTAGATCGTGGGACTGATCGCGGGATTGTTCGCGGGGCGGATCGAGGGACGTGAGGACGTTCCACTACATCAACCGCGTTCTCTAACGCTTCTGCTGTACGATCTACAAGGGTACATAGATCACTCATCCCCTCTCGTAGATGGACATCACCATGATAGGTCTTCGTGCGCGTAGGAAAATTTTTGTTTCCCATGCGACGTTCCCCAACAATAATAACCATTTTATTATTGCCTCTAGGGCATATTTCCAACAGTCTCCCACTTGCACTAGAGTCAATAATCTAGTTCACATCACTATGCGATTGCAATGAATCCAACACCCATACAGTTCTGGGGTTCGATCATGTCTTGCTTGTGAGAGAGGTTTATTAGTCAACGGGTCTGAACCTTTCAGATCCGTGTGTGCTTTACAAATCTCTATGTCATCCTATATATGCTACTACGCCCCATCTGGAACCATTCCAAACGATTGCTCCACTATACAAATCCGGTGTACTATTCATAGTCCTCCGGATTAGTGACAAAGCTTGTATCGACGTAAGTCCTTTACGACGAACTCTTTAATCACCTCCATAATTAAGAAAAATTCCTTAGTTCATTAGTTACTAAGGATAACTTTGACCGTTGTCCAGTGATCCATTCCTGGATCACTCTTGTACCCCATGACTGACTCATGGCAAGGCACGCCTTAGGTGCGGTACACAGCATAGCATACTTGTAGAGTCTACCGCTGATGCATAGGGGACGACATTCTTCCTTTCTCTTTCTTCTGTCGTGGTTGAGCTTTGAGTCGTACTCAAATTTACACCTTGCAACATAGCCAAGAACTCCTTCTTTGCTGATCTATTTTGAACTCCTTCAGAAACTTGTCAAGGCATGCATTTCGCTGAAAGTTCCATTAAGCACTTTGATCTATCTTTATAGATCTTGATGCTCAACTCTCAAGTAGCTACATCTAGGTTTTCTTTGAAAAACTCTTTTCAAACAACCCTTTATGCTTTACAGAAATTCTACATTATTTCCGATCAACAGTATGTCAACATATATTCATCAGAAATTCTGTAGTGCTCCCACTCACCTTTTGGAAATACAAGTTTCTCACAAACTTTGTATGGAACCAAAAACTTTGATCATCTCATCAAAGTATATATTCCAACTCCGAGATGCTTGCTCCAGTCCATAGAAGGATCACTGGAGCTTTGCATACTTGTTAGCGCCCTTTAGGATCGACAAAATCTTCTGGTTGTATCACATACAACCTTTCCTCAAGGAAACCGTCGAGGAAACAATATTTTTACATCCTATCTGCAAGATTTCATAAATGATGCAGCAATAGCTAACATAATTCCAACTCAGCATCGCTACGAGTGAGAAAGTCTCATCGTAGTCAACTCTTTGAACTTTGTCGGAAACATCTGCGTGACAAGTCGAGCTTTCTTAATGGTGACTTTTCACCATCACCGCCTGTCTTCCTTTTAAAGATCCATTCACAGTTAATAGTCTTATGACCATCAAGTGGTTCTTCCAAAGTCTATACTTTGTTTTCATACATGGATCCTCTCTCGGATTTCATGGCCTCCAGCCATTTGTCGGAATCCAGGCCCACCATCGCTTCTCCATAGCTCGTAAGTTCATTGTTGTCCAACAACACGACTTTCAAGACATGGTTACTGCACCACTCTGTAGCAGCAGTACGTGACCTTGTCGACCTACGAGGTTTCTAGTAAATTGATTTGAAGTCTCATGATCACTAACATTAGCTTCCACTTCAATTGGTGTAGGCGCCACAGGAACAACTTCCTACGCCCTGCTACACACACTAGTTGAAGTGATGGTTCACATAACCTCATCAAGTTTCCACCAAAACTCCCACTCAATTCTTTCGAGAGAAATTTTTCCTCGAGAAAGGACCTGTTTCAAGAAACAAACACATTTGCTTCTGTATCTGAGACAGGAGGTACACCTAACTGTTTTTGGTGTCCTATGAAGATGCATTTATCCGCTTTGGGTTCGAGCTTATCAGGCTGAAAACTCTTTCACATAAGCATCGCAGCCCCAAACTTTTAAGAAATGACAACTTAGGTTTCTATAAACCATAGTTCATGCGGTGTCATCTCAACGGAATTACGTGGTGCCCTATTTAAAGTGAATGTGGTTGTCTCTAATGCCTAACCCATAAACGATAGTGGTAATTTGATAAGAAATATCATATTATGCACGATGTCTAATATTGCACGATTATGATATACGGACACACCATTAGACTATGGTGTTCCAGGTGGCATGAGTTGTGAAACATTTTTCACGTGAAACAATTTTCACCTTGTCTTAAACGTTTACCAAACTCGTAACTCAGATATATATGATTATCTCCATGATCACATCGTAGACATATTATCCTCTTGTCACGATGATCTTTAACTTCACTTTGAAATTAGTTGAACCTTTTTCAATAATTCAGACATGTGTTTCATCAAGTAAATACACTAGTATCTACTCAAATCATTTGTGAAGTATGAACATAATGATATTCACTGTGTGCCTCAGTACTCATCAGACTGCACACATCAAAATGTATTACTTCCAACAAGTTACATTCTAGTTCCATCTCACTGGAAAAAGAGGTCTTCAGTCATCTTGCCCATGTGGTATGATTTGCATGTCTCGAGTGATTCAAAAATCAAGTGAGTCAAACGATCCATTCGCATGGAGTTTCTTCATGCGTTTATACCAACAGGCATGGTTTACATGTCTCAAACGTTTCAAAATGAGTGAGTACAAAGATCCATCAGCATGGAGCTTCTTCATGCATTTTATACCAATATGACTCAAGCAGCAGTGCCACAAGTAAGTGGTACTATCATTACTACTTTGTATCTTTTGGCAACAATATTATGAACATGTGTATCACTACGATCGAGATTCAGTAAACCATTCATTCTAGGTGCAAGACCATTTAAGGTATCATTCAAGTAAACAGAATAACCATTATTCTCTTTAGATGAATAATTGTATTTGCCATTAACATAATCCAATCATGTCTATGCTCAACGCAAACACCAAATAACAATTATTTAGGTTTAACACTAATCTTGATTGTGGAGGGAGCATGCGATGTGTGATCATATCAACCTTGTAAACACTTCCAACACACATCGTCACCTCGCCTTTAGCTAGTCTCTGTTTATTCCGTAGCTTTTATTTCGAGTTACTAACACTTAGCAACCGAACCGGTATCTTATACCCTGGTGCTACTAGGAGTACTAGTAAAGTACACATCAATATCATGTATATCCAATATACTTTTGTCGACTTTGCCAGCCTTCTCATCTACCAAGTGTCTAGGGTAGTTCCTCTTCAGTGACTATTCCCCTTATTACATAAGCACTTAGTCTCGGGTTTGGGTTCAACCTTGGGTATCTTCACTAGAGCAGCAACTGGTTTGCCGTTCAATGAAGTATCCCTTCATGCCCTTTCCCTTCTTGAAACTAGCGGTTTCACAAACCATCAACAATTGATGCTCCTTTTCGATCTCTACTTTCGCGGTGTCAAACATCGCGAATAGCTCAAGGATCATCATATCCATCCTTGATATGTTATAGTTCATCACGAAGCTCTAGTAGCTTGGTGTCAGTGACTTTAGAGAACTATCACTGTCTCATCTGGAAGATCAACTCCCACTTGACTCAAGCGATTGTAGTACTCAGATAATCTGAGCAGATGCTCTATGATTGAGCTCTTCTCCTTTACTTTGCAAACAAAGAATCTCGTCGGAGGTCTCATACCTTTCAACAAGGGCACAAGCATGAAATCCCAATTTCATCTCTTGGATCATCACGTACGTCCCGCGACGTTCGAAACGTGTTTAATGCCTTAATTCTAAGTTGTTCAAGCAACACGCAGTGAACTATCATGTAGTTATCAAAAACATGTATGTTGGATGTTCGCAACATCTACAGACCATGCTTGGGGTTCAGCATACTGAGCGGTGCATTAAAGACATAAGCCTTCTGCGTAGCAATGAAGACAATCCTCAGTTAACGGACCCAGTCCGCACAATTGCTACTTCTATCTTTCAACTAAGATTTCTCTAGGAACATATCAAATACCGTAGAGCTATAGCGCAAGTTACATAATTTGCACGGACCTATTTGACTATGTTCATGATAATTAAGTTCATCTGATGAACTCCCACTTAAATCGACATCCCTCTAGTCATCTAAGTGATACATGATCCATGTCGACTAACCCGTGTCCGATCATCACGTGAGACGGACTAGTCGTCATGGTGAGCAACTTCATGTTGATCGTATTCAACCATATGATTTATGTTTGACCTTTCGGTCTCTTGTATTCGAGGTCATGTCTGTACATGCTAAGCTCATCGAGTCAACCTAAGTGTTTCGCGTGTGTAAATCTGGCTTACACCCGTTGTATGCGAACGTTAGAATCTATCACACCCGATCATCACGTGGTGCTTCGAGACAAGGATCCTTCGCAACGGTGCACAGTTAGGGGAATACGTTCTCGAAATTTTATGAGGGATCATCTTATTATGCTACCGTCATTCTAAGCAATAAGATGAAAAACATGATAAACATCACATGCAATCATATAGTGACATGATATGGCCATTATCATCTTTGCTCTTTCGATCTCCATCTTCGGGCATCGCATGATCATCATTGTCACCGGCGTGACACCGTGATCTCCATCATCATGATCTCCATCATCGTGTCTCCGTGAAGTCGTCACGCCAACTACTACTACTACTATAGCTAACCGTTAGCAATGAAGTAAAAGTAGTAAACACATGGCGTTGCATCTCATACAATAAATTAAGACAACTCCTATGGCTCCTGCCGGTTGTCATACTCAACGACATGCAAGTCGTGAATCCTATTACAATAACTTGATCATCTCATACATCACACATGTAACATCACAACTTTGGCTATATCACATCACATGTCAACCCCTGCAAAAACAAGTTAGACGTCCTCTAATTGTTGTTGCAAGTTTTACGTGGCTGATTTGGGTTTCTAGCAAGAACGTCTTCTTACCTACGTGACAGCCACAATGATGATATGCCAACGCTATTTACCCTTCATAAGGACCCTTTTCATCAAATCCAATCCGACTAGAGTGGGAGAGACACACACCCGCTAGCCACCTTTATGCACGGTGTGCATGTCGGCCGATGGAACCTGTCTCACGTAAGCGTACGTGTAAGGTCGGTCCGGGCCGCTTCATCTCACAATACCGCCGGAAGAGAATAAGACTAGTAGCGGCAAGCAATTGACAAATCAGCGCCCACAACCTTTTGTGTTCTACTCGTGCATGGAATCTACGCATAGAAAACCTGGCTCAGATGCCAGTGTTGGGTTATGTAGCATAAATTCAAAATTTTCCTACGCCATATTCAGATCTTCCTATGGAGAGACCAGCAACAGAGAGGGGAGAGTGCATCTTCATACCTTTGAAGATCGCTAAGCGGAAGCGTTGCTAGAACGCGGTTGATGGAGTCGTACTCGCGGCGATTAAGATCGCGGTGTGATTCCGATCTAGTGCCGAATCATGGCACCTCCGCGTTCAACACACGTGCAGCCCGGTGACGTCTCCCGCACCTTGATCCAGCAAGGAGGAGGGAGAGGTTGGGGAAGATCTCCGGCAGCACGACGACATGGTGTCGATGGAGAGACGAGGTCTCCCGGCAGGGCTTCGCCAAGCACCGTGGGAGAGGAGGAAGAAGAGAGACAGGGTTGCGCCGAGAGAGATGGAAAACACGTGTCTCCAATGGCCAAAACCCCCGCTATATATAGGGGGAAGGGAGGGTGGCGCCCCCTTTAGGGTTTCCCACCCTAAAGGGGGCGGCAGCCCTAGATGGGGCTGGAGGTGGCGGCCAGGAGGGGAAGAAGGGGTGGCGCACCCGTGGTGGGCCTTAGGCCCACCTGACTTAGGGTTCCCCCCTTTCCCTCTCTAGGCGCCTTGGGCCCCTGGTGGGAGGCGCACCAGCCCAATATGGGCTGGTTCCCTTCCACCTTTTGGCCCATGTCACCTTTTGGGGCTGGTGGCCCCTCCCGGTGGACCTCTGAAACCCTTTCCGGTGGTCCCGGTACGCTACCGGTGACGCCCGAAATATTTCCGGCGTCCAAACCCATCCAACCTATATATCAATCTTTACCTCCGGACCATTCAGGAGCTCCTCGTGACGTCCGGGGTCTCATCCGGGACTCCGAACAACCTTAAGGAACCTCGTATAACAATTCCCTATAACCCTAGAGTCATTGAACCGTAAGTGTGTAGACCCTATGGGTTTGGGAATCATGCTGACATGACCGAGACACTCTCCGGCCAATAACCATCAGCGGTATCTGGATACCCATGGTGGCTCCCACATGTTCCACGATGATCTCATCGGATGAACCACGATGTCAAGGATTCAATCAATCCCGTATACAATCCCCTTTGTCTGTCGGTATAGAACTTGCCCGAGATTCGATCGTCGGTATACCTATACCTTGTTAAATCTCGTTACCGGTAAGTCTCTTTACTCGTTCTGTAGCACATCATCCCGTGACTAACTACTTAGTCACACTGAGCTCATTATGATGATGTTCTACCGAGTGGGCCCTGAGATACCTCTCCGTCACACGGAGTGACAAATCCCGATCTTGATTCGTACCAACCCAACAGACACTTTCGGAGATACCCGCAGTGCACCTTTATAGTCACCCAATTATGTTGTGACGTTTGATACACCCAAAGCACTCCTACGGTATCTAGGAGTTGCACAATCTCACGGTCGAAGGAAAAGACACTTGACATTAGAAAAGCCTTAGCATACGAACAAAAGGATCTAGTGCTATGCTTAGGATTGGGTCTTGTCCATCACATCATTCTCCCAATGATGTGATCCCGTTATCAATGACATCTAATGTCCATGATCAGGAAACCATGATCATCTATTGATCAACGAGCTAGCCAACTAGAGGCTTGCTAGGGACACGTTTTGATCTATTTATTCACACAATGTATTACTGTTTCCTGTTAATACAATTATAACATGAACAATAGACGATTATCATAAACAAGGAAATATGATAATAACCATTTTATTATTGCCTCTAGGGCAAATTTCCAACAACTTGTTCACAAACTTGAAAGATAATACTCTAGTTTTGATATACATTTATCACTACAAATATATTATGTTTCGATTAGAATATATTACTTGTGCTATTTTGGTGAGGTGAGGGGGGGTGTGGTTGGTTTCAGAGGTATTTCGTAAATAGCTGGAGCAAAGAAGTGCGCTATTATTGCAAAAAGGCCACTACTTACCTCACAGTCGCTAGATGCAGATCTAATGGTCAGAAATGATGGATCAGAGACACACCATCATCACCAACTGAGTTTTTTTTATAGAAGTAGGGATATGCTTACATCAAGATTCTGAGACCATCGGACGACCACTACTACGCTACAATGAGCCTATAATGCACTGTTTCTATCACTCCTCTACCGGAGCCGCCTTGACCCTTTTTATGATAGCCGAGAAGTCTTCATGCAAGCACGTGACATCAAATCTCGCCACATGAAGAAAAACAATAACCTCCCCGTACCTAGAAGACGATGGGTATTTACGTCGGAACTCTATCGTCTGCGTAGAAATGAACGAATTCGAGGAAGATCGGAGCCTGGAAGACAAACTCAAAGAAGAAGCGTCGCTATCCGTCCGAACGCCCCCTCCCCCGCCCCCGCCCGCCTCCCGCGCGGCCACCGGAGTGGCAAGCAAAGAGGAGATGAATCTATGGGCTCGGAGGTGAAGGCTGGAGGAAAGAGTTTTCCCTAGCCATATAGAGTTAGTGAAGACAACAAAATCATACGGAAACCATTTTCAACAAATACCATTGTTACAACCATTGGATATAGTCTCAATTTGTCGTGGTGCAATGCTTTGGTTGAATTCAAAATGATGTGAATAAATAAATGATAGCTATCGATAACCTCCTCATACATTCTGTAATATACCCTATAACAAATAAGGGAAGTGATTCCCTTTAACCGTCTAATTCTGTACAAGCATCCGTCATCCTTAAGTCCGTTGAATGGCTTTTAATCAACGATGTGGAGCTAATCCTTTCGTACCCACATTTTGTAACTGATTCATTTTCCAGAAAGGGGTACTGAAACTAGTCCCTTGTTGCGAAACCATCAGGGCTAGATTCCGCAGCGGTTGGACTAGAGTGGGCAAAAAAAAAAAACGAGCACACAACCAATGTTGCAGGAAAAAAACCCAACAATACAAACTATGTTACAAACAAAATTCCGCAATACAATCTATGTTGCATAAAAGAAAACCGTAATATAAACTTTGTTGCAAGTATTACTGCAGCAGAACCTTTGTTGTGAAGTGAAGAAAAAGTTTGGTTGATTAATTGTATCAAATCCAAAGGTTCACAAGGCGACGGATCTTTTCAAAAAATTCACCTGACGCGTGGCAGTTCCCTGACAATAATACAACTCCTTCGAGTTAAATTCATAAACTATATATAAGCGTTTTCCCCTCATGAGATATTTATACAGATGACATCTTTCTGAATATTGTCGGCTGCACCGAACTTTTCCTTACGGATGACTGAAAAGAGCATACTTAATACATAGATTTTTTTTCCCTCCAAAAGGGCTTAGGTTTACGATTAATACGGTACTTGAAGATATCTATTCGGATCGAACCGCTGAATCAGCAACAAGCCATGCAAAATCATCAGAAATTGTGAGAGAAATGCGGCAGGGATAAAAAGGTGCCAGCGAAGCGGCCACGTCTCCACGTTCTGGACCACGAGCGACCATGCAAAGCAAAGCCCAAGTGGGCGTCCAAATTTGGAGCGTTCCAAAGCTCACCGCGCAAAGCATCCGGCTGCACCAATCCGGCGGCCCGTTAACAACGACACGCTCGCCCCCAATTCTTTCTTTGCTCCTTCTCTCACCTGTCGCGCATTTTGACGGTCTGTCGTCCGTCCACGTACTTGGCAGCTCTGAGGATAGCAATTTAAGCATGGGAGTCTTGTACCAGCCACAGGTATCTGTCACTAATTGATAAGTACAATGGACCGTATAGGTGGCGCTTTCAACGCTGACAACTACGAGTACACGATTGTATCTGTTCTCCGCCTAGCAGCACAGGTCGATGAGCGTGCAGCAAATCGGGAGAGCGTCCCGTTCTCGAGCGTGTGAATGCGTGATTTTCTAGCGGTGCCGGAAGGTGCATCTATTTCTTTTCGACGATGTGAATGGCGTTCCCTGAAAATAGGCGGTGAAAATGGGGGTCTGCAGGATGATGCACAGCGCTGGTCGCGTCCCCTGGGTTTTTTTTCTTTTTTTCTGGGTTCACTGGGTTTTCTCGGTTTTTTCTGCTTTTGTTTAATCTTTTATTTTCTCCCCTTTTCCCTGTTTTTCATTTTTTTTCTTTTGTATTTCACCGTTTTTAATGGGTTTATTTTTCTTTTCTATCCTTTATTTTTTCATTGTCTTTCTTCGGTTTTCTTTATATCATTCTCGGTTTTCATTATGTTTTCTTCGATTTCGATTCCTTTTTTCTTATTTTCAACAGTTTTCTTCAACTACCATATTACTATTTTTTTGAATACATGATTTATATTTTTTATACACATTTAACATTTTCCAAATGCTTGATTAATATTTTGCAAATACTTGTTCAACATATTTCTCAAAAGATTGATTATACTTTTTATAAACATTATAAAAAATATCATTTTTAATACATGGTTAATATTTCTTATTTATATTTAACATTTTTAAATGCTTGATTAATTTTTTTAAAATACTTGTTAAACATTTTTATATACAGGATCAAAAACTTTAATCATGTTTTTAATACATGGTTAACATTTTTCTATACCATTTAAAATTTCCAAATGCTAGATCAACATTTTTCAAATACTTGTTCAGCATATTTTTCAAATGCTTGATTAATATTTCTATATACATGGTAAATGAATTCCATCATTTTTTAATATATGGTCACTATTTTTTCTATATACATTATAACATTTCCAAATGTTTGATTAACATTTTTTTAAAGTTTCAAATGCCTGATTAGCATTTTTATATGCATGGTAAACAAATTTGATCATATTTTTTAAACATGGTCAGAAAAATTCTATACACATTTAACATTTTCCAAATGCTTGCTAAATATTTTCCAAATACTTGTTCAACATTTTTTTAAATTCTTGATTAACATATGTTGTATACATGATCAAAAAAAATTATCACTTTTTTTAATACAATGTCAACCATTTTCTATAGACATTTAACATTTTTTTAATTCTTGATTAATCTTTTTCAAATACTTGTTCAAATGTTTTTCATGTGCTTGATTAACATTTTTTGAATACATTAGCAATTTTTTACTACATTTCTCATATATGTGATAAACATTTTCTCTATACACACTTAACATTCTTCAAATGCTTGATCAACATTTTTTGATGTTTTTAATAGATAATTTTTGTAATATATATTTAGAATATTTTAAAACAGTAAAAAGAGTAAAAAACAAAGCAAAGAACGAAAGCAGAAATCAAAAAAAAGAAAAAAAAGGTTGTAGCCTCCCGCATGGCTGGGTCCGCCCAACTGGAGCTCCCGTGACGCAGCTTCCCTCGCCTCGCTTACAATAATACATAGGGGCGTCCGATGAAGGTCCCCTAACACGAACGATACATCGCCTCAAGGAGGGGGAATGAGCCAACCAACTTGCGCCTATGGGCCTCAATCTATCGAGTGATATAAAGAAATACATGAAATTGTGAGGGTAAACTACAAAATACCTACAAGAATAGCAAACCTCAACTATCGAACCAGGGCATTCTCGTGCGAGCCACCGGGGTGTCTCCTTCCACTGTTGTCCTCTGACGGCACCCCTCCCCCGACAATCTCGGTCACTCGTGGTGATGAGAGTCACTGAATTCACGTGGGCAGATCTTTTAATCCTTCATAGTCTAGGTTTTTAGGTTGTTCATCGTCTAGATTCGGCGGGGTTGATGGCAGTGTCGAATAAAGATTATTTAGATCCATCCCCGTCGAGGGGATCGGTCCTGTGGTTGGGGATGGATTTGAAAACTAGTGTGTTGAAGCAAGGATGGTTTTGCGGCCACGACATCTTCATGGTGGACATGTGTCATCGGGCTCTGCCGTTGTGAAAGGATCGATATGGTTGACTACCGGGGGGGGGGGGGGGGTGAATAGGCAACTAACAAATTTTAAGCTTTTCTTTAAACAAATTAGGTTTAAAAACAAATAGGTTGTGTAGGTATGCAACTAGGTGAGCAACATATATGATGCTAACAACAACAATAATAAGCAAAGAGTAAACAAGTAAAGGTAAGAAATAACCACAAGTGGAAATCATGAAGACGAGGATGTGTTCCTGAAGTTCCTTCCTTTTGAAGGGAAGTACATCTTCGTTGGAGCGGTGTGGAGGCACAATGCTCCCCAAGATGCCACTAAGGCCACCGTATTCTCCTCACGCCATCACACAATGCGAGGTGTCGTGATTCCACTAAGTGGTGTCCTTGAAGGCACCAACCGAACCTTTACAATAAGGTTGGGGCTCTCTCCACAATTTAATTGGCATCTCCCAACAAGACCACGAAGCTTCACCATAATGGAATGTGGCTCCGAGGTGACCTCTTTCGTCTAGGGTGCTCAAACACCCAAGAGTAACAAAATCCACGCAAGAACTTGGGGGAATCAATTTTTCTTTGGTGGAAGTGTAGATCTAGATCTCCTCCTTCAATCCCTAGCAAGACAACAATTTTGGGTGGCTAGAGAGAGAGATCGGGCAAGAAAGCTTCAGTGCATCAATGGTTGAGAGAGAGAGGTAAGAGATAAGGGGGAGTAAGAAGGAAAACCCCTTTATATATCCCCCCACACATTTCTAACCGTTACAACTATTTTGCCCACAGAGGTACAACCGATCGCGAGGCCGGTACAACCGGTGTTCTTATATTAGCGGAACAACCGGTCAATCACCGCCCTACAACCGGGCCAAAACAGAAAGTTGGCCTAGAGGTGTCACCAGCCATGGCCGCTGGGCGTGGCTATGTCCCAAGCGGTACAACCACTTGGAACACCGGTAGTACCGACTATAATTAACATAGCGGTACAACCGGAACACCACCGCCCAACAACAACAGTGAAACAGAGCCGTGATCGGTTGTGGACCAGTGTAGGGCTGGTACAACTGTCCAACAGTTGAGCGGTACAACCGCCCATAGCAGCGGTACAACCGGTCAGTTAGAAAAACATGAGCTTCTCTCTCAATGATGCGATGGAACACGATGGGTGCAACAGTGTGTGAGAAGAATTGATTCACGCATAGACTTCCAATGTGGATTCCCTCTTAATAGTACGGGATCCCTACGACCAAAGAGAATAAACACGTAGGGAACACGTCTTTGATCTTTTCCGTTTGGAGGGAATACCTAACCGTCTTGTGTCTAACAAAATGATCCCTGCATACTTGACACCCGGTTGGATAACATAGTGAGTTGTCATCATCACCAAAACACTTAAGCAGGAGAATGCCCTTACAATCTCCCCCTTTTTGGTGGATGATGACAACAAAACAATTTTCAACGATGATCTCTAAAGTAGAAGTGGAGCTCCCCCTTGACAGAGCTAGGAATTGGAGCTCCCCCTTGGTTTTAGAGACCATCCACAGGGTACATACAGAAATTTAAAATCAAGGAGCATATGTACGAGATAACGAGTAGAGATTTAAAAGATACGGGAATTAATAAACATAGTCTCCATAGAAACGCAAATAGTCTCCACACGATAGATTCCAGACGAACTAACAAGCAAATAAGAGTTCAACTTGAAAAACAACACGAAAGATACGACGAAATGACTCCAAAGCCCCCCATGCAAATCCCGTCATGATATAGCTCTCCCCCCTTTCACATCAAGACACCAAAAAGGAAAAGAGCGATGCTAGCGCCCCGGTGCTCAGTAAAGCTCGTCAGATCTGTCAGACTCCTTGGAATCACCACTAGCAGACTCATCATCACCATCACCATCATCACTAGTAGACTCATTCGGAACAACAACAACATAGGAGGTAGCAGGCTGACCCGAGACCTCATCATATTTCCAAGAGCTATGACCATAGATCCACTTCTCCTCAGGGGTGATGGACTTCTCGGAACCACTGGCATCCTCAAGATTGAGAGCCCTCATAATGTGGATCTATCTGCATTGATCAAGCTTCTCGTTGACATGGGCTTCATAGAGCTTCTGCTGAACATGAGCTTGGAGGCAGAAGGTCTTCTTCAACTTATCTGAGAACTTGGAGACCCAAGAGGGCTTGGCAGCCACAGGAATCTCAAAGTCACTGTCACTGGAAGTAGCAAAAACATCCTCAGGTGCGTCATCGGGGAAGCGAGGAGCAGCATGCTTCTTCTTCCAGAGTTGCTTGACCTCATAATGAGTGAGTTTCTCAGGAGAAGAGAGAGGCTCTCCAGGCCTACGAATTGCCCGCATAGCGTTGAGGAACAACATAACGAATGGAGCATACTTGGGGACCAATTTGTAGTAAACTATGGAGTAGAGCTCCTCCCATAACCATTTGGACGCATCAAATGTGGCCCTAGTGCCAGCCATCTCCCGCATAGCAACAAGCGAATCAACAAAGTAACCATGAATCTCATCTTGATTGCCCACCTTGGACAGGAGAACATTCCGGAAGACACGATGTAGAATATCATAGATCGGCAGCAGGTCCTTAGAGGAGCCAACAATCCCACACCCGGGAATGTATAAGGGAGCAAGCTTCACCTTATCCATTGGCTGAGCACGATCATGAGGACGAATGGCGCCATTCCCAGTGAGATCGGTATCATCATACCCAAGTGCATTGTAGAAGGCATGCCACGGTACCTTGAAAAGCTCATCACGACATGTGAAGGTAAGGGTGCGAGCGTCATCAATGCCAAAGTGAACCGTGGCATGGAAATGGTGAATGAGTTGCACATCAAAGGGACAATTGAGTGTCATGAGCTTGAGCTTGTCAAATTCGTCACATAGAGTATAAGCTTCTCCAAAGTATTCCATGTTATTCTTCTAGTGCTCAATGTCAATAGTCCACTGCTTCGCAAACTTGTTTTTGTGATAGTCATAGAGCTCATGCACAATACACATCTGAAGCGCATTCCCAAACTGAGGGGTGGTCCAGTTGGGAACAATGGGTACCACATATGGATTCTGAAAGCGAACCTTCTCCCAATCAGCTTGCTTCCATTCGTGCACTGGCTTGACAGATTTATGCTTTTGTGGCCAAGACTTTTTTGCACGGCGAGAGGGATTGGCAGGGATCACCACTTCCTCGTGCTCAGAGTCATCCACGAGCCTACACCCTTGATCATGCTTCTTGGTGTTCTTCTGAGGAACAGAACGAGAACCAGAGCCTTCCGCTGACACATACCAGAAAAACACACACAAAGAAACCCAAAAAAGATGAGACGATTGTGCGAAAAAACAAGAATATATTAGGTATGCAAAGTAAAACAAAGAAGCAGTGACATCGGAACGAGGCAGGCCCGTTGTACTGGTCACATGAGCGGTTGTACCACTAATGCATGCAGTTGTACCACTGTTTGAGGTAGACCAGTACATCCGGATCTGAGACCAACACTAGTGATTCTAGGTACTACATCATAACTAATAGAAATCATATATAGGATCTCCTCCTATTATTAGTTTGTTCAAAAATGCGGGAACCTAGCAATGCCCTATGAAAAAGTAGATCCAAGGAAGAGGATCCAGAATCAAGAAGGAGGAAGCGCATTTACTGACATCCATTCGAGGATATCAGGGAAGGGAGGGCCTTCACGGAGAGAATCCGAAGGGAGGCACCAGACCCAGGGCGCCGGAGACACTCCATCGTGGTGGAGACGGTGGTACGCGACAAGGGCACTGAGGGGAGAAGTTGGGCACGAAAGGGAAACTAAGTACCCCTTTGGCCTGGCCATCCCGTTTAAGCGCCGGTTGCCGCAACGGTTATACCACTCCTAGGAGCGGTTGTACTGGTCGTGTAAATCCTGGGAATTAGCGGTAGAACCACCAATCGTCGTTGGTTGTACCGCTTGGGGGCAACGGGGGATTAGTGTTTGTACCGCTTTAGACACCGGTTGTACCGCCCTACCTTAGTCTCTGCCACCAGGAAAAAATGCGCAAAATGGAAAGGAGAGGGTTTGAGGGGTTGGGACAAAGAGCAGACAAGGGAGTATGGTGGGGAAGTTACAAGGTGAGAAGGAAGAACGACACAAAATAGGAATACACACCTTGAAGGATTCCACACCTAAAGCTATAAGAGAGGAAAAAAGATGGAACGAAAAGAAACACCAAGGTCAAAGACCTCACTGAGAGGGGGCGGTGGCTGAGGCCACCTATGTTTGAGCGAACTGGTATGGCACCGCGAAGATTTTAACCTTGGGCCCATGACCAAAACTCGTCTTTGTGACACAAATACCATCAAAAATGGTGAATGTGAAAGATTTGATTGTTTTATGCATAATAGGAGGAGGGACAGTTCATTGAGAGAACTAGAATCCCCCTAAATTCATGCCTACATCTAAACAGAATATAATGATGAGAGTGGTGGGATGTGCCACATTTCAATGTACATTGCTCAAATAAATGATATCTAGCTCATGCCTTAACTCGTGAAATCTTTCTTCATTCAAAGACTTTGTGAAGATATTTGCAAGTTGTTCATTAGTGTTGAGGTAAATGAGGTCAAGCTCCCCACGCTTTATATGCTCCCGGATGAAGTGGTGATGAATACTGATGTGCTTCATCTTGCAATGTTGAACCGGGTTGTTGGATATTAAGATGGCACTAATATTATCACAATATAGAGGCACTTTGTCACAGGTGCCACTGTAATCCTTTAAAGTTTGCGTCATCCATAGTAACTGAGAACAACAACTTGCAGCAATTGCATATTCAACCTCGATGGACGAGAGAGAAACAAAGTTTTGTTTCTTGGAAGACCAACTTACCAGAGAGCGGCCAAGGAATTGGCAACCTCCTAAAGTTGACTTCCTATCCACACAATCTCACTCTCAATCCGAGTCCGAATATCCCGCGAGATCAAATGACGCCCCTTTGGTATACCATAAGCCAAATTTGGGGTATGAGCCGAATATCGAAAGATTCGCTTGATCGCCACATAGTGACTTTCCTTACGTGCGGATTGAAATCATGCACAAATTTCCACACTCAACATAATATCCGGTCTAGTTGCACAAAGGTAAAGCAGAGATCCGATCATAGAGCGGTATACCTTTTGATCCACAGCTTTACCATTGGGATCGCGATCAAGATGGCAGTTGAGAGGCATTGGAGTGTTGGCCTTGGCAGGTTTGAGATCATCCATCTTGAACCTTTTGAGCATGTTTTGAGTGTATTTTTCTTGATTGATTAAGGTTCCTTGACTTCGTTGCTTGACTTTGAATCCAAGGAAAAAACTTCAACTATCCCATCATAGACATCTCAAACAATTTAGTCATTAGAGCAGCAAATTCTTCATTAAAAGCTTTGTTAGGAGAACCAAAGATAATATCATCAACATATAGTTGGCATATGAAAAATTTCCCCTTGACCTTCTTAGTAAAAAGAGTGGGGTCGATTTTCCCAACTTCAAATCCACGGTCATGTAACATCTCGTTAAGGTGCTCATACCACGCACGTGGGGCTTGTTTAAGGCCATAGAGTGCCTTATCTAGAACATACACATGATTATGGAACTTGGGATCCTTGAACCCCGGGGGTTGTTTGACATAAACCAACTCTTTAAGGGCACCATTAAGAAATGCACTCTTCACATCCATTTGGTGTAATTTGAAGTTATGATGAGAAGCAAATGCAAGCAACATGCGAATAGATTCAAGGCGAACGACAAGAGCAAAGGTTTCACCGTAGTCGATACCCTCAACTTGGGAGTAGCCCTGTGCTACCAATATCGCCTTGTTTCGAGTGACGACACTGTTCGTATCTTGCTTGTTCTTAAAGATCCACTTTGTCCCAATGACATTGTGGTTCTCCTTTGGTCTTGGCACCAGTCGCCACACTTTCTTGCTCTCGAAGTTGTTGAGTTCTTCATGCATGGCTTCAACCCAGTCCATGTCTTTGAGCGCCTCTTGTACCTTTAGTGGTTCAATGCAAGAAACAAACGCATGATGGGCACTAAAGTTTGATAATTGACGACGAGTGGTTACCCCTCTCTGTAAGTTGATGTAGACATTCTCCAGCACATGATAAAGATTTTTAAGTGTTTTGGCATTCTTGGCAGCGCGTCTTTCTTGAATCTCCTCAGGGGTAAGTGATACGTCTCCAACGTCTCTATAATTTTTTATGGTTCCATGCTATTATCTTGTCCTCAGGGGTAAGTGTGACGCCCTCGGCTTAATCGTACGCTAACCATACACGCAAATGCGTACGATCAAACCCAAGGACTCACGGGAAGATATCACAACACAACTCTAGACACAAATAAAATAACATCAGCTTCATATTACAAGCCAGGGGCCTCGAGGGCTAGAATACGAAAGCTCGATAAACACACGAGTCAGCGGAAGCAACAAATATCTGAGTACAGACATAAAACATGGGGTGCCTTAGAGAAGGCTAGCACAAAAAATACAACGATCGAACGAGGCGAGGCCTCCTGCCTAGGAACCTCCTAACTACTCCTGATCATCAGCGGCCTCCACGTAGTAGTAGGCACCGTCGGGGTAGCAGTCGTCGGTGGCGGGGACCTCCATCTCCTGGGCTCCATCATCTGGTCGCAGCAAACGGATCAAGAGGACAAGGGGGGAGCAAAGCAGCGGTGAGTACTCATCCAAAGTACTCGCAAGTCTTACATCAAAACTATTCTAATAATGCATCAGTATCAAAGAAGGGGGTTATATGTGGACTGACTGCAGCAATGCGAGAATAGAGAGAGAAGGCCTAGTCCTATCAAAGACTAGCATCTTCAGGGTCTTGCAACAATAGACGAGAGTAGAATAGGGGTAACACATTAATAGTCATATTGTTGAAGCAATATTAAAGTGAGGTCACGCCTAAAGATCCTCCCTCGACTCCCTGCGAGGAAGCAATCCCGAGGCAAACTAAATCCAGTTAAGTAACAATTGTAGTTGTAAAAGATCGGGGCACAACTCCAAGTCGTCCTGTAACCGTGGACACGGCTATCCGAATAGTTAATTTTCATCCCTGCAGGGGTGCACCACATGTCCCGTCATGCTCGATATCCATATACGCAAATACATACATCACATCTCATACATACATACATACGCATTTAATACATCATTTATTATTTTTATTTTATTTTTTCTCAAAACTCTCATCTCTCTCTCTGTTAACAGAGAGACACACAACTCTCTCTGCTCCAACTCAACCTAGAGGAACCAAATATTCAAACCTTCCTACCGGAGTCTAACGTCGACGGATCGAGGCCCCGTTTGCCGGAACAGAACCGGGACAGCGAGGAGATCGACATGGTGGGAGGAGCCCGAGGAGGGGCTCACCAACGGTGACGAGACGGTCCGATGAAGCCGGAGTTCGCACGAAGGTGACGGTGGAGACGGCGTGGTTCCGGTGGAGACGGGCGTGCCGGCGAGGAGGAGCCGGCCGGAGGTTCGCCGAGAGGGGCCCCGGTGAGGAGGGCCCCCCGGAGATGGAGCCGCCGACGGGGAGGGGCGGCCACCGTAGAGGTGAGGGCCGCCGGAGACGGACCTCCCGGAAGGGGCCGGCCGCCGAGATGGGGTGGGGGGCCGAGGTGGCCGGCGCCCCTGCCGGCGGGGTGGAGGCCGGGGGGGGGGGGGGAACTCGCCGGCGGAGAGAGGGGAGGGGCCGCCGGGGGAGGAGGAGGTCGTGAGGTGGGGGGCCGCCGGGAGAGGAGGGTCGGTGGAGGGAGGCCGTGGGGGGCTGCCGGCGGGAGGAGGAGAGGCCGCCGGGGGGGCTGCTGGCGGGATGGGAGAGGGGCTCGGTGGGGGGGATCTGGCGTGGGGGGAGAGGGGCGACGGGAGGGAGAGGAGTCGTGGGGATGGAGAGGGGGATCTGGCGTGTGGGAGTGAGAGAGTCACGAGAGGGAGGGAGTGTCGGTGGGGATGAGGGAGAGGACCGAGAGAGGGGGGGCTCTCGCGCGTGGGGGTGAGGGTGGGGCCCCCCACGAGGGGGAGGCTGGCGGCGGCTCTCAGGGGGGGAGGGAGTAGCGAGGGGAGGGGCTGCTCGCCAGGGGGGGACTAGGGTTTGGACCAGGGGCGCGGTTGGGCTGGCCAGCTGGGCCAAAAGGCCCAGCTCGGCCAGGGGGTGGGGGGTTGCTTCTTTTATTATTATTATTATTATTATTATTATTATTATTATTATTATTATTTTCTTTTTAATTTCTTTTCTTTCTTTTATTATTTATTTTACTATTTGATTTTTTTCTTTTTAAACACTTTCTTTTATTATACTTTATTTTATCATTATTATTTTTAATACTTTCCTTTTTTATATATATCCTTCTTAATATTTGTAATGAACTTATAAAGTATTTTTCCCTTGCTTTCAAATTTTTGATCCGGACAGACTTGAATCAACGCGGGTCTGAGATGGGAATTCGATGACGTGGCATCATTAGCGGTTGATCACTGTAGCTTAATTACAACAATTACTGTTGCAAAAGTCGAGGATGTCACAATTCTCCCCCACTAACAAGAATTCTCGTCCCGAGAATTAAGAGGTAGAGGGAAAAAGCCCGGGGTATTCATCACGAAGATGATCCTCGCGTTCCCAAGTGGCTTCATCTTCAGAGTGATTTGACCACTGCACCTTAAGGAACTTGGTGACCTGGCGACGAGTCTTACGTTCAGCTTGGTCGAGAATGCGGTCCGGATGCTCTTTATAAGAGAGGTCTTGCTGTAGCTCAAGCATATCATGATCCACTGCTCGAATAGGGTCCTTGAAGCAGCGACGGAGCTGAGAAACATGGAAGACATCGTGAACCTGAGAAAGGTTCGCCGGCAGTTCCAATTGATAAGCCACTCTTCCACGCCTTTCGAGAACGGTGAAAGGACCAATATAACGAGGAGCTAACTTGCCCTTGATTCCGAAGCGGTGTGCACCTCTCATTGGTGTGACACGAAGATAAGCCTTTTCGCCAGGTTGATAGACCATATCTTGATGATGACGGTCATACTGACTCTTCTGACGAGACTGAGCAGCCTTCAGATTCTCATGAATAATGCGGACTTGATCTTCGGCATGTTGAATAATATCCGGACCGAAGAGTGATCGTTCCCCAGTTTCTGACCAATTCAGAGGAGTTCGACACCTTCGCCCATACAATACTTCGAAAGGGGCCATCTTCAGACTAGCTTGATAGCTATTGTTGTAAGAGAACTCGGCATACGGGAGAGATTCCTCCCATTTCTTACCGAAAGAAATGACACAAGCTCGAAGCATGTCCTCGAGAATTTGGTTGACTCGTTCAACTTGTCCCTGGGATTGAGGATGAAATGCAGTGCTGAAGGATAGATGAGTCCCCATAGCCTTCTGAAAACTTTCCCAAAATTTTGAAGTGAACAAGCTGCCACGGTCCGAACTGATTACCAACGGAATACCATGAAGTGAAACAACTCTTGACATATAAAGATCTGCCAGCTGACTAGCATTAATCGTTTCTTTGACGGCCAGGAAATGTGCAACTTTGGACAGTCGATCAATGACGACTAGAATAGCATCATTACCTTTCTGAGATCTGGGAAAACCAGTGACAAAGTCCATTTCAACATGGTCCCATTTCCACTCAGGAATAGAGATAGGTTGTAGAGTTCCAGCAGGCTTTTGATGTTCTGCTTTGATACGCCGGCATATATCACATTCTGCCACATAGCGTGCAATGTCTTGTTTCATATTGGGCCACCAGAATCTCTGCCGGATGTCTTGGTACATCTTGGTACTACCCGGGTGAATAGACAATGGTGTGTCATGAGCTTCTTCCATCACCTTCCCAGTCATCCTGAGATTTTCCTTCTTATTTGGGACGAATAGGCGACCCTTGAAATACAAGGCGCCACCTTCATCAACAGTGAAAAAGGAGGGTTTACCCTTCGCAATATAGCTCTTAATCCTGTCGACATCATCGTCAAAGTCTTGCAGATTCTTTATGGAGCTCACAAGATCTGGTTCAAACACTAGGTTACTGAGGGAACCCTGATTAACAACACGAAGGTTCATCTTTTGACAATCTTCAGGAGGGGGAACAAGGTAACCCTGAGGAACAATGTGGAGGTTCAGCTTACGGAATTCCTCTTGCAGACGATCGTGAACCTGATGAACCTGAAGGTGGTTGCAGTATGACTTGCGACTCAAGGCATCAGCCATTACGTTAGCCTTGCCAGGGGTATATGATATACTACAGTCAAAATCTGCTATACGCTCCATCCATCTTTGTTGACGCAGGTTCAGCTCCGGTTGAGTGAACAAGTACTTCAGACTTTGATGGTCGGTGTAGATTTCACAGCGATTACCGACAAGGTATTGTCGCCATCCCTTCAATGCATGAATTGTTGGGTAACGTAGCATAAATTCAAAAATTTTCCTACGCATGTTCAGATCTTCCTATGGAGAGACCAGCAACGAGAGAGGGGTAAGAGCATCTTCGTACCTTTGAAGATCGCTAAGCGGAAGCGTTGCTAGAACGCGGTTGATGGAGTCGTACTCGCAGCGATTCCGATCTAGTGCCGAACAACGGCACCTCCGCGTTCAACACACGTGCAGCCCGGTGACGTCTCCCGCACCTTGATCCAGCAAGGAGGAGGGAGAGGTTGGGGAAGAAGACCAGCAACACAACGGCGTGGTGTTGGTGGAGAAACAAGGTCTCCCGGCAAGGCTTCGCCAAGCACCGGCAGAGAGGAGGAGGGAGAGGGCAGGGCTGCGAGAGAGAGAGAGATTAAACCGTGTCTCAAACAGCCCCGAACCCCATCTATATATAGGGGAAGAGGGAGGGGGCGCAGCCCTTAGGGTTCCCACCCCTAAGGGGTGCGGCAGCCCTCAGATGGGGAAGGGGTGGCGGCCAGGGCAAGGGGGAGGGGTGGCGCACCCCTCTGGTGGGCCTAAGGCCCACCTAAATTAGGGTTCCCCCTTCTTTTCCCTTCCCCTGCGCCATGGGCTGAGTGGGGAGGCACACCAGCCCAACTAGGGGCTGGTTCCCACCCCCACTTAGCCCATCTTACCTCTTGGGGTCGCAGCCCCCCTTCGGTGGTCCCCCGGGACCACCTCCGGTGGTCCCGGTGGTCCCGGTACGTTAGCGGTGATGCCCGAAACACTTCCGGTGTCCGAAACCATCCGTCCTATATATAAATCTTTACCTCCGGACCATTCCGGAGCTCCTCGTGACGTTCGGGATCTCATCCGGGACCCCGAACAACTTTCGGTAACCTCGTACAACAATTCCCTATAACCCTAGCGTCATCGAACCTTAAGTGTGTAGACCCTACGGGTTCGGGAGACAGGCAGACATGACCGAGACACCTCTCTGGCCAATAACCATCAGCGGGGTCTGGATACCCATGGTGGCTCCCACTAGCTCCACGATGATCTCATCGGATGAACCACGATGTCAAGGATTCAATCAATCCCGTATACGATTCCCTTTGTCTGTCGGTATAGAACTTGCCCGAGATTCGATCGTCGGTATACCTATACTTTGTTCAATCTCGTTACCGGTAAGTCTCTTTACTCGTTCCGTAGCACGTCATCGTGTGACTAACTCCTTAGTCACATTGAGCTCATGATGATGTTCTACCGAGTGTGCCCAGAGATACCTCTCCGTCACACGGAGTGACAAATCCCGATCTCGATTCGTGCCAACCCAACAGACACTTTCGGAGGTACCCGTAGTGCACCTTTATAGTCACCCAGTTACGTTGTGATGTTTGATACACCCAAAGCACTCCTACGGTATCCGGGAGGTGCACAATCTCACGGTCGAAGGAAAAGATACTTGACATTAGAAAAGCATTAGCATACGAACAACACGATCTAGTGCTAGGCTTAGGATTGGGTCTTGTCCACCACATCATTCTCCCAATGATGTGATCCCGTTATCAATGACATCCAATGTCCATGATCAGGAAACCATGATCATCTATTGACTAACGAGCTAGCTAACTAGAGGCTTGCTAGGGACACATTGTGATCTATTCATTCACACATGTATTACTGTTTCCTGTTAATACAATTATAGCATGAACGATAGAAGATTATCATGAACAAGGAAATATGATAATAACCATTTTATTATTGCCTCTAGGGCATATTTCCAACAGTCTCCCACTTGCACTAGAGACAATAATCTAGTTACATTGTGATGTATCGAACACCCATAGCATTATGGTGCTGATCATGTTTTGCTCGTGGAAGAGGTTTAGTCAACGGGTCTGCAATATTCAGATCCGTGTGTACTTTACAAATATCTATCACTCCAGTTTGGACATGGTCCTGGATGGAGTTGTAGCGGCGCTTGATGTGCTTCGTCTTCCGGTGAAACCTGGGCTCTTTGGCTATGGCAATGGCTCCAGTGTTATCACAGAAGAGTGTCAGAGGACCCGACGCGCTTGGAACCACTCCAAGGTCGGTGATGAGCTCCTTCATCCAAATTCCTTCATGAGCCGCTTCTGAAGCAGCTATGTACTCCGCTTCACATGTAGATGCTGCCACGACTTCTTGCTTGCTGCTGCACCAGCTCACTGCCCCACCATTCAACACATATACGTATCCGGTTTGTGACTTAGAGTCATCCGGATCTGTGTCGAAGCTAGCATCGACGTAACCCTTTACGACGAGCTCTTCGTCACCTCCATAAACGAGAAACATTTCCTTAGTCCTTTTCAGGTACTTAAGGATATTCTTGACCGCTGTCCAGTGTTCCGCACCGGGATTACTTTGGTACCTCCCTACCAAGCTTATCGCAAGGTTTATATCAGGTCTGGTACACAGCATGGCATAAATTAGAGAGCCCACGGCTGAAGCGTAGGGGACATAACTCATCTTCTCTCTATCTGCTGCCGTGGTCGGCGACTGAGTCTTACTCAATCTCATACCTTGCAAAACTGGCAAGAACCCTTTCTTTGAGTTTTCCATATTAAATTTCTTCAATATCTTGTCAAGGTATGTAATTTTCGAAAGACCTATGAGGCGTCTCGATCTATCTCTATAGATCTTGATGCCTCATATGTATGCAGCTTCTCCAAGGTCCTTCATAGAAAAACTCTTGTTCAAGTAGGCCTTTATGCTCTCCAACATCTCTATATCATTCCCCATCAATAATATGTCATCCACATATAGTACGAGGAAAGCTACAGAGCTCCCACTCACTTTCTTGTACAGACAGGCTTCTCCGTAAACCTGTATGAACCCAAACGCTTTAATCACCTCATTAAAGCGAATGTTCCAACTCCGCGATGCTTGCACCAGCCCATAGATGGAGCGCTGGAGCTTGCATACTTTGTTAGCACCTTTAGGATCGACAAAACCTTCTGGTTGCATCATATACAACTCTTCCTTAAGATTCCCGTTAAGGAATGCTGTTTTGACGTCCATTTGCCAAATTTCATAATCATAAAAGGCGGCAATTGCTAACATGATTCGGACTGATTTCAGCTTCGCTACGGGAGAGAAAGTCTCTTCGTAGTCAACTCCTTGAATTTGTCGAAAACCCTTTGCGACAAGTCGAGCTTTGTAAACGGTTACATTACCGTTTGCATCAGTCTTCTTCTTGAAGATCCATTTATTTTCTATGGCTCGCCGGTCATCGGGCAAGTCCACCAAAGTCCATACTTTGTTCTCATACATGGATCCTATCTCGGATTTCATAGCCTCAAGCCATTTGTTGGAATCCGGGCCCGCCATCGCTTCTTCATAGTTCGAAGGTTCACCGTTGTCTAACAACATGATTTCCATCACAGGGTTGCCGTACCACTCTGGTGCGGAGCGTACCCTTGTGGACCTTCGTGGTTCAGTAGTAACTTGATCCGAAGCTTCATGATCATCATCATTAACTTCCTCTTCAGTCGGTGTAGGCACCACAGGAACAACTTCTTGCGCTGCGCTACTTTCCTGTTCGAGAGGGGGTGTAATTACCTCATCAAGTTCTACCTTCCTCCCACTTACTTCTTTCGAGAGAAACTCTTTCTCTAGAAAGGATCCGTTCTTGGCAACAAAGGTTTTACCTTCGGATCTAAGATAGAAGGTATACCCAATAGTTTCCTTAGGGTATCCTATGAATACGCATTTCTCCGCTTTGGGTTCGAGCTTTTCTGGTTGAAGTTTCTTCACATAAGCATCGCAGCCCCAAACTTTAAGAAACGACAACTTAGGTTTCTTGCCAAACCACAGTTCATACGGTGTCGTCTCAACGGATTTAGACGGTGCCCTATTTAAAGTGAATGCTGCAGTTTCTAATGCGTATCCCCAAAATGATAGCGGTAAGTCGGTGAGAGACATCATAGATCGTACCATATCTAATAAGGTGCGATTACGACGTTCAGACACTCCGTTGCGCTGCGGTGTGCCAGGCGGCGTCAGTTGTGAAACGATTCCACACTTCCTTAGGTGTGTGCCAAATTCGTGACTCAAATATTCTCCTCCACGATCAGATCGTAGACATTTAATTTTTCTGTCACGTTGATTCTCAACCTCACTCTGAAATTCCTTGAACTTTTCAAACGTCTCAGATTTGTGCTTCATCAAGTAAATATACCCATACCTACTCAAATCATCGGTGAGAGTGAGAACATAACGATAACCACCGCGAGCTTCAACGTTCATTGGACCACACACATCAGTATGTATTATTTCCAATAAGTCGGTGGCTCTCTCCATTATTCCTGAGAATGGAGTCTTAGTCATCTTGCCCATGAGGCACGGTTCGCATGTGTCAAATGATTCAAAGTCAAGAGACTCTAGCAGTCCATCAGTATGGAGCTTCTTCATGCGCTTAACGCCGATATGACCAAGGCGGCAGTGCCACAAGTATGTGGGACTATCATTATCAACTTTGCATCTTTTGGTACTCACACTATGAATATGTGTAACATCACGATCGAGACTCATCAAGAATAAACCATTCACCAGCGGAGCATGACCATAAAACATATCACTCATATAAATAGAACAACCATTATTCTCTGACTTAAATGAGTAGCCGTCTCGCATTAAGCAAGACCCTGATACAATGTTCATGCTTAAAGCTGGTACTAAATAACAATTATTGAGGTTCAAAACTAATCCCGACGGTAGATGTAGAGGTAGCGTGCCGACGGCGATCACATCGACTTTTGAACCATTCCCGACGCGCATCGTCACCTCGTCCTTGGCCAGTCTCTGCTTATTCCGCAGTTCCTGCTTTGAGTTGCAAATGTGAGCAACAGCACCGGTATCAAATACACAGGAGCTACTACGAGCGCTGGTAAGGTACACATCAATAACATGTATATCACATATACCATTAACGTTGCCGGCCTTCTTGTCCGCTAAGTATTTGGGGCAGTTGCGCTTCCAGTGACCTTTTCCCTTGCAGTAGAAGCACTCAGTCTCAGGCTTGGGTCCGTTCTTTTTCTTCTTCCCGGCATCTGGTTTACCGGGCGCGGCAACAGCTTTGCCGTATTTCTTGAAGTTCTTCTTACCCCTGCCTTTCTTAAAACTAGTGGTCTTGTTGACCATCAACACTTGATGCTCCTTCTTGATTTCTACTTCTGCAGACTTGAGCATCGAGTACAACTCAGGAATGGTTTTCTCCATCCCTTGCATGTTGTAGTTAAGCACAAAGCCTTTGTAGCTTGGTGGGAGAGACTGGAGGATTCTGTCAATGATAGCATCATCCGGAAGTTCGACTCCAAGTGAAGTCAGACGACCGTGTAACCCAGACATTTTGAGTATGTGCTCACTGACATAACTGTTCTCCTCCATCTTACAGCTGAAGAACTTGTCGGAGACTTCATATCTCTCGACACGGGCATGAGCTTGAAAAACTAGCTTCAGCTCTTGGAACATCTCATATGCCCCGTGTTGCTCAAAACGTCTTTGGAGCCCCGTTTCTAAACTGTATAACATGCCACACCTGACCAGAGAGTAGTCATCACTCCGCGCTTGCCAGACGTTTAGAACGTCCTGCGCTGCTGCGGGAGCGGGAGGGTCACCTAGCGGCGCATTAAGGCCATAAGCCTTTTTAGCTGCTTCAAGGATGAGCTTCAGGTTGCGAACCCAGTCCGCATAGTTGCTACCATCATCTTTCAGCTTGTTTTTCTCTAGGAATGCGTTGAAGTTGAGGTTGACGTTGGACATCTACAATATTTATAAAGACAACTTTTAGACTAAGTTCATGACAATTAAGTTCATTTAATCAAATTAAGTATGAACTCCCACTTAAATCTACATCCCTCTAGTCATCTAAGTGATACATGATCCATGTTGACTAACCCGTGTCCGATCATCACGTGAGACGGACTAGTCACCATGGTGAGCAACTTCATGCTGATCGTATTCAACCATACGACTCATGTTCGACCTTTCGGTCTCTTGTATTCGAGGTCATGTCTGTACATGCTAAGCTCGTCGAGTCAACCTAAGTGTTTTGCGTGTGTAAATCTGGCTTACACCCGTTGTATGCGAACGTTAGAATCTATCACACCCGATCATCACGTGGTGCTTCGAGACAATGAACCTTCGCAACGGTGCACACTTAGGGGAATACGTCCTCGAAATTTTAGGAGGGATCATCTTATTATGCTACCGTCGTTTTAAGCAATAAGATGTAAAACATGATAAACATCACAATGCAATCGTATAGTGACATGATATGGCCATTATCATCTTTGCTCATTCGATCTCCATCTTCAGGCATCACATGATCATCATCGTCACCGGCGTGACACCATGATCTCCATCATCATGATCTTCATCATCGTGTCTCCGTGAAGTCGTCACGCCAACTACTACTATCACTACTACTATGGCTAACCGTTAGCAATGAAGTAAAAGTAGCAAGCACATGGCGTTGCATCTCATACAATAAATTAAGACAACTCCTATGGCTCCTGCCGGTTGTCATACTCATCGACATAAAAGTCGTGAAACTTATTACAATAACATGATCATCTCATACATCATACATGCAACATCACAACTTTGGCCATATCACATCACATGTCAAACCCTGCAAAAACAAGTTAGACGTCCTCTAATTGTTGTTGCAAGTTTTACGTGGCTGATTTGGGTTTCTAGCAAGAACGCCTTCTTACCTACGTGACAGCCACAACGATGATATGCCAAAGCTATTTACCCTTCATAAGGACCCTTTTCATCAAATCCAATCCGACTAGAGTAGGAGAGACAGACACCCGCTAGCCACCTTTATGCACGATGTGCATGTCTGTCGGTGGAACCAGTCTCACGTAAGCGTACGTGTAAGGTCGGTCCGGGCCGCTTCATCCCACAATACCGCCGGAAAAGAATAAGACTAGTAACGGCAAGCAAATTGACAAACCATCGCCCACAACTTTTGTGTTCTACTCGTGCATGGAATCTACGCATAGAAAACTTGGCTCGGATGCCACTGTTGGGTAACGTAGCATAAATTCAAATTTTTTCCTACGCATGTTCAGATCTTCCTATGGAGAGACCAGCAACGAGAGAGGGGTAAGAGCATCTTCGTACCTTTGAAGATCGCTAAGCGGAAGCGTTGCTAGAACGCGGTTGATGGAGTCGTACTCGCAGCGATTCCGATCTAGTGCCGAACAACGGCACCTCCGCGTTCAACACACGTGCAGCCCGGTGACGTCTCCCGCACCTTGATCCAGCAAGGAGGAGGGAGAGGTTGGGGAAGAAGACCAGCAACACAACGGCGTGGTGTTGGTGGAGAAACGAGGTCTCCCGGCAAGGCTTCGCCAAGCACCGGCAGAGAGGAGGAGGGAGAGGGCAGGGCTGCGAGACAGAGAGAGATTAAACCGTGTCTCAAACAGCCCCGAACCCCATCTATATATAGGGGAAGAGGGAGGGGGCGCAGCCCTTAGGGTTCCCACCCCTAAGGGGTGCGGCAGCCCTCAGATGGGGAAGGGGTGGCGGCCAGGGCAAGGGGGAGGGGTGGCGCACCCCTCTGGTGGGCCTAAGGCCCAACTAAATTAGGGTTCCCCCTTCTTTTCCCTTCCCCTGCGCCATTGGCTGAGTGGGGAGGCACACCAGCCCAACTAGGGGCTGGTTCCCACCCCCACTTAGCCCATCTTACCTCTTGGGGTCGCAGCCCCCCTTCGGTGGTCCCCCGGGACCACCTCCGGTGGTCCCGGTGGTCCCGGTACGTTAGCGGTGATGCCCGAAACACTTCCGGTGTCCGAAACCATCCGTCCTATATATAAATCTTTACCTCCGGACCATTCCGGAGCTCCTCGTGACGTTCGAGATCTCATCCGGGACCCCGAACAACTTTCGGTAACCTCGTACAACAATTCCCTATAACCCTAGCGTCATCGAACCTTAAGTGTGTAGACCCTACGGGTTCGGGAGACAGGCAGACATGACCGAGACACCTCTCTGGCCAATAACCATCAGCGGGGTCTGGATACCCATGGTGGCTCCCACTAGCTCCACGATGATCTCATCGGATGAACCACGATGTCAAGGATTCAATCAATCCCGTATACGATTCCCTTTGTCTGTCGGTATAGAACTTGCCCGAGATTCGATCGTCGGTATACCTATACTTTGTTCAATCTCGTTACCGGTAAATCTCTTTACTCGTTCCGTAGCACGTCATCGTGTGACTAACTCCTTAGTCACATTGAGCTCATGATGATGTTCTACCGAGTGGGCCCAGAGATACCTCTCCGTCACACGGAGTGACAAATCCCGATCTCGATTCGTGCCAACCCAACAGACACTTTCGGAGGTACCCGTAGTGCACCTTTATAGTCACCCAGTTACGTTGTGACGTTTGATACACCCAAAGCACTCCTACGGTATCCGGGAGTTGCACAATCTCACGGTCGAAGGAAAAGATACTTGACATTAGAAAAGCATTAGCATACGAACAACACGATCTAGTGCTAGGCTTAGGATTGGGTCTTGTCCACCACATCATTCTCCCAATGATGTGATCCCGTTATCAATGACATCCAATGTCCATGATCAGGAAACCATGATCATCTATTGACTAACGAGCTAGCTAACTAGAGGCTTGCTAGGGACACATTGTGATCTATTCATTCACACATGTATTACTGTTTCCTGTTAATACAATTATAGCATGAACGATAGACGATTATCATGAACAAGGAAATATGATAATAACCATTTTATTATTGCCTCTAGGGCATATTTCCAACATGAATGACTGCGGCAAGCTCGAGGTCATGAACTGGGTAGTTCTCTTCATGAGCACGCAGTTGACGTGAAGCATAAGCGATCACCTTGCGATCCTGCATTAGGACACAACCTATTCCTTGACGAGAAGCATCACAGTATATGACGAAATTCCTTTTCGTATCAGGAGGAGCAAGTACTGGAGTGGACGTCAGTTTGTCCTTGAGTGCCTGGAAACTTTCCTGACATTTATCAGTCCATTCATACTTAACACCTTTGTGAAGCAGGTTGGTTAAGGGCTTCGCAATCTTGGAGAAGTTCTCGACGAATCGACGGCAATAGCTGGCGAGTCCGAGAAAACTTCTGACTTGCTTGACATTCTTCGGGGGAGTCCAGTCAAGAATAGCTTGAATTCGTTCGGGGTTGACCGCAATACCATCCTTGGAAATCACATGACCAAGGTAAGTCACTTCGTCTAGCCAAAACTCACATTTGGAATACTTCGCATAGAGTTTATGCTCCCGAAGCTTATCCAGTACAAGACGAAGATGCTCAGCATGCTCTTCTTTGTTCTTTGAAAACACCAGAATATCATCCAGATATACCACGACAAATTTGTCGAGGTAGTCCATGAATATATAATTCATCAGTCGAGAGAAGGTTGCCGGTGCATTGGTTAAGCCGAAGGACATGACGGTGTACTCGTATGATCCATATCGAGTAACAAAGGCGGTCTTTGGAATATCCTCCTTGCGAACACGGATCTGGTGGTATCCCAATCTCAAGTCGAGCTTAGAGAAAACGGTGGAACCAGCAAGTTGATCATACAAATCATTTATCCGAGGGAGAGGATATTTGTTTTCAATAGTGGCCTGGTTGATAGGACGATAGTCTTGAACCAATCGATTTGTCCCATCCTTCTTCTTAACAAAGAGAGAAGGTGCTCCCCAAGCAGAGGAACTCGAACGGATGAAACCCAGACGGAGCGAGTTGTCAATTTCTTGCTTAAGTTCAAGGAGTTCATGTGGTGGCATTTTATAAGGACGCTTGGAAATAGGAGTGGTACCGGGTACCAAGTCAATGACAAACTCGACAGCTCGAGCAGGGGGAATCCCCGGAAGTTCTTCTGGAAAAACATCTTGGAATTCTCGGACCACTGGTATGTTTTCAATCCCTTCAAGAGGCGACGCATTTAATGCATTCAAAGCATACAGTCGTGCCTCAGCGTTACGGACGAGATGAGCATGGTAGCTTACTAGTTCATCTGAAGGGTGTAGGAGGTGGACGGTCTTGGTGGCACAAACGATCGATGCCGTATGAGCTTTCAACCAGTCCATCCCCAATATGAGATCAATGTTGGATGACTTTAGTAGGATGGGGTTGGCAAGGAATTCTAATCCTTCAATTTCAACTGGAACATGGGGGCAAACCACAAAGGTTCGGCATTCGCCCCTAGGGGTGTTTACCACTATCGGGATGTTCATCTCTTCGCTCCTAATGTCATGCATGTATGCAAAATTTTCCGACATAAAGGAATGCGATGCTCCTGTATCAAACAATACAGAAGCAGGTACTGAGTTAACGAGAAGTGTACCCATCACGGTAGCAGGCTGGTCTTGAGCTTGACCCATATCAATGTTGTTGGCCTGACCACGAACATAAGCAGGCTTAGTGTTGAAGTTGCGGTTCTGGTTGTTGCCACGACCAGCTGCGGGAAGTGCCAGCTGATTCGGATTCTGCCTACAGTCTCTAGCACGGTGACCTGGACGGCCACACTTGAAGCACAGCCCGTCCTCAGGACGGGAAGGAGGAACTCGAGGCGGTGGAGCTGGGAGCCTTGGCTGCCTAGGTGGTGGAGGAGGCAGGCGAGGTGCAGCATAGGACGGCCTCGGAGTAGGAGCAGGTGCATGGTACATGTTGTTGGGAATCCAGATCTTCCGCTTTTGTGCAGATGAGCCCGAAGATGAGCCCATGTCACGGTTGCGCTTGCTGCTATCTTTGTATTCCTACAGACCAGTCTCAACCTGAATAGCCTTGTTAACGAGGGTGGCGAAATCAGCATAGTCCTGAACAAGGAGTGTCAGCTTGATATCAGGGTGGAGGCCTTCACGGAACTTCTCCTGCCTGCGTGCATCAGTCGCAATGTCTTCTTCAGCATAGCGAGATAATTCCAGAAATTCCCGCTGATAAGCATCCACAGTCTTGTTGCCCTGGACCAAGTTGCGGAACTCACGCTTCTTCTGGTCCATGATTCCCTGGGGAATGTATCGAGCACGGAAAGCAGCCTTGAACTCTGCCCAAGTGATGATAGTTCCAACGGGCTGAGAGCGCCTGTGGCTGTCCCACCATTGGGCAGCGGGACCCTTCAGAAAGTAGGCGGCAAAGTTGACATAGCTCGCCAGGGGCACATTGGCAGACTCCAGCTCATAAGAAATGTCACGGAGCCAGTCATCAGCATCAAGAGGCTGAGTTGAGCTGCGGTAGATCGCAGGGTTGAGACGGCAGAAGTCTTGCAGTGTCACGCCTTGTGGTTGGTTCATGTTCGGCCTTTGGAACTGATCCATGAGCCCTTGCATAAACTGGCGGTTCAGCTCAAACTGTTGGATCATCCCTGCCATATACTCAGGAGGCGGGGGTGGTGCATCGTTGGTAGGGGCACGCGGGCGGCCAACTGGTCTAACCATCCTGTTAAATATTTAGCAGGGGTAGTTTAGCTTAAAGTAATTGCAAAGGCATCGCACACATTCATGAAGTAATTAAGCATTATGAAAGCGAAATGCGATAGACACTCCATAGTAGTTGAGTTCGACATACAGACCCATACATAAGTTCGATTACAGACTAACGTTTAAAAACTCGAAATTTGGCGATAGCCCGGACGCATTTGACGATACCCTGGACTCACTAGGCGGCGCGCAGGCACGCGGTGGAAGAGTACCACAACGAGATGTAGCGATAAGGCTACATCAACGTCGGAGAGGACGATCGAATCCTGGTAGCTGGCGGTGATAGAAGGTAGGGACAGGACCCTGTGTCCCGTTGTGACTCTGGTGAGGGTACCACATCCAGTCGAGCAGCTGAGGTCCAAGTGCAGGGGTTCTACCCCCAACATCAGTCCACTCGAGAGCTGATGGTAGCTCTGTAATGCTCGGCTCGCGGATGCGCATAGGTGGAACCCTCGGACAGTGTGATGGCTGTAGCTCTGTCAACGCGTCGTAAAGACGAGCGCGCGTAGCATACAGCTCCACAGTCAGAGCTCGGAAAGCACGATCCATTGCCTCAGTGTACTGCACCAGAATCCGCGCGTCGTAGCGACGCGTCACGTAAGGGGCGCAGACAGCGACGTAGGAACGGTCGCTGCGCTCCCGAACGTCAGAAGCGTAGGCAGTGAGATCAGACCCAGTCTCATCCCCAGCAGGAGCATGCGGGATGTATCTGAAAATAAGATTGACGGATGTCAATGACAGTGTGTGTAATGCATATTCAGGAGAAAAAGAGTAGATAGTCCAGCGCTCCGGATCGATGTGATTCGAGAACCTAATGTTAGAGTTAGTAAAATCTTTGACCCGAAAGAGAAGAGAAAGTAGAGCCCAGAGTATAGGAAAGGAGTAAAAGATACTAATACCACCCAATTGAGATGTGGGCCCGTAAGCCACAACATTAGTGTTAGTAAAGTTTTTCAAATACTAGACTCAACTTCGGCCAAGGAGTTGGAAAGGGGGCTACCTACAGGCAGTTGGCTCTGATACCAACTTGTGACGCCCTCGGCTTAATCGTACGCTAACCATACACGCAAATGCGTACGATCAAACCCAAGGACTCACGGGAAGATATCACAACACAACTCTAGACACAAATAAAATAACATCAGCTTCATATTACAAGCCAGGGGCCTCGAGGGCTAGAATACGAAAGCTCGATAAACACACGAGTCAGCGGAAGCAACAAATATCTGAGTACAGACATAAAACATGGGGTGCCTTAGAGAAGGCTAGCACAAAAAATACAACGATCGAACGAGGCGAGGCCTCCTGCCTGGGAACCTCCTAACTACTCCTGATCATCAGCGGCCTCCACGTAGTAGTAGGCACCGTCGGGGTAGCATTCGTCGGTGGCGGGGACCTCCATCTCCTGGGCTCCATCATCTGGTCGCAGCAAACGGATCAAGATGACAAGGGGGGAGCAAAGCAGCGGTGAGTACTCATCCAAAGTACTCGCAAGTCTTACATCAGAACTATTCTAATAATGCATCAGTATCAAAGAAGGGGGTTATATGTGGACTGACTGCAGCAATGCGAGAATAGAGAGAGAAGGCCTAGTCCTATCGAAGACTAGCATCTTCAGGGTCTTGCAGCAATAGGCGAGAGTAGAATAGGGGTAACACATTGATAGTCATATTGTTGTAGCAATATTAAAGTGAGGTCACGCCTAAAGATCCTCCCTCGACTCCCTGCGAGGAAGCAATCCCGAGGCAAACTAAATCCAGTTAAGTAACAATTGTAGTTGTAAAAGATCGGGGCACAACTCCAAGTCGTCCTGTAACCGTGGACACGACTATCCGAATAGTTAATTTTCATCCCTGCAGGGGTGCACCACATGTCCCGTCACGCTCGATAACACTCTGGCCGGACATACTTTTCTGGGTCCTGCCCGGCCTCGGAATATCGACACGTCGCAGCCCCACCTAAGACTAATCAGAGAGGCCAGCCCGCCGGTCTAAATCCTAAGCACAAAGGGTTCGTGGGCCCAGTTCCCCTTCACGCTCCTGCACGTGGCGTGGGCGGCCGACGTCAGTCCTAGCATCCCTTAATCACAAGCGCGATGCATCTCGGGACCACTCGGGCGCGCGCCGCTACATTGCTGGCATCTGAAAAGCTTCGGCTGATACCGCGACGCCGAGTACCCATAATTCTTCCCGCGTAGCCGGTTAGTGCGAAAAGGTCTCCGACCAACCCAGATCAAATACCCAAATCCATTAGCATTTTAACTAGGCCAGCAACACAGTCTCACGGGAATCCACCCGGCTTACAACTAATCACCAATGATCCCAGTAACATGGTCGAGTAACTGTGTGGTCGTAATATCGGGGGGAATCCGAGGTATCACCCTCGTTGGATCCCGAACGATGTACCCGTCAAGGTGGGCTTAGAGGAATCACCCTCGGGGGTCCCACACTCGCGGGGTTGCACGACAGAGGCGTCATCGGGAATGGTGAAAGAGGAATCACCCTCGATAACCACGACCGACTAGCTATACTACAGAGATATCATCAGGAGTACTTAGCGAGGTGTCACCCTCGGTACCCGATAGTATCCCTATAGCGTCGTACAACGAAGGGGGGTGAATGTGCTGTGTCGGGTCTGGCTCGTCGATTAGAGATCGAGAATTGAAAACAAGCGGGGCAACTGTCTACGGGGTCAGAGGGGATGACTGCTCCACCTATACTAAGCAGATTAAAAGTACAGGACTGAAAGTAGCAGTTCATCAAAAACAGGCTATGCATCAGATATAGGAGCTAACTACAACAGTAGCAAAATACTAATGCAAGCAGTAGGAAGAAAGACATAGGCGATATAGGAATGATCAAGGGGAGTTTGCTTGCCTTGCTGCTCTGCGGCAAAGGACTGATCGGCAGGGTCGTAGATGTACCCGGCAGCAGCGTCAGTCTCGGGGTCTACCAGTAAGAAGAGGGGGAAGAAACAATAAATAATAGCACCGATGCAACACAAAGCATGACATGGAAAGATGCAGGCTAGACATGAGCTAACGCAACAACATCCGTCATAGACGGGTCGGAAGAATATCTGACGATATTTTCCGGGTCTCGGGCTACTACCGGTTATACTGGAAACGATGGAAAAGTTCCATGTTTGCTATGCTAGGGACGCGTGACAGACGAACGGGCCGTGTATCCGGGTTCGTCTCGTTTTGCTGATCAACTTTCATGTTGAAAATAATTTGATCTGACTTACGGATTATTTAATATTAATTTTCAAAGTTTTATTAATTATTTAAGAATTAAAAACAGATTTAAAAGATTTAGTAAAATCCTATTATGACATCATCGCGATGTCATGCTGACATCAACATTTGACCGGTCAACTGACCTGCGGGTCCCGAACGTCATAGGCACAAGTTTTTATTAAGATTAATTATTTATTAATCAGATTAATTCAACGAGGGACCCACGTGTCATATTCTAATTATGTTAATTAATTATTTTAACTAATATATCTGTTTATTTAAGAAAAATATTATTTTTATAATTTATATTAACTCTCGCGTGGGGCCTCCCTGTCATAGATAGCGGGTGCATTGGCCCCACCAGTAAGTGACCCTAGGCCATTTACTCATCTTTTTTATTAGATACCTAACCGTGCAAATACCGTATTCCTCTAAATATCCATATACGCAAATACATACATCACATCTCATACATACATACATACATACATACGCATTTAATACATCATTTATTCTTTTTATTTTATTTTTTTCTCAAAACTCTCATCTCTCTCTCTGTTGACACAAAGACACAGAACTCTGTGTGCTCCAACTCAACCTAGAGGAACCAAATATTCAAACCTTCCTCCCGGAGTCTAACGTCGACGGATCGAGGTCCCGTTTGCCGGAACGGAACCGGGACGGCGAGGAGATCGACATGGTGGGAGGAGCCCGAGGAGGGGCTCACCGACGGTGACGAGACGGCCCGATGAAGCCGGAGTTCGCACGAAGGTGACGGTGGAGACGGCGTGGTTCCGGTGGAGATGGGCGTGCCGACGAGGAGGAGCCGGCCGGAGGTTCGCCGAGAGGGGCCCCGGTGAGGAGGGGCCCCCGGAGATGGAGCCGCCGACGGGGAGGGGCGGCCACCGTAGAGGTGAGGGCCGCCGGAGACGGACCTCCCGGAAGGGGCCGGCCGCCGAGATGGGGGGGGCCGAGGTGGCCGGCGCCCCTGCCGGCGGGGTGGAGGCCGAGGGGGGGGGACTCGCCGGCGGAGAGAGGGGAGGGGCCGCCGGGGGAGGAGGAGGTCGTGAGGTGGGGGGCCGCCGGGAGAGGAGGGTCGGTGGAGGGAGGCCGTGGGGGGGCTGTCGGCGGGAGGAGGAGAGGCCGCCGGGGGGGGGGGGGGGCTGCCGGCGGGATGGGAGAGGGGCTCGGTGGGGGGGATCTGGCGTGGGGGGAGAGGGGCGACGGGAGGGAGAGGAGTCGTGGGGATGGAGAGGGGGATCTGGCGTGTGGGAGTGAGAGAGTCACGAGAGGGAGGGAGTGTCGGTGGGATGAGGGAGAGGACCGAGAGAGGGGGGGCTCTCGCGCGTGGGGGTGAGGGTGGGGCCCCCCACGAGGGGGAGGCTGGCGGCGGCGCTCAGGGGGGGAGGGAGTAGCGAGGGGAGGGGCTGCTCGCCAGGGGGGACTAGGGTTTGGACCAGGGGCGCGGTTGGGCTGGCCAGCTGGGCCTTTTGGCCCAGCTCGGCCAGGGGGTGGGGGGTTGCTTCTTTCTTTATTATTATTATTATTATTATTTCCTTTTTAATTTCTTTTCTTTCTTTTATTATTTATTTTACTATTTGATTTTTTTCTTTTTAAACACTTTCTTTTATTATACTTTATTTTATCATTATTATTTTTAATACTTTCCTTTTTTTATATATATCCTTCTTAATATTTGTAATGAACTTATAAAGTATTTTTCCCTTGCTTTCAAATTTTTGATCCGGACAGACTCGAATCAACGCGGGTCTGAGATGGGAATTCGATGACGTGGCATCATTAGCGGTTGATCACTGTAGCTTAATTACAACAATTACTGTTGCAAAAGTCGAGGATGTCACACTTACCCCTCTCTGTAAGTTGATGTAGACATTCTCCAGCACATGATAAAGATTTTTAAGTGTTTTGGCATTCTTGGCAGCGCGTCTTTCTTGAATCTCCTCAGGGGTAAGTGATACGTCTCCAACGTATCTATAATTTTTTATGGTTCCATGCTATTATCTTGTCGACTTTGGATGTTTTGTATGCATTTTATATCTTTTTGGGACTAACCTATTAACTCAGTGCCAAGTGCCAGTTCCTATTTTTTCCGTGTTTTTGACCCTTTTCAAAGAAGAATATCAAACAGAGTCCAAACGGAATAAAATCTTCGAAATGATTTTTTCTGGAACAGAAGATACGCAAGGAACTTGAGAACCAAGTCAAAGGCTCCCGGGAGAGGCCACAAGCCCCCTAGCCACGGCCTGGGGGGGCGCCTACCAGGCTTGTGGCCCCCCGTGGCTCCTTTGCCCTACCTCTTCCGCCTATAAATTCCCTAAAAATCTGAAACCACGGGAGAGAGCGACGAAAATACTTTTCCGCCGCCGCAAGCTTTTGTCTCTGCAAGATCCCATCTGGGGACCGTTCTGGTGCCCTGCCGGAGGGGGGATTCGTACATGGAGGGCTTATTCATCAACACCATTGCCTCTCCGATGATGCGTGAGTAGTTCACCACAGACCTTCGGGTCCATAGCTAGTAGCTAGATGGCTTCTTCTCTCTCTTGGATCTTCAATACAAACTTCTCCATGATCTTCATGGAGATCTATCCGATGTAATCCTCTTTTGCGGTGTGTTTGTCGAGATCCGATGAATTGTGGATTTATGATCAGATTATCTATGTTTATTATTTGAGTTTCCTCTGATCTCTTATATGCATGATTTCGTATCCTTGTAATTCCCTTCGAGTTGTGGGTTTCATTTGGCCAACTTGATCTATAATTCTTGCAATGGGAGAAGTGCTTGGTTTTGGTTTCATACCGTGTGGTGTCCTCACCCAGTGACAGAAGGGGTAGCAAGGCACACATCGTGTTGTTGCCATCAAGGGTAAAAAGATGGTGTTTATATCTATTGCATGAATTTATCCCTCTACATCATGTCATCTTGCTTAAGGCATTACTCTGTTTGTTATGAACTCAATACAATACATGCATGCTGGATAGCGGTCGATGTGTGGTAGTAATAGTAGTTGATGCAGAAAGTATCGGTCTACTTGTCTCGGACGTGATGCCTATATGTATGATCATTGCCTTACATATCGTCATGACTTTGCACGATTCTATCAATTGCTTGACAGTAATTCGTTCACCCACCGTAATACTTGCTATCATGAGAGAAGCCTCTAGTGAACACTATGGCCCCCGGGTGTACTTCACATCCTATATTCACATCTACAAAAAATACCAAAAATACTTTGTTGCACTTTTCACCTTCATATCTCACCTTGCAATTAATCGTGAAGGGATTGACAACCCCTTTATCGCGTTGGGTGCAAGTTTGTTTGTTTTTGCGCAGGTACATTGGTGACTTGCCTTGATACTCCTACTGGATTGATACCTTGGTTCTCAAACTGAGGGAAATACTTACTGCTACTGTGTTGCATCACCCTTTCCTCTTCAAGGGAAAAACCAACGCAACCTCAAGAGGTAGAAGTAAGCTGAGAAGCCTGAATGCGACCTTTGCTGCCTTTTTGAGTTTGCCCTTGATCTTGAGCTTGATTTTGTTCATGTACTTGCTCTTGATCTTGAACTTGGTCTAGATCTTGAGCTTGCTCTTGATCTTGAGCATTCTCAGAGGGGTGAGCAGGATCAAGGACACCATTTGGTGCAGGACCATCTTGAGGTTGATCTTCTCCTTGATCGGGATTACGGGGATGAGGGTCTTTAGAGCGTTCTTCGTAAGCATGTGCGTCTTTCATCGGTGATGGTTCCACATGAGTGGAACATTGTCCTTACCCTTCAGTCACAAGGGGTTCCTCAACGAGCAGGAAGTATCCCACACCCATACTTCTTATGGCTTGGGGAGGAATTTCATCATCTACATCACAAATACCACTTTGCTCCACTTGGGAACCATTATTCTCGTCAAACTCCACGTTACACGTCTCCTCAATGAGTCCAGAGGACTTGTTGAGGACACGGTAAGCACGAGAGTTTGAAGGATAACCAACAAATATGCCCTCTTGAGTTCTAGGTTAAAATTTGCACAAACGAGCACCTTTCTTAAGAATGAAACACTTACAGCCAAACACCCGGGAGTACTTGAGGTTGGGCTTGTTGCCGGTAATAATTTCATATGGAGTCTTGTTCAAGCCTTTGTGAAGGTAGAGCCGATTGGATGCATGACATGTGGTGTTGATGGCTTCGGCCCAAAAGTTATACGGGGATTTAAAATCCGCCATCATGGTTCTTGCTGCATCCATCAATGTCCGGTTCTTCCTTTCCGCCACACCATTTTGTTGAGGAGTGTAAGGAGCAGAGTATTGAAGCTTGATTCCTTCATCAGTCGGAAATCCATTTAGGGTGTAGTTCTTGAACTCGGTGCCATTGTCATTTCTGATCATCAATATCTTTGCATTGTGTTGGCATTGAGCTTCATTAGCAAAGTCGATGACGGTTTGTTGAGTCTCACTCCTTCTCTTAAAAAAGTATATCCATGTATATCTTGAGTAATCATCCACTATCACCAAGCAATACTTTCTTCCCCCAAGACTATCATAGGATGGAGGACCGAAGAGATCCATGTGGAGGAGCTCCGAGGTCCTTTTTGAGTAGATGGTAGTCGTGGGCGGTGAGCTGTCTCATGAATCTTTCCTTCAATACATGCACTGCAAGCACGATCTCTGGCAAAACTCACATTTGTTAGTCCGAGAAAGTTATCCCCTTTGAGGAGACTTTTCAAAGATCTCATATTGACATGGGCTAGCCGACAATTCCGAAGCCATCCCACATCAACTTTAGCCATTAGGCAAGTCGCGGTCTGTGTGGGTTGCTCCGAAAAGTTAACCACATAGAGACCATTCTCGACATGCCCAACAAAGTCTACTTTAAGAGTCTTGCTCCACAAAAGGGTCACTAAGTCAATGCCAAAGAAGGTACTAAAGCCCATAAGTCCAAGTTGATGAACGAAAAGTAAATTGTATGCAAGGGTCGCAACAAGCATAACCTTTTCAATGGTAAGTTCCGGAGAAATTACCAGCTTGCCGAGACCCAATACCTTTGAAATCGTATCATCACCAAAGAAGACTTGGGTGGAAATGGATGGGTCGGGATGAACGTCCACCACCAAGTCCTTGCTCCTAGTCATATGATTTGTTGCTCCACAATCAAGCAACCATGACACCCCACTAGAAGCAAACTCCTGCATAAGATCAATGCTTGGATTTAGGTACCCATTCTTTAATGGGTACTCTTATGTCAGTAATGATGGTCTTAGGAACCCAAATAGACCATGCAATGTAGTCATCATAAGAGCCAACAAACTTGGCAAAAACATTTCCTTCACTCGCATGACACAACACATAGGAGGGGTTAAAGTCGTCGGCTGTGTTGGGTAGAGGGGTATTGCCCTTCATGACATTACCACCCTTAGCTTGGTTCTTTTTATTCCCATGAGTATCCGCCCTAAATTTAACAAAGGTTTCCATAAGCTGGGGAGGTTGCTTGGTCTTCTTCTTGTTGTTCTTCTTCTTGGGCTTGGGTGCAAACCCAATTCCTTCCTTTGCAACCACTTCCTTTTGACTGCTTAGAAGGTCATTAAGATGCTTTTCACCTTGGATGCATGTCACAAGGCCTTTCTCAAGCTGCTCTCTTAATTTGGAGTTCTCCTCTACAAGATGTGCATGCTCACAACAGGGGTTAGTAGCATGGACATTATCAATTAAAACAAACAGAGAGCAAGTGGCTATTTCCTTAGTGAGTTTTACTTGAGTTGAGCATGACACTCTTTTAAAGAGACATGAGCACTCTTTAAGGCCTTGTGAGCCCTGTAAAGTGTTGCAAGATCTTTATTGAGTCTACCATGATCAAGCCCAAGTGCACTATTTTCAGATTGAAGCGCACTAGTAAGAACAAGAGCATGATCAAGATCTTTCTTTAACTTAGCAAGGTCATCGTTAGATGACTCCTCAAGAATTAAACGAAGTCCTTGATCCTTTTCAAGAGCAATGGAAAGATCCGCAATCTCATCGGCATAGTCACAACTATGACCTTGTAGGGTAGAGGTGGTATCTTCATAAGATTCAATAATGTCATTGGCCTTTGATAACCCACAAGTATAGGGGATCGCAACAGTTTTCGAGGGTAGAGTATTCAACCCAAATTTATTGATTCAACTCAAGGGGAAGCGAAAGAATATTCTCAAGTATTAGCAGCTGAGTTGTCAATTCAACCACACCTGAAAGATTAGTATTTGCAAGCAAAGTATCAGTAGCAAAGTAGTATGATATCAACGGTGCCAGAAAATGGTCTGTTGACGGCAGACTATTCCTGACTTGTTGTATCAATGGCGCCAGAAAAGTCTTGCAGCAGGTAACAGCAAAGTAACAAGTAACATCAGTAGTGACAGCAGTAGCAAGTAACAGCAGTAGCGGCAAAGTAACGTAGCAAGGATCAGTAGTAAAAGACTCGTAGGCATTCGATCGGTGATGGATGATTATGCCGGTTGTGATTCATCATGTAACAGCTATAACACGGCGAGATAAGTAACTAGCTTCCGTTCGTCAATCTAATATAGGCATGTATTCCGTATGTAGTCATACGTGCTTAGGGAAAAGAACTTGCATGACATCTATTGTCCATCCCTCCCATGGCAGCGGGGTCCTAATGGAAACTACGGGATATTAAGGTTCTCCTTTTAATAAAGAACCGGACCAACGCATTAACACTTGGTGAATACATGAACTCCTCATACTATGGTCATCTCTGGGAGTGGTTCCGGCTATTGTCACTCCGGGGTTGCCGGGTCATAACACATAGTAGGTGACTACAACTTGCAAGATAGGATCTAAAACACACATATATTGGCGACAACATAATAGGTTCAGATCTGAAATCATGGCACTCGGGCCCTAGTGACAAGTATTAAGCATGGCAAAGTAGTAGCAACATCAATCTCAGGACATAGTGGATACTAGGGATCAATCCCCGTCAAAACTAACTCGATTACATGATTGATCTCATCCAACTCATCACCGTCCAGCAAGCCTACGATGAGACTACTCACGAACGGTGAAGAGCATCATGGAATTGGCGATGGAGGAAGGTTGATGATGACGATGGCGATGATTTCCCCTCTCCGGAGCCCAGAACGGACTCCAGATCTGTCCTCCAGATGAAGAACATGAGGTGGCGGCGCCTCCGTATCGTAAAACGCGATGAATCCTTCTCTCTGATTTTTTTCCGGGCGAAACGGAATATATAGAGATGAGATTGGAGGCGGTGGAGCCTCGTGGGCCCCACAAGCCCTCACGGCGCGGCTAGGGGGGTGGCCGCGCCCCTGGGCTTGTGGCCCACTGGCTCACCCCCTCCGGTGGATCTTTGCGCATGTATTTTTCATTAATTCTAGAAAAATTCTCCGTAAATTTTCAGGTCATTCCAAGAACTTTTATTTCTGCACAAAAACAACACCATGGCAATTCTGCTGAAAACATCGTTAGTCCGGGTTATTTCCATTCAAATCATGCAAATTAGAGTCCAAAACAAGGGCAAAAGAGTTCGGAAAAGTAGATACGAGGGAGACATATCAGCCTTACCGAGTTGTTTCGAGAGAGAAACAGAATGCTTCTTGGATTTACCCTTGAGATTTCTCATGAATTTACCAAAGGAGTTTTCCTCCTCCTCTACCTCTTCCTTTTCATCTCCGCTATCCATGGTATCAAAAATGGTAGCTTTGATGTTGGAAGTTTGAGCGATGGATGTTACCTTGTCGGATGCCTTGTCCATCACACACTTGGCAATGCGGTTCTCGTTGGGGGCCTTGAAGAGAGACACCTTGCTTGGAGAAGAACATGCAATGGTCATCATGGCCATTCCCATTGTTTCACCACTTGTCTCATCGTCATCATCCTAATCGGAGAGGTACTCTTCTTGAGCCACCAATCCCTTAGGGGGTATCTTCTTGGGGAAGTTGTTCTTGTTTGGGAAAGACCTGGTCTTGTCTTTGCGAATGAGCTTGCCAGCATTGTCTTTCCTCTCCTCATAGGGACAATCTTCCACAAAGTGACTCACATTGCCACAATTGTAGCAAGTTCTCACGCGTTGCTTTCCCTTAGACCCGCTTGAGTTGTTCTTGGTGAAGTTGGGCCTTGAGTTTTTTTGCCCCAAAACTGCCTTGATGCAAGAGCCATATGCTCATGGTAAGAATACTTGGTGTCTTCAGGACAAGATTCTTCTTCGTCTTCCTCATGTTCCTCTAAAGCAGCCTTGGCCTTCAAAGCAATGTTGGGAGAGTCTTTTCTTGACCGTTGAACTTGGGCTAGAGCATTGTCAGCGGTTTTTTTCAAAATGTTCATGTCAATAAACTCATCCAACACATCACTTGAGGACAAGGAATGAAATTCTCACCTTTGACGGATGACGAAGGACATGGACTTGTTGAAAGGAATGATGGCCTTGAGAAACTTGTGCTTAATCCATGTGTCATCCACATCTTTGCTTCCATGATCCGTAAGAGCCACGGCAAGAGTTGTAACTCTTCGATATAGCTCACGAGGGTCCTCATCCTCGATCATAGAAAATTCATCGGCCTCATCAAGAACCACTTCATAGTTGGACCGTTGAATGCTAGAGCTTCCCTTGTACATGGAGATGATGTGCTCCCAACAATCTTTGGCACGAGTGAAGGGACGCAAGTGAGGAAGGTCTTCAACAGGTACAGTTGCTTGAAGAATGAACAAGGCAGTGTGCTTGAGTTGATTGTCGGCCTCTTCTCTTGGTGTGAGATTTCTTGGATCATGTGGGTAGTATCCCTGCTCAATGATTCTCCAAAGTTGTGTTGAGCTGTGGTTCAAATGAGACTTCATACGAAAAGTCGAGTTAGCAAAATCATTCTTAACAAGCTTTGGTGGAGGACCTAGATTAATAATATACGATGGGTGAACTTGTCCTCCATAGACCATGGGAGGAGGAACAGAGGTAAAGGCATTTGCCCCACTTGTTCCTTGAGGCATTTTATCCTTTTCACTACTATCATTTCCCTTTTCGGAATTGCCTCCCGAATCTGAAGATGTGGGATTCGCCACCAACAATGGGTCCGTAGACGGCTTGTAAATATCAAGGAAATCATTAAGCATGTTTTTGATTTCAATCGCCATAGAGGATTTAAATGTGGACATGACCTCATTCAATTCCTCTCGGGTGACTGAGTTTGCAGCAGCTCCCTCGGACACCTCATCAACCCATTCCCCGTCATCAGCCATACTCTTTGGGAGGTAAAACCCTTAATAAAGAGATGAGTCTCTGATACCAATTGAAAGGATCGATATGGTTGACTAGAGGGGGGTGAATAGACAACTAACAAATTTTAAGCTTTTCTTTAAAGAAATTAGGTTTAGCAAAAAATAGGTTGTCTATATATGCAACTAGGTGAGCAACCTATATGATGCTAACAACAACAATAATATGCAAAGAGTAAATACAAGTAAAGGTAAGAAATAACCACAAGTGGAACCCATGAAGATGAGGATGGGTTCCCGAAGTTCCTTCCCTTTGAAGGGAAGTACGTCTCTGTTGGCGCGGTGTGGAGGCACAATGCTCCCCAAGATGCCACCAAGGCCACCGTATTCTCCTCACGCCCTCACACAATGCGAGGTGTCATGTTTCCACTAAGTGGTGCCCTTGAAGGTGGCAACCGAACCTTTACAACAAGGTTCGGGCTCTCTTCACAACTTAATTGGAGGCTACCAACAAGACCACGAAGCTTCACCACAATGGAATGTGGCTCCGAGCTGACCTCTTTTGTCTAGGGTGCTCAAACACCCAAGAGTAACAAAATCCACACAAGAACTTGGGGGAATTAATTTTCCTTTGGTGGAAGTGTAGATCTAGGTCTCCTCCTTCAATCCCTAGCAAGACAACAAGTTTGGGTGGCTAGGGAGAGAGATCAGGCAAGAAATATTCAGTGCATCAGTGGTGGAGAGAGAGAGGTAAGAGATAAGGGGGAGGAATAAGAAAGCGCCCTTTATATAGCCCCCCGCCCCCGATTTCTAACCGTTACAACAATTTTGCACAGGGCGATACAACCGGTCGCCCGGCCGGTACAACCAGTGTTCCTATATTAGCGGAACAACCGGTCAACCACCACCCTACAACCGAGCCAAAATAGAAAGTTGGCCCACAGGGGTCACCAGCCATGGCCGCTCGGCATGGCTAAGTCCCAAGCGGTACAACCACTTGGAACACCAGTAATACCGGCTATAATTAATATAGAGGTACAACCGAACCACCACCTCCCAACAACCGCAGTGAAACAGAGCCATGACCGGCTGTGGATCGGTGCAGGGCTGGTACAACCGCCCAACAGTTCAGCGGTACAACCGCCCATAGCAGCGGTACAAGTGGTCAGTTAGAAAAACATGGGCTTCTCTCTCAATGATGCGATGGAACATGATGGGTACAACAGTGTGTGAGAAGAATTGATTCACCCATAGACTTCCAATGTGGATTCCCTCTTAATAGTACGGGATCCCTACGACCAAAGAGAATGAACACGTAGGGAACATGTCTCAATATTTTCCATTTGGAGGGAATACCTAACCGTGTTATGTCTAACAAAATGATACCTGCATACTTGACACCCAGTTAGATAACATAGTGAGTTGAAATCATCACCAAAACAATTAAGCAGGAGAATTCCCTTATAAGTTGCGACGGCGTTTGTGAGCTTGGGAGGTAGTCCAGAAGTGGATGTCGATTGTGGTTTATATCCGTGACAACTAAAATATAGTGAATGATGTGTTGGGTTCGTGTTTTATGGATGACATGTACGGTTTCCTACTCTGATGTCTTAGTCATGCGTGGGTGCCAGATTGGAGTTTGATGACGCGTCTGGGGTGTTGCCTTGGTCCTATTATTTAAACAACAGTGGTTTCGCCTTTGACGAGCCACCTTGAAGGTCCGCAAAGATGCACATGAGTGGAGGTGGAGGGAGATAATCGTCCCTACAAATCTTGTGGCAACCCACATGTAGGTGAAGTAGATGAAGTTGAGAAGATAACATGGCCTGAGGTGGAAGGATAACAATCATCCCTACAAATCTTGGTCACACCATATTTATCTTAAAGCTTTGTCCACAACTCATGAGCGTGCGGGAACAACATGAGTTGAACTATAACTACATTGCTAAAAGCATCGAAAAGCACATTAGAAGCTTGAGCATAGAGATACGAGTTTTTCTCATCCTCTAATGATAGGTTTTGAGAATCCTTTGGACGAGAAAAACTCATATCTACAATTCCCTATAAATTCGGTTCCATGACCCTAAAGAGATTAAGCATGTGAATTACCCAAACATCAAATTTTTTGACACCGAAACTAAGAGTGTCGGAGAACCCTAATCCCTTAGTCGACATCATTACTCTCTAAGCAGTAAAGCCTAAGAATGAGAGACCTATATATCATACCAATTGAAAGGACGTGGATGTCTCCTAGAGGGGGTGAATAGGCACATTAAAATAATTATGATTTAGGATTGAATAAATACAGAATAAAACTAGCTTTTAATTAATAAAGCACAAAATCTAAAACAACTAGGCTCATCTATGTGGGTAGCAGATTAGGAGCAGTCGGGTGCTCCACCCCCTATATTTAAAAATAATTTAGTAATTTTAAAAAGGTAAAAAATCTTAAAACTTTTTTAGAATCGAATATGACTAGGTAATGTACTAGTATAAAATATTTGACCAAGGAATTATTCTCGTCAGACTTGAGTGAAAAAAAAACAATTTATGACAACAATATAACATAAATAGTATTTCTATCTAGCATTTTTTTGGAAATCTTTGATCCGAGATGCAATGAAGGTCATCCTTGTTTAATCTATTTATACGAGTGCAATACTTGGTCACGTTTGATTTCATAAAAAGTTCCAAGTTTTTTTTTGAATTACTAAATTATTTTTGAATATAGGGGGGCGTAGCACCTGAGAGCTCCTATGCACTTTCGTACCTATGTGCACCAACAACTTATCCTAAGCAAGATAAATAAGTAAGTGATAGTAAGATATATAACATGAAAAAATATGACTATCACAAAGTAAAGTGCATAAGTAAAGGACTCGGGTAAGAGATAACCGAGGCACGCGGAGACAATGATGTATCCCCAAGTTCACACCCTTGCGGATGCTAATCTCCGTTTGGAGCAGTGTGGAGGGACAATGCTCACCAAGAAGCCACTAGGACCACTGTAATCCCCTCACACCCTCACATAATGCATGATGTCGTGATTCCATTACGGGACCCTTGATGGTGGCCGGTCACCGAACCCGTACACTTTAGAAACCCATGAGGGGGTCACCGAAACTCATAAAAATTGCTTGGGGCAATCTTCACAACCTAATTAGAGACCTCGATGATTGCCCAGATCTTTACGCCATAATGATTGAGCTCTGAGGCACCACCAACCATCTAGGGCGCCAAATCACCTAAGAGGTACAAGCTCTAGGGGGCTCAAACACCCAAAAGTAATAAACTCCTCAAACTTCACTTCCATGTAACACCGTGGAGAACTCAAACCTATGCACCAAATGCAATGGCAAGGGCACACGGAGTGCCCAAGTCCTTCTCTCTCAAATCCCACCACAACAACCAATGCTATGGAGGAAAAGGAGAGGAAGAATAAAGAAGATAACACAAAGAACTCCAAGATCTAGATCCAAGGGGTTCCCCTCAAAAAGAGGATAAAGTGATTGGCCGAATTGTGGAAATCTAGCAACAATCATTGGAGGGATTGAGATTAAGAAAGTTCGAAGAAGGTAAACAATGGGGGAAGAACACAAGCTTAAGAGATAAGAACCATTGGGGAAGAAGACCCCCTTTTATAGGTCTCCCCAAATCCAACTGTTATGCCCACGACCCGCACACAAGCGGTACGACCGCTCCGGAGAGCGGTACTACCACTCGGACGGTAGTACCCACACAACAAAACAATGGCGAGGAGCCACGAGGTGGTACTGCCACCAAAGCGGTACTATCGCTCACCCTAGCGACGCTACCGCTTATAAGCGAAAGTGGAAAGGTTGTGGGCGGGTGGTACTACCTCTCGCACTTTCCTTCAACTGTCATGCAACCCGACATGAAAAGTCGAGACCCCAAAAGCAGCGGTAGTACGTGCGGTACTGGACAACGATACTACCGCTCCGGTACTACCACTACCCAGAGCGGTAGTACCACCTGAGCACTAAAAAACTGTCGTGAGAATGAAACTACCATAACTCTGGCATACAGACTCCGAATTGAGCAAACTCAAGCTTGTTGGATATAGGACAGAAAGAGTTATCCCACAACGACTGGGATAAGGAAGATGACCTTCCCAAATATGATTCGGCAAAATCTCCAACGCCGAAAACACAAATATGATGCATACAAAATTCATTTCGATAAGCTTGAGCTTATCACAATGAAGATAATAAGCTCCAAAACTGACAGAGCAAAAACCCAAACAAAAAGAAAGAAAGATGATGATGCCAAGAATGTAACGGTTTGAGCTCTCAACGAACAATACGATCAAGCTACTCACTTAGAGCCCCCCTTGATAGTGCGACAATCGATCCTATAACCCAGTCTCCCAACTAACACCGTGAGATCGGTAAAATAGAAAACCTATCAAGGACAAACCTTTGCCTTGCGCATAGTCCACTAGAGCTAGATGATGATGATCTTGTCCTCCTCAAGATGGACCACCTTTATTTATTGTGCCGACTCGATGAAGACTAGTAGATAACCCCCATACTCCACTATGGATGAGCCTCTCTTTGGCACATCTTCGCATGCCCATTATCACCATAATGGACGACAATCTTCGAGCATGTGCTCGTTTCGTGATACTTCACTTGAACTTGCAAACCGCAACCTTGATGGCGATCACTACTTGCTGTCATCCTTCATAGGTTGTATGGGATCTTCCTCTTGATGCAAGCCCATAGAAATACAGCTAAGCCCACAAAGAACACTCACAAAGATCATGGGTTAGTACACAAAGTGTAATGGACTATACTTACCATACCATGAGATTACTTGATCCCACTTGGTACATCTTCTATGTTTTGTGTGTTGATCAACTTGAATCACTCTTTTCCTTAGTCTTGATCAACCTTGTATCTTATCTACTCATCACAAAGATGGTGTCTTGAAGGTAAACACAAATGTTCACACAATCTTGTTCTTCAGGAATGCTTGCAATGAGCTCAACTCTCACAAGACTAATCTTTGGGTAAATCCTTGAATACCATCTTGGTCATCACATAAACTCCTTGAAACCAACAAATGGACTTAAAAAATGCCAATGGACAAATCCTTCGAATATAACTCAAGGCAACCATTAGTCCGTAAAGAATGGCATCAATTACCAAAACCACACATGGGGGCACCATGCTCTTTCAGATGGGCCGAGCTTGGGCAACAAATCGGGCCTGACGGTTAGGCTGGGCTAGGCTCGGGCCTGTATTTTTACCATGGGCTTTGTCAGGCCCGATCCGGCTCGAGGTATGGCCAGGTATACTCTCTTGGAAGAAAAATCGTGCGTCTCGCGGAAGGTAAAAAAGAAAACACATTTTGTTTTTCCATTTCAAAGATGCACAGTTGTGCCTCTCGCAAAAGTAAACCCGTGCCTATCGAGCAAGAAAAAACTCGTATCTTTCATTTTCGAGAGGCACGGTCATGCCTCTCGCAGAAGCATATTTATGCCTCTCAAAAAATGCATCTTTTCACAATTTTTTTGATTTTTTATCCAAAAACTAAGAAAGACTGGGTGGAAAATGAAAAGCCAAAAACCCTGAAAACTCCATCTAAAATGCCAAAAATGCGTGCGGAAAAATAAAATAAAAAATTAAAAAAAACACCCAGAACACGACACACGGAGACGGTTAAGAACACATCAAATGACCACACTTGAGAATGATCCTTAAAATGCTTCCGTAGGAGCGCTCCACATATAGTTGTTCCCATTACCCCAACGCTTTGTCTTTCCCCGTGATTAGGACTCTCGTTTAATGTGTGCTCATATGCAATCGCCCACACCCCAGCTAGCAAGCGATACATATGCATGGCGGCCAAACCATTAGGGCACCTCGCTAGCTCCTGTAGTAGCCCACCTGCTCCTTAGCGTTTCATTTATTTTTCACCAAAACAATATTTACTTTTTTCCGTTCTCTTTTTCATAAATTCCCAAAAAAAGAACGTGAGTTCAACAAAAAGTTCATGAAATCAAGAAAGTTCGCAAATTGAAAATTTGATCATGAATTCCAATAAATTGTTCATGAATTCAAGACATATTCATGAATTTTGGAAAAAACCATGAATTGAAAAGATATTCATGAAATTTCAAATTGTTAATGAAAAATGTTTGCAAATTTCAAAAAAATTCACGACTTACAAATATTGTTCATGAATTGAAGAAATGTTCAAATAATTAAAAAAGATCTCATGAATTTCCAAAATTGTTTGCCTAATAAGTGTTCTTGAACTCAAAATATGTAAGAATTCAAAAACTATTCATGGATATAAAAATGTTTGCAAATCCAAAAATGTTCATGAATTTGAAAAATGATCAAGAATTTTAAAAAAGATCATGAATTGAAAAATTGGGCTGCTACGTGTCCGTTGCTTGATCCTTTTAAAAGACCGATCGGCTCAGAGGCCATCACATCTGGCACATGGGCGCCCTCCATTATTGCAACATAAGTATTATTGTAGAAATTTTCTGCAATCGAGGTCTTGTTGCATATTATTTTGTAACTAAGGTTTTGTTGTAGTTTTTTTTGCAATAGAGGTTTTGTTGTAGAATTGTTTTTTCTATTAATTATTTTGCTCTTCTTCTTTCTGCAACTGAGGTTTTGATGCATTGTTTTTTTTTGCAACAGAGGCTTTATTGTAGAATCTAATTTTTTGTCCTCGTCTTTTTGCAACGTTGCTAATGTTGTGGAAGAATTTTTTGCAATAGTGATGATGTTGTAGAAGTTGCCAAAAAAACATTACCAGCCAGTGATATGTCACGTGGGACACATGTTGTGCGGGTGAGGCTGCCGATGAGATCCAAGAAATCAGCCGGTTGAAGGGAATTATTTCCCATTAAATATAGAAAAAAGGAAAATAAAGGAAAACAGAAAATAAAAACACTAAAATACACAAAAACGCAAAAAAAATGGTTGGATGCTTCCCAAAATAGCATGGAAGCTTCAAAAACTGGTGGAGACCATCGTGCCTCGTTGCTTACATGGGCCTCGACCCATGTTAGATCTCGCGTTGGTGATCGCTAAAGAGCGATATATGCCATTCACGCTCTTATGTGGCATCTGATCTGTGTGAGAATTTTTAATGAGATGTGTTCACTGGTCCATCTGGTTCCATCGCACGATCTTCAAGGAGATCAAGGAGAAGGCCGCCAACTTCCAAGCTTGTAAATTCAAGAGTAGCAACCCCATAGATTAGCTAAAATGGCAACTACTCTTAATGCGGGTCAGCATGTATGGTTGATTGATCCTCCGGATCACTTTTGTATTCCCCTAAAGATCGGACCTTCAATAAATTCACAACGTTTACTCAGACAAACAAACAAACAAAAGCATTCATGATCCTTCAGTAGACAACTAGAAATTCCATGAGCAACCTTTCTCGTTGGAGAAATCGACGAGTTAGCTTCAAAATGATTGGTTTTACACAAGGGCCTACATTATCCAAGGCAAGCAAACATTTTGAAGCCATCATACTAGATACATTTCCATTTTACAAGAGCTCACCATGTCTATTAGTTTACGAAGGCCGAGAATAAATAAGTGAATGCCACAAAGCTTATACGAAGGCTCGGTCGTGTGTAAGTAAACAATGATTTAAAAAAATGCATGGACAACTCCAACCCCATCAAGAGATAGTTTTTGAATCATCTAAATCTTCAAACATGAGTAGTTTGCTCCATTCATGAACTAAAATAATTGTGAATAACATATACCATTTCAAGTTAATAGAAACCTAATCTTGAATACCTGATGAGAACCAAGTTACATGAGTAGTCGGTGGAGGAGGTTGCACCATGGGCTATCATGAATCTAAACAACTCTTTGCCTCTCAATGTAGCAGGGTACTTGATGGCATTAGTTTTTTCCAAGTGTCATGTGGCGTGTGTGGTTGACATTGTCAATATTCAAGCACCATGAGTCATATGTTTGATCTTTTGTAGATGTTCACACTCGAGCAAAAGAGAGAGACAATGAGGTTATGAGTTTGATTTAAGAGGTTGTATAGGGAGGTATTTCAGAAGGTGTATGAATATGGTATCAATAATGTTTGGGTTGGACTTTGTGTATCATCGGAATCAGTATAATGAAGGGAGGCACCACGTTGTAACAAGATCATGAAGGGTTTTCACATGGGGAAGGAGGGTGCAGGGAGGGGGGCCTGGTGCCTAGTTTCACCATGAACTAGAAGGTAGCTCGATGACGAAGTCATGCATGATTGGCTCCAATGGTGGCCTTAGTGATGATTGCCGTGGGCGATTTATGGATATTGAATATGTGAGGGCAAAACGCTTCATGAAACGGTTCATGGAAAAGAAAACTTTGGTTAAACATATTAAACAAACATAAACACATTCTTTTATTTAAATATAATCTTCAATAGATCATATGTTGCGAGAACTTTGGTATGCAACTAGTGCAACTTGTTTTCACGATATCTATGGCCATGAAAGTGAGCCATTGAGGCAAATTCTTTTGTTTTTTGGAAAGTAGCAAAAGATTTGCCATATATTCATTCAATAAGAAGAGAGTTTTACATTCCAAGCAGCCCCCCTCCAAAAAATGATTTCCCAAATGCTTTGCCGTAGCCAATTTCTAGTTTGTGGCTTTGTTGCAGATACAAAACACAATGATGCGGGACGGCGAAGCTTTGTTGTGGAAGACATGAGTGTTGTGCTCGTTTCAAATTACCCACTAATCTCTACTATTAAAGGGGGATCTGTCGTCTGTCGTGATGGTTCGACCTCCAGCGATCCCCTTCCTACCGCTAGCCTTTCCACCGTTACACCGATTTTTTCAATCCCTCCATAAACCAGGCGATAAACCAGCCGATTAGTTCAATAAAAAACCCTTAGTACATGGTTCAACCTGTTGATTCCCACGTACGATCCCTTCTCCCACCCACCGCTTCTGCCATCCCTAACAGAAAAGGGGGGGGGGGAATCCCACGACCTCGACCGCACGTTCCACACGCACGCCGTCAAACTCATCCCCCGCACCCGTCGCTCCCGATCCCATCTCGACGGGATTATAGAAAAAAATACCTCGTTGCGCCTCGCGATCCCCTGCCATGGGAGGGGCCGACAAGTGGCAATGGGTGGCGGTAGATCGGCTGGTGGCACATCGGACGACGGGAAATTGACTGGTGGGCGGCGGCGCAAAGGACAACGGGAGATTGGCTGGTTTCAATGGACTACTTCGTCGTAGCAGTCCATGGAGAGACCGATGGAGAACATGGGAGATCCTCCCCATGGAGGAGATCGGATCTGAAGCCTCCCCTTCGTTCTTCTCACCCGTCACAGAATTTTGAGAGGTAGGATCGAGTGCCATCAACTAATTCTCCACTCCTCGCTCTCATCTGCACCACTGCAGATCACGTCCCGACATTCTTTTCAACAAGATCGATGGCATTAGAGGATTAGTGCTCATAAGCAGCGTGTGGTCGGCTGCTATGTTGTTGGTCAGATGGAAATCTTGGCGCGGCTGTGTAGCAAGCTGGTGTGTAGCAGAGGGGAGGTAGAACTCGGCCGTCATCGGCAGTACGGCCGACTGATCTATGGGGCCGTGGATGTGACAGCCCGAGACCGACATTCCAGAAGATTCCCCCCTTTATTCCGTTTTCGTCGTGTGCCTATTTTCTTTTGTCGCATCATCATCGCATTATGCGCATCATCAGCATTGCATCGGCATCCCGTTGCCGCCCGTTTTCAAAACTTGCATCCGTTATTAGTTGCCGGTTATCGTCGTTGCCCGTTCTGAGCCCGACCGCACACGCACGCGCCCGCGGCTTCGTCTTAACCTTGTTTGAAAAGTGTGCATAAAACTTTCTCTGATCGGGTTGAAATTTGATGTGCGGTGTTATTTAAATATAGCTAGGCCGCCTGTCGAATTTCGTCGCGATCGGAGTCCGTCTGGTACCCGAACGATCGACCGTAGCGGCACCGTATTCGGTCTACCGTCGGACATGTGTCGGTGTTTTAAAATTCGTTGCCGCGCCGCCTGTTCTCCCTCTCGTCTCCGAATATCCACTCTACACGGCCTCGTAACCCTTCCCGCATGCAGAATCGTCCGATTCCGACCACACGGTTGGATCCGGGGCGGAAAACCGCTAAACCTAGCCCCACCATTTGTTATAAATAGACCGCTAGATCATTTTTTAGACAGCCAACCCCACTGCCTCGTTTTGCGCGCCACCTACCCCGAAACGCTAACTCCCCTCATCTCTCCTCCCTCAGCCGCCGGGGCCCGCCCAAGCACGCAGCCGGCCCACCGGGCCCGGATCGCCCCGCCGCAGCCGCAGCCTCCCTTCTCCCGTCGAGCCCCTCATCTCCTCCCATGCCAGCACCGCGCCCGAGAGGCTCCCGACCGCCTCCCCGTGCTGCATCTCGTCCAGCCCAAATCAGAGGAGGGCCCCTCGTCGGTCGCCACCCCGCTGCCGGTGCCCCAGCCGCCGCCGCCGCCATCCATCGACCTCCCTGCCCAGCTCGCAACTCCCGAGATTGACCGGAGACCCCGTGCGGCGCCATGCCTCGTCGCCGGCCTCCCCAGGTATCCTCCGGCCTTGGATCCGGTGGAACCCTTCCTACGCCGGCCGGATCCGGTCCGGGAAAGGGCCGCCTGGCCCCGCCTCGCCTGCTGCCGGCGAGCCTGCCGCCGCCGCCCCGTGTAGCGCTCGGGAGCGAGCAAAGCACGAGGGAGACGAGCGAGTGCAGCGCCCCGCCTGGGCCTCCTCGCCTCGCTTGGGCCTTCCCCGGGCAGCGGCCCAGCACCACGGCCTCCTCGCCTCGGCCAGGACGGCACCAGGCCCAGTCGGCCACCGCCCCTCTCCACTGCCTCCTCCCCAAGCTCTTCACCGACCAGGCCGAGGCCTGCTAAGGTGAGCAGCCCCCCCGCTTCTAATTAAGTGCCCGTAGCGAATTATACTATGTTTCGCCTCTGCCCTATTCGGCCTGTTAGTAGTTTAGGCCCGTTAGTTTAAATTTTTTTAGGAATTCAGTTTAGTTAATTCCAGGAATTAGACGTATATTCAAACGCGCGTAGTTTAATAACCGTCTGTCGGATCAGAGCGAGTAGTATATGGTTTTCATGTAGTTTCTCGCGTAGAGTCCGTTTTTCCAACTTGCATAATTGTTTGACGTTGTTTGGCGTGTCGTATGCATAGATTAACGTGCTATCATATTATGTTTGCGTCCCGTATTTATTTTTCGCGCGTGTCCGGTTTGGCCGAATGCCTTAGATAAAATGTTCATACTCTAGGGACCTATTTGCCATGTATTTTAGAGTAGCCGTTGGTATATATGTGTGTAGGGATTTGCGCTAGTTTATTTTTCCATGTCTAGGTTATTTTCTCGCATTTTCGTGTGGCAATATTTTTTTTGCGCAACCCCACATATTTTATATGTTTTCGGGGTAGAAAAATCCTATGGATTTATCCGAGTATTTAGTTTTAGCTTTTGAGCAACTTAGTTCGCGCGGTATTTTGCTATGTTGCCCTCTTGTTTATTTCGTAGGATTTATTCCGTGATTCGTGTGACGGAGTTGTCAACTAGAGAGTTGTTCTTTGATGTTTAGCCTAGCCCCTGGTATTTTTGGTTGCAATAGAAATGCATGTTTAGGTGTGATTTGCTTGCTCTCAAGTTGCTAGAAATAGTGATGTTGTAGAGGTGCTGAAATATTTCTAAGTCTGGAATCTGTTATATTTTGTTGCTGTTTTGTTCTTCTTCTATCTTGTGATCTGTAGCTCTTTTTGTTGGAATTATGCCCTAGAGGCAATAATAAATATAGTTATTATTATAATTCCTGTATCAAGATAATCGTTTATTATCCATGCTATAATGGTATTGAATGAAGACTTATATACATGTGTGGATACATAGACAAAACACTGTCCCTAGCAAGCCTCTAGTTGGCTAGCCAGTTGATCAGAGATAGTCAGTGTCTTCTGATTATGAACAAGGTGTTGTTGCTTGATAACTGGATCACGTCATTAGGAGAATCACGTGATGGACTAGATCCAAACTAATAAACGTAGCATGTTGATCGTGTCTTTTTGTTGCTACTGTTTTCTGCGTGTCAAGTATTTGTTCCTATGACCATGAGATCATATAACTCACTAACACCGGAGGAATACTTTGTGTGTATCAAACGTCGCAACGTAACTGGGTGACTATAAAGATGCTCTACAAGTATCTTCGAAGGTGTTCGTTGAGTTAGTATGGATCGAGACTGGGATTTGTCACTCCGTGTGATGGAGAGGTATCTCGGGGCCCACTCGGTAATACAACATCACACACAAGCCTTGCAAGCAATGTGACTTAGTGTAAGTTGCGGGATCTTGTATTACGGAACGAGTAAAGAGACTTGCCGGTAAACGAGATTGAAATAGGTATGCGGATACTGACGATCGAATCTCGGGCAAGTAACATACCGAAGGACAAAGGGAATGACATACGGGACTATATGAATCCTTGGCACTGAGGTTCAAACGATAAGATCTTCGTAGAATATGTAGGATCCAATATGGGAATCCAGGTCCCGCTATTGGATATTGACCGAGGAGTCTCTCGGGTCATGTCTACATAGTTTTCGAACCCGCAGGGTCTGCACACTTAAGGTTCGACGTTGTTTTATGCATATTTGAGTTATATGGTTGGTTACTGAATGTTGTTCGGAGTCCCGGATGAGATCACGGACGTCACGAGGGTTTCCGGAATGGTCCGGAAACGAAGATTGATATATAGGATGACCTCATTTGATTACCGGAAGGTTTTCGGAGTTACCGGGAATGTACCGGGAATGACGAATGGGTTCCGGGAGTTCACCGGGGGGGGGGGCAACCCACCCCAGGAAGCCCATAGGCCTTGGGGGTGGCGCACCAGCCCTTAGTGGGCTGGTGGGACAGCCCAAGAAGGCCCTATGCGCCATAGGAAGAAAATCAAAGAGAAAAAAAAGAGGAGGTGGGAAAAGGGGGAAGGACTCCTCCTTCCAAACCTAGTTGGACTCGATTTGGAAGGGGAGGGCTGCCCCCTTTGGCTCGGCCGAAGCCCTTAGGGGTCCTTGGACCCCAAGGCAAGGCTCCCCCTCTTCCCCCTATATATACGGAGGTTTTAGGGCTGATTAGATACGACTTTTCCACGGCAGCCCGACCACATACCTCCACGGTTTTTCCTCTAGATCGTGTTTCTGCGGAGCTCGTGCAGAGCCCTGCTGAGATAAGATCACCACCAACCTCCGGAGCGCCGTCACGCTGCCGGAGAACTCTTCTACCTCTCCGTCTCTCTTGCTGGATCAAGAAGGCCGAGATCATCGTCGAGCTGTACGTGTGCTGAACGCGGAGGTGCCGTCCGTTCGGTACTAGATAGTGGGACTGATCGCGGGACGGTTCGCGGGGCGGATCGAGGGACGTGAGGATGTTCCACTACATCAACCGCGTTCACTAACGCTTCTGCTGTACGGTCTACAAGGGTACGTAGATCACACATCCCCTCTCGTAGATGGACATCATCATGATAGGTCTTCGTGCGCGTAGGAAATTTTTTGTTTCCCATGCGACGTTCCGCAATAGTGGTATCAGAGCTAGGTTCATGCGTAGATGTCTTCTCGAGTAGAACACAAAAGTTTTTGTGGGCGGTGATGTGCGTTTTGCTGCCCTCCTTGGTCTTTTCTTCATTCCGTGGTATTGTTGGATTGAAGCGGCTTGGACCGACATTACTCGTACGCTTACGAGAGACTGGTTTCATCGCTACGAGTAACCCCGTTGCTCAAAGATGACTGGCAAGTGTCAGTTTCTCCAACTTTAGTTGAATCGGATTTGACCGAGGAGGTCCTTAGATGAGGTTAAATAGCAACTCATATATCTCCGTTGTGGTGTTTGCGTAAGTAAGATGCGATCCTACTAGATACCCATGGTCACCACGTAAAACATGCAACAACAAAATTAGAGGACGTCTAACTTGTTTTTGCAGGGTATGCTTGTGATGTGATATGGCCAACGATGTGATGTGATATATTGGATGTATGAGATGATCATGTTGTAATAGATAATATCGACTTGCACGTCGATGGTACGGCAACCGGCAGGAGCCATAGGGTTGTCTTTATACTAACGTTTGTGCTTGCAGATGCGTTTACTATTTTGCTAGGATGTAGCTTTAGTAGTAATAGCATGAGTAGCACGACAACCCCGATGGCGACACGTTGATGGAGATCATGGTGTGGCGCCGGTGACAAGAAGATCGTGCCGGTGCTTTGGTGATGGAGATCAAGGAGCACGTGATGATGGCCATATCATGTCACTTATGAATTGCATGTGATGTTAATCCTTTTATGCACCTTATTTTGCTTAGAACGACGGTAGCATTATGAGGTGATCTCTCACGAAAATTTCAAGACGAAATTGTGTTCTCCCCGACTGTGCACCGTTGCTACAGTTCGTCGTTTCGAGACACCACGTGATGATCGGGTGTGATAGACTCAACGTTCACAAACAACGGGTGCAAAACAGTTGCGCACGCGGAACACTCGGGTTAAGCTTGACGAGCCTAGCATGTGCAGACATGGCCTCGGAACACATGAGACTGAAAGGTCGATCATGAATCATATAGATGATATGATTAGCATAGGGATGCTTACCACTGAAACTATGCTCAACTCACGTGATGATCGGACTTGAGCTAGTGTAAGTGGATCATGAACCACTCAAATGACTAGAGAGATGTACTTTTTGAGTGGGAGTTTAGCGAGTAATTTGATTAAGTTAAACTCTAATTATCTTGAACATAGTCTAAGTCCACTTTGAATATATTTGTGTTGTAGATCATGGCTCACGCGACTGTCACCCTGAATTTTAATACGTTCCTAGAGAAAGCTAAGTTGAAAGATGATGGAAGCAACTTTGTAGACTGGGCTCGTAATCTTAAGCTAATCTTACAAGCTGGGAAGAAGGATTATGTCCTTAATGCTGCGCTAGGAGATGAACCACCCGCTACGGCTGATCAGGATGTTAAGAACGCTTGGTTAGCACGTAAGGAGGACTACTCAGTAGTTCAATGTGCAGTCTTGTATGGCTTAGAACCGGGACTTCAACGTCGCTTTGAGCGTCATGGAGCATTTGAGATGTTCCAGGAGTTGAAGTTTATCTTTCAGAAGAACGTCCGAATCGAGAGGTATGAGACCTCCGATAAATTCTATGCTTGCAAGATGGAGGAGAACTCGTCTGTCAGTGAACATGTGCTCAAAATGTCTGGGTACTCAAACCGTCTAGCTGAGCTGGGGATTGAACTCCCGCAAGAAGCTATCACTGACAGAATCCTTCAATCACTGCCGCCAAGCTATAAAGGATTTGTGTTGAACTACAACATGCAAGGGATGAACAAGTCTCCCGGCGAGTTGTTTGCGATGCTGAAAGTCGCAGAGTCTGAACTCCGTAAAGAGCATCAAGTGTTGATGGTGAATAAGACCACTAGTTTCAAGAGAAACGGCAAAGGCAAGAAGGGTAATTCGAAGAAGAGCGGCAAGCCTGTTGCCAATCCGACGAAGAAACCCAAAGCTGGACCTAAGCCTGAAACAGAGTGTTACTATTGCAAGGGTATGGGTCACTGGAAGCGCAATTGCCCCAAGTATCTGGCTGATAAGAAGGCGGCCAAAGAAAAATCAGGTATATTTGATATACATGTTATTGATGTGTACTTAACCGGCTCTCGTAGTAGTGCGTGGGTATTCGATATCGGTTCTGTTGCTCATATTTGCAACTCGAAACAGGAACTGCGGAATAGACGAAGGCTGGCGAAAGATGAAGTGACGATGCGCGTAGGAAATGGTTCCAAGGTTGATGCAATCGCCGTCGGCACAGTTTCACTTCAGTTACCATCAGGATTAGTTATGAACTTGAATCATTGTTATTTAGTGCCTGCGTTGAGCATGAACATTATATCTGGATCTTGTTTATTGCGAGACGGTTACTCTTTTAAGTCAGAGAATAATGGTTGTTCTATTTCTATGAGTAACATCTTTTATGGTCATGCACCCAATGTGAGAGGATTGTTCATATTGAATCTTGATAGTGATCCACACATACATAACATTGAGACCAAAAGAGTTAGAGTTAACAATGATAGCGCCATATTTTTGTGGCACTGCCGCTTAGGTCATATTGGTGTAAAGCGCATGAAGAAACTCCATGCCGATGGACTTTTGGAGTCACTTGACTTTGATTCACTTGACACGTGCGAACCATGCCTCATGGGCAAGATGACTAAAACTCCATTCTCCGGAACAATGGAGCGTGCAAGTTACTTGTTGGAAATCATACATACCGATGTGTGTGGTCCGATGAGCGTAGAGGCAGGCGGCGGATATCGTTATTTTCTCACCTTCACTGACGATTTGAGTAGATATGGTTATGTCTACTTAATGAAGCACAAGTCTGAAACATTTGAGAAGTTCAAGTAATTTCAGAGTGAATTTGAAAATCATCGTAACAAGAAGATCAAGTTCCTACGGTCTGATCGTGGGGGTGAATATCTGAGTTTCGAGTTTGGTGCTCACTTAAGACAATGTGGAATTGTTTCACAGTTGACACCGCCTGGAACACCACAGCGTAATGGTGTGTCCAAACGTCGTAATCATACTTTATTAGAGATGGTGCGATCTATGATGTCTCTTACCGATTTGCCGTTATCATTTTGGGGTTATGCATTAGAAACAGCTGCATTCACTTTAAATAGGGCACCATCAAAATTTGTTTAGACGACACCATACGAACTGTGGTATGGCAAAAAACCAAAGTTGTCGTTTCTTAAAGTTTGGGGATGTGATGCTTATGTCAAAAAGCTTTAGCCTGAAAAGCTAGAACCCAAAGCGGAAAAATGCATCTTCATAGGTTACCCAAAAGAGACAGTTGGGTACACCTTCTATCTCAAATCCGAGGGCAAAGTGTTTGTTGCTAAAAACGGAGCTTTTCTCGAGAAGGAGTTTCTCTCGGGAGAATTGAGTGGGAGGAAGATAGAACTTGATGAGGTTGTCGAACCTCTCATCCCTCTGGATGGTGGCGCAGGGCAAGGGGAAACCTCTGTCCTTGCGACGCCGGTTGAGGAGGAAGTTAATGATGATGATCATGAAACTCCGGTTCAAGTTTCTGTCGAACCACGCAGGTCGAGGAGACCACGTGCTGCTCCAGAGTGGCACGGTAATCCCGTCTTGTCAATCATGTTGTTAGACAACAATGAACCTGCAAATTATGAAGAAGCAATGGTGGGCCCAGATTCCAACAAATGGCTAGAAGCCATGAAGTCCGAGATAGGATCCATGTATGAGAACAAAGTGTGGACTTTGGAAGTACTACCTGAGGGCCGCAAGGCTATTCAGAACAAATGGATCTTTAAGAGGAAGACGGACGCTGACGGCAATGTGACCGTTTATAAAGCTCGACTTGTGGCAAAGGGTTTTTCACAAGTTCAAGGAGTTGACTACGATGAGACATTCTCACCCGTGGCGATGCTTAAGTCCGTCAGAATCATGTTAGCAATAGCTGCATTTTTTGATTATGAAATCTGGCAAATGGATGTCAAAACGGCGTTCCTTAACGGTTTCCTTAAGGAAGAGTTGTATATGATGCAACCCGAAGGTTTTGTCAATCCTAAGAATGCTAACAAGGTGTGCAAGCTCCAGCGATCCATTTATGGACTGGTGCAAGCATCTCGGAGTTGGAACAAACGCTTTGATGAGGTAATCAAAGCATTTGGGTTTATACAAGTGGTTGGAGAATCTTGTATTTACAAGAAAGTGAGTGGGAGCTCTGTGGCGTTTCAAATATTAAATGTGGATGACATATTGCTGATTGGAAACAACGTAGAGTTTTTGGAGAGCATAAAGGATTACTTGAATAAAAGTTTCTCTATGAAGGACCTAGGAGAAGCTGCTTACATTCTAGGCATTAAGATATACAGGGATAGATCGAAACGCCTGATAGGACTTTCACAAAGCACATACCTTGATAAAGTTTTGAAGAGGTTCAAAATGGAACAGTCCAAGAAAGGGTTCTTGCCAGTTTTACAAGGTACGAGATTGAGTAAGACTTAGTGCCCAGCAAGTGATGAGGATAGAGAGCATATGAGCACCGTCCCCTATGCTTCCGCCATAGGTTCTATCATGTATGCAATGTTGTGCACTAGACCGGACGTTAGCTTGGCCATAAGTATGGCAGGCAGGTTCCAGAGTAATCCAGGAGTGGATCACTGGACGGCGGTCAAGAATATCCTGAAGTACCTGAAAAGGACTAAGGAGATGTTTCTCGTGTATGGAGGTGACGAAGAGCTCACCGTAAAGGGTTACGTCGATGCAAGCTTTGACACAGATCCGGACGACTCTAAGTCGCAGACCGGATACGTATTTATTCTTAATGGGGGTGCGGTAAGCTGATGCAGTTCCAAGCAAAGCGTCGTAGCAGATTCTACATGTGAAGCGGAGTACATGGCTGCCTCGGAGGCGGCTAAGGAGGGTGTCTGGATGAAGCAGTTCATGACGGATCTTGGAGTGGTGCCAAGTGCACTGAATCCAATAACCTTGTTCTGTGACAACACGGGTGCCATTGCCTTAGCAAAGGAACCACGGTTTCACAAGAAGTCCAGACACATCAAACGACGCTTCAACCTCATCCGCGACTACGTCGAAGGGGAGGACGTGAATATATGCAAAGTGCCACGGATCTGAATGTAGCAGACCCGCTGACTAAACCTCTTCCACGAGCAAAGCATGATCAACACCAGAACTGTATGGGTGTTAGATTTATTACAATGTAATTCGCATGATGATGTGAGGGCTAGATTATTGACTCTAGTGCAAGTGGGAGACTGTTGGAATTATGCCCTAGAGGCAATAATAAATATAGTTATTATTGTAATTCCTGTATCAAGATAATCGTTTACTATCCATGCTATAATTGTGTTGAATGAAGACTTATATACATGTGTGGATACATAGACAAAACACTGTCCCTAGCAAGCCTCTAGTTGGCTAGCAAGTTGATCAAAGATAGTCAGTGTCTTCTGATTATGAACAAGGTGTTGTTGCTTGATAACTGGATCACGTCATTAGGAGAATCACGTGATGGACTAGACCCAAACTAATAGACGTAGCATGTTGATCGTGTCTTTTTGTTGCTACTGTTTTCTGCGTGTCAAGTATTTGTTCCTATGACCATGAGATCATATAACTCACTGACACCGGAGGAATACTTTGTGTGTATCAAACGTTGCAACGTAACTGGGTGACTATAAAGATGCTCTACAGGTATCTCCGAAGGTGTTCGTTGCGTTAGTATGGATCGAGACTGGGATTTGTCACTCCGTGTGACGGAGAGGTATCTCGGGGCCCACTCGGTAATACGACATCACACACAAGCCTTGCAAGCAATGTGACTTAGTGTAAGTTGCGGGATCTTGTATTACGGAACGAGCAAAGAGACTTGCTGGTAAACGAGATTGAAATAGGTATGCGGATACTGACGATCGAATCTCGGGCAAGTAACATACCGAAGGACAAAGGGAATGACATACGGGATTATATGAATCCTTGGCACTGAGGTTCAAACGATAAGATCTTCGTAGAATATGTAGGATCCAATATGGGCATCCAGGTCCCGCTATTGGATATTGACCGAGGAGTCTCTCGGGTCATGTCTACATAGTTCTCGAACCCGCAGGGTCTGCACACTTAAGGTTCGACGTTGTTTTATGCGTATTTGAGTTATATGGTTGGTTACCGAATGTTGTTCGGAGTCCCAGATGAGATCACGGACGTCACGAGGGTTTCCGAAATGGTCCGGAAACGAAGTTTGATGTATAGGATGACCTCATTTGATTACCGGAAGGTTTTCGGAGTTACCGGGAATGTACCGGGAATGACGAATGGGTTCCGGGAGTTCACCGAGGGGGCAACCCACCCCGGGGAAGCCCATAGGCCTTGGGGGTGGCGCACCAGCCCTTAGTGGGCTGGTGGGACAGCCCAAGAAAGCCCTATGCACCATAGGAAGAAAATCAAAGAGAAAAAAAAAGAGGAGGTGGGAAAAGGGGGAAGGACTCCTCCTTCCAAACCTAGTTGGACTCGGTTTGGAAGGGGAGGGTTGCCCCCCTTGGCTCGGACGAAGCCCTTAGGGGTCCTTGGACCCCAAGGCAAGGCTCCCCCTCTTCCCCCTATATATACGGAGGTTTTAGGGCTGATTAGAGACGACTTTTCCACGGCAGCCCGACCACATACCTCCACGGTTTTTCCTCTAGATCGCGTTTCTGCGGAGCTCGGGCGGAGCCCTGCTGAGATAAGATCACCACCAACCTCCGGAGCGCCGTCACGCTGCTGGAGAACTCTTCTACCTCTCCGTCTCTCTTGCTGGATCAAGAAGGCCGAGATCATCGTCGAGCTGTACGTGTGCTGAACGCGGAGGTGCCGTCCGTTCGGTACTAGATCGTGGGACTGATCGTGGGACGGTTCGCGGGGCGGATCGAGGGACGTGAGGACGTTCCACTACATCAACCGCGTTCACTAACGCTTCTGCTGTACGGTCTACAAGGGTACGTAGATCACACATCCCCTCTCGTAGATGGACATCACCATGATAGGTCTTCGTGCGCGTAGGAAATTTTTTGTTTCCCATGCGACGTTCCCCAATACTTTTGAGGTTGGTCCAATGGAGTTAGTTGTGGCCCTTGCGTTTCTCTAGCATGCTGTGAATTTTCATGTCATTTGGAGTCCTGTAGCTATAGGTTTTTCTGCTGTCAATATAGCTTCAGATCGAAAACTGCACTTTCATGAGGTGTAATTTTCACTAAGTCTGAAATAGTGTGTGGGATGCCACTTTGTGACTTCTTTCCCTAGTGATCCATGATGCCATGCTAGTGGTTGTTAGTTGTTTGTAGTAGTGCTTCTTGCCCTCTTTCGTGTCATGCCTTGCTTGAGTTTATTTGAGTTGAGTAGCTCGTAGTTGTGGGGCATAGAAAATGCTATGTGGCTGATTTTGGTTGATTGTAGTCATTTCTTGTTTTGCTCGTAGTTGTTGAACCGTAGCTCCGATTTGATGATGTCCTACATGAAACTTGCTTAGAATCTTGTGTAGTTTCATTCTCTCTTGCTGGTTGTATGTTTTGGAAGTGCTCGTGACCGTCGTTGCACACATATTGCATTCATGCCATCATATCTTGCGATGCTTCTATCTTTTGAACCGTAGCTCTGTTGAAGATGTTCTTTATGTGTAGACTGCTTGAAATTACGCGTAGAATCACGTGAACCTATTTGTTTTGCTGTTTAACAACCAATTAAATGTGTTAGTTCAGATTTGGAAAGAATTGTAAATTAACATGTGAGGTCGTCTCAGAGGTGCTATATGTCATTCCCGACCTCATTTAAAATGCCTAGATAGGTAGATTAAATTACGCTTCACCTCTTGCCATGTTTAACCACATTTAATATTGTCGTGTATCTAATCGGGATAGAACTAAATAAATAAACGTGGAGTTTCGTCAATATGCAACTCGTTGCATATTGAACTTCACTTAATGTGTAGTGTTTGTTTGTCGTGAATTGTCATGCCGTGTCTTGCATGTTTTTGGCTCCTCATGCATCATATGTGTTGTGCATCATGTGGTGTATTCGTGTGTTGATGCTTGTTTCCGGTTTCAGTCGTCTCGATAGAGTTCTGCAAGCGTGTCGGATGTGAGGACCCGTTCGACTACGTCGGTTCGTCTACTCCACGGAGGCATTCTTCTTCTAAGCGGGATCTCAGGCAAGATGACCATTTCCCCAGATACCATTACTATCATTGCCATGCTAGTTTTATCGCTTCTATCGATTATGTCTCATTGCCTACCACATGTTAAATATCAGCCTCTCAACAATGCCATGAAAACCTTCAACCTGTTCAACCTAGCAAACCACTGATTGGCTATGTTACTGCTTGCTTAACCCTGTGTTAGCATTGCTAGTTGCACGTGCAGTTGCTTCCATGTGAAAACATGGGTTCCTTGTTATATTACCATAGTTAAATGCTATTTAATTTAATGCACCTATATACTTGGTAAAAGGTGGAAGGCTCGGCCTTTCTAGCCTGGTGTTTTGTTCCACCTTTGCCCCCTTAGTTTCCGGCTACCGGTGTTATGTTCCATAATCGAGCGCTCCTAACACGATCGGGGTTGTTATGGGGACCCCCTTGATAATTCGTTTTAGATTAAGACTGGTCTGGCAAGGCCCAACTTTGGTACTACATTTGCCTAATAACCTAATAATAATGCATAGGGACCCGCCGGCACCCGAGGAATTTTAATCAACCCCCGGGCCAGTGATCCTCATGAGTGTTGGTCCAAAACAGAGCAGCTTATTAATGCTACCCGGGGCAACTCGGCGTTTGGCGTGGTAACCATCGCTCATCCGCCGTGTCCTGAGAACGAGATACACGGCTCCTATCGGGATCGTCGACACGTCGGGCGGCCTTGCTGGATTAGTTTTACCTTTGACGAAATATCTTGTGCATCGGGATTCCGGTGATGCTTTGGGTAATCTCAAAGTTGAGGTTTTCCACTAGGGAATCCGACGAGATCGCGAGCTTCGTGATTGAGGATTTCTATGCGGCTTGTGGTAATTTGTGATGGACTAGTTTGAGCACCCCTACAGGGTTAAATCTTTTTGGAAAGCCGTGCCCGCGGTTATGTGGCAACGTGGAAACTTTGTTTAACACTGGTTCTAGATAACTTGAAGTTAACTTAATTAAAATATGCCAACTATGTGCGTATCCGTGACTGTCTCTTTCGTGAGTTCCTTCTCCGATCGAGGACACGGTGGGGTTATGTCTGACGTAGGTAGGTGTTCAGGATCATTCATTTGATCATTCGTAGCTCACGTCCGCTAAGCGTAGATCTTCCCCCTCTTATTTCTTCTACTCGTAAGTTTAGCCACCAAATATATGCTTAGCCGCTGCTGCAACCTCACCACTTAACCTTGCCTCACCCATTAAGCTTTGCTAGTCTTGATAACTTTGGAAATGAGACTGCTGAGTCCAGTGTGGCTCACAGATTACTACAACACCAGTTGCAGGTACAGGTAAAGGTTACTTGACGCGAGCGCGTTGATTGTTCATTCGGAGTTGCTTCTTCTTCTTCTTCTTCATCGATCTAGGATGGGTTCTAGGCCGGCAGCCTGGGATAGCAAGGATGGACGTCGTTCTTCTTTTCTCTTTTGTTTTCGTCCGTAGTCGGACCCTGCTCTTACTCTTGATGATTATGTAATGTACTGATGTGACTCTGATGTAGCTTGTGGCGAGTGTAAGCCAACTCTATATATATATCTCTTCTTTTCAGTACATGTACTTGTAACGATATCCATTCTTGCGACACGACGAGATGCGCTTCTATCCCTGACGAGGCCTTCATGCCAAATTGAGGATAGGGTCGCATCTGTTGGGGAACGTCGCAAGGGAAACAAAAATTTTCCTACGCGCACGAAGACCTATCATGGTGATGTCCATCTACGAGAGGGGATGAGTGATCTACGTACCCTTGTAGATCGTACAGCAGAAGCGTTAGTGAACGCGGTTGATGTAGTGGAACGTCCTCACGTCCCTCGATCCGCCCCGCGAACAATCCCGCGATCAGTCCCACGATCTAGTACCGAACGGACGGCACCTCCGCGTTCAGCACACGTACAACTCGACGATGATCTCGGCCTTCTTGATCCAGCAAGAGAGACGGAGAGGTAGAAGAGTTCTCCGGCAGCGTGACGGCGCTCCGGAGGTTGGTGATGATCTTGTCTCAGCAGGGCTCCGCCCGAGCTCCGCAGAAACGCGATCTAGAGGAAAAACTATGGAGGTATGTGGTCGGGCAGCCGTGAGAAAGTCGTCTCAAATCAGCCCTAAAACCTCCGTATATATAGGTGGGAGGGAGGGGAGGAGGCAGCCTCAAAACCTAAAGGTTTGGCCGAAATTGGAGGTGGAGGAGTCCTACTCCAATCCTACTTGGAGTAGGATTCCACCTTCCCACTTGGAAACTCTTTCCACCTTGTGTTTTTTCCTTCTCAAACCTTATGGGCCTTAGTGGGAACTTATTCCAGCCCACTAGGGGCTGGTTTATCTATTCCCATAGCCCATGAGACCCCTTGGGGCGTGACACCCCTCCCGATGGTCCCCGGCACCCCTCCCGGCACTCCCGGTACACTACCGATGAGCCCGAAACTTTTCCGGTAATGCACGAAAACCTTCCGGTAACCAAATGAGGTCATCCTATATATCAATCTTCGTTTCCGGACCATTCCGGAAACCCTCGTGACATCCGTGATCTCATCCGGGACTCCGAACAACATTCGGTAACCAACCATATAACTCAAATACGCATAAAACAACGTCGAACCTTAAGTGTGCAGACCCTGCGGGTTCGAGAACTATGTAGACATGACCCGAGAGACTCCTCGGTCAATATCCAATAGCGGGACCTGGATGCCCATATTGGATCCTACATATTCTACGAAGATCTTATCGTTTGAACCTCACTGCCAAGGATTCATATAATCCCGTATGTCATTCCCTTTGTCCTTCGGTATGTTACTTGCCCGAGATTTGATCGTCAGTATCCGTATACCTATTTCAATCTCGTTTACTGGCAAGTCTCTTTACTCGTTCCGTAATACAAGATCCCGCAACTTACACTAAGTTACATTGCTTGCAAGGCTTGTGTGTGATGTTGTATTACCGAGTGGGCCCCGAGATACCTCTCCGTTCACACGGAGTGACAAATCCCAGTCTTGATCCATACTAACTCAACTAACACCTTCGGAGATACCTGTAGAGCATCTTTATAGTCACCCAGTTACGTTGCGACGTTTGATACACACAAAGCATTCCTCCGGTGTCAGTGAGTTATATGATCTCATGGTCATAGGAATAAATACTTGACACGCAGAAAACAGTAGCAACAAAATGACACGATCAACATGCTACGTCTATTAGTTTGGGTCTAGTCCATCACATGATTCTCCTAATGATGTGATCCCGTTATCAAGTGACAACACTTGCCTATGGCCAGGAAACCTTGACCATCTTTGATCAACGAGCTAGTCAACTAGAGGCTTACTAGGGACAGTGTTTTGTCTATGTATCCACACAAGTATTGTGTTTCCAAGCAATACAATTATAGCATGGATAATAAACGATTATCATGAACTAAGAAATATAATAATAACTAATTTATTATTGCCTCTAGGGCATATTTCCAACAGTCTCCCACTTGCACTAGAGTCAATAATCTAGTTCACATCACCATGTGATTCCAACGAATCCAACACCCATATAGTTATGGGGTCTGATCACGTCTTGCTCGTGAGAGAGGTTTTAGTCAACGGTTCTGAAACTTTCAGATTCGTGCGTTCTCTACAAATCTTTATGTCATCTTATAGATGCTGCTACTACGTGCTATTCGGAAATGCTCCAAATATCTACTCTACTATACGAATCCGTTTCACTACTCATAGTTATCCGGATTAGTGTCAAAGCTTGCATTGACGTAACCCTTTACGACAAACTCTTTAACCACCTCCATAATCGAGAAAAATTCCTTAGTCCATTAGTTACTAAGGATAAACTTCGACCGCTGCTAGTGATTCAATCATGGATCACTCTCTGTACCTCTCAACATACTTTGAGTCAAGGCACACTTCAGGTGCGGTACACAGCATGGCATACTTTAGATTTCTACGGCTAAGGCATAGAAGACGACCTTCGTCTATTCTCTTTATTCTGCCGTGGTCGGTTTTTGAGTCTTACTCAAATTCACACCTCACAACGCAACCAAGAACTCCTTCTTTGCTGGTCTATTTTGAACTCTTTCAAAAACTTGTCAAGGCATGCATCTTGTTGAAACTTCTATTAAGCGCTTTCGATCTATCTCCATAGATCTTTGATGCTCAACGTTCAAGTAGCGTAATCCAGGTACTCCTTTGAAAACTTCTTTCAAATAACCTTGTATGCTTTACAGAAATTCTACATTACTTCTGATCCACAATATGTCAACCACATATACCTATCAGAAATTCTACAGTGCTCCCACTCACTTCTTTGGAAATACAAGTTTCTCATAAACCTTGTACATACCCAAAATCTTTGATCATCTCATCAAAGTGCTTATTCCAACTCCGAGATGCTTGCACCAGTCCATTGAAGGATCACTGGAGCTTGCATACTTGCTAGCATCTTTAGGATCGACAAAAACTTCTGGTTGTATCACATACAATGTTTGCTCAAGGAAACCGTCGAGGAAACAATGTTTTGACATCCTACGTGCAATATTTCATAAATAATGCATCAACAACTAACATAATTCTAACAGACCATTAGCATCGCTACGAGTGAGAAAGTCTCATCATAGTCAACTGTTTGATCTTGTCGAAAACATCTTTGTGACAAGTCGAGCTTTTCTTAATAGTGACTTATCACCATCATCGTCTGTTTTCCTTTAAAGATCCATCTTTACTCAATAGTCCTATGACCATCAAGTAATTCTTCCAAAGTCTACACTTTGTTTTCATACATGGATCCTCTCTCGGATTTCATGGCTTCCAGCCATTTGTCGGAATCTGGGCCCACCATCGCTTTCTCCATAACTCGTAGGTTCATTGTTGCTCAACAACATGACCTCCAAGACAGGGTTACCGTACTACTCTCCAGCAGTACGCGACCTTGTCGACCTACGAGGTTTGTAGTAACTTGATTCGAAGCTCAATGATCACCAGCATCATCTTCCACTTCAATTGGTGTAGGCGCCACAGGAACAACTTCCTGCGCCCTGCTACACACTGGTTGAAGTGATGGTTCAATAACCTCATCAAGTTCTACTACCCTCCCACTCAATTCTTTCGAGAGAAACCTTTCCTCGAGAAAGGATCCGTTTCTAGAAACAAACACTTTGCTTTCGGATCTGAGATAGGAGATGTACCCAACTGTTTTGGATACCCTATGAAGAAGCATTTATCCGCTTTGGGTTCGAGCTTATCAGACTGAAACTTTTTCACATAAGTGTCGAAACCCCAAACTTTCAGGAAACGACAGTTTAGATTTCTCTAAACCTCAGTCTATACTGTGTCATCTCAACGGAAATACGCGGTGCCCTATTTAAAGTGAGTGCGGTTGTCTCTAATGCAAAACCCACAAACGATAGTGGTAATTCGATAAGAGACATCATAGTATGCACCATACCAAATAGTGCGTGGCTATGACGTTCAGACACATCATCACACTATGATGTTCCAGGTGGCATGAACTGCGAAACAATTTCCACATTGTCTTAACTGCGTACCAAAAACCCGTAACTCAGATTTTCATTTCCATGATCATATCGTAGACAGTTTATCCTCTTGTTACGATGAACTTCACTCTGAAACGGAATTGAACTTTTCAACATTTCAGACTTGTGATTCATTAAGTAAATACTCCTGTATCTACTCAAATCGTCAGTGAAGTAAGAACATAATGATATCCACTGCGTGCCTCAGCACCCATTGGACTGCATACATCAAAATGTATCACTCCCAACAAGTTACTATCTTATTTCATCTCAATGAAAACAAGGCCTTGCTCATGTGGTATGATTTGCATGTCACTAGTGATTCGAAATCAGGTGAGTACAAAGATCCATCAGCATGGAGCCTCTTCATGCAATTTATACTAACATGACTCAAGCGGCAGTGCCACAAGTAAGTGGTACTATCATCATTAACTCGTATCTTTTGGCACCAATATCATGAACATGTGTAACACTACGATCGAGATTCAATAAACCATTGAAGGTGAATATTCAAGAAAATAGAGTAACCATTATTCTCCTTAAATGAATAATCGTATTGCAATAAACACGATACAATCATGTTCATGCTTAACGCAAGCACCAAATAACAATTATTTAGGTTTAACACCAATCCCGATGGTAGAGGGAGCGTGCGACGTTTGATCATATCAACCTTGGAAACACTTCCAACACGTATCGTCACCTCGCCTTTAGCTAGTCTCCGTTTATGCCGTAGCTCTCATTTCGTGTTACTAATCACTTAGCAACCGAACCGGTATCCAATACCCTCATGCTACTAGGAGTACTAGTAAAGTACACATCAACATCATGTATATCAAATACACTTCTTTCGACTTTTGCCAGCCTTCTTATCTACCAAGTATCTAGAGTTGCTCCGCCTCAGTGACTGTTCCCCTCATTACAGAAGCACTTAGTCTCGGGTTTGGGTTTAATCTTGGGTCTTTTCATTAGTGCAGCAACTGTTTTGCCGTTTCACGAAGTATCCCTTCTAGCCCTTGCCTTTCTTGAAACTTAGTGGTTTTACAAACCATCAACTATTGACGCTCCTTCTTGATTTCTACTTTCGCAGTGTCAAACATCACGAATCGCTCAAGGATCATTGTATCTATCCTTGATATGTTATAGTTCATCACGAAGCTCTCACAGCTTGGTGGCAGTGACTTTTGGAGAACCATCACTATGTCATCTGGAAGATTAACTCCCACTTGATTCAAGTGTTTGTCGTACTCAGACAATCTGAGCACACGCTCAACGATTGAGCTTTTCTCATTTACTTTGTGGACAAAGAATCTTGTTGGAGGTCTCGTACCTCTTAACAAGGGCACAAGCATGAAATCACAATTTCATCTCTTTAGAACATCACTTATGTTCCGTGACGTTTCAAAACGTCTTCGGCGCCTTGCTTCTGAGCCATTAAGTATTTGGCACTGAACTATCATGTAGTCATCAGAAACGTGTATGTCGGATGTTCACAGCATCCACAGACGACGCTCGAGGTGCAGCACACCAAGTGGTGCATTAAGGACATAAGCCTTCTGCGCAGCAACGAGGACAATCCTCTGCAAAGTTTGCTACTATCAACTTTCAACTAAATTTTCTCTAGGAACATATAAAAACAGTAGAGCTATAGCGCAAGCTACATCGTAATTCGCAAAGACCATTAGACTATGTTCATGACAATTAGTTCAATTAATCATATTACTTAAGAACTCCCACTCAAAAAGTACATCTCTCTAGTCATTTGAGTGGTACATGATCCAAATCCACTATCTCAAGTCCGATCATCACGTGAGTCGAGAATAGTTTCAGTGGTAAGCATCTCTATGCTAATCATATCAACTATACGATTCATGCTCGACCTTTCGGTCTCATGTGTTCCGAGGCCATGTCTGCACATGCTAGGCTCGTCAAGCTTAACCCGAGTGTTCTGCGTGTGCAACTGTTTTGCACCCGTTGTATGTGAACGTTGAGTCTATCACACCCGATCATCACGTGGTGTCTCGAAACGAAGAACTGTCGCAATGGTGCACAGTCGGGGAGAACACAATTTCGTCTTGAAATTTTAGTGAGAGATCACCTCATAATGCTACCGTCGTTCTAAGCAAAATAAGGTGCATAAAAGGATTAACATCACATGCAATTCATAAGTGACATGATATGGCCATCAACACGTGCTTCTTGATCTCCATCACCAAAGCACCGGCACGATCTTCTTGTCACCGGCGCCACACCATGATCATCCATCAACGTGTTGCCATCGGGGTTGTCGTGCTACTTATGCTATTACTACTAAAGCTACATCCTAGCAAAATAGTAAACGCATCTGCAAGCACATATGTTAGTATAAAGACAACCCTATGGCTCCTGCCGGTTGCCGTACCATCGACGTGCAAGTCGATATTTCTATTACAACATGATCATCTCATACATCCAATATATCACATCACATCATTGGCCATATCACATCACAATCATACCCTGCAAAAACAAGTTAGACGTCCTCTAATTTTGTTGTTGCATGTTTTACGTGGTGACCGAGGGTATCTAGTAGGATCGCATCTTACTTACGCAAACACCACAACGGAGATATATGAATTGCTATTTAACCTCATCCAAGGACCTCCTCGGTCAAATCCGATTCAACTAAAGTTGGAGAAACCGTCACTTGCCAGTCATCTTTGAGCAAAGGGGGTTACTCGTAACGATGAAACCAGTCTCTCGTAAGCGTACGAGTAATGTCGGTCCAAGCCGCTTCAATCCAACAATACCGCGGAATCAAGAAAAGACTAAGGAGGGCAGCAAAACGCACATCACCGCCCACAAAACCTTTTGTGTTCTACTCGAGATGACATCTACGCATGAACCTAGCTCTGATGCCACTGTTGGGGAACGTCGCAAGGGAAACAAAAATTTTCCTACGCGCACGAAGACCTATCATGGTGATGTCCATCTACGAGAGGGGATGAGTGATCTACGTACCCTTGTAGATCGTACAGCAGAAGCGTTAGTGAACGCGGTTGATGTAGTGGAACGTCCTCACGTCCCTCGATCCGCCCCACGAACAATCCCGCGATCAGTCCCACGATCTAGTACCGAACGGACGGCACCTCCGCGTTCAGCACACGTACAACTCGACGATGATCTCGGCCTTCTTGATCCAGCAAGAGAGACGGAGAGGTAGAAGAGTTCTTCGGCAGCGTGACGGCGCTCCGGAGGTTGGTGATGATCTTGTCTCAGCAGGGCTCCGCCCGAGCTCCGCAGAAACGCGATCTAGAGGAAAAACTATGGAGGTATGTGGTCGGGCAGCCGTGAGAAAGTCGTCTCAAATCAGCCCTAAAACCTCCGTATATATAGGTGGGAGGGAGGGGAGGAGGCAGCCTCAAAACCTAAAGGTTTGGCCGAAATTGGAGGTGGAGGAGTCCTACTCCAATCCTACTTGGAGTAGGATTCCACCTTCCCACTTGGAAACTCTTTCCACCTTGTGTTTTTTCCTTCTCAAACCTTATGGGCCTTAGTGGGAACTTATTCCAGCCCACTAGGGGCTGGTTTATCTATTCCCATAGCCCATGAGACCCCTTGGGGCGTGACACCCCTCCCGATGGTCCCCGGCACCCCTCCCGGCACTCCCGGTACACTACCGATGAGCCCGAAACTTTTCCGGTAATGCACGAAAACCTTCCGGTAACCAAATGAGGTCATCCTATATATCAATCTTCGTTTCCGGACCATTCCGGAAACCCTCGTGACATCCGTGATCTCATCCGGGACTCCGAACAACATTCGGTAACCAACCATATAACTCAAATACGCATAAAACAACGTCGAACCTTAAGTGTGCAGACCCTGCGGGTTCGAGAACTATGTAGACATGACCCGAGAGACTCCTCGGTCAATATCCAATAGCGGGACCTGGATGCCCATATTGGATCCTACATATTCTACGAAGATCTTATCGTTTGAACCTCACTGCCAAGGATTCATATAATCCCGTATGTCATTCCCTTTGTCCTTCGGTATGTTACTTGCCCGAGATTCGATCGTCAGTATCCGTATACCTATTTCAATCTCGTTTACTGGCAAGTCTCTTTACTCGTTCCGTAATACAAGATCCCGCAACTTACACTAAGTTACATTGCTTGCAAGGCTTGTGTGTGATGTTGTATTACCGAGTGGGCCCCGAGATACCTCTCCGTTCACACGGAGTGACAAATCCCAGTCTTGATCCATACTAACTCAACTAACACCTTCGGAGATACCTGTAGAGCATCTTTATAGTCACCCAGTTACGTTGCGACGTTTGATACACACAAAGCATTCCTCCGGTGTCAGTGAGTTATATGATCTCATGGTCATAGGAATAAATACTTGACACGCAGAAAACAGTAGCAACAAAATGACACGATCAACATGCTACGTCTATTAGTTTGGGTCTAGTCCATCACATGATTCTCCTAATGATGTGATCCCGTTATCAAGTGACAACACTTGCCTATGGCCAGGAAACCTTGACCATCTTTGATCAACGAGCTAGTCAACTAGAGGCTTACTAGGGACAGTGTTTTGTCTATGTATCCACACAAGTATTGTGTTTCCAAGCAATACAATTATAGCATGGATAATAAACGATTATCATGAACTAAGAAATATAATAATAACTAATTTATTATTGCCTCTAGGGCATATTTCCAACAGCATCTTGGGCGTGACAGTGGAAGTTGAGCTGCAAAGAAGCATGCCCGGCTTTTGTGTAGTTGGTCAGAGGTAGAGCATGGCATCCAGTCCGATGGCATCATTCCCAGGTAAAGGTAAGCTTCTTATTGTACTTTGTCTTCTGATTTAGAGCCTGAAAAGGAGTTTGTCTTGGCCGATGATCTTGAATTGGCGTGATATTTATTCTGGGGTGAATTGATGGTGTGTCCATCTGGTTTATCTACCTACTGGTGGTAATGCGTAGAAATGCGTACTTATCTGTCCTACATTTTTACCATGCAATAATGCCAAAAGATTTGATGTCAGATGTTGTGTGCCTTCCTTATTCATATTACAAGTATAATAAACTTAGTGTATGATAAGGTATCCTTGTTTTAGCTAATCACGTGTTCTTTTCCTTTCCTGAATTAATGTGTTTTGTTTATGCAGGGTCTGCTAACATGCTTGATTCTTATCAAGGTATACAAGAGACTCTAGACTAAAGTTGCTTAAGATTGTGTCTTGCATTATCGTTCTCGAACAACACATGTTTTTGTTTAATAGTAGTCTATAACTAATTGAAAAGAATGGAATGTTTTGGATGGTTTACACCTGTTGTGGGTAATCTTTGTAAAAGTCCAGTTCTTTGAAGCAATTTCTTGAAATAGGCTTTTGCACCGCTTTGTAAATAAAGCCACATGGCAGAAATTACATTGATAGTTACACTAATTAAGACCGTATAGTAGAAGTATCCCCATTTTTTTTTCTTTGGGCTATTTACCATCGGTTTCTCTATCCTTGCTTTGGGCAAGATATTCTTGGAGTGCAGCTATCTATAGTATCCAACGTCTTTCATTATAAGTGTCATATTAAGTGATAGTTACTGTTCCCGAAATTGTCGAGTGCCTAACCTCAAGACAATATAATTGTTGTTTTGTTTTAAAATTTGACTTTAGCATGGTGTTCAGATTTGGTATGATTCCCTTTGCAAATTTTTCGGTATATATGTTTTGCTTTCTTTGTGGCCATCAACAAGCCAGTTCAGTTCTTCTTAGTTCTGCAATCTGGTATGACATTACTGGTATTCATCTCCAACTGTCTATTTCATGAGAATGATGAGGGTGGTACTTGTTATGGAAGGACTATGTATATTATTCAGTTGCTTTGTGTCTGATTTTCCTATTTATGTTGCCCTTCTTTTCATAGGTTGTGTGTGGTCATAACACTAACTAAAATTGTCCGACCTTGTTACTGAAATTGCGTACATGTTCGATTCATATGCAGATACAACATCGTTGGCTTTGACTAGATCCTTCTTCCCAGGCTGGTCATATGCACACACCTCTATCTTATTTCTCTATGATATGAGAGGAATTGAAATGTAACTGAATTTTGAATTTGACCAATATATGGCAGGTTGTGTGCTCCATATGTTTTCTTTGGGTGGGTAAAAGGTGATGACGAGCTTAAGGCGGCCAAAGCACCATCTTCATCATCTAGGAGCTCCAAATATGGTATCTCGGCATCGAAGAATTCAGACCATGGGCATTGGAGTTTCAACATGACACTGACGATGTGGATAGGTAGAGAGGACTGTCATGTATCACCTAATTACTTCTTTGTACAACATGATGCATTCATAAGTATAAGAGAATGGAGAACTGGAGGAGAATTCATAAAAGGATGAGGACATAGCAGAAGACAGTGGAAGAATCTGTGAAGATGCCGCCTTCACAATAAATAGGTAAACAATTTTTCAAAAAACTCTTACCTTAATAAGTACGAGACACTTAAACTCTCTGTTTATCTTATTGTTTTTTTTATTTTATTTTAGTTAGATGTCTTATTTCTTAGAATCAAGTTACGAGTTCTTTTTTAGCCAAGCTCTTTGTAATGGTTAGAACTATGTTTGGGCTGAAAGTGTATGGAAGGAAATTTAGGTTCTCAAGTTGCGAAGTCAGGATAGATCCAGTCGCCATCCTCATCCCCGACATGGAAGTCGGTCTAGATTGAGGGGATTTTGGCACTGCCCTGATCGCCTTTGTCCAGTGGTAACGTTGCCACCTCTGATGTCTCTCCCTTGAAGATCATGAAAGAAGAATTATGCGATTGTGCTTCTCCAGACTATCGTAAATGTTTGTGATGGATCGGCTGTATAGGGAAATATCTAAAGAAATATGTAAGTTGTTAGAGCATATATCTCCATATGTGGTTTTGGTAATTGATGACAATTCCTATGGACTAATGGTTGCCTTAAGTTATATTTATAGGATTTGTCCATAGGCACTTCTTGAAGTCCATCTGTTGAGTTCAAGGAGTTTATATGATGACCAAGGTGGTATTCAAGGAATTATCCAAAGAATGGTCATAGAGACACAAGGTTGATCAAGACCGTCAGACAAAGAGTAAATCAAGATGATCAACACACAAAGCGTACAAGATGTACCGAGAGGGATCAAGTGATCCCATGGTATGGTAAGCATTGTCCAGTACGTATTTGTATACTAACCCATGGTCTTCTTGAGAGTTCTATGTGGGGTTAGGTGTGTTTCCATGGGCTTGCGTCAAGAGGAGTATCTCATACAACCCATGGAGGATGATGTCAAGTGATGGAGGATGGTGGCAATGGACTTGTGAAGATATGCTGAAGAGCGGCTCACCCAGTGTGTATGGGGGAGCAATCAACTAGTCTTCATCAAGCCAACGCAAGCAAGAAAGGTGGTCCATCTTGAGGAATCCAAGATCATCGTCATCTAGCTCAAGAGGACGAGGTGCAAGGTATAGGTTTGCCCTTGATAGGTTTTCTGTTTTAGGATAGATTGTCGTACTGTCAAGGGGGGCTCTCAAGTGAGTAGCTTGATCGTATCGTTCGTTGAGAGCTCAAACCATTTGCATCCTTGCATCATACTTCTTGGTTCTTGTTTGGTATTTCTCTTTGTGAGCTTTATAGCTTATGTTCATCTTCATGACACGCTCAAGTTCATTGAAAACGGAGTCCATATACATCTTCTATGATGTTTTCGATGTGGGGAGTTTTTACCGGTCTTATTCGAAGAAGGGTTCTCACCATTTTCTTATGGGACTTTGCTCACTTGCTTATTATTGATATTTCTATCAAGATTGTGTTATCCCATGTCGTTAGCTTTCCAACAAACTTGGTTTCATTGAATTCGGAGTCCGTATGCGAAAGTTACACCAGTTTCAGTATCCAGCGGTAGTACCGCTCCTCGTGCCAGCGGTAGTACCGCCCCTAGAGCGGTAGTAATTTTTTACTACCGCTCCCTAGCGGTAGTACCGCTCCGTCGGACTGTTTTTTGCATCCTTTTTGGCCTCAGCATGGTTGGTGAACCTACCGAGCGGTAGTACCGCTCCATGAGCGGTAGTACCGCTCTGTGCGGGCTGTGAGGCTTAACGGTTGGATTTTTTCCCACCTATAAAAGGGGGTCTTCTTCCTCATTGAACCTTATCTATTTAGCTCGTGTTCTTCCCCCATTGTTGACCTTCTTCGAGCTTGCTAACTCTCAATCCATCCAATGATTCTTGCTAGTTCTTGAGGGAAAAGAGAGAGGAGATCTAGATCCACATTTCCACCAATCACTTTCTCCTCTAAGTGAGGGGAACCCCTTGGGTCTAGATCTTGGAGTTCTTCGTGTTCTTCTTCGTTCTTCCTCTCATTTTCCTCCCTAGCATTAGTTGCTTTGGTGGGATTTGGGAGAGAAGGACTTGGGCACTCCGTGTGCCCTTGCCATTGCATTAGTTGCATCGATTTGAGTTCTTCATGGTGATACGTGGAAGTGAAGTTTGAGAAGCTTATTACCTTTGGTACTTAGTACCCTAGATATTGTTCTTCGTGGATGCTTTGGCGTCCTAGAAGCTTGGTGGTGTCTCGAAGCTCAATCATTGTGGTGTAAAGCTCCGGGCAAGCGTCGGGGTCTCCAATTAGGTCGTGGAGATTGCCCCGAGCAATTTGTACGGGTACCGGTGACCGCCCCCAAGGTTTGCCATGTGTACGGGTTCGGTGACCGCCCTCAAGGGTCCCTTAGTGGAATCACGGCATCTTGCATTGTGCGAGGGCGTGAGGAGATTACGGTGGCCTTAGTGTCTTGGGGAGCATTGTGCCTCCACACCGCTCCAACGGAGATTAGCATCCGCAAGGGTGTGAACTTTGGGATACATCATTGTCTCCGCGTGCCTCGGTTATCTCTTACCCGAACCCTTTACTTATGCACTTTACTTTGTGATATCCATATTGTTTATTGTCATATATCTTGCTATCACTTAGTTGTTTATCTTGCTTATCATAAGTTGTTGGTGCACATAGGCGAGCCTAGTTGTTGTAGGTTTTGTGCTTGACAAATTAAACGTTAGTTTTATTCCGCATTTGTTCAAGCCTAAACCGTAATTATTTTAAAGCGCCTATTCACCCCCCCCCCTTCTAGGCGACATCCACGTCCTTTCAATTGGTATTAGAGGTAGGTCTCTCTTTATTAGGTTTAACCACCTAGAGAGTAAGGATGTTGGCTAGGGGTTTAGGATTCACTAACACTCTTAGTTTCGATGGCACAAATTTTGATGTTTGGGTAATTCGCATGCTTAATCACTTTCTGGTCTTGGACCCAAATTTAGAGCGAATTGTAGATATGGGTTTTTCTCCTCCAAAGGATTCTCAAAATATATCTTTAAAGGATGAGAAAAACTCTTATCTCGATGCTCAATATTCTAAGGTGCTTTTTGATGCTTTGGGCAATGTAGTTATATTTCAACTCATGCCATTCTGGGATACTCATGAGTTGTGGACAAAGCTTCAAGATAAATATGGTACGTCCAAGATTTGTGGGAATGATTGTTCTCCCTCCACCTCCAGTCGTGTGGTCTTCTCAAATTCATCTACTTCACCTACATGTGTTTGACACAAGGTAATGATATGGTGAGTAGTGGTGATCATTGCAATCATGATAGTGGGTTTATTGTTGATGATCCTTCATCACTATATTATTGCAATGCTTCATCTTTGGGCATTAACACTTCGAGTACTCTAAATGTTTTACATGCTTGTGTTGATAGTCCTTGCATATCATGTAAAAACTGCTTGACTAAATCTCATGATGATATGCTTCCTATATCTTGTTGTCATGATAAAATGTATATATTTCCTCGAGTTGTTGTGCTAACAATGTAGAGGAAATTCATCATTCCATGGAACAAGATGTGGCCTTGAATAATGCTTCAAGGGATCCTACATCATCATCTATTGTTACTCACTTTTGTCTTATGGCTAAGGCTTCAAAGGTATCTCCTACTTTAAATCCCAATGTATCTCATGATGATGATGTTGACGATAATGAGGATGAGAATAATGATGAAGAAAGTGATATTATTACATCCTTAAAAATTAAGGGTGAAATGATTTTTAAATATCATTATAAGAATAAACTTGCTTGTTCCAACTTCTTGGAAATCATGTCTATTGCCACTGAGGGCAAGAAATACATTGAGGAGTTGGAAGCTCATCTTGAGGAGAATGAGGCCACCATTGAGATAATAGAAGGTCATCAGCGTAATTACGCTAATGAGATCGCAGAGCTATCTCAAGCTCTTGAAAATGAACAAACCACCAAGGAATCTCTTGAGGAAACCTTTGCTCTAGAATTATCTAGATTAAAGGAATCCCATGATAGAGCTCTCGAGGTGGATAATGATTTTAGAACTAAAAATGATAAGCTTGAAGTTGCACATGCTAAACTCCTTGAGGACAATGAGCACCTCGAAAATGGCTCAAGGGCTATTAAGAGTTCGCTCATCGAACTGACCGAGTCTCATGCTCAACTTGAAGCTTCATATGCTAAAGAGCTTGCCAAGGTGCCTTCTCCTCTTATTTCTAATGATGATGCTTGTGCAACTAACTCTACTTCTTGTGAAGCATCCATTTTAAAGGAGAATGTTGAGCTAAGGGCTCAACTTGAGTTGTTATCTAGCAATTATGGGAAATTGGAAGAAAGTCATGTAAGGCTCACAATCTCTCATGATGATCTTCTAGCATCCCATAATGCGCTAAAATTAGCTCGTGAGGCTATTACTACCAAGGTAACATCAAGTGAGCCTCATGTGAACAATGACACTACTTCTAGTCAAAATGCTATATTGCCATGTGCTAGTCCTCGTAATTCTTCTACTAATAATGTTGCTACCTCTTGTGATGAATTACTTTCCTTGCCTTGTTGCTCTAACAATGAAGCTTATACTTCCTATAGTACTTGTTTTGATACTAACCATGTAGAGGAAATCGAAGAGCTCAAGGCCCAAGTCATTTCTTTGAAGAAAGACTTGGAAAAGAGTCATGAAGGGATGTCCACACTCAACAATGTCTTGTGTGGGCAAAAATCCCCGAATGACAAATATGGACTTGGATTCAACTCCAACAAGAAGAATAAGTCCAAAAACTTCAAGAAGAAGGGCCAAGAACAAGTCAAGAATTCGGCCAAGATTATTTGCTTCAAGTGCAAAATTGAAGGGCACCACGTTAGATCTTGCCCACTAAAGAAGAAGTCCCAAAGTCACAAGCAACCAGGGAAGCGACCACAAGTTCAATCACATACTCAACTACAAGTTGAAGAAAGGCCTCTTCCCAAGAAGACCCAAGCCAACACTCCTCATGTTGAGAAATCAATAGGGAAGAAATTAAAGGGTAGATGTTGCTACTTATGTCGTGAGAAGGGTCACTTCGCTTCTTCTTGCACGAGAGGTAATTTATCCAACCCAATCATTATTGATGATATCTATTCTCTTGGGAAGGATAATGTTGGCAATGTGTTTGCCAAGTTTGTTGGTACTCAAAGTGGTGTCAAGAAAAATACCATTTGGGTTGCCAAGCCTATTGTGACTAACCTCTTAGGACCCAACGTGGTTGGGGACCAACAAGCTCAAACTTGATCAATAGGTGAATGTGGAGGACATTAGAGACTTGGATACATAATGAAGAATTAAGGGGTATTCATCATTCATATTATCTCAAGCCAAGTCATTTGGATTATCGAGTTTCTATCTTATATCCAATGTCCCTCCTTACGGTAACTTGTACTTAAACTGTTTACATTGTTAGTTGCTTGCCCCTTTGCATGTTGTGGTTTTGTACCTTGCATGTGTTTGTATATGTTGTGCTTCTAACTTTCTTATCTTGAGTAATCGAGTATGTGTATGTTGGTTTGCATATCATGTACATGTGAGTCTTGTATTGAGCCTTTTTGCATCTTGTTTGTATCTTTGTTGGCTCTTGTGAGAGATTAATGGATTATCCCATTGTGGGGGAGTGATGTGCTTTGCACACCTCACAATCCTATAAATGTGTATACATGGGGAATACCACTTAGTATTGATATTTCAAGATTATCTAGTTTCTATGTGGTATGTCTTACTCATGAGAAATTCAAATTCTATATGGTCCATTAATTATCTCTTGTTGGTTTTAATTTTCCACTTGTTAATATTGTTGGGTTATCACATTATGGGGGGGTAATATGCTATGTGCATATTACAAGCCTAGAAAATATGTACATTTGAGGTATTGCCACTTAGTGTTGATATTGTAAATTATCTTGTTCCTAGGTGGCATGTTAGCTCTACAAGTGTCATTTGCTTGCGTTTTATGGGTAAAGATTATGTTGGATATATTTGCGATCTACCAATGAGTATTATTTACAAAATACTTCTTGTCCTTACAATTGGTATTCCCATCATCTGGTAGGAATTGCTAATCGTCTTTACATTGGGTTTTGTGTTTCGTTTGTCTTCCTTGCCTCTTGTGGATCTATTTTAACATGTCTAGTGTTTTTATAGATATAGAGAAAGTGATGATCCCATCTTGTGCATTTTGTATTTAAATGCAAATTCTATATAATGCACATCCCTTGGGGGAGCTATCCTATTTTCTTTAGAACACTCTCTTTATTCGCCCATCATAAAACCTTTTGATCCCTATCAAGTGTGTGTTGATGGGAGGCAAGTCTTGCTCTTTATGATGCTTTGTGCCATCATGAAAATTTGTCGAGGGTTTGGTGTGTTGGAACCTAGCTCTCTTTTGGAAACTAGATACCTCGTGTTTGTTTTCCTTCAATTGGTATCTTGTTTCCTTTTATTTGGCATGTGTCAATGGATATCTCATTCCTTGAGGTATATTTTAATTGATATCCTTCAAGTGATAGGTTTTCGTTTGGTATCTTATTATCACTTCACACCTTGTCTTTTGGTGTATTATCAACTTTGTGTTGAGTTGATTCTTGAAAGCCTCGAGCATGCATATTTACTATATATAGCTTCTTTTGCTTGCTTTCTTTCTTTGATCCAATATATAGGGGAAACTCCACCTTGTCATAAATTGGCTAAAGTGTGCATTAAATTCAAATTCATATCCTTGTGCACATATGTATGTGGAGTTTGTCCTACGTATTGTTGGTTTTCTAACTCTTTGGTCCCAATGAGCTTGGGCACCATTTTGTTTGTTTTGTTGTTCCAGGAACAATTGGAGATGCATTGGATGCTCGGCTCACCTACAAGGAAGGTGTTGAGACCATGTGATTATTGGAGCCAAGTTAGGATGATCAACAAACAACTATCTACTACATCAATCCATTGTTGTCTCGGTAACAAGTATCTATTTCATGCATTCATTTCTTGCAAAGGCCCAAACCTGTCTTTTCTTTTCCAGGTTGCATCATGGCATAAATCTCTTGATTCGTTCTTGTAGTACTTGTTTCCTTTCTCAAAGCATCCAAACGATGATGTCTTATTGCTAGTTGGGATGTCTTTGATGTTCGTATGTTGGAATTTCATATTGTACAATAAGAAAATATTAGGCCATGTGCTATGCTTCCAAGCAAAGATCTTATTGATATATTTATGACTTCCTTTTGTATATCTTGTTTGTTCCTTCTTGTAACCATTTCGTGTGTACATCCTTCTTTGTGGATATATATATCATCATGATTGTCTTCTACTTAGAATCTTTTACACATGAGAGAAGTTACATCTCTAATTGATATCATCTTTTCTTTCACGTCCACCGTTGCATTTCCTTTTTTAGTTTTTGTGGCTTCGTGAAAGAATTTGTCTTGAGTGTGTATCTTATTTTCCTACATCTTGATGCACTCTTTGGTCGTGAAGATTATTTTTCCTCATGCTTGTCTTGATGAGGGTTTTGCCATTTCAATTGGTATTTCCTCCTCTTGACAAGGTTCTTATTTCCTATCTTCACCATGGGTTGCCACAAGCATTGGTTCTTATTTTGTTTATTAGTAAGCTTGTGAACCCATTTTCTAGTATGTGTGTGTGGGAATGATATGTCTTGCACTTTGTTTCTCATTTCATCAAGACTATGTTGATGAGTAATGCTCATCCTTATCTTAGTCTTCTCAAGTGCTTTGCCATGACTCACACACATTATTTTGGTTGAGCCTATGCTTAAGTTGCTTCTTTTACATGTTGCTCAACCATTTGTTTTGTGCAAGTGATATGCTTATTGTCTCATCTATCTTCTTGCACTCGTTGTGTGTTTTTATTAATTTTGGGGGAGCAACAATCCTATTTTGTGCACTTGTATCAAATACAAAAATCTCTTATTAGTGCATAAATCATGGGGAGCTTCTCTAGTTTTGATAAAACACTCCTTTTCCTTTATCATAGTATCTTTTATTCATGTGGTTCGAAGGACCATGTGATTGTTTGTTCCATATGGTATCTTTTGATTGCTTGCTTCTATTTTGTATGTCTTTCTACCATACGATCCTTCTTTTTGCAATCTTTAGGTCCTCAATATAGTTTGTTTTCCTCCAACTACTTATCATTCTTTTTGTGTATTTCTTTGCACTCATTTGCTGAGAAGTACACACTTTTTGGAGGACAACCGACTATATTGGCTTTCTAAACTTTTCGTCCATTTTGGCAATCGATGCCAATGGGGGCGAAGTTTACAGAGTTTACTTTGGATATGTTTAGAGGGTTTTGCTTTTATTGCGTAAGCATTTACATCCTGCACGCATGCATTATTGCTTTGTATGTGTGCGCTTGGTTATGCTTATTTCCTTATATAAACTCTCTTGAAGTGGTTGTCATCAATTACCAAAATGGGGGAGATTGTTAGAGCATATATCTCCATATGTGGTTTTGGTAATTGATGACAATTCCTATGGACTAATGGTTGCCTTAAGTAATATTTATAGGATTTGTCCATAGGCACTTCTTGAAGTCCATCTGTTGGGTTCAAGGAGTTTATATGATGACCAAGGTGGTATTCAAGGTATTATCCAAAGAATGTTCATAGAGACACAAGGTTGATCAAGATCGTCAGACAAAGAGTAAATCAAGATGATCAACACACAAAGCGTACAAGATGTACCGAGAGGGATCAAGTGATCCCATGGTATGGTAAGCATTGTCCAGTACGTATTTGTGTACTAACCCATGGTCTTCTTGAGAGTTCTATGTGGGGTTAGGTGTGTTTCCATGGGCTTGCGTCAAGAGGAATATCTCATACAACCCATGGAGGATGACGTCAAGTGATGGAGGATGGTGGCAATGGACTTGTGAAGATATGCTCAAGAGCGGCTCACCCAATGTGTGTATGGTGGAGCAATCAACTAGTCTCCATCAAGCCAACGCAAGCAAGAAAGGTGGTCCATCTTGAGGAATCCAAGATCATCGTCATCTAGCTCAAGAGGACGAGGTGCAAGGTATAGGTTTTGCCTTGATAGGTTTTTTGTTTTAGGATAGATTGTCGTACTATCAAGGGGGGCTCTCAAGTGAGTAGATTGATCGTATCGTTCGTTGAGAGCTCAAACCATTTGCATCCTTGCATCATACTTCTTGGTTCTTGTTTGGTATTTCTCTTTGTAATTTTTAGAGCTTATGGACATCTTCATGACACGCTCGAGTTCATCGAAAACGAAGTCTATATGCATCTTCTATGATGTTTTCGATGTTGGGAGTTTTTACCAGTCTTATTCGAAGATGGGTTCTCACCATTTTCTTATGGGACTTTTCTCACTTGCTTCTTATTGATATTTCTATCAAGATTGTGTTAGCCCATGTCGTTAGCTTTCCAACAAACTTGGCTTCGTTGAATTCGGAGTCCGTATGCGAAAGTTACAGCAGTTTCAGTATCCAGCGGTAGTACCGCTCCTCGTGCGAGCGGTAGTACCGCTCGTGTAGCGGTAGTACCGCCCCCAGAGAGGTAGTACCGCCCCAGAGCGGTAGTAATTTTTTAGTACCGCTCCCTAGCAGTAGTATCGCTCCAGGAGCGGTACTACCGCTCCCTAGCAGTAGTATCGCTCCAGGAGCGGTACTATCGCTCCGTCGGACTGTTTTTTGCATCCTTTTTGGCCTCAGCATGATTGGTGAACCTACCGAGCGGTAGTACCGCTCTGTGCGGGCTGTGAGGCTTAAGGGTTGGAGTTTTCCCCACCTATAAAAGGGGGTCCTCTTCCCCATTGAACCTTATCTCTTTAGCTCGTGTTCTTCCCCCATTGTTGACCTTCTTCGAGCTTGCTAACTCTCAATCCCTCTAATGATTTTTGCTAGTTCTTGAGTGAAAAGAGAGAGGAGATCTAGATCCACATTTCCACCAATCACTTTCTTCTCTAAGTGAGGGGAACCCCTTGGGTCTAGATCTTGGAGTTTTTCGTGTTCTTCTTTGTTCTTCCTCTCATTTTCCTCCCTAGCATTAGTTGCTTTGGTGGGATTTGGGAGAGAAGGACTTGGGCACTCCGTGTGCCCTTGCCATTGCATTAGTTGCATCGGTTTGAGTTCTCCACGGTGATACGTGGAAGTGAAGTTTGAGAAGCTTATTACCTTTGGTACTTAGTACCCAAGATATTGTTCTTTGTGGATGCTTTGGCGTCCTAGAAGCTTGGTGGTGTCTCGAAGCTCAATCATTGTGGTGTAAAGATCCGGGAAAGCGTCGGGGTCTCCAATTAGGTTGTGCAGATTGCCCCGAGCAATTTGTACGGGTACCGGTGACCGCCCCCAAGGTTTGCCATTTGTACGGGTTCGGTGACCGCCCTTAAGGGTCCGTTAGTGGAATCACGACATCTTGCATTGTGCGAGGGAGTGAGGAGATTACGGTGGCCTTAGTGGCATCTTGGGGAGCATTGTGCCTCCACACCGCTCCAACGGAGATTAGCATCCGCAAGGGTGTGAACTTCGGGATACATCATCGTCTCCGCGTGCCTCGGTTATCTCTTACCGGAATCCTTTACTTATGCACTTTACTTTGTGATAGCCATATTGTTTATTGTCATATATCTTGCTATCACTTAGTTGTTTATCTTGCTTAGCATAAGTTGTTGGTGCACATAGGCGAGCCTAGTTGTTGTAGGTTTTGTGCTTGACAAATTAAACGTTGGTTTTATTCCGCATTTGTTCAAGCCTAAACCGTAATTATTTTAAAGTGCCTATTCACCCCCCGTGTAGGCGACATCCACGTCCTTTCATAAGTGAAAGCAATCCTTTTGCAAGTCCACTAATATGGTTTTCACTTTCAGTGAGACTTCAATGAAATTCATTGGATTTCATTAATTTGAGTAGACATTCAAATATTACGTTTTGGCAAAAATACTTCAGCAATTTCAGTAGTACAGTGAAAATCAATTATTTTTCAAAAAATATATCAAAAATTGAAATATTTAATTAAATTCAAGTGAATATTTCGGCCCTTTGGCCGAAATGAAAACTGAAATTACTGAATTTCAGTGATTTTGGTTGGTGCTGAAATTTTGTCTAAAATGAAAATGAAAACAATATGCACTGCATTTACTAGCATCGCCCTCCTTTCTGAATGTGGTCATTTTTCTCTTTAAGCTTGAACTGGTTTTTACTAGCACTTTGCTACCACTCCTCATATCGGTCGTTGCCTTTAAATCATCATGAGGATTTGTCTGGCCTCTCACAATGGAGCAGGGACCTTCTCCCTTGCCTTGCAAAAGTTCTCAATTGAGATAGTTCATGTTTTCCCAAAATCTTCAAACATTTTCAACGTCTATTTTTTAACTTTGCTTCATAGAGCAAAAAATGTTTAGCTAGCTCTAGATTCTTCTTTTTGTTGGATTATAGCTTCTATTCTTAAGTCTAGACTAGATGTGTTGCCAAACCCCGTAAGTATAATTTATGATTTGTTGTTGAAGGTGATGGGGATACTCAAAGTCTTCTATCTCGTGTGTGACAAGCCGGAATGGGAAATCTCGACAAGATTACTCTGTAATTTATGTCAGAGAAGAAGAAAAGAAAAGTTGGAGTGCTCACGAGATACTCTCTTTGATTATTCATTCAGTGTGTTATATCTTTCCAGCAGAACGTGACATGATCTCTTGCAAAAATTTACAGGATAGCCAGGTGAATCCCATCTTGGCTTGAGAGATCCTGGCCTCGCCATCGAAACAGACCGTTGGAGCTCTCTGGCAGCTCTAAGGCAGGGCCATGATGCAGCACCTGAACTTCTCCGTTGGCAGTACCTCCAAGAGGTGGACCAACAACAAGAGGCAGCTGCGCCAAGGTACATACGTAAATACCTACTGAATTCTGAAATTCGATCATTTCCAAGCACCTTTGCATGCCATTTTGTTGGGGACAGTCCTGGTTGGTGATTGGGTTTGCAGCAAGTTAAATCGATCATGGTTGGTCTTGATTGCAGGGTTTGATGCTCCAAGGAATAGCATGTAGTTCGCCATGGAGTTGCCTTGTAGCTACGGGGTCTTCCAAGAGAATGTCCACTATGTATGTTGATATTGGTTTAGATTGATCCGGTCACCTGTGTTGCAAGTGCTTGCTAGCAATTAGCAACGCTAAAGTGGTAATGATGCCATACTACACGTTGCCACTAATTAATGATTCAATGTTTCTGTAGAACGAAAATTGGACCCTACATGACTACATCATGTTACATTGTTGTGAATGCGGCAGAGATTGTGTCTTTATTATGAATATGACAAAAAAAATTGCTTGTTGGTTTGCACTCTTGTTTTCACCTCACAATCTGTTGATTCTATTCTATCAAAGCAAAGGACAATCCCAAATTAAATGATATGCAAATTGATAGAATATATCATGCCGATGATATGCATATGCTACCATAACCTTACAAAGTTAAAAAAACCTTAATCAAGATGTTTTATTTGTATAAGTTCAAGCACATAACACTTTTATGACATCTTAAATAAATATAAGCCATGATTTTCATCCAATAAAATGCATAAGCACATTCAAGTACCACTACCAAACATATTATGAGAGTAAGATTATTTTGTTCTTTCGTGGCAAGGCACAAGTATTCAGATATATCATGCCGACGATATGCATATGGTACCATAACCTTACAAAGTTTCCAAAAACCTGAATCAAGATGTTTTATTTGTAAAAGTTCAAGCACATAGCACTTTTATCGCATCTTAAATAATTATAAGCCATATTTTTCATCAAATAAAATGCATAAGCACATTCAAGTACCACTACCAAACATATTATGAGAATAAAATTAATTTATTATTTCGTGGCAACGCATGGACATTCAACTAGCTAAATAATATTGTGAGAACATGCACTAGGGTTTGAACAAGGAAAAGTGAAAATAAAATGTCAAAGTTATGGTTACGAAGTCAAGACTGAGTCAGACCAAATGTTTGCCGCGTGTCTTCGTGAAATAGAATAACATAATATGAATGTATATGCATATTTTTGCCCTTGTTCAGAGACCGTGAAGAACTACTTTGCCACTCCATTGCATTGATTCAGAAGAATTTTCATGACAATTCTGCAGTTGGAGATGGAGGTAGTGAAGGAGAAATGATATCGTGCTCATGATGGCTGAGAGGGAGGGAGCAAAAAACCACATTCGAGCTTATAGATATATAGTGAAAAACTAAACACATGTTGCCCTCTATGTATTTGAAGAAATATAATTAAGTGATAAGTGCATAGTTTGTTTGTCATTCGTGGCAAAGCACGGGTATTTAGCTAGTGATGTATAACATGTTCATAGGCAATTCTACAAAAGCATAAATGTTGTGATGTATGGCGTGTCTAATAAGTGTTAGTGTCGTTATCATGTATTTTAAATCTTTTTTGAAGAACATTTTGAGAAGGAAATGTTTCTCTTTCCGTTGTTCTTGCTCATGAATGCCTCTCGTCTGAAGATTTGACGTACTAATTGGGCTTAAAAAAGTCCGGGGTGAAAGAGGACGAAGATGTCGTGGCACTTCAAAATCAGGCCGACTAGCGTGTGGCCGCCACATCAATAGGGAGTAACAGAAACTGACGAAGGATCTACGGAAAGGTGGTCCATGGTCGCGGATACGTTTCTCTCTTCTTCTACCGAAACACAAACATGTTTCGTGGTGCGCATGACGCACTCTCGTAGTTTCACTTTAGCAATTTCGTTGCAATCGATCCCATTTACGGAGGGAGTATTTTTCTTCACAGGAAAAAATATATATAACCACGCAACAGATGGAAAAGAGCATAGTATTTTCATTAGCCCGGCCTTACATCGCCACCAACCAGAGACATTACACTAAGCTGAAAGAAAAACATTACACACCGATCGATCCGGGCGATCCCTGCTCATGATATGGGTAGCCATTAACCATGCGCATGGCGTGCACCAAATGTCCAAATTTTACGGAGTAGTAACTGACAGCTAGCTCTGAACTCTTGTATTAATTCTGCAAATTACTCCACCCACCACCAGCCAAACCAGCGCGGGCACTTCACCCCAACGACGAGACGTGAATGTGGAACACCTTGACGAACAGCCAGAGCACGCCGTACGTGACGGCCATGGCGACCCACCCGCCCACGAGGACCCTGGACCCTGACCTCGCCATGCTCGCGCCGCCCAGGTACCCGCCCGCCGCGCCGAAGCCGGCCAGCCCCACGGTGGTCGCCGCGCACACCGCCCCGACCCTGGCGCCCCTCGGCCTCACGAACCCGCCGGCCAGCAGCGGCAGGAGCGCGCCCACCGCGAACGCCAGCGCCGACGCGAGCGCGGCCAGCGTCGGGCTCGGCAGGTTCTCCTTCTTGCCCTTGGCGCCGTCGCGCTTGATCTCCGACACCTCGATGTCGTACTGCGCGTAGACGGACACGAACTCGCCGATGGCCATGCTGCAGGCGCCGGCCACCAGCCCGGCGAGGCCCGACACGAGCATCGTCTTGCCGGCGTCGTTGACGGCGCTGACGCCGATCATGAGGGACGCGACGGAGACGAGGCCGTCGTTAGCGCCGAGGACGGCCGCGCGGAGCCACTGCGCGCGGGCCATGTAGTTGACGCCGCCATCGTCGCCGCCCGGGTGATCGGCGGCCTCGGCCGGCTTCGGATCGGCCGCCTCGACGTCGACGACGTCCTCCTCCTTCGCCCTGCGCTCGCCGTCGGCGTGCACGTGGGAGCTGATCTGATGGTCCATGGATCCAAGGCGAGCAACTGCTTAAGAAGAAGAAGCACGGGCAGATCGATGGGGAAATGGCGTGCGCGAGGTAGCAGAATGTGGCTGCGGTATTGGGGTACTGTGGCGGCCACACGCCTCGGCGGAGCTATTTATAGTGGAAATGGCTAGGGTATGACGAATGGAGGGCTCCGATCGCACTTCCGTGTGCCCGCCACACGCCCCCTCCGCTGACGTGTACCTCACACGGGATTTCTGCAGATGTTGGCACGCGTATCTCCCTCAGCTGATCGTCTGGTTCAGTGCGTGCCTTCATTTTTAGCATTAAAAGTAAATGCGCCGATATAAATACGCGCGGGTCTAAATATTTTTTTTGAACATATAAGAATTACATCTTTTTAACATCGTACATACGCAAGCGCTCATATAAACATGCATACACCCATTCATATGAACGCACACATACACACATACCCCTATGAGCACCTCCAAGAGACTGAGCCGGCATGTCATCTTAAGATTTACGAAGTCATTGTAGGTTCCTTGTCGTCGACGGAAACGTCTCCTCTCCCACTAAAAGCGTATCGCCGAAAATCCTGAAATAAATCCAGGAATAAGGCAAGCATCAGGATTTAAACTCTGATGGGCTGTAAATACCATGGTCCCTCTAACCATCCAACCACATGTTAGAAATCGAGCACCAAATCAATTAAGGTTGTTCATATTAGCCAATTTTAATAAAATGACATATAATTAAGTAAATAAATAAATGGTTGAGTATCATATCATCATACCGTATTATAGTAAATAATGTGATGTTATATATCATGCATGATAATAAATGAAATCCTTTATCATATCAACATATAACACTACCACCGTTCCTAAATATTTGTCTTTTTAGAGATTCAACCATGGGCTACATACAAAGCAAAGGGAGTATTATGCATTACGGACATATGATACTAGTGTATGATACTTTTCATCATGACCGGCCTTACAAATCAAGCCATTAACCTATAATACTCCCTCTATACCTAAATAATTATAGTTGGAAAAAATTTGTCTTGTTTATCCAACTACAATTATTTTGATACACAGGGAGTATTAAACATGAGTTGGTTTGTCGTCGTTTCACACAGAACTATGAAAATATTTGAAAGACAAGCTTTAAATTAATTTGGATAAGCCATTAGTGCAGTTAATGTTGGAAATATGCCCTAGAGGCAATAATAAAATAGTTATTATTATATTTCTTAGTTCATGATAATCGTTTATTATCCATGCTATAATTGTATTGATTGGAAACACAATACTTGTGTGGATACATAGACAAAACACTGTCCCTAGTAAGCCTCTAGTTGACTAGCTCGTTGATCAAAGATGGCCAAGGTTTCCTGGCCATAGGCAAGTGTTGCTACTTGATAACGGGATCACATCATTAGGAGAATCATGTGATGGACTAGACCCAAACTAATAGACGTAGCATGTTGATCGTGTCATTTTGTTGCTACTGTTTTCTGCGTGTCAAGTATTTGTTCCTATGACCATGAGATCATGTAACTCACGGACACCGGAGGAATGCTTTGTGTGTATCAAACGTCGCAACGTAACTGGGTGACTATAAAGATGCTCTACAGGTATCTCCGAAGGTGTTCGTTGAGTTAGTATGGATCGAGACTGGGATTTGTCACTCCGTGTAACGGAGAGGTATCTCGGGGCCCACTCGGTAATACAACATCACACACAAGCCTTGCAAGCAATGTGACTTAGTGTAAGTTGCGGGATCTTGTATTACGGAACGAGTAAAGAGACTTGCCGGTAAACGAGATTGAAATAGGTATGCGGATACTGACGATCGAATCTCGGGCAAGTAACATACCGAAGGACAAAGGGAATGACATACGGGATTATATGAATCCTTGGCACTGAGGTTCAAACGATAAGATCTTCGTAGAATATGTAGGATCCAATATGGGCATCCAGGTCCCGCTATTGGATATTGACCGAGGAGTCTCTCGGGTCATGTCTACATAGTTCTCGAACCCGCAGGGTCTGCACACTTAAGGTTCGACGTTGTTTTATGCGTATTTGAGTTATATGGTTGGTTACCGAATGTTGTTCGGAGTCCCGGATGAGATCTAGGACGTCACGAGGAGCTCCGGAATGGTCCGGAGGTAAAGATTGATATATAGGAAGTCCTGTTTTGGTCACCGGAAAAGTTTCTGGCTCATCGGTAGTGTACCGGGAGTGCCGGGAGGGGTGCCGGGGACCATCGGGAGGGGTGTCACGCCCCAAGGGGTCTCATGGGCTATGGGAAGAGATAAACCAGCCCCTAGTGGTCTGGAATAAGTTCCCACTAAGGCCCATAAGGTTTGAGAAGGAAAAAACACAAGGTGGAAAGAGTTTCCAAGTGGGAAGGTGGAATCCTACTCCAAGTAGGATTGGAGTAGGACTCCTCCACCTCCAATTTCGGCCAAACCTTGAGGGTTTGAGGCTGCCTCTTCCCTCCCCCTCCCTCCTATATATACTGAGGTATTAGGGCTGATTTGAGACAACTTTTGCCACGGCAGCCCGACCACATACCTCCACGGTTTTACCTCTAGATCGCGTTTCTGCGGAGCTCGGGCGGAGCCCTGCTGAGATTAGATCACCACCAACCTCCGGAGCGCCGTCACGCTGCCGGAGAACTCATCTACCTCTCCGTCTCTCTTGCTGGATCAAGAAGGCCGAGATCATCATCGAGCTGTACGTGTGCGGAACGCGGAGGTGCCGTCCGTTCGGTACTAGATCGTGGGACTGTTCGCGGGATAGTTCGCGGGGCGGATCGAGGGACGTGAGGACGTTCCACTACATCAACCGCGTTCGCTAACGCTTCTGCTGTACGATCTACAAGGGTACGTAGATCACACATCCCCTCTCGTAGATGGACATCACCATGATAGGTCTTCGTGCGCGTAGGAAAATTTTTGTTTCCCATGCGACGTTCCCCAACAGTGGCATCATGAGCTAGGTTCATGCGTAGATGTCTTCTCGAGTAGAACACAAAAGTTTTTGTGGGCGGTGATGTGCGTTTTGCTGCCCTCCTTAGTCTTTTCTTGATTCCGCGGTATTGTTGGATTGAAGCGGCTTGGACCGACATTACTCGTACGCTTACGAGAGACTGGTTTCATCGCTACGAGTAACCCCGTTGCTCAAAGATGACTGGCAAGTGTCGGTTTCTCCAACTTTAGTTGAATCGGATTTGACCGAGGAGGTCCTTGGATGAGGTTAAATAGCAACTCATATATCTCCGTTGTGGTGTTTGCGTAAGTAAGATGCGATCCTACTAGATACCCATGGTCACCACGTAAAACATGCAACAACAAAATTAGAGGACGTCTAACTTGTTTTTGCAGGGTATGCTTGTGATGTGATATGGCCAACGATGTGATGTGATATATTGGATGTATGAGATGATCATGTTGTAATAGATAATATCGACTTGCACGTCGATGGTACGGCAACCGGCAGGAGCCATAGGGTTGTCTTTATAACTAACGTTTGTGCTTGCAGATGCGTTTACTATTTTGCTAGGATGTAGCTTTAGTAGTAATAGCATGAGTAGCACGACAACCCCGATGGCGACACGTTGATGGAGATCATGATGATGGAGATCATGGTGTGACGCCGGTGACAAGAAGATCGTGCCGGTGCTTTGGTGATGGAGATCAAGAAGCACGTGATGATGGCCATATCATGTCACTTATGAATTGCATGTGATGTTAATCCTTTTATGCACCTTATTTTGCTTAGAACGACGGTAGCATTATGAGGTGATCTCTCACTAAAATTTGAAGACGAAATTGTGTTCTCCCCGACTGTGCACCGTTGCTACAGTTCGTCGTTTCGAGACACCACGTGATGATCGGGTGTGATAGACTCAACGTTCACATACAACGGGTGCAAAACAGTTGCGCACGCGGAACACTCGGGTTAAGCTTGACGTGCCTAGCATGTGCAGACATGGCCTCGGAACACATGAGACCAAAAGGTCAAGCATGAATCGTATAGTTGATATGATTAGCATAGAGATGCTTACCACTGAAACTATTCTCGACTCACGTGATGATCGGACTTGAGATAGTGGATTTGGATCATGTACCACTCAAATGACTAGAGAGATGTACTTTTTGAGTGGGAGTTCTTAAGTAATATGATTAATTGAACTAATTGTCATGAACATAGTCTAATGGTCTTTGCGAATTACGATGTAGCTTGCGCTATAGCTCTACTGTTTTTATATGTTCCTAGAGAAAATTTAGTTGAAAGTTGATAGTAGCAAACTTTGCAGACTGAGTCTGTAAAACCGAGGATTGTCCTCGTTGCTGCACAGAAGGCTTATGTCCTTAATGCACCACTCGGTGTGCTGCACCTCGAGCGTCGTCTGTGGATGCTGTGAACATTCGACATACACGTTTCTGATGACTACACGATAGTTCAGTACAAAAATACTTAATGGCTTAGAGGCAAGGCGCCGAAAACGTTGTAAAACGTCACGGAACATAAGTGATGTTCTAAAGAGATGAAATTGTGATTTCATGCTTGTGCCCTTGTTAAGAGGTACGAGACCTCCGACAAGATTCTTTGTCCACAAAGTAAAGGAGAAAGGCTCAATCGTTGAGCATGTGCTCAGATTGTCTGAGTACGACAATCGCTTGAATCAAGTGGGAGTTAATCTTCGAGATGAGATAGTGATAGTTCTCCAAAGTCACTGCCACCAAGCTGTGAGAGCTTCGTGATGAACTATAACATATCAAGGATACATACAATGATCCTTGAGCGATTCGCGATGTTTGACACTGCGAAAGTAGAAATCAAGAAGGAGCATCAATAGTTGATGGTTTGTAAAACCACTAAGTTTCAAGAAAGGCAAGGGCTAGAAGGGATACTTCGTGAAACGGCAAAACATTTGCTGCACTAATGAAGAGACCCAAGATTAAACCCAAACCCGAGACTAAGTGCTTCTGTAATGAGGGGAACAGTCACTCAGGCGGAGCAACTCTAGATACTTGGTAGATAAGAAGGCTGGCGAAAGTCGAAAGAAGTGTATTTGATATACATGATGTTGATGTGTACTTTACTAGTACTCCTAGTAGCATGAGGGTATTGGATACCGGTTCGGTTGCTAAGTGATTAGTAACACGAAATGAAAGCTACGGCATAAACGGAGACTAGCTAAAGGCGAGGTGACGATACGTGTTGGAAGTGTTTCCAAGGTTGATATGATCAAACGTCGCACGCTCCCTCTACCATCGGGATTGGTGTTAAACCTAAATAATTGTTATTTGGTGCTTGCGTTAAGCATGAACATGATTGGATCGTGTTTATTGCAATACGATTATTCATTTAAAGAGAATAATGGTTACTCTATTTGCTTGAATAATCACCTTCAATGGTTTATTGAATCTCGATCGTAGTGCTACACATGTTCATGATATTGGTGCCAAAAGATACGAGTTAATGATGATAGTACCACTTACTTGTGGCACTGCCGCTTGAGTCATGTTAGTATAAATCGCATGAAGAGGCTCCATGCTAATGGATCTTTGTACTCACCTGATTTCGAATCACTAGTGACATGCAAATCATACCACATGAGCAAGGCCTTGTTTTCATTGAGATGAAACAAGATAGTAACTTGTTGGAAGTGATACATTTTGATGTATGCAGTCCAATGGGTGCTGAGGCAAGTAGTGGATATCATTATGTTCTTACTTCAATGATGATTTGAGTAGATACTAGAGTATTTACTTAATGAATCACAAGTCTGAAATATTGAAAAGTTCAATTCTGTTTCGGAGTGAAGTTCGTCGTAACAAGAGGATAAATATCTACGATATGATCATAGAAATGAATATCTGAGTTACGAGTTTTGGTACGCAGTTAAAACAATGTGGAAATTGTTTCGCAGTTCATGCCACCTGGAACATCATAGTGTGATGATGTGTCTGAACATCATTGCCACGCACTATTTGGTACGGTGCACACTAAGATGTCTCTTATCGAATTACCACTATCGTTTATGGGTTATGCATTAGAGACAACCGCATTCACTTTAAATAGGGCACCACGTATTTCCGTTGAGATGACACAGTATAGACTGAGGTTTAGAGAAATCTAAACTGTCGTTTCTTGAAAGTTTGGGGTTTCGACACTTATGTGAAAAAGTTTCAGTCTCATAAGCTCGAACCCAAAGCGGATAAATGCATCTTCATAGGATATTCAAAACAGTTGGGTACATCTCCTATCTGAGATCCGAAAGCAAAGTGTTTGTTTCTAGAAACGGATCCTTTCTCGAGGAAAGGTTTCTCTCGAAAGAATTGAGTGGGAGGGTAGTAGAACTTGATGAGGTTATTGAACCATCACTTCAACCAGTGTGTAGCAGGGCGCAGGAAGTTGTTCATGTGTCGCCTACACCAATTGAAGTGGAAGCTGATGATGGTGATCATCAAGCATCGGATCAAGTTACTACAAGCCTCGTAGGTCGACAAGGTTGCGTACTACTGCAGAGTGGTACGGTAACCCTATCTTGGAGGTCGTGTTGTTGAGCAACAGTGAACCTACGAGTTATGGAGAAAGCGATGGTGGGCCCGGATTCCGACAAATGGCTGGAAGCCATGAAATCCGAGAGAGGATCCATGTATGAAAACAAAGTGTAGACTTTGGAAGAACTACTTGACGGTCATAAGACTATTGAGTAAAGATGGATCTTTGAAAGGAAGACAGACAATGATGGTGACAAGTCAGTATTAAGAAAAGCTCGACTTGTCGCAAAGATGTTTTCGACAAGATCAAACAGTTGACTATGATGAGACTCTCTCACTCATAGCGATGCTAAAAGTCTGTTAGAATTATGTTAGTTGTTGATGCATTATTTATGAAATATTGCACGTAGGATGTCAAAACATTGTTTCCTCGACGGTTTCCTTGAGCAAACATTGTATGTGATACAACCAGAAGGTTTTGTCGATCCTAAAGATACTAGCAAGTATGCAAGCTCCAGTGATCCTTCAATGGACTGGTGCAAGCATCTCGGAGTTGGAATATACACTTTGATGAGATGATCAAAGATTTTGGGTGTGTACAAGGTTTATGAGAAACTTGTATTTCCAAAGAAGTGAGTGGGAGCACTATAGAATTTCTGATAAGTATATGTGGTTGACATATTGTGGATCAGAAGTGATGTAGAATTTCTGTAAAGCATATAAGGTTGTTTGAAAGGAGTTTTCAAAGGAATACCTGGATTGCGCTACTTGAACGTTGAGCATCAAAGATCTATGGAGATAGATCAAAAGCGCTTAATGAAAGTTTCAATAAGATGCATGCCTTGACAAGTTTTTGAAGGAGTTCAAAATAGATCAGCGAAGAAAGAGTTCTTGGTTGCGTTGTGAGGTGTGAATTTGAGTAAGACTCAAAACCCGACCACGGCAGAATAAAGAGAATAGACGAAGGTCGTCTTCTATGCCTTAGCCGTAGAATCTAAAGTATGCCATGCTGTGTACCGCACGTGATGTGTGCCTTGACTCAAAGTCTGTTGAGAGGTACAGAGAGTGATCCATGATTGAATCACTAGCAGCGGTCAAAATTTATCCTTAGTAACTAATGGACTAAGGAATTTTTTCTCGATTATGGAGGTGGTTAAAGAGTTCGTCGTAAAGGGTTAAGTTGATGCAAGCTTTGACACCAATCCGAATAACTATGAGTAGTGAAACGGATTCGTATAGTAGAGTAGATATTTGGAGCATTTCCGAATAGCACGTAGTAGCAGCATCTATAAAGATGACATAAAGATTTGTAAAGAACACACAGATCTGAAAGTTTCAGAACCGTTGACTAAAACCTCTCTCACGAGCAAGACGTGATTAGACCCCAGAACTATATGGGTGTTGGATTCGTTGGAATCACATGGTGATGTGAACTAGATTATTGACTCTAGTGCAAGTGGGAGACTGTTGGAAATATGCCCTAGAGGCAATAATAAAATAGTTATTATTATATTTCTTAGTTCATGATAATCGTTTATTATCCATGCTATAATTGTATTGATTGGAAACACAATACTTGTGTGGATACATAGACAAAACACTGTCCCTAGTAAGCCTCTAGTTGACTAGCTCGTTGATCAAAGATGGCCAAGGTTTCCTGGCCATAGGCAAGTGTTGTTACTTGATAACGGGATCACATCATTAGGAGAATCATGTGATGGACTAGACCCAAACTAATAGACGTAGCATGTTGATCGTGTCATTTTGTTGCTACTGTTTTCTGCGTGTCAAGTATTTGTTCCTATGACCATGAGATCATGTAACTCACGGACACCGGAGGAATGCTTTGTGTGTATCAAACGTCGCAACGTAACTGGGTGACTATAAAGATGCTCTACAGGTATCTCCGAAGGTGTTCGTTGAGTTAGTATGGATCGAGACTGGGATTTGTCACTCCGTGTAACGGAGAGGTATCTCGGGGCCCACTCGGTAATACAACATCACACACAAGCCTTGCAAGCAATGTGACTTAGTGTAAGTTGCGGGATCTTGTATTACGGAACGAGTAAAGAGACTTGCCGGTAAACGAGATTGAAATAGGTATGCGGATACTGACGATCGAATCTCGGGCAAGTAACATACCGAAGGACAAAGGGAATGACATACGGGATTATACGAATCCTTGGCACTGAGGTTCAAACGATAAGATCTTCGTAGAATATGTAGGATCCAATATGGGCATCCAGGTCCCGCTATTGGATATTGACCGAGGAGTCTCTCGGGTCATGTCTACATAGTTCTCGAACCCGCAGGGTCTGCACACTTAAGGTTCGACGTTGTTTTATGCGTATTTGAGTTATATGGTTGGTTACCGAATGTTGTTCGGAGTCCCGGATGAGATCACGGACGTCACGAGGAGCTCCGGAATGGTCCGGAGGTAAAGATTGATATATAGGAAGTCCTGTTTTGGTCACCGGAAAAGTTTCGGGCTCATCGGTAGTGTACCGGGAGTGCCGGGAGGGGTGCCGGGGACCATCGGGAGGGGTGTCACGCCCCAAGGGGTCTCATGGGCTATGGGAAGAGATAAACCAGACCCTAGTGGTCTGGAATAAGTTCCCACTAAGGCCCATAAGGTTTGAGAAGGAAAAAACACAAGGTGGAAAGAGTTTCCAAGTGGGAAGGTGGAATCCTACTCCAAGTAGGATTGGAGTAGGACTCCTCCACCTCCAATTTCGGCCAAACCTTGAGGGTTTGAGGCTGCCTCTTCCCTCCCCCTCCCTCCTATATATACCGAGGTATTAGGGCTGATTTGAGACAACTTTTGCCACGGCAGCCCGACCACATACCTCCACGGTTTTACCTCTAGATCGCGTTTCTGCGGAGCTCGGGTGGAGCCCTGCTGAGATTAGATCACCACCAACCTCCGGAGCGCCTTCACGCTGCCGGAGAACTCATCTACCTCTCCGTCTCTCTTGCTGGATCAAGAAGGCCGAGATCATCGTCGAGCTGTACGTGTGCGGAACGCGGAGGTGCCGTCCGTTCGGTACTAGATCGTGGGACTGTTCGCGGGATAGTTCGCGGGGCGGATCGAGGGACGTGAGGACGTTCCACTACATCAACCGCGTTCACTAACGCTTCTGCTGTACGGTCTACAAGGGTACGTAGATCACACATCCCCTCTCGTAGATGGACATCACCATGATAGGTCTTCGTGCGCGTAGGAAAATTTTTGTTTCCCATGCGACGTTCCCCAACAGTTAACGTGTGTCGAGAGCATTGCCCTCAGATTGGAATGGAGTTGTGATCTGTTCATCGTCTAGTCAGACAGCTTGGTGACGGTGAATATGATTCGACATAGGGGTCACGAAAGATCCACATGGCCTCAAGCACCTACTTCACTCTAAATATGGTGTTGCACACAACCTTTGCCACATGGGAATGACTACTACTAGCACGACCTTATAGCATCTACTGTCGGATCCCTCAAATTCGTCTCAAATGTCCGAATAGCCCGCCCAGTCACAAAAAATTGACCCAGCCGAACTCGTCATACCCATCTCAAACGCTCGGATTGACCAACACCCCTCATATTCATCTTAAGTATGAGGACGATGTGAGGGTTGCAGACGCGCCCGGTCAGTCCGCCACGTAGGACGCGACCCCACCGAGGACCACCTTTTCTTTTTGTTTATTCATTCTTTTTTCTCTTTCTCTTTTCTCTAGCAATCATGTGCAAGTGACCAGACATATGAGGAAAACTATGAAAGATGGAGATGCACGGATGAAAAAGTGAGGGTTTAAAACGGACACGCCCAGTCACTGATCGGACGTATCCGCGGGCGTTTGAAGGGCCGAATTTGCAAGTTCCGGTTGTAGATGCTCTTATGGCTTAAACATGGATTTGATGGGACTAGCATAGTGTGCTTGAATGATTATATGGATGCTCCTTAATTAATGAAAATTAGCATTCACAACATAAATTATGTGTGCAACTACTCAAAGGGCTTAGACAGATTCGGGCCACTCCGAGGTATAATACCCTACGTACTGTTTCGTTGTGGATTACCAGTGTAGCTCAAGTTACAAGGAGGGCAAGCTTCCCGGCAAGGTGCTCGAAAGTGCGGCTATGCGTGCAATTGGGCAAGGTTTCAACCCTTGTAAATGGTGACATGGGCCTCCTTTTACTGAGCAAGGGTCACCACAATGGAAAGATGGTAATTACATGGGGCGAATACTGACAACGACACGTACAGAGACATGTGTCGATAAAGTTGACTCTAGGGCAGTAGTCCACCACGTAGCCGACAAGCTCTACCTAATTGCATGCACGCCCGCCACTCGTCGCTGAATTCTACTTGCGCACCACCCGTTGGGGACATGTGGGAGTGCATGAGCAATAGGGAGCCTCTCGACATTGAGCTTGATGGCTTCGCCTTGCATGGTCTTGTCTTGCCGGTTCTGCCTTGTCGGGAATGTGTGCCGCCGGGGAAAATCTTCTCTCGAACGAGTTCTTGGTCTTGCTTGTCGATGTAGTGCTTGCTCAGTGTGTTGCCTGACGGTAAGATCGGCTCCTTGCCGGTGCGGGTTCGCAACAACCCTATGTCGTTAAGACCCTATGCCTAGAAGATTTGTTAGGCCCTGGTTCTTACTACACCGTCAGGAGCCCCCGGGGCCGCCTACGGTAGAGAACCCGAAAGGTCTCGATGCTGGAGGTGGGACCAAACTTGGCTTGGGTCTTGAAAACTACATCCTTCTTATTTAAGTTCTATTAGTAGAGAACTTTAAAGATCTTGTTGCTAAAGATAATTCACCCCCTCGCAGAGAACTCGAAGTATCTCAATGCTGGGAAAGCTTCCATTTTTCATAGAGAACTCGGGGTTCTCGATGCTAGTCTTCGGGAAGATTGTTCCACCAAGTTTGTTGACGTCTTCATCTCATCTGTTGATACACTAGAGAGGATCCTGCAGTCACCATTTCCAATCACCAACAAGGCCATCCTCATACGCCATGAGGAAGGAAGGGGTAGTTGCCATGACTGGTGTACATACATATATAAAGAAAATAGTTTTTTTTGAGTTAATCCAACCTTATTGTGTAGACAACGCATACGCGCGTATCGTAAGCCTCTCCCTTGAGTAATACCACCCTTGTACACTTTATATCCCGCGCTTGTAAGAAAGCTTCCCGACGCGCATGTTCCAGCCGACAACGCTTGAGGAAATGGGTCCTTCGCAGCTTGCCAGAGACACCGCCTCCCGAAAAGGTTAAACTCTTTAGTCTTGTTGCAATTTGCTCTCGTTATTGAGCAGGTTTTGAACAACGAGGAGTGCAACCAATCCCGACGAAGGCTCCTTCCCATACAGCTTTCATATAAGGATGAAATCGTTCAAGGGAGACAATGCGAATAGTGAGGAATTATGCAAAGGTCTGGGACTTAGTTTCCTCTACTATTCCTCGTCTCCACCCTTGTCGGAGCGTGTATCTCAATAGCAAAAGTAGATGACCCTGCCGGAGTTGGTGGCTCGCCGACAATGTTCCTGCTAGGGCCGATGGCTCGACGTAAAAATTTCTACCAAAGTCGGTGGCTCGACGACAAATATTCCTGCCAAAGCAGGTGGCTCGATGAAAAATATTCGTGTCAGAGCCTGTGGCTCGAATATAAATATTCCTGCCAAAGCCGATGGTTCCTCGACAAGATCACGAGCCCCCGAGTCTCTTTGAGCAAAGAACTTGAAGATCTCGATACTGAAGTGGGCCTTGGCAGTGGTATATTTTTGTCTTCCTTCTGGCAAAGAGCCTTCAGGTCCTCTATGCCAGGAAGGCTTTAGGGTGTAACGCCCCGGACACACCCGCCGGCGGTCGTTACTCCTGGCAAGATCTAGACTGGCCCCACATATCAATACTAGTCTTTTCTGCGCACTTTGTCCTCACTCATGCGCACCCGGGATGAACTTCCCGGTCGGTCACCCATCCTAGAACTACTCCAAGCTGAGCACGCTTAACCTGAGAGTTCTGTTCGAATGGGCTCCCGGAAAAGAAGAAATTCCTTATTGATATGAGTAGTCTATCATCCCTAATAAGCCAGGCTATCACATACACCACCACTGAGGAACCGACGTCCTCGTCGGGCCACAGGAGCGTTCCCTCTGGGCACAAACGTCTGTGCATCCAGTCCAGTACATGTGTCATGCCGTGTGCCACAACGGGTCACAAACGTCATGAACAACATGACTGCGCACCTGTCCGCAAACATCCGTGTAACCGCGAGGGTCGGCTCTGATACCAAACTTGAACCGCCCCGGACACACCCGCCGACGGTCGTTACTCCTGGCGGGATCTAGACTGGCCCCACATATCAATACTAGTTTTTTCTGCGTACTTTGTCCTCACTCAAGCGCACCCGGGATGAACTTCCCGGTCGGTCACCCATCCTAGAACTACTCCAAGCTGAGCACGCTTAACCTGAGAGTTTTGTTCGAATGGGCTCCCGGAAAAGAAGGAATTCCTTATTGATATGAGTAGTCTATCATCCCTAATAAGCCAGGCTATCACATAGGGTTCCGCAGAGAACTCTGGGTTCTTGATGTTGGCTCTTCGGTAAAGAACTTATTTAAAGTTCTCGACACTGGCAAGGCTTTAGGTTTTCGGCAGCGAACTCTGGGATTCTCAATGCCGGCTTACCAGCAAAGAACTTATGCAAAGTTCTCTGCACTGCAAGGCTTTATGTTTTCGGCGAAGAACTCTAGGATTGTCAATGTCGGCTTGCTGGCCAAGAAGTTGTGCGAAGTTCTCAACGCTGGCAAGGTTTTAGGTTTTCGGCAGAGAACTTTGGGATTCTCAATGCCGACTTGCCAGCAAAGAACTTATACAAAGTTCTCGACGCTAGCAAGTCTTTTCGGAATATGTTGCCCCCTGGGAGCGTTGATGCAAGCATCAACGGAAAGCAAATTTCTACCGATACACTTGCAACACTTATTCGGGCTTATAATGCCGCAGTAGTGTTCCAACGCAACAAGATAGTCAACATCCGATGTGGACTCACTTGTGCGCAACTTCATGTTAAACAATTGTGCTTTTATACATTTGTTACTTATGCTTGCCGGAATGTTGCCCAGTTGTGCATATTCCACTCGTTGACGCTTAGGATCGAGTCCTAGTTAGCAGCCTACCGGGAGCACTGCCTCCGTGAGAGCTTAACGATCTAGAAACAAACGTAGTTGCACAGGTGTTGCCGGGCGGACCCAGAACAACCAAGAGCACGAAATGTTTTGGGAGGGCTCCTTTGCACCCATGTTATGTACAAAAGATGTCATTTAAGGATAAAAATTGAGCAGCGAAAAGCAATGAAAGTATTAAGACTTAGCTCTTTCCACGCAACGATGAAGAAGAAGCTCGCGCGTGGATTGCTGATTCGGGTTCGTGCATGCGATCCCCCAACTTGGCACGCCAGGGATGTTGAGATACGACTATCTATGGGACCGACAAGGCCCCTTTGCGGTTCAAATGTGGGAATCATTGTGCACAAAGAGTGGAACCAACAATCAATGTGCAAAGGGTTTAGACAGGTTCAGGCCACTGCAAGGTGTAATACCCTACGTCATGCATGGTTGTGGATTATCAGTATAGCTCAAGTTACAAGGAGCGCAAGCTGCCGACAAGGTGCTCAAAAGTGCGGTCACGCGTGCAATTGAGCAGGGTTTCGACCCTCGTAAATGTTTTTATGGGCCTCCTTTTATAGAGCAAGGGGTCACCACAGTGGCAAGATGGTAATTACATGGGGTGAATGAGCAAGGGGTCACCACAGTGGCAAGATGGTAATTACATGGGGTGAATGTTGGCGATGACATGTACAGAGACGGGCGTGGATGAAGTTAACTCTGGGGCAGTGGTTCGCCACGTACCTGACATACTTTACCTAACCGCATCCGCGCCCGTCACTCGTCGACGGAATTCTGCGTGTGCACCACGTGTCGGGGACATCTGTGGTGTGAGTGCGGGAGCGGTAGGGAGCTTGCCATCATTGAGTTTGCCAGCTTCACCTTGCCGGTCTTGTCTTGCCGGTTCTGCTTGCCGGGAATGTGTGCCGTCGGGGAAAATATCCTCCTCTCCGACGAGATCTTGGTCTTACTTGTTGAAGTAGTGCTAGCAATTAGTATTACTAGTAACTAGGAAAGAAGTTTAAATCGCCGGCCTGGGAGACGGGAAAGGCATGATGATCTGAAGCCATTTTCGTGGGAGTGGGAGACAAAAAGGAAGTTGGATAGAGACCCTAAACCGAGGAATATTGCGTGGTGCGGCCAGTGGCATCATAGATGATCAGATGGGCGCGTGGTTACCACGGGTAGTGCGTGTTCTCTAGTGGAGTAAACCACGGGAAAAGGTGGTCGATCGGTCATCACCCAAGTGCGCGGCGAATTAAAGCGCACTAGAAATGGTGAAAGTGTTTGTCCACATGCATGGATATGTACAGACGTGACGGACTCAAGCACCCAACGTCTCAACCCAACCCAACCCGCTCCAGATATATAGTAGTAGGAGTAGCTGCTATATTTGGCGCCCTTAGTTTGTGGTGTGAATTGATCGGTACACCCAAAGCTGCTGCTGATGCCGTAAGGTCGACCGTGGAACTCGCAAGCTTGTGACCCGACCGAACAAGACGGACGTCACTGCAACAGTTTTGGTTAAAGGAAGGCGAATTCAGTTGAGCATGGAGCGTACACCACCACAGACCAAGTGGAGTACGCTTCGGTCTCGAGACGTCACCACGATAAGACCGATCGACTCGGCCTGGAAGTTTCAGGGAAATTTGTCGCGTGGTCGATCATCTAAATACTACTCCTAGTACTGCTACTTATACGTAGACGCCCACAAGGTGGCGACCCACGTACCTTTGGCTTTGACGAGTCATCTCCCACTACTAAGATCGTGAGTGAACGCTCAAGAAAGAATGCTCATTGCTAATCAGAGTAAACGCTAGCTCAAAAGAGAATGGGTGGGAATGCCCCATTGCCCATCTCGTGGGTGCGGAGGGAGGAGACGCCGCGAGAGCGCTGACGCGGAGTGGTACCATACTACAGTAGTATGCTGGAAACACTCTAAAACAACAGCGGACGGTGCGGTGACGGTGACACTACGATAGAAGGGCGATATATTTATTGAGTGAGTAGATAAAAGTTAGCTATGTCTCATCTAACCTGTCCATCACACGATATATTTGCTAAATAATTCATGCAAACGTTTTCATGACACCTATATGAGCGTTTCAGTTTGACATGCCTCCGTAAAACACACAGACCTCCATCCATCGTTTCATTTCCAGCCGCAAATTGCACATTGGCAGGTAAGTTACACGTGTAGAAAAATACCTCCGTATTATTATACACCCAATCCAAGCGCAGCCTTAGAGATTTTCTAGATATTGTTGGATGGACCTAAAGCCCACCCCATCAACAATCCCCAAACAAATTTCAAGGGTCCATTATGTCGTATGTTTCAATCACTGTTTTATTATACCTGAATTTCAGTGAAAACCTGTTAAGATTGAAATTCACCTAGAGCACGTAGCTACCCCTTCACAAGTGAACAATGGACTATATCATAAATTATCAGTTTGGACGGAAAAAGGTTTCCCCACTTTATATTGTAAAGCCTCGACCAAAGCATACAAGACACCATAAAGTTCAACGCACACACGCATCCACACACGCCAGCTGGCACACAACCATGGTCAAAGTACAAACGAAAATATGAAGTCTTGCTGGGGAGCAGCACAATAATCCCCAAAAGAGAGTCTAATGACATCTAAGCTAATCCGGCTCTCGAGGAGGACGAGGCAGCGGTGTTGGAGCGGACGACATGCGAGCGGCGACGGATCTCAATGCTGCGACAGCGGTGTCAATAGAGTGCCGGTCGTTGCGCCGAGTAAGCGGTTGCCATAGCTGGAGAAAGCCACGCAATTTGAAAATTGCATCAGTTGCATGGAGAGGAATTACATGCTCTATCACAAGCTTATTACGAATATTCATAGAGTTCACAGGAGGGTACCGATGATAACCCAGAGGGTCGGTCTCACAGCGCCGATGTGTGAAATATGGTTGCAATCCTCTAGGACCCTACAAAGATGACACAACCCATCGGAGGGTCCGTGCCTTTTCAGCACCTCCGTCCCGGATGGTACCCGGCCGCGCACCAGCTGCCACAAGAATATTCGGATCTTCAGCGGTAACTTGAATTCCCACAGGATATTTAGTTCGATCGGTCCCGGAGTTGGCAAGACCGCTTGGTATAGAGATTTGGTGGAGAATCGCCCATTAGGCTCTAGCTGCCAGTGGATTACATCCTCCTCTAGGGACGGAGAGTGTAGAGCCACACACTGAACTAACTCATCCTAGAGGTCCCGCTCAGCGGGACCGAAGGACCTCCTGAAGGCAATACCCGCTAGGTCGGGTAGAGCATGTGCTACCGAGATGAATTGTTGTGCGCAAATGCAGAAGAGAGGCTGGAAGGGAGTGGCGAAGGTCTGGGGGCCGCACCATCGGTCAAGCCAAAATAAAGTGGAATTGCCCCGTCCCACTTCGATAGAGGAGCATATTCGCAGAACTGGCATGAGCTGAACAATGGACTGCCAGAACTACGACCCCCAGACCTAGGGGCGAACGCCAGTGGCTGTCCACGAAGGTATTTTGCTCCAATAATATCTAACCACATACCTCCCTCGCCAGAGGCAATCCACCATAGCCATTTAGCCAGGAGGGCAATATTCATCCGCTTGGATGAGATAATCCCAAGACCGCCTTGGTCCTTTGGTTTACATATCTCCGGCCATTTGACCATGTGATATTTTTGTTTATCGCCTTTGCCCGTCCAGAAAAACCGGGACTGTTACTTGGCAATGTCATGGTGAAGGGATTCATTAAGACTATAGAATCCCATCAAATACATCAATAAACTCGTCATTGACGAGTTGATCAGAACAATCCGAGCCGCTTTGGACAGCCAACGTCCTTGCCACGGCCCGGTATTGGACCTTGGTCACCGAGGGCCTCAAATCCTTCTCTAGGATGCGAGAGTCACTGATGGGCATGCCGAGGTAGTTGGTCGGGAAGGTCCCCAGACGGCAATTAAGCATGTTCGCTATACTAAGCTACTCCTCTCTAAATAGCCCAAGACCATTACTTCACTTTTAGCGAAGTTAATTGCTAGGTCGACATCTCCTAGAAGCACAGAAGGAGGAATTTTAGGTGGGCAATGTCGTGAGACGGTCCTTCTACCATCAGGATCGTGTCATGAGCATATTGGAGATGCGTGATTCCGCCAGCCCCAAGAAGGTGGTGGTAGAAACCCGAGAGGTGTCTGCCCCCCTTGGCCCTGTCAAGGATGGAGGCCAGGGTACCAACCATGAGGTTGAATAGGAAAGGGGAGAATGGGTCCCCTTGTCGAACACCGTGAGCCGTGGGGAAGTAGGGGCCAATCTCGTGATTGATGTTAATGGCAGTCCTACCACTCATCACCATTTGCATCACCCGGGTTATCCAATGTGAGTGGAAACCCTTCTTGATCATCACTTCCTGTAAGAAGGACCAATGCACCGTGTCGTAGGCCTTGTGGAAATCTATCTTGAAAAAGACCGCGCGTAGGCGCTTGGATTTTCTTTCATGGATCACCTCGTGAAAGACCAGGATTCCATCCAGGATGAGGCGGCCTTTGATGAAGGCCGTATGGTTGGGGTGGGTAATTCGCGGAGGTATCAGGGCCACCCTACTGACGTACCCTTTAGCGATGATCCTAAAGATCACATTAATGGCCGTGATAGGTCGGAACTGCCTAATATCCGAGGCCCCGGGAACCTTGGGGATAAGAGTGATAATCCCGAAGTTCAGCCGAGAGAGATCGGAAACCCCCTGCTCAAACTCGTGGAAGAGCGTCATGATCTCTCCCTTATTGGAGTGCCAGAATGTCCGGAAAAAACGGACCGGAAGCCCATCTGGCCCCGGGGCCGAACGGGGATTCACTCCCTTGATGATCGCAGCCACCTCGACCTCCTCGAAGGGAGCGAGAAGGGCCCTATTCTCCGCGGGAGTAACCCGTTGCCTGTCATCCGAAATGGATCCATCAGGGGCAATGCCCGATTGCGGTCTAGCAGCAAAGAGCTTCTTATAGAAGCCGTCTACATGCACCCGGATTTCTCCGGGCTCGTGGATCAGCCGATCACCATCCCAAAGGAGTGGGATGGTGCACCTACATCTGCGGCCATTGGCAATGTCCTAAAAGTTAGTCATGTTGGCATCACCAAAGAGAACCCAGTTGAAGGACCCCCGCTGCCGCGAGTAGGCCTCTTCCTTCCTATAAATCTCTAGCATCTCATCCTCCAGATTGTACTGTAGGACCCACTCATCGGCAGATAAGCCAGACGAGTCCACTTGCAGATCCATGCATTGGATCTGGTGGAGAAGCGCCCCCTTACGTGGCCTAATATCCCGCCCACATTGGCACGCCATCCTTTCATAAATTGTTTAGACCGCTTGACTAAGAAGTGGCAGTGATCGATGCGGACATGATTCGATGGGGCTCCCCGTGGGCCGCCATCCAATGCGCATGTATCACTTCGGCAAAACCTGGTTGACGAAGCCAAAAGGCCTCGAAGCGAAACCTCGGGGGAGGCCGTGGCCTTTCATCCGTGGATGAGAGCAGAAGGGGGACCTGGTCGGACCCAATCCGAGTGGTGGCCCACAAGGACGCGAGGGGAAATCATGCTTCCCAATCCAGAGACATGAACACTTTGTCAAGGAAACTCTGCGTGGGGTTCGGTTGACGGTTGGTCCAAGTGAATCTCGCATCAACCCGATCAAGCTCTCAGATACCGAGATCCGTGTATGGTGAGGGAGGGCGAGCAAACGCTCACCTCGGCGGTGTTCGCTTCGGCTCCCCGCACAAAGAAACCGTAAATGAGTCGGCCCAATATATGCTTGCTTAGCGATTATTTTGCGAAACATAGTTTCAGTCATTTCTTTCATATTTCCACCGGTTTCCCTTTAAATATTTTCTACAAGAATGAAAATAGAGATTCTAAAAAATGTTCATGGATTTATAAAAATATTTGTGAATTCAAAATATATTCAGAATTACTAAAAACAATAGAAAAGAAACACAGAAACACAGGAAAAGCCTTCCAGCGATCACTCTAGTTTTGAAACTCAATTACTGCATGAGCGCTTCACGGGAGCAACTAGTTAGCGAGCACTCCGTCGAGAGCCTTCCAGCGATCACTCTCCCGTGCCGCCACTTAGCGTGTTCTTAGTCGTCGTCACGTGTCGCACTTTGAACGTTCTCTTTGTATTTTGCTTTTTTTATTTTTCCGCACGTGTTTTCGGCTTTTTAGAATGGGTTTTTTTTGAATTTTTTTGGTGTTCCGGTTTTTCACCGGTCTATCGTAACTTTTGGACGGCAAAAAAAAATCAATTTTTTTGAGAAAAAACCGTGTTTTCTTTTTTTTTAAACGGAAAAAACATGTTTTCTGTTTTTTTTTTAGAGACACGGTTTTGCCTTCGCGAGAGGCACGTCCGTGCGTCTCGAAAAAAGAAAAACACATCTTTTTGTGAGAGACACGGTTTTGCATTCGCGAGAGGCACGCCCTTGCCTCTCGGAAAGAAGGAAAAAATGTGTTTTCTGTTTTTTTTGTGAGAGGCACGGTTTTGCTTCCGTGAAATGCATGGTTTTGCCTTCGTGCCCGTGCCTCTCTCGGAAGGAAAAAACGTTTTTTTGCGAGAGGCACGGTTTTGCTTCTGCAAAAGGCACGGTTTTGCCTTCGCGAGAGGCACACCCGTTACTCTCCCGAAAAGGAAAAAACGTATTTTTTCCTCTCTTTTTTCCATGAGAGGCACTTGCTTCCGCGAGAGGCACAGTTTTTCCTCTTGGAAAAGAAAAAAATGTGTTTTTTTCTATCGCGTGAGGCACGGTTTTTTTGGCCGGTTTTTTCTTCCGTTTTTCCCATAAAAAAAGAAGTTCGTCAAAACCTATCAACATTGGATCTAGTTTTGAAGATCTCGACACGAGAAAGCTAACGATGAAAACGGTTCGAGATTTGGACGCACGGTTTAGGAGATAAAACGTTTCGAAAATACGGATCTACGAAAAAATAAAAAACTTCCAGGTCGCAACAAGTGGCACACTTACAGTGCGTCACTTGTCGTAAGCCGTGGAGGTGGAAGTAATCGTTAGAAGGTGCATTCGCTGACTAATGATTTCAGGGCTCCATAGTCCAGAGGTGCGGTGCATTGGCAGGGCTTCACACAAGGCATACTCCACCTGGGCCTGCCCATGCAAGAAAAGCGAGCGTGTAAAAGACAACGAAAAATACGTCGCCTTACTGCGGATTCAAACACACAGTGTGCCTATAGTGGACACAGGTACATTGCCAGTGGAGCTGCTTAGTACTTGTGATGAATATGCAGCGAAGTATTTATAACTAACTATCTCGGCAGTTCCGAGTATTTTACATATTTTCAAATATTTCGTAAAAATTCTGAATACTTTTTTTAAAAAAATCTGAACAAATTATGAAAACAGAAGCAGTTTTGGAAATTTTATGGACGATTATTGGATTTGTAACCAAATTTTAAAAATGGAAAGATTATCGGAATTTGTGAACAATTTTGAAAAAAGGAACACATATTAAATTTCAAACAATTGTTTTACAAACATAAACAAGTTTTTAAAAGATGTGAATTTTTTTGAACATGCAACCAAATTTTAAAACAGTAAATTTTTTAATTAGTGTACAAATTTTGAATAAAGGAAATTTTGCATCTGTGAACAAATTTTGAAACTCTGAAAAAATTAGGGAAGTGCGAACCTTTTCGTAATTATGAACAAAATTTTAAAACAGGAACATTTTTTGAACTTATTTACGTTTCTTTTAAAAGGCGGACTTTTTTTGAAACTCCCAAAGAAAATTATAGAACACAAACATTTTTTGAAATTTGTAAACAATTTGTGAAGCAGGAACATTTTATGAAACTCCGAAAAATTGAAACATGAACATTTTAACATTTATTTAAAAAGGAATATTTTTTGAAGTTCCAAATAATTTTTAAATAACCTTGCAAACAGTTTTTAAAAAACACAAAAAAAACTTGAAAACACGAATGTTTTTTCACCTGCAAAAATGAAACATGAACATTTTCCAAAATTGTGAACTAGTTTTGAAAGCAGGGACATTTTTTTGAAATTTCAAACAATTTTTTAAAAAGGTATGAGCATTTTAAATAAGAACATATCAAACAAAAAATTGAAAAATCAATCAATTTTGAAAACTTCCAAAAAAATAAATAAACATGAACAGTTTTTTAATTCATAAAAAATAGAAACTTTGTGAACAATTGTTGAAACATAACTATTTTTAAAATTTCTGAATAATTGTTTATAATGGGAACGTTTTTTGGAATTCTAAATGTTTTTTGAAAAGTAAAAACATTTTTTGAACTTTCGGGGACAACGAAACAATAAAACAAAACAACTTATAAAAATTTTGAATAAAAAGGGAAGAAAGAAAATTGAAAATGGAAAATGGAAAATTGATATTAAAGGAAGGAAAAGAAAAAAAGAATAGAAAGAAAGAAAAAAGAAAAGGGGGAAATTTAGTGAAAAGCAAAAAAAAGGGAAAAAAACAGAACAAAGAAAAAAGCTGATGTGGGAACCTTCTAAAACTTTCCCAACACAAGAAAAATCGACTAGAACCTTTACAAGGTTCCCAAAATCAAGGACGTTGAAACACATAAACGGGCCGGCCGAGATGGAACGACCGCTCTATCTCCCGTGTGGGAAACAGCGATTGTTTGATGCAGAATGGGTTGAATAGGGATTTCCGTTTGCACAGTATTCATGAGAGTTGCGAGTTGTTATGGCCGAGGCTTGCCCAAATCAGTCACAAAGGGTGTGTTTGGTTCCTTGCATAGCCTCAAGCAGCATCATATTCATCATGCTGGTTGAGTCTAGCCTAGCTAAGCTGCTGCAAAAAACAGGTAAGATGTATGTTTGGTTGTGTCCATGCTGTGGGACCGGCTAATGTGAGATGTTGTTTGCTAGGTTGTATGAGAAATCAACGATGTACTTCCTCAAAGCACGACGACTGAATTCTTTTGAAGCAAGCCGACAGTGAGCTCCTGCACCACGAGCACAACATGGCGCCGTCGCGACGGTCATGACGAGCCGGCACACGCGCGCCTCCCCATCTGCAGTAGCCCGTGTGCCGACGAGCGGAGGAGCACGAACGTCCGACGGCGGGTTCACAGCGGACGGCGGAGGTCGGACCGGTGGAGAAAAAGGGAGCTCGGATGGCGGGGTTGAGGTGGATGAGGGAGCTTCGCCTGGCGGCGCGAGAGGGAGCTCCCGACGGCTGCGGCAATTGATTGTGTTCGATCCAATCTGACTCGTGAGGGGGAAAGAGAGATAAGGGAGGTTACAGTGGCACTTTCAAAGTAATTCTACAAAACATCATGGCTAATCTCGCGTATTGTTTTATTTTAAGTCAACGCGCGCGGTGCAGGCGCGAGGCTGCATCAGCAAAACGGTCGATACTTGTGTTCCTCTCAGCCTGTTTTTTTAGCGAAACTGTATCCTTTATTATAAGTTTAGAGACATGGGGATACAGATAAATATCGGGCAAACTAGTGAGCCACAAGTGGCGCCCGGGACTAAGGGATGCAGCAGCTTTAGCTAGTGGATGGGCCTCACCATTAGACTTCCTACTCTCATGAATGAATTTTACATCTTGAAGGGAACTACTCAGATGCTTGATATCATGGTGAATGGCAACATAACGACAGGGGACCTCCTTCTCGATGTTGGAGACAACTTCCGAGCAGTCGTATGCAATGCACACAGATTGGGTTTTGAGGTCTTTTGCGAGCGCAAGTGCCTCGAGGCACGCATGAGCCTCAAGAACTGACGGGTCCTGGAGCCCTTCGTAGATGATCGCCGAGGCACCGAGATATAGCCCCTCCTTGTTCCTGCACACCGCAGCTGACGCCCCTCGATCGCCAATCTTGGAGAAGCCTCCATCAGCGTTGATCTTTGTTGCATGCTCCACCGGCGGACACCACTTTGGCAGCTGCTGCACACGGGTAAGATCAGGCACGTCCCTTGAATTCAGCCAACGCTCCTTCGCCTGATTCAGAGGTGGTGGAATCATCTCCAGCTCAGTCTGGAACTTGTTGATGAACAAGTGTGTGCTTAGTGGGCTCTAAAAATTTTCTTTGAAGGTTGCTTTCCGGCGTGCCCACATGGCCCACATCGTCACAAGGACTCTGGCAAGGGCCGACGAGGGAAGCGTATCTACCAACCATAGCATCCAGAAGTTCGCATCTTCAGTCTGGTTCGAGATAATAGTTTTGGTAAGATCCTCATCCTCCAAGGCCCAGACACAGCGCGCCATGTGGCAGTCGAAGAGGGCGTGGCGCCAGGTATCTACCGCCGCGAAACATAGCGAGCATTTTGCTGTGTTTTCCATGCTCCTATGCTTGCGCACTTCGCCGGTCGGGATCGATGTGCGTGCTAACCTCCAGGCAAACACCTTGACCTTAGAAGGAACCAGAGCACCCCAAAAACGTGTCCACAAGCGATGATCAGTCTCGGAATGGCCCCTAGTGTGTTCAAGCCAGTCAGTGCGTTGTTGTTTGATGGAAGCCAGCATCCGGTATACAGACCGGACAGGGAAGATGCCCTTATTCTCGTGATGCCATGCCCAAGTGTCACACTGAGCCCTAGAACTCAGTGGGATGTTTAAGATAGCTTCCATGTCCATCGGATAAAAGTTCACCTCCAAAGCACTTCGATCCAAAGATCGAGTGGCAGGGTCAATGAGTTCAACAACCATCAGTGGAGGATTTTCATATTTGGGGCAGACCGGGTGGAGCTTAAAATCCCTCGGAATCCTGTTCTCATGCCAAATTTCAGTATCTTCCCCGGATCCGATACGCTTTATCAAGCCGAGTCGCAGTATATCTCGTCCCTCCACAATTGAGTGCCAAACTTGTGAAGGATGCTTGCCCAGTTCTGCAAGGAGGATGGATGTTGTGGGGAAGTAAACCGCCTTCAGTATTCGGGCACTGAGTGAGTTTGGCTCCTGTACTAGCGCCATGCTTGTCGGGCGAGCAACGCAAGGTTAAACAGCTCAATGTCACGGAAGCCCATGCCCCCCATGAATTTAGGTTGTGTCATGGTCTCCCAAGAATCCCAGGCAGTCTTCCACTCCCCCTTCTTTGGGACCCACCAGAACTTCCTCAAGAGCCCATTGATATGCTGACAAAGCCCCCTAGGAAGCTTGAAGCACGCCATGGAGTAGGTAGGTATGGCCTGTGCAACAGACTTGATGAGAATCTCTTTCCCTCCCGCAGATAGAGTTTTTTCCATCCATCGTTGGACTTGCTTCCAGATTCGATCTTTTAAAAAATTGAAAGATCCCTCTTTGGCACGCCCTACATCAGAGGGCAACCCCAAGTATTTATCACAGAGTTGTTCAGTTTGTACATCTAGAGCCTGCTTGATCTCCTCTCCGAGATCTTCGGAGCACCCCTTGCTAAAGAAGATGGATGACTCCTCCTTGTTCACCCGTTGACCCGAGGCATCGCAGTAACGCTGAAGGAGAGAATTCACGCTGCCAGCCATCTCGGGTGTATCGTTAAAGAACATGAGTTTATCATCAGCAAACAAGAGATAGTTCACCTGAGGTGCATTCGGAGCCACCATGATGTCATCGATACGGTCAGTAGCACTCGTGGTTTTTAGCATACATGATAGACCTTCAGCTGCCAGTAGGAAGAGATAAGGGCAAATAGGATCGCCCTGGCGAAGGCCCCGAGAAGGCCTAAATTCCTCTTGCTTTCCTCCATTAAAAATAACTGAGAATGAGACAGAGGTGACACATCTCATAACTGTCTCCGTAAACCCATGGTTGATCCCCAGCTTAAGCACGACTTGCTTCAGATAAGCCCACTCAATTCTATCATATGCCTTCATCATATCTAGCTTGAGAGCACAGTACCGATTCCTTTTCACCTTCTTGGTCTTCATATAATGCAGGCACTCGTATGTAGAGATAAAATTGCCAGTGATAAGACGGCCTGGTACAAATGTTGATTGTTCCTGAGAGATGATCTCAGGGAGAATAAGTTTGAGCCGGTTTGCGAGTACCTTGGATGCAATCTTGAAGATCACATTACAGAGACTAATCGATCGAAACTATCCTAGCTGTTTTGGACTTGCAATCTTTGGGATTAGAACAATGAAAGTCTTGTTTATCTCCTCCGGTGAATCGTCTCCACTCAGAACTCTAAGCACCGTATCAGTGTCATCATCACCACAAAGGTCCCAATGTCGTTGAAAAAATGTGTTGGGAACCCGTCAGGCCCGGAGGCTTTGGTAGGGAACATTTGAAAAAGTGCAGTTTTCACTTCGGATTTGGAAAAGGGAGCATTGAGCTTGTTGTTCATGGATAAATCAACCCGAGAGGGTATGTGAGAAAGTACCTCCTCCATGCCATATGTGTTCTCCGAGGTATATAAGTTGCCATAGAAGTTAGTCGCCATACTTGACATCTCCTCTTCGTCGTTGCAAACTAAACCATCAGCTCTTTGCAGCTCGGTGATGCGATTACGAGCTTTGCGCGCGCTTGCTTTGTGGTGAAAGAATTTAGAATTGTTGTCTCCTTCCGCCAACCGTTGGATACAAGCCCTCTGCCGCCACATAACCTCCTCCCGCAAGCACAACTCCACCATCCTGGCTTCAATTGCCTCCTCCTCGCCCGTGGGGCTAGTTCGATGAGGTGCAGCACGCATGGTTTGCAAACTAAGTCGAAGTGATCGCAACTCTGTTCTAACCGAACCGAAAGTGGTCCAACCCCAACTTTGAAGCCTTCCAGCAACCATAGCAAGCTTCTGTGTGAGTGCCAAAACAGATTGGGCGCGCCCCGTTGTCTGCCAACCTTTGGCAACTACCTTCCCAAAGCTCGGTTCTCGCTCCCACATGCATTCATAGTGAAATTGCTTGTGTTTCTGCTTTGCTCGGGCGTTGGAGTCCACCAGCTCGGTCTCAAGGAGAATGGGGCTGTGATCCAATTTGGCAGCTATCAAGTGCTCCACCATAGCGAAAGGGAAGAGCGCGGACCAATAGGGGGAGGCTATAGCTCTATCCAGACACACCCGACAAAAATGCCGCCCAGAAACCTTCTTTTCCCAGCTCCAGTCGAGTCCCTGATTGCAATCTCTCGCGATGGCTAGACGAATGCTGATGACAACAAACCTTCCCCTCCAACGGCACCAGAATAATGCTGCTAGCACTCCCCGGCAATGAAACTAGAAGAATATTGTTGATGGCCCACCAGCGCGTGTATTCGAAGCAGTTTTCGAGGGTAGAGTATTCGACACAAATTTGTTGGTACGCCAGACAGGAGGTGAGAGAATACTCTCGAGTATTAGCAGCTGAATTTTTTAGATTCAACCACACCTGAAAGATTAGTATCTGCAAGCAAAGTATCAGTAGCAAAGTAGTATGATAACAACGGTGTCAGAAACGATCTGTTGACGGCAGACTATTCCCAATGATTGTATCAATGGCGCCAAGTTGCCTCGTTGACGGAAATTGTCAGTTCCCGTCAACGATCAGCGAATCAAGATTGTAGCAGGTAGCAACACTGCAACGAGCAGTAGCAGCGGCAAAGAACATCAGTAGTGACAGCAGTAGCAAGTAGCAACAGTAGCAAGCGACAGTAATAGCAACAGTAGCAGCAGCAGAGCAAAACAAGTAACAACAGTAGCAACAATAGTAGCAGCAGCAGCAGCAGAGCAAGACAAGTAACAGCAGTAGGACAAACTCGTAGGCCATGGGTCAGTAATTTGTTTGGATGATATTCATCATGCGACAGCTATAACACGGAGAGATATGTGGCTAGCTCCCTGTCACGCCCAAGATGCGACCCTATCCTTAATTTGGCACGAAGGCCTCGTCAGGGATAGAAGCGCATCTCGTCGTGTCGCAAGAATGGATATCTTTACGAGTACATGTACTTAAAAGAAGAGATATATATACAGAGTTGGCTTACACTCGCCACAAGCTACATCAGAGTCACATCAATACATTACATAATCATCAAGAGTAAGAGCAGGGTCCGACTACGGACGAAAACAAACGAGAAAAGAAGAACGACGTCCATCCTTGCTATCCCAGGCTGCCGGCCTGGAACCCATCCTAGATCGATGAAGAAGAAGAAGAAGAAGAAACAACTCCAAATGAACAATCAACGCGCTCGTGTCAAGTAACCTTTATCTGTACCTGCAACTGGTGTTGTAGTAATCTGTGAGCCACAGGGGACTCAGCAATCTCATTTCCAAAGGTATCAAGACTAGCAAAGCTTAATGGGTGAGGCATGGTTAAGTGGTGAGGTTGCAGCAGCAGCTAAGCATATATTTGGTGGCTAACTTACGAGTACAAGAATAAAGAGGGGGATGATCTACGCATAACAGACGTGACTACTGATGATCAAAGGAATGATCCTGAACACCTATCTACGTCAGACATAACCCCACCGTGTCCTCGATCGGAGAAGGAACTCACGAAAGAGACAGTCACGGTTACGCACACAGTTGGCATATTTTCATTAAATTACTTCAAGTTATCTAGAACCAGTGTTAAACAAAGCTTCCACGTTGCCACATAACCGCGGGCACGGCTTTCCCAAAGATTTAACCCTGCAGGGGTGCTCCAACTAGTCCATCACAAATTACCACAAGCCGCATAGAAATCCTCAATCACAAAGCTCGTGATCTCGTCGGATTCCCTAGTGGAAAACCTCAACTCTGAGATTACCCAAAGCATCACCGGAATCCCGATGCACAAGATATCTCGTCAAAGGTAAAACTAATCCAGCAAGGCCGCCCGACGTGTCGACGATCCCGATAGGAGTCGCGTACCTCGTTCTCAGGACACGACGGATAAGCGATGCGTACGAGTGCCAAACCTCGAGTTTCCTCGCGGTGGCCCCGCACGGTGCTTTGTTTTGGACCAACACTCATGAGGAGCACTGGCCCGGGGGTTGATTAAAATAGTCTGCGGGTGCCGGCGGGTCCCTATGCATTATTATTAGGTTATTAGGCAAATGTAGTACCAAAGTTGGGCCTTGCCAGACCAGCTTTAATCTAAAACGAATTATCAAGGGGGTCCCCATAACAACCCCGATCGTGTTAGGAGCGCTCATTTATGGAACATAACACCGGTAGCCGGTAACTAAGGGGGCAAAGGTGGAACAAAACACCAGGCTAGAAAGGCCGAGCCTTCCACCTTTTACCAAGTGTATAGGTGCATTAAATTAAATAGCATTTAAATAAGGTGATATAACAAGGAACCCATGTTTTCACATGGAAGCAACTGCACCTGCAACTAGCAACGCTACATAGGGTTAAGCAAGCAGTAACAAAGCCAATCAGTGGTTTGCTAGGTTGAACAGGTTGATGGTAATCATGGCATTGTTGAGAGGCTGATATTTAACAGGTGGTAGGCAACGAGACATAAACGATAGAAGCGATAAAACTAGCATGGCAATAAAAGTAATGGTATCTGGGGAAATGATCATCTTGCCTGAGATCCCGCTTGGAAGAAGAATGCCTCCGTGAAGCAGACGAACCGACGTAGTCGAACGGGTCCTCACAATCCGGCACGCTGCGGAACTCTAACGAGACAGGGAAAAACCTGAAACACAAATCAACACACGGAATTCACCACACGATGCACAACACATATGATGCATGAGCAGTTGAATACATGCAAGTCACGGCATGACAATTCACACATTCAGACACTACACCTTAAGTGAAGTTCAATATGCAACGGGTTGCATATTGACGAAACTCCACGTTTATTATTTAGTTCTATCCCGATTAGATACACGGCAATATTAAATGTGTTTAAACATGGCAAGAGGTGAAGCGCAATTAAACTACATATCTAGGCATTTTAAATGAGGCCGGAAATGACATATAGCACCTCCGAGGCGACCTCACATGTTAATTTACAATTCTGTCCAGATCTGATCTAACATATTTAATTAGTTGTTAAACATCAAAACAAATAGGTTCACGTGATTCTATGCGTCAAGGCAAGAAATCTACACATAAAGAACATCTCCAACGGAGCTACGGTTCAAAAGATACAAGCATCGCAAGATATGATGACATGAATGCAATATGTGTGCAACGGCGGTCACGAGCACTTCAAAACATCCAACCAGAAAGGGAAAATGAAACTACATGAGATTCTAAGCAAGTTTCATGTAGGACACGATCACATCGGAGCTACGGTTCAACATCTACGAGCAAAACAATAAAACACTACAATCTGCCAAAATCAGCCACATAGCACTTTCTACGCCCCACACCTACGAGCTACACAACTCCGATATGCTCAAGCAAGGCATGGCACGGAAGAGGGCAAGAACCACTACTACAAACAACTAACAACAACTAGCATGGCAGCAAGGAACACAAGGTAAAGAAGTCACAAAATGGCTTCCCACACACTATTTCAGACTTAGTGAAAATTACACCTCATGAAAGTGCAGTTTTCAGCCTGAAGCTATATTGACAGCAGCAAAACCTATAGCTACAGGACTCCAAATGGCATGAAAATTTACAGCATGCTAGAGAAACGCAAGGGGTACAACTAACTCCATTGGACCAACCTCAAAAGAGCTACAGATCACGAGATGCAAGCAAGACAAGACAGCAACAAAATATAACAGATTCCAGACTTAGAAATATTTCAGCACCTCTAAAACAGCACTATCTCTAGCAACTTGAGAGCAAGCAAATCACACCTAAACATGCATTTCTAATGCAACCAAAAATACCAGGGGCTAAACAAAACATCTAAGTTTAACTCTCTAGTTGACAACTAATTCAAACGAGGCACGGAATAAATCCTACGAATTAAACAAAAGGGCAACATAGCAAAATATCTCGCGAACTAACTTCCTCAAAAACTAAAACTAATTGCACAGAAAATCCATGGGATTTTTCTACCCCGGAAACATATAAAACATGTGGGGTTTGCAACATAAAATAACGCCACACATTAATGCGAGATAATCACCTAGATACGTGAAAATAAATTACCGGCAAATCCCACACGCAAAAATACGAGTGACCGCTCTAAAAAGCATGGAAAAAATGGTCCCTAAAACATGGGCATTTCTAAAACGGCATACGGGCAATACGGTCTAGCGCGAAAAATAAATACGGCGGCTATCCTATTGAAACAGCACGCAAAACTAGGCGTTTGGCACGTTAAACTACGATGAATAATTATGCAAGTTGTAAATTCGTAATCTACGCGGAATTCTACCCATTTTACATATATTACTCGCTCCGATCCGACAAACGGATTTAAAACTACGGACGTTTTGATATATAGCTATTTTTCTGGAAATAATATTTTCACAGAAAAACAACCCTACTCTAAATGGGCCTAACAGCAAATGGGCGCTAGATAACTAGCATGCGCCTGAGCGGGGTTTAGCTGGGTGGCTCACCTTGGGCCGGCCTGGCCTGGTCGGGCGCTGGAGCTGGGCCAGCTTGTTGCTGCTTCTACTGGGTCGGAGCGAGGCGAGGACACGGCCCAGCGCGAGGTGGCGGGAGGAGGCCGGCCTGGCGCTGTTGGGCCGAGGCGGGAGGAGGCCCACGTGGCCAGGCGAGGCGCCGGTCAACGTACGCGAGGCGAGCTGGCCTCGACCTCCCGTCGCTACCATGGCGACGCCGCGCTGCGCCGACGGCCGGCGAGGCTCGGCCGGGACGCGAGGAAGCCGAGGGGCGGTGGAACCCGATGGGATCCGGCCCGAGGAGGCGGCGGAAGGGAGATCCGGCGGCGGCAGAGCTCGAGATCGGGATCACGAGCTGCGGCGGCGCTGAGGTGGCGATCCGGCCCGGGAACCGACGGGGAGGAGCTGGGGCCGCGGGATCCGGCAGCGGCGGCGCTGGCCGGTGGCGGGCACGGCTCCCGGTGGTAAGGGGCGAGGCAGGGCAGCAGCCCGGGTTGCGGCGCGGCGACGGGGAGATCGGGCTGCAGGGAGCTCGGGCAAGGCGACGGCGACTCGGGCTTGCGCGGCGGCGCGATGCGGGCTCGGGCGGGCCCCGGATGGGCTTCGCGGGCCCGGCGGCTGGAGAGGGAGAGAGGAGGCTCGCTAGGGTTAGGGGTAGGTGGCGCGGAAATCAAGGAGGGATTAGAGGGAGGCTGTCCAAAAATTAGAAGGGGTCTATATATAGACAAACGGGGGGGGGGGGGGGGCTCGGTTAACCGAAATCGCGTTCCGGATCCAACCGCGGGGTCGGATTCGGACGATTCCGAACGCGGGACGTGCTAAGTGGCCGTGTTGTGTAGATATCCGGAGACGAGAGGGGAACGGGCGGCGCAGCAACGGATTTTAAAAACACCGACAGACGTCCGACGGTGGACCGAATATGGTGCCGCTACGGACGACCGTTCGGGTACCAGACGAACTCTGATCGCGACGAAATTCGACAGGCGGCCTGACAATATTAAAATAGGACCGCACGTCAAATCTCAAACTGATCAGAGAAAGTTTTACGCACGCTTTAAAAACAGGGTTTTGACGGTGCCGCGGACGTGTGCGTGAGCGGTCAGGCTCGGAACGAACAACGACGAACGCGAAGAGAAGCGGCAACTAATAACGGATGCAAGTTTTGAAAACTGGCAGCAACGGAGATGCCGATGCAATGCAGATGATGCGCATGATGCGATGATGATGCGACAAATAAAAATAGACACACGACGAAAACGGAATGAGAGGGGAATCTTCTGGAACGTCGGCATCGGACTGTCACACTCCCGTTCGTCAATGTGATGTATGCATGCATTCCGTGTGTCGTCATACGTGCTTAGGGAAAAGAACTTGCATGAAAATAGTATCGGTAGTTTCAGAAGCATCACGAGCATTGGCAATAACTCTAGCAATATGAGCATCAAGGAACACTCCTAGTGGAACATCAGGCAAAGGAGTATCTCTAGCAGTATCAAGCATAGCATCATCAAGAAAAATAGCATCTCTAGCATCATCAGGCAAAGCAGTATCAAGCATAGCATCATCAGGCAAAATAGCATCTCTAGCAGTATCATACATAGTATCAAGCATAGTATCATCAGGCATAGTATCAAGCATAGCATCTCTAGCAGTATCAGGCTCAAGCATAGCATCTCTAGCAGTAGTATCACAAGCATCATCAAGCACAGGCGACATATCAAGATTTCTATCAGGAGGTGATGTCGCAAACTTACTCATAACTGAAGGTGAATCAAGTGCAGAGCTAGATGGAAATTCCTTACCTCCCCTCGTAGTTGAGGGCAAGACTTTGGTCTTCGGATCCTTCAGATTCTTCATAGTGATCAGCAGATATAAATCCCAAGTGACTCAGAGAATATAGCAATACCTCCCCGACAACGGTGCCAGAAAAATGATGATTGCAATCTCTGGCGATGGCTAGACGAATGCTGATGACAGCAAACCTTCCCTACAACGGCACCAGAAGAATGCTGCTATCACTCCCCGGCAACAAAACTAGAAGAATGTTGTTGATGGCCCACCAGCGCGTGGGTTCGCAGCAGTTTTCGAGGGTAGAGTATTTGACCCAAATTTGTTGGTACGCCAAGCAGGAGGTGAGAGAATACTCTCGAGTATTAGCAGCTGAATTTGTTAGATTCAACCACACCTGAAAGATTAGTATCTGCAAGCAAAGTATCAGTAGCAGAGTAGTATGATAACAACGGTGTCAGAAACGATCTGTTGACGGCACACTATTCCTAACGATTGTATCAATGGCGCCAAGTTGCCTCGTTGACAGAAATTGTCAGTTCCCGTCAACGATCAGCGAATCAAGATTGTAGCAGGTGGCAGCAGTGTAACGAGCAATAGCAGCGGCAAGGAACAGCAGTAGTGACAGCAGTACCAAGTAGCAACAGTAGCAAGCAACACTAATAGCAACAGTAGCAGCAGCAGCAGAGCAAAACAAGTAACAGCAGTAGCAATAGTAGTAGCAGCAGCAGCAGAGCAAGACACGTAACAGCAGTAGGACAAACTCGTAGGCAATGGGTCGGTGATTGTTTGGATGATATTCATCATGCAACAGCTATAACACGGAGAGATATGTGGCTAGCTCCTGTTCGTCAATGTGATGTAGGCATGCATTCCGTGTGTCGTCATACGTGCTTAGGGAAAAGAACTTGCATGACATCTATTGTCCATCCCTCCCGTGGCAGCGGGGTCCAAAAGGAAACTACGGGATATTAAGGTTCTCCTTTTAATAAAGAACCGGACCAACGCATTAGCACTTGGTGAACACATGAACTCCTCAAACTATGGTCATCACCGGGAGTGGTTCCGGTTATTGTCACTCCGGGGTTTCCGGATCATAACACATAGTAGGTAACTACAACTTGCAAGATCGGATCTAAAACACACATATATTGGTGACAACATAATAATTTCGGATCTGAAATCATGGCACTCGGGCGCTAGTGACAAGCATTAAGCATGGCAAAGTAGTAGCAACATCAATCTCAGAACATAGTGGATACTAGGGATCAATCCCCATCAAAACTAACTCGATTACACGATAGATCTCATCCTACTCATCACCGCCCAGCGAGCCTACGAATAGATTATCACGAACGACGAAGAGCTTCATGGAATTGGATAGGGAAGAAGGTTGATGATGACGATGGCGACGATTTCCCTCTCCGGAGCCCAAGACGGACTCCAGATCTGCCCTCCAGATGAAGAACAGGTGGTGGCGGCGCCTCCGTATCGAAAACGCGACGAAAACTTCTCTTTTTTATTTTTTCTGGGACAAAAGGGATCTTATAGTGCTGGAATTGGGGGCGACAGAGCCGTGTGGGCCCCACAAGCCTGCCCACCGCCACCAGGGGGTGGTGGAGGAGCCAGGGCTTGTGGCCCACTGGCCCACCCCCTGAGGTGGAACTTGGCGCAGATATTTTTCTTATTTTCCAAAACTGCCCCCGTAAATTTTCAAGACGTTTGGAGAACTTTGATTTCTGCACAAAAATAACACCAAGGCAATTCTGCTGAAAACAGCGTCACTCCAGGTTAGTTCCATTCAAATAATGCAAATTAGAGTCCAAAACAACGGCAAAAGAGTTTGGAAAAGTAGATACGATGGAGACGTATCAACTCCCCCAAGCTTAAAACCTTGCTTGTCCTCAAGCAACTCAGTTGACAAACTGAGAGAGAAAGAAAAACTTTGACAAACTCTATTTGATCTTGTTGTTGCAACTATGTCTAACTCATAACCAGAATTTCAGCAAGATCACAAGTTAACCACATAAGCAAATGACACAAAGGTCTCACGGTAAACTAATATCAATGGCATAATCAGCTAACAAGCAAATAATAATGAGTTTCAAATACCAACACTTCAATCAAAACAAGCATGAAGCAGTATGAATAGGTGGTATCTCGCTAGCTCTTTCTGAGACCGCAAAACATAAATGCAGAGCACTTTCAAAGATCAAGGGCTCACTAAACATTGTAATTCATAGCAACGAAGATCCAGTCATAGTCATACTCAATATCAATCAAAAGCAAAGCATAAAAATGACAGAGGTGCTCTCTAATTGGTGCTTATATAAGAGGAGGATGACTCGACAAGAAAATAAATACACAGGCCCTTCGCAGAGGGAAGCATTGATTTGCAGAGGTGCCAGAGCTCAAGCTTTGAAAACAGAGATAATAATTTTGGGTGGCATGCTTTCATTGTCAACGCAATGACCAAGAGTTCTCAATATCTTCCATGCTACTCATGCTATAGGCGGTTCCCAAACAAAAAAGTAAAGTTTTAACTCCCCCACCACCAATCAATCACACTCCACAGCTAGCCGAATCCTCGGGTACCGTCCATACTAACATCAACCCGGGGGAGTCTTGTTTTACAGTTATGTTTTCGATTTAAGCGTGGAACTGGGCATTCCAATTACCGGCCCCTTTCTCGTGAATGACTGTGAATAAACACATGTCGAAGATAACACTCCTAGCATGGAAGATACCAAATAGCCCTCTGTCACCACATGAGCGGTTCGGGCATGCAAAACAGATTATTTCTTGAAGGTTTAGAGAATGGCACATGCAAATTTACTTGGAACGGCAGGTAGATACCGCAAATAGGGAGGTTTGGTGGACTCTCATGGAAAAACTTTTGGGTTTATGGAAGTGGATGCACAAGCAGTATTCCACTTAGTACAAGTGAAGGCTAGCAAAAGACTGGGAAGCGACCAACTGGAGAGCGACAACAATCATCAAGATGCAATGAGTTTGACTAACATTGAATGCAAGCATGAACAAGATATAAATCACCATGAACACGAACATCATAGAGGCTATGTTGATTTTGTTTCAACTACATGCATGAACATGCGCCAAGTCAAGCCACTTGAAACATTCAAAGGAGAATACCATCCTATCATACTACATCATAGTCATCTCAAAATCTATGTTGGCATTCAAGACAAACCATTATAGGCTCTCAGCTAAATAAGCATGGCATCAGAAACTATGATCTCTAAGTTGTCATTGCAAACATGGTTATCTCACAACAAGGCTAAATCTGGGTCGACAAGCTAGTCATATTTACAAAAACAAAATAGATAGAGTTCATACCAGCTTTTCAGTCTCAGTCACTTCATCATATATCATCATTGTAGCCTTTCATTTGCACGATCGAATGATGAAAACGATAATAAGCGCATTGGACTAAGCTGAATCTGCAGGCAAACACAAAGGAGAAGACAAAGTAATATGGCTCTTTGAAAGCTAAACAGGTAAGCATGTAAGAACCACTAAACATTGTACCAATATCTTCTACCTTGACACAAAGAAAAAGAAAACTATTTACACGGGAAAACTCCCAACAAGCAAAAGAAGAAAGAAAAATCTTTTTGGGTTTTCACAAAAGGACACAAAATAAGAAAACAGGAAAACGAAAAGAAACTAGCATGGATAATACAGTGGCAAAGTGTAAACACCGGCTAACAAAGTTAAAGCATAAGCATGAATGTAAAGTCGGTGAGAACACGTACTCCCCCAAGCTTAGGATTTTTGCCTAGCTTGGTCTACTCCCAAGGTGGGAAATAACCAGCTCCAGGATACTCCGGAGCAGACGGTGCATGCCGCTGCTGTGTGAGCTCCTCTGGCTCCCACTGATAAACTGGCGTCTGGTACTCGACTGGCAGCTCGGGCACGGGCGCCTGTGGTTGGGCCAAGCCCCAATATGCGTAGATGTCCGCGGGCATAATAGTGTACCTGCCTCCATGAAGATCAAACAAAGAAGGAGCAGGCAAAGTAATAGTCTCTCGAGTACCCTGACTAAACACCAGGTTATAAATCATCCGTCTACTAGCATCTCTATCCAGAAAATCATGGCGAACCATGCTGTCATAATCCAGATATCTCTCGGGGAGAAGCATCTCTCCTTCCTCTCCCAGTCTAATGGGTATCTCAAAGTGTCTGGCAAGACGGGTAGCAAAGATACCTCCATAGACAACACCTTTAGAACGGTTCAGGTTCAACCGTTGAGCTACTATAGCGCCCACGCTATAAGTCTTATCGTTATAAAGGCCTTCGCGCAAAACCGCAAGGTCTGGAGAACTAAGTGATCCAGCCTCCCCACGGCCAATCAAACATTTTCCCACAAATAGTGCGAAGTACCGAAGCAGAGGAAAATGTATGCTAGCAATTCTAGCGCGAGACACTCCTCTCTCCTCTCCAACAGCAATAGAACCAATGAAATCCTCCAAGTCCCATGGACGAGGGTTACGGATATCCCCAACATAAGGTAATTTGCATACATTGCAAAAATCCTGCAGCGTCATGCACTGGGGGACATCATAAATCATGAACTCAACCATGGGAGGATTCTTCCTCGGATAAAAGTTGAAGCTTTGAACGAAAATATTGGTGAGGAGGAGGTATTGTGGGCACTTATCTTCAACAAACGCAGTAAGACCTGCGTTCTCCACCAAGTAATAAAAGTCTTCATAAAGTCCGGCGGCGCGCAAAAATTCATCACTTGGCCACTCGCATGCTCGAACTTCTGTGACTCGAGGGACTAGTACTTGGGGTGATTCTTCTCATCCTCCTTGTGGTTACGACTTGAAGAGCCTCTCAAGAACCTCCTCATCTTTTCCCTTTTCTAGCTCTGAAAAATTCTGAAATTTTTAGAGACTTCGAAAGAAAAGTGAATAAAGATTAACCCAACTTGTAGCAACTACTCCTACTAGTGCATAGAGACCGTATCACGCGCTAAAACTACTTAGGACCGGCTAAAATCAACATTTATAGCTCAAGAACAGGATCACCAAGGTAGCAAGAATACGCGAAGGATAAAGCACTAGAGCAAAAACTAATTGGACCAATGGAGGAGTCACTTACCAAGGAGTAATTTCCCCCAAAACGGTTCGGAGAATGGTGCTTTGAGCAAGGAGATCGAAAATCACAGCCAAATGAGCAAGAACATGGGTTTGAGCTACGAAACAATTTTTTCTGGAGGTGGAAGAAGAGGCTGAGAGGTGGAATGAGTGGAGGGGGTGCATGTGGGCCCCACAAGCTTGCACCCCGCCACCAGGGGGTGGGTGGCGGTGGCAGGGCTTGTGGCCCACTGGTCTGGCCCCCAGGCCAGCTCTCAGGCCCAGAAATTTTCAAAAAATCCAGAAAAAATCATACTAAATTTTCACGACCATCGGAGAACTTTTATTTTCGAGGTATTTTTCTCCGGGACGCTAAAACAGAAAACAGGAAAAACTAAACTAATTCTATCATTTTTCTTCTAAGAAAAAGAAAAGGAAAGCTTAAAACAGAGGTATGTGACTCCTTGATTCATCCGTTTCATGATCATCGAAAGAAATCCGTCAATGGGATTGATCAAGTCCGTATGATAAAACCTTCTCGAATCGCAAGAGAGAACGGAGAATTTCCGAATAGCCACTAAGTCACCTCAATGGGGCTACGTATCTCCCCAACAAGAAAATCGTACTTCATCTTGACACGAGGAATAGGGCATTCAAAGCTCCCAATAAGAATCGATGAAGTCTTTTCGATAGCATTGATGCAATGTACTGGATATCGTTTCTTCGGAAAGTGCACTGTGTGCTCATTACCGTTGACATGGAAAGTGACATTGCCTTTGTTGCAATCTATAACAGCTCCTGTCGTGTTTAAAAAGGGTCTTCCGAGGATGATAGTCATGGCATCGTCCTCGGGAATATCCAAGATAACAAAGTCTGTTAAGATAGTGGTATTAGCAACCACAACAAGCACATCCTCGCAAACGCCGATAGGGAAAGCAGTTGATTTGTCGGCCATTTGCAGAGAAATTTTAGTGGGTGTCAACTTATCCAATTCAAGTCTACGATAAAGAGAAAGCGGCATAACACTAACATCGGCTCCAAGGTCACATAAGGCAGTTCTTACGTAGTTTCCATTAATTGAGCAAGGTATAGTGGGCACTCCGGGATCACCAAGTTTCTTAGGAGTTCCACCTTTAAAAGTGTAGTTGGCAAGCATGGTGGAGATCTCAAGATCTGGTATCTTCCGTTTATTAGTCACGATATCTTTCATGTACTTGGCATATGGAGACATCTTGAGCATATCAGTTAACCGCATCTGCAGAAAGACAGGTCTTATCATCTCAACGAAGCGCTCAAAATCCTCATCATCCTTTTTCTTGGATGGCTTAGGAGGGAAGGGCATAGGTCTCTGAACCCATGGCTCTCTTTCTTTACCATGCTTCCTAGTAGTGAAGTCATTCTTGTCGTATCTCTTAGGTTGTGGATTATTAGGATTAACCATAGGTTCAATCTCCACATCCTCGTCATGGCTAGGTTGAGCATTATTATGAACATCACTGTCCATATTGTCACCAGGTTCCTGTTCATCACCTGATTGTGTTTCTGCATCAGACGTAGAAATATCATTAGGTTCTTCAGGTGTGACAGTATTTGGTGAACTGGCGTGCAGGTTTCTATCATCATTCTTCTTCTCCTTAGGATGACTGGGTGTATCAGCATTGATTCCTTGAGAATCTTGATCAATTCTCTTAGGTCTGGCTGGGCGTTCGGTTCCCCCGAACCGATCGGGTCGGTTCCTCGGTCTATCAAAAATTTCGGCTTTATCAAATCACAGACCGATCGGTCAGTAAAAGATTAGCTAACCGATGATCCTTTGCATCGAAATTTCGGTTCGGTCGCCGGTTCTACCGAACAACACGTACTAGTAGCAGGAGCCTCCATACTTTATTCTCATCTACAGTGCGTGTAGCTCTCGTATTGATTCTCCCGAGCAAAACTTTATTGGCTGCTCCTTTACTACTACTAGTCTACTACTATGCGAGAGAAGTAGTAAAAGCTTTGTCTTTTACAGAAAATTGACAGCGACGGTGGCTCGGTGTGGTACTCACCCGATGCGCGTAGCTCATCTACAGTGTGTGTAGCTCGGTGTGGTACTCTTCGCCTCTTTCCTATGCGCGGTCAGACTTGTAAACTTGACCAGTGAAAAGAGCACTTGAGTACAGCAACGGGGGAGCAGGTCGGACCACTGTTGGTTACTCGGTTTCCGGTCCATTCGGGTAACTGAGGGATAAACCCGAAATCACCGGATCAAATTCGGTTTTCATGAAATGCAAACCAGACATACGACCGAAGTTCTCGGTTTCGGTTAATTCGGATTCGGTGTCGGTTAGTTCGGTTTGGTGCATTGGTTTTCGGGTTATATGCCCAGCCTGACTCTTAGGATGACCTTTAGGATACAAAGGTTCCTGAGTCATTTTGCCTCCTCTAGTAATTGTTGGGGAACGTCGCATGGGAAACAAAAAATTTCCTACGCGCACGAAGACCTATCATGGTGATGTCCATCCACGAGAGGGGATGAGTGATCTACGTACCCTTGTAGATCGTACAGCAGAAGCGTTAGTGAACGTGGTTCATGTAGTGGAACGTCCTCACGTCCCTCGATCCGCCCCGCGAACAATCCCGCGATCAGTCCCACGATCTAGTACCGAACGGACGGCACCTCCGCGTTCAGCACACGTATAGCTCGACGATGATCTCGGCCTTCTTGATCCAGCAAGAGAGACGGAGAGGTAGAAGAGTTCTCCGGCAGCGTGACGGTGCTCCGGAGGTTGGTGATGACCTTGTCTCAGCAGGGCTCCGCCCGAGCTCCGCAGAAACGCGATCTAGAGGAAAAACCATGGAGGTATGTGGTCGGCTGCCGTGGAAAAGTCGTCTCAAATCAGCCCTAAAACCTCCGTATATATAGGTGGGAGGGAGGGGACCTTGCCTTGGGGCTCAAGGAGCCCCAAGGGGGTCGGCCGAGCCAAGGGGGGAAGACTCCCCCCCCCCCAAAACCGAGTTGGACTTGGTTTGGTGGGAGGGAGTCCTTCCCTTCCTTCCCACCTCCTCTTTTTTTTTCTCTTGATTTTCTCTTCTTCGCGCATAGGGCCCTTTTGGGCTGTCCCACCAGCCCACTAAGGGCTGGTGCGCCACCCTTATGGCCTATGGGCTTCCCCGGGGTGGGTTGCCCCCCCCCCCCCCGGTGAACTCCCGGAACCCATTCGTCATTCCCGGTACATTCCCGGTAACTCCGAAAACCTTCCGGTAATCAAATGAGGTCATCCTATATATCAATCTTCGTTTCCGGACCATTCCGGAAACCCTCGTGACGTCCGTGATCTCATCCGGGACTCCGAACAACATTCTGTAACCAACCATATAACTCTAATACGCATAAAACAACGTCGAACCTTAAGTGTGCAGACCCTGCGGGTTCGAGAACTATGTAGACATGACCTGAGAGACTCCTCGGTCAATATCCAATAGCGGGACCTGGATGCCCATATTGGATCCTACATATTCTACGAAGATCTTATCGTTTGAACCTCAGTGCCAAGGATTCATATAATCTCGTATGTCATTCCCTTTGTCCTTCGGTATGTTACTTGCCCGAGATTCGATCGTCAGTATCCGCATACCTATTTCAATCTCGTTTACCGGCAAGTCTCTTTACTCGTTCCGTAATACAAGATCCCGCAACTTACACTAAGTTACATTGCTTGCAAGGCTTGTGTGTGATGTTGTATTACCGAGTGGGCCCCGAGATACCTCTCCGTCACACGGAGTGACAAATCCCAGTCTTGATCCATACTAACTCAACTAACACCTTCGGAGATACCTGTAGAGCATCTTTATAGTCACCCAGTTACGTTGCGACGTTTGATACACACAAAGTATTCCTCCGGTGTCAGTGAGTTATATGATCTCATGGTCATAGGAATAAATACTTGACACGCAGAAAACAGTAGCAACAAAATGACACGATCAACATGCTACGTCTATTAGTTTGGGTCTAGTCCATCACGTGATTGTCCTAATGACGTGATCTAGTTATCAAGCAACAACACCTTGTTCATAATCAGAAGACACTGACTATCTTTGATCAACTGGCTAGCCAACTAGAGGCTTGCTAGGGACGGTGTTTTGTCTATGTATCCACACATGTAAATGAGTCTTCATTCAATACAATTATAGCATGGATAATAAACGATTATCTTGATACATGAATTATAATAATAACTATATTTATTATTGCCTCTAGGGCATAATTCCAACAGTCTCCCACTTGCACTAGAGTCAATAATCTAGCCCTCACATCATCATGTGAATTACATTGTAATAAATCTAACACCCATACAGTTCTGGTGTTGATCATGCTTTGGCCGTGGAAGAGGTTTAGTCAGCGGGTCTGCTACATTCAGATCCGTGTGCACTTTGCATATATTTACGTCCTCTCCCTCGACGTAGTCGCGGATGAGGTTGAAGCGTCGTTTGATGTGTCTGGTCTTCTTGTGAAACCGTGGTTCCTTTGCTAAGGAAATGGCACCCGTGTTGTCACAGAACAAGGTTATTGGATTCAGTGCGCTTGGCACCACTCCAAGATCCGTCATGAACTGCTTCATCCAGACACCCTCCTTAGCCGCCTCCGAGGCAGCCATGTACTCTGCTTCACATGTAGAATCTGCTACGACGCTTTGCTTGGAACTGCACCAGCTTACCGCACCCCCATTAAGAAGAAATACGTATCCGGTTTGTGACTTAGAGTCATCCGGATCTGTGTCAAAGCTTGCATCGACGTAACCTTTTACGGCGAGCTCTTCGTCACCTCCATACACGAGAAACATCTCCTTAGTCCTTTTCAGGTACTTCAGGATATTCTTGACCGCTGTCCAGTGATCCACTCCTGGATTACTCTGGAACCTACCTGCCATACTTATGGCCAGGCTAACGTCCGGTCTAGTGCACAACATTGCATACATGATAGAACCTATGGCTGAAGCATAGGGGACGGAGCGCATATGCTCTCTATCTTCATCAGTTGCTGGGCACTGAGTCTTACTCAATCTCGTACCTTGTAAAACTGGCAAGAACCCTTTCTTGGACTGTTCCATTTTGAACCTTTTCAAAACTTTATCAAGGTATGTGCTTTGTGAAAGTCCTATCAGGCGTTTTGATCTATCCCTATAGATCTTAATGCCTAGAATGTAAGCAGCTTCTCCTAGGTCCTTCATAGAGAAACTTTTATTCAAGTAACCTTTTATGCTCTCCAAAAACTCTACGTTGTTTCCAATCAGTAATATGTCATCCACATATAATATTAGAAACGCCACAGAGCTCCCACTCACTTTCTTGTAAATACAAGATTCTCCAACCACTTGTATAAACCCAAATGCTTTGATCACCTCATCAAAGCGTTTGTTCCAACTCCGAGATGCTTGCACCAGTCCATAAATGGATCGCTGGAGCTTGCACACCTTGTTAGCATTCTTAGGATCGACAAAACCTTCGGGTTGTATCATATACAACTCTTCCTTAAGGAAACCGTTAAGGAACGCCGTTTTGACATCCATCTGCCAGATTTCATAATCAAAAAATGCAGCTATTGCTAACATGATTCTGACGGACTTAAGCATCGCTACGGGTGAGAATGTCTCATCGTAGTCAACTCCTTGAACTTGTGAAAAACCCTTTGCCACAAGTCGAGCTTTATAAACGGTCACATTGTCGTCAGCGTCCGTCTTCCTCTTAAAGATCCATTTGTTCTGAATAGCCTTGCGGCCCTCAGGAAGTACTTCCAAAGTCCACACTTTCTTCTCATACATGGATCCTATCTCGGACTTCATGGCTTCTAGCCATTTGTTGGAATCTGGGCCCACCATTGCTTCTTCATAGTTTGCAGGTTCATTGTTGTCTAACAACATGATTGATAAGACGGGATTACCGTACCACTCTGGAGCAGCACGTGGTCTCGTCGACCTGCGTGGTTCGACAGAAACTTGAACCGGGGTTTCATGATCATCATCATTAACTTCCTCCTCAACCGGCGTCGCACCGATAGAAGTTTCCCATTGCCCTGCGCCACCATCTAGAGGGATGAGAGGTTCGACAACCTCGTCAAGTTCTATCTTCCTCCCACTCAATTGTCTCGAGAGAAACTCCTTCTCGAGAAAAGCTCCATTTTTAGCAACAAACACTTTGCCCTCGGATTTGAGATAGAAGGTGTACCCAACTGTCTCCTTTGGGTAACCTATGAAGACGCACTTTTCCGCTTTGGGTTCCAGCTTTTCAGGCTGAAGCTTTTTGACATAAGCATCACATCCCCAAACTTTAAGAAACGACAACTTTGGTCTTTTGCCATACCACAGTTCGTATGGTGTCGTCTCAACGGATTTTGATGGTGCCCTATTTAAAGTGAATGCAGCTGTTTCTAATGCATAACCCCAAAATGATAACGGCAAATCAGTAAGAGACATCATAGATCGCACCATCTCTAATAGAGTACGATTACGACGTTCGGACACACCATTACGCTGTGGTGTTCCAAGCGGTGTTAACTGTGAAACAATTCCACATTGTCTTAAGTGAGTACCAAACTCGAAACTCAGATATTCACCCCCACGATCAGACCGTAGGAACTTGATCTTCTTGTTACGATGATTTTCCACTTCACTCTGAAATTGCTTGAACTTTTCAAATGTTTCAGACTTGTGTTTCATCAAGTAGACATAACCATATCTACTCAAATCGTCAGTGAAGGTGAGAAAATAACGATATCCGCCCCGTGCCTCCACGCTCATCGGACCACACACATCGGTATGTATGATTTCCAACAAGTCACTTGCACGCTCCTTTGTTCCGAAGAACGGAGTTTTAGTCATCTTGCCCATGAGGCATGGTTCGCACGTGTCAAGTGAATCAAAGTCAAGTGACTCCAAAAGTCCATCAGCATGGAGTTTCTTCATGCGCTTTACACCAATATGACCTAAGCGGCAGTGCCATAAAAATATGGCGCTATCATTGTTAACTCTAACTCTTTTGGTCTCAATGTTATGTATATGCGTATCGCTATCAAGATTCAATATGAACAATCCTCTCACATTCGGTGCATGACCATAAAAGATGTTACTCATAGAAATAGAACAACCATTATTCTCTGACTTAAAAGAGTAACCGTCTCGCAATAAACAAGATCCAGATATAATGTTCATGCTCAACACAGGCACTAAATAACAATGATTTAAGTTCATCACCAATCCTGACGGTAACTGAAGTGACACTGTGCCGACGGCGATTGCATCAACCTTGGAACCATTTCCTACGCACATCGTCACTTCATATTTCGCCAGCCTTCGTCTATTCCGCAGTTCCTGTTTCGAGTTGCAAATATGAGCAACAGAACCGGTATCGAATACCCAGGCACTACTACGAGAGCCGGTTAAGTACACATCAATAACATGTATATCAAATATACTTGATTTTTCTTTGGCCGCCTTCTTATCTGCCAGATACTTGGGGCAATTGCGCTTCCAGTGACCCATACCCTTGCAATAGTAACACTCTGTTTCAGGCTTAGGTCCAGCTTTGGGTTTCTTCGGCGGATTGGCAACAGGCTTGCCGCTCTTCTTCGAATTACCCTTCTTGCCTTTGCCGTTTCTCTTGAAACTAGTGGTCTTATTCACCATCAACACTTGATGCTCTTTACGGAGTTCAGACTCTGCGACTTTCAACATCGCAAACAACTCGCCGGGTGACTTGTTCATCCCTTGCATGTTGTAGTTCAACACAAAGCCTGTATAGCTTGGCGGCAGTGATTGAAGGATTCTGTCAGTGATAGCCTCTTGCGGGAGTTCAATCCCCAGCTCAGCTAGACGGTTTGAGTACCCAGACATTTTGAGCACATGTTCACTGACAGACGAGTTTTCCTCCATCTTGCAAGCATAGAATTTATCGGAGGTCTCATACCTCTCGATCTGGGCGTTCTTCTGAAAGATAAACTTCAACTCCTGGAACATCTCAAATGCTCCATGACGCTCAAAGCGACGTTGAGTCCCGGTTCTAAGCCATACAAGACTGCACATTGAACTATTGAGTAGTCCTCCTTACGTGCTAACCAAGCGTTCTTAACATCCTGATCAGCCGTAGCGGGTGGTTCATCTCCTAGCGCAGCATTAAGGACATAGTCCTTCTTCCCAGCTTGTAAGATTAGCTTAAGATTACAAGCCCAGTCTACAAAGTTGCTTCCATCATCTTTCAACTTAGCTTTCTCTAGGAACGTATTAAAATTCAGGATGACTGTCGCGTGAGCCATGATCTACAACACAAATATATTCAAAGTGGACTTAGACTATGTTCAAGATAATTAGAGTTTAACTTAATCAAATTATTCGCTAAACTCCCACTCAAAAAGTACATCTCTCTGGTCATTTGAGTGGTTCATGATCCACCTACACTATCTCAAGTCCGATCATCACGTGAGTTGAGTATAGTTTCAGTGGTAAGCATCCCTATGCTAATCACATCATCTATATGATTCATGATCGACCTTTCGGTCTCATGTGTTCCGAGGCCATGTCTGCACATGCTAGGCTCGTCAAGCTTAACCCGAGTGTTCCGCGTGCGCAACTGTTTTGCACCCGTTGTATGTGAACGTTGAGTCTATCACACCCGATCATCACGTGGTGTCTCGAAACGACGAACTGTAGCAACGGTGCACAGTCGGGGAGAACACAATTTCGTCTTGAAATTTTAGTGAGAGATCACCTCATAATGCTACCGTCGTTCTAAGCAAAATAAGGTGCATAAAAGGATTAACATCACATGCAATTCATAAGTGACATGATATGGCCATCATCACGTGCTTCTTGATCTCCATCACCAAAGCACCGGCACGATCTTCTTGTCACTGGAGCCACACCATGATCATCCATCAACGTGTTGCCATCGGGGTTGTCGTGCTACTCATGCTATTACTACTAAAGCTACATCTTAGCAAAATAGTAAACGCATCTGCAAGCACAAACGTTAGTATAAAAACAACCCTATGGCTCCTGCCGGTTGCCGTACCATCGACGTGCAAGTCGATATTTTCTATTACAACATGATCATCTCATACATCCAATATATCACATCAAATCGTTGGCCATATCACATCACAAGCATACCCTGCAAAAACAAGTTAGACGTCCTCTAATTTTGTTGTTGCATGTTTTACGTGGTGACCAAGGGTATCTAGTAGGATCGCATCTTACTTACGCAAACACCACAACAGAGATATATGAGTTGCTATTTAACCTCATCCAAGGACCTCCTCGGTCAAATCTGATTCAACTAAAGTTGGAGAAACCGACACTTGCCAGTCATCTTTGAGCAACGGGGTTACTCGTAGCGATGAAACCAGTCTCTCGTAAGCGTACGAGTAATGTCGGTCCAAGCCGCTTCAATCCAACAATACCGTGGAATCAAGAAAAGACTAAGGAGGGCAGCAAAACGCACATCACCGCCCACAAAAACTTTTGTGTTCTACTCGAGAAGACATCTACACATGAACCTAGATCATGATGCCACTGTTGGGGAACGTCGCATGGGAAACAAAAAATTTCCTACGCGCACGAAGACCTATCATGGTGATGTCCATCTACGAGAGGGGATGAGTGATCTACGTACCCTTGTAGATCGTACAGCAGAAGCGTTAGTGAACGCGGTTGATCTAGTGGAACGTCCTCACGTCCCTCGATCCGCCCCGCGAACAATCCCGCGATCAGTCCCACGATCTAGTACCGAACGGACGGCACCTCCGTGTTCAGCACACGTACAGCTCGACGATGATCTCGGCCTTCTTGATCCAGCAAGAGAGACGGAGAGGTAGAAGAGTTCTCCGGCAGCGTGACGGCGCTCCGGAGGTTGGTGATGACCTTGTCTCAGCAGGGCTCCGCCCGAGCTCCGCAGAAACGCGATCTAGAGGAAAAACCGTGGAGGTATGTGGTCGGGCTGCCGTGGAAAAGTCGTCTCAAATCAGCCCTAAAACCTCCGTATATATACGTGGGAGGGAAGGGACCTTGCCTTGGGGCTCAAGGAGCCCCAAGGGGGTCGGCCAAGCCAAGGGGGGAAGACTCCCCCCCCCAAACCGAGTTGGACTTGGTTTGGTGGGAGGGAGTCCTTCCCTTCCTTCCCACCTCCTCTTTTTTTTTCTCTTGATTTTCTCTTCTTGGCGCATAGGGCCCTTTTGGGCTGTCCCACCAGCCCACTAAGGGCTGGTGCGCCACCCTTATGGCCTATGGGCTTCCCCGGGGTGGGTTGCCCCCCCCCCCCGGTGAACTCCCGGAACCCATTCGTCATTCCCGGTACATTCCCGGTAACTCCGAAAACCTTCTAGTAATCAAATGAGGTCATCCTATATATCAATCTTCGTTTCCGGACCATTCCGGAAACCCTCGTGACGTCCGTGATCTCATCCGGGACTCCGAACAACATTCGGTAACCAACCATATAACTCTAATACGCATAAAACAATGTCTAACCTTAAGTGTGCAGACCCTGCGGGTTCGAGAACTATGTAGACATGACCTGAGAGACTCCTCGGTCAATATCCAATAGCGGGACCTGGATGCCCGTATTGGATCCTACATATTCTACGAAGATCTTATCGTTTGAACCTCAGTGCCAAGGATTCATATAATCCCGTATGTCATTCCCTTTGTCCTTCGGTATGTTACTTGCCCGAGATTCGATCGTCAGTATCCGCATACCTATTTCAATCTCGTTTACCGGCAAGTCTCTTTACTCGTTCCGTAATACAAGATCCCGCAACTTACACTAAGTTACATTGCTTGCAAGGCTTGTGTGTGATGTTGTATTACCGAGTGGGCCCCGAGATACCTCTCCGTCACACGGAGTGACAAATCCCAGTCTTGATCCATACTAACTCAACGAACACCTTCGGAGATACCTGTAGAGCATCTTTATAGTCACCCAGTTACGTTGCGACGTTTGATACACACAAAGTATTCCTCCGGTGTCAGTGAGTTATATGATCTCATGGTCATAGGAATAAATACTTGACACGCAGAAAACAGTAGCAACAAAATGACACGATCAACATGCTACGTCTATTAGTTTGGGTCTAGTCCATCACGTGATTGTCCTAATGACGTGATCCAGTTATCAAGCAACAACACCTTGTTCATAATCAGAAGACACTGACTATCTTTGATCAACTGGCTAGCCAACTAGAGGCTTGCTAGGGACGGTGTTTTGTCTATGTATCCACACATGTAAATGAGTCTTCATTCAATACAATTATAGCATGGATAATCAACGATTATCTTGATACGGGAATTATAATAATAACTATATTTATTATTGCCTCTAGGGCATAATTCCAACAGTAATGACTATGACAGAGTTGTCATTTAATTCATTGAGCAGGTCATTCTGAGCTTTAAGTACTTGTTCTACCTGAGTAGTAATCATAGAGGCATGTTTACTCAGAAGCTTCAGATCATTGACATTTCTGTCTACACAAGCACTTAAATGGCTAAGCATACGAGTACTTTGTTCCAAATGTCTGCTAACATAATCATTGAAACTCTGTTGTTTGGCAACAAAGTTGTCAAATTCATCAAAGCTTAGGCTAGCAGGTTTATCAAAAGGAATATCACTCTCATCAAACCTACGCAGAGAATTCACTTCCACTACCTGTATCGGGTTATCGAGACCATGGATCTCTTCGATAGGTGGTAGATTTTTGACATCTTCAGATCTAATGCCTTTCTCTTGCATAGATTTCTTGCCTTCTTGCATATCTTCGGGACTAAGGAATAGAATACCTCTTTTCTTAGGAGTTGGCTTAGGAGGTGGTTCGGGAAGAGTCCAAGCATTATCGTTGATCGAGAGGTTATTCAATAGAGTCTCAGCTTGTTCTACAGTTCGTTCCCTAAAAACACAACCGGCACAACTATTTAGGTGGTCTCTAGAAGCATCGGTAAGTCCGTTATAGAGGATATCAAGTATCTCGTTCTTCTTAAGAGGGTGATCAGGAAAAGCATTCTGTAGCTGGACGAGCCTCCCCCAAGCTTGTCAAAGACTCTCTTCTTGGAGTTGAGCAAAGTTGTATATTTCCTGCAAGGCAGCTTGCTTCTTATGGGCAGGGAAATATTTCTCACAGAAGTAATAGACCATCTCCTGGGGACTACGCACACATCCAGGAGCAAGAGAGGTGAACCAGGCTTTAGCATCATCCTTTAGAGAGAAAGGAAACAGCTTAAGGATATAGTAGTGGCGGATCTTCTCCTCATTAGTGAAAAGGTTGGCTATTTCAGATAGTTTGGCAAGATGGGCTATGACCGTCTCAGACTCATAACCGTGAAAAGGATCAGATTCGACTAGAGAGATTATCTCTGGGTCGACACAGAATTCATAATCCTTATCGGTGACAAAGATAGGCGAAGTGGCAAACTTCGGGTCATTTTTCATCCTAGCTTCCCGAGATTTTTCCTTCCACTTGAGAAGTAATTTCTCAGTGTCATAGGCATCCTTACACGCAAGAAAATCCTCAGCTATCTCTCCCTCCATAACGTAACCCTCAGGTATATCAGGTAATTCATATCTAGGAGAGCTAGATCTAGCAGGAGCAAAAGCACGTTCTATCTCAATAGTATCGGTAGTTTCAGAAGCATCACGAGCATTGGCAATAACTCTAGCAATATGAGCATCAAGGAACACTCCTAGTGGAACATCAGGCAAAGGAGTATCTCTAGCAGTATCAAGCATAGCATCATCAAGAAAAATAGCATCTCTAGCATCATCAGGCAAAGCAGTATCAAGCATAGCATCATCAGGCAAAATAGCATCTCTAGCAGTATCAGACATAGTATCAAGCATAGTATCATCAGGCATAGTATCAAGCATAGCATCTCTAGCAGTATCAGGCATAGTATCAAGCATAGCATCTCTAGCAGTAGTATCACAAGCATCATCAAGCACAGGCGACATATCAAGATTTCTATCAGGAGGTGATGTCGCAAACTTACTCATAACTGATGGTGAATCAAGTGCAGAGCTAGATGGAAATTCCTTACCTCCCCTCGTAGTTGAGGGCAAGACTTTGGTCTTCGGATCCTTCAGATTCTTCATAGTGATCAGCAGATATAAATCCCAAGTGACTCAGAGAATATAGCAATACCTCCCCGGCAACGGCGCCAGAAAAATGATGATTGCAATCTCTGGCGATGGCTAGACGAATGCTGATGACAGCAAACCTTCCCTACAACGGCACCAGAAGAATGCTGCTAGCACTCCCCGGCAACAAAACTAGAAGAATGTTGTTGATGGCCCACCAGCGCGTGGGTTCGCAGCAGTTTTCGAGGGTAGAGTATTTGACCCAAATTTGTTGGTACGCCAAGCAGGAGGTGAGAGAATACTCTCGAGTATTAGCAGCTGAATTTGTTAGATTCAACCACACCTGAAAGATTAGTATCTGCAAGCAAAGTATCAGTAGCAAAGTAGTATGATAACAACGGTGTCAGAAACGATCTGTTGACGGCACACTATTCCTAACGATTGTATCAATGGCGCCAAGTTGCCTCGTTGACAGAAATTGTCAGTTCCCGTCAACGATCAGCGAATCAAGATTGTAGCAGGTAGCAGTAGTGTAACGAGCAATAGCAGCGGCAAGGAACAGCAGTAGTGACAGCAGTACCAAGTAGCAACAGTAGCAAGCAACAGTAGCAGCAGCAGCAGAGCAAAACAAGTAACAACAGTAGCAACAGTAGTAGCAGCAGCAGCAGAGCAAGACAAGTAACAGCAGTAGGACAAACTCGTAGGCAATGGGTCGGTGATTGTTTGGATGATATTCATCATGCAACAGCTATAACACGGAGAGATATGTGGCTAGCTCCTGTTCGTCAATGTGATGTAGGCATGCATTCCGTGTGTCGTCATACGTGCTTAGGGAAAAGAACTTGCATGACATCTATTGTCCATCCCTCCCGTGGCAGCGGGGTCCAAAAGGAAACTACGGGATATTAAGGTTCTCCTTTTAATAAAGAACCGGACCAACGCATTAGCACTTGGTGAACACATGAACTCCTCAAACTATGGTCATCACCGGGAGTGGTTCCGGTTATTGTCACTCCGGGGTTGCCGGATCATAACACATAGTAGGTAACTACAACTTCCAAGATCGGATCTAAAACACACATATATTGGTGACAACATAATAATTTCGGATCTGAAATCATGGCACTCGGGCCCTAGTGACAAGCATTAAGCATGACAAAGTAGTAGCAACATCAATCTCAGAACATAGTGGATACTAGGGATCAATCCCCATCAAAACTAACTCGATTACATGATAGATCTCATCCTACTCATCACCGCCCAGCGAGCCTACGAATAGATTACTCACGAACGACGAAGAGCTTCATGGAATTGGAGAGGGAAGAAGGTTGATGATGACGATGGCGACGATTTCCCCTCTCCGGAGCCCAAGACGGACTCCAGATCTGCCCTCCAGATGAAGAACAGGTGGTGGTGGCGCCTCCGTATCGAAAACGCGACGAAAACTTCTCTTTTTTATTTTTTTCTGGGACGAAAGGGATCTTATAGAGCTGGAATTGGGGGCGGCAGAGCCGTGTGGGCCCCACAAGCCTGCCCACCGCCACCAGGGGGTGGTGGCGATGCCAGGGCTTGTGGCCCACTGGCCCACCCCCTGAGGTGGAACTTGGCGCAGATATTTTTCTTATTTTCCAAAACTGCTCCCCGTAAATTTTCAGGACGTTTGGAGAACTTTGATTTCTGCACAAAAATATCACCATGGCAATTCTGCTGAAAACAGCGTCAGTCCAGGTTAGTTCCATTCAAATCATGCAAATTAGAGTCCAAAACAAGGGCAAAAGAGTTTGGAAAATTAGATACGATGGAGACGTATCAGTCCCCGGTAACCCAAATCAGCGAGACCACAAACATCCACCGCTTCCCTAAAAGCTTCAATATGCGCACTATCACGCTCATTTGGTCCATGCTGTTCTTCTGGCCTCAGAATCTCATTGAAGTCACCGATGCACATCCACGGAAGAGTGCTCATTCCCCTCAGATGTTTCATAGTTTCCCAAGTCTTGTGACGAAGGCTCCTAGTGGCCTCTCTATAAAAGCACGTCATCCGCCATTGATCCTTGCCTGGAACCGTGATCCATGTGTCAACATGATACTCAGAATAATTCTTTATTGCAACATCAATGGTATTTTTCCAAAAAATACAGATACCACCGCTACGACCACTACTGCTAACTCCAAAGCTGAAATCAAAACCTAACGAGAAGCGAAGGCCTTCAGTCAGCTCTTCTGTAACTGGGTTTCTACCAAGCATAGAATAGTAGGCGAACTTAGCTCCACAAGGCCGCGGAGTTCTCGGACTGTCGCGGGATCGCCTATCCCACGACAATTTCATCTTAGGATTTTCATTGGGCCTGGCGGCACTCCTCCTTGGAGCCCGCCAATTTTGCCAGCATAGCTTTGCTCTGTTTCGAGGGAGAGCTATCCTTTCTTGCTTTCTTGACGTCTCGCGGTGATATATACGCCGGGGGAGGCGGCGGAACTGCTCCAAGGGTAGTGCTCACGGCCCCCGGCGAAACCATGTTTGACGCTCCAACATGCAGAACCACCATAGCATCCGAAAGTATCTGAACAGGGGCGCTCTCAGCCAATGCTTCGTCCAAATTGCGTCAAGCCGCGGAGGCGTCGTGCGCAACACTTCTCTCAACCATTGGCTTCAGCGGGCTAGTCACCTCGTCATCCTCCCCGGCATCTAGACCAACTTCTTGTGATGATCGCTTGCGAGGGGGCGACTGGCGACGTGCTGGGCCACCCCTTCTCGCCCTGCCTCCACCATGGCCGCCAGATCGACCGCTGCGCTGGCCCCGTTCTCCATATGGTTGCTCCTGGGGTGTCTCCCTCCGTCGTACTAGCATCCAGCTTCCCCATTGTTTGTGCGCTTCCTCCCAAACACCATCACCGCACTCCTCATGGTTATGACCCATGATGCCACAGACTTGACAAAAATAGGGGATCTTCTCGTACTTCACCGGGAGTAGCTTCCTCCCCTCTCCAGCAACACTAAGCGGTGTCACCCTCGTGAGAGGTTTGTTCACCAGTACCCTTGCACGGACCCTGACGTAGTCACCTTCAAAGAAGAGTCGAGTGTTGAGTTGGGTCTCCTTCACGCGTCCGATACGCCTAGCGAGTTGATCCACCAGTTCTGCCTTGCAGTAAAGCTCTGGGATGTTATGAATTTAAGCCCGGACATAGAGGCCGTCGAAAGCAACAGACGCAGGTTCTTTCTTGCCATCATAATCTTCGATGAGCATCCCCATCTCTCGGAACAACCATGGGCCACCATGCACCACCTTCTTCCAATCTCCCAAACAAAACATCTGAAAGATGAATAAGTTTTCGCCAGCCTCCCGATACGTTGGAACATTGGCAAGCCTCCAGATTGATTTAAGAGTCTCAAACATTGCTGACGAACTGAACGGCCGTGTCGTGTTAACCCTACCAATCGCCTGCCATCTCGTGTCCGCTTCAAACTTTTTCACCTCTTCTTCTCCAACCACTACATCATCCAGCTCGTCCTCTTGCAAGTCCAAGTGTTGCAGCATCTCTTCAAGGTTCCTCCCTGCCAACCATGCCGACGACGACAATCCTTGATTCGCCATCTAGGGTTGGGGCCAGCGGCGCTGGTCTTGATGAGGTGAAGGAAAAGATCCGGCAAAACCCTAATGCCCTAGCGCACCTGTAGCCTAGAAGGGACGGGGTGACGAGAGCTCGGGGGTTGACCGGCTGGTAGACGAGAAACTCGAGGCTTCGACGAGATCGCCGTGGATAGAGACGAAAAACCCTGAACGAGAGGGTAGGTTTTTTAAGCCGTATATATGGGCCCTCTCAGCCTGGCTAAGAGGCCTCGTTTTGCATCAGCCGGGCAGGCCGAGGAGGCTGCACACCAAACGGGCCGAATGTTGCATGCCGCATGCAAGACAAGTGTGAACCAGGCATCCAAACATGCCCTACTGGACGACGCTCCTGTCATATTGCCTAGCAGCACACCAAGCAACACAAAATTCAGGCCATGTTCCTGGTAAAGAAAAGACACCGCGTAAGCACAACTTGAAACCTGAATTCCCTTCCCAGTCTTGTTAGTAAAACATGAAACTTAAGCAAGCTGTGAGGCTTCTTCGTTTCTTCCCCAGTGGCAAAAGTAACGAGTCTCATCATCAGACACACGAACCATCTGCTTTTGTTCCTAAGAACAGCACTCCCACGTTTCCGACGGATCAAAATAATCAAAGCAGGAAAAAACTGAATCCAGTCCACTCAAGTGCAAGCAATACTTAACATTGATGTTTACTGATCTTCAGTACAGTTACATATAATTTACACACGCACACAGCGCAAGAGCACTACGTTCAGCCAAAGGCTCACACCTACGTGTTGTACTGATCTTACTTCCCAGGTATACAAGAGCGTATAAACAGCGGCGAGTCCTAGGGTTCAAGAATGACGAGAGATACGCCCTCGCTGAAATCAATCGAGGTCTGTATCTTATCTTCGACCAAGAGCATATCAATTCATCAGTTATATACACAAACGCCCCAACAAAACATTGCTGGGCTCACAGCATGGCCTGTTCTGTCGTACGGATCTGACCTTCCACCGTGAAGTTAAGAGAAACAAGGAAAGAATGGTGCTATGGCTTCTCCGGCGAGTCTCGCTCTTTCGCTCTACTCCCGGACAGCAGTCTCTCCCTGATTGCTTTGAAAGACTGCAGCTCCTCGAGTGCATCAGATGTCCTGCGAGACATGACAGAACTAGTCGAGGCTACTGTGTTAGACTCAGCACCTGACGTTTGAGACGAATAGCTAGAATCTCGCAGCGGGCGTGCGGTTCTCAGCAAGTGAACCAGAGAGCCGACTGCCGCATCTTGTGATTTATGGGACGACGAGCCTGCCTGATCTCCAGCCTCCTTTCCATCACTGCTCCTGTATGAGTGAATTTGCATTAGGTGAACCAGAGAAACAGGTATATGAAAATATGGTCGTGTTAGATCTGTAACTATAGACATTAAGAACAGTAATACACGTAAAAACATCTATATAAAATTATAGCACTCCACATGGAACACAGCATGTAATAGTCATATTTCTTTTTGCGCGACATATACTTTTTTCCTATCTTTTTCTACAATATAAGGCATGTATGCAAATATATTGATGTTATACATTGTTCACCCTTATTTATGACATTTCTAATACATTTATAAGTAGTACTGTCACCTACTAGCAATTCGCGTATTTCTGAAAGTTTTTAAGGTTTTTTCCAAAGTATTTAAGTATGGATAGCATGGTGCCATGGTCCTTTGCTCCTCTCTTTCTCTAGGTTTCATAACCTCCTTTGTGCCCACTTAAAATAAGCCTTAAATGCATGCAATACCAAACATGGATTGTTTCACTAGTTTTCTTACAATTTAACTCAAAAGGCAAAAGGACTAACAAAAGGCCAACTTTGAACCTACTGGTACTACTGAATAAAAATTATCAATATGATGTCCTGCCCTAGAAATATGGAGCACAACACAACTGCCAATGCCAAGAAATTCAGAAGGCTCGAGGACTTGTGTTTGTGAAATGAAAATTAGCTCAGTGCCATCTCAGCAAATGAGCAATACACTGAAGCTATGGGAGAGAGTCATTGAGCACTGCTTAAGAAGAATGACAAGCGTGACCAAAAATCAGTTTGGTTTCATGCCTAGGAGGTCGACCATGGAAGCCATTTTCTTGGTACGACAACTTATGGAGAGATACAAGGAGAAAAAAAAGGACCTGCATACGGTGCTCATTGACTTAGAGAAGGCCTATGATAAGATACCAGAGAATGTCATGTGGTGGGCCTTGGAGTAGCACAAAGTCCCAGCAAATTACATTACCCTCATAAAGGACATGTACAATAATGTTGTGGCAAATGTTCGAATAAGTGATGGCGACACTGATGACTTTCTGATTAAAATAGGACTGCACCAGGGGTCAGCCTTGAGCCCTTATCTTTTTGCCTTGGTGATGGATGAGGTCACAAGGGATATACAAGGAGATATCCCATGGTCTATGCTCTTTGCCGACGATGTGGTGCTAGTCGGACGGGGGTCAATAGGAAGTTAGAGCTATTGAGACAAGCCTCGGAATCCAAAGGTTTTAGACTTAGTAGAACTAAAACCGAGTACATGAGGTGCGGTTTCAGTACTACTAGGCACGCGGAGAAGGAGGTACGTCTTGATGGGCAGGTGGTGCCTCAGAAAGACACTTTTGGTATTTGGGGTCTATGCAGAAGAATGGGGATATCGATGAAGATGTGAACCATCGAATCAAAGCCGGATGGTTAAAGTGGCGCCAAGCTTTTGGCATTCTCTGTGACAAGAGAGTGCCACAAAAGCTAAAAGACAGGTCCTATAGGACGGCAGTTTGACCCGCAATGTTGTATGGAGTTGGACGTTGGCTGACTAAAAGGCGACATGTGCACCAGTTAGATCTAGCGGAGATGCACATGTTGAGATGGATGTGTGGCCACACAAGGAAGGACCGAGTCCGGAATGATGATATACAAGATAGAGATGGGGTAGCACCGATTGAAGAGAAGCTTGTCCAACATCGTCTGAGATGGTTTGGGCATATTCAACGCAGGACTCCAGAAGCTCCAATGCATAGCGGACGGCTAAAGCGTACTGATAATGTCAAAAGAGGTCGGGGCAGACCGAACATGACATGGGAGGAGTCCGTAAAGAGAGATCTGAAGGGCTGGAGTATCACCAAAGAACTAGCCATGCACAGGGGTGCGTGGAATCTTGCTATCCATGTGCCAGAATCATGTGTTGGTCGCGAGATCTGATGGGTTTCACCTCTAGCCTACCCCAACTTGTTTGAGACTAAAGGCTTTGTTGTTGTTGTTGTTGTTGTTGTTGTTGCCATCTCAGGAAAAGGAAAAGGAAAGCATGAGAGATCTTCACATTAGTGTGTACACAACGAGCAGCCTTCTGGAGACAAGGGAATTCGGGTCAGACAGTAGAAGTGCAAAGCCAGTACAATATTTAACAAACAGGGGGTTGTCTATGGTACACGACCTTTTATCCCAGAAATGAATCTAGGGGACTTCTTAATATACCACCCCTAAACCTCAAAATATATTTTTTATGCTGCAATGGTTGGGTTATTCTTATGCCACTCCAAAAGCTCTTTTTCTCCATATGACCAACAGTATCTTTATGTAATTGCTACCCATATCTGTGTTTTCCCATATTGGTAAAAAATCAAAACTGGGTGAAAATCCAAACAGCAGCACTACGGAGGTGACAGGGTTGGCAGGGTTTGTGGATTTTGGTCATATGAGACTGAGGAGAGATAAATATATGTGAGAGTAACTACTCCCTCCATTCCAAAATAATTGAAGTTGTCTCAACGTAGCCAGTCCCAAGCCCGAGTAAAGGAGGGTTGTGATAGGCTTGGTGAGCCAACGTCAAAACTCAACCACTCTTATGGAGATGAAACCAAGAAGAACATCGTTGGGGCTAACCCTCTTAGTGAAGCGCCATATGGGAACCTGGGTGTGGTGTTAAATGGGCAAGGATCGGGCCGTCACCCCCTTGCTGATATGTCGTATCTTGATCTAGATACGGTGATGAGTGAGCAAGGATCGGGTTGTACCATCCTTAGTGGCGCGCTACATCAGACCGGGTGTAGTGAAAATGAGCAAGGGTCTTTGTTGGCTCGACGAGTGCGAAGGGTAAGGAAGCTAGCCAAGCCTAGTAGGATCCTCATAGGTAGCTAGAACGTAGAGTCCCTAACAGGTAAGTTACGGGAGTTAGTTGATGCAGAGGTGATAAGTGAGGAGAGGTGTTGATATCCTATGCGTCCAAGGGTCAGCTTTGAGCCTTTTTGCTTTGGTGATGGATGAGGTCACAAGGAAATACAAGGAGACATCCCATGGTGCATGCTCTTTGCGGATGATGTAGTGCTGGACTGCTAGTCCATGATAGTCATTCAGGGGTTAACACAAAGTTAAGGGTTGTGGATACAGACTTTGGAATCGAAAGGTTTTATGCTTAGTAGAACTAAAATTGAGTAGATGAGGTGCGGCTGCAATAATACTAGGCACGAGGAGGATAAGGATGTTAGCCTTGATGGGAGGTGGTATCTCGGAAGAACACCTTTAGATATTTGGGGTCAATGCTGCAGAAGGTGGTGATATCGATGAAGATGTGAACCACTGAATCAAAGCAAGATGGATGAACTGGTGCCAAGCTTCTAGTGTTCTCTGTGACAAGAGAGTGCCACAAAAGTAAGGCGAGTTCTATATGACAGTGATTTAACCTGCAATATTTTATGGCGCTGAATGATGACCAGCTAAAAAGCAACATGTCCAATAGTTAGGTGTAGCAGAGATGCGCATGTTGAGATGGAAATGTGGCCACAAAAGAAAGGATCGGGTCCAAGATGATGATATACGTGGTAGAGTTGGGCTACCACCGATTGAAGAGAAGCTTGTCCAACATCGTATGAGATGATTTGGGCATATACAACGCATGACTTTAGAAAGCTAGCGCATAACGGATGGTTAAGGCGTGCTACTAAAATGTCAAGAGAGGTCGGGGTAGACCAAACTTGACATGGGAGGATTCCATAAGGAAAGATCTTAAGAACTGGAATTTCACCCAAATATTTAGCCATGGACAAGGTTACATGGAAGTTAGCTATCTACATGCCAGAGCCATGACTTGGTTTCGAGATCTTATGGGTTTCAACTCTAGCGGTCTAGCCTACCCCAACTTGTTTGGGATTGAAAGGCTTTGTCGTTGTTGTTGTTGCTAGATTTGTCCTAAGTGAAGTTTCATTAAGTTTGACCAAGTCTACATAAAAATATATCAACATCTACAACACCAAATTGCTTCATTAGTCATTATGGAATGCATTTTCATATTATATATATTTGGTATTGTAGATCTAAGCATATTTTTCTATAGACTTAGTCAAACTTAAAAATGTTTAACTCAGGACAATCCTAGAACTTCAATTATTTTGGAGCGGAAGTACATGACATGCCCTTGGTCATTTCACAATTTAATCGATAACGCTCGGCCTATCGTAGTAGTTGTGTAGAAAATAGAAGGACCTTTTGTACTAGCACAAAAATAACCTTCCTAATGGCATGCAAATATTTCTATATTTATTTGCACTATAAGTTGTACCCAAAATATTATTTTATACTCTTGCTACTACAATGAAACTTTCATAATGGCATACAAATCGCTCGTGTGATGGTAAGTGAAGTACTATGTAAAAACTATAAGTTGTACCCAAAAAATATTTAACCAAATACAAAAGAAAAAAAAACACAGGAGTTACTGAAATTCTGTAAAAATAAATTTGTACAATCAAATGTTGCAAATTGCTTTTACTAAGTATACTCTAGTTGAAGACATTGTTAATTATATATGCAATATCATTTTTATATTTTGTAATATGTTTTTGTCAGCTACTATTTTCTACCATGCACAATTGCACATAGCCATGTAGTATTGAGGCTAAAGTAGAAAAAAAATCAGCGGCCCAGCCAAGTTCAAAATTGGACTTCGTAGTTTAACAGCTCTGGGGTATGAGAAACAATTACCTTCCTTCGATTTTATACTCTTGCTACTACAATGAGGCTATCATGGACTATATTTTAAATCATCACAGTACCCAGAGCCGAAAGCTCCACGCAAAATGGGGTCTAGGGAAGTGAACTACATACTAAAAATATATTGGTTGAGACATCTTTGGAGTTTCTTATTCATAACTCAAGTTAATTGTCCCTTTTTTGCCATCTCTGACTAGTCATTTCCAACATTCTATTTTTATGCTAGAATAGAATTAAACGGCAAACAGTTTGTCCATGCCATGGTCTTAAAATCCCCACAGTAAACTAACTTTCACCATGTACAGAATTTTTGCAAACCCAACAATGTGTCTACATTAAAAGAATGCCGGCTCCAACAATTAAATATTGTGAGTAAGCAGATATGTTCTAGCATTATTTAACAACAAGAGAATGTTGACAGACTAACTGGATTATGTGATGCTTATTAGAATTGTTGGACTTCATGTAATTCCCTACCCATACGTATACCAAATGAAAATGCTAGAGCTCTCCATAGCTAAGATATATACTTTTAGTAAGAATCAGCCAATGGGCCAATGTTGACTTGTGAGAAGCAAAGAACAAGATAATCTGATAAAAGTAAACCACTAAAAAAAGTTATTTAAACATACCCAGGTCTGGAGATTGGTGGATCGACATCATCCACAGCAAAAGGATAATCTGCCTCATCCAGATCATCTTGCCGTGGTGAATCACAAGAAGAGAGTGCAGAGAATCTGCCAGATTCATCCCGACTGTCCTTACCCTGCACGTTGGGCAGCCAAACAAGATCGAGGCATATCAGAACAATAAAGATGGTATATGTCGACTTCCATAAATGGCACAAGGGTGTTGCAATACATAAATTTTCATGAGCTTACTTAGAATGTCAAGCCTAATTCCTTCAACAAGACACAATTAAAAATACAAGCCAAATAAATTTTCTAGTACAGAAGTCGAAACTTAAATTCGAACTTCCAAACTATTTTAAGATCAAAAGTTGATGTTGAGCAAAATGTATGTCTCATAAAAAAATAGTGTGATCATATTAACTTTTGGTAGGAGACAAATTTTAATCTCTGAATACTACGTATTTTAGAAAAGATGCTACACAGAACTTCGCTAACAATAGTTGTCTGTTACTCTGGTCTGATACCATTACAATCTCCAGTCACGGCGACGTCTTTGTAAGACAGTCAACTGAGAAAAGGTGTAATCACTGTTATTGTTCAACAAATCACACAGATTAAAGGTTCCAAATAGCTGGGGAATGAGCACCTATTCTGTGTCTAACTATGCCTGCTGGGCTGTATACTTGTACTAGGTGTCCTCACTAGTTACAAAAAAAAAAAAAAAAAAAGGTCAAGTAAAACCGTGTATAAGGCCGATTACCCAGAATAATTGCTACGGGCTGAACAATCTGTCAGGTACCGGTTAGCTAGTTTCAATGTGTGCTACTTTGTAACTCTTGTAACATACTATAGTTAAATTTAAGCTGGGCTAAAGCATGCCACAGTAACTCAGTTCAGTCAAAATCAAATTAATTTGAATTTTTCTCATACCCTTACTTTCATGTCTCGTGAATACGAAACAAATAGTAGTAGTAGTATTCTAGTTAAGAGTTGCAACTAACTATTAACCTTCAGCATATACTTCATCAACAGTTTGAATATATCGAGCAAAATCTAATCTTTCAACTTTAAATCATAAACATAAAGACCATAAATGAATCACCTTGGATCCTGGTGATGAGCTGCCATATGGATCCCCCATCCTAAGTCCTTCTGGCCTCCCGAATGACCGGCTTATATCTGACGGCGATTCTTGTGAACCTGCTGCTCCCTTGTCTCCTCTCCTCGGGGATGGCGGTGGCAGCATTAAACCTTTAACCGGGTCCAGCATGCTCTGACGGTGCACGGGGCTCCTTCTCACGCCTGGTATGGTCACCGGTGCAGACTCCCCCCTCAGAGGGGACTGCAGGTACCCACCAGGAAAATTAGGGGGCGACGGTGTTGGTGACGCATAGTGCAACGGCGGTGGCGAAAATCTCGTCTGCTGCGCTGGGGCGAGCGGCCAGAGCGCAGGCGGCGCCCAGCTGTGCGGACGCTGCTGCTGATAGGACTGCGGGAAAGCGCAGCCTGTGGCCTCCGTGAGCGAAGAAGGGAAGTTGCGCATGGGCTCAGCTGCAGGGCTGCCGACGTAGTTGGTGATCAACATAGAGGGGGAGAGGGAGGAGATCTCCAGGTTGAACGCGGCGAGGCTGGACAGGTACTGGACGGAGACGACGAGACGGCCGGGCTGGGTGTCAACGGGAACGAAGCGATGGGAACGCATGGCAGACTCCTGGGCGCGCGAGAAAGGCACGGCGAAGGAGCCGACGGTGTAGCCCATCTCGTAGTTGTACGACTGGTTAGCGCAGAGGAGACGGAAGACGCGGTACGCGGGGAGCAGGCGGAGCGTGGCGTACACCGACCTCAGCAGGGTCATGCACCGCTTGTACGCCCGGTTCACGGCCATACCCTCGCCGGACGCCGCGGCGTCCGGCCAGGGCTCGCACGCGACCGTCCACCTCTCCACCACCTCCCCGCCCGCTCCCCCGCAGCCGGCGGGGGACAGGTGGATGTCAACGACGAGCGGCTCCCCGGGGGGCGGCGCCTCCAGGCACTCGGCGGAGGGGGGCGGCGGCGGGTCGTGGAGCGGGAGGTGGAACCACCTGTCGCGCCGGCGGAAGGACGCCGAGGCGGCCGCCGGCGCCGGCGCGGCGAGCGGCCTCGGCGCGCGCACGGCGAGGACGGCGTGCAGCACCTTGAGGTGGAACTGCTCCGCCATCAGCTCCGCGCCCGCGCGGCCGCCGCCCCCAGAGTCCGACATGCTGGACATTGCCGCCCAGCCCCCGCGCGGGCCGGCCCCCCCTCCTCCCGGCCGAGACTGCTCAAGCTGCCCTCCCCTCCCAAGCTGCGCGGCATGGCTGGCGCTGGCGGCAGTAAGACTGCATAAATCCGATCCGCGGCGATCCAAATCGGCGGGTGGACAGATCTGCACGCTAATGGGGAGAGAGGAGAGGGGAGGGGAGGTTGGAGTTGCAGATTTGGATGCCGGGGGAGTTGAGTTGAGTCCGGGGTTTGTTTATCTTCTGTGAGGATTAAGGATGGATCGCTGGTTTCGTTTTGGGTTGCTGGGTCGCTGTTGGTGTCGTCATGATGGGATTATTATGGCGCCCACGACAAAACAAAATGGTAAAAGGTAGGAGTATTATTTTGCTCGTAGTAAAATAAGTTGTTAAGCTGCCATTAGCTCTCTCCCCTCTCTCTATGCTATGGTGGAGGATTAGTTTAGTTTCCTTTTGGATTAGCATGTAGGTGCGTGTCAACCATTATTCTTCACGTTTCTTGTCTCTGTGTATTTCGGCTGGGAATCTTCGAGGTGAATGCAAGAAAATTGCAAAATAATTGTGTTGAATTGGCGACTTAATCTTCTTTAACTCTGATATAATTTTAATTGGGGTTTAGGTACAAGGAGGAACACCCGAACAGAAGCATTGTTCTTTAATAAGAAAAATGGAAAAGATTGTTGGATTGTGACAGGAAGGGGGAGGGATGTGTCTTTTCTCAATCCCATAGGGGAGACGTGGATCGTTCTGATATTTTATTTATGGTCTGTGTTATTCATCGTCATGTGTGTTAGGACACCATCGACTCATCATATTATGTATTTTTATTTATTTATTTACTTAAAAGTTAGTAAGAGAGTTGTTAAAATTTCATTAGAAAAGACAAGACGTATCCATAGGGAAGCGAACGTGTGTCGCTAACATGGGTTGTTCGACATATTCATATTCTTAAGAGAGCTTCAACTGATCATTATCCCGAACCATCTGCCAGCCAAGTCGGATAAAACTACTGCAAGGCATCACACACCTTTACCACGGCTAGCTCCCGACCACCACCTCACCACAAACTGGGTGCTCTCACCCAAGGTTCAGGTCTTCCAAGCCGATACTTCCATCAAAGTAACGACATCATGGGCGCTGCCATCGCTGAACAGGCGAGATGGATTTGGGTTTTCACCCGAAGACAAGAACTCGGGTATGGGAGTCGTGTCGGATCTCCTCGGTGATGCCTTCAACAAGGAAAACAACATCTACGGATGTTGTCACCGCCTACAACGAGAATTGTGGGACATTCATTCAGAGAAACAACAAACCAACGTCGGGGATCATGCCCCGGGCACACCCCACCACCACATATAGAGTTGTGATACATCTCAAACGTGTCGATAATTTTCATATGATTCGTTTTATGTTAATACCAACTACATACACTTTGGGTATACTTTTTATTGAACTTTAATGGACTAACATATTTATCTAGTGTAAGTTCATGTTTTTGTTGTATTTGTAATTTTAAGAAAAACCCTAGAAAAAGCTCGAGGAAAAATAAAATAAAAATGGTTCAGGAAGAATCGAGTCACCATAAGACCCAAGAGTCAGGGCAACTCCTAGTTCCTAGGTGTTGGGAACGTTGCATGGGAAACAAAAAATTTCCTACGCGCACGAAGACCTATCATGGTGATGTCCATCTACGAGAGGGGATGAGTGATCTACGTAACCTTGTAGACCGTACAGCAGAAGCGTTAGTGAACGCGGTTGATGTAGTGGAACGTCCTCACGTCCCTCGATCCGCCCCGCGAACAATCCCGCGATCAGTCCCACGATCTAGTACCGAACGGACGGCACCTCCGCGTTCAGCACACGTACAGCTCGACGAAGATCTCGGCCTTCTTGATCCAGCAAGAGAGACGGAGAGGTAGAAGAGTTCTCCGGCAGCGTGACGGCGCTCCGGAGGTTGGTGATGACCTTGTCTCAGCAGGGCTCCGCCCGAGCTCCGCAGAAACGCGATCTAGAAGAAAAACCGTGGAGGTATGTGGTCGGGCTGCCGTGGAAAAGTCGTCTCAAATCAGCCCTAAAACCTCCGTATATATAGGTGGGAGGGAGGGGACCTTGCCTTGGGGCTCAAGGAGCCCAAGGGGGTCGGCCGAGTCCAAGGGGGAAGGCTCCCCCCCCAAACCGAGTTGGACTTGGTTTGGTGGGTGGGAGTCCTTCCTTCCCTTCCCACCTCCTCCTTTTTTTTCTCTTTGATTTTCTTTCCTAGGCGCATAGGGCCCTTTTGGGCTGTCCCACCAGCCCACTAAGGGCTGGTGTGCCACCCTCAAGGCCTATGGGCTTCCTCGGGGTGGGTTGCCCCCCCGGTGAACTCCCGGAACCCATTCGTCATTCCCGGTAACTCCGAAAACCTTCCGGTAATCAAATGAGGTCATCCTATATATCAATCTTCGTTTCCGGACCATTCCGGAAACCCTCGTGACGTCTGTGATCTCATCCGGGACTCCGAACAACATTCGGTAACCAACCATATAACTCAAATACGCATAAAACAACGTCGAACCTTAAGTGTGCAGACCCTGCGGGTTCGAGAACTATGTAGACATGACCCGAGAGACTCCTCGGTCAATATCCAATAGCGGGACCTGGATGCCCATATTGGATCCTACATATTCTACGAAGATCTTATCGTTTGAACCTCAGTGCCAAGGATTCATATAATCCCGTATGTCATTCCCTTTGTCCTTCGGTATGTTACTTGCCTGAGATTCGATCGTCAGTATCCGCATACCTATTTCAATCTCGTTCACCGGCAAGTCTCTTTACTCGTTCCGTAATACAAGATCCCGCAACTTTCACTAAGTCACATTGCTTGCAAGGCTTGTGTGTGATGTTGTATTACCGAGTGGGCCCCGAGATACCTCTCCGTCACACGGAGTGACAAATCCCAGTCTTGATCCATACTAACTCAACTAACACCTTCGGAGATACCTGTAGAGCATCTTTATAGTCACCCAGTTACGTTGCGACGTTTGATACACACAAAGCATTCCTCCGGTGTCAGTGAGTTATATGATCTCATGGTCATAGGAATAAATACTTGACACGCAGAAAACAATAGCAACAAAATGACACGATCAACATGCTACGTCTATTAGTTTGGGTCTAGTCCATCACGTGATTCTCCTAATGACGTGATCCAGTTATCAAGCAACAACACCTTGTTCATAATCCGAAGACACTGACTATCTTTGATCAACTGGCTAGCCAACTAGAGGCTTGCTAGGGACGGTGTTTTGTCTATGTATCCACACATGTAAATGAGTCTTCATTCAATACAATTATAGCATGGATAATAAACGATTATCTTGATACAGGAATTATAATAATAACTATATTTATTATTGCCTCTAGGGCATAATTCCAACACTAGGTGCCTCGTGTAGGCTTCCTATGGTCGAGTGCGCCTAGAGGGGCGCCCACAACATGTGGGCCTCATGTATAATATGCAATTTTATTCGTGTAGACTCTGTTGGGCCTCCAAGCGTATAATTTTGTAGTGCAGTAGCAAATTTTCTCAAGTGGATGATCTAAGGTTTATGAATTCATGAGAGGTGTAGGATGAAGACAGTATCTCTCACACAACTTTGTAATCAAATACAAGAAATCTCTTGTGTCCCCAACACACCCAATACAATGAAAGGTTATATATATGCACTAGTTCGACGAAGAGATGGTGATACTAGTGTAGTATGGATAGTAGCTATAGGTTTTTGTACTCTAAAATAATAAAAATATCAAGGTAGCAAGTGACAAAAGTGAGCACAAAGGGTGTTGCAATGCTTGAAAACAAGGCCTAAGGTTCATACTTTTACTAGTGCAATCTCTCAACATCATAAGCATAATAAAGTCATGTAGCAATCTCTCGATGTGCGAAAAAAAATCACTTCAAAGTTCTTATCAATAGTGGAGAACAATGATACTAGTGGAGAACAATGATACGTCTCCAACGTATCGATAATTTTTTATTCTTTCATGCTATTATATTATCAAGTTCGATACTTTATATGCAATAATATTCTATTTTATATCATTTGTTGGGACTAACCTATTAACGCAGTGCCGAGTGTCACTTCATGTTTTTTGCGTTTTTTTTACTTTTGTAGAAAATCAATACCAAACGGAGTACAAACACATTAAAACTTTCTGGTGATTTTTTTCTAGAAGATTTTGGGCCCACGAAGCTTTGGGAGGAGGTCGGAAGCCACACAAGGGAGTGACAAGCTCAGAGGGCGCACCTTGGGGGCAGGGCATGCCCCCCGAGCTTGTGCCCCCCTCGCGAAGCCCCCTGGCCCAATTTAACTTTTATAAGTTCTAAAATGTTTCAAAAATATTAAAGAGCCACCAGAAACACCTTTTTCGCTGTTGCAAGTCTCTCTTTCCACCATGATCCCATTTGGAGACCTTTTCTGGTGCCCTTGTCGCACGGGAAATCAATCACGGAGGCCATCTACATCAACCTTGATGCCTCCATGGTATATAAACATCTATATTTGCTTATGTTGCACAAAGTCGGTCTTCAAACTATGTTACATTGTAACTTCTGCACGAACAAATAAATCTTTGATAGCCAAAATGGCCACATCTTCATCATGGTTTATCATAACCAGTATTAAATGATTGGGGTTTTCAAGCCAACTAAGAACAAATGGCTATTCTCGAAGAGCTGGCCTATCATATATTGTTGAGCTAGCATATTACATATTCTTGGGTTGGCCTATTACATATTTCTCAGCCAGCCTATCACATATTGTTGAGACGGCCCTTGGAGGCTACTAATTGATCGTGTCAAAATTCAAAAGTTCAAAAACACAAGCCCCAATCCACTATATCAATAGTAACCCAAAGCTTGGAGGCCCAATAGTCTCTCTCACACAACATTGTCTGGCCTGATTCAACATGGGTTATATTACTCAGTCCCAAGTCGATGCAGGCATGCGACCCGACACTTGGGGCCTGGGGGATACATCATATGATGTTTTTTCTTTTCAAAGGAGAAGTACATGTAAGTCTCGAGTTGATGCAAGCAAACAACCCGACACTTAGGGGCTACACTACTCAGTTCAAGACCTACAAACTTTCTAAGTCCCAAGTCGATGCAGGCATGCGACCCGACACTTGGGGGCTATAGTGTTTAGTTGTTTAAAGTAGCGCATAAGGTCCAAATTGAAGACCCTACCTATGACATATGTATGAGCCAACCTTTGGGGGCTACACATGTGAAATGCAAAACATTCAGTTTAAGACTGCAGACTTAGATGAACAACCCAGGATTTCTCCAAAGTTGCAACATTTATTTGTAAGCAAGTCTGAAGCTATCACTATGTTCTACTCTTACGACTTTGATGAGGACATCGGTACCATTGTTACACCTGCTATACCTACTGGACCAGTTACTAGAGCTCGTGCGTGCCAATTGAATTACTAGGTACTTTCGTTTCTTGGAAATCCTTCTAATGTTCATGAACATATGATGTTGCCTAAATTAGATACTTTTGTTTTGCTTATGAATGAAGGACCTAGCATGGACAAGGAGGATGGCCATTGGAGCGGGATCAAGCATGGAGGGGAAGGTGCACATGCGGGAAAGAACAAGGGAGCTTCTAGTGGTGATTTTCGGACTTTGAAGCCACCATAAGGAAAGCATAAAGGCTTGGACGAAATATACAAGATGACACTTCATAAATTTCGTACATAGGCTATTATAGGTGTTGCGTCACCTTATTTTTGGGCCAGGCCCATGTAATTTCGAAATACTCACATATGCTATTTTTAGAGTTCGTATGTGTGGGGAAACCGAGTTTATGGTCGTTTTCGGTCCCTTCTCCAAGGTCACAAAAATCCCTCTCTATTCCCCATATATACAGCCCTTATGGTACCATTTAGACTTGGGTATTGTTTAGATTACAAGTTCGCCATAGCTGCAACTTCGCGTCCTTCGTTTGTGTTATACGACCACACCAAGACGTCACAGAATCCCACTTTAATAAAGCTTTCCTCTTATATTCGCATTATCCAGATTACAATTTTAGTTTCTTGCTTGTTCTTCGTTTGTGTGCAGGAAACATGCCCTCGTGGTCAGGTTGATCGTGCTCCGGCGTGGTCAATAACCTCTCGGCGTGCATTAAGGACATAAGCCTTCTGCACAGCAATGAGGACAATCCTCAGTTTACAGACCTAGCCCACATAATTGCTACTATCATATTTCAACTTATTTTTCTCTAGGAACATATCAGAACAAACACGGGAGCTGCAACGCAAGCTAATCATCTACAACATAATTCACAAAGACATTTTGACTATGTTCATGATAATGAGTTCAATTAATCATATTACTTAAGAACTCCCACTCAAATTGACATCCCTCTGGTCATTCGAATGGTACATGATCCAAATTCACCAACTCAAGTTTGATCATCACGTGAGATGAGATGGTTTCAATGGTGAACATCTTCATGTGTTGGAAATATGCCCTAGAGGCAATAATAAAATGGTTATTATCATATTTTCTTGTTCATGATAATCGTCTATCGTTCATGCTATAATTGTATTAACAGGAAACAATAATACATGTGTGAATGAATAGATCACAATGTGTCCCTAGCAAGCCTCTAGTTGGCTAGCTCGTTAGTCAATAGATGATCATGGTTTCCTGATCATGGGCATTAGATGTCATTGATAACGGGATCACATCATTGGGAGAATGATGTGATGGACAGACCCAATCCTAAGCCTACCACTAGATCGTATTGTTCGTATGCTAATGCTTTTCTAATGTCAAGTATCTTTTCCTTCGACCGTGAGATTGTGCAACTCCCGGATACCGTAGGAGTGCTTTGGGTGTATCAAACGTCACAACGTAACTGGGTGACTATAAAGGTGCACTACGGGTACCTCCGAAAGTGTCTGTTGGGTTGGTACAAATCGAGATCGGGATTTGTCACTCCGTGTGACGGAGAGGTATCTCTGGGCCCACTCGGTAGAACATCATCATGAGCTCAATGTGACTAAGGAGTTAGTCACACGATGACGTGCTACAGAACGAGTAAAGAGACTTACCGGTAACGAGATTGAACAAGGTATAGGTATACCGACGATCGAATCTCGGGCAAGTTCTATACCGACAGACAAAGGGAATCGTATACGGGATTGATTGAATCCTTGACATCGTGGTTCATCCGATGAGATCATCGTGGAGCTAGTGGGAGCCACCATGGGTATCCAGACCCCACTGATGGTTATTGGCCAGAGAGGTGTCTCGGTCATGTCTGCCTGTCTCCCGAACCCGTAGGGTCTACACACTTAAGGTTCGATGACGCTAGGGTTATAGGGAATTGTTGTACGAGGTTACCGAAAGTTGTTCGGAGTCCCGGATGAGATCCCGGACGTCACGAGGAGCTCCGGAATGGTTCGGAGGTAAAGATTGATATATAGGACGGATGGTTTTGGACACCGGAAGTGTTTCGGGCGTCACCAGTAACGTTCGGGACCACCGGGACCACCGGAGGTGGTCCCGGGGGACCACCGAAGGGGGGCAACGACCCCGGGAGGCTAGATGGGCTAAGTGGGGAAGGGAACAAGCCCCTAAGTGGGCTGGTGCGCCCCCCACCCAGCCCATGCGCACCAGAGAAAGGGGGAAAGGGGGAACCGTGGCATAGGTGGGCCTAAGGCCCACCAGAGGGGTGCGCCACCCCTCCTCCCTGCCCTGGCCGCCGCCCCCTCTCCCATCTGGGGCTGCCGCACCCCTTGGGGGTGGGAACCCTAAGGGCTGAGCCCCCTCCCTCTCCCCCTATATATAGATGAGGACTCGGGGCTGTTTGAGACACGGTTTCATCTCTCTTTCGGCGCAGCCCTGCTCCTCTCCCTCCTCCTCTCTGCCGGCGCTTGGCGAAGCCGTGCCGGGAGACCTCGTCTCTCTACCGACACCACACCGTCGTGTTGCTGGACTTCTTCCCCAACCTCTCCCTCCTCCTTGCTGGATCAAGTTGCGGGAGACGTCACCGGGCTGCACGTGTGTTGAACGCGGAGGTGCCGTTGTTCGGCACTAGATCGGAATCGCCGCGAGTACGACTCCATCAACCGCGTTCTAGCAACGCTTCCGCTTAACGATCTTCAAAGGTACGAAGACGCTCTTACCCCTCTCTCGTTGCTGGTCTCTCGATAGGAAGATCTGAACATGCGTAGGAAAATTTTGAATTTATGCTACGTTACCCAACAGTGGCATCCGAGCCAGGTTTTCTATGCGTAGATTCTATGCACGAGTAGAACACATAAGTTGTGGGCGATGGTTTGTCAATTTGGTTGCCATTACTAGTCTTATTCTTTTCCGGCGGTATTGTGGGATGAAGCGGCCCGGACCGAGCTTACACGTACGCTTACGTGAGACTGGTTCCACCGACAGACATGCACATCGTGCATAAAGGTGGCTAGCGGGTGTCTGTCTCTCCTACTCTAGTCGGATTGGATTTTATGAAAAGGGTCCTTATGAAGGGTAAATAGCTTTGGCATATCATCGTTGTGGTTGTCACGTAGGTAAGAAGGCGTTCTTGCTAGAAACCCAAATCAGCCACGTAAAACTTGCAACAACAATTAGAGGACGTCTAACTTGTTTTTGCAGGGTTTGACATGTGATGTGATATGGACAAAGTTGTGATGTTGCATGTATGATGTATGAGATGATCATGTTATTGTAATAGGTTTCACGACTTGCATGTCGATGAGTACGACAACCGGCAGGAGCCATAGGAGTTGTCTTAATTTATTGTATGAGATGCAACGCCATGTGCTTACTATTTTACTTCATTGCTAACGGTTATCCATAGTAGTAGTGATAGTAGTAGTTGGCGTGACGACTTCACGGAGACACGATGATGGAGATCATGATGATGGAGATCATGGTGTCACGCCGGTGACGATGATGATCATGCGATGCCTGAAGATGGAGATCGAAAAAGCAAAGATGATAATGGCCATATCATGTCACTATATGATTGCATTGTGATGTTTATCATGTTTTACATCTTATTGCTTAAAATGACGGTAGCATAATAAGATGATCCCTCTTAAAATTTTGAGAACGTATTCCCCTAAGTGTGCACCGTTGCGAAGGTTCGTTGTCTCGAAGCACCACGTGATGATCGGGTGTGATAGATTCTAACGTTCGCATACAACGGGTGTAAGCCAGATTTACACACATAAAACACCTAGGTTGACTCGACGAGCTTAGCATGTACAGACATGACCTCGAATACAAGAGACCGAAAGGTCGAACATGAGTCGTATGGTTGAACACGATCAGCATGAAGTTGCTCACCATGGTGACTAGTGTTGGAATTATGCCCTAGAGGCAATAATAAATATAGTTATTATTATAATTCCTGTATCAAGATAATCGTTTATTATCCATGCTATAATTGTATTGAATAAAGACTCATTTACATGTGTGGATACATAGACAAAACACCGTCCCTAGCAAGCCTCTAGTTGGCTAGCCAGTTGATCAAAGATAGTCAGTGTCTTCTGATTATGAACAAGGTGTTGTTGCTTGATAACTGGATCACGTCATTAGGAGAATCACGTGATGGACTAGACCCAAACTAATAGACGTAGCATGTTGATCGTGTCATTTTGTTGCTACTGTTTTCTGCGTGTCAAGTATTTATTCCTATGACCATGAGATCATATAACTCACTGACACCGGAGGAATGCTTTGTGTGTATCAAACGTCGCAACGTAACTGGGTGACTATAAAGATGCTCTACAGGTATCTCCGAAGGTGTTAGTTGAGTTAGTATGGATCAAGACTGGGATTTGTCACTCCGTGTGAACGGAGAGGTATCTCGGGGCCCACTCGGTAATACAACATCACACACAAGCCTTGCAAACAATGTAACTTAGTGTAAGTTGCGGGATCTTGTATTACGGAACGAGTAAAGAGACTTGCCGGTAAACGAGATTGAAATAGGTATACGGATACTGACAATCGAATCTCGGGCAAGTAACATACCGAAGGACAAAGGGAATGGCATACGGGATTATATGAATCCTTGGCACTGAGGTTCAAACGATAAGATCTTCGTAGAATATGTAGGATCCAATATGGGCATCCAGGTCCCGCTATTAGATATTGACCGAGGAGTCTCTCGGGTCATGTCTACATAGTTCTCGAACCCGCAGGGTCTGCACTCTTAAGGTTCGACGTTGTTTTATGCGTATTTGAGTTATATGGTTGGTTACCGAATGTTGTTCGGAGTCCCGGATGAGATCACGGACGTCACGAGGGTTTCCCGAATAGTCCGGAAACGAAGATTGATATATAGGATGACCTCATTTGATTACCGGAAGGTTTTCGGAGTTACCGGGAATGTACCGGGAATGACGAATGGGTTCCGAGAGTTCACCGGGGGGGGGGGCAACCCACCCCGGGGAAGCCCATAGGCCTTGAGGGTGGCACACCAGCCCTTAGTGGGCTGGTGGGACAGCCCAAAAGGGCTCTATGCGCCAAGAAGAGAAAATCAAGAGAAAAAAAAGGAGGAGGTGGGAAGGAAGGGGGACTCCCTCCCACCAAACCAAGTCCAACTCGGTTTGGGGGGGAGTCCTCCCCCCTTGGACTCGGCCGACCCCCTTGGGGCTCCTTGAGCCCCAAGGCAAGGTCCCCTCCCTCCGACCTATATATACGGAGGTTTTAGGGCTGATTTGAGACGACTTTTCCACGGCAGCCCGACCACATACCTCCAGGGTTTTTCCTCTAGATCGCGTTTCTGCGGAGCTCGGGCGGAGCCCTGCTGAGACAAGGTCATCACCAACCTACGGAGCGCCGTCACGCTGCCGGAGAACTCTTCTACCTCTCCGTCTCTCTTGCTGGATCAAGAAGGCCGAGATCATCGTCGAGCTGTACGTGTGCTGAACGCGGAGGTGCCGTCCGTTCGGTACTAAATCGTGGGACTGATCGCGGGATTATTCGCGGGGCGGATCGAGGGACGTGAGGACGTTCCACTACATCAACCGCGTTCACTATCGCTTCTGTTGTACGATCTACAAGGGTACATAGATCACTCATCCCTCTCGTAGATGGACATCACCATGATAGGTCTTCGTGCGCGTAGGAAAATTTTTGTTTCCCATGCGACGTTCCCCAACAGTGGTATCAGAGCTAGGTTCATGCGTAGATGTCTTCTCGAGTAGAACACAAAAGTTTTTGTGGGCGGTGATGTGCGTTTTGCTGCCCTCCTTAGTCTTTTCTTGATTCCGCGGTATTGTTGGATTGAAGCGGCTTGGACCGACATTACTCGTACGCTTACGAGAGACTGGTTTCATCGTTACGAGTAACTCCATTGCTCAAAGATGACTGGCAAGTGTCGGTTTCTCCAACTTTAGTTGAATCGGATTTGACCGAGGAGGTCCTTGGATGAGGTTAAATAGCAACTCATATATCTCCATTGTGGTGCTTGCGTAAGTAAGATGCGATCCTACTAGATACCCATGGTCACCACGTAAAACATGCAACAACAAAATTAGAGGACGTCTAACTTGTTTTTGCAGGGTATGCTTGTGATGTGATATGGACAATGATGTGATGTGATATATTGGATGTATGAGATGATCATGTTGTAATAGAAATATCGACTTGCACGTCGATGGTACGACAACCGGCAGGAGCCATAGGGTTGTCTTTATACTAACGTGTGTGCTTGCAAATGCGTTTACTATTTTGCTAGGATGTAGCTTTAGTAGTAATAGCATGAGTAGCACGACAACCCCGATGGCAACACGTTGATGGAGATCATGGTGTGGCGCCGGTGCTTTGGTGATGGAGATCAAGAAGCACGTGATGATGGCCATATCATGTCACTTATGAATTGCATGTAATGTTAATCCTTTTATGCACCTTATTTTGCTTAGAACGGCGGTAGCATTATGAGGTGATCTCTCACTAAAATTTCAAGACGAAATTGTGTTCTCCCCGACTGTGCACCATTGCTACAGTTCGTCGTTTCGAGACACCACGTGATGATCGGGTGTGATAGACTCAACGTTCACATACAACGGGTGCAAACATGGCCTCGGAACACATGAGACCGAAAGGTTGATCATGAATCATATAGATGATATGATTAGCATAGGGATGCTTACCACTGAAACTATACTCAACTCACGTGATGATCGGACTTGAGCTGGTGTAAGTGGATCATGAACCACTCAAATGACTAGAGAGATGTACTTTTTGAGTGGGAGTTTAGCGAATAATTTGATTAAGTTAAACTCTAATTATCTTGAACATAGTCTAAGTCCACTTTGAATATATTTGTGTTGTAGATCATGGCTCACGCGACAGTCATCCTGAATTTTAATACGTTCCTAGAGAAAGCTAAGTTGAAAGATGATAGAAGCAACTTTGTAGACTGGCTCGTAATCTTAAGCTAATCTTACAAGCTGGGAAGAAGGATCATGTCCTTAATGCTGCGTTAGGAGATGAACCACCCGCTACGGCTGATCAGGATGTTAAGAACGCTTGGTTAGCACGTAAGGAGGACTACTCAATAGTTCAATGTGCAGTCTTGTATGGCTTAGAACCGGGACTTCAACGTCGCTTTGAGCGTCATGGAGCATTTGAGATGTTCCAGGAGTTGGAGTTTATCTTTCAGAAGAACGCCCAGATCGAGAGGTATGAGACCTCCGATAAATTCTATGCTTGCAAGATGGAGGAAAACTCGTCTGTCAGTGAACATGTGCTCAAAATGTCTGGGTACTCAAACCGTCTAGCTGAGCTGGGGATTGAACTCCCGCAAGAAGCTATCACTGACAGAATCCTTCAATCACTGCCGCCAAGCTATAAAGGCTTTGTGTTGAACTACAACATGCAAGGGATAAACAAGTCTCCCGGCGAGTTGTTTGCGATGCTGAAAGTCGCAGAGTCTGAACTCCGTAAAGAGCATCAAGTGTTGATGGTGAATAAGACCACTAGTTTCAAGAGAAACGACAAAGGCAAGAAGGGCAATTCGAAGAAGAGCGGCAAGCCTGTTGCCAATCCCACGAAGAAACCCAAAGCTGGACCTAAGCCGGAAACGGAGTGTTACTATTGCAAGGGTATGGGTCACTGGAAGCGCAATTGCCCCAAGTATCTAGCAGATAAGAAGGCGGCCGAAGAAAAATCAGGTATATTTGATATACATGTTATTGATGTGTACTTAACCGGCTCTTGTAGTAGTGCCTGGGTATTCGATACCGGTTCTGTTGCTCATATTTGCAACTCGAAACAGGAACTGCGGAATAGAAGAAGGCTGGCGAAAGATGAAGTGACGATGAGCGTAGGAAATGGTTCCAAGGTTGATGCAATCGCCGTCGGCACAGTGTCACTTCAGTTACCGTCAGGATTAGTGATGAACTTAAATCATTGTTATTTAGTGCCTGCGTTGAGCATGGACATTATATCCGGATCTTGTTTATTGCGAGACGGTTACTCTTTTAAGTCAGAGAATAATGGTTGTTCTATTTCTATGAGTAACATCTTTTACGGTCATGCACCGAATGTGAGAGGATTGTTCATATTGAATCTTGATAGCGATACACATATACATAACATTGAGACTAAAACAGTTAGAGTTAACAATGATAGCGCCATATTTTTGTGGCACTGACGCTTAGGTCATATTGGTGTAAAGCGCATGAAGAAACTCCATGCTGATGGACTTTTGGAATCACTTGACTTTGAGTCACTTGACACGTGCGAACCATGCCTCATGGGCAAGATGACTAAAACTCCGTTCTCCGGAACAATGGAGCGTGCAAGTGACTTGTTGGAAATCATACATACCGATGTGTGTGGTCCGATGAGCGTGGAGGCACGCGGCGGATATCGTTATTTTCTCACCTTCACTGAAGATTTAAGTAGACATGGTTATGTCTACTTGATGAAGCACAAGTCTGAAACATTTGAAAAGTTCAAGCAATTTCAGAGTGAAGTGGAAAATCATCGTAGCAAGAAGATCAAGTTCCTACGGTCTGATCGTGGGGGTGAATATCTGAGTTTCGAGTTTGGTACTCACTTAAGACAATGTGGAATTGTTTCACAGTTAACACCGCCTGGAACACCACAGCGTAATGGTGTGTCCGAACGTCGTAATCGTACTCTATTAGAGATGGTGCGATCTATGATGTCTCTTACTGATTTGCCGTTATCATTTTGGGGTTATGCATTAGAAACAGCTGCATTCACTTTAAATAGGGCACCATCAAAATCCGTTGAGACGACACCATACGAACTGTGGTATGGCAAAAGGCCAAAGTTGTCGTTTCTTAAAGTTTGGGGATGTGATGCTTATGTCAAAAAGCTTCAGCCTGAAAAGCTGGAACCCAAAGCGGAAAAGTGCGTCTTCATAGGTTACCCAAAAGAGACAGTTGTGTACACCTTCTATCTCAAATCCGAGGGCAAAGTGTTTGTTGCTAAAAACGGAGCTTTTCTCGAGAAGGAGTTTCTCTCGAGAGAATTGAGTGGGAGGAAGATAGAACTTGACAAGGTTGTCGAACCTCTCATCCCTCTGGATGGTGGCACAGGGCAAGGGGAAACCTCTGTCATTGAGACGCCGGTTGAGGAGGAAGTTAATGATGATGATCATGAAACTCCAGTTCAAGTTTCTATCGAACCACGCAGGTCGACGAGACCACGTGCTGCTCCAGAGTGGTATGGTAATCCCGTCTTATCAATCATGTTGTTAGACATCAATGAACCTGCGAATTATGAAGAAGCAATGGTGGGCCCAGATTCCAACAAATGGCTGGAAGCCATGAAGTCCGAGATAGGATCCATGTATGAGAACAAAGTGTGGACTTTGGAGGTACTGCCTGAGGGCCGCAAGGCCATTCAGAACAAATGGATCTTTAAGAGGAAGACGGACGCTGACGGTAATGTGACCGTTTATAAAGCTCGACTTGTGGCAAAGGGTTTTTCACAAGTTCAAGGAGTTGACTACGATGAGACTTTCTCACCCGTAGCGATGCTTAAGTCCGTCAGAATCATGTTAGCAATAGCTGCATTTTTCGATTATGAAATCTGGCAGATGGATGACAAAACGACGTTCCTTAACGGTTTCCTTAAGGAAGAGTTGTATATGATACAACCCGAAGGTTTTGTCGATCCTAAGAATGCTAACAAGGTGTGCAAGCTCCAGCGGTCCATTTATGGACTGGTGCAAGCATCTCGGAGTTGGAACAAACGTTTTGATGAGGTGATCAAAGCATTTGGGTTTATACAAGTGGTTGGAGAATCTTGTATCTACAAGAAAGTGAGTGGGAGCTCTGTGGCGTTTCTAATATTATATGTGGATGACATATTACTGATTGGAAACAACATAGAGTTTTTAGAGAGCATAAAGGATTACTTGAATAAAAGTTTCTCTATGAAGGACCTAGGAGAAGCTGCTTACATTCTAGGCATTAAGATCTATAGGGATAGATCAAAACGCCTGATAGGACTTTCACAAAGCACATACCTTGATAAAGTTTTGAAGAGGTTCAAAATGGAACAGTCCAAGAAAGGGTTCTTGCCAGTTCTACAAGGTACGAGATTGAGTAAGACTCAGTGCCCAGCAACTGATGAAGATAGAGAGCATATGCGCTCCGTCCCCTATGCTTCAGCCATAGGTTCTATCATGTATGCGATGATGTGCACTAGACCGGATGTTAGCCTGGCCATAAGTATGGCAGGTAGGTTCCAGAGTAATCCAGGAGTGGATCACTGGACAGCGGTCAAGAATATCCTGAAGTACCTGAAAAGGACTAAGGAGATGTTTCTCGTGTATGGAGGTGACGAAGAGCTCGCCGTAAAAGGTTACGTCGATGCAAGCTTTGACACAGATCCGGACGACTCTAAGTCGCAAACCGGATACATATTTATTCTTAATGGGGGTGCAGTAAGCTGGTGCAGTTCCAAGCAAAGCGTCGTAGCAGATTCTACATGTGAAGCGGAGTACATGGCTGCCTCGGAGGCGGCTAAGGAGGGTGTCTGGATGAAGCAGTTCATGACGGATCTTGGAGTGGTGCCAAGCGCACTGAATCCAATAACCTTGTTCTGTGACAACACTGGTGCCATTGCCTTAGCAAAGGAACCACGGTTTCACAAGAAGTCCAGACACATCAAACGACGCTTCAACCTCATCCGCGACTACGTCGAGGGAGAGGACGTGAATATATGCAAAGTGCACACGGATCTGAATGTAGCGGACCCGCTGACTAAACCTCTTCCACGGCCAAAACATGATCAACACCAGAACTGTATGGGTGTTAGATTTATTACAATGTAATTCACATGGTGATGTGAGGGCTAGATTATTGACTCTAGTGCAAGTGGGAGACAGTTGGAATTATGCCCTAGAGGCAATAATAAATATAGTTATTATTATAATTCATGTATCAAGATAATCGTTTATTATCCATGCTATAATTGTATTAAATAAAGACTCATTTACATGTGTGGATACATAGACAAAACACCGTCCCTAGCAAGCCTCTAGTTGGCTAGCCAGTTGATCAAAGATAGTCAGTGTCTTCTGATTATGAACAAGGTGTTGTTGCTTGATAACTGGATCACATCATTAGGACAATCACGTGATGGACTAGACCCAAACTAATAGACGTAGCATGTTGATCGTGTCATTTTGTTGCTACTGTTTTCTGCGTGTCAAGTATTTATTCCTATGACCATGAGATCATATAACTCACTGACACCGGAGGAATGCTTTGTGTGTATCAAACGTCGCAACGTAACTGGGTGACTATAAAGATGCTCTACAGGTATCTCCGAAGGTGTTAGTTGAGTTAGTATGGATCAAGACTGGGATTTGTCACTCCGTGTGAACGGAGAGGTATCTCGGGGCCCACTCGGTAATACAACATCACACACAAGCCTTGCAAGCAATGTAACTTAGTGTAAGTTGCGGGATCTTGTATTACGGAACGAGTAAAGAGACTTGCCGATAAACGAGATTGAAATAGGTATACGGATACTGACGATCGAATCTCGGGCAAGTAACATACCGAAGGACAAAGGGAATGACATACGGGATTATATGAATCCTTGGCACTGAGGTTCAAACGATAAGATCTTCGTAGAATATGTAGGATCCAATATGGGCATCCAGGTCCCGCTATTGGATATTGACCGACGAGTCTCTCGGGTCATGTCTACATAGTTCTCGAACCCGCAGGGTCTGCACACTTAAGGTTCGATGTTGTTTTATGCGTATTTGAGTTATATGGTTGGTTACCGAATGTTGTTCGGAGTCCCGGATGAGATCACGGACGTCACGAGGGTTTCCGGAATAGTCCGGAAACGAAGATTGATATATAGGATGACCTCATTTGATTACCGGAAGGTTTTCGGAGTTACCGGGAATGTACCGGGAATGACGAATGGGTTCCGAGAGTTCACCGGGGGGGGCAACCCACCCCGGGGAAGCCCATAGGCCTTGAGGGTGGCACACCAGCCCTTAGTGGGCTGGTGGGACAGCCCAAAAGGGCTCTATGCGCCAAGAAGAGAAAATCAAGAGAAAAGAAAAAAAAGGAGGAGGTGGGAAGGAAGGGGGACTCCCTCCCACCAAACCAAGTCCAACTCGGTTTGGGGGGGAGTCCGCCCCCCTTGGACTCGGCCGACCCCCTTGGGGCAAGGTCCCCTCCCTCCCACCTATATATACGGAGGTTTTAGGGCTGATTTGAGACGACTTTTCCACGGCAGCCCGACCACATACCTCCAGGGTTTTTCCTCTAGATCGCGTTTTTGCGGAGCTCGGGCGGAGCCCTGCTGAGACAAGGTCATCACCAACCTCCAGAGCGCCGTCACGCTGCCGGAGAACTCTTCTACCTCTCCGTCTCTCTTGCTGGATCAAGAAGGCCGAGATCATCATCGAGCTGTACGTGTGCTGAACGCGGAGGTGCCGTCCGTTCGGTACTAGATCGTGGGACTGATCGCGGGATTGTTCGCGGGGCGGATCGAGGGACGTGAGGACGTTCCACTACATCAACCGCGTTCACTAACGCTTCTGCTATACGATTTACAAGGGTACGTAGATCACTCATCCCCTCTCGTAGATGGACATCACCATGATAGGTCTTCGTGCGCGTAGGAAATTTTTTGTTTCCCATGCGACGTTCCCCAACAACTAGTCCGTCTCACGTGATGATCGGACACGGGTTAGTCAACATGGATCATGTATCACTTAGATGACTAGAGGGATGTCGATTTAAGTGGGAGTTCATACTTAATTTGATTAAATGAATTTAATTGTCATGAACTTAGTCTAAAAGTTGTCTTTACAAATATTGTAGATGTCCAACGTCAACCTCAACTTCAACGCATTCCTAGAGAAAAACAAGCTGAAAGATGATGGTAGCAACTATGCGGACTGGGTTCGCAACCTGAAGCTCATCCTTGAAGCAAGTAAAAAGGCTTATGTCCTTAATGCGCCGCTAGGTGACCCTCCCGCTCCCGCAACAGCCCAGGACATTCTAAACGTCTGGCAAGCGCGGAGTGATGACTACTCTCTGGTCAGGTGTGGCATGTTTACCAGTCTAGAAACGGGGCTCCAAAGACGTTTTGAGCAACACGAGGCATATGAGATGTTCCAAGAGCTGAAGCTAGTTTTTCAAGCTCATGCCCGTGTCGAGAGATATGAAGTCTCCGACAAGTTCTTCAGCTGTAAGATGGAGGAGAACAGTTCTGTCAGTGAGCACATACTCAAAATGTCTGGGTTATACGGTCGTCTGACTTCACTTGGAGTCGAACTTCCAGATGATGCTATCATTGACAGAATCCTCCAGTCTCTCCCACCAAGCTACAAAGGCTTTGTGCTTAACTACAACATGCAAGGGATGGAGAAAACCATTCCCGAGTTGTACTCGATGCTCAAGTCTGCAGAAGTAGAAATCAAGAAGGAGCATCAAGTGTTGATGGTCAACAAGACCACTAGTTTCAAGAAAGGCAGGGGTAAGAAGAACTTCAAGAAAGACGGCAAAGCTGTTGCCGTGCCCGGTAAGCCAGATGCCGGGAAGAAGAAAAAGAACGGACCCAAGCCTGAGACTGAGTGCTTCTATTGCAAGGGAAAGGGTCACTGGAAGCGGAACTGCCCCAAATACTTAGCGGACAAGAAGGCCGGCAACGTTAAAGGTATATGTGATATACATGTTATTGATGTGTACCTTACCAGCGCTCGTAGTAGCTCCTGGGTATTTGATACCGGTGCTGTTGCTCACATTTGCAACTCAAAGCAGGAAGTGCAGAATAAGCGGAGACTGGCCAAGGACGAGGTGACGATGCGCGTCGGGAATGGTTCAAAGGTCGATGTGATCGTCGTCGGCACGTACCTCTACATCTACCGTCGGGATTAGTTTTAAACCTTAATAATTGTTATTTAGTACCAGCTTTAAGCATGAACATTGTATCAGGGTCTTGCTTAATGCGTGACGGCTACTCATTTAAGTCAGAGAATAATGGTTGTTCTATTTATATGAGTGATATGTTTTATGGTCATGCTCCACTGGTGAATGGTTTATTCTTGATGAATCTCGATCGTGATGTTACACATATTCATAGCGTGAGTACCAAAAGATGCAAAGTTGATAATGATAGTCCCACATACTTGTGGCACTGCCGCCTTGGTCATATCGACGTTAAACGCATGAAGAAGCTCCATACTGATGGACTATTGGAGTCTCTTGACTTTGAATCATTTGACACATGCGAACCGTGCCTCATGGGCAAGATGACTAAGACTCCATTCTCAGGAATAATGGAGAGAGCAACCGACTTATTGGAAATAATACATACTGATGTGTGTGGTCCAATGAACGTTGAAGCTCGCGGTGGTTATCGTTATGTTCTCACTCTCACCGATGATTTGAGTAGGTATGGGTATATCTACTTGATGAAGCACAAATCTGAGACGTTTGAAAAGTTCAAGGAGTTTCAGAGTGAGGTTGAGAATCAACGTGACAGAAAAATTAAATGTCTACGATCCGATCGTGGAGGAGAATATTTGAGTCACGAGTTTGGCACACACCTAAGGAAGTGTGGAATCGTTTCACAACTGACGCCGCCTGGCACACCGCAGCGCAACGGAGTGTCTGAACGTCGTAATCGCACTTTATTAGATATGGTACGATCTATGATGTCTCTCACCGACTTACCGCTATCATTTTGGGGATACGCATTAGAAACTGCAGCATTCACTTTAAATAGGGCACCGTCTAAATCCGTTGAGACGACACCGTATGAACTATGGTTTGGCAAGAAACCTAAGTTGTCGTTTCTTAAAGTTTGGGGCTGCGATGCTTATGTGAAGAAACTTCAACCAGAAAAGCTCGAACCCAAAGCGGAGAAATGCGTATTCATAGGATACCCTAAGGAAACTATTGGGTATACCTTCTATCTTAGATCCGAAGGTAAAACCTTTGTTGCCAAGAACGGATCCTTTCTAGAGAAAGAGTTTCTCTCGAAAGAAGTAAGTGGGAGGAAGGTAGAACTTCATGAGGTAATTGCACCCCCTCTCGAACAGGAAAGTAGCGCAGCGCGGGAAGTTGTTCCTGTGGCGCCTACACCGACTGAAGAGGAAGTTAATGATGATCATCATGAAGCTTCGGATCAAGTTACTACTGAACCGCGAAGGTCCACAAGGGTACGCTCCGCACCAGAGTGGTACGGCAACCCTGTGATGGAAATCATGTTGTTAGACAATGGTGAACCTTCGAACTATGAAGAAGCGATGGCGGGCCCGGATTCCAACAAATGGCTTGAGGCCATGAAATCCGAGATAGGATCCATGTATGAGAACAAAGTATGGACTTTGGTGGACTTGCCCGATGACCGGTGAGCCATAGAAAATAAATGGATCTTCAAGAAGAAGACTGATGCAAACGGTAATGTAACCGTTTACAAAGCTTGACTTGTCGCAAAGGGTTTTCGACAAATTCAAGGAGTTGACTACGAAGAGACTTTCTCTCCCGTAGCGAAGCTGAAATCAGTCCGAATCATGTTAGCAATTGCCGCCTTTTATGATTATGAAATTTGGCAAATGGACGTCAAAACGGCGTTCCTTAACGGGAACCTTAAGGAAGAGTTGTATATGATGCAACCAGAAGGTTTTGTCGACCCTAAGGGTGCTAACAAAGTATGCAAGCTCCAACGCTCCATCTATGGGCTGGTGCAAGCATCTCGGAGTTGGAACATTCGCTTTAATGACGTGATTAAAGCGTTTGGGTTCATACAGGTTTACGGAGAAGCCTGTCTATACAAGAAAGTGAGTGGGAGCTCTGTAGCTTTCCTCGTACTGTATGTGGATGACATATTATTGATGGGGAATGATATAGAGATGTTGGAGAGCATAAAGGCCTATTTGAACAAGAGTTTTTCAATGAAGGACCTTGGAGAAGTTGCATACATATTAGGCATCAAGATCTATAGAGATAGATCGAGACGCCTCATAGTTCTTTCGCAAAGTACATACCTTGACAAGATATTGAAGAAATTCAATATGGAAAACTCAAAGAAAGGGTTCTTGGCAGTTTTGCAAGGTACGAGATTGAGTAAGACTCAGTCGCCGACCACGGCAGCAGATAGAGAGAAGATGAGTTCTGTCCCCTACGCTTCAGCCGTGGGCTCTCTAATGTATGCCATGCTGTGTACTAGACCTGATATAAACCTTGACATAAGCTTGGTAGGGAGGTACCAAAGTAATCCCGGTACGGAACACTGGACAGCGGTCAAGAATATCCTTAAGTACCTGAAAAGGACTAAGGAAATGTTTCTCATTTATGGAGGTGACGAAGAGCTCGTCGTAAAGGGTTACGTCGACGCTAGCTTCGACACAGATCCGGATGACTCTAAGTCACAAACCGGATACGTATATGTGTTGAATGGTGGGGCAGTGAGCTGGTGCAGCAGCAAGCAAGAAGTCGTGGCAGCATCTACATGTGAAGCGGAGTACATAGCTGCTTCAGAAGCGGCTCATGAAGGAATTTGGATGAAGGAGCTCATCACCGACCTTGGAGTGGTTCCAAGCGCGTCGAGTCCTATGACACTCTTCTGTGATAACACTGGAGCCATTGCCATAGCCAAGGAGCCCAGGTTTCACCAGAAGACGAAGCACATCAAGCGCCGCTACAACTCCATCCAGGACCATGTCCAGAGTGGAGTGATAGATATTTGTAAAGTACACACGGATCTGAATATTGCAGACCCGTTGACTAAACCTCTTCCACGAGCAAAACATGATCAACACCGTAATGCTATGGGTGTTCGATACATCACAATGTAACTAGATTATTGACTCTAGTGCAAGTGGGAGACTGTTGGAAATATGCCCTAGAGGCAATAATAAAATGGTTATTATCATATTTCCTTGTTCATGATAATCGTCTATCGTTCATGCTATAATTGTATTAACAGGAAACAGTAATACATGTGTGAATGAATAGATCACAATGTGTCCCTAGCAAGCCTCTAGTTGGCTAGCTCGTTAGTCAATAGATGATCATGGTTTCCTGATCATGGGCATTAGATGTCATTGATAACGGGATCACATCATTGGGAGAATGATGTGATGGACAGACCCAATCCTAAGCCTAGCACTAGATCGTATTGTTCGTATGCTAATGCTTTTCTAATGTCAAGTATATTTTCCTTCGACCGTGAGATTGTGCAACTCCCGGATACCGTAGGAGTGCTTTGGGTGTATCAAACGTCACAACGTAACTGGGTGACTATAAAGGTGCACTACGGGTACCTCCGAAAGTGTCTGTTGGATTGGTACGAATCGAGATCGGGATTTGTCACTCCGTGTGACGGAGAGGTATCTCTGGGCCCACTCGGTAGAACATCATCATGAGCTCAATGTGACTAAGGAGTTAGTCACACGATGACGTGCTACGGAACGAGTAAAGAGACTTACCGGTAATGAGATTGAACAAGGTATAGGTATACCGACGATCGAATCTCGGGCAAGTTCTATACCGACAGACAAAGGGAATCGTATACGGGATTGATTGAATCCTTGACATCGTGGTTCATCCGATGAGATCATCGTGGAGCTAGTGGGAGCCAGCATGGGTATCCAGACCCCGCTGATGGTTATTGGCCAGAGAGGTGTCTCGGTCATGTCTGCCTGTCTCCCGAACCCGTAGGGTCTACACACTTAAGGTTCGATGACGCTAGGGTTATAGGGAATTGTTGTACGAGGTTACCGAAAGTTGTTCGGAGTCCCGGATGAGATCCCGGACGTCACGAGGAGCTCCGGAATGGTCCGGAGGTAAAGATTGATATATAGGACGGATGGTTTTGGACAACGGAAGTGTTTCGGGCGTCACCAGTAACGTACCGGGACCACCGGGACCACCGGAGTGTTGGAGAACGTCGCATGGGAAACAAAAATTTTCCTACGCGCACGAAGACCTATCATGGTGATGTCCATCTACGAGAGGGGATGAGTGATCTACGTACCCTTGTAGATCGTACAGCAGAAGCGTTAGTGAACGCGGTTGATGTAGTGGAACGTCCTCACGTCCCTCGATCCGCCCCGCGAACAATCCCGCGATCAGTCCCACGATCTAGTACCGAACGGACGGCACCTCCGCGTTCAGCACACGTACAGCTCGACGATGATCTCAGCCTTCTTGATCCAGCAAGAGAGACGGAGAGGTAGAAGAGTTCTCCGGCAGCGTGACGGCGCTCCGGAGGTTGGTGATGACCTTGTCTCAGCAGGGCTCCGCCCGAGCTCCGAAGAAACGCGATCTAGAGGAAAAACCGTGGAGGTATGTGGTCGGGCTGCCGTGGAAAAGTCGTCTCAAATCAGCCCTAAAACCTCCATATATATAGGTGGGAGGGAGGGGACCTTGCCTTGGGGCTCAAGGAGCCCCAAGGGGGTCGGCCGAGTCCAAGCGGGGAGGACTCCCCCCCAAACCGAGTTGGACTTGGTTTGGTGGGAGGGAGTCCCCCTTCCTTCCCACCTCCTCCTTTTTTTTTCCTCTTGATTTTCTTCTTCTTGGCGCATAGAGCCCTTTTGGGCTGTCCCACCAGCCCACTAAGGGCTGGTGTGCCACCCTCAAGGCCTATGGGCTTCCCCGGGGTGGGTTGCCCTCCCCCGGTGAACTCCCGAAACCCATTCGTCATTCCCGATACATTCCCGGTAACTCCGAAAACCTTCCGGTAATCAAATGAGGTCATCCTATATATCAATCTTCATTTCCGGACTATTCTGGAAACCCTCGTGACGTCCGTGATCTCATCCGGGACTCCGAACAACATTCGGTAACCAACCATATAACTCAAATACGCATAAAACAACGTCGAACCTTAAGTGTGCAGACCCTGCGGGTTCGAGAACTATGTAGACATGACCCGAGAGACTCGTCGGTCAATATCCAATAGCGGGACCTGGATGCCCATATTGGATCCTACATATTCTACGAAGATCTTATCGTTTGAACCTCAGTGCCAAGGATTCATATAATCCCGTATGTCATTCCCTTTGTCCTTCGGTATGTTACTTGCCCGAGATTCGATCGTCAGTATCCGCATACCTATTTCAATCTCGTTTACTGGCAAGTCTCTTTACTCGTTCCGTAATACAAGATCCCGCAACTTACACTAAGTTACATTGCTTGCAAGGCTTATGTGTGATGTTGCATTACCGAGTGGGCCCCGAGATACCTCTCCGTCACACGGAGTGACAAATCCTAGTCTCGATCCATACTAACTCAACTAACACCTCCGGAGATACCTGTAGAGCATCTTTATAGTCACCCAGTTACGTTGCAACGTTTGATACACAAAAAGCATTCCTCCGGTGTCAGTGAGTTATATGATCTCATGGTCATAGGAATAAATACTTGACACGCAGAAAACAGTAGCAACAAAATGACACGATCAACATGCTACGTCTATTAGTTTGGGTCTAGTCCATCACGTGATTTCTCCTATATTAGTTTGGGTCTATTAGTTTGAGTCTTCATTCAATACAATTATAGCATGGATAATAAATGATTATCTTGATACAGGAATTATAATAATAACTATATTTATTATTGCCTCTAGGGCATAATTCCAACAGTCTCCCACTTGCACTAGAGTCAATAATCTAGCCCTCACATCACCATGTGAATTACATTGTAATAAATCTAACACCCATACAGTTCTGGTGTTGATCATGTTTTGGCCGTGGAAGAGGTTTAGTCAGCGGGTCCGCTACATTCAGATCCGTGTGCACTTTGCATATATTCACGTCCTCTCCCTCGACGTAGTCGCGGATGAGGTTGAAGCGTCGTTTGATGTGTCTGGTCTTCTTGTGAAACTGTGGTTCCTTTGCTAAGGCAATGGCACCAGTGTTGTCACAGAACAAGGTTATTGGATTCAGTGCGCTTGGCACCACTCCAAGATCCGTCATGAACTGCTTCATCCAGACACCCTCCTTAGCCGCCTCCGAGGCAGCCATGTACTCCGCTTCACATGTAGAATCTGCTATGACGCTTTGCTTGGAACTGCACCAGCTTACTGCACCCCCATTAAGAATAAATACTTATCCGGTTTGCGACTTAGAGTCGTCCGGATCTGTGTCAAAGCTTGCATCGACGTAACCTTTTACGGCGAGCTCTTCGTCACCTCCATACACGAGAAACATCTCCTAGTCCTTTTCAGGTACTTCAGGATATTCTTGACCGCTGTCCAGTGATCCACTCCTGGATTACTCTGGAACCTACCTGCCATGGTTATGGCCAGGCTAACATCCGGTCTAGTGCACAGCATCGCATACATGATAGAACCTATGGCTGAAGCATAGGGGACGGAGCGCATATGCTCTCTATCTTCATCAGTTGCTGGGCACTGAGTCTTACTCAATCTCGTACCTTGTAGAACTGGCAAGAACCCTTTCTTGGACTGTTCCATTTTGAACCTCTTCAAAACTTTATCAAGGTATGTGCTTTGTGAAAGTCCTATCAGGCGTTTTGATCTATCCCTATAGATCTTAATGCCTAGAATGTAAGCAGCTTCTCCTAGGTCCTTCATAGAGAAACTTTTATTCAAGTAATCCTTTATGCTCTCTAAAAACTCTACGTTGTTTCCAATCAGTAATATGTCATCCACATATAATATTAGAAACGCCACAGAGCTCCCACTCACTTTCTTGTAAATACAAGATTCTCCAACCACTTGTATAAACCCAAATGCTTTGATCACCTCATCAAAGCGTTTGTTCCAACTCCGAGATGCTTGCACCAGTCCATAAATGGATCGCTGGAGCTTGCACACCTTGTTAGCATTCTTATGATCGACAAAACCTTCGGGTTGTATCATATACAACTCTTCCTTAAGGAAACCGTTAAGGAACGCCGTTTTGACATCCATGTGCCAGATTTCATAACCGAAAAATGCAGCTATTGCTAACATGATTCTCACGGACTTAAGCATCGCTACGGGTGAGAAAGTCTCATCGTAGTCAACTCCTTGAACTTGTGAAAAACCCTTTGCCACAAGTCGAGCTTTATAAACGGTCACATTACCGTCAGCGTCCGTCTTCCTCTTAAAGATCCATTTGTTCTGAATGGCCTTGCGGCCCTGAGCCAGTACCTCCAAAGTCCACACTTTGTTCTCATACATGGATCCTATCTCGGACTTCATGGCTTCCAGCCATTTGTTGGAATCTAGGCCCACCATTGCTTCTTCATAATTCACAGGTTCATTGTTGTCTAACAACATGATTGATAAGACGGGATTACTGTACCACTCTGGAGCAGCACGTGGTGTCGTCGACCTGCGTGGTTGGACAGAAACTTGAACTGGAGTTTCATGATCATCATCATTAACTTCCTCCTCAACCGGCGTTGCAATGACAGAGGTTTCCCCTTGCCCTGCGCCACCATGCAGAGGGATGAGAGGTTCTACAACCTCGTCAAGTTTTATCTTCCTCCCACTCAATTCTCTCGAGAGAAACTCCTTCTCGAGAAAAGCTCCGTTTTTAGCAACAAACACTTTGCCCTCGGATTTGAGATAGAAGGTGTACCCAACCGTCTCTTTTGGGTAACCTATGAAGACGCACCTTTCCGCTTTGGGTTCCAGCTTTTCAGGCTGAAGCTTTTTGACATAAGCATCACATCCCCAAACTTTAAGAAACGACAACTTTGGCCTTTTGCCATACCACAGTTCGTATGGTGTCGTCTCAACGGATTTTGATGGTGCCCTATTTAAAGTGAATGCAGCTGTTTCTAATGCATAGCCCCAAAATGATAACGGCAAATCAGTAAGAGACATCATAGATCGCACCATCTCTAATAGAGTACGATTACGACGTTCGGACACACCATTACGCAGTGGTGTTCCAGGCGGTGTTAACTGTGAAACAATTCCACATTGTCTTAAGTGAGCACCAAACTCGAAACTCAGATATTCACCGCCACGATCACACCGCAGGAACTTGATCTTCTTATTACGATGATTTTCCACTTCACTCTGAAATTGCTTGAACTTTTCAAATGTTTCAGACTTGTGCTTCATCAAGTAGACATAACCATATCTACTTAAATCGTCAGTGAAGGTGAGAAAATAACGATATCCGCTGCGTGCCTCCACGCTCATCGGACCACACACATCGGTATGTATGATTTCCAACAAGTCACTTGCACGCTCCATTGTTCCTGAGAACGGGGTCTTAGTTATCTTGCCCATGAGGCATGGTTCGCACGTGTCAAGTGAATCAAAGTCAAGTGACTCCAAAAGTCCATCAGCATGGAGTTTCTTCATGCGCTTTACACCAATATGACCTAAGCGTCAGTGCCACAAAAATATGGCGCTATCATTGTTAACTCTAACTTTTTTGGTCTCAATGTTATGTATATGCGTATTGTTATCAAGATTCAATATGAACAATCCTCTCATATTCGGTGCATGACCATAAAAGATGTTACTCATAGAAATAAAACAACCATTATTCTCTGACTTAAAAGAGTAACCATCTCGCAATAAACAAGATCCAGATATAATGTTCATGCTCAACGTAGGCACTAAATAACAATGATTTAAGTTCATCACTAATCCTGACGGTAACTGAAGTGACACTGTGCCGACGGCGATTGCATCAACCTTGGAACCATTTCCTACGCGCATCGTCACTTCATCTTTCTCCAGCCTTCGCCTATTCCGCAGTTCCTGTTTCGAGTTGCAAATATGAGCAACAGAACAGGTATCGAATACCCAGGCACTACTACGAGAGCCGTCTAAGTACACATGAAAAACATGTATATCAAATATACCTGATTTTTCTTTGCCCGCCTTCTTATCTGCCAGATACTTGGGGCAATTGCGCTTCCAGTGACCCATACCCTTGCAATAGTAACACTCCGTTTCCGGCTTAGGTCCAGCTTTGGGTTTCTTCGTCGGATTGGCAACAGGCTTGCCGCTCTTCTTCGAATTTCCCTTCTTGCCTTTGCCGTTTCTCTTGAAACTAGTGGTCTTATTCACCATCAACACTTGATGCTCTTTACGGAGTTCAGACTCTGCGACTTTCAGCATCGCAAACAACTCGCCGGGAGACTTGTTCATCCCTTGCATGTTGTAGTTCAACACAAAGCCTTTATAGCTTGGCGGCAGTGATTGAAGGATTCTGTCAGTGATAGCTTCTTGCGGGAGTTAAATCCCCAGCTCAGCTAGACGGTTTGAGTACCCAGACATTTTGAGCACATGTTCACTAACAGATGAGTTTTCCTCCATCTTGCAAGCATAGAATTTATCGGAGGTCTCATACCTCTCGATTCGGGCGTTCTTCTGAAAGATAAACTCCAACTCCTGGAACATCTCAAATGCTCCATGACGCTCAAAGCGACGTTGAAGTCTCGGTTCTAAGCCATACAAGACTGCACATTGAACTATTGAGTAGTCCTCCTTACGTGCTAACCAAGCGTTCTTAACATCCTGATCAGCCGTAGCGGGTGGTTCATCTCCTAACGCAGCATTAAGGACATAATCCTTCTTCCCAGCTTGTAAGATTAGCTTAAGATTACAAGCCCAGTCTACAAAGTTGCTTCCATCATCTTTCAACTTAGCTTTCTCTAGGAACGTATTAAAATTCAGGATGACTGTCGCGTGAGCCATGATCTACAACACAAATATATTCAAAGTGGACTTAGACTATGTTCAAGATAATTAGAGTTTAACTTAATCAAATTATTCGCTAAACTCCCACTCAAAAAGTACATCTCTCTAGTCATTTGAGTGGTTCATGATCCACTTACACTAGCTCAAGTCCGATCATCACGTGAGTTGAGTATAGTTTCAGTGGTAAGCATCCCTATGCTAATCATATCATCTATATGATTCATGATCGACCTTTCGGTCTCATGTGTTCCGAGGCCATGTCTGCACATGCTAGGCTCGTCAAGCTTAACCCGAGTGTTCCGCGTGCGCAACTGTTTTGCACCCGTTGTATGTGAACGTTGAGTCTATCACACCCGATCATCACGTGGTGTCTCGAAACGACGAACTGTAGCAACGGTGCACAGTCGGGGAGAACACAATTTCGTCTTGAAATTTTAGTGAGAGATCACCTCATAATGCTACCGTCGTTCTAAGCAAAATAAGGTGCATAAAAGGATTAACATTACATGCAATTCATAAGTGACATGATATGGCCATCATCACGTGCTTCTTGATCTCCATCACCAAAGCACCGGCACGATCTTCTTGTCACCGGCGCCACACCATGATCTCCATCAACGTGTTGCCATCGGGGTTGTCGTGCTACTCATGCTATTAATACTAAAGCTACATCCTAGCAAAATAGTAAACGCATCTGCAAGCACACACGTTAGTATAAAGACAACCCTATGGCTCCTGCCGGTTGCCGTACCATCGACGTGCAAGTCGATATTTCTATTACAACATGATCATCTCATATATCCAATATATCACATCACATTATTGGCCATATCACATCACAAGCATACCCTGCAAAAACAAGTTAGACGTCCTCTAATTTTGTTGTTGCATGTTTTACGTGGTGACCATGGGTATCTAGTAGGATCGCATCTTACTTACGCAACCACCACAACGGAGATATATGAGTTGCTATTTAACCTCATCCAAGGACCTCCTCGGTCAAATCTGATTCAACTAAAGTTGGAGAAACCGACACTTTCCAGTCATCTTTGAGCAACGGAGTTACTCGTAACGATGAAACCAGTCTCTCGTAAGCGTACGAGTAATGTCGGTCCAAGCCGCTTCAATCCAACAATACCGCGGAATCAAGAAAAGACTAAGGAGGGCAGCAAAACGCACATCACCGCCCACAAAACTTTTGTGTTCTACTCGAGAAGACATCTACGCATGAACCTAGCTCATGATGCCACTGTTGGAGAACGTCGCATGGGAAACAAAAATTTTCCTACGCGCACGAAGACCTATCATGGTGATGTCCATCTACGAGAGGGGATGAGTGATCTACGTACCCTTGTAGATCGTACAGCAGAAGCGTTAGTGAACGCGGTTGATGTAGTAGAACGTCCTCACGTCCCTCGATCCGCCCCGCGAACAATCCCGCGATCAGTCCCACGATCTAGTACCAAACGGACGACACCTCCGCGTTCAGCACACGTACAGCTCGACGATGATCTCGGCCTTCTTGATCCAGCAAGAGAGACGGAGAGGTAGAAGAGTTCTCCGGCAGCGTGACGGCGCTCCGGAGGTTGGTGATGACCTTGTCTCAGCAGGGCTCCGCCCGAGCTCCGCAGAAACGCGATCTAGAGGAAAAACCGTGGAGGTATGTGGTCGGGCTGCCGTGGAAAAGTCGTCTCAAATCAGCCCTAAAACCTCCGTATATATAGGTGGGAGGGAGGGGACCTTGCCTTGGGGCTCAAGGAGCCCCAAGGGGGTCGGACGAGTCCAAGGGGGGAGGACTCCCCCCCCCCCAAACCGAGTTGGACTTAGTTTGGTGGGAGGGAGTCCCCCTTCCTTCCCACCTCCTCCTTTTTTTTCCTCTTGATTTTCTTCTTCTTGGCGCATAGAGCCCTTTTGGGCTGTCCCACCAGCCCACTAAGGGCTGTTGTGCCACCCTCAAGGCCTATGGGCTTCCCCGGGGTGGGTTGCCCCCCCGGTGAACTCCCGGAACCCATTCGTCATTCCCGATACATTCCCGGTAACTCCGAAATCCTTCCGGTAATCAAATGAGGTCATCCTATATATCAATATTCATTTCCAGACTATTCTGGAAACCCTCGTGACGTCCGTGATCTCATCCGGGACTCCGAACAACATTCGGTAACCAACCATATAACTCAAATACGCATAAAACAACGTCGAACCTTAAGTGTGCAGACCCTGCGGGTTCGAGAACTATGTAGACATGACCCGAGAGACTCCTCGATCAATATCCAACAGCGGGACCTGGATGCCCATATTGGATCCTACATATTCTACGAAGATCTTATCGTTTGAACCTCAGTGCCAAGGATTCATATAATCCCGTATGTCATTCCCTTTGTCCTTCGGTATGTTACTTGCCCGAGATTCGATCGTCAGTATCCGCATACCTATTTCAATCTCGTTTACTGGCAAGTCTCTTTACTCGTTCCATAATACAAGATCCCGCAACTTACACTAAGTTACATTGCTTGCAAGGCTTATGTGTGATGTTGCATTACCGAGTGGGCCCCGAGATACCTCTCCGTCACACTGAGTGACAAATCCCACTCTCGATCCATACTAACTCAACTAACACCTTCGGAGATACCTGTAGAGCATCTTTATAGTCACCCAGTTACGTTGCGACGTTTGATACACACAAAGCATTCCTCCGGTGTCAGTGAGTTATATGATCTCATGGTCATAGTAATAAATACTTGACACGCAGAAAACAGTAGCAACAAAATGACACGATCAACATGCTACGTCTATTAGTTTGGGTCTAGTCCATCACGTGATTCTCCTAATGACGTGATCCAGTTATCAAGCAACAACACCTTGTTCATAATCAGAAGACACTGACTATCTTTGATCAACTGGCTAGCCAACTAGAGGCTTGCTAGGGACGGTGTTTTGTCTATGTATCCACACATGTAAATGAGTCTTCATTCAATACAATTATAGCATGATAATAAACGATTATCTTGATACAGGAATTATAATAATAACTATATTTATTATTACCTCTAGGGCATAATTCCAACACGGAGGTGGTCCCGGGGGACCACCGAAGGGGGGCAACGACCCCGGGAGGCTAGATGGGCTAAGTGGGGAAGGGAACCAGCCCCTAAGTGGGCTGGTGCGCCCCCCACCCAGCCCATGCGCACCAGAGAAAGGGGGAAAGGGGGAACCCTGGCATAGGTGGGCCTAAGGCCCACCAGAGGGGTGCGCCACCCCTCCTCCCTGCCCTGGCCGCCGCCCCCTCTCCCATCTGGGGCTGCCGCACCCCTTGGGGGTGGGAACCCTAAGGGTTGCGCCCCCTCCCTCTCCCCCTATATATAGATGAGGACTCGGGGCTGTTTGAGACACGGTTTCATCTCTCTTTCGGCGCAGCCCTGCTCCTCTCCCTCCTCCTCTGTGCCGGCGCTTGGCGAAGCCCTGCCGGGAGACCTCGTCTCTCCACCGACACCACGCTGTCGTGTTGCTGGACTTCTTTCCCAACCTCTCCCTCCTCCATGCTGGATCAAGGTGCGGGAGACGTCACCGGGCTGCACGTGTGTTGAACGCGGAGGTGCCGTTGTTCGGCACTAGATCGGAATCGCCGCGAGTACGACTCCATCAACCGCGTTCTAGCAACGCTTCCGCTTAGCGATCTTCAAAGGTACGAAGATGCTCTTACCCCTCTCTCGTTGCTGGTCTCTCCATAGAAAGATCTGAACATGCGTAGGAAATTTTTTGAATTTATGCTACGTTACCCAACATCATGTTGATCATATCAACTATATGACTCATGTTCGACCTTGAAGTAGATTAACTTTGTACTCTGTACTACCTCATCAGTAACAACAAGAGCAGGACGTAGGATTTTACCTCCATCAAGAGGGCCCGAACCTGGGTAAAACATCGTCTTCATCGTCTCTTGTTACCCATCGATCCTAGATCCATAGTTCGACCCCCCCTACTCGAGATCGGTCGGTTTTGACACCGACAACAAGCAGTAGATCGAGCATACTTTCATGCCAATGGGCGTTCCCGTTATCTTAGCGATCCCCATATGCAGTTGCAATTTTGATGATTATTGGGCTTGGCATTATGAACGGAACGACTACTTCTCAGTACATTCGTCTTATAGGATGCTGGTGGCGACGAGGAACCGAAGGGAGGCCTGGCTAGAGGGTATCACGGGACCTTCAAGCTCACGTAATGAGGAGATATAATGGAAGCTTCTCTGGAGAACTCAAGTTCCAGCTAAGATAAGAATGTTTTTGTGGTGCCTTGCAAAACAGTTACCCATCGAAGATGTGAGGGCACATCGCAATATGTCCACCACAAGCTCTTGTGGTTTGTGTAGCCCACAAGATTCGTGGCGACACTCGCTTCTCGAGTGTTTATCATCAACATGAGTATGGGCTTTCGAAGAGGGAGATATTGTAGACCAGATGATTACCACAATGGAATCAAATGAAAAACAATGGATTTTTGCACTCATGGCGGGCATGTCTCACCATAAATTTATTTGTATGACGGTTTGCCTTTGGGCTATCTCGAGGCGAGGCGAAAATTCATCCTCGACAACTATTTGTCGGGACGAAGCCGACAATTATATGGGCAACTCAGTTTTGGTGATAGCGGGACTTACGGACGCAGCCACATTGAAAGGAGTTGCATGCAGAGAGGGTATTGCGGTGGTAGAAGATCTCCTAAGAAACTCTCGGTTCAGGGCACCACGTATGGTTGGCAAACCTTCAAGATCCCACTTGTATCCCACTCCATGTGGATTATCTTTCCCTAATAATAAAGCAGCTACTGCTTCTGCCGTACGTCTTTAAAATTTCCCATGAAGTTCGCATAAATTACCCACCAATGCCACTTGTAAGTCAAAAAAAGATTCAGTTTTTGAATTTCAAAAATCGTCGCTTCGTTTTATATTCTCAAAAGACTGATATATTTGAAGACAACCAACATGGGGCCAGCGCGATGGCCAAAGCCTCAACCCTCCACACTAGAGACCAGGGTTCGATCCCTGGTTCTCACCCATTTTTCTCTTTCTTTTTTCTTTTCTTATGCATGGGCCGACCCATGTGTTTATATTTTTTTTTACTTTCTTATTCCTGTTTTGGTTTTTTCACAGGTCAGGGCACCCTGTTTAGTTTTTTATAATTTTTTTATTCCTTTTTGGTTTTTTCTTCTCTAAATTAATCACCCCTTTTCTCTTCCTTTTTTCCTCTCTTATGCATGGGTCGGCCATGTGTCTATATTTTCCTTTACTTTCTTATTCCTGTTTTGGTTTTTTCACAAGTCAGGGCACCCTGTTTAGTATTTTTGTTTACTTTTCTATTCCTGTTTTAGTTTTTTCTTCTCTAAATTAATTCCATATTTCAAAAGAACAAAAAGAAAATTAAAAGTTGCCGGTTTAAAAAAAGTAGGAAAATGATAAACTGTTTGTGTATTTAAAAAATATTCAGAAAGCCATAAAATGTTCATTTGTTCTAAAAGTGCTCATGTATTATAAAAGAAATCACGATTTCAGATAAATTGTCATGAAATAAAAAATGTTCATGATTTTTTTAAAATGATCCGATATTCAAAGCATATTTAGGAATTTTAAAAACATGTCTATCAACTTTTAAAAAATGTTCGCAAAAATTACAACACATCTGTAAATAATGAACAAAACTAACTGTCGCTTACATAAATGTTTTATTAACAAATCTCTAAAGGTCGTTTTATGATTTTATTTAGTCCCTCGCGTTGGGTACAAAAAGGTGTCCTTGTTTTGCAGTTTGCTCAGCCATAAAATAGTTTGTTGTGACGCCTTAACAAATCAGGTCGCAATGAGCATTGTATTTTTAGTTTTTGAAATTACATTTTAAAAGTGCCTTATCTCATCATGTCATCACTCAGATATACTTTGTGAAATAACATTTTAAAAATCCTTATGTCATATTTTTATAGGATTCATACTTCTTTATATCTATCACACCTGCATAACCTGATAGTTTTTCTTCCGTTGCAACGCACGGGCATTTTTGCTATCATCAATAAAGCTTAAGTTTGTCCAAAAAAAACTTCATCACAGTGTTGACAAAAAAAAACTTCATCCTATACAGTACTAATCGTATTCAGAGACAACATTTCGGGAATAGACTCAAGTCAGGCGCGCGTGGGACGAACCGCTCCCGCTAGAGAAAAGGCGATCACCGGGCGATCCAACTGCCCCAGCGACACCGGCTGCCACCGGTCCCTGCCTCCTCCGTTGCCCACTCCGGCGACGTGAGGAGGTGGGGACCACGGCGCTGCGCCGCCGCCTTGTAATTAGGGTTGGCCTAGTGTTTCCTTGGGACGCCGTTGGGGTGGTGGGAGCGGCGTCTGGACAAATAAATCTGCCTCAACTCTATTCCCACACTGGCGGCGACCTTCACGGCGGCGTCTTGGAGTTGATGGCAATGTGTGCTGCTCGGTCCTTCAGATCGGCAGCTTGGTCTTCTCACCGTTCTTCAGACCTGACGAGATCAGTTCTCGGTCTGTCGCTGGCGTTCGTGGTTATTCGCGACGGCGCTGGCGGCCGGGGCGAGGTGGTTCTTCTGGAGCGAGGATGTCGGTCCGAAGGTGGTGGATCTGCCGTTCCTCTCCAACTTTGACGGGAGGCGACAAATCTTGGTCCAAGTCAACACGGGGACGTCCCCCGGTCGACGTGCCACAGCGACATGTGCCTTGTTGCGTGCAGCGGGCCTGTTCATCGACTCACAAAGCCTCGTTGGCGATGGTGCTTTCTCGGACCTTGGGATGGTGGAGGCTCGGCGTCTCTTCCGGCGTTCGCCTCGGCGGCGCTGGAGTTGGGCGACGGCCGTTCGCTACGGTGGTTGCAGGAAACCCTAGGGATCGTTTTGTATTTCTCGATCTTTTTGGTTTTTATCTGCAAATTCAGGATAATCATTTTATCCCGGTTTGTCTTTTAGTTTTCCCGTATGTTGTTTATTGTAACTTGTTTTTCGATTAATGAAACATGTGGTTGCTCACAAAAAAGATCGCATTCAGAGTTTCAGACGGCCTTGTCGACCACTCCGAATCCGTCCAGGAACCGATACCGCACCGAGGAGTATATAGCACCGATCGCATCACCGCAAGTCCACAAACCACTTTGCGAGATCAGATTTGATTCGAGGCCTAGACCCGTTTCGCCGGAGAGCCCGCACGCCGCCGCCGCCGCCGCCGGGCGTTGCCGATCGTATCCATGGGGTTCTTGGACGGCAAGACGAAGCAGACGACGGCGCAGAAGCAGGAGCGGCGCGTGAAGGTGCGGGTGGAGCCCCCGGGGTACAGCTACCACGAGTTCGAGCTGCCGGCGTCGCACCTACGCAGCAGGCACTTCGCGTCGCTCATGGCCAAGGCCAAGAAGGAGCACGGCGTCGAGGGGGAGGTGGTGGTCTCCATGACGTGCGTGCTCGAGGACTTCCTCAAGGCCATGGTGAACACGGCGATCCGCGCGCCGTTTCCGCCGAACCGGTGGCGGGGCGCGCCGCCCTCGCCCTCGCCGGGACGTCGTCGTATCCTCGGCTGGTTCTCAGCTCGGTCACATTGACGTCGCCTCCAGTTTACGTAGCAGCCCTCGTTACTGCATGCCCCGGCATCTTGCCGAGGGTTTGTAATTGATGGGCTCTAGAGATCAGATGTATTGTTCAGAGATAAGTGTAAATGTGTCTCAAACGAAGTGTAAAGACTGATAGCAATCTATGTTGAATGTTTCTTTCAGAAATTGCACGTATGTAAACTTGTTCTGTACTACTATGTCTTTGGAAACAGACGAACACACCTCGTATCAAACTTACAGGATCTTACATGTTTGATCTCCCAGCGCAGTAGACAGGGTTTTCGAACGCACTACAATATCATACAGAGACACATTGAAGGGCCTATAAGCTACAACTAACAACGCTCCTATGATTCTATACCCACCAAGGCGAGGTGAGGCGGGGGGTGGGGGAGGACAAGGGAACAATGAAAACCTTTTGTGTTCATTTGCATCTCATAATCAGTCCAGGGAAGAACGGCCATATCTCCAGCTATTGTGGGATCGTCGGCTGAACTGCTGCGGTGCAAAGCTTAGCCCAAACATCTCCCTCAGCGCCTTTCCTGGCTCTAGGAGGCCGATCAATCGGGCGACAAGGGATGCGCTCTCCCTCACATGCTCGAGGTTTTTGGTTTCAGTCCAAAGGCGACGAGCCACCTGAAGCCTTCTCCTCTTGGAGGACAGCGAAACTCCCCACTTGGTGTACATGCTCTCTCTTTCCTCGATCGAGAGCCGCTTTTGCATTTGCCTGCAGAGCATCTCCCTCTCGCGTTGCAACTTCCTTGCACTAAATATCAGACTAGCTTCCGTCAGGAGGAATTCGAATGACGTAATGCAGAGAAGTGAGAAATGTGATGATCAGTGACTTACCTCGAAACCAGAGAAGTGTTCAGGTTACCAGCTACGACCTTGCTTTCCATACCACCATTGGCATAGGTGTCTTTAAGAAAAGATAGCCTCCTTATCTCCACTTCCATGTAAATGGAGTCGGCTGGATCTCCTTTAAACAACAAGAAAAAGTAGGTTCTATGAACCAGTGAAGCATAGCATGCATGCCAAAGGTCAATGATCTCTTGCTGTTTTCTCTCGAATTCCAGTGGCCATCGCGAAGGTGATTGCAAGGCATCCATGATTGGATCTAGTCCAACGCTCCTGACGGTTCCTTCTGCTATTTCTCCATTAACATACTGAAAAACATTTTAGAAAATGGTATCAAAATCTGCACATCATATTACCCCAATGTACTGTGCTGATAAAATAATAATAACATTGCAAAGACAAGTAAATAGTTCCACACCTGACCACCGAGTTGCTTCTGATACTGAGCCATTTCTTTCAGTTCAGCAACAAATTCACCTATGCCAGTAAATTCCGTGTCACCTGCAATAGAACCGTTTGCCTTGGGTCCACCTCTCGTAGTAGTGATTTCAGAAAGCATTGACCCTGCCCGTGACAGAGTTTCACTCTCTGCATCAAAGTTCAGCGCAGAGCCCCTTCTTTGACCCCCTTCAGGTCTCCCGGGGAAGTCCATGAATCTTCTGCTTGGTGGTGTGCAATCCTCCTTCTCCAGGTCTTCAAGGAGAGTAGAACCCATCAGAGACCTACAGCTCCTGCTTCTGACAATTCCTCTAGAGCTGGACGGGTTTCGTGTTGAAGACCCTAGATCTTCGACAAGATTGGCAAAAGGTTTTCTGACAGTCTCCAGATGTTGCTCCAGGGTGACAGGAGATACATCATCTTGTCCAGAATCATCCTTTCCATGCATACTGGTATCCACATTCGAATCTTGCAAGATATTGCTCCTGATGGCTGACGAGTCCAAACCATGTTTTCCTTCTGTTTCATTGGTCTCTATACACCGTACTTCTTTGCAAACATCATCTGAATCCTCATTCGATATCTGAGAAACATCATTTCTGCTGGTGGTTGGGGGCATCCCACTGAATGGGGGACTGCTGACTGAATAACTCGATGGGGTAGCAAACTGCACATTATTTTCAGACTGTTGAGACCCAACTTCCTTTTGTGCTGCACGGCGGCCTTGGAACCTGAAATTTTGGACATTGTCGACTACTTCTGATGATTCGGTTGTTGATCTCTGATCTTCACATGGCTGGGGCACATCGAAGGTAAAGTTCCTCCCAGAAGCCTACATGTACATAAGAGAGAAAGCAAACACTTTAATGGTTTTGACACAACAGGAAAGACTAGTTAACCAGTATGTATGGAAGTACATATACCAGGGGGCGCTTTGAAACATGGTTATCTCCAACAACCTGGAGCAAATCCTGCAGCCTAGACTGAGCCAAATCACGCTGTACCTTCAACTCCTTAATTTCTTTCTCCATCTGCAAGGAAGGGTCTATTAAACTTCTACACCAGCACAAGAAGAAGGTATATCTGGACATTTTAAGGTAATTGGCATGGTAAAAGATGCATGCAACATACATAGAAACAGTGGTTTACTAGGATATCTAATTCAAGGTTTTGCACCCGGGAGCACATGTTCCCAAGTGAAAAGAAAACCAAAATGTCCATTTTTTTTGAAAAAGTATACACATGCACATGTTCCCTCTCTATATGCGTTATAATTTTCATGGAAAAACAGTAAGCTCTGCGAGTTGTGTTTAAAACTGTGGATCTGTTTCCTATAATGTACAAAAAGAATAAGCCCACACGACTGTCAGAAGTAGCATTTACCTTTCGGATGTGGTTATCTTTTTCCTTCACCAATGCTTCTAGACTGGAATAGGTAGCTGGACATCGCAGTTCACTCTCCAGCCTGGCAAGTTCTCTTTGTAAATGCTTAACTAGGGCTTTATCAGACATGACTACATTAACCTGTGCATTTGTAACTACTTCCTTCGCGCAACTTGCAAATAGCAGGGTATTTCTTGATTGTTCCATGTAGCTTCGGGCTGGGCTCATTGTGCAAATGATTGCTGTCCTTGCGTTACCTCCCAGAGAAGGCTGTAATATGCGTGTGAGCTTTGAATCCCGATATGGTATGTGTCCATTTCTTACCTTGCTGCATACATGAAAACAAGTTAATAATATAAGTAAACAAGACCATTTAACGAAGAGAAAATTAACACTGAAACTCAATACTACAGAAAATATTGAATGAGGGATGCAACCTTAGTTTACGGATGACAGTTCCTAGGGTAAGTAAACTTCTATTAATATGGCAACCTTCCTTCAGCCTAGCACCAGCTGACAGTGCTTGAGATGCACGCTCACTTCCTGCCAAATCAACAAAGTTCTGCACATGACAACAAAAGATGCTGTCACTTCTTCATATGTAAAAAAGTAAATATGACCAAAAAGTAAGTCTCTGTTCTTAGTTCTTACCACACTAGCCGCAAGTGTCGTTGACTTGTCCTTACCCAAGAATTCACGAGCAGAACTCTCGATGGTCTGAAACAATCGATAAACAATTCAGGATTAGTGACCTTATGTAACACAAAATATACTGAAGCCTTATTTTTACATGCAACAAAGTAGTGGACAAACCAATTTAAGGATTTGATGCGATCTGGAGCTGTTTTCGTTTAAGTATGTCTCTCCAGTTCTCCTTTGAGCTGGTACAAGCACACATCGCACAAATAAGATGAGTGCAATCACCACTTATAAATTGATAAACCAAATACAAATAACATCCCACCTTCACACACAGAAATAAGCTCCTTGAGGTGGTTCCAGTCTCTCAGTATCACTTCTTTAAGGTTCTCTACATAAGTCCCCTTCTGTAGAATATACAGTATCAAGCCATTAGTAATGCAGGGGAACAACAGGATTTAGAGAACAAAAACAACTAGGAGTGTCCTGACCTCTGCGTCATCCCAAAGTCTAAGAGAAGTGTTTTCTGAACTAAGAAGATCCCTTACAATTTCGTTATATATTTCTATCGCTGAGAATTTCAACACAAATGCTCTCTCCTCGTGCTGCAAAAGATGTTGAGCGTATTTCAGACCAATGGTTACAGGTTCGGATCAAAACTGTGACCAGATGAAAGAAGGTGTTTAATTACCCGGCCAATGTAATCATAAATATCCGATACTGTGCATTCCGTTATTCCAGTCATGGTGTATGTCTTTCCACTACTTGTTTGACCATATGCAAAAATACTAGCTGTTACAGACAAAAGCAAATCATTCAGTGAGTCCGCGGCTTTGATCTAAACAAATAGGAGAAAAATAGGCAGAATGTCTGCACTTAACAGTTAATGCCACTAACTACAGAGAGGGCAACCTCCTTGGCCCCTTGCTCGTACACTTCTTTGGTATCGCAGTCAGAACGGAACACCCTGTCTGTAGTTGGATAGAGTTTTGTCAAAGTCTCAAAGCAGATACACATAATATCGAAACTGAAAGTGCACAGCCTTATTGTGGAAAAATGAGCTAAACTCCCAGTGATTATATGATGAAACCCGTCACAAACTAAAATTAATCGGTTTGATTTGTACAAAATCTGAACGTTTCAGTTATGGGTGAGTTTTTATAAATGATAAGTAGCTCTCATTAACCTAAAGAATTATTCTCCAAGTAGCTCCTGTCAGAACATGAGCAGCAATCAGCTTAATCAAGGTGTTTCGGTTGCCAGTACTAATGAAAATATATCCATACACAGTGAAAACTTACCTATGGTCTGTAATTGGTGGTCCAGACATGTATCTGACATTCTAATCAGTGTAAACCACTATACAAATGTACAGTTTCTGAAACGCTAGTGAGGTACAGTATAATCATGGGACCTATGAGTAACAGAAACAGCAGAAGTAATGAACTACAAGACAAAGAAAAACATGCGCAGCTTTGATTCGCCAGCAAAAAAGATGAGGGGCACGATGCACCAACCAAAGGAGTATGCAGTCGGAGCCGATGGCCGGTCCGGGAAGGCGCTGCGGGCGATGACGGTGGTGTCGCTGATGCACTCCCACTCCGACGGATCCCCGCGCGCAGTCTCCTTGTCGCTCAGCGGCCTCAGCCTCACCGAAACCAGTATCTTCTCCAGCTTCCCGGCGCCATTGACCACCTCGCCTCCGTCCACATTATCCCACTGCGCCATCTCATCGCCGCCAATCGCCCCCATTTTTCACTCACTCTCTGCTGCTAACTCCCCCTCACTCCCCCTGCCCTACACCATCTGCAACCATGACACCATTAGTATCACACGCGCCAAGAGAAAAAAAAGAACTGGAGCACATGAATGCGAAACAAGCACACACAATCAATGGGGGAGCAGAGGGGAACTCATCAAGAACCTGTCCCGCTCCAGCGAGTTCAGGCGGGGAGCAGCCGGGCAGGAGCATTGAGTGGTTGGTCCAGTAGGTGGAGGAGAATGCAAGCATCCCGTCGTCGCGTGGGTGATTCGGACGGATGGTGGTTAGGGCGTCGCGTAGCACAGTGAAACCGCACTAATAATCAGGCAAAATCCAGCACCGAACCCGCAGCAGCTACTCGCGCCGATGTTGACCCGCCCCGCCCTGCGGTGCGGTGCTTCCCTAGGACGCTCCTCCCGGAGACATATTCTATCGTCCCACCGACGGAGGAACCCACATGGCAATTCGGCTCAACTACCCGGGGGTGCCTCGCTAAGCGAGATCGCGGCGCTGACGGGAGGAAATTAACTAGCAGCGACCTGCCGGCCTGTACTGTATGTACTTAATTCTAAATATGGAATGCTCGGGCGACGGGGACGGGGAAGGAGGTAAATAATGGCGGGGGATTTACCGAGCCTACAGGCAGACCCTCGCCGCCGCGGAAGTGCCCGCGGCGTCCGCCGGCACGGAGCAGGGCCCGACGGCCTCGGCCTCGGCGGCCGCCATGGGCTGGCGTGGTGGCAGTGGCTGCGCTGGGGAGTCCGCCTGTGCTGCGAGGCAGAATCGGAGGCCACGCCCTCCAATGAGGTGGTTTCGCGAGGAGAGAGCGGCGGCAGCGAACTGGACTGGCGGCCACCGCGGAACGGAACGGCAGTGAAGCACGGCACCACCTCCACCACGATCTGGCTGGCCGTTTCGGGGGGGGTATCGTAGACGACGGTTGCTTTCCATTTTGCCCCCTCCCTCCCTCCCTCTTTTGTTTTTCCCTTTCTTTTTTCACACACGGGGATCGACCACCCGAGGAGACCGCCGATTCCCCTGTCCCCACCTCGCCTCCTTTTCGCTGTCTTTTACTTTTTCTTTACATTTTTATTTTTTTACTTTCCCCGGTGCCTCCATTTTTGCACCAAGGCCCTCCGCCTCTTTGGCTCTTTGCGCAGCCTTACAGCCTTTCAAAAGCACTGCTGCCCTGCCGGATTAGATTAGGTGATCTGATCTGACCTTTTATATATATATATATAATGGCACATAGGATGCACGACTGCTACAAAACTCTGGGTAAAAGGGTGAAGATTCATCTTGATGCGACAGGGCAGGGGGCTACAACTCACAATGCCTTGGTGCCAAAGCAATGTCGATTGTTGGGGCTTTTCGGAAAGCTTACTTAACTTTTACTCGATCGGTCGACCGATAGGGGAGTGAGTGTCACTTGTTTAGCCATAGCCATGTAATGTAATGCAATCACTTGTGTCTGCTTCACTCATCCACATGCACTCTTCTCCTGTCTTGCCGACGACCTAGCTTGTGTGCCGGCGACGTCGAACCAAGGTATCAAATCCACTGCTGTGAATCATTTTGCCCCTGGTTGTTTCAGAGGATATATCTGCGTGCGTGTGTGTCCGTTTCCTTCTGTTGGCAAAATGAGTGGTACGTTGAGTGGTTGCGTCCACCTTCTGGCGTGTCAGTCACTGCGCCGCGTAAAGTTGCACTCACCGCTGGCCAAACCACTTTCCGGCTGAGGAGGATGATGCTCCTGTCCCCAGAGGCCGAGACCCGGTCGTCGTGCTGTACTAGTAGCGCTGGGTAACAGTTGGCACCCCTGACCAAAGTTTCAGAAGAAGAAAAATGATAATGTCATTCTCTAACTAGGAAACAGTTGGCAGCACTGATAGATATAAATCCCAAAACGTTCCTAACCCGAAACGGTCAAACAGCTCTCACAAGACCGACCTCTTCGCCATTCCGTTTCGCTCTGCCAGCACCCAAGGTGTCTACCATTTGACGCTACATCAGTCGCATAATTATGAATTATCCCGTCAAAAAAAACATCAGCCGCATAATTATGCACCCCCAGGTACCGTGAGCGATCAGGAGGCCGAGGCGATCTCCGCCGCGTCTCCGGCGGCCACGCACGAGATCGGGCCTTCTGACTCGTGCACCACCACCATCGCGCCGGCGCCGCAGCTCTGCTCGGCGTCGGTGTCGCCTCCCTCCTGCTGATGGGCCGACGACGGCAGCTTCCGCAGGGACTCGTCGGCCAGGTCCTCCATGCCGAAGAGGACGTGCCTGTGCTGCTGCTCCAGGTGGCCGGGCTTGCACACATAGTCCACCAGATAGCTCGGGCTCACGCATGGGATGCCGTGGCTCTTGAACTCCTGCACCCACGCGTCGTTGCTCGGCGTGTCCGCGGCCACCACCGCAAAGCTGATCGTGCCGAGCTTCAGGAACCGCGTGTAGGGCGGGGCGGTCGCCAGGACCGTGCCGTCGCCGGCTCTCACCGCGCGCCTCAGGGTGTCCTGCATGTTGATTTTAAGACAGAGGGGAGCACACGGCTGACAGTTACAGACAGCGGTTACACAAACACGCGGAAAAATAGATATCAAATGTTCTTATTATTACTTACCAGTGATGGAGAAATGCAGTCCCCATATATGATGATCCGCATCCCGTAGAAGGCGCCGTGGCCGGTGCGCTGCTTCAGGTGCCGCCATTTCCTCGGGGCATCCAGGCTTATTGTTTGGCTGTTGTTAAGGCCATCGCCGTGCCACTCAAATGATTCTGCATCCACTAGCTTGCCAGCCTCAGCGCAAGCAAACAAGTACTCAGGCTTCAGTATCCACCTGTTTTTATTTTCCGAAAACCAACAAACATTCATTCAGGTTCGCGTTCCACGTGTGGAAACAACAATGCTAACTGATTCTGGAAGTGAATGGTAAATATTTCTACTAGTCTACTACTGGAGTGGCATGAAAGATTTACCTCCCCGCTGCAGCAGCTGCAAAGAATTTCTCAGTTCTGCGGAGCTCAGGGGTGATAAAATGTGTGGCTTGGAAAAGCCAATGGTGTGAATGGCTGCAAACTCTTCCCTTCAGGCGCAGAAGTATCGACCTGCACTGCTTCCTCAACACGCGATGCCCACTTAAAATAAACCATGTAGGTTCTGGTTCCCAAACGGACGAGAATCCATCATCATTTCCCACTGTCATACTGCGGTCATCAGTCACATATTCCTTGTTCTCTACAGCTATTCTGACACATTCAGAACTCCCACGTTTTTTCCCACGTTTTGATTTAGGAGCGAGACGAGTATTGGCTGGTATGTTTTCCTTGTTGTGGTCAGTTTTCTGCCTCTTTCTGCTTCTAGGTTTAGAGCTTTGCAAATCTTCTGGTGTAACTTCCCAGGCTTCATCAGCATTACGGAGATCCTTGTACACTGTCACCATGCCAGCATTTGTGGAACTCTCTGCAGGCAACTTTGATGCTTCAGATAAGACACTAACTGTTCTGCAAGCCTCACTGCCAGATCTCCCTTCTTGGAAAGAAGATGATCCCCTCCTCTTGGCAACTACCTTGCGTCGGGGCTTCAGGACACTAAGAGGTACGGGGCTACATGTTTCAGGGTTGTCTGCACTTGCACTGCTTGAAACCTTTGAAGTGGAACCTTCTGAATTCACCGCCTCACGAAAACTTAAGTCGAAAGATACTCTTTTCGTTTTACCAGCCGTTGGGCATGCGCTGGTTGTAGGGTTTTCCTCCATATTCATATTAGCAGGCTTCGTCTTGCAAACCACAATCGCATCATTCATCTCACTGTTGGAATTGTGTGGGCTCTTGGCACCTGCATTCCTTGCTCTGCTCGAGATTTCTTCAGGCATGAATGTTGTGCTTTCAGCAGCACTCGGGCTACAGTTCTTTTCAAGATCTGCTTTGACACTGCCATTGGAAAGAACTTTACCATGCTTGGACTTGGAAGCAGCAAAGTCACAGTTACTATGTACTGATACAGCACCTGTTTCATCCTCAGGAGTCCGTGACCTCTTGGCACCAGGATTTCTCACACTAGAAGTTGATACTTTCTGGGGAAGTACTCCATATTCAGCAGGGACTGCAGTAATTGGGATCTCCTTAGGGCCTGCTTGGAAGGTTGCACGAGAAACCAACGAGTCATGCTCTGAGTCTGCAGCTACAACTTCAACTTTGTTAGCTTGTGATGCATGTGCATGGACATCAGGATCAGCAGAAATTGTCACAACATTTATGTTTGGAGTGCTTAGTCTGTCAGCTCTGACATCAAGTGACCTTTTACTGGCATCTTCTACTTCCCTAATCTGCTGTGAAGTCTCCAAGCGTCTTCCTGCAGGAATCACTGAATCTGCATTGCCAGTGAAGACAGTAGAACTGTGGATGGGTGCATGGGCATCAGGATCAGCAGAAATTGTCACAGAATTTGTGTTAGGAGCGCTCGGTATGTCCGCCATGATGTCAAGTGACCTTTCACTTGCATCTTCCACTTCCTTAATCTGTTGCAAAGTTGATACTTCCTGGGGAAATACTCCAAATTCACCAGGGACTGCAGTAACTGGGATCTCCTTAGGGACGGCTTCAAAGGTTTTATGAGAAACCAACTTGTCATGTTCTGAGTCTGCAGCTATAACTTTAACTTTATCAACTTGTGGTGCATGGGCATAGGCATCAGGATCAGCAGAAATTGTCACAACATTTGTGTTTGGAGTGCTCAGTGTGTCAGCTATGACATCAACGGACCATTCACTTGCATCTTTCACTTCTCTAATCTGTTGCGAAGCACCCACGTGTGTTCCTGCAGGAACCTCTGCATTGCCGGAGAGGACAGAAGGACCATGAATTGGTGTGTGACCATACAGATCAGCAGGAGTTCTTGTTGCAATTTCCGTAGCAGGGATGCTTCTGGCAATGCCCCTGCTCTCAGACGAGCCTCTATCAGCACTTTGTGATTCATCTTCGGAATCTTTAGCTTCAGCTTCCATTATCTCCAATTCCCAACCACTGAATATATGAATACACAAAATTAGATTTGATGCATTACATATTACATATTTACATAAACTGTAATGAGCAATCAACCAATCAGATCTGATGCATTACATATTACGTATTTACTTAAACTGTAATGAGCAATCAACCAGGCATCATAAACCTGATACTGGGGTTGACTTGCTCGAGAAAAGGGTATTGAGCTCAAGAGATTGGAACTACACACCCAAAAGCTAAAAAGGTAATATCAAATGCAAGGTGGTAGATAATTATACCTTCTGGTAGTATAATTATCAACAGGAAGAATGTCCCATGCCTTTAAGCTGCAGCAAAAACATATACAACATTTCAGCAAATACAATAGTGAGAAGATGCAATAGCCTTTTAGGTACAGTGGTTAAATACATACCAATCTTCCAACCACTGGTGATTAATAACATTAATCTTCACCATTTTAGCAAGCTCGTACTTCTCACCTGGCACAGTTTGGAAAAAGTAGCGAATGACATCAATGGTATGAAGTAGAAGTGGGACACACTGAATGCAGGAGCAGAAAAGAAAACAGGACCCTAATTTTCACGAGACTGGTGCGGTCAGAGGCATGATATGATATGATATGTGTTATTGAACTCATATCTGAGATAGGCACAAGACTAACCCAAACTAAAGACAAAGGGGAATCAAAATCCTGAACTGTCTGTGCATTTAACTATCAATATCTCAGAAAAATCACTATGTTGACACCTCTATACAGAAATGGAGATAACTGCTAATGTTCCGATTTACACAGCAATTCAAATTTCTGTAACAGAAAATAAAAAAGTTATCAAAATGGAATGCATGCTAATACAACGTTAACAAAAAGATGAACACTAACGATACCACAAGTTCAACCAGTGCAATGCAAATTATTAAGTACTTGTATGCAACACTGTCAAGGAAACAACATGCCTTCGAATTGGTAGCAGATGAGATGGGTGACCCTTTTTGCTGTCAAAGGCTTGGAGAACCGCGCTCCCATCATATTAACCATTTTCTGCATTTGACAGTGAAATGAGCAGTGAAGAGATTTGTGATGAGAAGTTGAGGACAAAATAAAATGAAGTCTTCAGATTGATTGTGAGATAAATATGAACTATATTTGCACAGCAAAGGATTCAAAATGAATTAAACAACTGCTGCATGTGGATCAACTTCCATATCTTACTGATTGAGTCTATGCCACTAGCAGAAACATTAACTTGGAACATGCTTTGTGTTAGTATGATTTAGCAGTACAACTAATCACACAACGAAAGAAGTGGATAAGTGGTTAAATCATAGCTACAAGCTCTCCAAACAAGGGAAAACACTTCAGCACACCTAAAAGTTAACAAAAAACAGTCACAGCAAATGACCCAATCAGAACAAGCCTTGTTCATATTCACTGTGTAGTGTATAGTATAGCTGCATCTAGCAACAACCAGCCTTGGACCTGTACACTAGGAAGCATGATAACTGAACTGATGGTGAGCATTACCACTATGGCTTCACGCCCGTTCTGTCTTTGGTAGCCCGTCAAGCAAATGCAGAGAGATTCAGCACCTGGTATGCCTTCCAGATCTTTCACTGGACTGTACAGCACCTGTGGAATCGCAAACTCGCCAAGCTAATCAGCAGAGGAGTCCTTGTACAGAGTGGGAAAAGCATGACTCGCTAAGCTTGCTGAAAATAAGACAGAGAACTGGTAAACGAGAACCGACATGATCGGCGTCAGCCATGGCTCCGAGATCCAAGCAGTCGTCCACCCACAGCCCAGTCACGACCTTCGTCCCGTGCTTCCGCGCCGCCACGCACACCGGGTCATCCTGCATTCCGAATCGGGTTTGGTTTAAACACAAAACAGTGAAGCACGGAGGAAGGGATTCGAATTCCAAGCCCGGCACAACTCACGTAGACGAGTCCGCTGACGACCAGGTGGGTGCATCCCTCCTGCGCGCCCCCCGCGTCGGCGCCGCCGTGCCGTACCATCTCCGACCGGTACTGCCGAGCCAGCATCCAAGCGCGCGTGACGAGAAGGAGACGGGGCCAAGCCAAATCGATCGAAGTGAATCGGTGAGGGAGGTGGCGAAACCTGCGCGTCGGAGACGGGATCGAAGCCGAGGAGGGCGAAGCGGACGCCGGCGAAGAGGCGCATGGCGGCGAGGGGTTTGGTCGGACCGGATGGAGGGGCTTCCCGGAGCGGTGATTGGGTTTTGGGGAGGGGTGGGGGGAGGGGAGGAATGGGGTGAGGAGGTTCGACTCCACCGCTAAAAATTGCTTGCCTTTGCACCTGTGGAGTGCCTCACTTGGCACTCACGAACGACATTTGAAATTTGAAATTTAAAAACACACGGTGCCCTCGAGAATCGAGATCACGGGCTCAAGGCATTCTTATCTTTATTTGAACAAAATTAAAGAGTGAAAGTGTAGGGTCTTTTCTTTTTCCAAACCTGCTTCCATCCACTTTTGTCCCAAAATAATTGTCCCAACTTTATACTAGCTTTAGTAGAAATATGTACAGTATTAAACTTGAGAGAACTCCCTCTCTGATTTCTTTTAACACATACCACATTGCCTTTAACCCTGAAAAAAAAGGAGACCACATCATCTTTTACATCTCTCAGAACAAGCAAGAAAAAAAGCAAAAAGACGACAATGCATGGCCTAGGGTGTGTTTGGTTGCAGGAACGGTCTGGAATGTCACGGTCGGACCCGTTCTTGGGCCTCATTCTCGCGTTCAGTTCATAGGTGGATCGGAGACGGACTAGTTCCCACAGACCAAATATTTGGCTGACATATGGAATGAGGTGACACCTTCAAATTGAGCGGACGACGGGAAACCGCTTGTTCCCCTCGTTTGCCTCCTCTCGCCCTCGCACTCACCTTCTCTTGCTCTCGCCTCAACCCCTCTCCCTCACGGTTGTCTCTCCACTCTCATCTCTCCCAAGTCCGACGGATGGGCGACAGCAACCAGGCCAGCAAATCCACAATAGGACGGCGGCAACCTGGTCTATGGGACGCGCGACGACCTGATCTCACGAGGGAGGCGACGACCTGAAAGTAATTTCCTTGATTGTTTGTTCGTTGATGATTTTTTACCCGTTTGTGTCCTCTCAATAGGAAAGAATTCATTGCAAACATCCAATTGAAAGTACAATTCAACGTAAATGCTTCTGAAAATTCTAATATCATACTTCTAGAAATATAAAGATTTTATACTTGTTTATTTTGTATATATATGCATTTAAGAGGCAGCCTCATCAATTTTATAAAGATGAGTTGAATTGAATTAATTTCATTCTATCCCTCAAAACAAACACTGAAATGCAATCATTCCGTTCCATCAAATACCCCAATCAAACACGGAACGGAACTGATTCATTCTAGTGGAACGAAACCATGACATTCCATTCTACTTCGTTCTCGAACCAAACACACCCTAAAGGAGCAAAATGGACTATACTCATGTGCTCCAATAGACCACAGGGGGCTATACCAGATATAGCTATCAATGACCCACAAAATCTAATAGAATCCAAATTCATCATCATGAAAGTACAAGGTTTTAACATAGCATCATTACATATTGTTGAGAGCAAAATAACAAATGAAAATCTTCAAACACAACAGGGGCAGGAAACATCTTCCTGAAGACATCATCCAACACAATCTCGTTGGTCCCTAGCCTCCAAAAATGTGCCTCCTTGAAGACTTCACTTGCAATCAGCTTAGCCATTCTTACGCCCCACTTCATTGTTCTTTGTCTTTCTGGGGTTTCTACAAAAATGTTCCAATCATGAAGCAATATAATAATAGTTAACATGAGCACATGTATTAGTCACCTTATTGTTATAAATAATGATACTATTTCCCAATTTTCATATAATCCATAAAATAGCATATATTCCACCAAAACTATTTTTAAAAATGATTAAATCTCAGCAACCAAATGTTGAACAGATCATGAACATTGTCAAGTATATCATGTAAACTAAAAGCGCATTTTATTATATCCCAAAGCATATCTTGCAATAGAACACTACAAGAACAAATGATTCATGGATTCATTTCTTCCACACTATGGGCATGTATTATCACCAATCCATCCTCTTCTAAGAATATTGTTTTTAGTTAAAATATTGTTTCTAAGAAACAGCCAAATACACACTTCGACTCCCGGGGTATCTTAGCTTTCCACAAAATGTATGTGGATATTCTATCCTATTTTCAGTCAAGAACCTATGGTATGATTTGATAGAGCATATACCATTTTTGGTAACTGTCCATATAATGGAATCTTTTGATTTGTCAAAAAAAAACTTCAACACACACTTCTTTAATATGATTTTAGAGTTCTAAGGGAATCAACATACAAAGTTTTGTAAAGTGGACCTGATCAAGCCTTTTACAAAGGGTTTCATTTACATTTTTTATCAAAGCACACATGGTATAATCTAGGGAAATTGGTTTTAAGAGGTTTATCCTCAATCCACCGGTTCTCCAAAATCTCACAATTTCTCCATTCCCAATTATAAATTTACATAAAGAGGAAAAATGAGCTTTGTGTTTTGAAATTTAATTCCAAAACTTGTGTGCTCCGTTCTGATATTTATTTAGGATCTATTTTGAAGTCCTCCCAACTCTCCCAACTCCAAAAATTCAGCTCCTCAACCTAGCTTCTCGCTTCATGTAGCGATTCACGTCTTGACACTCAAAACATCTTCTCCATCACCATCTTGGGCTTCCAGCGGTTTCACCTACTAGTGATCGCCGAAACTTTTGTATTTTCGGTGAGACCGATATATAAATCTTGATGGTACCGATTTTGGCTCACCTAGTCAGTTTCCACAACTCGGTGAGACTGATTCTCTAAACTTGGAAATTCTGATTTTAAGAAGTTGGTTACCCGGGCCGATGGCACTGAGTTCGGTTGCACCGATATGGCACTTGGTGTCATCGAGATGCTAGGGTTTGGCATGGCATCTGTGTGGTGTAAAACTCGGTAGGGCCGACTGGATAAAGTTGGTGGCACCGAATTTTAGACTTTGTGGATTTTGAAAGAATATTTGTGGGAGAATTTCATGAGTTTTTTGGTGGCTATCTCTAAGCACTTGAGAAACCAGATCATCATAGTCACCTCATCCCCTTTTAGTAGTTTTGGCTTTCCTATGGAATCAAATGTGATTTCTCACGAAAAATAAAATGTAGAGTCTTGAAGCTTGAAGATTGGACAATTCTATTCATTTCCTTCCTTGGGGATTCTCCTCGCAATCCTTAGCCAATCCTCTCTGTGGACTATATCTAAAACATACTAGGTAAAAGTATTAGTCCAAGAGACAATATATGTTGTCATGAATTATCAAAACCACCAAGGGAGCATTTGTGCTTTCTCGTTGGCAACCCTTGTAATTTCAGTCAACTCCATGCTTCGGTGGGTTTTTGAAGTTATGATTCCCCAACTTATCAAGCTCATTCAGATTTACACTAGGATCGACCATGGCTTCTTGAAGCTAGCTTCCTGGAGCTAAAATGTCCGGTTTGGCTCCTCACATGGAGGCTATAAAGCGTGGTGTTGTAGGAATTCAGAATATACCCTTAGTATAACATTCTGCCATAAACCCTCGGCGTTGAGAACTTTCCACCACTATTTACGTAGAAGGGTTTTATTCATCAAAGATAAGCTTTGAATTACTAACCTACCCATATCCTTTAGCCTATAAACCTCAAACCATTTTGCTAAATGATTTTTTTTCTTATTCATATCTTACTCCCATAAAAGTCTATCTCTAAATCCATTCTCTTATTAACTCCAATTGGTACACTATAAAAGGCCATTGTCAAATATGGGATCCAGTCAGGGATGACTGTATTAAAGTAATTGTACCCGCACTAGCAAGTAATCTACCTTACCATCTAGATTTCTTCTCCATTTTATCTTTGGGAGGTTCCCAAAAAAATTATGATCCTTTTCTCATCAATAGTTAATCCTAAGTATCTCATAGGGAGAGAGCCTATAGGACAAGCAGTTTTTTTTCCGTAGTTTGGTGCCTTTGTCAATGTCAATGACGTCTCCAAATAGAAACAGTTCACTCTTAGGAAAGTTTGTTTTTCAAACCAGACATTTGTTCAAACAGACAAAGCGCAATTTTCGCTATCATAATCACCTTGTAGAACAAAAATAGTGTCATTAGCATCCTATAACATATTAACCCCGTTACTAATGCTCTCTTCAAGCACACATTTGATTAGACCATTTAGCATAGCCTTGTCCGTGAGAATTCTCAAAGAGTTCGTTGCTAGATTAAAAATCAAGGGAGAAAGGGAATCTCCTTGACGCACTCCTTTATGAGTAGAAAATAAGGGGCAATATTATCATTAAGATTTATACTAAGACCCCCCCCCCTTGATATGCATAACCCAATCAGTCCACTTATCAAGAAAGCTATTGATTTCAATCATTTGTAGAACAAAAGTCCATTTAACCTTATCATATTTTTTTCAAAATGTACTTTAAAAAGCATATCAATTGTTTTTTATGATGAATACTATTTAATGATTCATGCAAAATGAGCACCCTCTTTGTTGCTGTGGGGTGAAGTCTGACAATAAGACACAGGAGGAACGAGGCTTGATCTAAGGCCGCATGGATGGGTTACAAAAGGGTAAAGTTCCTTTGTAGCTCGTCATACATGGAGCCCCTTATCCTCACCCTCCAACATTTGCTTTGAGATCTGTGATCTCCATCTAACTTACTCCAAGAAAATTTCTCTTTTTTTCTTTCTCTCAAACGAAATAACATATGGAGTTCAAACTTTGCAGATCAAACAAACTTTCTAACAAGAATGTGTGAAAGAACTTTCAGATTTCTTGGTTTGGCATAAACATACGAAAAGGAAGTTTTTTTTGATTAATTTTTTTACTTTAAGCATTTAAAATGCATGAAAAAATCTGAAGTTTTTCGCACATTCTTGTTAAAATGTTTTGTTTCCTGCAAAATTTGAAGTTTACATGTTGTTTCGTTTGAGAGAAACAAAAAAGACAAATATGCATGCACGGATCTTGATGCTGAAATGAATGGATTAGATAAGGGGTACCATGGAGGTCGAGCTACAGAAAACCACATTTGTTACAAAAGATGTATACAGGTTCACGCCTCTCATGATGGAGGTAAAGGCTTGCTCTCCATGGAGAATGTTCTTGCATATGAATGTTGAGTTACACAGGTTTTGAACCCGTAACTTAGTGTTATAGGGATGCTTATATAGAGTTTGATGCCCCTTTTATGATACATTAGAGGTGAGTTAAGTCTAATTACACATGCCCACTAATGGTTGTAACGAGTGTCTCAATGTTTGGATGAAACGTCGGGTTTGATAGTTGTGGTAACGTCCCAATTAAAGTCGTTCCGCTAGGAAGTGAACCTAGCTCACTTAACTAGTGGAGTGGATGTACAACCCAACCACCCAAGTTCAAGTCTCCATGGACACGAATTTGGGTTCTAAAAAAAACTCGTTGGGGGTGGGTCCCTTATAGTTTTCCTTACAAAAAATTAAAGTCGTTTCGTTGATATCTCGGTGTCCAAGTGAGGGTGAACCTTTCTCCACTCGGATAGACGGTACCGATGACCGAAAACCTCCCTCAGGTAAGATGGTATATTGGCACTCGGATAAATGGGCTTGGGTCGCCATGGATTTCTATTGGGTTTTAGGTCATCGTGGGCCTGACCAGTGGTAGACAACCTGTTAGAGCATATTTATCCATATGTGGTTTTGGTAATTGATGACAATCCCTATGGACTAATGGCTGCCTTGAGTTATATTCGCAGGATTTGTCCATAGGCACTTCTTGAAGTCCATCTATTGGTTTCAAGGAGTTTATATGATGACCAAGGTGGTATTTAAGGTTTTATCCAAAGATTGGTTATAAAGACACAAGGTTGATCAAGACTAAGTCAAAGAGTGAATCAAGTTGATCAACACACAGAGCGTACAAGATGTACCGAGAGGGATCAAGTGATCCCATGGTATGGTAAGCGTTGTTGATGACGAGTTGATAGATATACTTCTCGCCCCTCGTTGGTTACCACAAGTGGAAGGTGGAGATGTAGTCAGCAGCAGATTTCCCTTACACGGGGACTGTAAGGTTTATCGAACCAGGAGGACTCCGAAGATCAACAAGTAGGTGTCCACTGCTCTGGCGCTAGCAAAAGACGTGGACATGCACACACAACGAATAACTTTGCTCCCAACGAGTACATAGAGGTTGTCAATCTCTCCGGCCTTGTAGTTTGCAAAAGATCAAAACACAAGTGGGAATAGTGATAGTGATTGCAACGAAAAAGTAAATGAAATAAGTAAATGGTGGAGGTGTAAAGAATGGTGGCAATATGGACCTGAGTCACATGATGTTCACTAGTGACGTCTCTCTCCAAAAAGACGATAAACAACTATACATGGGTAAACAAATTTCAGCTGGGCAATTGACAGAATTATAAACGCACCACAATGCTAATTATGCTACTTGAAAGTTAGAGGATCAATAGTAATGGGCAGTATGCCAAGACAAGTAGACCGTTTATTCATCAGCATCTACTTACTAATCATCCACCTTGAGATATCTATCCAGAACATCTCGATGGTATTAAGTTGTGAGCCTCACCAATAGTGTAAACTCAAAGCAACAGACAACTACATTAACGAACTTTGCGTAAAGTAAACAATACTTGCAACCGTCATTACAAGCACCGTTGTTTTCTCCCTGGTGGCAACAACACATCCCCTATTCTCATGTTTCTGTCACTCAAGCTAGATATCAGGGGGCATGAACCCACAGTCATGCATAACACTCCCTCTTGGAGTTACAATCTATTACTCGGCCAAAGCAATAAAGAGCAACGGAGAACATGCATGAATCACTAAAGAACATAATATAAAAGGATAATCAAATATATACTCATCACAATCTGAACATAATCTCATAATCCATCGGATCCCAACAAACAGAGCATAACAATAGGAGGAAAATTACATGGATGTCTTTATCATGTAGGGCAGCTCACAAGGGCTAATCATGGAAGCACAAGATTGGAGAGAAGACATCACATAGCTACTGGTCATGGACTCATGGTCCAAGGAGGACTACTCACGGCACGTCCGGGAAGCGTCCATGGTGGTGGAGAAGCTCCCGGAGGTCAATCCTCCCTCTGGCAGGGTGCCGGGAAGAGGTCTCGTGACGCTCCCGATCTCGGAAGTGTTGTGGCGGCAGAACGATGGAGAAATTCGCGATTCTAGATATTCTTTAAGGGTTTCCGATTGGAGGGGTAAATATAGGCCAAAGGAGGGCGTCAGAGGAGGTGGGCCCCACCCAGGAGACCTGTGGGCACGTCCAGGGGCCAAGCCGCGCTGGGAGGCCACCTGGGCAGGCCCTGGCTCCCCTGTGGCCCACCTTTGGTGCTTTGGAAGCTTCTGTCACGTTGATTTTTATATATTTTTCTCGGGATTTTTGGGACTCGGTAAATTTGGGTAAAAGTCCCTGCAAAAAAGACATCAGCACACAGAAACTGGCACTGGGTGCACTAAGTTAGTAGGTTAGTCCAAATATGTGTAAAAAGGTATGAAAGTGTAGCAAAACATATAACAATGTCACCCAAAAGATCTTGGAACAAGCAGAAATTATAGATACGTTTGGGACGTATCAACATCCCCAAGCTTAATTCCTGCTCGTCCTCGAGTAGGTAAATGATAACACAAAAAAATTCTGTGGTGACATGCTAACACACATATAAGAACTTCAAAGTAAAGTAAGTAAGATATGCAATTCAAGTCAAGACAATAACAAGCAAGAGTCTATATTTAGTATTGAAATTAGCAAAGTAAGAACATAAAGGTGCAAGAGCTCTCGCTGTCCGTGACTCGAATGTCTCCAAATGGTGTTTGCGTGCAAGAAGTGGGAGATGGGTTTAGAGCATAAAAATATATTTTTTAATTGAGAACTCAATCTACTAAAATTTCACACTTGGTCTCCTTCGGAATCTTGTTTTGACTCATCCCCAGACCACTAGTTAGGCACAAGTCAAAATGATCCTCTCTCTTTCGACTTTGAATACTCATGCAATGGATGAGCGCAAGCAAGATATGTTGGCACTTAGGATGGCAAAGACAATAATGACGGGGAAGGAAGACAAAAAGGTGTGAAAGGCTCACATCAATGAGGACAACCATAGGCGAGAGAAATCCAAATGATAGATATGATGTAAGGAGTAGGGATTGCCATGCAACGGATGCGCATATGAGCTAAGGTAAGCTCTCCAATGGAACTAGTGGGGCGCATCCAACTTGCTTGCTCATGAAGACCTAGAGCTCATTTGAGGAGGCTCATCATTGGAATATACAAGCCAAGTTCTATAGTGTAAGGGTCCCCACGTAGTTATGCATGAATGATAATCTCTATGGAGTACAAATATAACAATGGAGTACGAGTGTGGATCTTTCAAAAGGAATAGTAGTGTTGCCCCCTCCTCTCTTTTTTTATTTTTTTGTGTGGCCTATTTGGTTCTTTCTATTTATCTCTCATTTGTCCTCTTTGTGATCATTTCGTTTGTCCTCTTTGGAATCTTTTAATTTGTCCTCTTTGGGGTATTTTCCTCACTTAAGGGCAACACTCTATGTTTTACAAGAATAAAAAGAAGATCATCACACTTTATAAGTAGTACTCACATAAAGACAAATGAAAACTATCATGATGTATGCAAATGTATGCCTCTACTAGTGCAGCAGGATATGCAATGATACTAGCGCGTCATGTAGCAATAATAAGGGCAAGGCCCAACTAGCATACGGCTCCTCGATCAAGCAAAAGCATGTATGACATGAAGATCAAGTCATGAGATGGTGTATGTTGCATGGCAATGTATCTCGGAAAGGATATGGAAATGCCTTAATAGGTAGGTATGGTGGCTGTTTTGAGGAAAGATATAATGAGGCTTATGATGACAGAGCGTATCATGCCAAGGGTTTGGATGCACCGACGAAGTTTGCGCCAACTCTCAAGATGAGAAAGGGCAGTGCACGGTACCGATGAGGCTAGCAAAATATGGATGGTGGAAGTGCCAACAATCGAATACTCGCATTAGTCCCAAGAACTCATACACTTATTATCGGTAACTCTCTATCTAGTCACGAAATTCACAAAGATACAAGTACCCCGAGGAGGAGTGTTTGGGAGTTTGGTTATCCTTGCGCATCCTCGACCCATGGTAACGTGAGGGTACTCTATATATTCCAACCCCTCCAGAGGTTAGCGATCCATCTAGTAGCTAGAGTTCTCAACTAATTTTTTAGTTTTTGAAAAAAACACGGATTTCCCAAAATACGACACCTATCACTAATAGGCTCAAGATCTTGTCACCAGTAGTCCAAACATTACTCAAATCAATACGTCAAAACTATTGCAAGTTACTACTATACTTAAATAGCAACCTCAATTACCTACTCATGCAAGACACACAACTCAGTGCAACAAGCCAACTCTTTAAACAAGATAAGCATGATAACTCAAGAGAGTTCCAAAAGCAACCTAAATAAAAGCTCTTAAAAAGATAAAGCATGAAAAATAAGAGCTAAGCATGACAATAGCTATGAAAAGATAAAGAACACACAAAAAAGATAAGCATGAAAACCTATGTTGTGTTCTAGGGTGGAGTGGAGCGTGTTTCTCTCCCAAACAAGGAAGGCTAGGTTCCGACTTGTTATGAACAGCAAGCAAAACTGAAAAAACTAAAAAGTATAGAGCGGGACGCTCCAAGCATAGCACATCACATATGAAGTGATAAAAATATAGCATGGAGATGGACGAACTGATGATTGCTGATGGAGAAGGGGATGCACGGGGGCATCCCCAAGCTTAGACGCTTGAGTCTCCTTGAATATTTCTTGGGGGTGCATGCCTGGATCTTCTTTCATCATCCTCCATCGCATACTTGAAAACTCCTTTCATACGAAACTCATCATAAGCTGATTAGAGTGGTTAGTGCCCATAATAAAATAATTTACTCCCTACTGGAAATAAATATTTTCGTGAAAAGATACTGTTTCTCATGATTTCCAAAAGATTTTTGCAAAGGAAAAGCAAGCTTAAGATTTGCAAAACGATGAAAACGCAAAACGTGGCAGAATCTGTGAAAAACATAACAACATGTAGTAAATAATTCTTTCGGGGCACTTCTGCAACTCAAATCAAAAAACTCAGAACATATGCCAGAAAGAAAATCATATAGATCATGCTTAAAAAAATTCAGATCAAAAATATGATCTGGTGATTTTTGGAGGATTTTTCGTCAGGCACACAGAATCTGTTTCTGGACAACATGTCCCAACTTTTGAACTTTCTTGCAATCGGAGGCTAAAACTTGGCACAAAGCTTGAAAATAAAGATACAATGATATTGCTACAGTATTAACAAGCATCAAGACAACTAAAACTAAAAGTAAAAAATAAATTGTGTTACCTCCCAACAAGCGCTTTCTTTTATGCCTTTGAGCTATGCATGATGCAAAAAGATCAAGTATTATCAACTCCATAAGAATAACTTGCCCGAATAACGGACTCATAAGGTAAGTTAATCTTCTTTCGAGGGAAGTGTTCCATTCCCTTTTTAAGAGGAAATTGGAATCTAATGGTCCCTTCTTTCATGTCAATGATAGCACCAACGGTGCGGAGAAAAGGACGTCCCAAAATAATTGGACATGAGGGATCACACTCAATGTCCATAGTAAGAAAATCAACAGGCACATAATTATCATTGTCAACAATAAGAACATCATCAATTCTCCCTAAAGGTTTCTTTATGGAAGAATCTGAAAAGGATCGAGATGGACCTAGAGGGGGGGGGGTGAATAGGTACAGTTCCAAATTTTAATTATTACTTAGCAATTTTAGGCAAAGGTGCGGAATATGAGCGTGAGCCTAATAATTGCAATGACAAGGAGTAAGCTATTTAGAGTGAAGTAAGGCAACCGGTAAACAATAATCAAATGCAAGTACGTAATAAGGATTAACACAAGTAGAGAGTTAGGGTTAGGGATAACCGAAACTCCAAGAGAGACGAGAATGTATCCCGATGTACACTTCCTTGGAGGGAAGCTACGTCACCGTTAGAGGGGCGGATGTTACCAAGAAGGCACACCAACGCCACAAAGGCTCACCCTATTCTCCCTTTGAGATAACTCCACGAAGGCGTTTCTCAACCACTAGTGGTAAGCCTTGAGGTGGCTTCCAAACCTTCAAAAACTTTCCGGGGGTAATCACAATGGTTTGATTCCTCTCCGAAGACTCCTACCGCCTAGGAGTCTCCAACCTCCAAGAGTAACAAGATCACGGGGATTGCTCAAAACTTGCTCAAATCACAAATTACTTTGGTGGAGAGGAGAAGAAGGAGACGATCTATCTTTTGATTGGAACAACACTCAAAGGGACTCACAAATGCTCTTGGGATCTAAGATTGGGTGTAGACAAGAGTGAGTGAGGAGAAAGGTGTTCTAGCTGTGTTGGACACCCTCTCACGAAGTGGGAAGGGGGTATATATAGTGGGGAGAGTAAAACAGCCGTTGGGGGCACTTAAGTCTGGTAGTGGTCGGACATCCGGCAGTTTCTCGGATGTCCGGACGCCCACAAGGTGTTGGACATCCGACAGGGGTCGGTCGTCCGAGAGATGTATATATATCTAGAATCATTGTGTAGTTGAACAGGGACCGGACGTCCGGAGGAAGCCGGAAGTCCAAGTTATTCGACTCAAACTTCTCTGGTGCGAGATTCCGGATTTCTGAAGGAGGTCGGACGTCCGGCCCTCGGACGTCCGGAGGGAGCCGGAAGTCCGAGTTGTATGGCTCAAGTTTCTCTGGTGCAGAGTTCCAGATTTCCGAAGTTGGTCAGACGTACGACCCTCGAACGTCCAGAGCAAGCCGAAAATCCGAGTTATATGGCTCAAGTTTCTCTGGTGCAAGGTTCCGGATTTCCGAAGGAGGTCGGATGTCTGAGGCATTGGTTCTGTTTTGAGATAAGAGCAGAGTAGTGAAGATGTGGTATGAGAAGAAAAGTAGAGATGTAGTATGAGCAAATTCATCGCAAAACCTGTGATCCCTTCTTAATAGTGCGGGGTCCCTATACTCAAGAATAGTAAATTTAAAGGATAGTCTACATCATCTTTTCTCAATACCGAGCCTTCTTGACATATAAGTCCCGATCTTCTCAGACCACCTTGGCACATAATTCTCAATCTACTAAAAGTACTTGCCATCCTGAGATACACTCAACAAATAGGATTAGTTTCCTATGTATGTGTTGTCATTAACACCAAAACTCGATTAAGGGCATGACTGCACTTCCAATCTCCCCCTTTTTGGTAGTTGATGACAACATATACATAGGTCTCAAAAGATTTAACATACATTATAGCTTTGGAGAGGTTTAGTACGGAGCTCCCCCTTAGTATGTGCATGGTAAAATATCACAGCTCCCCTTTAATGTGTGTATCAAAAATATCATGTGACTTAGTAAAGATAATGGATCATCATGTAAAGATAACAGATCATCATACGAAGTAGTGGAGCAAAACATAATAGCATACAATGATATCATAGCAATCCATAGCAATCATGACATCCATAGGTAGCCATACATAGTGCATCACAGTCGTTTATCCATTATATTACACAAACATGCAACTTGAGACTAAATCTCCAAAGACTAAAACTAGGATACATTACTCCCCCTTTGGCACCAAGTACCAAAAAGGGAGGCACCAACAGCATCAACCATGCTCAGAGATCATCAGCATCATCATCCTCATCATCCTCATCGTCAGGCAAGCCACTGCCACCAGCCTCGTCAAGAAAATCAGCCCACTCAGGACCAGATGGGAAGCCAAAGTCAGAAGGAGGAGCAGGAGGAAGGGCCTCATCGTCACTCACATCAAGAGCGCCCGAGTCTCTCAGACGATCCTTGAGGGCATTCTTGGAGGAGACGAGGTGAGAAACCACATCATGAGTTTGACCGCACTGGAAAGAGAAGGCCTTCATCATAGCAGAATGTGCCTTGCCAATGAATTTGGCAAAGCGACCAAGAGGAGCTGAGCTGGATGAAGGGATTGCTGTCCGGGCAGCAGTGCGGCGAGTGGAGGTGGATGGTGGGGTTTTCTTGGGAGCACAGTTATCCGCCATGTGAGAGGGAATGACCCACTTGTGATGCGAGTGAGTGGCAGCAACAGTGAATTCAGCAACATGGTTAATAAAAGCCTAGATGAAGGGGGCATGAGGGAAGGCTTGCTTGTATTGAAAACTAGCGAGCCGAATCTCATGCCGTAGAAAGTGAGGCACATTAATTTTGCGCTTGGGGTTCTCGTGCAAATGCGACATGATGTCAATACAGTAGCCACTGCAGGATCCCCTTGTTGGAAATATGCCCTAGAGGCAATAAGAAATTAGTTATTATTATATTTCTTAGTTCATGATAATCGTTTATTATCCATGCTATAATTGTATTGATTGGAAACACAATACTTGTGTGGATACATAGACAAAACACTGTCCCTAGTAAGCCTCTAGTTGACTAGCTCGTTGATCAAAGATGGTCAAGGTTTTCTGGCCATAGGCAAGTGTTGTCACCTGATAACGGGATCACATCATTAGGAGAATCATGTGATGGACTAGACCCAAACTAATAGACGTAGCATGTTGATCGTGTCATTTTGTTGCTACTGTTTTCTGCGTGTCAAGTATTTATTCCTATGACCATGAGATCATATAACTCACTGACACCGGAGGAATGCTTTGTGTGTATCAAACGTCGCAACGTAACTGGGTGACTATAAAGATGCTCTACAGGTATCTCCGGAGGTGTTAGTTGAGTTAGTATGGATCAAGACTGGGATTTGTCACTCCGTGTGAACGGAGAGGTATCTCGGGGCCCACTCGGTAATACAACATCACACACAAGCCTTGCAAGCAATGTAACTTAGTGTAAGTTGCGGGATCTTGTATTACGTAACGAGTAAAGAGACTTGCCGGTAAACGAGATTGAAATAGGTATACGGATACCGACGATCGAATCTCGGGCAAGTAACATACCGAAGGACAAAGGGAATGACATACGGGATTATATGAATCCTTGGCACTGAGGTTCAACCGATAAAGATCTTCGGAATATGTAGGATCCAATATGGGCATCCAGGTCCCGCAATTGGATATTGACCGAGGAGTCCCTCGGGTCATGTCTACATAGTTCTCGAACCCGCAGGGTCTGCACACTTAAGGTTCGACGATGTTTTATGCGTATTTGAGTTATATGGTTGGTTACCGAATGTTGTTCGGAGTCCCGGATGGGATCACAGATGTCACGAGGGTTTTCGGAATGGTCCGGAGACGAAGATCGATATATAGGATGACCTCATTTGGTTACCGGAAAGTTTTCGGGCATTACCGGAAAAGTTTCGGGCTCATTGGTAGTGTACCGAGAGTGCCGGGAGGGGTGACGGGGACCATCGGGAGGGGTGTCACGCCCCAAGGGGTCTCATGGGCTATGGGAAGAGATAAACCAGCCCCTAGTGGGCTGGAATAAGTTCCCACTAAGGCCCATAAGGTTTGAGAAGGAAAAAAACACAAGGTGGAAAAAGTTTCCAAGTGGGAAGGTGGAATCCTACTCCAAGTAGGATTGGAGTAGGACTCCTCCACCTCCAATTTCGGCCAAACCTTTAGGTTTTGAGGCTGCCTCCTCCCCTCCCTCCCACATATATATACGGAGGTTTTAGGGCTGATTTGAGACGACTTTTCCACGGCAGCCCGACCACATACCTCCACGGTTTTTCCTCTAGATCGCGTTTCTGCGGAGCTCGGGCGGAGCCCTGCTGAGACAAGGTCATCACCAACCTCCGGAGCGCCGTCACGCTGCTGGAGAACTCTTCTACCTCTCCGTCTCTCTTGCTGGATCAAGAAGGCCGAGATCATCGTCGAGCTGTACGTGTGCTGAACGCGGAGGTGCCGTCCGTTCGGTACTAGATCGTGGGACTGATCGCGGGACGGTTCGCGGGGCGGATCGAGGGACGTGAGGACGTTCCACTACATCAACCGTGTTCACTAACGCTTCTGCTGTACGGTCTACAAGGGTACGTAGGTCACATATCCCCTCTCGTAGATGGACATCACCATGATAGGTCTTCGTGCGCGTAGGAAATTTTTTGTTTCCCATGCGACGTTCCCCAACAGTGGCATCATGAGCTAGGTTCATGCGTAGATGTCTTCTCGAGTAGAACACAAAAGTTTTTGTGGGCGGTGATGTGCGTTTTTCTGCCCTCCTTAGTCTTTTCTTGATTCCGCGGTATTGTTGGATTGAAGCGGCTTGGACCGACATTACTCGTACGCTTACGAGAGACTGGTTTCATCGCTACGAGTAACTCCGTTGCTGAAAGATGACTGGCAAGTGTCGGTTTCTCCAACTTTAGTTGAATCGGATTTGACCGAGGAGGTCCTTGGATGAGGTTAAATAGCAACTCATATATCTCCGTTGTGGTGTTTGCGCAAGTAAGATGCGATCCTACTAGATACCCATGGTCACCACGTAAAACATGCAACAACAAAATTAGAGGACGTCTAACTTGTTTTTGCAGGGTATGCTTGTGATGTGATATGGCCAACGATGTGATGTGATATATTGGATGTATGATATGATCATGTTGTAATAGATAATATCGACTTGCACGTCGATGGTACGGCAACCGGCAGGAGCCATAGGGTTGTCTTTATACTAACGTTTGTGCTTGCGGATGCGTTTACTATTTTGCTAGGATGTAGCTTTAGTAGTAATAGCATGAGTAGCATGACAACCCCGATGGCGACACGTTGATGGAGATCATGGTGTGGCGCCGGTGACAAGAAGATCATGCCGGTGCTTTGGTGATGGAGATCAAGGAGCACGTGATGATGGCCATATCATGTCACTTATGAATTGCATGTGATGTTAATCCTTTTATGCACCTTATTTTGCTTAGAACGACGGTAGCATTATGAGGTGATCTCTCACTAAAATTTCAAGACGAAATTGTGTTCTCCCCGACTGTGCACCGTTGCTACAGTTCGTCGTTTCGAGACACCACGTGATGATCGGGTGTGATAGACTCAACGTTCACATACAACGGGTGCAAAACAGTTGCGCACGCGGAACACTCGGGTTAAGCTTGACGAGCCTAGCATGTGCAGACATGGCCTCGGAACACATGAGACCGAAAGGTCGATCATGAATCATATAGATGATATGATTAGCATGGGGATGCTTACCACTGAAACTATGCTCAACTCACGTGATGATCGGACTTGAGCTAGTGTAAGTGGATCATGAACCACTCAAATGACTAGAGAGATGCACTTTTTGAGTGGGAGTTTAGCGAGCAATTTGATTAAGTTAAACTCTAATTATCTTGAACATAGTCTAAGTCCACTTTGAATATATTTGTGTTGTAGATCATGGCTCACGCGACAGTCACCCTGAATTTTAATACGTTCCTAGAGAAAGCTAAGTTGAAAGATGATGGAAGCAACTTTGTAGACTGGGCTCGTAATCTTAAGCTAATCTTACAAGCTGGGAAGAAGGATTATGTCCTTAATGCTGCGCTAGGAGATGAACCACCCGCTACGGTTGATCAGGATGTTAAGAACGCTTGGTTAGCACGTAAGGAGGACTACTCAGTAGTTCAATGTGCAGTCTTGTATGGCTTAGAACCGGGACTTCAACATCGCTTTGAGCGTCATGGAGCATTTGAGATGTTCCAGGAGTTGAATTTTATCTTTCAGAAGAACGCCCGGATCGAGAGGTATGAGACCTCCGATAAATTCTATGCTTGCAAGATGGAGGAGAACTCGTTTGTCAGTGAACATGTGCTCAAAATGTCTGGGTACTCAAACCGTCTAGCTGAGCTGGGGATTGAACTCCTGCAAGAAGCTATCACTGACAGAATCCTTCAATCACTGCCGCCAAGCTATAAAGTCTTTGTGTTGAACTACAACATGCAAGGGATGAACAAGTCTCCCGGCGAGTTGTTTGCGATGTTGAAAGTCGCAGAGTCTGAACTCCGTAAAGAGCATCAAGTGTTGATGGTGAATAAGACCACTAGTTTCAAGAGAAACGGCAAAGGCAAAAAGGGTAATTCAAAGAAGAGCGGCAAGCCTGTTGCCAATCCGACGAAGAAATCCAAAGCTGGACCTAAGCCTGAAACAGAGTGTTACTATTGCAAGGGTATGGGTCACTGGAAGCGCAATTGCCCCAAGTATCTGGCTGATAAGAAGGCGGCCAAAGAAAAATCAGGTATATTTGATATACATGTTATTGATGTGTACTTAACCGGCTCTCGTAGTAGTGCGTGGGTATTCGATACCGGTTCTGTTGCTCATATTTGCAACTCGAAACAGGAACTGCGGAATAGACGAAGGTTGGCGAAAGATGAAGTGACGATGCGCGTAGGAAATGGTTCCAAGGTTGATGCAATCGCCGTCGGCACAGTTTCACTTCAGTTACCATCAGAATTAGTTATGAACTTAAACCATTGTTATTTAGTGCCTGCGTTGAGCATGAACATTATATCTGGATCTTGTTTATTGCGAGACAGTTACTCTTTTAAGTCAGAGAATAATGGTTGTTCTATTTCTATGAGTAACATCTTTTATGGTCATGCACCCAATGTGAGAGGATTGTTCATATTGAATCTTGATAGTGATACACACATACATAACATTGAGACCAAAAGAGTTAGAGTTAACAATGATAGCGCCATATTTTTGTGGCACTGCCGCTTAGGTCATATTGGTGTAAAGCGCATGAAGAAACTCCATGCCGATGGACTTTTGGAGTCACTTGACTTTGATTCACTTGACACGTGCGAACCATGCCTCATGGGCAAGATGACTAAAACTCCGTTCTCCGGAACAATGGAGCGTGCAAGTGACTTGTTGGAAATCATACATACCGATGTGTGTGGTCCGATGAGCGTAGAGGCACGCGGCGGATATCGTTATTTTCTCACCTTCACTGACGATTTGAGTAGATATGGTTATGTCTACTTAATGAAGCACAAGTCTGAAACATTTGAAAAGTTCAAGCAATTTCAGAGTGAAGTTGAAAATCATCGTAACAAGAAGATCAAGTTCCTACGGTCTGATCGTGGGGGTGAATATCTGAGTTTCGAGTTTGGAGCTCACTTAAGACAATGTGGAATTGTTTCACAGTTGACACCGCCTGGAACACCACAGCGTAATGGTGTGTCCGAACGTCGTAATCGTACTGTATTAGAGATGGTGCGATCTATGATGTCTCTTACCGATTTGCCATTATCATTTTGGGGTTATGCATTAGAAACAACTGCATTCACTTTAAATAGGGCACCATCAAAATCCGTTGAGACGACACCATACGAACTGTGGTATGGCAAAAGGCCAAAGTTGTCGTTTCTTAAAGTTTGGGGATGTGATGCTTATGTCAAAAAGCTTCAGCCTGAAAAGCTGGAACCCAAAGCGGAAAAGTGTATCTTCATAGGTTACCCAAAAGAGACAGTTGGGTACACCTTCTATCTCAAATCCGAGGGCGAAGTGTTTGTTGCTAAGAACGGAGCTTTTTTCGAGAAGGAGTTTCTCTCGAGAGAATTGAGTGGGAGGAAGATAGAACTTGACGAGGTTGTCGAACCTCTCATCCCTCTAGATGGTGGCGCAGGGCAAGGGGAAACTTCTATCGTTGCGACGCCGGTTGAGGAGGAAGTTAATGATGATGATCATGAAACCCCGGTTCAAGTTTCTGTCGAACCACGTAGGTCGACGAGACCACGTGCTGCTCCAGAGTGGTACGGTAATCCCGTCTTATCAATCATGTTGTTAGACAACAATGAACCTGCAAACTATGAAGAAGCAATGGTGGGCCCATATTCCAACAAATGGCTAGAAGCCATGAAGTCCGAGATAGGATCCATGTATGAGAACAAAGTGTGGACTTTGGAAGTACTGCCTGAGGGCCGCAAGGCTATTCAGAACAAATGGATCTTTAAGAGGAAGACGGACGCTGACGGCAATGTGACCGTTTATAAAGCTCGACTTGTGGCAAAGGGTTTTTCACAAGTTCAAGGAGTTGACTACGATGAGACATTCTCACCCGTAGCGATGCTTAAGTCCATCAGAATCATGTTAGCAATAGCTGCATTTTTCGATTATGAAATCTGGCAGATGGATGTCAAAACGACGTTCCTTGACGGTTTCCTTAAGGAAGAGTTGTATATGATGCAACCCGAAGGTTTTTTCGATCCTAAGAATGCTAACAAGGTGTGCAAGCTCCAGCGATCCATTTATGGACTGGTGCAAGCATCTCGGAGTTGGAACAAACGCTTTGATGAGGTGATCAAAGCATTTGGGTTTATACAAGTGGTTGGAGAATCTTGTATTTACAAGAAAGTGAGTGGGAGCTCTGTGGCGTTTCTAATATTATATGTGGATGACATATTGCTCATTGGAAACAACATAGAGTTTTTGGAGAGCATAAAGGATTACTTGAATAAAAGTTTCTCTATGAAGGACCTAGGAGAAGCTGCTTACATTCTAGGCATTAAGATCTATAGGGATAGATCAAAACTCCTGATAGGACTTTCGCAAAGCACATACCTTGATAAAGTTTTGAAGAGGTTCAAAATGGAACAGTCCAAGAAAGGGTTCTTGCCAGTTTTACAAGGTACGAGATTGAGTAAGACTCAGTGCCCAGCAACTGATGAGGATAGAGAGCATATGCGCTCCGTCCCCTATGCTTCAGCCATAGGTTCTATCATGTATGCAATGATGTGCACTAGACTGGACGTTAGCCTGGCCATAAGTATGGCAGGTAGGTTCCAGAGTAATCCAGGAGTGGATCACTAGACGGCGGTCAAGAATATCCTGAAGTACCTGAAGAGGACTAAGGAGATGTTTCTCGTGTATGGAGGTGACGAAGAGCTCGCCGTAAAAGGTTACATCGATGCAAGATTTGACACAGATCCGGACGACTCTAAGTCGCAAACCAGATACATATTTATTCTTAATGGGGGTGCGGTAAGCTGGTGCAGTTCCAAGCAGAGCGTCGTAGCAGATTCTACATGTGAAGCGGAGTTCATGGCTTCCTCGGAGGCGGCTAAGGAGGGTGTCTGGATGAAGCAGTTCATGACAGATCTTGGAGTGGTGCCAAGCGAACTGAATCCAATAACCTTGTTCTGTGACAACACGGGTGCCATTTCCCTAGCAAAGGAACCACGGTTTCACAAGAAGTCCAGACACATCAAACGACGCTTCAACCTCATCCGCGACTACGTCGATGGGGAGGACGTAAATATATGCAAAGTGCACACGGATCTGAATGTAGCAGACCCGCTGACTAAACCTCTTCCACGGGCAAAGCATGATCAACACCAGAACTGTATGGGTGTTAGATTTATTACAATGTAATTCGCATGATGATGTGAGGGCTAGATTATTGACTCTAGTGCAAGTGGGAGACTGTTGGAATTATGCCCTCGAGGCAATAATAAATAGAGTTATTATTATAATTCCTGTATCAAGATAATCGTTTATTATCCATGCTATAATTGTATTGAATAAAGACTTATATACATGTGTGGATACATAGACAAAACACTGTCCCTAGCAAGCCTCTAGTTGGCTAGCCAGTTGATCAAAGATAGTCAGTGTCTTCTGATTATGAACAAGGTGTTGTTGCTTGATAACTGGATCACGTCATTAGTAGAATCACGTGATGGACTAGACCCAAACTAATAGACGTAGCATGTTGATCGTGTCATTTTATTGCTACTGTTTTCTGCGTGTCAAGTATTTCTTCCTATGACCATGAGATCATATAACTCACTGACACCGGAGGAATACTTTGTGTGTATCAAACGTCGCAACGTAACTGGGTGACTATAAAGATGCTCTACAGGTATCTCCGAAGGTGTTCGTTGAGTTAGTATAAATCAAGACTGGGATTTGTCACTCCGTGTGACGGAGAGGTATCTCGGGGCCCACTCGGTAATACAACATCATACACAAGCCTTGCAAGCAGTGTGACTTAGGGTAAGTTGCGGATCTTGTATTACGGAACGAGTAAAGAGACTTGCCGGTAAACGAGATTGAAATAGGTATACGGATACTGACGATCGAATCTCGGGCAAGTAACATACCGAAGGACAAAGGGAATGACATACGGGATTATATGAATCCTTGGCACTGAGGTTCAAACGATAAGATCTTCGTAGAATATGTAGGATCCAATATGGGCATCCAGGTCCCGCTATTGGATATTGATCGAGGAGTCTCTCGGGTCATGTCTACATAGTTCTCGAACCCGCAGGGTCTGCACACTTAAGGTTCGACGTTGTTTTATGCGTATTTGAGTTATATGGTTGGTTACCGAATGTTGTTCGGAGTCCCGGATGAGATCACGGATGTCACGAGGGTTTCCGGAATGGTCCGAAAACGAAGATTGATATATAGGATGACCTCATTTGATTACCGGAAGGTTTTCGGAGTTACCGGGAATGTACCGGGAATGACGAATGGGTTCCGGGAGTTCACCGGGGCGGGGGCAACCCACCCCGGGGAAGCCCATAGGCCTTGGGGGTGGCGCATGGGCTGGTGGGACAGCCCAAGAAGGCCCTATGCGCCATAGGAAGAAAATCAAAGAGAAAAAAAAGAGGAGGTGGGAAAAGGGGGAAGGACTCCTCCTTCCAAACCTAGTTGGACTCGGTTTGGAAGGGGAGATCTCCCCCCTTGACTCGGCCGAAGCCCTTAGGGGTCCTTGGACCCCAAGGCAAGGCTCCCCCTCTTCCCCCTATATATACGGAGGTTTTAGGGCTGATTTGAGACACTTTGCCACGGCAGCCCGACCACATATCTCCACGGTTTTACCCCTAGATCGCGTTTCTGCGGAGCTCGGGCGGAGCCCTGCTGAGACGAGATCATCACCAACCTCCGGAGCGCCGTCACGCTGCCGGAGAACTCTTCTACCTCTCCGTCTCTCTTGCTGGATCAAGAAGGCCGAGATCATCGTCGAGCTGTACGTGTGTTGAACGTGGAGGTGCCGTCCGTTCGGCACTAGATCGTGGGACTGATCGCGGGACGGTTCGCGGGGCGGATCGAGGGACGTGAGGACATTCCACTACATCAACTGCGTTCACTAACGCTTCTGCTGTACGGTCTACAAGGGTACGTAGATCACATATCCCCTCTCGTAGATGGACATCACCATGATAGGTCTTCGTGCGCGTAGGAAATTTTTTGTTTCCCATGCAACGTTCCCCAACATATACCTCTTCTTGTAGAGGACCATTAAGAAAAGCACTTTTCACATCCATTTGATGCAAAGTAAAACCATTGAAAGCAGCATAGGCCAATAGAATGCGAATGGATTCAAGACGAGCAACAGGGGCGAAAGTCTCACCAAAGTCCAAACGTTCAACTTGGGAGTACCCCTATGCTACTAACCTTGCCTTGTTGCGTAGGACAGTCCCATTCTCATCTTCCTTGTTATTGAAAATCCATTTAGTTCCAATGACATTGTGTTCCTTAGTTGGTCGTTCTACAAATGACCATACTTCGTTGCGTGTGAAACTGTTTAACTCTTCTTGCATAGCAAGGAGCCAGTCATTGTCACACAATGCATCCTGAACCCTGTGTGGCACAGTACCAGAGACAAACGAAAAGTGAGCACAAAAGTTTCTTAATTGTTTACGAGTCACTCTACCTTCCGATACGCTGGTGAAGATTTGACCAATATCAACACGAGCGACCACACGTGGCGTGATGGAGGTCAGGGTTTCACGAGGTTCGACTTTGTTTCCATCATCAACGTCCTCAACATATGGATCATTAACGTGCGATGGAAGATATTCCTCTTCGCGTTGCACCTGTTGAGGTTCATCATCAAGCATATCCATACTTTGATCTAGCTCTGGAAGATCAACTTGTTCTTGAGTGTGATCAGGGTGAGAGACATGTTCTCCCACTTGATCCTCAACAACTGGCATGATATGTGTGCTAGTATCTTGTGGGGGTACGGGCAGTGAACTTTCTTGAGGATGAGAAATACTCTCATCATCTTCATCATCATCGTGGGGTCTTTGTTCCATGCGAAGAAGTGCACCTACACCCATGTTCAAGATATCTTGCGAGGAATCTTCTTCACCTGCATCACTTAGATCAACTTGCTCCCCATGTGAGCGGTTAAATTCATCAAACGTCATGTCACAGGTTTCTATAACACATCCAGTGGATTTGTTGTAGACTCTGTAGGCGTGAGAGTTTGATCCATAGCCAATAAAAATCCCTTCAGTTGTTTTGGATTGAAATTTTCCTAACCGTTCCCGTTTGTTGAGGATGAAACACTTGCATCCAAATACACGAAAGTACTTAACATTGGGCTTGTTCCCGGTTAGGAGCTCATATGGAGTCTTCTCCAATATTGATCGAAGGAAGAGCCGGTTGGATGCATGACATGCTGTGTTGACAGCCTCAGCCCAAAAACTATGTGGTGACCTGTATTCGTCTAACATGGACCTTGCCATTTCCACAAGTGTCCGGTTCTTCCGCTCTGCTACACCATTTTGCTGAGGGGTGTAAGGTGCGGAGTACTGATGTTCAATTCCCTCATCACTAAGAAATTCTTCTAGGGTGTAATTCTTGAACTCGGAGCCATTATGACTTCTTATTGCCTTGATGTCCTTGTCAAACTTCCGCTGGACTTGTTTGGCAAAATCAATGAAGGTGATCTTTGGCTCGTCCTTGGACTTGAGAAAGAATACCCATGTGTATCTTGAGTAATCATCAACAATTACTAGCCCATACTTTTTCCCACCAAGACTTGCCCATGAAGGACGCCCAAACAGATCCACATGAAGGAGCTCTAACGGCCTTGAAGTGGATACAATGTTCTTGGGTGGATGTTTTGATTGATGTTGCTTCCCAGCTATGCATGCACTGCACACACGATCTTTCTTAAAAGATACATTGGTTAGTCCAAGGATGTGATTGCCGTTTAAGAGATTTTGAAGATTTCTCATGCCGACATGGGCGAGCCGGCGATGCCACAGCCATCCCATGTCAGCCTTGGCCATTAGACAAGTTGTATGGAAGGTGCTCTCTTTCGAGAAATCAACCGTGTAAAGGTTGCCATCCAACTCTCCAACAAAGGCCACTTCGAGAGTGTCTCTCTTGAAGACTTTCACATCCGTTAGTCTGAATAGTGTGTCATAACCAACGGAAGCCAATTGGCGAACTGAAAGTAAATGATATTGAAGAGATTGGACAAGCATGACATTTGCAAGAGACATGTCATTAGTGATTGCCACCTTGCCCAACCCAATTACCTGCCCTTTCGACCCTCCACCAAATACAATGCTCATGTATGGTCGAATGGCTTGCATGAAGTCATAGAGCAAGTTACTATCTCCGGTCATATGATTGGTGCATCCACTGTCGATCACCCATTTGACTCCTCCAGAGAAAACAGCCTGTAACAAATTAAGACTTGGTTTGAGGTGCCCATTTTGTCATGGGGCCTCTCACATTAGTTACAAGAGTCTTAGGGACCCAAATAGCATAAAACCGGAATGCATTACGGGGACCAACGAATTTAGCATAAACCTCTCCTTCCTTTGATTTGTGAAGTACATAGGATGGAGGCATGAATTCAGTTGTCTTGTTGAGAGTGGGCAAACCCCTAGTGGCCGACCCACTCACGACCTTACCTTTCTCCTTGTGTCCCTCTCGTACAAATATTTCTTTAAGCGGAGTGGTACACTTGAGAGGAGATGCACTTTTCTTGGCGGTGCTTGGATTGAACCCAAGCCCTTCCTTGGCAAAGCCTCCATTGTGTTGGCTTAAGATCTCATTGAGAGTTTTTTGTCCTTGTGCACATGTCATGAGACCTCTATCTAGCTGTGCCTTTAGCGAACAGTTTTCCTCAAGGATAGATGACAGTTCACTACTAGATTTAATAGTGCAGGTACCAACATTAATAATAGGTGAGGAGCAAGCCTTAGCTAGAGTGTCAAGATAGGTAACCTTGGGTGCCTCAAAGCTCTTTGTAAGAACAATGAGTTTCTCTTCCTTGTCCTTTAGAGACAAGGATAGGCGCTCACAGTCCTTAGAAAGAGAAGCATGAGAGTTCACTAGTCGGTTTTTATCATTTAATAACTCTTTGCACATAGATTCAGCCTTTTTCAAGGAGGCAAGATCGTTAGCATGTTTATCAAGGTTTTCACCAACTTTTGAGCATAACGCATCATTTTGTGCTTCCTCATACATGACTTTCTGCTCAAGGATTTCATTTCTTTCCTTCTCCTCAGTGACGAGGGTTTTGAGTTCCTTGATGGTATTGGTGTGCTTACTCACCATTTCCATAAGTATGCGAAACATAGTGAGCTTCTTTCCTTTAAGAGAGCACATAAATTTGTTTATTTTGGCAAACATAGGATGATCTAAGTCATTATCCTCATAGTGATCTTCCGCATCAAGGTACTCATTAGGTGAGGTAGAAGCTAGACTGAAAGAGTTTAACCGTGGAGTTACCTTAACCTTATCATGGGAGCTTTGGTCTTCCTCATCTCCTATGGCAGTCTTTGCCATCAAACACTTGTGGGCGTTGCCCTTGTAGTCTTTCATATAGTTGTAGTGAACAACATCACCGCTTTTGTTGACTAGCCTCAAGGTGTTTTGTGTATCCTGAGCTACTCCGGCAACCCCACCAACGTCTTCTGGATCTGATTCTTCTTGTGCAACCATTGCTCTTCCATCTATTCTCTTGAGCTTGGAGTTCATAGGGTTTGGCAATTTATTCTTTACAAAGGTCTTCGGAAACCTTGGTTTATCTTCTCTCTTCTCATAAGGGCAGTCATTGGAGAAGTGGTTGGTTTCCTCACAGTTATAGCATTTCCTTACTTTATTCTTTGGGAATCTTCCCTTGAATTTTCCAGCACTGAACTTCTTTACAAAGAGAGCAATGTCCTCATAAGATGGGCTTTCATCAGAGTCAACATCATCACCATCTTCGCAGTCATCATCACCCTCTTCTTCCTCACTTTCTTCTTCGTCACATTCATGCTTGGCTTTCAAAGCAAGATTGATCTTTGACGTTGACGTGCCATGCATGGCAAGGTGCTTTGTTGCATTTTCCTTTGACTCTTCAAATAGTTGGAAAGTGGATATGATGTCATCTGGAGTCATTTCTTTGAACCCATGGTGCTGCCTCATGTCCCATACCATTTGATGGTGGTATGGAGCAAGAGCATGAAGTAACTTGTCCACGAGAAATCTCTTGGTCAGATTGAAACCATCTTGCGTCTTGTCACAGTCACAGGACTCAATGTCTGCGGCAAGAGTCATGAGCCGTTCTAGCAGTTGCTTGGGGAGATTCGCCCCTTTCCATACAGAAATTCTGCAATTGCCCCTTGGCAATTTCATATTGAGCAAGCCGAAGAGTGGAGGTACCGGTCTTGGTCCTTATAATGCTATCCCGCGGTTCCTTGGCACTTGTGATGTGAATGTAAGGTCTCCGTTGCTTGTCATTCATTCCTTTTCTTATGCACATGATCGCAGTGTCGTTGAGATGCTTGTCATAAGTTTCTCTAGGAGTGAGGCACCTTGGATCTACAGGATTGTAGCCATGCTCGAGGATGTCCAACATCTCATCATTGGCGTACCTAAGATGATCATGCATACCAACTCTCCACAAAGCAAAATCGGAATTGTCATCAAGCAAAGGAGGTTTTCCTCCAGGATTGTACTTAGGTTTCTCAACTTGAGATCTAGCATAAAGCCATGAACACTGGTTTGGTTATTGCCTGGAGGTTGTTGGCCAAATGAAGAACAATGCGCATTTTGCCCTGAGGCCCTCGGGGACGTGGTTGTCCCCGTGGTTAATGATGCCAGTCTTAGTTGGACCAAGGCCTCAAGAGAAGCATCATGCTCCTCTTTTTGCTTGGCAAGGGCCCGTTCCAGGTCCTCAGAGGTGAAGGACCTAACTTCCGTGGAAGTCCCGTCCCTCTCCACTGGAGCTACAGTAGTGGGAATCCCGTCCATCTCGCTCTAGGGCGGTTAAGCCACAAGAATAGAGCACGAGGCTCTGATACCAATTGAAAAGGATCGAGATGGACCTAGAGGGGGGGTGAATAGGTACAGTTCCAAATTTTAATAATTACTTAGCAATTTTAGGCAAAGGTGCGGAATATGAGCGTGAGCCTAATAATTGCAATGACAAGGAGTAAGCTATTTAGAGTGAAGTAAGGCAACCGGTAAACAATAATAAAATGCAAGTACGTAATAAGGATTAACACAAGTAGAGAGTTAGGGTTAGGGATAACCGAAACTCCAAGAGAGACGAGGATGTATCCCGATGTTCACTTCCTTGGAGAGAAGCTACGGCACCGTTAGAGGGGCGGATGTTACCACGAAGGCACACCAACGCCACGAAGGCTCACCCTATTCTCCCTTTGAGATAACTCCACGAAGGCGTTTCTCAACCACTAGTGGTAAGCCTTGAGGTGGCTTCCAAACCTTCACAAACTTTCCAGGGGTAATCACAATGGTTTGATTCCTCTTCGAATACTCCTACCGCCTAGGAGTCTCCAACCTCCAAGAGTAACAAGATCATGGGGATTGCTCGAAACTTGCTCAAATCACAAATCATTTTAGTGGAGAGGAGAAGAAGGAGACGATCTATGTTTTGATTGGAACAACACTCAAAGGGACTCACAAATGCTCTTGGGATCTAAGATTGGGTGTAGACAAGAGTGAGTGAGGAGAAAGGTGTTCTAGCTGTGTTGGACACCCTCTCACGAAGTGGGAAGGGGGTATATATAGTGGGGAGAGTAAAACAGTCGTTGGGGGCACTTAAGTCAGGCAGTTGTCGGACATCCGGCAGTTTCTCGAATGTACGGACGTCCGATAGGGGTCGGTCGTCTGAGAGATGTATATATATCTAGAATCATTGTGTAGTTGAACATGGACCGAACGTCCGAAGGAAGCCAGAAGTCTGAGTTATTAGACTCAAACTTCTCTGGTGCGAGATTACAGATTTCTGAAGGAGGTCGGACGTCCGGCCCTCGGACGCCCGAAGGGAGCCGGAAGTCTGAGTTATATGGCTCAAGTTTCTCTGGTGCAGAGTTCCGGATTTCCGAAGTTGGTCGGACGTCCGGAGGAAGCCGGAAATCCAAGTTATATGGCTCAAGTTTCTTTGGTGCAAGGTTCCGGGTTTCCGAAGGAGGTCAGACGTCCGGCCCTCGGACGTCCGGAGGAGGCTGGATGTCCGAGGCATTGGTTCTGTTTTGAGATAAGAGCAGAGTAGTGAAGATGTGGTATGAGCAGAAAAGTAGAGATGTAGTATGAGCAAATTCATCGCAAAACCTGTGATGCCCTCTTAATAGTGCGGGATCCCTATACTCAAGAATAGTAAATTTAAAGGATAGTCTACATCATCTTTTCTCAATCCCGAGCCTTCTTGACATATAAGTCCCGATCTTCTTAGACCACCTTGGCACATAATTCTCAATCTACTAAAAGTACTTGCCATCCTGAGATACACTCAACAAATAGGATAGTTTCCTATGTATGTGTTGTCATTAACACCAAAACTCGATTAAGGGCATGACTGCACTTTCAGAATCAACAAGAAAAACACCAAAAGAACATTGATCAAAAAGTTTCAAATCAAGCATATCATAAATCCTTTGGGGCATAACGGAGGCACTAGCTCCAACATCACATAAAGCAAAGCAATAGATATTATTCAATTTAATCTTGACCATAGGATCCCAACCATCTTCTAGTTTTCTAGGAATAGAAGTATCTAGCTTGAGCTTCTCCTCCCTATCTTTGATAAGAGCATCGGTAATATGCTCGGTGAAGGCAATACTGAGTGTACTAGTGTGGGGGCCTTTAGCCATTCTTTGCAAAAAAGTGATCACTTCGGAAAGACTACAATTATCAAAATCAAGATTACTACCATTAAACATTGGTAGTAATGTCATCTAAGCTCATTCTTTTGGTAGTCTCTAAGTTCAAAGGACCTTATTGTCCTATAGTTGAGGTATTAGCATCACCATTAATAGGTCCATTGGGACTAGGGGTGTGATGGGTGCTAAAAGTTTTTGAGATCCTCAACAACTTGTATAGTAGCAAGGGTAGTGTGTGTAGAAAGGCTCTCGATCCTATATTCCTCTTCTTTTTCTCTAGCCCATCTATCCTTAAGTTTGGCTAGCATTCTTATGTTCTCATTAATTTGGACTTGGATAGCATTCATGGGTGTGGTGTTCCTTTCCTCAAGGGGGAGGTTCTAATTTTAAGCATCTCTACATCATGAGCTATGTTGTCTACCTTCAAAGAGAGACTATCTAATTTTTCTAATTTCTCTTCTACACTCTTGTTGAAGGCTTTTTGAGAAGTGATAAAGTCTTTAAGCATGCTCTCTAATTCATATGTGGGGTTTTTGGTGCTAGGATAAGTGTTGTTGTTCCCATAGTTGTTGAATGGGAACGGTCTAGGATTGCTACCAAAATTACTCCTATAAGCATTATTATTAAAGTTGTTTCTAGAGATAAAATTAACATCAACTTGCTCTCTTTCTTGAGCAACCAAAGAATTTAAAGGAACATCATGAGGATCAATAGGAGCTTGCTTAGTGAGTAAAGTCATGATCATGTCAACCTTATCATTAAGGGAGGAGATCTCCTCAACAGAGTTTACCTTCCTACCTGTTGGAGCTCTCTTGGTGTGCCATTGAGAATAATTTTTCATCATCTCATCCAATAGTTTCATGGCAGCACCAAGTGTAGTTGACATAAAGGTTCCTCCCGCTACCGAGTCTAACAGATTCCGCGAGGTAAAGTTCAATCATGCATAGAAAGTTTGGATAACCATCCGAGTAGTCAAACCATGTGTAGGGCAATTCTTAACAAGAGATTTCATACGTCCCCAAGCTTGGGAAACGTGTTCATTATCCAGCTGCCTAAAATTCATAATGTTACTTCTTAACTGGATAATCTTAGCAGGCGGGTAATACTTCCCAATGAAAGCATCTATGCATTTATCCCAAGAATCTATGCTATTCCCAGGCAAAGATTGAAGCCACACTTTAGCTCCTCCTCTCAAGGAGAAAGGAAAAAAGCTTAAGTTTAACAATATCATCATCTACTTCTTTATATTTTGGCATATCACAAAACTCAACAAAATTATTCAAGTGCAAAGCAGCAGCATCTCCAGCACCGGAGAATTGATCTTTCATAACAAGGTTCAGTAAAGCAGGTTTAATCTCATAGGAGGTAGCCCCAGTGGCGGGAGCAGCAATAGGAGTGCAGATAAAGTCAGTTTTGTTGTGACTAGTGAAGTCACACAACTTGGTGTTTTCAGTGGAAACCATAGCAGCAGCAACAAGCAAGAACAAAGCAACTAATTTTTTGTGTTTTTTTGGGTATAAGACTCTAAAGCAAAAACTAGAAAGCAAACTAACAAGACTAAAAAGCAAAGGTAAAAGATAGTGTGCAACTCCCATATCTTGAAGACTGGAGTCCCTGACAACGTCGCCAGAAATTTGCTTGATGACGAGTTTATATATATACTTATCGCCCCTTGTTGGTTACCCCAAGTGGAAGGTGGAGATGTAGTCAGCAACAAATTTCCCTTACACGGGGACTGTAAGGTTTATCGAACCAGGAGGACTCCGAGGATCAACAAGTAGGAGTCCGCTGCTCTGGCGCTAGCAGAAGACGTGGACCTACACACACAACAAATAACTTTGCTCCCAACGAGTACAGAGAGTGTTTTTCAATATCTCCGGCCTTGTAGTTTGCAAAGGATCAAAACACAAGCGGTAATAGTGATAGTGATTGCAATGGAAAAGTAAATGAAAGCAGTAAATGGTGGAGGTGTAAACAATGGTGGTAATATGGACCCGAGTCACATGATGTTTACTAGTGATGTCTCTCTACCAAAAGATGATAAACAACTATGCATGGGTAAACAAATTACAGCTCGGTAATTGACAGAATTATAAACGCACCGCAATGCTAATTATGCTACTTGAAAGTTAGAGGCTCAATAGTAATGGGCAGTACGCCAAGACAAGTAGACCGTTTATTCATCAACATCTACTTACTAATCATCCACCTTGAGATATCTATCCAGAACATCTCACTGGTATTAAGTTGCGAGCCCCACCCAAAGTGTAAACTCAAAGCAACGGACAACTGCATTAACGAACTTTGCGTAAGGTAAAAAATACTTGCAACTGTGGTCATAAGCACCGTTGTTTTCTCCCTGGTGGCAACAACACATCCCCTAGTCTCATGTTTCTGTCACTCAAGCTAGACATCAGGGGGCATGAACCCACAATCATGCATAACGCTCCCTCTTGGAGTTACAATCTACTACTCGGCCAAAGCAATAAAGAGCAACGGAGAACATGCATGAATCACTAAAGAACATAATATAAAAGGATAATCAAATATATAACTCATCACAATCTGAACATAATCTCATAATCCATCGGATCCTAGCAAACCGAGCATAGCAATAGCAAGAAAATTACATAGATGCCTTGATCATGTAGGGCAACTCACAAGGGCTAATCATTGAAGCACAAGATTGGAGAGAAGACATCACATAGCTACTGGTCATGGACTCATGGTCCAAGGAGGACTACTCACGGCACGTCCGGGAAGCGTCCATGTGGGTGGAGAAGATCCCGGAGGCCAATCCTCCCTCTAGCAGGGTGTCGGGAAGAGGCCTCCTGACGCCCCCAATCTCGGAAGCGTTGCGGCGGCGGAACGATGGAGAAATTCGCGATTCTGGGTATTCTTTAAGGGTTTCCGATCGGAGGGGTAAATATAGGCCAAAGGAGGGTGTTAGAGGAGGTGGGCCCCACCCAGGCGACCTGTGGGCGCGACCAGGGGCCAGGCTGCGCAGGGAGGCCGCCTGGGCAGGCCCTGGCTCCCCTGTGGCCCACCTTTGGTGCTCTAGAAGCTTCCGTCACGCTGATTTTTATACATTTTTCTCAGGATTTTTGGGACTCGGTAAATTTGGGTAAAAGTCCCTGCAAAAAATACATCAACACACAGAAACTGGCACTGGGTGCACTGAGTTAGTAGGTTAGTCCAAATATGTGTAAAAAGGTATGAAAATGTAGCAAAACATATAACAATGTCACCCAAAAGATCATGGAACAAGCAGAACTTATAGATACGTTTGGGACGTATGAGTTGTGCATTACACCTTGTGTACTAACCCATGGTCTTCGTGAGAGTTCTATGTGGTGTTAGGTGTGTTTCCATGGGCTTGCGTCAAGAGGAAGATCTCATAAGACCCATGAAGGATGACATCAAGTGGTGATTGTCATCGAGATTGCGGTGTGCAAATTCAAGTGGAGCATCATGAAGATATCATGCTTGAAGCTTGTCGTCCATTGTGATTGCAATGGACTTGTGAAGATGTGATGAAGAGTGGCTCACCCATGGTGAGTTTGGGGGGAGAAATCAACTAGTCTTCATCAAGCCAACACAATCAAGGAAGTTGGTCCATCTTGAGGAAGTCAAGATCGTCATCATCTAGCTCAAGTGGACTATGATCAAGGTATAGGTTTTCCCTTGATATGTTTTCTATTTTAGGATAGATCGTCATACTGTCAAGGAGGGCTATCAAGTGAGTAACTTGATCGTATTGTTCGTTGAGAGCTCAAACCATTGCATTCTTGGCATCATCATCTTTCTTGGTTCTTGGTTGGCTTTTCTATATGTGGGCTCTTGAGTTTATGGTCATCTTCATGACAAGTTAGAGTTCATCGAAAATGGAGTTCATGTGCATCTTCTATGATGTTCTCGATGTTGGAGTTTTTGCCGGTTCTTCATTCATAGAGGTTTCACATCTCTATATCATTGGAATTTTCATAATTGCATGTTCTTAAGATAACCAACAAGCTTGAGTTTTCTCAATTCAGACCTCGTATTCGAAAGTTATGCTAGTTCTTGGCAGGTTTTCTCTCTCAAGCGAACGTACCGCTGGGCAGAGCAGTAGTACCGCTCTAGCGGTACTGCCCCCTCCATTGTCGGCCTCTCTCCTGCTTATAATTTCTCTCTGGCTTCATCCATGCGTTTTTTCACTCTGAGTGGAAGCATCGCTTGGGGGGGGGGAGCGGTAGTACCACTCCACCGGTACTGCCACCGTCCCCTTCTATCCCTACTTTCGCTTGTTTTTTTCTATCTCGCTTCCGATGAGTCGTTGCCCGTTTTAAGCGGAAGTACCGCTTGGGTTGGAGCGGTAGTACCGCTCAGCCCAGCGGTAGTGCCGCGTGTGCACGACCAGTGCACATAACAATTGGATTTGGGGAGCACTATAAAAGGAGGTCTTCTTCCCCATTGCTCCCAACTCTTGAGCTCGTATTTGCGCCCCATTGTTGACCTTCTTCGAGCTTGCTAACTCTCAATCCCTGCAATGATTCTTTCTAGTTCTTGAGGGAAAATAGAGAGGAGATATAGATCCACATTTCCACCAATCACTTTCTCCTCTATGTGAGGGGAACCCCTTGGATCTAGATCTTGGAGTTCTTCGTGCTCTTCTTTGTTCTCCCTCTCCTTTTCTTCCATAGCATTAGTTGTTGTGGAGGGATTTGGGAGAGAATGACTTGGGCACTCCGTGTGCCCTTGCCATTGCTTTTGGTGCATAGGTTTGAGTTCTCCATGGCGATACGTGGAAGTGAAGTTTGAGAAGCTTATTACTCTTGGGTGCTTAGTACCTTAGAGCTTGTTCTTCTTGGGTGCTTTGGCGTCCTAGAAGCTTGGTGGTGCATCAGAGCTCAATCATTGTGGTGTAAAGCTCTCGACAAGCATTGGGGTCTCCAATTAGGTCGTGGAGATCGCCCCGAGCAATTTGTACGGGTTCGATGACCGCCCCAAGGGTTACCATTTGTACGGGTTCGGTGACTGCCCTCAAGGGTCCCTTAGTGGAATCACGATATCTTGCATTGTGCGAGGGCGTGACGAGATTACGGTGGCCTTAATGGCTTCTTGGGGATCATTGCGCCTCCACACCGCTCCAAACGGAGATTAACATTTGCAAGGGGTGTGAACTTCAAGATACATCATTGGCTCCGTGTGCCTCGGTTTTCTCTCACTCGAGCCCTTTACTTTTGCACTTTACTTTGTGATAGCTATAATGTTTCTTGTTATATATCTTGCTATCACTTAGATGTTCATCTTGCTTAGCATAAGTTGTTGGTGCATATAAGTGAGCCTAGTTGTTTTAGGTTTTGTGCTTGACTAATTAAATGTTAGTTTTATTCCGCATTATTTTAAAGCGCCTATTCACCCCCCTCTAGGTGACATCCACGTCCTTTCACAACCCCATCATTAGACTCGAGTGTGTCTTGATTTTGATAATTGAGCCTTACAATCCGTCATCTGACTGAATGTTCGTGAGAAATTTGACTACCAAGTGTTTTAAATAACTTTAGCGGGTCATGGATTTGCTCAAAAGATAACCTCGATAGATTCTAAAGAGCTAAACTTTCATTGTCTGACTTGGAAGGAATGTAGTCTTTGTTAGGGAAGGTTTGGTGATATCAATCATCCTTCCGAAGAGACCGACTAGTGATCCGATTGAGGATGTATCATAAAATTCGAGTGGTGAACACGATGCTTGGGTTGACTCTCTCAGAGAGATGCCAATTGTTATCCCGGAGGAACATCAACCTTCTGCCTGCTCTGGATCCAAATTTGTAATTTCAATATTTTGAATCCTAGAAGAAGGATCGAACAATGCCATGACAAATATCAAATTAACCCTTTTGCTTGAATGTTCCCAAGTGATATGTCATTCTAGTAGAAAGGATCACTCGCTCATGTTCTCGCAAAATTGATCTCTAGCGTGTGAGTGATCACACAATTTTCCTCCACATTTATTGTGCAAGAATCTTGGCATGCAGTTCTCTAGTGAGGATAATTGTCATGCAACTCAATTGTTTCATACCCCGGCCTCTGTAAGTGGAGAGGAAACCTTTTGAGTGAGTGAGCAAGATTTTCCACGAGATCATAGGGATTTGACAAGACGTCTTTGCAAGGAAACACCTTTATTCTGGCACTTTGCCCACTAAAACAAACGTAGTGGGAGGTGGGGACGACGCCTTAAATTTTGAGCGTCACTTATGCTACTTACCGACACCATGGCTTGACGAACACGTGTATTATTCATGTGATAAACGTGTGGTTTTGCGACGGATGTTGCTCCATACTCTAGCGTCCCTATCCTAATTTAAAACTTCCCTTTTTGATCGAACCCTTGAAGTTCAGAATGTGCTCCCCTCCCTGTTCATTTCCTCCTGGATGCTCATGATGATCATCATCTCGACATCTTCATCTAAATCCGACAAATTGAAGAACTCCTTTTGAATTAATTCATCAAGCTCCATGTTTTTATAATGAATCTATCGTTTTGTCTATAAAAGAACCCCAAAAAACTTCTCAAACAATTTGTCAAACATATAGAGGTCAAGGTGTAGCTCGAAAATTGCCGAGCGTACCGCGGCAGCATCCAGGGTGGTATGATGGCACGGGAAGACTTTTGTGACACTGTTGGCGATGCTGAGGGGTTGGAACTGCAGAACTAGGGGAGAGCCAGGGCAGATGAGAGCGTGATCCGAGAAGGTCGGGGAGGAGGGATTTGGTTGAATTTGTGATGGGTTATGCCTGTTGGATCCGACGTAACGAACGCGTCCGTGCTCCGTATCCATGCCAGACATGAGTTAAATATGGAAGGTGCTGATCAACATAGTCGTATATAACCGGTTTGAGAAGTCCAGTTAAGTCATGATTTTGTGGGGCTGCTATGAATCAGCCGGGTGATTTTTTAGAGAAATCATCCGCCTATTCAGCCCTTGAATCAGCGTGCTGATGGCCATTGGATCATAGCAGCTCCATGGCAGCAGCGAGCGCGACAGCTTCAACACATCGCCATTGAAGCCCCGCGCGAAGCTCCAACGTAGCATCCAGGGCGTCCAACGAGCCCCATTGCAGCTCTGGTAGAGCTTCAATGCAGCACCGACGTTCCGGCGAAGCTCCATTGCAACTCCGACCAAGCCTCAGTGCAGCCCTGGCGGAGCTCCAACGCAGCGCCGACGTCTCCGGTGAAGCTCCATCGTAACTCCGGTCGAGTTTCATTGCAGCTCTGACGAAGCTCCAACTCAACGTCGACGGCTACTCCAAGTGAGCTCCATTGCAGTCCCGACGGAGCTCCAACGCAGCGCCGGCGGGCTCCGGCTTCATGGGTCGAGTGCAGCTTGCTGCACTGCAGATCCGCCGGTGGTTGGTTGGCTCCTGCAGCGGTGGCTGCCATCGGTGACGACGGGCCGGTGACCGGTGAAGGCTTTCTGTTGCTGCGTCGGTGAAAGGAGATGGGGATTTCCACAAGTAGATAAGATTTCAGCGATGAGTGGTGAGAGACGAGAAAAATGATGGACACGCGAAGAGATAAGGCGTGCGCGTTGTTGGGTCCATGCATGACACGCGTCGTGAGGACGAGGCGATTTATGTGTCCATATTATCATCCAGCTGAAAATAAACGATTTCCATGATTTTATGAACAATCACCGTCTGAACCATCTGTTTAAAAGAGCGTTTGAGGAGCCCCAATGTTTGAGGAGGCCGGTTGTACATGCTGACACGAGAGGCTTTCTAGGAGAGGATCCGAAAATCCGCTTCCCGTGCCTGCCTGACTGTAAACCAGCAGTATCAGCTGCGTATTATATTCATTTTGTCAATTTCGTGGATCTGATGTCTGTAAACCTGCACGAGAAGGTGACGTGCGTGCGTGTAAGATGCCCAGAATGGCAACAGGTTGTTGGATACCGAGCAAGGAGATCGAGATCGATCCTCGTGGCGCCCAAGTCTCCTCCCCAAAATGATCCCGAATCAGCGTTTGCTTCAAGACACACACTTTCTCATGTATGCGTGTACTATATCCTAAACAAAATGTGGTACTGTATGTATGTGTGTATAAATAACGGAGAGATGCCATCTCCTGTCTATTCACCAGGACCGCAATCGAATCCGCTGAAATTCTTCGTCAGCATACCCAGGATCCAAATACAATCATCCCCAGCTCCTACATGGGCCTCCCCGCTCAGGAGCAGCAGCAGCCTGAGCCTGAACCCGCCCTGCCGCTCGTCCGCCTGAACCACGTCGCCTTCTCGTGCGCGTCCGTCGAGGACTCCATCGACTTCTACCGACGCGTGCTCGGCTTCCAGCTGATCCAACGCCCGGCGTCCCTGGACTTCGGGGGAGCATGGTGAGCACGCACAAGTTCAAATGCTTCTTGCCGCGTCGTATAAATGTATTTGCTGATGTGCAATGTTGCTCGTCGCAGGATGCATAGATACGGCATGGGCATACATCTCCTGCAGCGGGGCGCCGGTTGCGACGCGCCTCCGATGTCGCCGGCGATCAACCCGAAGGGCAACCACATATCGTTCCAGGTCAGTGCAGGTCAAGCACGGAGAGAGTTGCGGGCACCCTCGTCGTTGATTAACCCTCTGATCGGCCGTGCGCGATTTGGAAATGGCAGTGCTCGGACATGGCGCTGACGAAGGCGAGGCTGCGCGACATGAACCTGGAGGTGGTCACCGCGAGGGTGTGGGACGGCGAGACGACGGTGGAGCAGCTCTTCTTCCACGACCCGGACGGGAACGTGATCGAGATCTGCAACTGCGAAGACCTTCCCGTGGTGCCCCTTGCTCCACCTGCTCGCCTTGCCAAACCGACGGTGCAGATGAACGTGCATCCCTAGCTCCCGCGCTAGTACTTCGTAGGGATGGTCTTGCAAGAAATGTGGGGAAATTGCTGTTGCAGACAAGGCGGCAAGCATGATTTGATCCGTTTCGATTTGTATGGCGTAGCAAATGAAAATGTATGTATACGTGATGACCTTCATTTGCACATTGATTCTTGGCCGGGGAGTGCTATCAGGTGCTCCCACGCCTTAAATGATCTCATGCTTTAATCTTCTGAGAAATAAATTTGAATATTCCCAAAATGTATGTATACGTGATAACCTTCATTTGCACATTGATTTTTGGGGGAATGTAAACACATGTCTTATGAACATGCACAATTGTTTTGAAATGCTAAAATATGTTGTGTGGAAGATGGTAGCATCAGCATGAGACATTTCATGAGAGCATTTGAGAGACGGGAGCACTCGCTATGAAGTTGTGTTGCCCTCTGGGTAAGGTTAGAGCATCTATAACCCCTTAACTCCTCTTCCCCCCTTCCAATATGTTTAGGTGGACAACCCGATGAGTTGCCGGTTGCGAAAATGCCACCAATCCCCCCGCCCCTCAAACCGGTTCATACACTCGAGTTGTTCGGCACCCCTCAAACCCAGTACATATGTGAGGAGGATATGGGGAGGCCTGTGTATCAGTGCCTTCGCCCTCATCCATCGTTCCCATCTGCGCAGCTGCCTGCGTCCGAGCAGACATAGATGTCATCTCCGAGTACCCCCGCCCCCTCTCGCCGGCATATATTTGATGGGGTCTCGTCCATGGGGGTGAGTTGCAAGGCGGAGAACATCGCCCGAAGGGAGTGGAGGATGAATCAATGCAAACGAGAAGCTACGACGATGTATGTTGTTGACAAGGAGGTGGTCGACGTCGACATGGACACGCCCACTACAGTCGCGATCGAGTTTGTGTTCTTTGCGTCATTGAGAAGTAAGGTGCCATCCGCCTCGGTTACTACCGACTACGTTTAGCCGGATGATTCTTGGGGGATTTCGGATGGGTGGACGTAACAGGAGGCGTCGGAGATGGTGTATAACTTGTCGCAACTCCAACAGACGCAATTAGCTCCACAAACCATTGACTTCGGGTCTGTCCAGGTCTTGTTCGATGAAATGGCAAAGCAGGACACGATACAATTTTTCCCTTCTTTGCATTTATTCGTGTGTTTGTTTTGTATGCCATTTAATCAATTTAGGGATGCATATGCCATTGAAATCAGTTTAGCGATTCATATGCCATTCAATCTTTTTGTTGCATACATCATTAGTGGTCATGATCATTCCAGGAGGCTATCATGACAGCCATCACCAATGATGGTAAGAGCCTATGCATTACGACTTGACGGATACCAACTCTCCTATATATGATGTTGGGCAAACATCAGGCACTCCTAACAAAAAAAGATACTCCAGAGAAGAGGTACGCCATTCTTATTCAAGGAGAATGTTTTGTTGTGTGAAGTTTGGTTGGTAACGAGCACTGACCCTATATGTGAAATCGAGTAGAAGGACGATAAGTAGTGGTAAAAGATCGACAAGCATTACCATGTACACAAGGAATATGTGGAGCCGAATCTTATCCATAGCACCCCCAATGAGGACTCTCCCCAACATAGATGGTCTATCATCCAAGAGAGTGTGATCAAGTTTTTTTGCCGCTATTCTTCTGTTTATGGATGGAACTCAAATGGTGTTGGAATAAAGAGTCATGTAGACTTGCTTTGTTTTGTCATCATTTGCATTGCTACCTTTGTTTGTTGCATTCTCACGATTGATTCTTGTTTGCTCGAAGGGGTTGGCGGACATTTTGTACGAACAAGCCGTGGGGAGGGCATTCATTGTCTATCATTGTTGGTTGAAATTGAATGGGAAACCAAAGTGAAAACAACTCATCTATGACCTTAAGAATGATAACAATAGGTTGAAGAGAAACGATGCTCAAACTCTCCAACAATCTATTGTAGTGGATGACAAAGATGATGAAGGTAGGAGGGAAGGAGTGACAAGCCACCTTGCCAAAGATGAACCACCAAGTTATGGAAAATAACTGAAAGAAGCGCAGGGCCGCGCATGATGCCACGACAAGCAAAATGTCCGCCCCATGGACTGGGAGCAGGAGAGAATGAAAAAAAAAATTGCATTCTCGAAAGAAGAGGATTGACTTGGAGAAGCATGAGGTGTATGTAAAATGAAGACTTTTGGATCAATTCAGCTTGAGAAAAAGAGGTTGCAGCTAGCTCGGGACAATGATTCTAGGATCATGTTGGCTGATGCTTTGTTCTTTGATCCGGAAGGCAAGAAGTGTCTTGAGACGAAGAATAAGGAGAGCAACGACCGCGATGCGATCGTCCAATGATTCATTCTTTTATCGCCTATTTATGTATTGTCGTATTTCTTTTGGCATGTGTTGAATTGCTGAATTTTGCTTTCTTTTCCTTGTTGCAATTGTTAATTGCTGAATTTACGTGAATTTGTGCTATATGATAGATATGCAAAAATTTGCATGGATTTGAGGGTTTAAATCTGCAGGATGCATGAGTTGTCCAGTGTTGTCCGATGATACACCCACACGTGCTCGTCGACTTTTAGTGGGCTAGATTTGTCGAGTCCGTTCTAGATGCTCTTAAAGCCCATCACCGTCTTTGCTTCGCCTTCCATACAAAGCAACGCGTTGTCACGAATGGATAAGTTGTTGTTTGTTTGTTGCTTTTGTTGCGCTGAAAAAATATATTAGTTTCTTTGATTATACCCCACAAGTGAAGTTAACTTCATTACCTCGCATGGTGTTTAAAGGACACGTCTCCATCAACGGTTTTCCGGCCGCTCATTCTACAAACGGGTTTGAACAGATTCGCTTCATTGAGACACAAAGGCCTAAACATGAGAACAAGTTTTGCTCATGGGTCGTCATTGATGAATGCAGGGGAAAGAACCGCCGAAATTTAGATGTATATTTCAATTTGTAAATGTGCTTTTGTAGAGATTTGTGCTACTTAATACATAATCTTTGGCCTTTTCGTAGAAGAAAAATGCAAATTTCTAGATTGCTCTAAGAGTTGTGTCACGGGAGTGTTAGCCTTTGTTTTAAGATCAGGAGTGTTAGTTTAATATCTGCGCGACATGATTTGTTTTTGATGTAAACCCTGTGACACGATAAGAGAGCCCCTAGCTGGCATTTGGAGCTACAAACGCCAGCACTAAAATTTCTAAGAAAAATGTTGTTTTAGGAATGGAATCCACAACCCGCAACGTTGGAGATCCGGTGTTTGTTACCATTTGAGCTGCCAATTGCACGCAATTAATAGTCTGCACGTACATTTAAGAATTAAATGCAGCGGCAGAATGGCAAACCCATTATGAAAAAAAAAATGATGAATTGTTTTTCAAATGCACGCTGAACAATTTTTTATATGTGATAACATTTCTATGTTGTGGACATTTCTTCAATGTGCGGTGAATTTTTTTTAGTACAGTAATTTCTTTTCAGACTTGAACAAATTGAAATGGTGAACACAATTTGGAATCCAACTTTTTGGATAATTTGGATTTTTTAATTCTAAACAAATTTTAAATTTATAAAAAACGGAAAGCTTAACATCAAAAGTTAGAAAAGAAAAGGAAGAAAAAAAGCATGGAAAAATTAAATAATGAGAAAAACAAAAGAAATGAAGAAAGCCAAAAAACCAGTAAAAGAAAACAAAACAGAAAAAATCGGTAATTTTTTTTGTAGGACGGTAAACTTGTTGCTCGTTTTAAAAGGGACGACCATGTCGTGTTGCTTGACAGTTTGATGCTCGATGGGTAAATAGGATTCTCGGAGGATTATCCAATTCACCCCTCTATGCGAAGTGTTGTCGGGGCTTTTCACAGAACCGGGAAAGTAGTGATTTTAAATGGGCTGGGCCATTTAACGGGTTGGAACTTCCCGGTTTTCAGGTTCCAGCAGGTTTTTTCTGTTTTTTGGAAAACTTTTAGAAGGTTCTCTAGACCTTTTTTTTTGCTTTATTCTTTTCTGTTTATTTTTTCTTTTCTGTTTCTGTTTCAGAAAATGTTCTGGATTTTTAGAAAATGTATTTAGATTTTCAAAATATGTTCTTGATTTTAAGAAAATGTTCTGTATTTTCCAAAACTTGTTCTCCGTTTCAAAATTTATTCTTAAGACTCAAAATTGTTTTTGATTTCAAAAATTGTTCTTAGGATTCAAAAAATATTAGTGCTTTCAAACGATTTCAGCTTTTTTTCAAAATTGTTCTCCATTTAAAAATTTTGTTCTCAAGATTTAAAAACTGTTTGTACTCTAAAAACTTGTTCATGATTACAAATTTGTTCAAAAATATTTAATATTGTTCTCAGTTTTAAAATTTGTTCTCAACATTCAAAAAATATTGTCTTCCTTAAAAAATTGTTCGTGCTTCCAAATTTATTCGGGTTTTTCAAAATTGATCTCTGTTTTAAACTTTTCTTCTCAAGATTCAAAGAATGTGCGTGCTTTCAAAAATTGTTTATGCTATCACATTTGTCCACGATTTTTTCAAATTCTTCTAGGTTTCAAATTTTGTTCTCAAGATTCAAAAAATGTATGTTGTTTAAAAATTTGTTCCCGCTTTCAAGTTTTTTGGGGGGTTTTCAAAATTATTATCATTTTCAAAATTTTGTTTTCAAGATTCATAAATTGTTTGAGCCTTAAACAATTGTTCCCACTTTCAAAAATTTCAGGATTTTCCAAAATTGTTCTCCAGATTAAAAAATGTGTGTGCTTAATTATTTCTTTGCGCTTTCAAATTTATTCGGTGTTTTTCAAAATTGTTCTCCTTTTCAAAATTTTCTTCTCAAAATTACAAAAACGTTTGTGCTTTAAAAATTTGTTCGTGCTTCCAAATTTGATCACAATTTTTTAAAGTTGTTCTCGATTTTTATTTTTATTTCAAGATTCAAAAAAAATTTGTGCCTTATTTTTGAAAACAAATTCGAATATTCTTGGTTTTTAAAAATGTTTCAACTTAATTTTTTATCATTTTCAGACTTGGTTCATAAATTTAAAAATGTTCTTCAAATTGAAAAATGTTTTTTCTTCAAATACAAAAAGAAGACGAAAAAAGAAGGAAAAAGGAACCAAAAAGAAAAAAAAAGCAGAAAAGGAAAAATAGAAACAGATTTTTTCTTTATTAGATTTTTCTTAATGAAAAAAAAAGCTAGGCCGGCCAGTTAGAACGAACCTCTGTGTGTTACAGCGTTTCTTGCCGCAAAATGCGAGAGATAGGAGGGAAAATCCTATTCGCCACTGTATACGAAGAGGTGTTTGGGCTTCGTACAGAGCGGGAGGGCGGCGATATCAAATGGTTGGCCCAGTTTGGAAACCTTCTAAAAGTTTTCAGTCAATTTTTTCTGGTTTTCGAAAACATTAAAAGGTTCCACGAACAGGTTTTTGAAAACCTTAAAAGATTCCATGAACAGGTTTTCGAAAACTTTAAAAACTTTTCTGAATTTTAGGTAAATGATCTCGATTTTAAAAAAATGTTATACATTTTCAAAAATTTAATCTTGGTTTCAAAATTTGTTCTTAAGATTCAAATTTGTTCCTCGGTTTCAAAATTTGGTCTTAAAATTTAAAAAAGTTCATGCTTTCAAAATTGTTCGCACTTCCAGATTTATTCAAGATATTTCAAGATTGTTCTCGGTTTCAAAGATTGTTCTAAATATTCAAAACATATTTGTGCGATTAAAAATATGTTCGTGCTACCAAATTTGTTCGGGATTTTCATATTTGTTCTAAATATTCAAAACATATTTGTTCTCAATATTTAAAAAATGTCCGTGCTTTAAAAAACTTGTTCGCGCTTCCAAATTTGTTCATGATTATAAAAAATGGTTCTCAATTTCAAAATTTCTTCTCAAAATTCAAAAAGTGCTTGAGATCTAAAAATGTGTTCGTGCTTTCAAATTTGTTCGGGTTTTTCCAAATTGTTCTCCTTTTCAAAATTTTATTTTCAAGATTCAAAAAATATAATTGCTTCAAAGAATTATTCGCACTGCAAATTTGTTCACGTTTATTTCCAAATTGTTCTCGGTTTTAAAATTTGTTCTCAAATTTTGCGCTTTCTAAAATTTTGTTCACGCTATTAACTTTCTTTGGGTTTCTAAAAGCTGTTCACCTTTTTTAAATTTTGTTCTCAAGATTCAAAAAATGTTCATGCTTAAAAAAATTGTTCATGATTTTTAAAAATTATTCTTCGAATACAGAATATGTTTTTTTGCTTCAAATACAAAATAAAAAGTAAAAAGGAATCGAAAAATTATTCTCATTTTCAAAATTTGTTCTCAAGATTCAAAAAATGTTTGTGTTTATATAAAATTGTTCACATTTCCAAATCTGTATGTTTTTTTATTTATTCCTCTTTTTAATTTTTTTTCCTCAAGATTCAAAAAATGTTTGTGTTTTAAAAAATTGTTCGTGGTCCCAAATTTGGTCACTATTTTTTTTTAAATAAAATTCATTTAAAATTTGTTCTCAAGATTCAAAAAACTTTCATGCTTTAAAAAATTGTTGGCACTTTCAATTGTGGTCTCTAACTTAAATAACATTCATGTTTTTAAAAAATGATTGAGAAATTCAACATTTGTTTGGTTGGATAAAAAAAGAAAAAAGGGATACAAGAAGAAAACCTAGCCAAAAAAGGGGGAAATAGGCAGAATCAAAAAGAAAACAGAAAAAATATTAGTAAAAAGAAATTATCTGATTTTTATAGAGAAAAAAATGATGGGACGGGCTAGTCTGGCTCCCTTTTGTGTGTGGGTGCGGCAGGTAGGAGTTTCAAGTAGGAGCTACCATCATCGGCGGAATCATTAGTTAGCGAGTACACCTTCCAACGATTACTCCTACCTCTACAGGTTGCAAAGGGTGATGCACTCATGTGTGCCACTTATCACAATCTGAGAGGGTTTTTCCTTTTTTCGTAGATCCATATTTTTAAAAGGTTTTATCTCCTAGACCATGCGTCCAAATCTCGAACCGTTTTCATTGTTGGATTTCTCACGTCGAGATCTTCAAAATTAGATCCCATGGTTATAGGTTTTGACGAACTTCTGTTTTCACGAAAAAACCGGAAGAAAAAAACCAGACGAAAAAACCGTGCCTCAGGCGATAGAAAAAGAACAGAAAATGCGTTTTTTTCCTTTCCGGGAGGCGGCCCGGGTCGTGCCTCTCGCCAAGGCAAAACCGTGCCTCTTGCGGGAAAAAAGAGAGGAGAAAACGCGTTTTTTTTCTTTTTCGGGAGTGTCCCTCGCGAAGGCAAAACCGTGTCTTTCGCGGAAGCAAAACCGTGCCTCTCGTAAAAAAAACAGAAAACACTTTTTTTTTCCTTCTGCCTCTCCCGAAGTCAAAACCATGCCTTTTCCGGAGGCAAACCCGTGCCTCTCACAAAAAAACACATTTTCCCCTTTCCGAGAGGCTCGGGAATGCAAAACTGTGCCTTTCGCGGAAGCAAAACTCTGCCTCTCACAAAAAAAAACGCGTTTTTTTCCTTTCGAGAGGCACGGCCGTGCCTCTCGCCGAAGCAAAATCGTACCTCTCGCAAAAAAAAGAAACCTTGTTTTTCCGTAAAAACCAGAAACATGGTTATTTTCGTGATTTTTTTTACGAAAGACCAGTGGCAAAAAAATCCAAAAAAACCACTCTAAAAAGCCAAAAATACGTGCGAAAAAAATAATAAAAATACGAAGAAAGCATTCAGAGCGCGACACGTGGCGACGGGTGAGAACGCGCGAAAGAGATCGCTGGAAGGCTTCCGAAGGAGTGCTCGCTAACTAGTTGCTCTCCATCCTCGGGAGCACATTTCCCCTCGTGTGAAACTTTTTGCAGCACTGGACGAATAGGCTGGCCCGAATAACGTGTTTTTTCGATAGTTGTTTCTTTTGTTCCTTGTTTTGTTTCTATTACTGCTTGTTTCATTTTTTGCCCAGTTTCTATGTTTATTCTCTTTTCTTAATTTTACTTTGGTTTTTGCACTCTTTTTTCTCCATTTTCGTGGTTTTCCATTTTTCTTTGCTGTTCACACAGTTTCTTTGTTTATTTTTTCTAGGCTTTTGCTTCTTTTCTAGTTTTAAACTTTTTTTTCGTTTGTTCTTGCTTTACTTTGGTTAGTTTGATATCTTTTCTGTTTTTCCATGATTTTTTTGTTTTTTTTGTTTTTCTCGGTTGTCATTGTTTCCCATTTGTTTAGCAAGGTTTCCTATGATATTTTTTCCTTCTGACTTTGTTGAATCTTTTTTTGTTTTTGTTGGTTCTCTATTCTCTTCTGTTTATTCATATGAAAAATGCTGACCTTTTTAAAACTGTTAAAAGTATATATAAAAAGTTCATCCTGTACACTAGAAATGTAGAATGTGTAGTAAAAAATATAACCAAGTGAAAAATATATTCTGAAAATAAATATGCGGTATCTAATTAATATATATTATGTGTAAAAAAATTTATTGGCACTAAATAAATTTGTATAGACGTTTATGTTATTAAATACAAGATCATAATTTTATACACGATAACATTTTTTAATACTAGATTGGCATGTTTTAATATAGTTATGTACATTTCTTAGAAATAATATTCGATGTCTACTTTTTTCGTTATACTTGTACATTTTTCATATACACCGGAGGCATTTTTATATAAAAGCTTACAATTTTATAAATACAAGTCACATTTTGTATAAACTATCTTATATTTTTCATAACACATGAACATTTTTAAAGTGTTACTTTTCATATGATAAGAACAATTTTTATATGCACGTGCGTATTTATATATGTTTAAAATTTTGTGATATGTGCTTTGTATGTTTTATACTATTAAAATATAAGTTTCGAAACACATTGGTTTTGAATTAAGTTATATATAATTTTTTACATTGTGTTGATTTTCTTGAAAATTCAGAGTTTTTATTTTCATTTTTATATTCATAGTACTTTAATAAATAATAATATATAGAAAAACTAACAAACAGGAGAAAGAGGAACTTGCCTGGAACCTACCTCGGCCAGCTACTTTAAGAGATGATGTAGGAATATCCTATTTGACACTCGCTGCGTCAAAGTGTAGGGCAAACGCACATATATCTCGTAGCGAGCGATTTAACCAGGTGGTCTGATATGGCTTTTCATTGATTCCGGTTTTGGGACTGAAGTTTCTCAGCCAGATTTTTCTGGTTTTGGGAATCTTCTAGAAGGTTCCATGAACCAATTTTTTCTTTCCATTTCGTTTTTCTTTCTTTCGTTTTTCTGCTTTTTTATTCATTCTTTTTTCTCTTCTCCTCTGTTTTGTATTTTTTTTCTTTGTTCTTTTTATATCTTTTATTTTTGTCAAATATATTTTTTAATAAATGGTCACAGTTTTTAAATTTTAATTTTACTTCACAATTTAAAAAATATTTACGGTTTCAAAATTTGTTGACAAATCGAAAATCATTTATGATTTTTATTTCAAAATTCAGAAAATGTTCACAAATTTATATTTTTGTTCAGGAATTTAAATATGTTCATGTTTCAAAATTTATTCACATTTCTGAAAATGTTCTCTGTTTCAAAATTTGTTCCCAAGTCAAAAAATGTTCATAATTTTATAGTTTTGTTCATAAATTTGAATATTTTTTCATGTTTCAAAATTTGATCATATTTCAAAAAATGTTTATGGCTTCAAAATTTGTTCACAGTTCAAAAATGTTAATAATTTATGATTTTATTCATCAATTCGAAATTTGTTCATGTTTCAAAATTTGTTCATAATTCAAATAATATTCACGATTTCAAAAATGTATTCACAATTTAAAAAATGCTCATTAATTTATAAATTTGTTCACGATTCTAAAAATATTTGCTGTTTCGAAATTGGAAAAATGTTCACAATTTTACAATTTTGTTCACAAACTTGAAATTTGTTTGTGATTCATAATTTTTTCACAATTGAAAAATGTTTGATGTTTGGAAATTTCTTCACAACTAGAAAAGTGGTCATAATGTTATAGTTTGTTTGTGGTTTCAACAGATGTTTTAATTTTGTTCCTATTTTTAAATATAATGTTTTGAGATTCCCTAAACTGTTCACTTGTTCACAAAATGTTTGATTATTAAATATTTTGTTCACAAATATGTAAAAGTTCTTGTTTTTCAAAATTAGTTGACGAAGTTGTTCCTGTTTTTCAAATTTTGTTACAAATTCAAAAAATTGTTCACATATTTTTGGAAGCACTTCTATATGTTTTCAAAAATGTTTGGAAGTTTTATAAAAAGTATTGATAACTTTTAGAAAATAACTAAAGTAAAGTAAGTAAACTGATCTGCCTATGTTGTTTGTTCTAATGTATTCGCGTTGCCTTTTCACCGTGAACATGAAGCAATTGCAGTGGCTAGCTACCTCACCCTCACTCACTGCGGTCATGAGTTCGAATCCTAGCAGACGCTCCAAATTTTACTTTGAATATTTTACATCCCTCGCAATCTGTTGATTTCTTTGAACTTTTACACCCCTCGCAATCTGTTGATTTTTTACAAAGCTCGCAACCTGCTTTGGGCGGTCCAGTCGGTGCTGCCCTGTGCGAAGGCTCGGCATTTTGCCGCTGAATACGGCAAATAGGAGGTCCCCATAATGTATAACCATGCCCAATATGATCCATAACGCGTATCTACCGCGCATCCTACCAATTATACCCGACTCAATATGTTTGTTAGCCTCGAAGGCTTAACGTACGTTCGGTTCTCGTAGCCCAAATACAGTCCTAGAAATCATTTCGCTCCTCGGCCAGCCGTGAGTGGTGAAAATAGCCCTTCTCCATAAACTAGCACAGCGGCCTTGTGGCTCCTGGGCGCGGCAGCGGCAAATTCACAGGCAGCCATCACAAACCAGAACATCACTATCCAGCCAAGTATTTTTAGAATTGTGAACATTTAAAATGTACACTGAACATTTTCGTAGTGTATGGTGAACATTATTCAAGTAAACATTGGATTTTGTTTTTACAAAAAAAGTGATTTTCTTCAAATGCATGAACATTTTTTTTCATTGTATGGTCAACATTGTTTTAACATAGTGAACTCTATTTTGAAACATGGTTTTTTGAACATGAGCAGTTTTTGAAATCATGAACCAAATTTGTATTTTTTTTAATTATGCAAAAACATAAAAAAGAAAAGAAAAGGAATAAATAAGCAGAAAAATTAAAAATAAAAAGGATGAAAAACCGGCAAAGAGAGAAAACACATGAAAAAAGGAAAAACCTGTTTGCTCCATGCAAATGGTTCCGGCCCGTGTCGAAATGGTTCAGCCAAGCCACAGTTTGACGCTCATTAGCGGTAAATAGGATCTACAACACAATAACGTGTGCGCATCGGGGAGGAACTTTTGGAACTGTGTGTATATGCATCCTATAAGTAAAAAAACATTTCGAATAAAAGTTTAAAAAATCTGAAAATATTTTTGAAATAAACTTGACCTTTTATTGTACTGGTAAGAAAAATTCCACAAAAAGGAAAAGTATACTTGGCATATTTTCAGAAAATATAAATTTTTGATCAAAATAGTGTGAATAGTGACTTATAATAGCAAATAATTTTTGTCTTTTTTTGCCTAGAAGTCAATGTTGACTTTTTTCATGCAAATTTATAGACTAGTGCAAAACAAAGAAGTTTAATCTAAAGATGCTTCAAAACTATTATATATTTTCAATTAATTATTGAAATAACTTCTTCATATGAGATACATAATACAATCAGAAATCAAAATGTATTTCCATGCGCATCCTGCCAATTATACATGATCCAATATGTTTGTAAGAGCAACTCCAGCAGACCCCGCAAAACGCCCGGCTCGCAAAAATTCCGACGAATATGCGGGCTCGGTCCAATTTTCCGGTCAAAACAGAGCCCGCATACTCGATCGGCCCGCAATTTTTTTTGCCGCAGCCCGCAAACCGCACGCCCCGAACAGTATAATTGCGATTCCGCGACCATTTTGCGGGTCCAAACCCTATCCCCCCGCCGCCGCGAGCCACTCGATTTCCCTTTCCTCTCTCCACATTTCTCGCCGCCGGCGACCATCCGCCCCGCCTCCAGCCGTCATGTGGGGCCGAATGTGAAGCTCCGGACGCGGCTCCGACAGCAGATCCGGCCGTGAGAGGGACCCGGAGCGCGAGTGGCGCGTCCGGGCGGACGACGCGAGGAAGCGCGACGCCCGAAGGTGGACCAACCGCGGGATGTCACCACCGGCGAGCTTCAACCGCCGCGAGACGGAGGAGTACGAACGCCGTAGCGCGTCCTTCTCCTCCGCGAGATCTTCCTACGCCGAATCCTCCTCGTCCTCCGGCGCGGGCTTTCTTCCCGTGAAGAGGGAGTGGTCGAAGGACGAGGAGGAGCCGGAGGAGCCGACGCCGTTCGCCTTCGTCCCGGTGAAGGAGGAGCCCGGGGAGCCCGCTCCGCTCGACCGCCGCGGAGTGGTCGGGCCCGAGGACTACGTCGCGGACTTCGACGCCGTTGCTGCCTCCATCGCCGAGCGGAGCGTGCGCGAGGAGGTGGAGCGTCGGCGCCACGCCGAGGAGCTCGAAGCCCTCCAGTGGCAACAGGCGGTCGCCGCCAACGTCGCCGCCAACGAGAAGGCTGAGGAGTGGCACCGCATCCGCGCGGAGCAGGCAGCGAAGTACGTCGACCTGTGCATCTCCGGCGAGGAGGATTGAGCGTCCCACTCTTTCACGACGTCGTCCATTTGCCGCAACCTCGCCATCGTCAGATTCGACCCCTCTATTACTTGTTTAACGTAGTATGTAGTATAACTATGCTTGTAGTTTGTTGATCATGTGATGAACCATGTAGTATGTGATGAACTATGTTTGTGCAATTTCTTCCGCGAAAGTGTTTTTTCAAATTATGCAGGTTTTGATACGGGTTTTGTTCGGCCGCATATGTTTTCGACCCGCAAACGCGATCTTCGTGAAACCGCAAACGCGTTTTGCGGGTCGAATTTTTGTGGGGTCTGCTAGAGTTGCTCTAGCAGACCCCGCATCATGCCCCCGCCCGCAAAATAACCGCCAAATTGCGGGTCGGGGCCGTAAAATCTGCACGATCAGACCCCGCATCCTGCTCCGACCCGCATTATTTTTTGCGGGGCGCGACAAATCTTCTCCCCCAACATCCATCTTCACGGGCTGGGAGGCCGACCCGAGCTTAACCCCTATACGGCGCGAGATTTGGCGGGAGGGACATTTCCGCGCGCCCTTTCCCCGCTCCCCGCACCCTCCGCCACCATTGCCACCCTCCGCAAGCTCCGGTACCTCCTCCCCAGCCGTTCCTCGCCGCCATGGAGGACCACATGATGTCCCCCGTCACCGTCGAGGTCGTGCATGCCCCTTCCCCTCGGGCGGATCTCGTCGCTGGCCATGTTGCCCCCGTCGCCGTCGCCCAAGCACACGCCTCGCCTTCCCGAAAGAGGCAGGGCACCATGGTCGTGCAGGGCGGGAATTCGGCTGCCCCCGCCGCGACGGCCCGCGCTCCGGGCGCCAACGCCGCAGTGCGATCCCGGCCGGCGGCGTAGAAGGCCGGCAAGGCCGCGACCGTAAAGCGGAGGAAGGTTCCGACTTTAAGGAAGCCACCTTAGTCAACCTCTGACCCCCCCCCCCCCCCCCCCGCAAGGAGCTGCTCCGGCGATGCCGTTGAATGATTCCGCTCCCCCCGCGGCCGAGGTGTTCGACGAAATGGCCGGAAGGTATGCCTCTTCGGTCTTGGCGACTCTTTTTCATTTTTCGCCATTAGTCTTGATAGCTCGTGACTTGTTATCGTTCGCTATAGCGGTGGTTCGAACAATGTAACAACCGAGTTCATGAACATGTTGGACACGAACACAGTTGACATTGATCAAGCCTCTTTCGAACCATTCAACTACATTGAAACGGATGGCGACGTGGATGATCATGGTGCTGCGGACGAATTGGAGGAGATCGAAGCGGAAGCGTTTGAGCAATCACAAGCAAAGGGTGGGAAAAGCCAAAGATCGAAGAACTACACGATCTTGGAAGATCAAGCTTTGATCTAAGCATGGAGTGCGGTATCTCTTGATGCATGCACAGGTGTTTCTCAAAACGCCAAAAGATATTGGCAAAGGATCGAAGATCAATACTTTCGCATTACGAAAAAGTATCCTAATAGGACTGCACGCACATTTCGGTCACTTCAAGGGCGTTGGAAGAATATCAAACATATGTGCAAGCAAGGAGAGAGATCTTGAAGAGGAGAATGGTCGCCTCGACCAGTCCGTGTTTCAGTTCCGATGATGTTTTCTCTGCTCCATATGGTGCCAATGTGGATGATTTCGGTACGGGAGTTGGAACAACCGACGGATGTGGATTCGGTGGCGCCGATGAACTTCAATATGGACTTCATGACGCGGAGTGAAGATCGATCTCCAAGATGATGCCGGACATGGGCGCAAACCTTTGCATGCCCTCTTTTGCGTAATGAACTTTATTTTTATTTGCACGCAAACTGTTTATTTCGTTTGGATTTGAACTTGTTTGCCAAACCCTATGTCAAATACGAGATTTGCAGTTTTCTGTTTTGCGGATTGTCGCGGTGGAGCCCGAGCAGGACCCGCAGAAGCCGACCCGTAAAAAAACATATTCCGCAAATATACTTTTATACGGACCCGTTTAAAAGGGTCTGCATCCATGTCAGCCCGCGCCGGTCCGTAAAAGAGGTTTTGCGCGAACTGCAGACGCGTTTTGCGGACCGGTGGATGGGTCTGCTACAGTTGCTCTAAGCCCCGCAGGCCGAACGTACGACCCGCTCTCCTAGTCCAAAGGCAGTCCCAGAAAGCAATTCGCTCCTCGGCAAGCAGCGAGTGGCGAAAATAGCCCTTATCCACACACTCGCACGACGGTCTTGTGGCTCCCGGGCACGGCAGCGGCAAATACACAGCCAGCCATTGCGAACCAGAAGATCGCTACCCAGCCAAGCCAAAAACGGAGGCCACCACACCATGGCGACCGCGGCGGCCTCGTCGCTCCTCTCCCCGGCGTCAAAGTTCGCGCTCCAGAGCCGGCGCTCAAGCCCCAAAACCGCACCACGTAGCGTCCGGTTCCTCCCGGTGCGAGCCCAGCAGCAGGTAAAAGAGGAGGAGCCCGCGGCGACCGTGCCGCCGCCGCAGGAGGAGGGGCAGGCGACGACGGCGGCGGCGGCGAAGGGCCCCGCGCAGTCGCTGCCGCGGCAGCCGCGGGCGGAGAGCAAGAACATGGGGCGGGAGTACGGCAGCCAGTGGCTGAGCTGCACGACGCGGCACGTGCGCATCTACGCCGCGTACATCGACCCCGAGACCAACGCCTTCGACCAGACGCAGACGGACAAGCTCACGCTCATGCTCGACCCCACCGAGGAGTTCGTCTGGACCGACGAGACTTGCCAGATGGTCTACAACGAGTTCCAGGACCTCGTCGACCACTACGAGGTACTGTAAAAGTAAAACCCCAACGTTTTCATGCTCATCTGATTCTGCTACATTTACAAAAAAAGTTACTAGTAGAAACCAGCTTCATACACCAGAGTTCTCTAGGGTCGTAGCGAGAACTGCTGGGCATGCATGGTCATGCTGACCTGGGTATAATGATCTGCTGCTGTTTCACAGGGAGCACCGCTGTCAGAGTACACGCTTCGTCTCATCGGCTCTGATCTTGAGCACTACATCCGCAAGCTGCTCTATGACGGGGAGATCAAGTACAACATGAGGTCCAGAGTGCTCAACTTCAGCATGGGCAAACCCCGCGTCAAATTCAACAGCAGCCAGATCCCGGATGTAAAATAGATACCATACAACTCGGCGAGCCGACGAGTTGTGCACACTTGCTGTTCTATAAGAAAGAAGCATTTACCAGAGTATTCTCAAGTTGCAGTTGCACATATAAAAAACAATGCATTGTGTCGTACTTCCTGGGCTCTTCGTGAGCTTATTAGAGAACATTCCAGTCCTATGAATTGTGATGTTTAATAGTCGGAGTTTATATAGATGTGTTTTTTTTCAAAAGATGCTCTGCGGGTCAACATCTTTACTACAACTAACATAAGGACATTAAGGCATGTTACCAACCCGCCTTATATTTGGGAAACACTTTTCATCCGTAATCTAATAGGAGGTCATCGTCTGACCTGTCCAACGTCGTCGATTCAATTCCAATCTCACGGTCACAGATTTTGCATCATATGGAAACAAATCCCGTTAGCCAAAGCTAACCAACCCGCAATCCACGCACTTAACCCCCAATCAGTCGCCCCCACCTCGCACACATACCCCAAGCTAGCCTCGCCAGATCCCCTCCCCCCGCCTCGCAAGGACCTGCCTCCTCCCGTCGTCGAGCAACACAGCCTCGCCAGATCCCCTCCCCCCACCTCGCAAGGACCTGCCTCCTCCCCGTCGTCGAGCAACACGGCCATCTCATCGGGCAGTTCCGTTTACCTGCTCCTCGTTGCTGCATCATCTCCCCACCTACGCGATCCCCTGGTGACATCTTAGGTGCACAAGTGGTGGGTCGATCCCCAAATCCTCATCAACGGTTCATCCTTCACCAGGTTATTATCGGCTGAATCGTAGTTCACACCTGCTGGACTGTATAAAGACGCCATGACCAGCGAGCTCGCGACCTCATCACCTCCCCAGTCATCTTCTCTTGCTTTGGGCTGTACTGTTTGGTCTTTTGTCATTCTTTTGATTTTTTTGATAAACATGTCTTGTGTTCGCTATCTGATGTGTTTTTGACAGGATCGGCAACATCAATTGCCTCTAGATCTCAGGCATGTCGGTGATGAATTTGGAGTATTAGTTCGATGAGGAATTGAGGACCAACTGCAGTTTGCAAGAAGCATGTGGCCAGGCCGTTCAAGTCATCAGATACTTCCAGATACATAGACGTACCTGCACTGCTGAAACAAATTAACCTACTAGTGCTTGTACGAAGTATTTGAGGACATTTTTCACAAGCAAATTGATGCAAATATGTATCATGTAAGAAACATGCGATAAGAACATACAATGTATTTGTAGTATCAACACTTGAAGGTAGCACCTTTGTAAATTGGCAAAGCAAGTAACATGAACGTATGAAGCATTTTTATTTTCATGTCGACTTTGAAGCAAATTTATTTTCAGTCGACATGGAAACAACTTCCGTTTGACATGAAATCAAATTTATTTACAGTCCACATGGAAGCAAATTATCGTTTAACATGGAAGCAAAATTTCGTTTAGCATGGAAGCAACACAATTATTTTAGATCGAAGCACACTTCATTTGCGCTCGATGCAATTTAAAGGAACAATGGAAGCATAAAATACTTCATCAAGAAAGAATATGTGATTCGTAAGTAAGAAAATCGCATTTGGAAAGTCTTTACGCTGTTCTTTTTAAGGAAATAAAATGTGATTCGGAAGGAAGAAAATTGCATTTGAAAAGTCTTTACGCTACATTAATCCTTCCCAAATTTGTTTCCTGGAACTGCTCGATCGGTTTCCTAAAGATTTGAGATTAATTACCCTAAATTACGCGCTTCTATATCTCATGCTTTTAAAGGAGCTCGACTTGTACTAAATCCAACGGTCCACTAGGCTGTGATCCAACGGCAGCGCATTAGTCTGATGGAGTCTAAGAATCAGTAGTCTGATTCCTAGCGCTTCCCCCTTATATTTCTCTCAGGGTACTGTGAGTTTTAAATCGTCACCTAAAGAGGGCTATATGTTACTCTCTCCGTTAACCGATATTCTGTTCTCTCATGTCCTAATTTACAAGATCTCTACTAAAAGTTTAGTTTAGTACTACGATGTAACACATATGTGTTTCATATCGATCACCCTCGATGCATTATCTATCACTTCATGATAGTCCCCTTGTGAAGGGGTTGGACACACTTTTGTATTTTTGAACATACATAACAGTTATTACTACAGAGTTTCTCAACTTTCTCACAGACTTCAAACGTCTCTTCATGTGTCTTGATAATATTATCCTTAAATTGTTCACTTTTGACAATAATTGTTTGATTATCAAAATTCGTAAGAATAATCGACATTGATTCTGGAGCGGTGTTTTGGCTCTCGGGTGAACGGTAACACAAAAAAGAATATTAAATGTTTTAAAAAAATTAATTTTTTTTGTGGATGATTATATTAGTGTCGCAAACATGCATGGCAATTTTTGTGCTATAAGGATCAGTGGTGTTTCGTCGGCAAAAAATACAAATTTGGGGTGACATTTTGGGGTAACTTTTGGTGTTCAAGTTATTTTTTTGCACAAGCCAAAATGTTTAACCTTTTTACCTCAAAATTTACAGGTAGCAATTGGAAATGACTAAGTCCACAAATAAATTTTGTCTTGATTTTTTTTTCATTTTGAACATTTTTTTGACCCCGGGAGCATATGCTCCTTGGAGCCGAATTGATTTTTTGGCATTGATTGTTCAACCACAGGCAAATACATCAAAAGCTCATATAGTTAGTCTGCTTCAACAATGGTTGTGTCTAGGGGTTAATTGGTGGGTCAAATAATGTAAGGTTTAAAATGACAATTCCTTAGCGAATATTTGCGACTGAGCCAATATTTTTATTTTACAAGTTGATAAATAATAATTTGACTTTATTTTAAATTTTAAATTAGCTTTGATTTTTATCAAGTAAAAATTTGGCTTAGTTCAGTTTGATGACATGGCACTGGGGGTGTTACACTACATAACATGGCATTATCATTCAGCGTTATAGCTAACTTAGTTTTGCTTTCACGAGTGCGTGTGTGCATCCTAGCAAAGCCTCGTGTCAAATGTGAACCGCATGTTCTCACAAGAAAATGTTGTGAACCACATGCATGCCTCCTGAGATTTTACATGCCTATTCAGGCCCATCCTTGTCATACGTAGGGTCGAGTTATTCAAAGCCCACTAGAGCCCAAAAATCCTATTCGTCGCTCTATGGTATTCTCTCCCTAATAATAAAGCATGTATCGCTTCTGTCGTACGTCATTGAATTTGCCCTTAAAGTTAGTAAAATTACCCACCAATGTCATCCGTAAGTGATAAAAAACGTTTCATTTTTCTTTACAAAACGCTACACCAGTCATGGTTTATGAGCAGGCGGGCCACATATTAGCTATCAGCATGTAACCAATCCAATGGCCGGGGTGTCGCCCTTGCACGCGTTAGGCTTGAGTTCGATCCCAGGTAAAGGCACTTCTTTTCTTAATTTTTTTTACCTCCAGTTCTCTATAGGATGAAGTGGCCAACTAAGTCAGCGTTGTATATTTTGTTATGTATATAAAAAGATCAATTAAGTTATTAAATTTTTCTTTTACCTCCAGTTCTCTATAGGATGAAGTGGCCAACTAAGCTACGTTGTATATTTTGTTATGTATATAAAAAGATCAATTAAGTTTCTAAATTGTCCCACATCGACCCTTTAGATACAATCCCTTTGATTTATATACAACTTTGCCTTTCTTGGGTGTTAGGAAGTCGTCTTGGGAATAAGGAAAGAGAGAACAGAAATAAGAAAGGAAAGAGAGGCTGGATTCATAGAGGAAATAAGAAGCAAAGAGAGGCTAATATGGAAGCAAAGAGATAATAGAGCCTAATTGACGAGAGAGAAACACCCTAAGACAAACCACATTCAAACACATTTTTATTGTGTGAGCATTGAGGCCATTGTCGGCAATACAAATGTGATGCCATGTGAAAATAAGGAACATGGACCTATTAGAGAGTTATAACTATTAGGTTAAGAACGTGTGTTATTTTTTCTCCCGTTGCAACGTAGGGGCTCCTTTGCTAGTTGTTATATATTCCTTCAGCCAAATCCTATACGACTTAAGCGCATAATATAGGCCATTTGGTATAGGGCTCACACCCTCCCTTTACGTTTGGTTTTATAGCGCACCGGCCCACTCCACTTCCTTCAAATTCTTTTTCTTTCTTTCTATAAACTCCAAAAAGTGCGCGACATAGGATTCGAACCCACGATGCGCTTTTTTTAGGTAATGGGCAGCTGCACCCTATTATGCATTTCTAATTAGTTTATTACAGATAATGGTCCTGATTACATCAAGAAACTCATTAATCCAACAGGACCAAACATCATGCTCTACCAATTTAGCCAGAACATGTGCTGCCGCATTACAAGTGCGGCTGACATTAATAAAAGTACATGATACAAATTTCGTGGCACATTTTCTAATATCATTGACTATGGCTCCAACAGGGGACCTATCAAGACCTAAACCCTTGACCTTGTTGATCAATGATAGGCAATCAGATGCTACCATGATCTTCCGTATGCCAGTGTTATTGGTAAGGATTAAGGCTTGACGAAGTGCCATGGCTTTTGCTACTTCAGGAATTTGAACTTGTTGAAAATAACCTTCGTTCGCTTCGTGCACCCTTCCCTGGTGATCACGTATTACCACACCAAATCCCGCTCTTGCAAATTGGGAGAAGATCGTTGCATCCACATTGACAAGCATCGACCCTTCCGGCGGCGGGGATCATTTTTGGTTCGACTTCGAGGTCTCACGTCTAATGGTAGTGGTCGAGCTAAAAGAATGCATATTGATAAATTCAACATAAGCTTTGATCTTCCCCACCACAGGAAGAGATGAGTTAAAGCCTCACCATTACTGTCGGGACCCCGATCCTAAGCCATAGGAATCCAACCTGTAACACATTGCATCTCTTTGCGGTCTCACGCACGGTTATCCTCACGGCTGCCACCTTACCTTAGCCGGGACCGTTTGCGCCTTTTGACTCACGTATGCATTAGTGTCGCTAGCATTCCAATGTCAAAGAACCCGGATCGACATATCTAGTTATAAACTCAAGTGGCTCGACTGTACAGAGACAGGCATACATAACCCAACAAAGCAGATGTCGGTCAACAGCGAGTGTAGACGAGTCGTAGCAAGCTACAAGGACTTCATTACATCGCGTGACATTTTCCCGTAGGGACAGACACAACAACTAAGAAGGATACATGCCGGTAAACCATTGTGTCCGGAGCAGTAGCGAACTACCAAGGCTCGGTGGAATCACAAAGGGGCTTTCTCTGTATAGAGAGCTACTAAGGGCATACAACTACGTGTCGAATCCCATACATATCATAGTGCATCACACGTATGTTGGAAATATGCCCTAGAGGCAATAATAAATTAGTTATTATTATATTTCTTAGTTCATGATAATCGTTTATTATCCATGCTATAATTGTATTGATTGGAAACACAATACTTGTGTGGATACATAGACAAAACACTGTCCCTAGTAAGCCTCTAGTTGACTAGCTCGTTGATCAAAGATGGTCAAGGTTTCCTGGCCATAGGCAAGTGTTGTCACTTGATAACGGGATCACATCATTAGGAGAATCATGTGATGGACTAGACCCAAACTAATAGACGTAGCATGTTGATCGTGTCATTTTGTTGCTACTGTTTTCTGCGTGTCAAGTATTTGTTCCTATGACCATGAGATCATATAACTCACGGACACCGGAGGAATGCTTTGTGTGTATCAAACGTCGCAACGTAACTGGGTGACTATAAAGATGCTCTACAGGTATCTCCGAAGGTGTTCGTTGAGTTAGTATGGATCAAGACTGGGATTTGTCACTCCGTATGACGGAGAGGTATCTCGGGGCCCACTCGGTGATACAACATCACACACAAGCCTTGCAAGCAATGTAACTTAGTGTAAATTGCGGGATCTTGTATTACGGAACGAGTAAAGAGACTTGCCGGTAAACGAGATTGAAATAGGTATGCGGATACTGACGATCGAATCTCGGGCAAGTAACATACCGAAGGACAAAGGGAATGACATACGGGATTATACGAATCCTTGGCACTGAGGTTCAAACGGTAAGATCTTCGTAGAATATGTAGGATCCAATATGGGCATCCAGGTCCCGCTATTGGATATTGACCGAGGAGTCTCTCGGGTCATGTCTACATAGTTCTCGAACCCGCAGGGTCTGCACACTTAAGGTTCGACGTTGTTTTATGTGTATTTGAGTTATATGGTTGGTTACCGAATGTTGTTCGGAGTCCCGGATGAGATCACGGACGTCACGAGGGTTTCCGGAATGGTCCGGAAATGAAGATTGATATATAGGATGACCTCATTTGATTACCGGAAGGTTTTCGGAGTTACCGGGAATGTACCGGGAATGACGAATGGGTTCCGGGAGTTCACCGGGGGGGGGGGGGCAACCCACCCCGGGGAAGCCCATAGGCCTTGGGGGAGCCACACCAGCCCTTGGTGGGCTGGTGGGACAGCCCACAAGTGCCCTATGCGCCAAGGAGAAGAAAATCAAGAGAGAAAGAAAAAAAAGGAGGAGGTGGGAAGGAAGGGGGACTCCCTCCCACCAAACCTAGTCCAACTCGGTTTGGGGGGGGAGAGTCCTCCCCCTTGGCTCGGCCGACCCCCTTGAGGGTCCTTGGACCCCAAGGCAAGGCCCCCTCCCTCCCACCTATATATACGGAGGTTTTAGGGCTGATTTGAGACGATTTTTCCACGGCAGCCCGACCACATACATCCACGGTTTTTCCTCTAGATCGCGTTTCTGCGGAGCTCGGGCGGAGCCCTGCTGAGACAAGGTCATCACCAACCTCCGGAGCGCCGTCACGCTGCCGGAGAACTCTTCTACCTCTCCGTCTCTCTTGCTGGATCAAGAATGCCGAGATCATCGTCGAGCTGTACGTGTGCTGAACGCGGAGGTGCCGTCCGTTCGGTACTAGATCGTGGGACTGATCGCGGGATTGTTCGCGGGGTGGATCGAGGGACGTGAGGACGTTCCACTACATCAACCGCGTTCCCTAACGCTTCTGCTGTACGGTCTACAAGGGTACGTAGATCACTCATCCCCTCTCGTAGATGGACATCACCATGATAGGTCTTCGCGCGCGTAGGAAAATTTTTGTTTCCCATGCGACGTTCCCCAACAGTGGTATCAGAGCTAGGTTCATGCGTAGATGTCTTCTCGAGTAGAACACAAAAGTATTTGTGGGCGGTGATGTGCGTTTTGCTGCCCTCCTTAGTCTTTTCTTGATTCCGCGGTATTGTTGGATTGAAGCGGCTTGGACCGACATTACTCGTACGCTTACGAGAGACTGGTTTCATCGTTACGAGTAACCCCCTTTGCTCAAAGATGACTGGCAAGTGTCGGTTTCTCCAACTTTAGTTGAATCGGATTTGACCGAGGAGGTCCTTGGATGAGGTTAAATAGCAACTCATATATCTCCGTTGTGGTGTTTGCGTAAGTAAGATGCGATCCTACTAGATACCCTTGGTCACCACGTAAAACGTGCAACAACAAAATTAGAGGACGTCTAACTTGTTTTTGCAGGGTATGATTGTGATGTGATATGGCCAACGATGTGATGTGATATATTGGATGTATGAGATGATCATGTTGTAATAGAAATATCGACTTGCACGTCGATGGTACGGCAACTGGCAGGAGCCATAGGGTTGTCTTTATAACTAACATTTGTGCTTGCAGATGCGTTTACTATTTTGCTAGGACGTAGCTTTAGTAGTAATAGCATGAGTAGCATGACAACCCCGATGGCGACACGTTGATGGAGATCATGATGATGGAGATCATGGTGTGACGCCGGTGACAAGAAGATCGTGCCGTTGCTTTGGTGATGGAGATCAAGAAGCACGTGATGATGGCCATATCATGTCACTTATGAATTACATGTGATGTTAATCCTTTTATGCACCTTATTTTGCTTAGAATGACGGTAGCATTATGAGGTGATCTCTCACTAAAATTTCGAGAAGAAATTGTGTTCTCCCTGACTGTGCACCATTGCTACAGTTCGTCGTTTCGAGACACCACGTGATGATCGGGTGTGATAGACTCAACGTTCACATACAACGGGTGCAAAACAGTTGCGCACGCGAAACACTCGGGTTAAGCTTGACGAGCCTAGCATGTGCAGACATGGCCTCGAAACACATGAGACCGAAAGGTCGAGCATGAATCGTATAGTTGATATGATTAGCATAGAGATGCTTACCACTGAAACTATTCTCGACTCACGTGATGATCGGGCTTGAGATAGCGGATTTGGATCATGTACCACTCAAATGACTAGAGAGATGTACTTTTTGAGTGGGAGTTCTTAAGTAATATGATTAATTGAACTAATTGTCATGAACATAGTCTAATGGTCTTTGCGAATTACGATGTAGCTTGCGCTATAGCTCTACTGTTTTTATATGTTCCTAGAGAAAATTTAGTTGAAAATTGATAGTAGCAAACTTTGCAGACTGAGTCTGTAAAACCGAGGATTGTCCTCGTTGCTGCGCAGAAGGCTTATGTCCTTAATGCACCACTCGGTGTGCTGCACCTCGAGCGTCGTCTGTGGATGCTGTGAACATCCGACATACACGTTTCTGATGACTACACGATAGTTCAGTGCAAAGTACTTAATGGCTTAGAAGCAAGGCACCGAAAACGTTTTAAAACGTCACGGAACATAAGTGATGTTCTAAAGAGATAAAATTGTGATTTCATACTTGTGCCCTTGTTAAGAGGTACGAGACCTCCAACAAGATTCTTTGACCACAAAGTAAAGGAGAAAAGCTCAACCGTTGAGCGTGTGCTCAGATTGTCTGAGTACGACAATCACTTGAATCAAGTGGGAGCTAATCTTTCAGATGAGATAGTGATGGTTCTCCAAAAGTCACTGCCACCAAGCTTTGAGAGCTTCGTGATGAACTATAACATATCAAGGATAGATACAATGATCCTTGAGCGATTCGCGACGTTTGACACTGCGAAAGTAGAAATCAAGAAGGAGCATCAATAGTTGATGGTTTGAAAAACCACTAAGTTTCAAGAAAGGCGAGGGCTAGAAGGGATACTTCGTGAAACGGCAAAACAGTTGCTGCGCTAATGAAGAGACCCAAGATTAAACCCAAACCCGAGACTAAGTGCTTCTGTAATAAGGGGAACAGTCACTGAGGCGGAGCAACTCTAGATACTTGGTAGATAAGAAGGCTGGCAAAAGTCGAGAGAAGTATATTTGATATACATAATGTTGATGTGTACTTTACTAGTACTCCTAGTAGCACGAGGGTATTGGATACCGGTTCGGTTGCTAAGTGATTAGTAACGCGAAATGAAAGCTACGACATAAACGGAGACTAGCTAAAGGCGAGGTGACGATACGTGTTGGAAGTGTTTCCAAGGTTGATATGATCAAACGTCGCACGCTCCCTCTACCATCGGGATTGGTGTTGAACCTAAATAATTGTTATTTGGTGCTTGCGTTAAGCATGAACATGATTGGATCGTGTTTATTGCAATACGATTATTCATTCAAAGAGAATAATGGTTACTCTATTTGCTTGAATAATCACCTTCAATGGTTTATTGAATCTCGATTGTAGTGTTACACATTGGTGCCAAAAGATACGAGTTAATGATGATAGTACCACTTACTTGTGGCACTGCCGCTTGAGTCATGTTAGTATAAATTGCATGAAGAGGGTCCATGCTGATGGATCTTTACTCACCTGATTTCGAATCACTAGTGACATGCAAATCATACCACATGAGCAAGGCCTTGTTTTCATTGAGATGAAACAAGATAGTAACTTGTTGGAAGTGATACATTTGATGTATGCAGTCCAATGAGTGCTGAGGCACGCAGTGGATATCATTATGTTCTTACTTCACTGACGACTTGAGTAGATACAGGAGTATTTACTTAATGAATCACAAGTCTGAAATATTGAAAAGTTCAATTCCGTTTCAGAGTGAAGCTCGTCGTAACAAGAGGATGAACTGTCTACGATATGATCATAGAAATGAATATCTGAGTTACGAGTTTTTGGTACACAGTTAAGACAATGTGGAAATTGTTTCACAGTTCATGCCACCTGGAACATCATAGTGTGATGATGTGTCTGAACGTCATAGCCATGCACTATTTAGTATGGTGCATGCTGTGATGTCTCTTATCGAATTACCACTATCGTTTATGGGTTATGCATTAGAGACAACCGCATTCACTTTAAATAGGGCACCGCGTATTTCCGTTGAGATGACACAGTATAGACTGAGGTTTAGAGAAATCTAAACTGTCGTTTCTTGAAAGTTTGGGGCTTCGACACTTATGTGAAAAAGTTTCAGTCTGATAAGCTCGAACCCAAAGCGGATAAATGCATCTTCATAGGATATCCAAAATAGTTGGGTACATCTCCTATCTCAGATCCGAAAGCAAAGTGTTTGTTTCTAGAAACGGATCCTTTCTCGAGGAAAGGTTTCTCTCGAAAGAATTGAGTGGGAGGGTAGTAGAACTTGATGAGGTTATTGAACCATCACTTCAACCAGTGTGTAGCAGGGCGTAGGAAGTTGTTCCTGTGGCGCCTACACCAATTGAAGTGGAAGCTGATGATGGTGATCATTGAGCTTCGAATCAAGTTACTACAAACCTCGTAGGTCGACAAGGTCGCATACTGCTGCAGAGTAGTACGGTAACCCTGTCTTGGAGGTCATGTTGTTGAGCAACAGTGAACCTACGAGTTATGGAGAAAGCGATGGTGGGCCCAGATTCCGACAAATGGCTGGAAGCCATGAAATCCGAGAGAGGATCCATGTATGAAAACAAAGTGTAGACTTTGGAAGAACTACTTGACGGTCATAAGACTATTGAGTAGAGATGGATCTTTAAAAGGAAGACAGACGATGATGGTGATTAGTCACTATTAAGAAAAGCTCGACTTGTCGCAAAGATGTTTCCGACAAGCTCAAACAGTTGACTATGATGAGACTTTCTCACTCGTAGCGATGCTAAAAGTCTGTTAGAATTATGTTAGTAGTTGCTGCATTATTTATGAAATATTGCACGTAGGATGTCAAAACATTGTTTCCTCGACGGTTTCCTTGAGCAAACATTGTATGTGATACAACCAGGAGGTTTTGTCGATCCTAAGGATACTAACAAGTATGCAAACTCCAGCGATCCTTCAATGGACTGGTGCAAGCATCTCGGAGTTGGAATAAGCACTTTGATGAGATGATCAAAGATTTTGAGTGTGTACAAGGTTTATGAGAAACTTGTATTTCCAAAGAAGTGAGTGGGAGCACTATAGAATTTCTGATAAGTATATGTGGTTGACATATTGTGGATCAGAAGTAATGTAGAATTTCTGTAAAGCATACAAGGTTGTTTGAAAGGTTTTTCAAAGGAATACCTGGAATGAGCTACTTGAACATTGAGCATCAAGATCTATGGAGATAGATCAAAACGCTTAATAGAAGTTTCAACAAAATGCATGCCTTGACAAGTTTGAAGGAGTTCAAAATAGATCAGCAAAGAAGGAGTTCTTGGTTGCGTTGTGAGGTATGAATTTGAGTAAGACTCAAAACCCGACCACGGCAGAATAAAGAGAATAGACGAAGGTCGTCTTCTATGCCTTAGCCGTAGACTCTAAAAGTATGCCATGCTGAGTACCGCACCTGATGTGTGCCTTGACTCAAAGTCTGTTGAGGGTACAGAGAGTGATCCATGATTGAATCACTAGCAGCAGTCAAAATTTATCCTTAGTAACTAATGGACTAAGGAATTTTTCTCGATTATGGAGGTGGTTAAAGAGTTCGTCGTAAAGGTTTACGTTGATGCAAGCTTTGACACTAATCCGAATAACTATGAGTAGTGAAACGGATTCGTATAGTAGAGTAGATATTGGGAGCATTTCCGAATAGCACGTAGAGGCAGCATCTATAAGATGACATAAAGATTTGTAAAGAACACACGGATCTGAAAGTTTCAGAACCATTGACTGAAACCTCTCTCATGAGCAAGACGTGATCAGACCCAGAACTATATGGGTGTTGGATTCGTTGGAATCACATGGTGATGTGAACTAGATTATTGACTCTAGTGCAAGTGGGAGACTGTTGGAAATATGCCCTAGAGGCAATAATAAATTAGTTATTATTATATTTCTTAGTTCATGATAATCGTTTATTATCCATGCTATAATTGTATTGATTGGAAACACAATACTTGTGTGGATACATAGACAAAACACTGTCCCTAGTAAGCCTCTAGTTGACTAGCTCGTTGATCAAAGATGGTCAAGGTTTCCTGGCCATAGGCAAGTGTTGTCACTTGATAACGGGATCACATCATTAGGAGAATCATGTGATGGACTAGACCCAAACTAATAGACGCAGCATGTTGATCGTGTCATTTTGTTGCTACTGTTTTCTGCGTGTCAAGTATTTGTTCCTATGACCATGAGATCATATAACTCACGGACACCGGAGGAATGCTTTGTGTGTATCAAACGTCGCAACGTAACTGGGTGACTATAAAGATGCTCTACAGGTATCTCCGAAGGTGTTCGTTGAGTTAGTATGGATCAAGACTGGGATTTGTCACTCCGTATGACGGAGAGGTATCTCGGGGCCCACTCGGTAATACAACATCACACACAAGCCTTGCAAGCAATGTAACTTAGTGTAAGTTGCGGGATCTTGTATTACGGAGCGAGTAAAGAGACTTGCCGGTAAACGAGATTGAAATAGGTATGCGGATACTGACGATCGAATCTCGGGCAAGTAACATACCGAAGGACAAAGGGAATGACATACGGGATTATACGAATCCTTGGCACTGAGGTTCAAACGGTAAGATCTTCGTAGAATATGTAGGATCCAATATGGGCATCCAGGTCCCGCTATTGGATATTGACCGAGGAGTCTCTCGGGTCATGTCTACATAGTTCTCGAACCCGCAGGGTCTGCACACTTAAGGTTCGACATTGTTTTATGTGTATTTGAGTTATATGGTTGGTTACCGAATGTTGTTCGGAGACCAGGATGAGATCACGGACGTCACGAGGGTTTCCGGAATGGTCCGGAAACGAAGATTGATATATAGGATGACCTCATTTGATTACGGGAAGGTTTTCAGAGTTACCGGGAATGTACCGGGAATGACGAATGGGTTCCGGGAGTTCACCGGGGGGGGGGGGGGCAACCCACCCCGGGGAAGCCCATAGGCCTTGGGGGAGCCACACCAGCCCTTGGTGGGCTGGTGGGACAACCCACAAGTGCCCTATGCGCCAAGGAGAAGAAAATCAAGAGAGAAAGAAAAAAAAAGGAGGAGGTGGGAAGGAAGGGGGACTCCCTCCCACCAAACCTAGTCCAACTCGGTTTGGGGGGGGGAGAGTCCTCCCCCTTGGCTCGGCCGACCCCCTTGAGGGTCCTTGGACCCCAAGGCAAGGCCCCCTCCCTCCCACCTATATATACGGAGGTTTTAGGGCTGATTTGAGACGATTTTTCCACGGCAGCCCGACCACATACCTCCACGGTTTTTCCTCTAGATCGCGTTTCTGCGGAGCTCGGGCGGAGCCCTGCTGAGACAAGGTCATCACCAACCTCCGGAGCGCCGTCACGCTGCCGGAGAACTCTTCTACCTCTCCTTCTCTCTTGCTGGATCAAGAAGGCCGAGATCATCGTCGAGCTGTACGTGTGCTGAACGCGGAGGTGCCGTCCGTTCGGTACTAGATCGTGGGACTGATCGCGGGATTGTTCGCGGGGCGGATCGAGGGACGTGAGGACGTTCCACTACATCAACCGCGTTCTCTAACGCTTCTGCTGTACGGTCTACAAGGGTACGTAGATCACTCATCCCCTCTCGTAGATGGACATCACCATGATAGGTCTTCGTGCGCGTAGGAAATTTTTTGTTTCCCATGCGACGTTCCCCAACAGAGTCTTCATCAATGTCAACGATCACATCGTCGGAACAATCGTCTACCGAGAGGGAACAACACCGGCAAACAAGAAAGAACAACAATTACTTCACGGGAATGCAACACTATGATGCATGATCAAGAAATGGAAATGGAATGTAACAAGGCCAATATAACTACCATTTCTTAGGTTGAAGCTGGGTTTGAATGAGGATTCAAACATCACTTCAACAAGGTATTTTCCGGATACCCTTTTAATTGATTCGACCCGATGCTCATGCATAATTTGTTTTATCATGCAAGAGGATGGTATTTTGAGGTACTGGTTTCCCTTGATCAATGTTTGGTCACAACAATTGAAGTGGAATTCAAATAGGAATCAAATTCCAACTTCAAACTAATTTTTAAATTTATCCTATTCATCATTTTGCCAATTTGGTGCTGTTAACTTTTTGAACATGCATGAAAATGCCATAATCAGATTCTTTGGATTTTTCTGATCCTTTTTCATATATAAATTATTTTCTTTGGACTTACAGATTATTTTCTATGATTTTTAGAAGTTTTAGGCATTTTTTGGAATTAATTAAAACAGAAATAGTATTTACTGCGTCATCATTGCGTCCTCAGTCAACAAGCCCTGGGTCAGGTCAAACCTGACGTGTGGGGTCCACACGTTAGTGATAGAGTTAAGTTAACAGAGTTAGGTTAATCTTAATTCTTATTTTAGAGCCGTAGGGCCCACTGTCAGTGTGTCATTAGGTTAGTTAATTAACTTTCGTGATTAGCTAAACTTGACAGGGCCAGGCCCACGTGTCTGTGACCCTGGGAGGTCAAATCCCCCGGTCAAAAGCCACACCCACCGGCGGCTTGACGCCGGCGAGGTTCGACGCGGCGAGGGTGACCGGAAAACTCCCTTCGGTGACCAATCGAGCGGCGGAGGACACCTACATGTAGCTGGGGCTCTCCTGAATCCATTCCGGCAGGTTTGAAGTGCTGGGAAGGTCTGTGGCCACGACGGCGACGGGCGGAGCGGCGGCGCGCTACGGTCAGCACGGGGGCGACGGCTACGGTGAGGAACATGTCACGGGGAAAGGGGGAAAAGACGCATGAGCTCACAGCGATGCGGAGGGGGCACACGACGAGCTCGGGGAGGCGCAGATGGCCGCGAATCAAGGACGACGGCCTTCGATGGCCGGAGGTTGAAGAAGGGGTCTGGGTCGGCGTTGTGGAGCTGTTTTGGTCACATGGCTCGACAGGGAGGAGCAGGGCAACGAGACGGAGCTATTGGGCACGGAAGAGGGGCGAGGGGAGGTCAGGGCTGCGTGGACAGCGGCGGCCTGCTCGAGCCAAGCTCGACCATGGCGAGGGAAAAAGAGCAGAGGGGGAGAGATAAGGGAGAGAGAGAGAGGAAGGGGCTCGGGGGAGGAAGAAAAGAGAGGCAGGGGGGGTTTGCTCGCGCGGAGGAGGCGAGGAGAAGCTGCCACGACGAGCAGGAGGTGGCAAGGTGAGCCGCCGTGCTCATCTTCTCCCCTGCCTTCTGGCAGGAGGAGGGAGACGACAAGGAACCCCCCTGGTGGGCTGGGCCTGGAGGGGGCGACACGTAAGCTTCTTTTTTTTCTATTCTATTTCTTTCTGGCATTTAGATTTAGGTTTTAAAATAAATTGTTTGACCAAAAATAAAACTCTAAAATGTTATTATGTGACAGAGATAATAATATCCAATGCCACATAAAAGTTTCAACATTTTTGAAACTTTTAAAATAGAAGGAATCAAAATAATTCCATTCCAAATAGCTATTTGGTCAACTCAAAATCCTTTTTCAAAAGTTCCTGTGACCTAGAATTTTGGTTTGACTAATTTATTTTATGCCACTATTTTACCAAGTATTTGGAACATTTTCTTGGTCCCTTTTAAGGTATTAATTTTTATTGCCTTGTTGTCAATTTTTCAAATCATTGGGGTTTTGATCACTTCCTATTTTAAACATCAAAGATTTATAATGCATGCATGAATGCTTGGCAAACAAATGAAAGCTAGGGCTGTGACACCTGAAGATGCTAGTCTTCGATAGGACTAGGCCTTCTCTCTCTATTATTGCAATGCTGCAGTCAGTCCACATATAACCACCCCCTTCTTTGATACTGATGCATACTTAGAATAGTTCTGATGTAAGACTTGCGAGTACTTTGGATGAGTACTCACCGTTGCTTTTCTCCCCCTTTGCCTCCTTGATCCGTTGCTGCGACCAGATGATGGAGCCTAGGAGATGGAGGTTCCCGCCGACGACGACTGCTACCCCGACGGTGCCTACTACTACGTGGAGGCCGCTGAAGACCAGGAGTAGTTAGGAGGTTCCCAGGGAGGAGGCCTCGCCTTGTTCGATCGTTGTATCTTTTGTGCTAGCCTTCTCTAAGGCACCCCCATGTTTTATGTCTATACTCAGATATTGTGGCTTCTGCTGACTCGTGTGTTTATCGAGCTTCCGTATTCTAGCCCTCGAGGCCCCTGGCTTGTAATATGAAGCTGATATTGTTTTATTTGTGTCTAGAGTTGTGTTGTGATATCTTCCCGTGAGTCCTTGAGTTTGATCGTACGCATTTGCGTGTATGGTTAGCGTACGATTAAACGGAGGGCGTCACACCACGGCCCCAAACGATGTGCGCAGGGTTCCCAAGCCCACCATACGGGTGCCACTTGGTACACCGTGCCACTGCCTACCGCATCATAGCCCACCTCTAAGGTCAGCATTATGCACGGCCTCCAGCATGACTATAAACACCAGAAACTACTTGCGACTCCTGGATCGAGTACTAGGCGATTAATAAGTCGAGTGGGGTCATATTTCAGGGCCCAGCATGTGGTAGTAACTAGTCTTGGATTACATACACGGAACTCAGTTCCTAAGGACGGTTCCAATGAAACAACCCGCCATGTACTCCTACATAGCCTTTCATCGGTACCTTTACCAAATCAGGTTCCACACTTATTCTTTGTCACTAGAACACATTCATCCATTCCTGGTCATCACCCAGATGAAACAGACCTGACACTACTCTAGGCATAGCAAGCATAGCAGGAAATAGCACAACATGGCTCAAGCAACTACCAGGTATGCTAGGTTGCAAGGTTTGGCTATTTACTGTGACAATGGCAGGTCATGCAAAGGAATAGGTTCAGCTACCGACGTAAAGCATTTGAACTATTTTGTCCTAATGCAATAAGTGGGAGCAGGAGCAAGAACGTGGGATTATATCGGGATGATCAAAAGAGTGCTTGCCTTGTTGCTCAGTAGAGGGATTAAATCCGTGAGACGGATATTCGGATGTATCCGGAAGAGCAGAGCCTACCGAAATAATAACAATCAATTAATAACAATCATATGCAACAACATGATGCATGATCATGGCATGAAATGAATTGTAGCATAAGTTAATGTGGCTATCAAACTTTTAGGATGATGCTGGTTTGAAATCAAAATAAATATTAGTTGAAATAATATATATATCATTTTCATTTAATTGATTTGACCTGATGCTGTTTCATAACTTTGGTTGTCATGTCTGAAAGTAGCACCATTGTGTTCATTGAATTTTTCTGATCAATTTTCATATATTATTTGTCAATTTTGGAGTTACAATCAATTTTCTATGAATTTCCAAAGTTTTAGCATTTTATGGAATTATATTAAATCAGAAATATAGTTACTGCATCAGCATGACATCATCAGGTCCAACTGGCCGTTGAAAGTCAAACCTGACCAGTGGGACCCACTGGTCAGTGACTCTGGCCAAATTTTAATTAAATTTAAAGTTAATTAGTTATTTAACAGGGCTCGCCCACATGCCAGTGTCTGTTTAGTGATTTAGTTAACTAATTATTTTTATTAGACTAAACTTAATTAGCCAGGGGCTGGCCCCACTTGCTAGTGACTCTGGGGAGTCAACCCCACGGGCGATGGGGTCAAACCCACCGGCGATGAGGCTCCGGCGACCACAGGGACGGCGGAGGGCATCGGGTTTGCTCCTCCGGCGATCGAAAGGACGGCGGAGGGCACCACGGGAACGACCACTCGCCCGCGGTTCCATTTTTGCACGTTACAGGGGGTGAAATGGCTGGAGATGACGCCAGCGACGAGCACGACGGCTGCCAGAACTCGGGCATCATCGGGATCATCGATCCAGAGGGCAAAAGGTACGAGGCTTAGCTCCTATAGCATCTACACAACACACCGAAGCTGATGGTGGTCTCAGATGGACCAACCCATCATCGGAGCATCACCGGCGACGAGCTCCCACGGCGGATCTCGTCGGGCTCCGGTGGAATCGGACGTTAGGGCACGGGATCGAGGGGGAAAACAAGGGGAAAGCACCCAGAGCTAATGGGGAGTGCAGAGGCGTCAAAAGCGTGCTCGGGGATGGCCTGAGGAGGGAGAACGACGACGGCGATCAATGGCGGCCCAAGGAAGAAGACGACGGTGATCCGGTGACTAAGGGGCTCTCAGCGTCGTACGGCTTGCTTGGGAGCTTCAGGAGGTCACTGCGGTTCTTCCACGCGGCTCGGAGGAGGGAGAGGGAGGCTGGAGCGGCTTGTCGACGGCGAGCTCAAGCCTCGGCCATGGCGGACAGAGAGGGGGGAAGCACATGGGGCGAATGGGGAGAGGGAGAGAGCTGGGAACGGCGCGGGGAGGCTTATCCCTCCACGCCAGCGCGACGGGGAGGTCTAGGCAGGCACGCAGGTGCGTGGCCTCACCGGAACGAGCGGCGGCCACCTCCTGCTGCTCGCTGGCACAGGGAAACGACAGGAGGGGTTGGGCTTGGGCCATGTAGGCGACAGGTAAGCTTCTCCACCGTCTTTTTCATTTCTATTTCTGTTTTATTCTTTCTGACATTTGATTCATTTTATTTTTGGCTCCAAACTATTTCTAAAATAGGGTAAACAAAGTTGGGGTGTATTTGTAATATTGCTAAACCCACATAAAGTTTTCAACATTTTATGAAACTCTGAAATATTTAAAATCACATGTTTGGATGATTTCAATAGCTTTTAAGAATAAAATTAAATGCTAAAAGTAGTTTTAAAAATAAATCCACCCCTGAATTGTGGTTTCCAAGATTTATCAAAAATGATGGACTTTTATGAAGGCCATTTTGGGTTCATTGATTTGTCACCACTTGAATTGTTTTGAATAGGAAGTTGCTATGGATTTTCTTTTGATTTCCATTTTTATTTTTAATACAAGAATGAAAATATGAGCACAAACTTGCTATTCATAAAAGGGGTAGGTAGGGATGTGACAATTACTGTAGGCGTTTTTATTTTTCCATATGTGCCTTATTGCCAGTGCCATAATCATAGAGTGAAAATCTGTAGCATTTTGTATCCACTCTAAAACCCATTACCTAATGTGAGTAAAACTATTTGGTTTCAAGCAAAAGGCATAGTCTTTCTTAAGTTCTTTCCAGATTTTTTTGAACATAGTGACACTGCAAAAATCAAAGTTCAATGGTTTCTTCCCTATTGCAGAAATGACAATCATACCTTATGGGGATTGATCTCACTTGAAGTTGAGAGCCTGTTGGGAGACAGTTATGGGCAAGCCTCCACAAAATTACTTTCATTTTACTTGGGCATTGGATTGCCCAAAGTTTCCTCCAACTTTTGTCCATCATCCTCTGATCTGAAATAGCCCCTTGCCCTTTGTACTCATGTCTCTCCAGAACTGTAGTGTTCTCACAAAACTATATGCCGACCTCACTGTGTAAACACCAACTTTTGTGTGGGGGCATGACATAAACTCTGGCATCCTTCTGTGCTCAACGACAAGCTAAGAATTTTTTTTTTACTATATCCTCCGAGAAAATGTTTCTAATGGTTTCTTCATTCCACCTTTTTCCACCTTTGATTATCAAAGAACTCACCATATCATTACCACTTCTAGGGGAAGTATGTTGTAGAGTTCTAGAGGCAATATCAAGGATCCAATTATCTTCATATGTATGTATTCGGTTGCCATCTCCCACTCTCCATAGTAGGCCCTTTTGCAACAATTGTCTCCCATACATCAGACTACGCCAAGTATAAGAAGATGATCTCGTGCATTTAGTTATCCAAAAGTCCTCTTCCGGATAGTATCTTCCTTTTAATACCTTGGCACACAATGAGTTATCATTTGTTAAAAGGTGCCAACATTGTTTTCCTAGCATGGCTTGGTTAAATATTTTCATGTCTCTAAATCCCATGCCACCTAAATATTTCGGTGAGGATAACCACTTTCAAGATCTCCAATGCAATTTCCTTCTTCCATCTTCTACACCCCACCAGTAGTTGAAAATAGACTTTCTCATCTTTTCACAAACACCAATAGGGATTTGAAAACAACTCATTATATAAGTTGGTATTGCTTGTGCGATTGACTTTAATAGAACTTCTTTCTCAGCCCTTGACAAACGTCTATCACTCCAACCGTTGAGTTTTTTCCAAAGTCGACCATTGAGAAAGTTAAAGTTGTTCGTTGGAGATCATCCCACCCATGTCGGCATGCCAAGATAAGTAGAGTACGACGCTGTAACCATCACCAACTAACCTTGTGTGCTTACATAGTGGTTTGTTTTACCTTTTTTTTCTCTGTCCATTTTTTCTTTCTTTTTTCAAATTCATGAAATTTTGTTTTTGCAAAAGAAGTTTTTTTTTTCAAAATTGATGATATTTTTTCAAATCCGTGAATATTTTTCTTGAAATTAGATGATTGTTTTTCAAATCAATGAACTTTTTTCAAACTCATCATTTTTTTCAAATGTATGACCTATTTTCAAAATAAATGTTTTTTTTCAATATTGATGAACTTTTTTCAAAATTCTGTGAACTTGTTTAAAAATTCATGATTTTTCTAAATCAGTGAATTTATTTTGAAAATCAGTGAACTTTCTAGAATCTGTGAGCATTTTATTTTTGATTTTATTTCTGAAATTCTGATTTTATTTCTCGAAAGTCAATGGTCAATGGTTGACCAGTGTACTACTACTGGTCAATGATGAAACGATCGAGTAAACAAAACGATCGAGCAGGGATAGCTAGAGAAGCGCGTCGTGCGCGAGCTCGTCGGCTCGTTCCTAGAACGGCCCATGCAGCCGAGCGCGTGGGCGCTGGTTTCGTCTACTTCTGCTGGCATATAAGGCGTAAGCGAGGACAAAATCACTAGTATTCCTGTCGAGGATCACTTCGACCTTCACATTATAACAAGTGACGCATTTCATTTGTATCACTTGTCGCAACCGGAAGTATTCTCTTTTATCGTAGATTCATATTTTTAAAATATTTTATATCTTAAACTATGCGTTCAAATCTCGAATCGTTTTTATCGTTGGATTCCTCACGTTGAGATCGTCAAAATTAGATCCCATTTTGATAGATTTTAACAAAAATTTTTTTCCAAAAAAATATGACAAAAAATGAACATAAAAGTTATGCCTCCCGCAAAAGGAAAGAAAAAAAGAAAACACATTTTTCATTTCCGAGAGGTACGGTCGTGCCTCTCACAAAAAAAAAAAACAAAAACATGTTTTTTTTTCTTTCCAAGAGGCATTGTCGTGCCTCTCGCGAAAGCAAGTCCATACTTCTCGCGAAAGCAAAACCGTGTCTCTCGAAAAAGAAATGAAAAACAGAAATTGCGTTTTTTCCGTTCGCTGAGCCTCTGACGAAAGTAAAACCGTGCCTCTCGATGAATCAAAACCTTGTTACTCGAGGAAGAAAAACAAATATTTTTTTTTCACACCGTGCATCTCGCGTAAGCAAATCCCTACCTCTCGTGCAAGAAAAACCATGCTTTTTCAAAAAAGGCATTATCGAATGCAATCTTTATTTATTTGTTTTTTGTCCAAAAGTTAAGAAAGATCAATGAAAATCTTGAACACCGAAAAAACCCAGAAAAACCTCACGTGAAAAGCCAAAAACACATGCAAAAAAAATCTCAAGGAAACGCTAAGAGCGCAACTTCTGGCGACGGCTGAGAAAACGTCAAGTGATGGCACGTGGGAGTCATCGTTGAAAGGCTCCCGAAAAAGCGTTTGTGAACTAGTTGCTCCCCAACGAAGAGGTCTCATCCCTTCGTATGAATCCTATATGACGCCCATGGGCGTCGTAGAGGTGAGGCTTCATTGAAGGGGTTGTTGGAATTATGCCCTAGAGGCAATAATAAATATAGTTATTATTATAATTCCTGTATCAAGATAATAGTTTATTATCCATGCTATAATTGTATTGAATGAAGACTCATTTACATGTGTGGATACATAGACAAAACACCGTCCCTAGCATATGCCTCTAGTTGGCTAGCCAGTTGATCGATGATAGTCAGTGTCTTCTGATTATGAACAAGGTGTTGTTGCTTGATAACTGGATCACGTGATGGACTAGACCCAAACTAATAGACGTAGCATGTTGATCATGTCATTTTGTTGCTACTGTTTTCTGCGTGTCAAGTATTTATTCCTATGACCATGAGATCATATAACTCACTAACACCGGAGGAATGCTTTGTGTGTATCAAACGTCGCAACGTAACTGGGTGACTATAAAGATGCTCTACAGGTATCTCCGAAGGTGTTAGTTGAGTTAGTATGGATCAAGACTGGGATTTGTCACTCCGTGTGACGGAGAGGTATCTCGGGGCCCACTCGGTAATACAACATCACACACAAGCCTTGCAAGCAATGTAACTTAGTGTAAGTTGCGGGATCTTGTATTACGGAACGAGTAAAGAGACTTGCCGGGAAACGAGATTGAAATAGGTATGCGGATACTGACGATCGAATATCGGGCAAGTAACATACCGAAGGACAAAGGGAATGACATACAGGATTATACGAATCCTTGGCACTGAGGTTCGAACGATAAGATCTTCGTAGAATATGTAGGATCCAATATGGGCATCCAGGTCCCGCTATTGGATATTGACCGAGGAGTCTCTTGGGTCATGTCTACATAGTTCTCGAACCCGCAGGGTCTGCACACTTAAGGTTCGACGTTGTTTTATGCGTATTTGAGTTATATGGTTGGTTACCGAATGTTGTTCGGAGTCCCGGATGAGATCACGGACGTCACGAGGGTTTCCGGAATGGTCCGGAAACGAAGATTGATATATAGGATGACCTCATTTGATTACCAGAAGGTTTTCGGAGTTACCGGGAATGTACCGGGAATGACGAATGGGTTCCGGGAGTTCACCGGGGGGGGGGGGGCAACCCACCCCGGGGAAGCCCATAGGCCTTGGGGGAGACACACCAGCCCTTAGTGGGCTGGTGGGACAGCCCACACGTGCCCTATGCGCCAAGGAGAAGAAAATCAAGAGAGAAAGAAGAAAAAGGAGGAGGTGGGAAGGAAAGGGGACTCCCTCCCACCAAACCTAGTCCAACTCGGTTTGGGGGGGGGGAGAGTCCTCCCCCTTGGACTCGGCCGACCCCCTTGGGGCTCCTTGATCCCCAAGGCAAGGTCCCCTCCCTCCCACCTATATATACGGAGGTTTTAGGGCTGATTTGAGACGACTTTTCCACGGCAGCCCGACCACATACCTCCACGGTTTTTCCTCTAGATCGCATTTCTGCGGAGCTCGGGCGGAGCCCTGCTGAGACAAGGTCATCACCAACCTCCGGAGCGCCGTCACGCTGCCGGAGAACTCTTCTACCTCTCCGTCTCTCTTGCTGGATCAAGAAGGCCGAGATCATCGTCGAGCTGTACGTGTGCTGAACGCGGAGGTGCCGTCCGTTCGGTACTAGATCATGGGACTGATCGCGGGATTGTTCGCGGGGCGGATCGAGGGACGTGAGGACGTTCCACTACATCAACCGCGTTCTCTAACGCTTCTGCTGTACGGTCTACAAGGGTACGTAGATCACTCATCCCCTCTCGTAGATGGACATCACCATGATAGGTCTTCGTGCGCGTAGGAAATTTTTTGTTTCCCATGCGACGTTCCCCAACAGTGCGAACATGAGCTAGGTTCATGCGTAGATGTCTTCTCGAGTAGAACACAAAAGTTTTTGTAGGCGGTGATGTGCGTTTTGCTGCCCTCCTTAGTCTTTTCTTGATTCCGCGGTATTGTTGGATTGAAGCGGCTTGGACCGACATTACTCGTACGCTTACGAGAGACTGGTTTCATCATTACGAGTAACCCCCTTTGCTCAAAGATGACTGGCAAGTGACGGTTTCTCCAACTTTAGTTGAATCGGATTTGACCGAGGAGGTCCTTGGATGAGGTTAAATAGCAACTCATATATCTCCGTTGTGGTGTTTGCGTAAGTAAGATGCGATCCTACTAGATGCCCTTGGTCACCACGTAAAACATGCAACAACAAAATTAGAGGACGTCTAACTTGTTTTTGCAGGGTATGCTTGTGATGTGATATGGCCAACGATGTGATGTGATATATTGGATGTATGAGATGATCATGTTGTAATAGAAATATCGACTTGCACGTCGATGGTACGGCAACCGGCAGGAGCCATAGGGTTGTCTTTGTACTAACGTTTGTGCTTGCAGATGCGTTTACTATTTTGCTAGGATGTAGCTTTAGTAGTAATAGCATGAGTAGCACGACAACCCCGATGGCAACATGTTGATGGATGATCATGGTGTGGCGCCGGTGACAAGAAGATCGTGCCGGTGCTTTGGTGATGGAGATCAAGAAGCACGTGATGATGGCCATATCATGTCACTTATGAATTGCATGTGATGTTAATCCTTTTATGCACCTTATTTTGCTTAGAACGACGGTAGCATTATGAGGTGATCTCTCACTAAAATTTCAAGACGAAATTGTGTTCTCCCCGACTGTGCACCGTTGCTACAGTTCGTCGTTTCGAGACACCACGTGATGATCGGGTGTGATAGACTCAACGTTCACATACAACGGGTGCAAAACAGTTGCGCACGCGGAACACTCGGGTTAAGCTTGACGAGCCTAGCATGTGCAGACATGGCCTCGGAACACATGAGACCGAAAGGTCGATCATGAATCATATAGTTGATATGATTAGTATAGGGATGCTTACCACTGAAACTATACTCAACTCACGTGATGATCGGACTTGGGATAGTGTAAGTGGATCATGAACCACTCAAATGACTAGAGAGATGTACTTTTTGAGTGGGAGTTTAGCATATAATTTGATTAAGTTGAACTCTAATTATCTTGAACATAGTCTAAGTCCACTTTGAATATATTTGTGTTGTAGATCATGGCTCACGCGACAGTCATCCTGAATTTTAATACGTTCCTAGAGAAAGCTAAGTTGAAAGATGATGGAAGCAACTTTGTAGACTGGGCTCGTAATCTTAAGCTAATCTTACAAGCTGGGAAGAAGGATTATGTCCTTAATGCTGCGCTAGGAGATGAACCACCCGCTACGGCTGATCAGGATGTTAAGAACGCTTGGTTAGCACGTAAGGAGGACTACTCAATAGTTCAATGTGCAGTCTTGTATGACTTAGAACCGGGACTTCAACGTCGCTTTGAGCGTCATGGAGCATTTGAGATGTTCCAGGAGTTGGAGTTTATCTTTCAGAAGAACGCCCGGATCGAGAGGTATGAGACCTCCGATAAATTCTATGCTTGCAAGATGGAGGAAAACTCATCTGTCAGTGAACATGTGCTCAAAATGTCTGGGTACTCAAACCGTCTAGCTGAGCTGGGGATTGAACTCCCGCAAGAAGCTATCACTGACAGAATCCTTCAATCACTGCCGCCAAGCTATAAAGGCTTTGTGTTGAACTACAACATGCAAGGGATGAACAAGTCTCCCGGCGAGTTGTTTGCGATGTTGAAAGTCGCAGAGTCTGAACTCCGTAAAGAGCATCAAGTGTTGATGGTGAATAAGACCACTAGTTTCAAGAGAAACGGCAAAGGCAAGAAGGGAAATTCGAAGAAGAGCGGCAAGCCTGTTGCCAATCCGCCGAAGAAACCCAAGGCTGGACCTAAGCCTGAAACGTTGTGTTACTATTGCAAGGGTATGGGTCACTGGAAGCGCAATTGCCCCAAGTATCTGGCAAATAAGAAGGCGGGCAAAGAAAAATCAGGTATATTTGATATACATGTTATTGATGTGTACTTAACCGGCTCTCGTAGTAGTGCCTGGGTATTTGATACCGGTTCTGTTGCTCATATTTGCAACTCGAAACAGGAACTGCGGAATAGACGAAGGCTGGCGAAAGATTAAGTGACGATGCGCGTAGGAAATGGTTCCAAGGTTGATGCAATCGCCGTCGGCACAGTGTCACTTCAGCTACCGTCGGGATTAGTGATGAACTTAAATCATTGTTATTTAGTGCCTGCGTTGAGCATGAACATTATATCTGGATCTTGTTTATTGCGAGACGGTTACTCTTTTAAGTCAGAGAATAATGGTTGTTCTATTTCTATGAGTAACATCTTTTATGGTCATGCACCGAATGTGAGAGGATTGTTCATATTGAATCTTGATAGCAATACGCATATACATAACATTGAGACCAAAAGAGTTAGAGTAAACAATGATAGCGCCATATTTTTGTGGCACTGCCGCTTAGGTCATATTGGTGTAAAGCGCATGAAGAAACTCCATGCTGATGGACTTTTGGAGTCACTTGACTTTGATTCACTTGACACGTGCGAACCATGCCTCATGGGCAAGATGACTAAGACTCCGTTCTCCGGAACAATGGAGCGTGCAAGTGACTTATTGGAAATCATACATACCGATGTGTGTGGTCCGATGAGCGTGGAGGCACGCGGCGGATATCGTTATTTTCTCACCTTCACTGACGATTTGAGTAGGTATGGCTATGTCTACTTGATGAAGCACAAGTCTGAAACATTTGAAAAGTTCAAGCAATTTCAGAGTGAAGTGGAAAATCATCGTAACAAGAAGATCAAATTCCTACGGTCTGATCGTGGGGGTGAATATCTGAGTTTCGAGTTTGGTGATCACTTAAGAAAATGTGGAATTGTTTCACAGTTGACACCGCCTGGAACACCACAGCGTAATGGTGTGTCCGAACGTCGTAATCGTACTTTGTTAGAGATGGTGCAATCTATGATGTCTCTTACTGATTTGCCGTTATCATTTTGGGGTTATGCATTAGAAACAGCTGCATTCACTTTAAATAGGGCACCATCAAAATCCGTTGAGACGACACCATACGAACTGTGGTATGGCAAAAGGCCAAAGTTGTCGTTTCTTAAAGTTTGGGGATGTGATGCTTATGTCAAAAAGCTTCAGCCTGAAAAGCTGGAACCCAAAGCGGAAAAGTGCGTCTTCATAGGTTACCCAAAAGAGACAGTTGGGTACACCTTCTATCTCAAATCCGAGGGCAAAGTGTTTGTTGCTAAAGAACGGAGCTTTTCTCGAGAAGGAGTTTCTCTCGAGAGAATTGAGTGGGAGGAAGATAGAACTTGACGAGGTTGTCGAACCTCTCATCCCTCTGGATGGTGGTGCAGGGCAAGGGGAAACCTCTGTCGTTGCGACGCCGGTTGAGGAGGAAGTTAATGATGATGATCATGAAACTCCAGTTCAAGTTTCTGTTGAACCACGCAGGTCGACGAGATCACGCGCTGCTCTAGAGTGGTACGGTAATCCCGTCTTATCAATCATGTTGTTAGACAACAATGAACCTGCAAATTATGAAGAAGCAATGGTGGGCCCAGATTCCAACAAATGGCTAGAAGCCATGATGTCCGAGATAGGATCCATGTATGAGAACAAAGTGTGGACTTTGGAGATACTACCTGAGGGCCGCAAGGCTATTCAGAACAAATGGATCTTTAAGAAGAAGACGGACGCTGATGGTAATGTGACCGTTTATAAAGCTCGACTTGTGGCAAAGGGTTTTTCACAAGTTCCAGGAGTGGACTACGATGAGACTTTCTCACCCGAAGCGATGCTTAAGTCTGTCAGAATCATGTTAGCAATAGCTGCATTTTTCGATTATGAAATCTGGCAGATGGATGTCAAAACGGCGTTCCTTAACAGTTTCCTTAAGGAAGAGTTGTATATGATGCAACCCGAAGGTTTTGTCGATCCTAAGAAATGCTAGCAAGGTGTGCAAGCTCCAGCGATCCATTTATGGACTGGTGCAAGCATCTCGGAGTTGGAACAAACGCTTTGATGAGGTGATCAAAGCATTTGGGTTTATACAAGTGCTTGGAGAATCTTGTATTTACAAGAAAGTGAGTGGGAGCTCTGTGGCGTTTCTAATATTATATGTGGATGACATATTACTGATTGGAAACAACGTAGAGCTTTTGGAGAGCATAAAAGGTTACTTGAATAAAAGTTTCTCTATGAAGGACCTAGGAGAAGCTGCTTACATTCTAGGCATTAAGATCTATAGGGATAGATCAAAACGCCTGATAGGACTTTCACAAAGCACATACCTTGATAAAGTTTTGAAAAGGTTCAAAATCGAACAGTCCAAGAAAGGGTTCTTGCCAGTTTTACAAGGTACAAGATTGAGTAAGACTCAGTGCCCAGCAACTGATGAAGATAGAGAGCATATGCGCTCCGTCCCCTATGCTTCAGCCATAGGTTCTATCATGTATGCGATGCTGTGCACTAGACCGGATGTTAGCATGGCCATAAGTATGGCAGGTAGGTTCCAGAGTAATCCAGGAGTGGATCACTGGACAACGGTCAAGAATATCCTGAAGTACCTGAAAAGGACTAAGGAGATGTTTCTCGTGTATGGAGGTGACGAAGAGCTCGCCGTAAAAGGTTACGTCGATGCAAGCTTTGACACAGATCCGGACGACTCTAAGTCGCAAACCGGATACGTATTTATTCTTAATGGGGGTGCAGTAAGCTGTTGCAGTTCCAAGCAAAGCGTCGTAGCAGATTCTACATGTGAAGCGGAGTACATGGCTGCCTCGGAGGCGGCTAAGGAGGGTGTCTGGATGAAGCAGTTCATGACGGATCTTGGAGTGGTGCCAAGCGCACTGAATCCAATAACCTTGTTCTGTGACAACAGTGGTGCCATTGCCTTAGCAAAGGAACCTCGGTTTCACAAGAAGACCAGACACATCAAACGACGCTTCAACCTCATTCGCGACTACGTCGAGGAAGAGGACGTAAATATATGCAAAGTGCACACGGATCTGAATGTAGCAGACCCGCTGACTAAACCTCTTCCACGGCCAAAACATGATCGACACCAGAACTGTATGGGTGTTAGATTCATTACAATGTAATTCACATGGTGATGTGAGGGCTAGATTATTGACTCTAGTGCAAGTGGGAGACTGTTGGAATTATGCCCTAGAGGCAATAATAAATATAGTTATTATTATAATTCCTGTATCAAGATAATAGTTTATTATCCATGCTATAATTGTATTGAATGAAGACTCATTTACATGTGTGGATACATAGACAAAACACCGTCCCTAGCATGCCTCTAGTTGGCTAGCCAGTTGATCGATGATAGTCAGTGTCTTCTGATTATGAACAAGGTGTTGTTGCTTGATAACTGGATCACGTCATTGGGAGAATCACGTGATGGACTAGACCCAAACTAATAGACGTAGCATGTTGATCGTGTCATTTTGTTGCTACTGTTTTCTGCGTGTCAAGTATTTATTCCTATGACCATGAGATCATATAACTCACTGACACCGGAGGAATGCTTTGTGTGTATCAAACGTCGCAACGTAACTGGGTGACTATAAAGATGCTCTACAGGTATCTCCGAAGGTGTTAGTTGAGTTAGTATGGATCAAGACTGGGATTTGTCACTCCGTGTGACGGAGAGGTATCTCGGGGCCCACTCGGTAATACAACATCACACGCAAGCCTTGCAAGCAATGTAACTTAGTGTAAGTTGCGGGATCTTGTATTACGGAACGAGTAAAGAGACTTGCCGGTAAACGAGATTGAAATAGGTATGCGGATACTGACGATCGAATCTCGGGCAAGTAACATACCGAAGGACAAAGGGAATGACATACGGGATTATACGAATCCTTGGCACTGAGGTTCAAACGATAAGATCTTCGTAGAATATGTAGGATCCAATATGGGCATCCAGGTCCCGCTATTGGATATTGACCGAGGAGTCTCTCGGGTCATGTCTACATAGTTCTCGAACCCGCAGGGTCTGCACACTTAAGGTTCAACGTTGTTTTATGCGTATTTGAGTTATATGGTTGGTTACCGAATGTTGTTCGGAGTCCCGGATGAGATCACGGATGTCACGAGGGTTTCCGGAATGGTCCGGAAACGAATATTGATATATAGGATGACCTCATTTGATTACCGGAAGGTTTTCGGAGTTACCGGGAATGTACCGGGAATGACGAATGGGTTCCGGGAGTTCACCGGGGGGGGGGGGGGGGGCAACCCACCCCGGGGAAGCCCATAGGCCTTGGGGGAGACACACCAGCCCTTAGTGGGCTGGTGGGACAGCCCACAAGTGCCCTATGCGCCAAGGAGAAGAAAATCAAGAGAGAAAGAAAAAAAAGGAGGAGGTGGGAAGGAAAGGGGACTCCCTCCCACCAAACCTAGTCCAACTCGGTTTGGGGGGGGGGGGAGAGTCCTCCCCCTTGGACTCGGCCGACCCCCTTGGGGCTCCTTGAGCCCCAAGGCAAGGTCCCCTCCCTCCCACCTATATATACGGAGGTTTTAGGGCTGATTTGAGATGACTTTTCCACGGCAGCCCGACCACATACCTACGGTTTTTCCTCTAGATCGCGTTTCTGCGGAGCTCGGGCGGAGCCCTGCTGAGACAAGGTCATCACCAACCTCCGGAGCGCAGTCACGCTGCCGGAGAACTCTTCTACCTCTCCGTCTCTCTTGCTGGATCAAGAAGGCCGAGATCATCGTCAAGCTGTACGTGTGCTGAACGCGGCGGTGCCGTCCGTTCGGTACTAGATCGTGGGACTGATCGCGGGATTGTTCGCGGGGCGGATCGAGGGACGTGAGGACGTTCCACTACATCAACCGCGTTCTCTAACGCTTCTGCTGTACGGTCTACAAGGGTACGTAGATCACTCATCCCCTCTCGTAGATGGACATCACCATGATAGGTCTTCATGCGCGTAGGAAATTTTTTGTTTCCCATGCGACGTTCCCCAACAGGGGTGCCACCTGATGCTGGAGTAGGGGCGAGCATGCCTACTGTCGGCTTCAGTGTTTCTTTCTCTTTTATGTCTTTCTTATCTTTTTGCTTTATTTTTTCCTTTTACTGTTTCTATTTATTGTCTTTTCTTTCGATTTTCATACATGCATTAAAATAATTATTTTCTAATAAAAATCCTCAATATACTAAGAAAATGTTCACGGTATATGACCGAAAGGTTCACCACACATTATCAAATGTTCATCATATATTGAGAATTTGTTCAACAAAGACTACACATGTTTACTGGATTTTTTTCAGCGTATATTATGAAAAACATTCATTCACCAACATACACAACAAGATAATACTATATCATCACCAACGTTAAGCGTGCGGACCCTACGGGTTCGAGAATCATGTGGACATGACCGAGACACCTCTCCAGTCAATTACCAATAGCGGGACCTGGATGCCCATATTGGTTCGCACATATTCCACAAAGATGTTTAGCCACCGAACCACGATGCAAAGGATTCAATCAATCCTGTACGCACCCTTTGTCCATCGGTAAGTTAGTTGCCCGAGATTCGATCATCGGTATCTCCATACCTAGTTCAATCTCGTCATCGGCATGTCTATTTACTCGTTCAATTATACAAGATACCACGACTAATCCTTAGTCACATTGCTTGCAAACTTATTTTGATGTTGTATTACCGAGAGGACCCAGAGATAAAGAGGGCGCCGAGAGATACCTGTCCATCATAATGAGTGACAAATCCAAGTCTTGATCCATGCCAACCCAACACACATCCTCGGTGATACGTGTAGAGCACCTTTATGATCACCTAGTTACGATGTGACATTTGATACACACAAGGCATTCCTCCGATGTCAGGGAGTTCCATGATCTGATGGTCTTAGGAACATATACTTGACTTGAAAAAAGCAATAGCAATAGACTAAGTGATACGAAATGCTATGCTTACGGTGGGTCTTGTCCATTACATCAATCTCCTAATGATGTGATGCCGTTATAAATGACAACTCATGTCTATGGTTAGGAAACCTTAACCATCTTTGATCAACGAGCTAGTCTAGTAGAGGCTCACAAGGGACACAGTGTTGTTTATATATCCACACATGTATTTAAGTTTCCGGTCAATACAATTCTAGGATGGATAATAAATGATTATCATGAACAAGAAGATATGATAATGACCATTTTACTATTACCTATAGGGGATATTTCCAACAATGCGCACACGGGGACGAGCGTGGTGGGTGTGGGCACATGCACGGGACCGACGCGGTATGTGTAGGCGCACACACAAGCACATGCACATGAGGAGGCGATGACACTTGCACGTACATGAGCTCACATGGGTATGCGGGAACCTCTTTGACACCCGTGGTTTCCAGCAATGCGATGATGCTCAACGACTAGCCCGTCAATGCCATGGGGATGGTTTCTCACACGGGCCCGGGGTGGGTTGCTCGTGAGTGTGCCGGGGCAGCATCTGTTGCAGCATGCATCTCTTCCAGGGCCATGTTTAGGGCGTCCCATTCGTCTTTATGTTCTATCTTCTCCGGCTCGGTGTCTACTTCACCAAACCGGAAGACTAGTGGCATATGATCCTTGTGCGCCATGGCGTATGCGAGTGGAGGTTTGAATGATAGAGGGGTATGGGAGGAGATGAGAGAGGATTGTGAGTGAGTGGGCAGTAAAGCCGCCTATTAAACAATGGCCCGGGCGCCATTGATGCAAAGGTTGGAAGAGAGGCGGGCAAATATGGAGGTCAAAGGGCTTGTTTCTCGCCGAGCTTGCAACCACTACTCGCACGCTTCCCGATGAGCCTGCATAGTGGAGGTCTGCTCACACGCCTTCCGTCAACTCAAACAACTACTTGCAAGACACCTCCTAGCCAATAAAAGAGTGCAATGTGTGGCATCATTTAAGGGCAGTAGAACACCCACGATTTGTAAGTAATGCAACCATTTGCGTGGTAACATGACAGTTCTTTGTTCCAAAAAGCTTTCGTTGGCTATTAATGTGTGTGCCTCTACCCAAGTGGACATGAAAAATACCACAACATATTTGTGCTATATCATCATGGCATGTCCAATTTCTTGAATTTTGTGTCATTTTTAGATTTACTATAATTTACACGAATATTCTCAATGTTGTCACTAGAAGAAAAAATATATTAAAACATGTTTCAAATAGGAAAACAAAATCCTATGATGCCTTTATGTGCCATGTCATGACACCATGCCAAGTTTCATGAATTTCTCACGAGTTTTTTATTTACATGAATTAAAAACCCAAATTTCTCAATGTTTGTGGCCGAGCCAAAAACCTGAGATGTTTGAAATTCGTTCCCATCTCTTGCATGGAATCTAAAGATGCAACCATGCACACTTATACGATTTTAATCCATTTTGATGCACAAGACCTTGTGGTAGTAGTTCAAATTTGAATTATGCACGTTAAATGCCTATGAAACTCAATTAATTTGTAAAAAGGGCCAAACAAACCCTGGATAATTCTATACTTAGCACGACACTCCTACTGGTCTATGTTGCTTCCACAAAAGTTCAAGGCGAGAAGAGACATCGGATGTTGTTTTGCCCATGTAAGGTGACGTGTTTCATATCAGAACCACAAAGCTTCTCGTGAGAAGATCTGGTTTGTAAGGGCCTTGCGTCAAAACTTGTCCCAATTTGGTCAATTTTTTACGATGGCACATATGTGCCATGTCATGACACCATGCCAAGTTGCATGTATTTCTAATGAGTTTTTGATTTACATGAATTTAAAACCCAAGTTTATCAATGTTTGTGTGGTTGAGACAAGACCCCAAGATGTTTGAAATTCATTTCCATTTCTTGCATGAGACCTAAAGATGGATCCATGTACACTGATATGATTTTTTAACCCATTTTGATGGACCGGACCTTGTGATTGTAGTTCAAATTTGAATTATACATTTTAAATGCCTATAAAAGTCAATTAATGTATAAAAAATGCGAAACGAACCTTGTATAATTCCAATATTTTAGCACGACACTCATGTTGGTCTATGTTGCTTCTAGAGGCGAGAAGAGGTAGCGGGTGTTGTTTCACACACGTAAGGTGGCGCATTCCATAGTTGAACGATAAAGCTTCCCATGAGAAGCTCTGGTTTGTAAGGGACTGATACTTGCGATTTGTGTTGGATTTTTTGTGAAGAGGGACGGGTGATGCACAACAATATAGGTAAGTATTTCCCTAAGTAGAGAACCAAGGTTTATAAAAAAATAGGGGTAACAACCAGCCCCTATCTTTAGCGACTGCACACAAAGAAGCGAACACTTGCACCCAAGAGGGTTGTCAATCCCCTTGGACTCGTTATTTGCGAGCTAGTAAAGTGTGTAGATGAAAGTTGATAAATGCAAAGTAAATAAAGAAAGGGAGGAAATTGTAACTTTTGTAAACTTATAAGTGAATAGACTCGGGGCTGTAGTTTTCCCTAATGACAACTCTCATGTAGTAGGCATACAATGGGTAAACAAATTACAATTGAACAATTGATAGAAAAGGGTATAGTTATGTGGTATTCACGACAATGATCATATATATATATATATATATATATATATATATATATATATATATATATATATATATATATATAGTAAAACCCAACTTCAAATGTCACTGAATTTGAATTGATATTACTATCAATTATTCGGGCGCGGAGGACATATACCCTGACTGAATACTGATAGAAATCTAGAATCTTAGTGTATATTGATATGAAATATCAATTATATGGGCAGGGAAGACCCCCCTAAAAAATGCAGCATGTATGCGTACACATATCAATAGCCAATGCACACACATGTGCATGTTTGCAGCCAAGTATGCCCGCATACACATATCAGCAGGCAGTGTACGGGCACATGCATATCCAAAGATTGTAATATTCCTGAAGATTAAAGTCCAAGACAAAATTATGACGAAGAAGAAAATCAAAAAAGAAGACAATGCCACCTCCATTGGCAGCCAAGACACGGTGTGCAAGCCTCTCCAACATGCACTCAATACCCTAGAAAGAAGGGCTATAATGGCTACAAAGCCTATAAAGCCTAGAAGGCCTAAAAACTAGGTGCATGATGGACAAGGAGAAACAAGGAGAAAATAATAGAGGAGCCTTCTCCCGGAAGCCATTCAAGAGGTGCTCTCTTGCCTATAAAAGGAGGAGTCTTGCTGCGAAGAGAGACACCAGACGGAGAAGAACCAGCCACAGATAGAGCACAAAGTTGCAACTCACCTAGCAAGCTCTTTGATCAGTAGTAGTAGTAGTACTTCCTCATCGTGTAATAAAGAGCTACAATATTTAGAGCATTTGTAAGCTCGCGAAGGTAGTTAGAAGGTAATTTCTTTATCCTTGTGTAAACCCTTCGGGGGTTCCCGGAAGGGAAAACCATATGTAAATTATGTTGTGAAAATGATGTAGTTTCGTGTTTTCACTTGGTATTTTATTTTTGAATTTATGAAACGAGTTCTTATGCTAGGGATCCTATAGGAGAAAATTCTGCCGGTAGTTCTCTGTGTAGCCTTTTATGGCATTTGAATGAGAACCTTATGGCCGTAGAGAAGTGTTCCCTTCGGGTGGAACTGCGTGGGAAGACGATAGGAATTTACTCCATAAATTCGCAACTAAAACATTAAGTGAACGAACTTAGCTACATCTGAAACAACACAATGATAAATATGGTGAGTACTGAGTAGGATATTACACCACCGTGTACACCTCAATCGTCTTGTTGGCCTCAACAACCCCTCAAAGATCCTGCAATATAAGCGAAATAATTTAAAAACACTTCGTATTAAAAATAATATAAAAATAAATAAATAAGTTTGTATTTACTTTATTAACTCGTATACGTAATCACTTATATCAACATTAAAACCTGAATTTATAACTTAATATAGTTTAGATTAATTATAAATATTTTAATTATTCCGTATATTTGGTATTGCAGGATCTTTGAGGGGCTGTCGAGGCCAACAAGACGACTCCTGCCTGCATGTCGATGAGTATGACAACTGGCAGGATCCATATGAGATATCTTAATTTATTGTATGAGATGCAACGCCATGTGATTACTTTACTTTATTGCTAACCGTTAGCCATAGTAGTAGAAGTAATAGTTGGCGAGATGACTTCACGGAGATACAATGCTGGAGATCATGGTGTCATGCCGGTGACAATGATGATCATGCCGTGCCCCGAAGATGGAGATCAAAGGAGCAAGATGATATTGGCCATATCATGTGACTATATGGTTGCATGTGATGTTTATCATGTTTCTATATCTTATTTGCTTAGAACGACGATAGTAAATAAGATGACCCCTTCACTAAAATTTCGAGATAAGTATTCCCCTAAGTGTGCACCGTTGCGAAGGATCGTTGTCTCGAAGCACCACGTGATGATCGGGTTTGATAGATTCTAACATTCGCATACAACGGGTGTAAGTCAGATTTACACACGCAAAACACTTAGGTTGACTCGACGAGCCTAGCATGTACATACATGGCCTCGGAATATGAGAGACCGAAAGGTCGAACATGTGTCGTACAGATGATACGATCAACATGGAGATCCTCACCATTGATGACTAGTCCGTCTCACGTGATGATCGGACACGAGCTAGTCGACGTGGATCATGTATCACTTAGATGGATGGAGGGATGTCGATCTAAGTGGGAGTTCATTATATAATTTGATTAGATAAACTTAATTATCATGAACTTAGTCTAAAAATGTGTTTACAAATATTGTAGATTAAATGGCCAACGCACATGCCAACTCCCATTTCAACGCATTCCTAGAGAAAACCAAGCTAAAAGACGATGGTAGAAACTATGCGGACTCGGCTCATAATTTAAAGCTCATCCTCACCGCTTCCAAGAAGGCATATGTCCATGATGCACCGCTAGGTGACCCTCCCGTTCCCGCGGCAGCCCAGGACGTTATGAACGCCTCGCAGTCGCGGAGTGATGACTACTCTCCGGTTCAGTGCGACATGCTTTACAGTTAAAAACCGGGGCTTCAAAGGCGCTTTGAGAAACTTGGAGCATATGAGATGTTCCAAGAGCTGAAACTGGTTTTCCAAGCTCATGCCCGGGTCAAGAGATATGAGGTCTCCGACAAGTTCTTCAGTTGTAAAATGGAGGAGAATAGTTCTGTTAGTGAGCACATACTCAGAATGTCTGGGTTGCACAACCGCTTGACTCAGGTGGGAGTTGAACTTCCGGATGACGCGGTTATTGGTAGAATCCTCCAGTCGCTTCCACTTAGCTATAAGGGCTTTGTGATGAACTAGAACATGCAAGGGATGGAGAAGACCATTCTCGAATTGTATTCAATGCTGAAATGAGCGGAGGTAGAAATCAAGAAAGAACATCAAGTGTTGATGGTGAATAAGAACACGAGTTTCAAGAAAGGCAAGGGTAAAAAGAACTTCAAGAAGGACGGCAAAGAAGTTGTCGCGCTCGGTAAACTAGTTGCCTGGAAGAAGCCAAATAAAGGACCCAAGCCTGAGACTGAGTGCTATTGTTGCAAGGGAACCGATCACTGGAAACAGAACTGCCCCAAGTACTTAGCGGATAAGAAGGCCGACAACGTCAAAGGTATACACAATATACATGTTATTGATGTGTACCTTACAAGCGCTCGTAGTAGCTCCTTGGTATTTGATACCGGTGCTGTTGCTCACATTTGCAACTCAAAACATGAATTACGGAATAAGCGAAGGCTGGCAAAGGACGAGGTGACGATGCACGTCAGGAATGGTTTCATGGTCGATGTGATCGCTGTCGGCACGCTACCTCTACATCTACCTTCGGGATTAGTTTTAAACCTTAATAATTGTTATTTAGTACCAGATTTGAGCATGAACATTGTATCAGGATCTTGCTTGATGCGAGATGGCTACTCATTTAAATCTGAGAATAATGGTTGTTCCATTTATATGAGTGATATGTTTTATGGTCATGCCCTGCTAGTCAATGGTTTATTCTTGATGAATCTCGAACGTGATGTTACACATATACATAGTCTGAGTATCAAAAGATGTAAGGTTGATAATGATAGTCCCACATACTTGTGGCACTGCCGCCTTGGTCATATCGGTGTCAAGCGCATGAAGAAACTCCATACAGATGAACTTTTGGAGTCTCTTGATTTTCAATCATTTGACACATGCGAACCGTGCCTCATTGGCAAGATGACCATGACTCCGTTCTCCGGAACAATGGAGCGAGGAACCAACTTGTTGGAAATAATACATACTGATGTATGCGGTCCAATGAGTGTTGAGGCTTGCAGTGGCTATCGTTATGTTCTCACCCTCACTGATGACTTAAGCAGATATGGGTATCTCTACTTAATGAAACACAAGTATGAAACCTTTGAAAGGTTCAAGGAATTTCAGAGTGAGGTAGAGAATGAACTTGACAAGAAAATAAAGTTCTATGATCTGATCATGGAGGAGAATATTTGAGTCACGAGTTTGGCATGCACTTAAGAAAATGTGGAATTATTTCACAACTCACGCCGCCTCGCACACCTCAGCGTAACGGCGTGTCTGAACATTATAATCGCACTTTATTGGATATGGTGCGATCTATGATGTCTCTTACTGATTTACCGCTATCATTTTGGGGATATGCATTGGAAACTGCCGCATTCACTTTAAATAGGGCTCCGTCTAAATCCGTTGAGACGACACCGTATGAATTATGGTTTGGAAGGAAACCTAAGCTCTCGTTTCTAAAAGTTTGGGGCTGTGATGCTTATGTGAAGAAACTTCAACCTGAGAAGCTCGAACCCAAAGCGGAAAAATGCGTCTTCATAGGATACCCTAAGGAAACTATTGGGTATACCTTCTATCTTAGATCTGAAGCCAAAATATTTGTTGCCAAGAATGGATCCTTTCTAGAGAAAGAGTTTCTTTGGAAAGAAGTAAGTGGCAGGAAAGTAGAACTTGATGAGGTAATTGTACCTCCTCTCTAACCGGAGAGTAGCGCAGTGCAAGAAAATGTTTTTGTGGAGCCTCCACCGACTAGAGAAGAAGATAATGATGATGATCATGAATCTTCGGATCAAGTTCCTAGTGAACCTCGAAGGTCCACAAGGACACGTTTCACATGAGAGTGGTACGACAATCCTGTCATGGAAATCATGTTGTTAGACAACAGTGAACCTTCGAACTATGAAGAAGCGAAGGCGGGCCCGGATTCCAGCAAATGGCTTGAAGCCATGAAATCCGAGATAGGATCCATGTATGAGAACAAAGTATGTACTTTGGTGGACTTGCCCAGTGATCGGCGAGCCATAGAAAATAAATGGATCTTTAAGAAGAAGACTGACGCGGATGGTAATGTGACCATCTATAAGTCTCAACTTATCGCTAAGGGTTATCGAATAGGTTCAAGGAATTGACTATGATGATACTTTCTCACCCGCAGCGATGCTGAAGTCGGTCCGAATCATGTTAGCACTTGCTGCATTTTATGATTATGAAATCTGGCAAATGGACGTCAAAACGGCATTCCTGAACGACTTTCTTAAGGAAGAATTGTATATGATACAGTCGGAAGGTTTTGTCGATCCTAATAATGCTGACAAGGTATGCAAGATCCAACGCTCCATCTATCGGCTGGTGCAAGCATCTCAGAGTTGGAACATTCGCTTTGATGAGGTGATCAACGCGTTTGGGTTTGTACAGACTTATGGAGAAGCCTGTATTTACAAGAAAGTGAGTGGGAGCTCTGTAGCATTTATCATATTATATGTGGATGACATATTGTTGATGGGAAATGATATAGAACTTTAGAAAATCATAAAGGCCTATTTGAATAAGAGTTTTCAATGAAGGACCTGGGAGAAGCTGCTTACATATTAGGCATCAAGATATATAGAGATAGATCGAGACGTCTCATGGTCTTTCACAAAGTACATACCTTGACAACATATTGAAGAAGTTCAATATGGATAAGGCCAAGAATGTGTTCTTGTCGGTATTACAAGGTGTGAGGTTGAGCATAGCTCAATGAACGACCACGACAGAAGACAGAGAAAATATGAGTATCGTCCCCTATGCTTCAGCAATAGGCTCTATTATGTATGCCATGCTGTGTATCAGACCTGATGTGAACCTTGCCATAAGTTTGGTAGGGAGGTACCAAAGTGATCCAGGAGTGGATCACTAGACAACGGTTAAGAATATCCTAAAGTACCTGAAAAGGACTAAAGATATGTTTCTCGTTTATGGAGGTGCCGAAGAGCTCGTCGTAAAGGGTTACGTCAATTCTAGCTTCGACACAGATCCGGATGAATCCAAGTCACAAATCAGATACATGTATATATTGAATGGTGGGGCAGTCACCTGGTACAGTTGCAAGCAAAGCGTCGTGGCGGCATCTACATGTCAAGCGGAGTACATAGCTGCTTCGGAAGCAACACCGGAAGGAGTCTGGATGAAGGAGTTCATCACCGACCTAGGAGTGATTCCCAGTATGTTGGGCCTGATGACTCTCTTCTGTGACAACACTGGAGCTATTGCCATTGCCAAGGAGCCCAGGTTTCACAAGAAGACCAAGCACATCAAGTGCCGCTTCAACTCCATTCGTGTATACATCCAGGATGGAGATATAGATATTTGTAAAGTACATACGGATCTGAATGTCGCAGATCCATTGACTAAGCCTCTTCCACGAGCGAAACATGATCAACACTAGAACTCTATGGGTGTTCAATTCATCACAATGTAACTAGATTATTGACTCTAGGGAAAGTGAGAGACTGTTGGAAATATGCCCTAGAGGCAATAATAAAGTGTTTATTATTATATTTCCTAGTTCATGATAATTGTCTATTATTCATGCTATAATTGTATCAACCAGAAACCGTAATACATGTGTGAATATTAGACCACAACATGTCCCTAGTGAGCCTCTAGTTGGCTAGCTCGTTGATCAGTAGATGGTCATGGTTTCCTGATCATGGACATTGGATGTCATTGATAACGGGGTCACATCATTAGGAGAATGATGTGATGGACAAGACCCAATCCTAAGCATAGCACAAGATCGTGTTGTTCATATGCTAAAGCTTTTCTAATGTCAAGTATAATTTCCTTAGACCATATGATTGTGCAAATCCGGATACCGTAGGAGTGCTTTGGGTGTATCAAATGTCACAACATAACTGGGTATCTTCGAAAGTATCTGTTGGGTTGGTACAAATCGAGACTGGGATTTGTCATTCCGTGTGACGGAGAGGTATCTCTGGGCCCACTCGGTAATCCATCATCATAATGAGCTCAATGTGACTAAGGAGTTAGCCACAAGATGATGAATTACAGAACGAGTAAAGAGACTTGTGGGTAACGAGATTGAATAAGGGATAGGGATACCGACGATCGAATCTCGGGCAAGTATCATACCGGTAGACAAAGGGAATGGCATACGAGATTGATTGAATCCCCGACATCGTGGTTCATCCAATGAGATCATCGTGGAACATGTGGGAGCCAACATGTGTATCCAGACCCCACTGTTGGTTATTGACCGGAGAGGTGTCTCAGTCATGTCTACATGGTTCCTGAGCCCGTAGGGTCTACACACTTAAGGTTCGATGACGCTAGAGTTGTAATGGGAATAGTATGTGGTTACCGAAATTGTTCAGAGTCCCGGATGAGATCCCGGACGTCACGAGGAGTTCCGCAATGGTCCGGAGGTAAATATTCATATATAGGAAGTGGATATTTGATCGCCAGAAATGTTTTGGGGATCGTCGGTATCATAGATAGACCTTGGTATGACGTAGGATTTTTTTGAATTACTACTACGTTACCCAACAGGCCGAAACCTGGGTAAACATTGTCTCGTTTGTCTCCTGTTAACCATAAATCCAAGATTCATAGTTTGGGACCCCCTACTGAGAGTTCCTCTATGAGATCTCCAAAGGATTGATGGATCGTTTGCAGATTATAATTTTTCTGGACGGTGAATTTGTGTACGTCGTCCACGTTTCCTCGAGTGTCGCTTTTACGATTGTCTCGGTGAAATTGTGGGTAATTATATCCACCAAACCCTGCAAAATTTCCGCACTTTCCAATGAAGGAATCTCCAACGATCTATGATATACCGGAGCTCTGTCGAATCTGGACGGGAATCTGGATGAGTTTAGGGCGAGGGGTCCAATATCAAGCTCGGACATCCGTTGGATAATCCCACCATTCATCGGCTATGGAATTCCTATATCAACAACCCCTCACAATTTCAGCCTGATCCGACCTTCCAAACTCCAGGAAATGTCCGATAAGTACATCAATTTCTAGTTTTGTTTTCTATGCAAAACCAAATCCGACGAGAGTTCATCGTTCTTCATGAACGGGGTATTGGACATCCTTTATGGAGGAATTTTTTAGGGTATTGTGTCTTTTTCTAAAACACATGGCCATAAATTTTGATCCTTTTCCAAGGAAAGCTTCACCGTCACGCGGTGTCAAACAGCCCGACAATGTTGCTCCACGGCTTCCGAGTTGTGCCCGCATAGACTGCACCACTACTCTATCAAGCCAACCAAGAGTTCGGCATCACGAGGGCCAAATAATCATTAAGATAACATTCACACCCACGGGTTGCATGGGCGGGCGCGGCATTGCTTCATCGAGCCAGCATTGACTACGTCACAAATTTTGACCTGCATCGGCATCGCCGTGCCGTCGTTTTCTTCAAACTAATGTTTAACACGCCGACCTGCGTCAATACGTCAGCTAACATGGGGGCTCCAAAGTCACCATACCTACCCGCTCCTTCACCTTGGCTAGACTGGGGGCTTTGCCATCTCTTCATCAACCAGCTCTAGGGACTTAAGCTTCACCAACCGACCAGCTTCATCATGTTACCTGGACCAGGGGCTTCGCCTCGCCACATCGGCCTCACGCCAGGCAACATCTCGTTCAATCATTTATTTCACATAAATAATTATGTAAAGAATATTTATTTATACATTGTTATTAATATTTGTCTTGTGCTATTTCATGCATGCAGTGATCGACCTCAACCACGACATGTCGCCACCTCGGCAAATCAACGTCGTCGGCCCGTCTGTGTCAATCAAGTTATGGTGTCACCGCGGCATGTATCCGCATGCCAACATCTTGAGGCTGCCACTTTGCTGGACTGATCACGGCGTTCAGGCCATATTTTTCTTAATATTCACTTCACTTAAATTATTGAAGTAGAAGAATTTCTTTATTACCTTTATTTGTTATACCTTTTGCCTCACACTATATTGTGTGCACAGGTAATTGACCTCAACTGCACCATGCGGTCACCTCGGCGTGACCGCCATCGTCGTCCCACCTTCATCAACCAAATTGCATCGTCGACATGGTTGACTGATGTGGGGGCTTCGTCGTCACACCGCGAGACTACTCTGCCTCCTCGGCTGGATCAAGAGTTTCACCTCGGCCCTTCCGAAGTGTTGTGTTGTCACTTAATGAAGGCAACCTCTTCATCAGCTACATCATGACCGACTTGGGGGCTAGGACCTTGTCTTGCCGTCGCTTGAACCCTTTCATCAACGTCACACATGTTAACCAGCTAAGTCCCTTTTATGCTCAACATTTTTCATCTTTTAGTTTATGTGCGATTCACCCAAGCATTATATTTGTGTTAAACAAAGAAGTTGTTTGTTAAAAACTTAGCTTGTTAAAAGCGTTGTTTGTTAAAAACACTTTCCTTTTCCATATTAACCAGGGGCTCTTAAATTTGTATGAGCCCTTTTATAATAAGTGTTTTCTTCTTGGTCATTGCGAAGTCTTTTTCTGCCGCTCCTTTCTCCACTCGAGTGTGTGGTCAATAGTTGGATAGCCTGGTTTGTTTCTAAAGCACTCAAGTATAGTTTGTTAAACTGGCCTTAGAGAAACACCCCGCCTTCGGGATATGGAGGTTGAAGCCGAAGGCTGACCCGCTTGAAATCTTGAGACCGGATGTGCCATGTTAAAGCACGACAAAAGCAGAAACTAATTTTAAGACCAATTTTTAGATTGGCACCAAGAAATTTTATTTTGTTCATACGTCAAAGGTTTTACATAAGTTTTTGGCTTTTTGAGCTTATGTCACTTTTAAGCTATTTGTATGTTTTTATTTTAAGAGGTGGGATATCCTCATGACCGAGGAACCCTGTGTAATAATTCAGCTCGAGAGATATTTTCCATCCCACAACTTGACATCTTTCCTGCTGACCTACTCCTTGGTGTTGGCAAAACGCACATGAAATCTGGACTAGTTCCCGACGAGATTCGATCCTCAGGTTGGTGGGCCACCCAACCTGAGTCTTGGGGGTTATCGTGTGTCTCCAACATTACTCTTGTAATACAACATCGATTCCTTTAAAGTATCGACAATATCAACGGGGGACTGCGACTAGAACTGAACCCACCAAAAGCCAAGGTACTCCGAGGAGTCTTTGGCAAAACGTTCTTGAATAATGCTTTATATGCATCAGTTTCAAATTGTGTCTGCACTTAATAGTTGGGTTGCTTGGCTCTTGTGACTGCCTCCAACATTCCACTTTGTTAGGCTAGGTGTGCAAAGGGAGAACAATTGCGATTGTACTTCCGGTTTAACTGGTCAAGCACCTTAGTGGAGAAAGCTGAAAACTAACTATCACAATGAGTGCAAAGCTGGTCAGTGATCCGATGACTCTATCAAACTGTAGACAGATAGAGGTTACCCTGTAGGCCTTTCATTTAATTGGCCGAAGTGTTAATGGCTTGACCTCAGCTGACGCTAAACACTAACCGGGGGCTAGTCGGTGGCCTCCCAAACTTTAAGCTCCTATAAATAAGTGCAATTTATAAAACCTAGATATCTGATTGCCTCATTTCCGCTAACACAACTACCTCTGCCATCAAGATGTCAGCTAACATTTGTCTTGTTAGTGCGGAAACACCCTGAGTAGTCTCTACAAAGGGGTGGAAGCCGACGATGGGCCACTTTCAGATTATAAAAAGTCACAATGGAGCTAAAATAGCATACGACATAAAAGCATGTCGGTGTTTACTCACAACATAAGCCACGTGCAGGCTAAAGATGGTGGGAACCGAAGTGGCACCGGAGGGCGCTGGGAACGAGGATGGTATAGGCATGGAACGCATGATGTACCCAGGTTCAGGGCTCTCCGTAGAGATAACACCCCTAATCCTGTCGGAGTGTATGACGTATGAATGGGACTACAAAGTGCTCCTAGAGCTGTATTGCGGAGGAGGAAGAAGGAGCTGCCGGCTCGCGTCTGCCTCTCCTATGTGGTGTGTGTGTGTGCTGAGTTGACCGACCCCCTGCATGGAGGGGGCCGGGGGGCGGGGGGGGGGGGTTATAAACGAACCCACCGACCTAAAATATGGATAAAAGGTACAAGAGTGGGACCGGGCTGGCAGCCTTGCCGGCTGGCTAGGGGGGCCATGGTGTCTTGTCTTGTCGCTGGAGGGTCCCGCCGGCTGCGAGGTCCCGTCTGGCTGTGGGACCCGCCGGCTAGCCAATAAGGCTCTCGCGTAAGGTTGACGCAGGATGCGTGTGGTACGTCCATCGTTATCCAGCGAGAATCGTCATGGGCAGGCAGTACGACCGTCTCCACTGTTCCCACGCGGAGTGCAGTAACGGAGTGGGAGTTTGACGGGCCGACACTATGCTGGGTGATGGATCGGAGCCGGAGGAGATCAGTGGCATGGTCGCCGACGCTGTACCTGCCGTGCACCCCAATCCAGTACCTTTGCTGACGCGTAGCCACCTTTAACCGTAGGGTCTCGTCATGACATATAGTCTGATGTGACTTGCGCTCCCTAGCCGGCTAGTCGCTTGACTAGCCGACCTGGCCACAGCCGCCTTGCCCCCAACCGGCTGGCTTGGCCTAGGCGGCCAGGGGGAGTTAGCCGTCTTGCTTCTAGCCGACAGGTGCTTCCTGGCCGGCCAGAGAGTTGGCCGTCTCGCCCCCAGCTGGAAGGTACTTCCTAGCCGACCAGGGGGACTTGGGCTTTGCAGAATGGTCCTTGCTGTTCCTTCTTGGTTGAAGGCAAAGGAATAGGCTCGATGAGCCTACCCCGATGTTATCCCCCCGACATTAGTCCCCGAAGCTGGGGAGGCCCGCCACCTTAGAGACGGTGGCCTCGCTGGCTTAAGTTGTTTACTGTTGAATTCCTGCCACCGCCTGCGGCACGGGACGCCGGCTGGCTTCCAAGCGACGCCTCGGCTTCGTCGTAGGTCGCGGAAATCGTGCCATGTGCCAGGCCCGGCCTGACGTGATGATGGATTGTTCAGTTGACGGGACTGGGCCTGAGCCCTAGGTCCCACCACGATGCACTCTCGGCCCGCGCGCGGAGGATCCTCTGCGGATTTACTCCGCGACGGTTGGGTTTCGGGAGTCGTAAAAGCCTCTGTAATAATCGGAGATAATGGGACCGGTGCGCACAGGATCCCCTCCCCACGATCCTTCGTGGGGTTTAAATGGGGTTAGGGGGTACCGAGGAGGACATTCGCCCCCTTCTCGCCCCGCACTTGCGCTCCCTCTTTCCCTGAGCCCAAAGAAAGAGAGAGTCTCATCTTCTTCTTCGTCTTCACTATCACGCAAACCGTCGCTGCCCCTTCGAGCTTTCGCTGCTCGCCGCCATGTCGAGCAACTCTTCCAAGAAGGGCCAGCACAATGGTGCCTGGCTCGACAGCGACATCTGCGCCGAGCACATCGACGCGCTCCGCCATCGCCGAATGCTGCCTCCAGCCTCCCTGGAGACCGTGCGGATCCCCGGAGCCGAGAATGCCCCAACTCCGCAGGAGGGAGAGGTAGTCGTGTTCGATGAACACTTCTATCGAGGCTTCGGGCTCCCGGCGAGCACCTTCTTCTGCAACTTCCACACCTTCTTCGGCTTATAGCCGCACCACCTGGCAGCTAACGCCATCCTTCAGCTCGCCTCATTCGTCGTCCTGTGCGAGCTGTTTATGGGGATCGAGCCCCGCCTCGACCTCTGGCAAAGCTTGTTCTTCTTCAAGCAACAGTCCATCAAGATGGATAAGGCCGAGGTGGTTGACATATTGTGGATCAGAAGTAATATAGAATTTCTGTAAATCATAAAAGGTTGTTTTAAAGGAGTGTTTCCAAAGAATACCTAGATTGCGCTACTTGAATGTTGAGCATCAAGATCTATGGAGATAGATCGAAACGCTTAATAGAAGTTTCAACAAGATGCATGCCTTGACAAGTTTTTGAAGGAGTTCAAAATAGATCAGCAAAGGAGTTCTTGGTTGTGTTGTAAGGTGTGAATTTGAGTAAGATTCAAAACCCGACCCCGGCAGAATAAAGAGAATAGGCGAAGGTCGTCTTCTATACCTTATCCATAGACTCTAAAGTATGCCATGCTGAGTACCGCACCTGATGTGTGCCTTGCTGCAAGTCTGTTAAGAGGTACACAAAGTGATCCAGGATTGAATCACTGATCAGCGGTCAAAGTTATCCTTAGTAACTAATGGACTAAGGAATTTTTCTCGATGATGGAGGTGGTTAAAGAGTTCGTCGTAAAGGGTTACGTCGATGCAAGCTTTGACACTAATCCGAATAACTATGAGTAGTGAAACAGATTCGTATGGTAGAGTAGATATTTGGAATATTTCCGAATAACACATAGTAGCAGCATCTATAAGATGACATAAAGATTTGTAAAGCTCACTCGGATCTGAAAGGGTTCAGAACCGTTGACTAAAAACCCCTCTCACAAGCAAGACGTGATCAAACCCCAGAACTGTAAGAATGTTGGATTCGTTAGAATCACATAGTGATGTGGACTAGATTATTGACTCTAGTGCAAGTGGGAGACTGTTGGAAATATGCCCTAGAGGCAATAATAAATTAGTTATTATTATATTTCTTTGTTCATGATAATCGTGTATTATCCATGCTATAATTGTATTTATTGGAGACACAATACTTGTGTGGATACATAGACAAAACACTGTCCCTAGTAAGCCTCTGGTTGACTAGCTCGTAGATCAAAGATGGTCAAGGTTTCCTGACCATAGGCAATTGTTCTTACTTGATAACGGGATCACATCATGAGGAGAATCATGAGATGGACTAGACCCAAACTAATGAACGTAGCATGTTGATCGTGTCATTTTATTGCTACTGTTTTCTGCGTGTCAAGTATTTATTCCTATGACCATGAGCTCATATAACTCACTGGCACCGGAGGAATGCCTTGTGTGTATCAAACGTCACAACGGAACTGGGTGACTATAAAGATGCTCTACAGGTATCTCCGAAGGTGTCCGTTGAGTTAGTATGGATCAAGACTGGGATTTGTCACTCAGTGTGACGGAGAGGTATCTCGGGCCCCACTCGGTAATACAACATCACACACAAGCCTTGCAAGCAATGTGACTTAGTGTAAGTCATGGGATCTTGTATTACGGAACGAGTAAAGACACTTGCCGGTAAACGAGATTGAAATAGGTATGCGGATACCGACGATCAAATCTCGGGCAAGTAACATACCGAAGGACAAAGGGAATGACATACGGGATTATATGAATCCTTGACACCGAGGTTCAACCGATAAGGTCTTCGGAGAATATGTAGGATCCAATATGGGCATCCAGGTCCCGCTATTCTATATTGACAGATGAGTCTCTCGGGTCATGTCTACATAGTTCTCGAACCCGCAGGGTCTGCACACTTAAGGTTCGACGATGTTCTATGCGTATTTGAGTTATATGGTTGGTTACCGAATGTTGTTCGGAGTCCTAGATGGGATCACGGACGTCACGAGGGTTTCTGGAATGGTCCGAAAACGAAGATTGATATATAGGTTTGTCTCATTTGGTTACCGGAAGGTTTTCGGGCATTACCGGCATCGTACCGGGAATGACGAATGGGTTCCGGAGTTCTACCGGGAGGGGCCCACCCACCCGGGAAGAAGCCCAAAGGCTTTGTGGGGGCACACCAGCCCTTAGTGGGCTGGTGGGAAAGCTCAAGAGGGCCCTTGCGCAGGAAGAAGGAAAAAACCAACAAGGGAGAAAAGGAAAAAAAGGACAGGAGGTGGGACAAAAGAGGAGGACTCCTCCCCCTCCAAACCGAATTGGAGAGGGACTCCTCCTCCTCCTTCGGCAGAACCCTTGAGGCTCCCTTGAGCCTCAAGGCAAGGTCCCTCCCCTCCTCCTTTATATACTGAAGGTCTCGGGTGTTTTGACACAACTTTTGCCACGTGCATCCCGACACCTCTACTTCGCAAATTTCCCTCTAGATCGTATTTCTACGGAGCTCGGGCGGAGCTCTGCTGGAATAGATCACCACCAACCTCCAGAGAGCCGTCACGCTGCCGGAGAACTCATCTACCTCTCCGTCCCTCTTGCTGGATCAAGAAGGCCGAGATCATCGTCGCGCTGTACGTGTGCGGAACGCGGAGGTGCCGTTCGTTCGGCACTAGATCGGGAAGGATCATGATGAGATCGCGGGACGGATCATGATGAGATCGTGGGATGGAGTGTACGACTACGGTGATTTGAATCACGCAAGCTGTTCCACTACATCGTCCGCGTTTCTTAATGCTTACCGCTGTGCGATCTACAAGGGTACGTAGATCGGAAATCTCCTCTTGTAGATGAACATCACCATGATAGGTATTGCGTGTGCGTAGGAAATTTTTGTTTCCCATGCGATTTTCCCCAACAGGCGCACTGCTTGGGGTTCGCAGGGTCGAGTGGCACCTGCTTGGTTTCTTTGGCCAGATTGAAGGAGCCTTCGCCGACCGACTGGGATGGAGGAGTAGGGATCGCCGGCTGCTAGGTAGCCTCAGCCACGAGCCGGTCGATCTGTCTTTTCTCCTCAGTAATCACCATGGCGTCGACCAGGTGGTTGCTGTCTTGTGCACACTCGAGCGACTTCTTGTAGTCGCCAGCGATGGTGATGATGCCCTTCGGACCCGACATCTTCATCTTGAGGTAGGCGTAGTGGGGGATAGCCATGAATTTGGCCAGAGCCGGCCTGCCCAGCAGCGCGTGATACGGGCTGCTGAGATCCACCACCTCGAACCATATGGACTCACGGAGGACGTGAGCCTTGTCGCCAAAAAGGACGTCCAGCTGGATTTTGCCGATTGACGAGCAGGACTGTCGAGGCACGATGCCGTGGAAGACAGTGCTGGTGAGCTAGAGGTCCTTCTCCTTGAGCCCAAGCTTGAGGAGGGTGTCGAGGTAGAGGATGTTGATGCTGCTGCCGTCGTTGACCAACACCCGGGAGAACTGGCAGGTGAGCCTCTATGAGGCGAAAGTGGGGTCGAGGACGAGCGCGTATGAGCCAGGGTTTGGCATCACCACAGGATGGTCAACCCGGCTCCATGTGATGGGCTTTTCAGACCAATGCATGTATTGGGGAACCGGGGGGACCGTGGCATTCACCTCGTGCCGATGTTGGCGTTGGCTGTGCTTGTCGTCACCTTCACTAGTGAAGACCACGAATGCTCCGTCTTGATGGGGGTAGTCATTGTGGAGACGGCCGTCGTTGTGAGGCGGCGGGGGCGGAGCCGGAGCTTGACCTAGAGCCAAAGCATGAGGCGCTGCAGCTGCACCTGGGGGAGCCGGCAGGCCCTCCCCTTGCGATAGTCGTCGTGCAAAGCTGCACTGTCGAAGGGTATGGGTAGAGGACTTCGCCCCAGAGTGCATCTTGCAGGGCGCCTCAAGCATCTGCTCGAAGCTGAGCTTGGGCTGCCAGTCGTTCTTGCCGGTCCGCCTCCGTTAAGAGCCGGCTTGAGTAGCCGGCGCCTCTCCCTCCACGTTGGCTACCAGCTTGTTGTTGGAGCGCGAATCAAGTTGATCCGCCTTGTGCTTGTTGTTGTTCTGGCCACCTCGATTGTCACCAGCCAGCTTGGGAGTAGTCGGCGTGGGGACAACTTTGTCCGAGGCAGTCACGTTGACCCGCATCATGGAGTCGGCCGTGGCGTACTTGTCCGCCTTGGCCATGAGCACCGCCAGAGAGGTGGGCTTGGAGCACATGAGCTTGTGCTTGAGGAGAGTGCCATCTCGGCAGCCGTCAATGAAGTACTGGATGGCCTGTACCTCATGCACTCCCTCGCAGGAGTTGCGAAGCTTCGTCCAACGCGTGACGTAGTCGCGAAGGGGTTCGTTGGGCCTCTGGACGCACATGGGCAGCTCGCGAGGCCGGCCAGGGTGCCTATAGGTGCGAGTGAATTTGCGAATGAACGCCTCCTCGAAGTCAACCCATGAGTTGACGCAGCCGGCTGGAAGGCTGTTAAGCCATGTCCGAGCCGAGCCGGCCAGCATGAGTGGCACATAGCGGACGGCTACGCGCTTGTTGCCCCTGGCGATGCCAACGACAGTGGTGTAGTCGATTAGCCAGTCTTCTGGCTTGGCTGTGCCGTTGTACTTGGGGGTATCCCGAGGAAGAGTGAAGCCTCGGGGAAACGGCTCCCCTCGGATCCGGGGGCCGAAGCACGCCGGACCGATGGGATCGTCTTCCTCCAGAAGAGCTGACTGCGCCAGGGTGTTGAGACACCTGCAGGCATCGTTGTCGCCATGTGGAACGCGTGCGCCGATCCGAGCCATGATCGGAAGGGTGCCTTGTGAGCCGGCAGCATGGCTCCTCCCCGGACGAGAACCTCATACAGCGAATCACTCTCATCATCCCCGCGATGCCGGCTCGAAGTTGGCTTGCTCTGGCGCTGAGAACACCTGTCATGGCTGCCATTGCCCTTCCGGCCGGAAGTGCGATGCAAGGAAGATCTCTCGGCTTGATGATGACCGCTAGGGTTTCGGCGCGCTCCGGGATTGGGTCCAGGAGACTCCGACTGAGCTTGACTGGGGTCAAGCCATGTCTGCTACTTGTTGGCGGCGTCAAAGAGATCCTTGACCCGCTTCTCCTGAAGGACGCGCTCCTCGCCCTCCAGGCCTGGCATTTCTGCCATGGACGCCTGGGCCGCACGTAAGTTGGCTGCAGGAGTCTCGTAAATGGGCTGCTTGCCGCCTAGGCTCTCGGCAATGACACGACTGTGGCCGCGGACCGCGCCAAGCAGGCTAGGCCCCTCGGAATCCGGAGTGAGGCCATAGGCGGAGTTATACTCGCGCCACGTGGCCTCCATCCGGCGTTTAGCCGCGGCGATGGAAATGCCCTCCTCCAAGATCTGCCTGCGAGCCTCCTCCAGCGAGGCCCGCGCGTCAGTGTGGTTCGTGGAGGTGGCGATGGGGGTCTTCAAGCCGATAAGAGCGACCTGAAGCATGTCGGCGGAGACAGCAACAGGCTCACCAGCGTCTGCTGATGCCCTGCCATGAGCCGTGCTGGTGCCGGCACCAATGACCCTCACCTCCACGATGTTGGAGACGGTGGCGACATGATACAGGGTAAAGAACCACGCAGACGATGAAGGACCGTCGAAGACGAGTACGTTGCTGGGGTACACGTCGAATATAGGCGTCTCAGCGATACAGAGCCTACTGAAGCTGGCACATAACGCCTCGACATCGAAGTCCTCGCCAGGGTAGCGAGGGCCATCACCGAGACGCAAGTCGCTAAAGAGAATGCCGAGGTTCTCCATAGCAGCGACGACAACGCTGGGGAGCGACTCATCGTCGGACTCCCCATCAGAGTCCACATGACGGACTGAGACATCGATTATCATCAGTGAAGCCTCATCGAAAGTAGGCTCCACGGGCATGCAGATCGGTCCGTACGCAATGCATCCGGCGGTGTAAGCGCAGGGCCCCGCCCAGTGCGTGAAGCCAGTCAATGCTGCGGACGGCCCCACGGTGGGCGCCAAATGTCAGTGTTTACTCACAACATAAGCCATGGGTAGGCTAAAGATGGTGGGAACCGAAGTGGCACCGGAGGGCACTAGGAACGAGGATTGTACAGGCATGATGTACCCAGGTTCAGGGCTCTCCGTAGAGATAACACCCCTAATCCTGCCGGAGTGTATGATGTATGAATGGGACTACAAAGTGCTCCTGGAGCTATATTACGGAGGAGGAAGAAGGAGCTCCCGGCTCGCGTGTGCCTCTCCTATGTGGTGTGTGTGTGTGCGTGTGCTGAGTTGACTGACCCCCTGCATGGAGGGGGCCGGGGGGTTTTATAGACGAATCCACCGACCTATAATATGGATAAAAGGTACAAGAGTGGGACCCGACTGGCAGCCTCTCCGGCTGGCCAGGGGGCCCACGGGGTCTTGTCTTGTCGCTGGAGGGGCCCGCCAGCTACGAGGTCCCGTCTGGCTGTGGGACCTGCGGGCTAGCCAATAAGTCTCTCGCGTAAGGTTGACGCAGGACACGTGTGGTACGTCCGGCGTCTTCCAGTGAGAATCGTCACGGGCAGGAAGTACGGACGTCTCCACTGTTCCCACGCCGAGTGCAGTAATGGAGTGGGAGTTTGACGGTCCGACACTGTATTAGGTGATGGATCGGAGCCGGAGGAGGTCAGCGGTGTGGCCGCCGACGCTGTACCTGCCGTGCACCCCGATCCAGTACCTTTGCTGACGCGTAGTCACCTTTAACCTTAGGGTCTCGTCATGACCTACGGTCTGATGTGAGGCTAGTCGCTTTACTAGCCGGCCTGGGCACGACCGCCTCGCCCCCAGCCGGTTGGCTTGGCCTAGGCGGCCAGGGGGAGGTAGCCGTCTTGCTTCTAGCCGGCAGGTGCTTCCTGGCCGGCGAGAGAGTTGGTCGTCTCGCCCCGAGCCGGCAGGTACTTCCTAGCCGACCAGGGGGACTTGGGCTTTGCAGAATGGTCCTTGCTGTTCCTTCTTGGTTGAAGGCAAAGGAATATGATCGATGAGCCTACCCCGGGGTTATCCCCCGACAAAGCATTTGTATTATGTACGCAAGTGCTGCCTTCCATGATCATCGTTATAAAGCCATAAATATGCATCAATTTGACTTATGACTTTAGACAAGTTCGGTTGCGTGCCTCCTGTGATTACCCCCTACGTTCCCGATTGTTCGGATAGAGGGTAAAGGGAGCACCTCTGTAATTTTTTACTTTCAGGTGATCCGGGTTAGTACCTAAGGCTGGGTGAAGCCGAAAGCTAGCCATCTTAAGAATATAATTGGTCGACAACAACGAAAATGAAATTTTTCGTTCATTAAAGACCATAGTGTTCGGGAACATTCCCCAAACTAAATCCTCAATATTTACCTCCCACATTGATCGGAGTTGAGGTATTACGATCATGGTCAACATGATATCCTGGGAAAAGGACCTTAAAAATGAACTATTTTTCCGAGAAGATGTTTCTTACATTAAATAGTAATATAACATATCTCTCCGTGAACCTTTGTTTATAAAACTGTATGGTGGATTGCCTTGTTTGTTGTAAATCTTTGCCTTTAAAAAGGCTTTATAAAGTCGGACAAACACTCATTGTCTACTGGCCAAGGAGGTTGAAGCCGAAGGTCGGTCAATAAAGTCTTGTATAATGTGTATTCGAATATTGTTGATTACTCCTTGTAGTTGATGCTAGTTGGTTTACATGGTGGAAGATCTTATGTTTAGATCCTTAATGATTATTAATACTCCTATAATTATGAAAATTAATATGCTTTGTGAGTAATTACACTTGTTCCTGAGGACATGGGATAAGTCTTGCTATAACTAATCATGTGAATTTGGTATTCGTTCGATATTTTGATGAGATATATGATGTCTCTCCTCTAGTGGTGTCACGTGGACGTCGACTACATGACACTTCACCATTATTTGGGCCTAGGGGAAGTCATTGGAAAGTAATAAGTAGATGATGGGTTGCTAGAGTGGCAAAAGCTTAAACCCTAGTTTGTGCGTTGCTTCGTAAGGGGTTGATTTGGATCCATATGTTTCATGCTATGGTTAGATTTATCTTAATTCTTATTTCGTAGTTGCGGATGCTTGCAAAAGAGATTAATAATAAGTGGGATGTTTGTCCAAGTAAGGGCAGGACCGAAGCACCGGTCCACCCACATACCAAATTATCAAAGTAACGAACGAGAATCATATGAGCATGATCGAAACTAGCTTGACAGAAATTCCCATGTGTCCTCGGGAGCGCTTTGCTTTATATAAGAGTTTTTACAGGCTTGTCCTTTGCTACAAAAGTATTGGGCCACTTTTATGCACCATGGTTACATTTTTTACTTGCTACCCGTTACGAATTACCTTATCACAAAACTATCTGTTACCGATAATTTCAGTGCTTGTAGAGAATACCTTACTGAAAACCGCTTGTCATTTCCTTCTGCTCCTTGTTGGGTTCGACACTCTTACTTATCGAAAGGACTACGATAGATGCCCTATACTTGTGGGTCATCAAGACTTTTTTCTGGCGCCGTTGCTGGGGAGTGAAGCGCCTTTGGAGAGTGGAACTTGGTAAGGGAAAAATTATATATTGTGCTGAAATTTACTGTCGGTTGTCACCATGGAAAATAATCCTTAGAGGGGCTTGTTCGGGGTATCTTCACCCCAACCGGAAGCATAAAGACATGCTCCTCAACCTTTTGCACCTACTAAAAATATCTATTATGAAATTCCATCGGGTATGATAGAAAAACTGCTAGCTAACCCTTATGCAGGAGATGGAACACTACATCCTGATTTGCATCTAATCTATGTGGATGAAGTTTGTGGATTATTTAAGCTTGCAGGTCTGCCGAGGATGATGTCAAGAAGAAGGTCTTTTCTTTATCTTTGAAGGAGAAGGCTTTGACGTGGTATAGGCTATGTGATGATATTGGATAATGGAACTACAACTGATTGAAATTGGAATTTCAGCAGAAGTTTTATCCTATGCATGTGGTTCATCGTGATCAGAATTATATTTATAATTTTTGGCCTCATGAAGGATAAAGAATCGCTCAAGCTTGGGGGAGGCTTAAGTCAATGTTATAGTCATGCCCCAATCATGAGCTCCCAAGAGAAATTATTTTTCAAAATTTTTATGCTTGGCTCTCTCGTAATGATCAGTCCATGCTCGATACTTCTTGTACCGCTTCCTTTATGAAGAAAGATATTGAATTCAAATGGGATTTATTGGAAAGAATTAAATGCAACTCTGAAGATTGGGAACTCGACGAAGGTAATGAGTCAGGTATAAGCCTTAAGTTTGATTGTGTTAAATCCTTTATAGACACCAATGCTTTTCATGATTTTAGTACTAAATATGGACTTGACTTTGAGGTAGTAGCTTCATTCTGTGAATCTTTTGCTACTCATGTTGATCTCCCCAAGGTGAAGTGGTTTAAATATCATCCTCCCATTGAAGTTAAAGTGGTTGAACCTATTAAAGTTGAAGAAGAAACTATTATTTATAATGTTGATCCTGTTATTCCTACTTCTTATATTGAGAAACCAGCCTTTCCTGTTAGAATAAAGGAACATGCTAAAGCTTCAACTATGGTTCGAAAGAGTTGTACTAGAACACCTATACCTCCTAAACAAATTAAAGTTGAACCTAATATTGCCATGGTTAAAGATCTCTTGGTTAATAATATTGATGGGTCATTCATTTCTGTGATGAAGCTGCTAGAATTGCTAGACCTAATACTAAAGGTAAACATAGACCTATTGTTGGCGTGCATGTTGTTTCTGTTAAAATAGGAGATCATTGTTATCATGGCTTATGTGATGTGGGTTCTAGTGCGAGTGCAATTCCCTTTACCTCATACCAAGAAATTATGAATGATATTGCACCAACTGAATTAGAAGAAATTGATGTTACCATCAAGCTTGCTAATAGAGATATTATTGCACCAATTGGGATTGTTAGAGATGTTGAAGTCTTGTATGGGAAAATAAAGTATCCTACTAATTTTCTTGTTCTTGGTTACCCATAAGATGATTTTTGTCCCATTATATTCGGTAGACCCTTCTTGAATAATGTTAATGCTAAGATTGATTGTGAGAAAGAAACAGTTACTATAAGTTTTGGAGATGTGTCTCATGAGTTCAATTTCTCTAAATTTCATAGACAACCCCATGACAAAGAATTGCCTAGTAAAGATGAAATTATTGGTCTCGCTTCTACCGTTCTGCCTCCTACTGATCCCTTAGAACAATATTTGCTAGATCATGAAAATGATATGCATATAATGAAATAAATGAAATAGATAAGTTTTTCTTTGATTAGCGGCCTATTTTAAAACACAACCTGCCTATTGAAATACTTGGGGATCCTCCCCCACCCAAGGGAGATCCCGCGTTTGAGCTTAAACAATTACCTGATACTATGAAGTATGCTTATCTTGATGAAAAAGAGATATCTCATGTTATTATTAGTGCCAACCTTTCAGAGCATGAAAAAAATAGATTATTGAAAACTTTGAGGAAGCATCGTGCCGATATTGGATATACTCTAGATGATCTTAAGGGCATTAGTCCCACTCATGTGAGCACAAAATCAATATGGAGCCTGATGCTAAATCAGTTGTTGATCACCAATGATGATTAAATCCTAAAATGAAGGAAGTGGTAAGAAATGAAATACTAAAGCTTCTCGAGGCAGGTATAATTTATCCTATTGCTGATAGTAGATGTGTTAGTCCCGTTCATTGTGTCCCTAAAAAGGGAGGTATTACCGTTGTTCCTAATGATAAAAATGAATTGATCCCGCAAAGAATTGTTAGAGGATATATAATGGTAATTGAATTTAGGAAGTTAAATGAAGCTACTAGGAAAGATCATTACCCGCTACCTTTTATTGATAAAATGCTAAGACTATCCAAACACACACATTTTTGCTTTCTAGACGGTTATTGTGGTTTCTCTCAAATACCTGTGTCAAAAGAGGATCAAGAGAAGACAACTATTACTTGCCCTTTCAGTACCATTGCTTATATACGTATGCCTTTTGGTTTATGCAATGCACCTGCTACCTTTCAAAGATGTATGATGGCTATATTCTCTGACTTTTGTGAAAAGATTATTGAGGTTTTCATGGATGATTTTTCCATTTACGAAACTTCTTTTGATGATTTCTTGAGCAACCTTGATCGAGTTTTGCAGAGATCTGAAGAAACTAATCTTATCTTGAATTGGGAGAAGTGCCACTGTATGGTTAATGAAGGCATTATCTTGGGACACAAAATCTCCAAAATAGGTATTGAAGTTGATAATGCTAAAGTTGGTTCCATTGAAAAAATGTCGTGTCGAACTGATATCAAAGGTATAAGAAGTTTCCTTGGTCATGCTGGTTTCTATAGGAGGTTTATTAAAGACTACTCTAAGTTTCCTTGGTCATGCTGGTTTCTAAAGGATGTTCCATTCATTTTTGATGATGATTGTGTAGAAGCATTCGAAATTCTTAAGAGAGCCTTGATCACTGCACCTGTTGTTCAACCACCTAATTGGAACCTACCCTTTGAAATTATGTGTGATGCCAGTGATTATGTTGTTGGTGCTGTTTGATATTTATCGTTTTATGGACTGTTATTATACTTTGTGGTACTATACTTATGCCTTTTCTCTCTTATTTTGCAAGGTTTATTTGAAGAGGGAGAATACCGGCAGCTGGAATTCTGGACTGGAAAAGGAGAAAGTCCGAGTCCTCTATTCTGCGCAACTCCGAATGCCCTGAAAATCAACGTGGAATTTTTTGGGAATATATAAAAAATACTGGGCAAAAGAAGTGCCAGAGGGGAGCTACCAGGGGCCCACAAGCCTGGTAGCCGCCGCCCACCTGGTGGTGGCTACAGGGCTTGTGGGCACCCTGGCGGTCCCCTAGCCCCCTCTTTTGCTATATGAAGGGTTTCGTCCAGGAAAAAATCAGGGTGGAGCTTTTTCGTGGATTCTCCGCCGCCACGAGGCGGAACTTGATCAGAACCAATCTAGAGCTCCAGCAGGACGATCTTGTCGGGGAAACTTCCCTCCCGAAGGGGGAAATCATCGCCATCGTCATCACCAACACTCCTGTCGTCGGAGGGGAGTCATCTCCATCAACATCTTCATCAGCACCATCTCCTCTCCAAACCCTAGTTCATCTCATGTAACCAATTTCCGTCTCGCGACTCCGATTGGTACTTGTAAGGTTGCTAGTAGTGTTGATTACTCTTTGTAGTTGATGCTAGTTGGATTACTTGGTGGAAGAGTTTATGTTTAGATCCTTGATGCTACTCATTACACCTTTGATCATTATTACTATTATGCTTTGTGAGTAGTTGCTTTTGTTCCCGAGGACATGGGATAAGTCATGCTGATAATAGTCATGTGAATTTGGTATTCGTTCGGTATTTTGATATGCTGTATGTTGTCTTTCCCTCTAGTGGTGTTATGTGAACGCTGACTACATGACACTTCACCATCTTTGGGCCTAGAGGAAGGCATTGGGGAGTAGTAAGTAGATGATGGGTTGCTAGAGTGACAGAAGCTTAAACCCTAGTCTATGCGTTGCTTCGTAAGGGGCTAATTTGGATCCACTAGTTTAATGCTATGGTTAAACGTTGTCTTAATTCTTCTTTCGTAGTTGCGGATGCTTGCGAGAGGGGTTAATCATAAGTGGGATGCTTGTCCAATTAAGGGCAGTACCCAAGCGCCCGTCCACCCACATATCAAACTATCAAAGTAACGAACGTGAATCACATGAACATGATGAAACTAGCATGACAGAAATTCCCGTGTGTCCTCGGGAGCGTTTTTCCTCCTGTAAGACTTTGTTCAGGCTTGTCCCTTGCTACAAAAGGGATTGGGCCACTTTGCTGCACTGTTGCTACTACTTGTTACTTGTTACTTTTCACTTGCTACGTTTCACCTCACTACACCATCAGTTGTTACCGCTACTTTCAGTGCTTGCAGTTATTACCTTGCCGAAAACTGTTTATCAGAGCCTTCTGCTCCTTGTTGGGTTCGACACTCTTACTTATCGTAAGGACTACGATTGATCCCCTATACTTGTGGGTCATCAAGACTCTTTTCTGGCGACGTTGCCGGGGAGTGAAGTTCCTTTGGTAAGTGGAATTTGGTAAGGAAACATTTATATACTGTGCTGAAATTTATTGTCACTTGTCACTATGGAAACTGTTCCTTTGAGGAATTTGTTCGGGGTATCTTCACCATGAATGGAAGCACGAGGAGTTGCTCCTCAACCTGAGGTACCTACTGAAAATATCTTTTATGAAATTCCTTCGGGTATGCTTGAGAATCTGCTGGCTCATCCTTTTACAGGAGATGGATCATCACATCCAGACTTGCATCTAATCTATGTAGATGAAGTTTGTGGTTTATTTAAGCTTACAGGTTTGCCCGAGGATGAGGTAAAGAAGAATGTCTTTCCTTTATCTTTGAAGGATAAGGCGTTGACATGGTATAGTCTATGTGATGATACTGGATCATGGGACTACAATCGGTTGAAATTGGAATTTCATCAAAAGTTTTATCCTATGCATTTAGTACATTGTGATCAGAATTATATTTATAACTTTTGGCCTCGTGACAGGGAAAGCATAGCTCAAGCTTGGGGAGGCTTAAATCAATGCTATATTCATGCCCCAATCATGAGCTCTCGAGAGAAATTATCACTCAAAACTTTTATGCTCGGCTTTCTCATGAAGATCGTACCATGCTTGACACTTCTTGTACCGGTTCTTTTATGAAGAAGGATATTGACGACAAGTGGTATTTATTGGAAAGAATCAAACGCAACTCTGAAGATTGGGAGCTTGAAGAAGGTAAGGAGTCAGGTATGAATTTCTAGTTTGATTGCGTTAAATCTTTTGTTGAAACAAACACTTCTAGAGATTTTAGCGCTAAGTATAGACTTGACTCTGAGATAGTAGCTTCTCTTTGTGAATCTTTTGCTGCTCAAGTTGATCTTCCCAAAGAGAAGTGGTTTAAGTATCATCCTCCTGTAGAAGTCAACATAGTTAAACCGAATCTAGTTGAAGAGAAAGTCATTGCCTTTAGTGATCCTATTGTTCCTTGTGCCTATGATGAGAAACCATCTTACCCTGCTAGAAAAAAGGATTATTCTAAAGCTCCAACTGTGATACGTAGGGGTTACATTAGACCACTTGCACCCCCTGAGGAAATTAGAGTTGAACCTAGTGTTGCTATTATCAAAGATCTCTTAGCCGAAGACATAGACGGGCATGTTATCAAATTCTGTGAGGACTCCGCTAGAATTGCTAAACCTCACGCGAAAGACAAATACAGACCTGTAGTTGGCCTGCCCGTTGTTTCTGTCAAGATAGGAGATCACTGTTATCATGGTTTATGTGATATGGGTGCTAGTGTTAGTGCAATACCCCGGTCCCTATACGATGAAATCAAAGATGAGATTGCACCTGCTGAGTTAGAACCCATTGATGTTAGTATTACGCTAGCTAATAGAGACACTATCTGCCCTGTGGGAATTGTGCGAGATGTAGAAGTCCTGTTGTGGTAAGAAGAAGTATCCTACTGATTTCCTCGTCCTTGCTACTGCACAAGATAGCTTTTGTCCCATCATATTTGGTAGACCCTTTCTCAACAGTGTCAATGCTCATATTGATTGCATTAAACATACCGTCACTGTTAGTTTCGAGGGTGTGTCTCATGAGTTTAACTTCTCCAAGTTTGGAAGACAACCCCATAAAAAGAGTCGTCTGGTAGGGATGAAATCATTGCTCTTGCCTCTATTTCCGTACCTCCTACAGATCCTTTAGAGCAATATCTGCTTGAGCATGAAAATGATATGTATATGGATGAAAGAGATGAGATAGATAAAATTGTTTTAGAACAATATCCTATTCTCAAGAATAATCTTCCTGTTGAATTGCTTGCGGATCCTCCCCCACCAAAGGGTGATCCTGTGTTCGAGCTAAAACAGTTACCAGATACTCTTAAGTATGCCTACCTTGATGAGAAGGAGATATATCCTGTTATCATTAGTGCTCACCACTCGAATCACGAAGAGAAGAACTTATTAAAAACCTTGAGGAAGCACCGTGCGGCTATTGGATAGATTCTTGATGATCTTAAGGGTATTAGTCCCACTCTATGTCAACACAAGATTAAAACTGATCCCGATTCTAAACCAGTTGCTGATCATCAAAGGAGATTAAATCCTAGGATGAAAGAGGTCGTGAGAAAAGAAATATTAAAGCTTTTGGAAGCAAGAATCATTTATCCTGTTGCTCATAGTGATTGGGTAAGTACAGTACATTGCGTACCTAAGAAGGGAGGTATCACCGTCGTTCCTAATGATAAGAATGAACTAATCCCACAAAGGATTATTACTGGCTATAAGATGGTGATAGACTTCTAGAAACTGAACAAGGCAACCAGGAAAGACCATTATCCTTTGCCATTTATCGACCAAACGCTAGAGAGGCTATCTAAACACACACACTTCTGCTTTCTAGATGGTTATTCAGGTTTTTCGCAAATACCTGTTGCACAATCTGATCAGGAGAAAACCACTTTCACCTGCCCCTTCGGTACCTTTGCTTATAGACGTATGCCTTTTGGCTTATGCAATGCACCTGCCACCTTTCAAAGATGTATGATGGCTATATTCTCTGACTTTTGTGAAAAGATTGTTGAGGTTTTCATAGATGATTTCTCCGTTTACGGTTCTTCCTTTGACGATTGCCTCAGCAACCTTGATCGAGTCTTACAGAGATGCAAAGATAGCAACCTCGTCTTGAACTGGGAGAAGTGCCACTTCATGGTTAATGAAGGCATCGTCTTAGGACAAAAAATCTCTGAGAAAGGTATTGAAGTTGATAAGGCTAAGGTTGATGCAACTGAGAAAATGCCTTGCCCCATAGATATCAGAGGTATACGAAGTTTCCTAGGCCATGCTGGTTTCTATAGAAGGTGTTGGAATTATGCCCTAGAGGCAATAATAAATGTATAATTATTATTATAATTCCTGTATCAAGATAATAGTTTATTATCCATGCTATAATTGTATTGAATGAAGACTCATTTACATGTGTGGATACATAGACAAAACACCGTCCCTAGCATGCCTCTAGTTGGCTAGCCAGTTGATAGATGATAGTCAGTGTCTTCTGATTATGAACAAGGTGTTGTTGCTTGATAACTGGATCACGTCATTGGGAGAATCACGTGATGGACTAGACCCAAACTAATAGACGTAGCATGTTGATCGTGTCATTTTGTTGCTACTGTTTTCTGCGTGTCAAGTATTTATTCCTATGACCATGAGATCATATAACTCACTGACACCGGAGGAATGCTTTGTGTGTATCAAACATCGCAACGTAACTGGGTGACTATAAAGATGCTCTACAGGTATCTCCGAAGGTGTTACTTGAGTTAGTATGGATCAAGACTGGGATTTGTCACTCCGTGTGACAGAGAGGTATCTCGGGGCCCACTCGGTAATACAACATCACACACAAGCCTTGCAAGCAATGTAACTTAGTGTAAGTTGCGGGATCTTGTATTATGGAACGAGTAAAGAGACTTGCCGGTAAACGAGATTGAAATAGGTATGCGGATACTGACGATCGAATCTCGGGCAAGTAACATACCGAAGGACAAAGGGAATGACATACGGGATTATACGAATCCTTGGCACTGAGGTTCAAACGATAAGATCTTCGTAGAATATGTAGGATCCAATATGGGCATCCAGGTCCCGCTATTGGATATTGACCGAGGAGTCTCTCGGGTCATGTCTACATAGTTCTCGAACCCGCAGGGTCTGCACACTTAAGGTTCGACGTTGTTTTATGCGTATTTGAGTTATATGGTTGGTTACCGAATGTTGTTCGGAGTCCCGGATGAGATCACGGACGTCACAAGGGTTTCCGGAATGGTCCGGAAACGAAGATTGATATATAGGATGACCTCATTTGATTACCGGAAGGTTTTCGGAGTTACCGGGAATGTACCGGGAATGACGAATGGGTTCCGGGAGTTCACCGGGGGGGGGGGGGGGCAACCCACCCCGGGGAAGCCCATAGGCTTTGGGTAGACACACCAGCCCTTAGTGGGCTGGTGGGACAGCCCCAAGGGGGCCTATGCGCCAAGAGAAGGAAATCAAAGGAAAAGAAAAAAAAGAGGGAAGAAGTGGGAAGGGAGGGGGACTCCTCCCACCAAACCAAGTCCAACTCGGTTTGGGGGGGGGAGTCCTCCCCCCCTTGGCTCGGCCGACCCCTTGAGCGTCCCTTGGACCCCAAGGCAAGGTCCCCCTCCCTCCTCCTATATGTATGGGGCTTTTAGGGCAGATTTGAGACGACTTTCTCACGGCTGCCCGACCACATACCTCCATAGTTTTTCCTCTAGATCGTGTTTCTGCGGAGCTCGAGCGGAGCCCTGCTGAGACAAGATCATCACCAACCTCCGGAGCGCCGTCACACTGCCGGAGAACTCTTCTACCTCTCTGTCTCTCTTGCTGGATCAAGAAGGCCGAGATCATCGTCGAGCTATACGTGTGCTGAACGCGGAGGTGCCGTCCGTTCGGTACTAGATCGTGGGACTGATCGCGGGATTGTTCGCGGGGCGGATCGAGGGACGTGAGGACGTTCCACTACATCAACCGCGTTCTCTAACGCTTCTGCTGTACGATCTACAAGGGTACGTAGATCACTCATCCCCTCTCGTAGATGGACATCACCATGATAGGTCTTCGTGCGCATAGGAAAATTTTTGTTTCCCATGCGACGTTCCCCAACAGTGGTATCAGAGCTAGGTTCATGCGTAGATGTCTTCTCGAGTAGAACACAAAAGCTTTTGTGGGCGATGATGTGCGTTTTGCTGCCCTCGTTAATCTTTTCTTGATTCCGCGATATTGTTGGATTGAAGCGGCTTGGACCGACATTACTCGTACGCTTACGAGAGACTGGTTTCATCGTTACGAGTAACCCCCTTTGCTCAAAGATGACTGGCAAGTGACGGTTTCTCCAACTTTAGTTGAATCGGATTTGACCGAGGAGGTCCTTGGATGAGGTTAAATAGCAACTCATATATCTCCGTTGTGGTGTTTGCGTAAGTAAGATGCGATCCTACTAGATACCCTTGGTCACCACGTCAAACATGCAACAAAAAAATTAGAGGACGTCTAACTTGTTTTTGCAGGGTATGATTGTGATGTGATATGGCCAACGATGTGATGTGATATATTGGATGTATGATATGATCATGTTGTAATAGAAATATCGACTTGCACGTCGATGGTACGGCAACCGGCAGGAGCCATAGGGTTGTCTTTATACTAACGTTTGTGCTTGCAGATGCGTTTACTATTTTGCTAGGATGTAGCTTTAGTAGTAATAGCATAAGTAGCACGACAACCCTGATGGCAACACGTTGATGGATGATCATGGTGTGGCGCCGGTGACAAGAAGATCGTGCCGGTGCTTTGGTGATGGAGATCAAGAAGCACGTGATGATGGCCATATCATGTCACTTATGAATTGCATGTGATGTTAATCCTTTTATGCACCTTATTTTGCTTAGAACGACGGTAGCATTATGAGGTGATCTCTCACTAAAATTTCAAGACGAAATTGTGTTCTCCCCGACTGTGCACCGTTGCTACAGTTCGTCGTTTCGAGACACCACGTGATGATCGGGTGTGATAGACTCAACGTTCACATACAACGGGTGCAAAACAGTTGCGCACGCGGAACACTCGGGTTAAGCTTGACGAGCCTAGCATGTGCAGACATGGCCTCGGAACACATGAGACCGAAAGGTCGATCATGAATCATATAGTTGATATGATTAGCATAGGGATGCTTACCACTGAAACTACTCTCGACTCACGTGATGATCGGACTTGGGATAGTGTAAGTGGATCATGAACCACTCAAATGACTAGAGAGATGTACTTTTTGAGTGGGAGTTTAGCACATAATTTGATTAAGTTGAACTCTAATTATCTTGAACATAGTCTAAGTCCACTTTGAATATATTTGTGTTGTAGATCATGGCTCACGCAAGTGTCATCCTGAATTTTAATACGTTCCTAGAGAAAGCTAAGTTGAAAGATGATGGAAGCAACTTTGTAGACTGGGCTCGTAATCTTAAGCTAATCTTACAAGCTGGAAAGAAGGATTATGTCCTTAATGCTGCGCTAGGACATGAACCACCCGCTACGGCTGATCAGGATGTTAAGAACGCTTGGTTAGCGCGTAAGGAGGACTACTCAATAGTTCAATGTGCAGTCTTGTATGGCTTAGAACCGGGACTTCAACGTCGCTTTGAGCGTCATGGAGCATTTGAGATGTTCCAGGAGTTGAAGTTTATCTTTCAGAAGAACGCCCGGATCGAGAGGTATGAGACCTCCGATAAATCCTATGCTTGCAAGATGGAGGAAAACTCATCTGTCAGTGAACATGTGCTCAAAATGTCTGGGTACTCAAACCGTCTAGCTGAACTGGGGATTGAACTCCCGCAAGAAGCTATCACTCACAGAATCCTTCAATCACTGCCGCCAAGCTATAAAGGCTTTGTGTTGAACTACAACATGCAAGGGATGAACAAGTCTCCCGGCGAGTTGTTTGCGATGCTGAAAGTCGCAGAGTCTGAACTCCGTAAAGAGCATCAAGTGTTGATGGTGAGAAAGACCACTAGTTTCAAGAGAAACGACAAAGGCAAGAAGGGCAATTCGAAGAAGAGCGGCAAGCCTGTTGCCAATCCGCCGAAGAAACCCAAGGCTGGACCTAAGCCTGAAACAGAGTGCTTCTATTGCAAGGGTATGGGTCACTGGAAGCGCAATTGCCCCAAGTATCTGGCAAATAAGAAGGCGGGCAAAGAAAAATCAGGTATATTTGATATACATGTTATTGATGTGTACTTAACCGGCTCTCGTAGTAGTGCCTGGGTATTTGATACCGGTTCTGTTGCTCATATTTGCAACTCGAAACAGGAACTGCGGAATAGACGAAGGCTGGCGAAAGACGAAGTGACGATGCGCGTAGGAAACGGTTCCAAGGTTGATGCAATCGCCGTCGGCACAGTGTCACTTCAACTACCATCGGGATTAGTGATGAACTTAAATCATTGTTATTTAGTGCCTGCGTTGAGCATGAACATTATATCTGGATCTTGTTTATTGCGAGACGGTTACTCTTTTAAGTCTGAGAATAATGGTTGTTCTATTTCTATGAGTAACATCTTTTATGGTCATGCACCGAATGTGAGAGGATTGTTCATTTGAATCTCGATAGCGATACGCATATACATAACATTGAGACCAAAAGAGTTAGAGTAAACAATGATAGCGCCATATTTTTGTGGCACTGCCGCTTGGGTCATATTGGTGTAAAGCGCATGAAGAAACTCCATCCTGATGGACTTTTGGAGTCACTTGACTTTGATTCACTTGACACGTGCGAACCATGCCTCATGGGCAAGATGACTAAGACTCCGTTCTCCGGAACAATGGAGCGTGCAAGTGACTTGTTGGAAATCATACATACCGATGTGTGTGGTCCAATGAGCGTGGAGGCACGCGGCGGATATCGTTATTTCCTCACCTTCACTGACGATTTAAGTAGATATGGTTATGTCTACTTGATGAAGCACAAGTCTGAAACATTTGAAAAGTTCAAGCAATTTCAGAGTGAAGTGGAAAATCATCGTACCAAGAAGATCAAGTTCCTACGGTCTGATCGTGGGGGTGAATATCTGAGTTTCGAGTTTGGTACTCACTTAAGACAATGTGGAATTGTTTCGCAGTTAACACCGCCTGGAACACCACAGCGTAATGGTGTGTCCGAACGTCGTAATCGTACTTTGTTAGAGATGGTGCGATCTATGATGTCTCTTACTGATTTGCCGTTATCATTTTGGGGTTATGCATTAGAAACAGCTGCATTCACTTTAAACAGGGCACCATCGAAATCCGTTGAGACGACACCATACGAACTGTGGTATGGCAAAAGACCAAAGTTGTCGTTTCTTAAAGTTTGGGGATGTGATGCTTATGTCAAAAAGCTTCAGCCTGAAAAGCTGGAACCCAAAGCGGAAAAGTGCGTCTTCATAGGTTACCCAAAAGAGACAGTTGGGTACACCTTCTATCTCAAATCCGAGGGCAAAGTGTTTGTTGCTAAGAACGGAACTTTTCTCGAGAAGGAGTTTCTCTCGAGAGAATTGAGTGGGAGGAAGATAGAACTTGACGAGGTTGTCTAACGTCTCATCCCTCTGAATGGTGGCGCAGGGCAAGGGGAAACCTCTGTCGTTGTGACGCCGGTTGGGGAGGAAGTTAATGATGATGATCATGAAACTCCAGTTCAAGTTTCTGTTGAACCACGCAGGTCGACGAGATCACGCGCTGCTCCAGAGTGGTACGGTAATCCCGTCTTATCAATCATGTTGTTAGACAACAATGAACCTGCAAATTATGAAGAAGCAATGGTGGGCCTAGATTCCAACAAATGGCTAGAAGCCATGAAATCCGAGATAGGATCCATGTATGAGAACAAAGTGTGGACTTTGGAGATACTACCTGAGGGCCGCAAGGCTATTCAGAACAAATGGATTTTTAAGAAGAAGACGGACGCTGACGGTAATGTGACCGTTTATAAAGCTCGACTTGTGGCAAAGGGTTTTTCACAAGTTCCAGGAGTTGACTACGATGAGACCTTCTCACCCGTAGCGATGCTTAAGTCCGTCAGAATCATGTTAGCAATAGCTGCATTTTTCGATTATGAAATCTGGCAGATGGATGTCAAAACGGCGTTCCTTAACGGTTTCCTTAAGGAAGAGTTGTATATGATGCAACCCGAAGGTTTTGTCGATCCTAAAAATGCTGACAAGGTGTGCAAGCTCCAGCGATCCATTTATGGACTGGTGCAAGCATCTCGGAGTTGGAACAAACGCTTTGATGAGGTGATCAAAGCATTTGGGCTTATACAAGTGGTTGGAGAATCTTGTATTTACAAGAAAGTGAGTGGGAGCTCTTTGGAGTTTCTAATATTATATGTGGATGACATATTACTGATTGGAAACAACGTAGAGCTTTTGGAGAGCATAAAAGGTTACTTGAATAAAAGTTTCTCTATGAAGGACCTAGGAGAAGCTGCTTACATTCTAGGCATTAAGATCTATAGGGATAGATCAAAACGCCTGATAGGACTTTCACAAAGCACATACCTTGATAAAGTTTTGAAGAGGTTCAAAATGGAACAGTCCAAGAAAGGGTTCTTGCCAGTGTTACAAGGTACGAGATTGAGTAAGACTCAGTGCCCAGCAACTGATGAAGATAGAGAGCATATGCGCTCCGTCCCCTATGCTTCAGCCATAGGTTCTATCATGTATGCGATGCTGTGCACTAGACCGGATGTTAGCCTGGCCATAAGTATGGCAGGTAGGTTCCAGAGTAATCCAGGAGTGGATCACTGGACAGCGGTCAAGAATATCCTGAAGTACCTGAAAAGGACTAAGGAGATGTTTCTCGTGTATGGAGGTGACGAAGAGCTCGCCGTAAAAGGTTACGTTGATGCAAGCTTTGACACAGATCCGGACGACTCTAAGTCGCAAACCGGATACGTATTTATTCTTAATGGGGGTGCAGTAAGCTGGTGCAGTTCCAAGCAAAGCGTCGTAGCAGATTCTACATGTGAAGCGGAGTACATGGCTGCCTCGGAGGCGGCTAAGGAGGGTGTCTGGATGAAGCAGTTCATGACGGATCTTGGAGTGGTGCCAAGTGCACTGGATCCAATGACCTTGTTCTGGGACAACACTGGTGCCATTGCCTTAGCAAAGGAACCAAGGTTTCACAAGAAGACCAGACACATCAAACGACGCTTCAACCTCATCCGCGACTATGTCGAGGAGGAGGACGTAAATATATGCAATGTGCACACGGATCTGAATGTAGCAGACCCGCTGACTAAACCTCTTCCACGGCCAAAACATGATCGACACCAGAACTGTATGGGTGTTAGATTTATTACAATATAATTCACATGGTGATGTGAGGGCTAGATTATTGACTCTAGTGCAAGTGGGAGACTGTTGGAATTATGCCCTAGAGGCAATAATAAATGTATAATTATTATTATAATTCCTGTATCAAGATAATAGTTTATTATCCATGCTATAATTGTATTGAATGAAGACTCATTTACATGTGTGGATACATAGACAAAACACCGTCCCTAGCATGCCTCTAGTTGGCTAGCCAGTTGATCGATGATAGTCAGTGTCTTCTAATTATGAACAAGGTGTTGTTGCTTGATAACTGGATCACGTCATTGGGAGAATCACGTGATGGACTAGACCCAAACTAATAGACGTAGCATGTTGATCATGTCATTTTGTTGCTACTGTTTTCTGCGTGTCAAGTATTTATTCCTATGACCATGAGATCATATAACTCACTGACACCGGAGGAATGCTTTGTGTGTATCAAACGTCGCAACGTAACTGGGTGACTATAAAGATGCTCTACAGGTATCTCCGAAGGTGTTAGTTGAGTTAGTATGGATCAAGACTGGCATTTGTCACTCCGTGTGACGGAGAGGTATCTCGGGGCCCACTCGGTAATACAACATCACACACAAGCCTTGCAAGCAATGTAACTTAGTGTAAGTTGCGGGATCTTGTATTACGGAACGAGTAAAGAGACTTGCCGGTAAACGAGATTGAAATAGGTATGCGGATACTGACGATCGAATCTCGGGCAAGTAACATACCGAAGGACAAAGGGAATGACATACGGGATTATACGAATCCTTGGCACTGAGGTTCAAATGATAAGATCTTCGTAGAATATGTAGGATCCAATATGGGCATCCAGGTCCCGCTATTGGATATTGACCGAGGAGTCTCTCGGGTCATGTCTACATAGTTCTCGAACCCGCAGGGTCTGCACACTTAAGGTTCGACGTTGTTTTATGCGTATTTGAGTTATATGGTTGGTTACCGAATGTTGTTCGGAGTCCCGGATGAGATCACGGACGTCACGAGGGTTTTCGGAATGGTACGGAAACGAAGATTGATATATAGGATGACCTCATTTGATTACCGGAAGGTTTTCGGAGTTACCGGGAATGTACCGGGAATGACGAATGGGTTCCGGGAGTTCACCGGGGGGGGGGGGCAACCCACCTCGGGGAAGCCCATAGGCTTTGGGGAGACACACCAGCCCTTAGTGGGCTGGTGGGACAGCCCCAAGGGGGCCTATGCGCCAAGAGAAGGAAATCAAAGGAAAAGAAAAAAAAAGAGGGAAGAAGTGGGAAGGGAGGGGGACTCCTCCCACCAAACCAAGTCCAACTCGGTTTGGGGGGGGAGTCCTCCCCCCCTTGGCTCGGCCGACCCCTTGAGGGTCCCTTGGACCCCAAGGCAAGGTCCCCCTCCCTCCTCCTATATATATGGGGCTTTTAGGGCAGATTTGAGACGACTTTCTCACGGCTGCCCGACCACATACCTCCATAGTTTTTCCTCTAGATCGTGTTTCTGCGGAGCTCGGGCGGAGCCCTGCTGAGACAAGATCATCAGCAACCTCCGGAGCGCCGTCACACTGCCGGAGAACTCTTCTACCTCTCCGTCTCTCTTGCTGGATCAAGAAGGCTGAGATCATCGTCGAGCTGTACGTGTGCTGAACGCGGAGGTGCCGTCCGTTCGGTACTAGATCGTGGGACTGATCGCGGGATTGTTCGCGGGGCGGATCGAGGGACGTGAGGACGTTCCACTACATCAACCGCGTTCTTTAACTCTTCTGCTGTACGATCTACAAGGGTACGTAGATCACTCATCCCCTCTCGTACGTGGACATCACCATGATAGGTCTTCGTGCGCGTAGGAAAAATTTTGTTTCCCATGCGACGTTCCCCAACAGAAGGTTCATTAAAGACTTCTCTAAGATTTCTAGGCCTCTTACCAACCTCTTGCAGAAGGATGTTCCTTTTCTTTTTGATGAGGATTGTGAGGAAGCTTTCGAAATACTTAAGAAGGCCTTGATAACCGCACCTATTGTTCAACCACCTGATTGGAACTTGCCCTTTGAAATCATGTGCGATGCTAGTGATTATGCTGTTGGTGCTGTTCTAGGACAAAGAGTTGACAAGAAGCTGAATGTTATTCACTAAGCTAGTAAAACTCTAGACAGTGCCCAAAGAAACTATGCCACTACGGAAAAAGAGTTTTAGCAGTCGTGTTTGCATGTGAAAAGTTCAGATCTTATATAGTTGACTCCAGAGTCACTATTCACTCTGATCATGCTGCTATAAGCACCTTATGGAGAAGAAAGACGCTAAGCCTAGGCTAATCAGATGGGTTCTCCTGCTACAGGAATTTGATTTGCACGTTGTTGACCGAAAGGGTGTTGATAACCCTGTAGAAGATAACTTGTCCAGGCTAGAGAATGTCCTTGATGACCCACGACTTATTGATGACAACTTTCCTGATGAGCAACTAAATGTCATCCGCACTTCACATAGTGCACCGTGGTATGCTGATTACGCAAACTATATCATAGCCAAATACATACCACCCAGTTTCACCTACGAGCAAAAGAAGAAATTCTTCTTTGATTTGAGACACTAGTTTTGGGATGATCCTCACCTTTATAAGGAAGGAGTAGATGGTGTTATTATACGTTGTGTGCCTGAACATGAACAGGGACAGATCCTGCAGAAGTGTCATTCCGAAGCCTACGAAGGACACCATGCTGGAGATAGAACTGCTCATAAGGTATTGCAATCAGGGTTCTATTGGCCCACTCTCTTCAAGGATGCCCGTAAGTTTGTATTGTCTTGTGACGAATGCCAAAGAATAGGGAACATCAGTAAACGTCAGGAAATGCCTATGAACTATTCACTTGTCATTGAACCATTTGATGTCTGGGGCTTTGATTATATGGGACCCTTCCCGAATTCCAATGGGTATACTCACATCTTAGTTGCTGTGGATTACGTCACTAAGTGGGTAGAAGCTATCCCCACTAGAAATGCTGATCATCACACCTCTATTAAGATGCTTAAAGAAGTCATTTTCCCAAGACTTGGAGTCCCTAGATATCTGATGACTGATGGCAGTTCACACTTCATTCATGGTGTTTTCCGCAAGATGCTCGCTAAGTATGATGTCAACCATAGAGTTGCATCTCCTTATCATCCTCAGTCTAGTGGTCAAGTGGAGTTGAGTAATAGGGAGATCAAATTGATCTTACAAAAGACTGTCAATAGATCTCGAAAGAATTGGTCTAGCAAACTTGACGATGCACTATGGGCTTATAGGACTGCTTATAAGAATCCCATGGGCATGTCGCCGTATAAAATGGTTTACGGTAAGGCATGTCATTTACCTCTTGAGATGGAACACAAAGCTTATTGGGCAATCAAAGAGCTCAACTTCGATTTCAAACTTTCCGGTGAGAAGCGGTTGTTTGATATCAGCTCATTAGATGAATGGAGGGCCCAGGAATATGAGAATGCCAAGCAGTTGCATCCATAAACCTTCAACCCAGTTTTTCCATGAGAGTCCACCATACCTACCTATGGATTGAATAAGATCGCTCAAGTAAGTTGTCATTGGTGCAGGCAATAAAAATTGCTCTCTAATATGTATGATCTATTAGTGTGTGGAAAATAATATTTGTACGAACCTGTGATGAGGAACACATAAAAGCGACAGACTGCATAATAAAGTTCTTTATCACACGAGGCAATATAAAGTGACATTCCTCCGCACTAAGAGGACACACATCCAAACCTCAAAAGTGCATGACAACCTCTGCTTCCCTCTACGAAGGGCCTATCTTGTACCTTTACTTTTTGCCCTTGAAAGAGTCATGGTGATCTTCACCAATTCTTTATTTTGCCTTTGTCTTGGCTACCGTCACAAGCTAGGGAAAGATCTATATTCATATATCAACTTGGAGATGAGTACTTATGCTTTATTATTGTTGACTTTATCCTTGAGGTAAAGGGTTGGGAGGCAAAACTATAAGCCCCTGTCTTTCTCTGTGTCTAGCTGAAACTTTGATACCATGAGTACCACGTGAGTTGTAACAATTGTGGAAAACAAAAGAGATGATTGAGTATGTGGGTTTGCTGTACAAGCTCTTATTTGACTCTTTGTGATGTTATGATAAATTGCAACTGCTTCAATGACTATGGACTGTTGTTGGCTACTTCTCGGTAAGGTTTTTGCTTCGTACTTTGCTTTGTGAAGGAATTGTTACTCTCCCATAAGAACCTTTATGATGTATTGTTGTTCTATGTGTGATCATGATGCCCTCATGTACGTATTATGTTTTATCGACACCTTCATCCCTAAACATGTGGACATGTTTATGGATCTTGGTTTTCGCTTGAGGACAAGCCAGGTCTAAGCTTGGCGGAGTTGATACGTCCATTTTGCATCATGCTTTCATGTTGATATTTATCGCTTTATGGACTGTTATTATACTTTGTGGTACTATACTTATGGCTTTTCTCTCTTATTTTGCAAGGTTTATTTGAAGAGGGAGAATACCGGCAGTTGGAATTCTGGACTGGAAAAGCAGCAAGTCTGAGTCCTCTATTATGTGCAACTCCAAATGCCCTGAAAATCAACGTGGAATTTTTTGGGAATATATAAAAAATACTGGGCAAAAGAAGTGCGAGAGGGGAGCTACCAGGGGCCCACAAGCCTGGTAGCCGCCACCCCCCTGGTGGCGGCTACAGGGCTTGTGGGCACCCTGGTGGCCCACTGGCCCCCCTCTTTTTCTATATGAAGGGTTTCGTCCAGGAAATAATCAGGGTGGAGCTTTTTCAAGGATTCTCCGCCGCCACGAGGCAGAACTTGAGCAGAACCAATCTAGAGCTCCGGCATGACGATCCTGCCGGGGAAACTTCCCTCCCGGAGAGGGAAATCATCACCATCGTCATCACCAACACTCCTCTCGTCGGAGGGGAGTCATCTCCATCAACATCTTTATCAGCACCATCTCCTCTCCAAACCCTAGTTCATCTCTTGTAACCAATCTCCGTCTCGCGACTCCGATTGGTACTTGTAAGGTTGCTAGTAGTGTTGATTACTCTTTGTAGTTGATACTAGTTGGATTACTTGGTGGAAGAGTTTATGTTCAGATCCTTGATGCTACTCATTAAACCTCTGATCATGATTATGATTATGCTTTGTGAGTAGTTGCCTTTGTTCCCGAGGACATGGGATAAGTCATGCTGATAATAGTCATGTGAATTTGGTATTCGTTCGGTATTTTGATATGTTGTATGTTGTATTTCCCTCTAGTGGTGTTATGTGAACGTCGACTACATAACACTTCACCATCTTTGGGCCTAGAGGAAGGCACTGGAGAGTAGTAAGTAGATGATGGGTTGCTAGAGGGACAGAAGCTTAAACACCAGTCTATGCGTTGCTTCGTAAGGGGCTGATTTGGATCCACTAGTTTAATGCTATGGTTAGACGTTGTCTTAATTCTTCTTTCGTAGTTGCGGATGATTGCAAGAGGGGTTAATCATAAGTGGGATGCTTGTCCAAGTAAGGGCAGTACCCAAGCGCTGGTCCACCCACATATCAAACTATCAAAGTAACGAACGCGAATCACATGAACATGATGAAACTAGCATGACAGAAATTCCCGTGTGTCCTCGGGAGCGTTTTTCCTCCTATAAAACTTTGTTCAGGCTTGTCCCTTGCTACAAAAGGGATTGGGCCACTTTGCTGCACCGTTGCTACTACTTGTTACTTGTTACTTTTTGTTGGGGAACGTCGCATGGGAAACAAAAAATTTCCTACGCGCACGAAGACCTATCATGGTGATGTCCATCTACGAGAGGGGATGAGTGATCTACGTACCCTTGTAGATCGTACAGAAGAAGCGTTAGTGAACGCGGTTGATGTAGTGGAACGTCCTCACGTCCCTCGATCCGCCCCGCGAACAATCCCGCGATCAGTCCCACGATCTAGTGCCGAACGGACGGCACCTCCGCGTTCAGCACACGTACAGCTCGACGATGATCTCGGCCTTCTTGATCCAGCAAGAGAGACGGAGAGGTAGAAGAGTTCTCCGGCAGCGTGATGGCGCTCCGGAGGTTGGTGATGACCTTGTCTCAGCAGGGCTCCGCCCGAGCTCCGCAGAAACGCGATCTAGAGGAAAAACCGTGGAGGTATGTGGTCGGGCTGCCGTGGAAAAGTCGTCTCAAATCAGCCCCAATACCTCCGTATATATAGGTGGGAGGGAGAGGACCTTGCCTTGGGGCTCAAGGAGCCCCAAGGGGGTCGGCCGAGTCCAAGGGGGGAAGGCTCCCCCCCAAACCAAGTTGGACTTGGTTTGGTGGGTGGGAGTCCTTCCCTTCCTTCCCACCTCCCTTTTTTTTTCTTTCTCTTTGACTTTCCTTTGTATGGCGCATAGGACCCTTTTGGGCTGTCCCACCAGCCCACTAAGGGCTGGTGAGCCACCCTTATGGCCTATGGGCTTCCCCGGGCTGGGTTGCCCCCCCCGGTGAACTCCCGGAACCCATTCGTCATTCCCGGTACATTCCCGGTAACTTCGAAAACCTTCCGGTAATCAAATGAGGTCATCCTATATATCAATCTTCGTTTCCGGACCATTCCGGAAACCCTCGTGACGTCCGTGATCTCATCCGGGACTCCGAACAACATTCGGTAACCAACCATATAACTCAAATACGCATAAAACAACGTCGAACCTTAAGTGTGCAGACCCTGCGGGTTCGAGAACCATGTAGACATGACCCGAGAGAGTCCTCGGTCAATATCCAATAGCGGGACCTGGATGCCCATATTGGATCCTACATATTCTACGAAGATCTTATCGTTTGAACCTCAGTGCCAAGGATTCATATAATCCCGTATATCATTCCCTTTGTCCTTCGGTATGTTACTTGCCCAAGATTCGATCGTCAGTATCCGCATACCTATTTCAATCTCGTTTACCGGCAAGTCTCTTTACTCGTTCCGTAATACAAGATCCCGCAACTTACACTAACTCACATTGCTTGCAAGGCTTGTGTGTGATGTTGTATTACCGAGTGGGCCCCGAGATACCTCTCCGTCACACGGAGTGACAAATCCCAGTCTTGATCCATACTAACTCAACTAACACCTTCGGAGATACCTGTAGAGCATCTTTATAGTCACCCAGTTACGTTGCGACGTTTGATACACACAAAGTATTCTTCCGGTGTCAGTGAGTTATATGATCTCATGGTCATAGGAATAAATACTTGACACGCAGAAAACAGTAGCAATAAAATGACACGATCAACATGCTACGTCTATTAGTTTGGGTCTAGTCCATCACGTGATTCTCCTAATGACGTGATCCAGTTATCAAGGAACAACACCTTGTTCATAATCAGAAGACACTGACTATCTTTGATCAACTGGCTAGCCAACTAGAGGCTTGCTAGGGACGGTGTTTTGTCTATGTATCCACACATGTAAATGAGTCTTCATTCAATACAATTATAGCATGGATAATAAACGATTGTCTTGATACAGGAATTATAATAATAACTATATTTATCATTGCCTCTAGGGCATAATTCCAACACTTTTCACTTGCTACGTTTCACCTCACTACACCATCACTTGTTACCGCTACTTTCAGTGCTTGCAGTTATTACCTTGCTGGAAACTGTTTATCAGAGCCTTCTGCTCCTCGTTGGGTTCGACACTCTTACTTATCGAAAGGACTACGATTGATCCCCTATACTTGTGGGTCATCACTGTTCTAGGGCAAAGAGTTGATAAGAAATTAAATGTCATCCATTACGCTAGTAAAACTCTAGACAGTGCTCAAAGAAACTATGCTACCACTGAAAAGAAATTTTTAGCAGTTGTGTTTTCTTGTGATAAGTTTAGAACTTATATTGTTGATTCCAAAGTAACTGTTCACACTGATCACGCTGCTATTAAATACCTTATGGAAAAGAAAGATGCTAAACCTAGACTTATTAGATGGGTTCTTCTGCTACAAGAATTTGATCTGCATAGTATTGATAAAAAGGGGGCTAATAACCCCATAGAAGATAACTTGTCTAGACTAGAGAATGTTCTTGATGACCCACTACCTATTGATGATAGCTTTCCCGATGAACAATTAGCTGTCATAAATGCTTCACGCAGTGCTCCTTGGTATGCTGATTATGCTAACTACATTGTTGCTAAATTTATATCGCCTAGTTTCACATACCAACAAAAGAAAAAGTACTTCTATGATTTAAGACATTACTTTTGGGATGATCCACACCTTTATAAAGTAGTAGATGGTATTATTAGACGTTGTGTACCTGAGCATGAACAAGGGCAGATCCTACACAAGTGTCACTCCGAGGCCTACGGAGGACATCACGCTGGAGATAGAACTGCACACAAGGTATTACAATCTTGTTTTTATTGGCCTACTCTCTTCAAGGATGCTCATAAGTTTGTCTTGTCTTGTGATGAATATCAAAGAATTGGTAATATTAGTAGATGTCAGGAAATGCCTATGAATTACTCTCTTGTTATTGAACCATTTGATGTTTGGTTTTTTGATTATATGGGACCTTTTCCAAAGTCCAATGGGTATACTCATATTCTAGTTGCTGTTGATTATGTTACTAAGTGGGTAGAAGCTATTCCAACTAGTAGTGCTGATCATAACACTTCTATTAAAATGCTGAAAGTAGTTATTTTCCCTAGATTTGGAGTCCCTAGATATTTAATGACTGATGGTGGTTCACACTTTATTCATGGTGCTTTCCGTAAATTGCTTGCTAGGTATGACGTTAATCATACAATTGCATCTCCTTATCATCCTTAGTCTAGTGGTCAAGTAGAAATGAGAAATAGAGAAATTAATCTGATCTTGCAAAAGACCGTTAATAGATCTAGAAAGTATTGGTCTAAGAAACTTGATGACGCATTATGGGCTTATAAAACCGCTTAGAAAAACCCTATGGGTATGTCTCCATATAAAATGGTTTATGGTAAAGCATGTCATTTACCTCTAGAGCTAGAACATAAAGCTTATTGGGAAATTAAAGATCTTAACTATGATTTCAAACTTGCTGGTGAGAAGAGGTTATTTGATATTAGCTCGCTTGATGAATGGAGAACCCAAGCCTATGCGAAAGCTAAGTTGTTTAAGGAAAAGATTACGAGATGGCATGATAGAAGGATACAAAAGCGTTAATTCAATGTAGGTGATCATGTTTTCCTATACAACTCTCGTTTAAGAGTTTTTGTAGGAAAACTTCTCTCTAAATGGGAAGGGCCTTACATTATCGAGGAAGTATATCGTTCCGGTGCCATCAAGATCAACAACGCTGAAGGCACAAATTCGAAGGTGGTAAATGGGCAAAGAATCAAACATTATATCTCAGGTACTCCCATAAATGTTGAAACTAATATTATCAATACCATAAATCTGGAGGAGTACATTAGGGAGACCTATCAGAACGTTTGAGACTCCGAAAAGTAATAGGTATGTGTTACGGTAAGAAAACCGACTCCAAAACTTTTCCAATTGCAATTTTTACCAGTTTTGGAATATTTAAAAAATAGGAAAATTTAAAGCAGGCTAAAATGTGCAAGAGGAGGCCACAAGCCGGGGGGCGCGGCCTACCCCCGTGGGCACGCCCTACAGGCTTGTGGCCACCCCGTGTACCCCCCGGACTCCGTTTTCTTGTGGAATACTCCTTCGGGTTGGTAAAAAATCGTTATATAATCTCTCGAAGGTTTTGACCTTTGTATCACGCCAATATCTCCTGTTTTCATTTTGAGATGTTTCTGCAGCAGATTTAGAGTAAGATGTATTCCCAAGATTCCGATGGGGAGAGCTATGTGTCGCATTATCTTGCCAATCCCAAGCTCTACGGGGACTTAGATCCTTATGGATTGTTCTTGGAGGAGGAATTGGAGATATGCAAGTATGCGGAAGAAAGCTCGTATGAAGAGGAGATTCCCCTGCCTCGACCCCAAGATACGCATGTGGAGTTCAAGAAGTCGAGCCTCCCAAATACAAGGAGAAAACCCAAGGTTATATTTATCCCTTCTCGTCTTCTGCTGGAGAGCAAGGATGAATTATGTCAAAAGATATTGAGGCTCGAGCAGGAAGTAGACGATCTGAGGGAACAAAATTTCATGCTTAAGAGGAAACTTGATAAGCTTGCCACCTCACCAACAACTCCAACATCACCACCTCAGAAGAAAGACAACTAAACCCATGGGTATAGGGCACTCCCCTTGGCTTGTGCCAAGCCTGGGGGAGGTGCCCCGGTATCATATCACCATCACATCTTTTACTTTCTTCGTGTTTCCTCTTTCGATCCATTTGGTTATATCTTGATCTAGTAGAATAAAGTTTTAGTGAGATCTAGTTTTGAGTTTTGCTTTATGTTCCCCCTATGTAAGCAAGTCTGAGAGTTATATAATAAAGAGTAGTTTTGAGTTGAGGGCTTTGCTTTCTTGCTATGATCTTAAGAAATAGAAATAGAAAGAAATATAGAATAAAAGCAAAGAGTATATATAATGATCTTATGGGGAGTGATGACTTCACATATAAAAAGTATGTCGATTGAAATTTGTTGTCAGTTGACAAACAAAGCTATTGGTCATTGTTGCAATTAAAAGGAAGTAATAAAGAAAGAGAGGTTCACATATAAATATATTATCTTAGACATATTTTATGATTGTGAGCACTCATTAAAATATTATATGTTAAGAAGTTGATGTTGGACAAGGAAGACAACATAATGAGTTATGTTTTCTTAGTTCCGAATAGAAGTTATATGGTTATAGATCCTTCAACGTGTGTCGCTTGCTTCCACCCCATATCATCCAAAAACTTCCGCACCAAGTAGAGATACTACTTGTGTATCCAAACACCTTTAACTTAGTTTTTCCTTGATAGTCCACCACACCTACCTATGGATTGAGTAAGATCCCTCAAGTAAGTTGTCATCGATGCAAGCAATAAAAATTGCTCTTTAAATGTGCGTGATCTATTAGTGTGAGGAAAATTGCACAACGAAGTTATTTATCACAAGGGGCAATGAAAAGTGACATTCTTTTGCATTAAGGGACTATGCATCCAACTATAAAAGTGCATGACAACCTCCGCTTCCCTCTGCGAAGGGCCTATCTGTTACCTTTACTTTATAGTATTTACCTTTATGCAAGAGTCGTGGTGATGTTCACCATTTCTGTTACTTCTCCTTTATATTTTGGCAAGCGTCATGTGTTGGGGAATGATCTAGACAAATATATCCACTCGGATGTGGGTGATCATGAGTTATTATTGTTGACATTACCCTGAGGTAAATAGTTGGGAGGCAAAACTATAAGCCCCTATCTTTCTCTATGCCCGATCGAAGCTTTGACCTCATAGGTACCGCGTGAGTGTTAGCAACTATGAAAGACTATAAGATGATTGATTATGTGGATTTGTTTTACAAGCTCCTATATCGACTCTTTCCTACGTTATGATAAATTGGAATTTCTTCAATGACTGAGATCATAGTTTATTAGTTCTCAATAGAGTTCTTGATTCATATTTTACCTTGTGAATGAATTGTTAATCTAGGATAAGAAATTATATGTCGATATGTGTTGCTGTTCTAAAGATAATCATGATGCCTTCATGTCCGCATTTTATTTTTATCGACACCTCTATCTCTAAACATGTGGGCATATTTATCGATCTCGGTTTTCGCTTCAGGACAAGCGAGGTCTAAGCTTGGGGGAGTTGATACGTCCATTTTGCATCATGCTTTTATATCGATATTTATTGCATTATGGGATGTTAATACACATTATGGTACAATAATTATGCCTTTTGTCTCTTATTTTACAAGGTTTACATGAAGAGGGAGAATGCGGGCAGCTAGAATTCTGGACTGGAAAAGGAGCAAATCGGAGAGACCTATTCTGCACAACTCCAAAAGTCCTAAACTTACGGAGAATTATTTTGGAATATATAAAATATATTGGGCGGAAGAAATACATCAGGGGACCCACCAGGTGGCCATAATCCAAGGGGGCGTTGCCTACCCCCTAGGTGCGCCCTGTAGGCTTGTGGGCCCCCTGGCAGGCCTTCAGTGCCCATCTTCTGTTATATGAAGGGGTTTGACCTGGAAAAAATCATATCAAAACTTTCGAGGCAAAGCGCCGCCGTCTCGAGGCAGAACTTCGGCATGGCCAATCTAGAGCTCCGGCGGAGCTATTTTGCCGGGGAAACTTGTTGGGGAACGTAGTAATAATTCAAAAAATTTCGTACATCACACCAAGGTAAAACTAGGAGAAACCAGCAACGACAAAGGAAGAGCATCTTCATACCATTGAAGATCGCAAAGCGGAAGCGTTACTATTAACGCGGTCGATGGAGTCGTACTCGCGGTGATCCGATCCAAACACCGAATGTTCGTGTCTCCGCGTTCAACACACCTACAACCCGGTGACGTCTCCTCCTTCTTGATCCAGCAAGGATGAAGGAGAAGTTGAGGGAGAGCTCTGGCAGCATGACAGTGTGGTGTCAATGGAGCTTGTGGTTCCCGACAGGGCTTCGCCAAGCACCGCAGAGGAGGAGAGGTGGAGAGGTAGGGCTACGCCAAGGGGTAGTGATCAAGGTGTGTGCAGCCCTCCCAAAACTCTCTCTATTTATAGGAGGGACGGAGAGGGGGGTAGCCACCCTAGTGTTCCCCTAGGAGGGGCGGCGGCAGCCCTAGGAGGAGGGGGCAGCGGCGCCCTAGGGGTGGCATGCCACCCAAGGCGGTGGGTGGCAGCCCCACCCCGTAGGGTTTAGCCCGAGGCGCCTTGGGCCCTCCTCTCTTGGATCGCACCAGCCCACCAGGGGCTGGTTCCCTTGCACTTTCGGCCCGTGCAGCCCTCCGGGACAGGTGGACCCTCCCGGTGGACCCTTGGTACCCTTTCGGTGCTCCCGGTACAATATCGATAAACCCCGAAACCTTTCCGGTGACCAAAACTGGACTTCCCATATATAAATCTTTACCTCCAGACCATTCTGGAACTCCTCGTGATGTTCAGGATATCATCCGGGACTCCGAAAAACCTTCGGTAACCACACATACAGTTCCCATTACAACTCTAGCGTCATCGAAGCTTAAGTGTGTAGACCCTACGGGTTCGGGAACCATGCAGACATGACCGAGACATCTCTCCGGCCAATAACCAACAGTGGGATATGGATACCCATGTTGGCTCCCACATGTTCGACGATGATCTCATCGAATGAACCACGATTTCGAGGATTCACTCAATCCCGTATGCAATTCCCTTTGTCTACCAGTATGATACTTGCCCTAGATTCGATCTTCGGTATCCCTATAATTTGTTCAATCCTGTTACTGGCAAGTCTCTTTATTCGTTCCGTAACACATGATCCCGTGGCTAACTCCTTAGTCACATTGAGCTCATTATGATGATGCATTATCGAGTGGGCCCAGAGATACCTCTCTGTCACATGGAGCAACAAATCCCAGTGTCGATTCATACCAACCCAAGAGACACTTTTGGAGATACCTGTAGTGCACCTTTACAATCACCCAGTTACGTTGTGACATTTGATACACCCAAAGTACTCCTACAGTATCCGGGAGTTGCACAATCTCATGGTCTAAGGAAATGATACTTGACATTATAAAAGCTCTAGCAGACGAAGTACACAATCTTGTGCTATGCTTAGGATTGGGTCTTCACTACTAGGAAAATGCTTATAGGCAGGACCTCAGTAGTAGCGCTGGAAAAAAGAAAATGCTGCTGCTAATTAGCAGTAGTGCTGAGCCAGTTAAGCGCTACTACTAACATCTTAGCAGTAGTGCTGCTTATCAAAAACTCGCTACTACTATGTGGGACCAGACAAATGCCATCGACGGTAGCTGTAGTAGCAGCGTTGCCCAAAATCAAACGCTACTTCTAAGTGTTTAGCGGTAGCGCTTTGTTTTGCAGCACCGCTGCTGCTAGTGAGCCCCACTTAGTAGTAGCGCTCGCATGTGACAAGCGCTACTACTAATAGCATAGCAGGAGCGCTTTCTGGTATGCAACATTACTTCTAGTTGCGTCTGGTGCCACCTTTTTACCCCCCTCCCCTTCCTCTCCCCCACTTTGACCTCTCTCCCCCTCCTTTCCCCTCTCCACTCTCCATACCATTGTTGCTCTTCTTCTCTCTTCCTCCTAGCTCTCTTCTCTCCTCATTAATGTCCCCCTTCACCATAACTCTCCTTCATAAATGGCCTCTCTCACATCTCTCTTTGTCCTACCTCTCTTCCTCTCCCCATTAATGCCCCCCTCCACCATAACTCCCTCTCCATTAGTTAGATAGCTAGATTCACCTCTCCTCCCCAACAACTAGATCTAGCTAGCTATTTAGCCATCCACGCATGCTCTTTCGATCGGTCTCTCTCATCATCTCTCTCGACCGGTCTCTCTCGAGAGATATATAATTGAGTAAAAAAGGTTGTTCATTTAAAGAATGGGAATATGTGTGTGAATGATAATATATGTGTGTTTGGGATATATATATATATATGGAGAGATTTGTGCGAGTGTGACATGCCCTCGAGTTGCTTATGTTTTGCTGAAATGTCGATTTATTTCCGTTTCAGTGAATTTCGAGCAAACTTAATATGTCCTATTTTTAGGCAAGGGCATGCCAAAATTTTATATGTCTTTGAAGCATGCATGCATTATTTATTTTATAACCCTTTTGCTTGTTATACCGTGCAGTCGGTCATGAAGGTGAATGGATGGAAGGTGGAGCGGTACATGCAATCCGCGGTGATGGACATGTATGCAAATAATCGGACTAGGATTAGATGTCCGTGTGCAAGATGCAAGGAAGGAGTCCTTTTGGACCCTTTTGATCGTGGCACTTTGAAGGCGCACCTGCTGATGAATGGTTTCATGGATGGCTATACTGAGTGGATAAGTGAAGAAGATGATGATGCTGAGGACATCCAAATGGTAGGGAATAACGACATGGGGCTAGACGAAGAGATGACCGATCGACACGAAGACGATGGTGCCGGACATGGCAGCAGGGAAGAGTCCGGAAATGACAGCGGCGGAGAAGATTCCAGACACGGCGAAGAAGAGTCCGGAGATGCCGGAGAAGAGGCGGTGGTCATGTCGCAGTCTTCGACGCTAGTAAGTGCAGTCGTGCATGACCCTCATGTTCAAGACCTCCTTCGCAAGAGTACGACTAGCAAGAGAGCTGCTTCTAGAGAGGAGTCCAAGCTGGCTCAACTTGAAGTGGACTCGAGGACTCCATTATATGACGGTTGTGATACCTAGGTGACCCGCTTGAGTTTCACGCTCGAACTTCTAAAGACGAAGGCCAAAAACAAATGAACAGACAAAAGCCTCAATGAGCATTTGAAGTATCAACATAATAAAGTTCTTCCTGCGGGGAACCTGTATCCTAGTAGTGTCGAGGAGGCCAAGAAAATCGTTTTCCATTTTGATTTGCCGCACATTAGGTACCACACATGTATCTCAACGATTGCATCATTTATCGGGGGGAGCACGCGGAAAAAACCAACTGTCTAGTGTGCAATCCTTCTCGATACAAGAAGGCAGGAAAGAAAGCTCCTCAGAGAGTTGTATGGTACTTTCTGATCACTCCCCGTCTACAGCGGTATTTCGTAGATCCTAAGGAAGCAAAGCTCATGCGCTGGCACGTGGAGAGGAAAAAGCCCGACGATGGAGATGATTCAAGGCTGAGACACCTCGTAGATGGTAGCCAGTGGAGAGCATTCAACCCTGTATATGGATTTGCTAAAGAAGATCCAAGGAACATCGTGCTTGGTGCGAGTACCGATGGCATGAATCCGTTTGGAAACCAGAACACCAACCATAGCACATGGCCCGTGTTTGTATGGATGTACAACCTCCCCCCATGGAAGTGCATGAAGACAAAGTACATACACATGTGCATGCTGATTCAAGGGCCGAAACAACCGGGGAATAGTATTAACCTGTATATGGGGCTTCTACAAGAGGAGCTAGACACGTTATGGAAATCACCGGCATGGACATGGGACGCCAGCAAAGGAGAGTATTTCCATATGAGAGCTGCGCTGATGACGTTCCTTCACAACATGATGCTATTTGAGAGGATGAATGGGGTCATCAAAGGATTCATTCGTAACAAGTCCCGTCACGAAGGGAGCATCATCAAGGGGTATCTGACACATGAGTGCGTCTCCATTTGCGAGAATTATATAAGCGTCGGAGACCCTGTTGTTGGTTTGCCCGTCAAGAAGCACGATGGGAAGCTCGAAGGAGATGGTCACAACAACGGCCGAAGGAAATTGCACATGGACTACTCGGATCGATGGAACGACTTTGACAGGGCTAACTTAGTAGTGCTATAACACCTAGTAGTGCTATAACGCCATATGATTATGTGGCACGACACAAAGATAGCATCGCAAAGAAGTACTGTTATAAGGGGATGCTCAAGACGGATGACGAAGTTACTGTAGAGATCAATGCTACTTTCTTGCGTTGGTTCAAAGAGCAAGTTCTAGAAAATCCCCCAGAAGAGGGTAGTTTGGATGGATTGCTCATACACGCCTTAGCACATGGCCCTACGCCCAAGCTCGCGACCTATCAACCCTAGGATATCAATGGGTACATGTTCTACACGGAGGCCAAAGACATGGACATAGATTACCAGAACTCCGGGGTGACAATTCAATGCGTGACCGACGCCAACGGCACAACTGAAAGATTCTACGGAAGGGTCGAAGAGATCTGGGAGCTTGACTATGCTGGACTGCACGATGCACTAGAGGAATCAGACCCTTTCACGTCTGCCATAACAGACGGCAAAGAGGTGATCCACCGACGGCAAAGGTCTTTGCCGTCAGCCTCCTGTCGGCAATTTTCCTATGACTACTTTCAACGGCATATCACCTTCTTTGCCATCAGTCTTCCTGAAGCGAACGACAAAGGTCTTCACCGTCAGTCTCTGGCTTCGAGCAGACGACACACATTCTTAGAGGGCAGCCGACAGGCAACGCCTCCGTTAGGGCTAATGGAGGCTTTGCAGTCTGCCTCCCTCCCTCTCTTTGTCGTCTGCCTCCCTACCTCTCTGTGCCGTCTACCTTCCTCCCTATTTGTGTCGTCTGCCTCCCTCCCTCTTTGTGTCGTCTGCCTCCCTCCCTCTCTGTGTCGTCTTCCTCCCTCCCTCTCTTTGCCGTCTGCTCCTATGGGCTAGCACAGAGTTGGGCCAGCGCAAGAATCATACCTTTGCCGTCAGCCTCCCTCCCGCTGGGTCGTCAGCCTCCCAAGGTAGCGGACGGCAAATAGTCTATATGGCCAGCTGCTGCTGCCCCAGGTTGCACAGCTGGGTGCCACGTGGCACCTTTGTCGTCTGCTTCCTGATGGCAAAGGCCTTTGCCATCAGCTGGTAGACGACAAAGAGCCTATATTGTCACCGTTTTGTTTTTTTGTTTATTTCACATCACATATACATATACATAGCACATATATAGGTCACAACACATATACATATACATAGCACATATATAGGTCACAACACATATACATATACATAGGACATATATAGGTCACAACACATATTCATAGCACAAAGTTTCATCCATATATATACATATACATATAGTTCCACATATACTGTTCATCCATATATACATATCCATATAATTCCACATTGTTCATCAACTCAAATGAAAACTAGAACTAAAGCACTCCATCAATGCTAGCTTCCATGCATGTAGTACATCCAATCTGCAAAAAGGGAATAAGAAAGTCAGAAGAAGAAGAAAAACAGCATATATATGACAAATAAGCTAAATTGAAGAAGAAAGAGAAGAAGCAAGAAGAGAAGAAGGAGAAGCAAAATAAGAAGAAGAAGAAGGAGGAGGAGGAGGAGAAGGAGAAGGGGAAGGAGGAGAAGAAGAAGAAGAAAAGAAGAAGAGAAGAAGACGGAGAAGAAGGAGGAGAAGGAGGAGCGAAGAAGAAGGAGAAGAAGGCGGGCTCCTTCTCCTTCTCCTTCTTCTCCTCCTTCTTCTTCTTCTCTTCTTCTTCTCCTCCTCCTCCTTCTTCTTTTCCTTCTCCTTATCTTCTTCTTCTCTTCTTCTTCTTCTTCTTCTTCTTCCTTCTTTTCAATTCTTCTCTTGTTCTCTTCTTGGAGCTAAACTATCTAAGTACGTATTTTTGGAGCTTAAAGGTGTCGGTGAATACTCACAACATATGCCATAGGTAGGCTAAAGTCGGTGAGAACCGAAGGGGCAAAGGTGGGCGCTGGGAACGAGGTTGGTACACGCATGGGACGCACGATGTACCCATGTTCAGGGCTTTCCGTAGAGATAATACCCCTAATACTGCTGGTGTGTTTGATGTATGGGAACAGAGTACAATGTTGCTCCTGGAGCTGTGTTGGGAGGAGGAAGAGGGGAGCAGCCGGCTCGTCTCTACCTCGCTCTCTGTTGGTTGGTGAGTGTGTAGTGTTGAATGACTGGCCAGTGATCGCCCCCCTTGCATGGGGGGCGGCCGGGGGGTTTTATAGATGAACCCGCCGGCTTACAATATGGATAAAGGGTACATGCGTGGGTCCCGGCTGGCTGCTTTGCCGGCTGGCCAGGGGCCCACAAGGGTCTTGTCTTGTCGATAAGGGGCCCGTCGGCTGCATGGTCTCAATTGCTGGTGGGACCCGCCGGCTGGCCAATGGGGCTCCCGCGTAAGGTTGGCGCTGAGCACGCGCTGTACGTCGAGCGTCGCCTCGCGAGATTCTTCATTGGCAAGCAGTACGGCCGCCTCCACTGTTCCCCATGCCGAGTGAAGTAATGGAGTGGGAGTGTGACGGTCCGACATCAAGCTAGGTGATGGATCAGAGCTGGGGTAGGTCAGCGACGTGGCCGCCGACGCTCGTACCTGCCGGGCGCCCCGATCCAGTACCTTTGCTGACGCGTAGCTACCTTTAATCGTGAGGTCCTTTGCTGACCTACGATCTGATGTGACTGGTGATCCTCAGCCGGCTAGCCTGCTTGGTTAGCCGGCTTGCGGGTGGCCGCCTCCTCCCCAGTCCGACTGGCGGGACCAGGCCGGCTCTGAAGGGGAGGCCGCCTGCATTCTAGCCGGCTGGGGCTGCCTGGCCGGCCAGAAAGGTGGCTGCCTCATCTTCTAGCCGGCAGGCGGTGCCTAGCCGGTCAGAAGACTTGGGCCTTGGGAATGTCCATATCTTCATGTCCATTGGGCCGGAAATGAAGGAACAGGCTTGATGAGCCTACCCCAGGGTTATCCCCCCGACAGTAGTCCACGAAGCTGGCGAGGTCTGCCACTTGCGGGCGGGCGGCCTCACCGACTTGTTGTCTTGTCTTGATACTTTGGCTATTGTTCGCGGCGAAGGGCGCCGGCTTTGGAGCCGGGTAGCTTCGAAGCAACGCCTCGGTCCAGTCGTAACTGGCCCGGAGAACGCCATGTGGTAGGCCACGCCTGGCGTAATGATGTCGATTATTGCTTGACGGGACTGGGCCTGGGCCCTGGGTCCCGCCACGACGCCCCCTCGGCCTCCGCACGCGAGATCTTCTGCGGATTTACTCCACGACGGTTGGGCTTAGGGGGGCGTTACCGCCCGTAATACACGGAATTAATGGGGCTCGACGCGCACCGGATCCCCTCCCCACGACGCTTCGTGGGGGTTTAAATGGGACGCGAGGGTTTCGAGGAGGCCATTCGCCCCCTCTTCTCGCCCTGCTCCGTGCTTTCTTCCTCCTTGCATCCTGAGAAGAAGAGCTCGCGCCCTTTGTCTCCTTCTTCTTCGCCGCCGAGACCTCCGCCGACCGCTTCGAGCTCTCATCACCCGCAACCATGACCGGTGGATCTTCTTCGAGGAAGTCGTCGGTGCAGCAGGCGTCTTTGCAGGGGGCCTGGCAGGGCAGCGATGTCGACGAGGAGCTCATCGATGCGCTCCGTCATCATCGACTGCTTCCCCCGGCCTCCCAAGTGTCGGTGCGCCTTCCTAGCTCCGAGGCCTCTCCCGCACTTGTCGCGGGAGAGGTTGTGGTCTTTGCCGAGCACTTCTACCGGGGTTTCGGGCTCCCGGCTAGATCTTTCTTTGCGGAGTGGCTTCAGTTCTTCGGCCTGCAGCCGCATCATTTGGCGCCGAACGCCATACTGCAGCTGGCCGCCTTCGTGGTCCTATGCGAGGGCTTCGTGGGGATCAAGCCTAGCGTCGATCTGTGGCGCATCCTGTTCTTCTTTAAGCAGCAATCCATCGCCATGGAGAAATCCGAGGTGTAGAAGCTCAAGGGGCCGCGCCCTTGACGCCGTGCGGGGCCACGTTGGTGCGTCACCGCCCGAAGTCCGGCTTCCCCCAGATGACTTTGCAACACTCCGTCAAGCATTGGCAGAAGGGGTTCTTCTATGTGAGGAGCACCGACCCGGCCTAGGACGCCCTCAACATGCCCCCGTTCGCCATCACCCCTCTGACGCGGCAGAACTGGGACACGAAGACTCCCAAGCCGCATCCTGAGGTGGCGCTTATTCGCGCCCACCTCGATATCTTGAGGGAGAGCGGCCTCCTCGGCCGCGACCTTCTCGCCACCATGGTGGTCCGCCGGATTCTGCCTCTGCAGAGGCGGCCGCATCTGGTCTGCCAGATGAGCGGCCGGCTTGATCCATGCCGGCTGTCCATCAAGAGGTTCACCCCGGGTGTGGTAGCGTGAAGGGTGAACCTGATCTCCACCACCCACATGGATGAGGGCGGGGAATGGACATGGGGGATGTCCCCGTTCAACCTGGCTCATCCGCCTCCGATGGTAGCCTTACTCCCTTCTTTTCTGTCGTTTTGTTTTGAAGCCGGTGGTGTTTGCTGAGCCTGGTTGGATTCCTTTCTTGTAGATGTTCAAGACCCTGCACGGGTCCCTCCCTCAGCCTGCTCCATACATGGAGGCGTCTGGCGCCTCCGAGATGGAGGATGAGGATGCGATGGAGCCCCGCTCAGACTCCTCCGCCGGCACGGGAGATCCCCTGGAGTCGGAAGGGACCGAGCCGTCTGGTGAGTACCTGCGGCACGCCCTAGGAGACTAGACGGACGATGATGTGGAAGCCTCATTCTGCTCTGATGCAGCCTTCGAGGGAGACTCCGACGAGGTGGAGGAGGTCACCGGCCCACTACCGTCGCGCGGCCGGCGTCAAGGTGGCGGAGCGACTGCTGCTGACGAGGCAGATGGGAAGAAGGGCAAGGGTGGCACAGCTTCCCGGCCGGCCTCTAAGCGACCGGCGCCAGGTCCTCCAGCCGGGAGCGAGCAGACGGCGCCAAGAGGCGCCGTGGCGGTGGCCGGAGGCAGGTCCCGGTAGTTGCAGGGTATAGTTTCCTCCTCTTCTCCCTTCCATATTTTGAGATGAACTTTGTTCCTGAGAAGCTTGGCTTGTCAGGGAGGCGGAGCATGCGGATGAAGACACCGCCTCCGCAGTCGAGCGGGCCGGCTGGGCAGCAGCTGACGCTGCCGATAGGGAGCTCGAGATAGAATCCAAGCGCCGGTGGGACACGGCCGCAGGGAAGACCGCCGTGGGTCAGTCTTGCCCCAGCCGTGTCGAGAGGCCGGCGGAGAAGCGTGCGAAGGCTAGACAGGTCCCCTCCGCACATGCTCGGGTGGAGGAGCCAGCTAGCGAGGCCGCCTCCAGGCCGGATCCAAGGACCGAAGGGGCCCAGCCGTCTGAACTGGCAGCCCCGGAGCAGGTGGACCTGGAGACGATCCCGGTTTCTCCCAGGGCCGAAGCGGCTCCTGACGCGCCGGTGCTGGATCTGACCGCGTCGGACGCAACCCCAGATGCTCCAGGGGCGACCATGGATGCGCCGGGCACGGCTCATCCGCCTCCTGCGGAGGAGGTAGCGCTGGCTGGGATGGCGCCCGAGCCGGCCGTCGTGCCGGCACCAGGAGCCCGCGCCATCGTTGTCCCCCAGAGGGGCCCTGTTGTGGCAAGGGCACGGGGCCGGGCTGGGAGCCGGCCCATGAAGTCATGGCAGGCGGCGAACGCGGCCCGCCTCCAAATGCCCGCCGGCACCGTTCTTTTCGGCGTGCCGGAGCTGGTGACGCTGTTTGACAGCGGCCGGTCGAAGGTGGAGCAAGCGGCCCGCGTGGTATGGGGCGACATGGAGCGCCTGGAAGCCCGCACCCAGGTAGGCCTTGCCTTTTTTGGTTTTTCTTTGCGCTTTTTTCTCTTGACGTCAGTGGGGGCGCGACAGCGCACCCACTGGGTGTAGCCCCTGAGAATCGGGAGGGTTGATAGCCAACCAGTCTGAATCTCTTGGAGGCCTTTTTCTCTGCATATTTTTCTTCAGTGGGGGCGCGCAAGCGCACCCACTGGGTGTAGCCCCCGAGAATCGGGCTAGTTATGCCTTTAACCAGGCCGAATCTTAATCATGTTCCCTTGCTCTCCCCTTTGGCAGGCGCTTTACGATGCTCAGGTACAGGCGTACAACGAGCTTCGGGACCAGCACCTGGGGGCTGATAGCCGGATTGCCGAGCTTGAAGCCTGGCTGGGCGAGGCCACCGCGGAGCGTGATGCCCTTCGCAGAGCCGGCGGCCGGCTCCAAGAGCAGCTGGACCTTCTTTAGGCGGAGAAGAAGGAGCTCGAGGCGTCCGGCCGGGCCGATTTCGAGCGGCTCGGGCCACGCTGCAGAAGAAGGAGGCCTCCTACTCTGCTGACGTGGAGCGCCTCGCATCGCTTCACCTCAAGGAGGTGAACCTCAAGGACGCCGCCTTGAGGGCGAAGGATGAAGCCCTTACCCAGAAGCAAGCGCAGCTGGCTAAGGCGCTCGAGTCCGCCGCGACCCTCGAGGAGGAAATCGCCCGCCTCACCCATGCGAGTGAGGTGCGGGAGCGAGAGGTCCTCGAGGTCTTTCATGAGACCGACGACGCCTTCCAGCGTGGGTCTTTCTTCCTTGTTTTGTGTTTGGTCTTTTGGCCGTCTCCTCCTCTTGCTGTGTTCTTACGTCCCGGCTGTCTTTACCCCAGATCTCTTCTCCAAGACCCAGGTCGCAGCCGACACCGCCGTTGAGGTGTGCCGTGAGGAGCGCCGCGCGGCTGGGCAGGAGGTGGATACTACCTCTGGCTGGAGCGTAGAGGAGATCGGGGCGGGCCTTCGGGCCCGCCTGCACGTCCTAGGCGAGTCTGTGACTCGTCTCCAGGTTGCGGGTTCGTCGATGGTGGAGGCCCTGTGGCCGGAGGGTGTGGAGCCGACGACCATGAGTCAGCTTGCCCGCTGGCTCGCAGCGGGTGGAGAGCGCCTGGACGCCTGGCGTGCCTCCGCAGCGCGGTCTAGGGCTTATATTGCCCTGCGCGTGGCCAAGTCATGGTATCGCAACCTGAACTTGGGCAAGCTGGCTGCCCAGCGCGACGACTCGGAGGCGGAGCTGCAAGGCATGGAGGAGGAGCTCCGGGTGAGAGCCAGCGCCGTACGCAGCCAGGGATGACTTCGTCTTGGAGTGGGGTGAAGACGACGGCGTGATTGCTGAAGATCTGCACGGCCTTCAGCCCTATGACACCGACGGCAGCTCCGACAAGGCGGTCCGGGCCGCGGAATCTGTAGTCGCCTCCAGCGGTGGGGCGTATGCCGACTCCGGGATCAGCGGAGCCGGGGGCCGCAACGGGGGAGAAGGTGCATCCACCTCGGGAGGAGCTGGAGGCGGCGATGCTACCACATCAGGAGCAGCAGCCGAGACGACCCCTGAGGCCGCTGTCCCATAACTGGCGTCCTTTTGTGTTTTTGGTTCTACCCCAGGAGGGATATAACGAACATGGGCCATGGGCCAATGCTTTTTATGAATGTATATATTCAGCATTATATTCGTCACCAAGCGTGTTGTCTTATGATCCCGTCTTTCGATTCCTGGTTGACTTCTCTTATCCGAAGCCATCAAGACGTAAACAACAAGACATAAGCCAATCAGAGGCCGGCTTGAATGAACCAACTCGAGCCGGTTGTCACTAGTATAGCCGGACTGTGCATGTATTCGACTTGACCCGGCGTCATATCACGAACCGAGCGACCAGAGCCTGCCCGCAGGTTCAAGCGAAGGACCGGGAGTCAGCCGGTACACTATGTGCCCGACTACAAGGATTGACCGTCCGAGCGACTGGTGAGCCCCTGAGCTTGTTTAAAGCTAGCAAGGGGCCGCTCTACGTAGCCGCCGAGCTTGATTAAGCCAGCAAGAGGTGTTATGCGGTGTAGCCCGTACACTGAGTGAAAACTCTTTTAGCAAGAGAAAGCATGGAGCCTGCTTTTTTCATCATATTTGTTGTTCTCGGCAGTTAGAGGCCGTCCTGAGTCTTGAAGGAGATTGTATATATGATCGAGCCGGCCCGAGCCGGTCGTCCCAAGTATAGCCAGACTTTGCATGTATTCGACCTTACCTGGCGTCATATCGCGAACCGAGCGACCGGAGTCAGCCCGCAGGTTCAAGCGATGGACCAGGATTTAGCTGGTACACTATGTGTCCGTTATAAGGGTTTGACCGTTCAGGCGGCTGGCGAGCCCCCGAGCTTGTTTTAAGCTAGCAAGGGGCCGCGCTACATAGCCTCCGAGCTTGGTTAAGCCGGCAAGAGGTGGTACGCTGTGTAGCCCGTACACTTGAGTGAGAACTCTTTGATAAAAAGAAACATGGAGCATGTCCTTTTTATTGCCTTCTTTGTTCCCTGAAGAGGGTGGAAGATACATGTGCATGTTCTTTCCTTTGCTTGTCTTCGGCCTTTTAGCAATAGAACGGGCGCAGCAACGCCGCGTTCCATGGGCGCTCCGTTTCTTGGCCGGAGTCGTCCCTCTTGCGCTTCCTTGGCTTCTGGGCGTCAATCAGGTAGTAAGCATTGTTGTGTAGCGCCCTATTGATGATGAAGGGTCCCTCCCAGGGGGGTGAGATCTTGTGCTGGCCAGCAGTGTGCTGGATTCTTCTGAGGACCAAGTCTCCCTCCCTGAAAGAGAGAGGCTTGATCCTTTTGCTGTGATAGTATCTCAACTTCTGTTGGTAGATGGCCGTCCGGCTCAAAGCCAAGTCCCTTGCTTCTTCGAGGAGATCCACACCGTCTTCTGTGGCCTCCTTCGCCTCCGTTTCTGTGTATAGGGTGACCCGAGGCGAGTCGAATTCGACATCCGTGGGGATGATAGCTTGAGACCCGTATACCAGAAAGAATGGAGTGAAGCCGGTCGACTCGTTGGGCGTGGTGTGGAGGCTCCATAACACAATCGGCAGTTCTTCGATCCAGCAGCCGGCTGACCTGACTAGTGGTGCCACCAGCCTTGGCTTGATGCCGGCTAGGATCAGGCTGTTGGCCCTCTCCGGTTGGCCGTTTGACTGGGGGTGTGCCACTGAGGCCAGGTCAAGACAGATGCCTACCTTGGAACAGTAGAGCGCCAGGGCGCCCTTGGCGAAGTTGGTGCCATTGTCGATGATGATACTGTGGGGAACGCCATATCGGACAGAGATGTCTGTAATAAACCTGACAGCAGTGGGGCCGTCAAGCTTCTTGATAGGCCTGGCTTCGATCCACTTGGTGAACTTGTCAACGGCTACCAGAAGATGCGTCATCCCTCCGCGAGCCGTCTTGAAGGGCCCAACCATGTCCAGTCCCAAGACAGCGAATGACCATGATAAGGGAATGGTTTTCAGCGCTGAAGGCGGCATATGGCTTTGTGCACTGAAGCGTTGGCAGCCTTCACATTTGTCCACCAGATCCACAGCCTCCTCGAGGGCCTTGGGCCAGTAGAATCCATGGTGGAATGCTTTGGCCACCAGGGTTCTGGAGGCGACATGATGCCCACACTCCCCCTGGTGGATGTCTCTGAGGATCTCCTGCCCTTCTTCTGATTCAACGCAGCGCTGGAACACGCCGGTCGTGTTGCGTCGTACCAGTTCGCGATTGATGATGGCGTAAGCGGCGGACCTGCGCTAGGTCTGTCTCACCTCTGCCTCATTCTGAGGAAGTTCTCCACGAAGAAGGAAGGCCAGAATGGCCTGAGCCCATGATGGAGCCGACACAAGGGTCGCCTCCGCTTCGTCTTGACTGTTGGGGGCTTCTGCAGCCCCCGAGCTTGATGGCGTCTCCGGTGCTATAGATACAGGCGGCTCATCGTCTATCTCCATGACGTCCACCCACTGGGAGGATTCGAGCCCGGGCAGAGACGGGGTTGTCGTTGTAGCTGGTGCCGTTGTTGGAGTCGGTTGGACCAATGGAGCCGGATTAGGATCCGAAGCTGACGTAGTTGGTGGAGCCGATGGCGCTTGCACCGTAGACTCAGTCGGTGCCGCATTTGGAGCCGGTGCTGTTAGTGCAGCCGGCGTGTGGTCCACAGCCGGCATAACTGGCGGAGCCGGCGGCGCTTGTATCGTAGAGTCGGCCGGTATGAAGATTGATGCCAACTCAGGAGACGGCTTGATAGACGACTTGTGGAGTTGCTCGAGGGAGACGCCAGCTGGGATGGCCTGCCTCGTGGAGCCGATCTTTGCCAACGTATTGGCCGCCTCATTTTCCGCTCTGGGAACATGGTGGAACTCACAACCCTCGAAGGGGCCGCTGAGCTGCTGGATGAGGAAGCGGTAGCTAGCCATGTTGGCATCCCTGGCGTCCCATTCGCCAGAGACCTGCTGCACCACCAAGTATGAATTGCCGAAGCATATGAGCCGCCGGATGCCAATCTCCTTGGCAAGCCGGAGGCCGTGAGCCAGTGCTTCGTACTCGGCGACGTTGTTGGAGGCGGCGAAATAGATCTGGAGAGCGCACTTGAGCTGGTCCCCTTTCGGAGACGTCAAGATGATGCCGGCTCCCAGTCCTCTCCGCATCTTCGAGCCGTCGAAGTGCATCCGCCAATGCGTGCAGTCTAGAGGCGGTGGCTCGAACTCGGTCTCGGCCCTGTCGACTAAGAAGTCGGCCACCACCTGTGATTTGATGGCGGTGTGAGGCTCGTACCGAATATCATGGTCTGCCATGGCGATGGACCATTTGGTAATTCTTCCCGTGGCATCACGGTTGCCCATGATCTCTGAGAGCGGAGCAGTGCTCACCACAGTGATGGCATGCTCTTGGAAGTATTGTTTTAATTGCTTTGCAGCAAGGTAAACACCTTAACACATTTTCTGATAATGAGGGTAGTTCTGCTTAGAGGTGGACAAGACCTCGCTAAGGTAGTAGACAGGGCGCTGTACTGGCAGGGACTTGCCTACCTCTTTGCGCTGAACTACCAACACTACGCTGACCACACGAGTGGTTGCCGCGATATATATGAGTATGGGTTCCCTTTTAGATGGGGCTGCCAAGATTGGCAGGCTCGAGATTACCTGCTTGAGGTCACGGAAGGCTTCGTCCGCCTGGTCGTTCCACTTAAACTTCGTCGTCTTCTTCATGAGCTGGTAGAGTGGAAGAGCCTTCTCGCCAAGCCGGCTGACGAACCGGCTGAGGGACGCCAAGCAGCCGGCGAACTTCTGGACGTCGAGGATCCGAGCCGGCCGCACCATCCGCTCGATGGTGCTGATCTTCTCAGGGTTCGCTTCGATGCCGCGGGCGGATACAAAGAACCCCAAGAGTTTGCCGCCTGGGACCCCGAAGACGCACTTCTCCGGGTTGAGCCGGATCTTGTATTCGCGCAGGTTGGCGAATGTCTCCCGCAGGTCGTTGAGTAGGCTGAAATGCTGCTTCGTCTTGACGATGATGTCATCCACATAGACATGGATGTTTCTGCCAATCTGTGGCAGTAGGCACTGCTGCATGCAGCGTTGGAACGTCGCACCTGCGTTCTTCAGACCGAACGTCATGGTGGTGTAGCAGTAGGCCCCGAAGGGCGTGATGAAGGAAGTCTTCAGGCGATTAGCTAGATCTAGTTTGATTTGATGATAGCCTGAATAAGCATCCAGAAATGACATCAGTTCACAGCCTACAGTGGAGTCGATCACTTGATCTATCCTAGGCAATGCGAAAGGGTCTTTCGGACAGGCCTTATTCAGGCTAGTGTAGTCGATACACATTCGCCAGGTGTTGTTCTTCTTCAGGACCAGGACTGGGTTTGCCAGCCAGTCCGGGTGGAAAACCTCCATGATGAAAACGGCTGCAAGGAGCTGGGTGATCTCTTCTCCGATTGTGCGCCGCTTCCCCTCGGTGAAGCGGCGCAAAGGTTGTTTCACCGGCTTTGCATCCGGTTGCACGTGAAGTTTGTGCTCGGCGTACTTCCTCGGAACACCCGGCATGTCCTTGGGGGACCATGCAAATATGTCCCGATTGTCACGGAGGAAGTCGACGAGCTTGCCTTCCTATTTGTTGCTGAGGCCAGCCCCAATGTTGACGCACTGCTTTGGGTTGGCAGGGTCGAGTGGGACCTGCTTGGTCTCTTTAGCCGGCTTGAAAGAGCCCTCGCCGGCCAATTGGGACGGAGGAGAAGGAATCGTCGGCTGCTCGGTAGCCTGGGCCACGAGCCGGTCGATCTGCCGCTTCTCCTAGGCAATCACCAAGGCGTCGGCGAGGCGGCTACTATCTTGGGCGCACTCGAGCGACTTCTTGTAGTCGCCAACAACAGTGATGATGCCCTTGGGGCCCGACATCTTCATCTTCAGGTAGGCGTAGTGCGGAATAGCCATGAACTTGGCCAGAGCCGGTCTTCCCAGCAGCGCGTGGTACGGGCTACCGAGGTCCACTACCTCGAACCATATGGACACTCGGCGGAAGTGAGCCTTGTCGCCAAAGAGGACGTGCAGCTGGATCTTGCCAATGGGCGAGCATGACTGCCCAGGCACGATGCCATGGAAGACAGTGCTGGTTGGCAGGACGTCCGTCTCCTTGAGCCCGACCTTGTGGAGGGTGTCGAGGTAGAGGATGTTGATGCTGCTGCCGCCATCGACCAGCACCCGGTAGAATCGGCAGGTGAGCCTCTTGGAGGCGAAGGTGGGGTCGAGGACAAGGGCGTATGACCCTGGGTTGGGCATCACCGCAGGATGGTCCACCCGGCTCCATGTGATTGGTTTGTTAGACCAATGGATGTACTGGGGAACCGGGGGGACAGTGGCGTTTACCTCGCGCCGTCTTTGGCGCAGGCTATGTTTGTCGTTGCCTTCGCTGGTGAAGACGACGAACGCTCCGTCTTGATGCGGATAGTCGTCAGGGTGTGGGCCGTCGTCGCGAGGCGGCGGCGGCGGCGGAAGCGGAGCGTGATGGGGAGCCAGTGCACAGGGTGCCGCCTGCACACTCGGAGGAGGCGGCAGGCCCTCCCCTTGCGACAGCCGGTGTGCGACGCTGCACTGTCGAAGGGTATGGGTAGACGGTGCCGCCCCCGAATGTATCTTGCAGGGGGCGTCGAGCAGCTGCTCGAGAGACTGCTTGGGCAGCCAGTTGGGGTTGCCCAGATTGCGACACTTTCGTGGAGGGACGGCTTGGAAAGCCGACGCCTTGCCCTCCACATTGGCCACTAGCTTGTTGTTGTAGCGGGGATCCATCTGATGCGCCTTGCGCTTGTAGTTGTTCTGGCCGCCTCGGTTGTCCCCAGCCGGCTTGGGAGTAGCCGGCGCAGGCACAACCTTATCCAAGGCGGTCACCTTGATGCGCATTGCGGAGTCGGCCGTGGCGTACTTGTCCGCCTTGGCCATGAGCACCACCAAAGAGGTGGGCTCGGCGCACATGAGCTTGTGCTTGAGGAGGGTGCCGTCTTGGCATCCGTCGATGAAGTACTGGATGGTTTGTACCTCATGCACCCCCTCACAGGAGTTGCAGAGCTCAGTCCATCGGGTGACATAGTCGCGGAGAGGTTCGTCGGCCTTCTGGACGCACATGGCCAGCTCGCAGGGCCGTCCAGGGCGCTTGTAGGTGCCGGTGAAGTTACGAACGAACACCTCCTCGAAGTCCACCGAGGAGTTGACACTGCCGGCCGGGAGGCTGTTAAGCCAGGTCCGGGCCGAGCCGGCCATCATGAGTGGCATGTGACGAACCGCTACGCGCTTGTTGCCCCTAGCGATGCCCACGGCCGTGGTGTAGTCGATGAGCCAGTATTCTGGCTTGGCCATGCCGTTGTACTTCGGCGTATCCCGAGGCAGGGTGAAACCTCGGGGGAACGGCTCCCCTCGGATCCGGGGGCCGAAGCAAGCCAGACCGACGGGTCCGTCTTCCTCTAGGAGGGCCGAATGGGCCAGGGCGATGATACGCCGGCGGGCGTCTCGCTCGTCCTGGGAGGCGGGAGCGCCAACCCGGGTGGCGAGAGGGGAGGCTCCTCGGGAGCCAGAGGCGTGAGTTCTTCGCGGGGGAAGATCCCCGTACTCCGAGTCGCCCTCGTCGCCTCCGCGACGTAAGCCCGAAGTGTGCTCGCTCTGGTCTTGCGAGCGCCGGCCTTGGCTTCCCTTGCCCCTCCAGCCGGAAGGGCGATGCGAGGAAGAGCCTTCGGCGTGGTGCTGGCTGCTAGGGTTGCGGCGAGCCCCCGAGTTCGGTCCCGGGGACTCTGAATGAGCCTGGCCGGGATCGAAGCAAGCGTGCTGCTGGTTAGCGGCGTCAAGGAGATCCTTGACACGCTTCTCCTGGAAGGCGCGCTCCTCGCCTTCCAGGCTTGCCATCTCCTCCATGGCCGCCTGTGCTGCCTGCATGTGGGCCGCGGGAGTCTCGTAGGTGGGCAGGTCCCCGCCTAGAACCTCGGCGACGAACCGTCCGCGGATGCGGACCGATCCAAGCCGGCTGGGGGCCTCGGAAATCAGAGTAAGACCGTAGCCGGATTTATACTCACGATGTGTAGCCTCCAACCGACGTTTCGCCGAGGCCACGGCGATGCCCTCCTCCAAGATACGCTTGCGAGCCTCCTCCAGTGAGGCCCGAGCGTCTGCAGGATCGGCCGAAGCGGTGACCGGTGTCTTTAGGCCGGCGATGGCGTCCCGAAGAGTATCAGCGGTGGCCGCAGCAGGCTCGCCGGCGCCTGCGGAGGCCTTGCCGGGAGCCGTGCTGGTGCCAGCACCGATAACCATCACCTCCACGGTGTTGGAGATGGCAGCAACGTGATATGGGGTGAAGAACCCCACCGATGGCGGAGGGCCGTCGAAGATGAGGACGTTACTAGGGTAAACATCATGGGCAGGCATCTCAGCGATAGAGAGCCTGCTGAAGCTGGCGCAGAGCGCCTCAACGTCATAGTCCTCGTCGAAGTAGCATGGGCCGTCGTTGAGGCGAAGGTCGCTGAAGAGAACGCTGAGGTTCTCCATAGCAGCGACGACGACTCTAGAGGGCGCCTCGTCATCAAAATCTTCGTCCGAATCCGCATGGCGGACAGGGACGTCGATCATCATGGGCGTCGCTTCGTCGAAAGCGAGCTCCACGGGCATGCAAACTGATCCAGACGAGATGCATTCGGTGGTGTAGGTGCGGGCCCCCGCCCAGCGCGTGAAGCCAGCCGATGCCGCGACCGGACCCACGGTGGGCGCCAAATGTCGGTGAATACTCACAACATATGCCATAGGTAGGCTAAAGTTGGTGAGAACCGAAGTGACAAAGCTGGGCGCTGGGAACGAGGTTGGTACACGCATGGGACGCACGATGTACCCAGGTTCAGGGCTCTCCGTAGAGATAATACCCATAATCCTGCTGGTGTGTTTGATGTATGGGAACAGAGTACAATGTTGCTCCTGGAGCTGTGTTGGGAGGAGGAAGAGGGGAGCAGCCGGCTCGTCTCTACCTCGCTCTCTGTTGGTTGGTTAGTGTGTAGTGTTGAATGACTGGCCAGTGATCGGCCCCCTTGCATGGGGGGCGACCGGGGGTTTTTTTAGACGAACCCGCCGGCTTACAATATGGATAAAGGGTTCATGCATAGGACCCGGTTGGCTGCTTGGCCGGCTGGCCAGGGGCCCACAAGGGTCTTGTCTTGTCGATGAGGGGTCCGCCGGCTGCATGGTCTCGATTGCTGGTGGGACCCGCCGGCTGGCCAATGGGGCTCCCGCGTAAGGTTGACGCTGAGCACGCGTTGTACGTCGAGCGTCGCCCCGCGAGATTCTTCATCGGCAGGCAGTATGGTCGCCTCCACTGTTCCCCACGCCGAGTGCAGTAATGGAGTGGGAGTGTGACGGTCCGACATCAAGCTAGGTGATGGATCAGAGTCGGGGTAGGTCAGCGGCGTGGCCGCCGACGCTCGTACCTGACGGGCGCCCCGATCTAGTACCTTTGCTGACGCGTAGCTACCTTTAATCGTGAGGTCCTTTCCTGACCTACGATCTGATGTGACTGGTGATCCTCGGCCGGCTAGCCTGGTTGGTAAGCCTACTTGCGGGTGGCCACCTCCTCCCCAGTCTGGCTGGCGGGACTAGGCCGGCTCTGAAGGGGAGGCCGCTTGCATTCTAGCCGGAAGGGGCTGCCTGGCCGGTAAGAAAGGTGGCCGTCTCGTCTTCCAGCCGACAGGCGGTGCCTAGCCGGTCAGAAGACTTGGGCCTTGGCAATCTCCATATCTTCACGTCCATTGGGCCAGAAATGAAGGAACAGGCTTGATGAGCCTACCCCGGGGTTATCCCCCCGACAAAAGGGCTAATTATGTCATTCTAGAGGAAAACAAGCTAATTATATAATATTAATGAGCTAACCAAGGTTCTTATGCCATTTTGAGATTATTATGTCTTTTAGGAGCTTAATTAGTCATTTTAATGAGCTAACCAAAGTTCTTATGATGTTTTTACCTAACTAAGCTAATTATGTCATTTTTGAGGATAATTAGCGAAGTATGTCTTTGTTGGGGGAGAATAAGCTAAATTGAAGAAGAAAGAGAAGAACCAAGAAGAGAAGAAGGAGAAGAAAAAGGAGAAGGAGAAGCAGGAGAAGAAGAAGAAAAGAAGAAAAAAGAAGAAGAGAAGAAGAAGCAGAAGAAGAAGGAGAAGAAAGAGGGCTCCTTCTCCTTCTTCTCCTCCTTCTCTTCTTCTTCTCCTCCTCCTTCTTATTCTTCTCCTTCTCCTTCTCTTCTTCTACTTCTTCTTCTCCTTCTTTTCATTTCCACTCTTCTCCGCTTCTTGGAGCTAAATTAGCTAAGTATGTATTTTTGGAGCTTAATGGGCTAATTATGTCATTATAGAGGAAAACAAGCTAAGTATATAATATTAATGAGCTAACCAAGGTTCTTATGCCATTTTGAGCTTATTATGTCTTTTAGAAGCTTAATTAGTCATTTTAATGAGCTAACCAAGGTTCTTATGATGTTTTTACCTAACTAAGCTAATTATGTCATTTTGGAGGATAATTAGCTAAGTATGTCTTTGTTGAGGAAAATAAGCTAAATTGAAGAAGAAAGAGAAGAAGCAAGAAGAGAAGAAGGAGAACAAAAAGAAGGAGAAGGAGAAGTAGGAGAAGAAGAAGAAAAGAAGAAAAAAAGAAGACGAGAAGAAGAACGAGAAGAAGAAGGAGAAGAAGGAGGAGAGAAGAAGAAGGATAAGAAGGAGGGCTCCTTCTCCTTCTCCTCCTCCTTCTCCTTCTTCTCCTTCTTCTCTTCTTCTTCTCCTCCTCCTCCTTCTTCTTCTCCTTCTCCTTCACTTCTTCTTCTCTTCTTCTTCTTCTTCTTCTTCTCCTTCCTTCTTTTAATTTCTCCTCTTCTCCTCTTCTTGGAGCTAAATTAGCTAAGTATGCATTTTTGGAGCTTAATGGGATAATTATGTCATTCTAGAGGAAAACAAGCTAAGTATATAGTATTAATGAGCTAACCAAGGTTCTTATGCCATTTTGAGATTATTATGTCTTTTAGGAGCTTAATTAGTCATTTTAATGAGCTAACCAAGGTTCTTATGATGTTTTTACCTAACTAAGCTAATTATGTTATTTTGTAGGATAATTAGCTAAGTATGTCTTTGTTTGGGAAAATAAGCTAAATTGAAGAAGAAAGAGAAGAAGCAAGAAGAGAAGAAGGAGAAGAAAAAGAAGGAGAAGAAGGAGAAGGAGGAGGAGAAGAAGAAAAGACGAAAAAAGAAGAAGAGAAGAAGAAGGAGAAGAAGAAGGAGGAGGAGAGAAGAAGAAGGAGAAGAATGAGGGCTCCTTCTCCTTCTCCTCCTCCTTCTCCTTCTTCTCTTTTTCTTCTCCTCCTCCTTCTTCTTCTTCTCCTTCCCCTTCTCTTCTTCTTCTCTTCTTCTTCTTCTTCTTCTTCCTTATTTTCATTTCTCCTCTTCTCCTCTTCTTGGATATAAATTAGCTAAGTATGTATTTTTGGAGCTAAATGGGCTAATTATGTCATTCTAGAGGAAAACAAGCTAAGTATATGATATTAATGAGCTAACCAAGGTTCTTATGCCATTTTGAGCTTATTATGTCTTTTAGGAGCTTAATTAGTCATTTTAATGAGCTAATCAAGGTTCTTATGATGTTTCACTAACCATTTCTCCTAGTAGAAATCAAGTAGGAGCTTATTATGTCATTTTGGAGAAAACTTACCACAGTGGTCATCAAGGACGAGAAACACCATGTTTGCTCGCGTCGATTTTGTTTGGAGACGGTTGCCCTGGAGAAGGGTCCTGCGATGCCGTTCGGGAGTTATTCTGCAGAAAAGATATTTTGCAATGTCTCAGTTAGCATGATGACACTCAATTCTTAATACTAGTTTATAATGACCATTGAAATGAAACTCACCGTGCCAATCGCAGAGAAGATGGGCATCGACGGAGGGGCTTGACCGGTCTTCTTGCACATAGACCTCACATTCAGTTTTGAAGAGTCAGTCGTATTAGTTAGTAATGAAATAGACATTACACACATGATTTGGCTAATGTAAAAAAAACTTACCACAATAAGCTCGTACATGGCCAGGTGAGCCGCCTTATTCCGGGCCCTCTCCTCCTCAATCAGTCGAGCCGTGGTCCGGTCCCTCTCCTCAAGAGCAGCCTGAAGAGCAGCCTGGCTTGCCAATCTCTCTTTCTCAAGAGCAGCCTGGTTTGCCACTCTCTCTTTCTGAAGAGCAACCTGCAACACCATTCCTTGTTACAACAGTAATGATCGATGGCCACACACACAATGAAATGGATGAAAGTTTTCTAAGTCCGTACAACTAACCTCGATGGCAAGATCGAGTGGCCGTGGACGAGGCGTTAGCTCAGGACAGGAGCTGGACTGGCGCGCCTTGATCTTCGGGAGAGTGAGTGGACAAATATTATCCCATCTCCAATGGATATCGAGCCATGGGGCCTCCCGCCACGAGATATCATCACCAACTCTGGATCCAAAGGTTCCTGGCTCGGGTTAAAGTCCTCCCCTTTCCAAGCCTTCCCCGTGTCCCTGTATTTCATGAGCTTGTGGTGGGATGAGATGTTGGTGAAGTTATTTGGATCATCCAGGTAAGACTCAGAGAATGTCTTCGCCTTCTTGTACGAGGCGGTATGGGCCATGCCATAAAGGTCGTACAACTCTGGCATCTCCGTCTTATTGTGATGCGTCTAAAAGAGAGAAACAAAGTATTAGTAAGGGGCTCAAGCTAGCATGAAGAATGAATTGCATGAATCATGAAGCAAACCACATGCCCAGTTTCGTCCGAACTGAAGTAAGTTGGCGTTGCTTTGATGGTGTGGCACACCAACCATTTGGCCACGCCGATCCTTAGCATTGTCGTGGACGGCTCGCCAGTTGCCTGTGCACCACTCATCCACCAACGCCTCCCAACAATCCATCTTATCTGCACACCATCTCGGGGGCACCTATAAGTTATTAGAAAGAATTTTGAGTGCTACGCCTATGAATCAAATCAAGAAAATTACGTACAAGGCCTTAAGAATAGGTAATTACCTTCATGTACTGCTCCTTCTTCAGATACTTTTCGCGGCACTCCTTCTTCTGCTTCTTAATACCACATGTGGAGTAGTAGTCTCGAATGGCGTAAGTTCTGTAATAACCGCCTACACTCGGCCTCTCCCTGTACCCTTCCCCTTCTTCCCTACCCGACCAGCACCTCTTCTAGTGGGCAATGCCGCCGATGAAGAAGCACCCTTGGGTGGTGTCGTCAGACTGTCTACCAAGGCTCTACGGAGATAGGGGTGGAATGGAAGTGTCACCCCTCGTGCGGGCCGCCAAAGAAGAACCCGTCGAGCGTTCGGGACCCGCACCCACCATCTTTCAACACCTGCTAACCTGCCATGATAAAGATTAAAAGAAATTAGTACAACATAAAAAATTGAATAACTGACATGAATAATAATATGTACATATATAATTTAAGTTGGGAATCTTACAAACTAATAATCATCATCAATAAATGCATCATCATCATCACTATCGCGCATGTCTTCATGAATGACGTGCTCATCGGGTTCAACGGCATGAAGTTGTGGAAGGCCTTTCTGTAATCGGTCAAGCATTGACAGGTCATCCGCATCAGTAACCTCTTCCAGTTCCAACTCTGCTGGTTCCGGCTCAGTTGTGAAGTCGGATTCATTGTCGCTATCTACTTCCATGTTCTGGGGCGAAGCACGGCGGTTCTTGAAATGTTTCTTGGAAAGACGAGTTTCTTGGAAGAATTCTCCATCATATGTTTCTGGGTTAATGTGAGGTTCATAATCCTGTTCATTTGGGGGAGGTGGTCTAACATTTGGGGGAGGTGGTCTAACACTTCATAAACAACATACCAACCTTCCAGATTCTTATCAGTTTGGCATGCCCACGGTAGATAGAAAACTTGGGTCGCGTGTTGAGCCGTAATATAGACATCGGGAACATCTAAATGGGTGTTTGGATTGATTTTGACTAGTCCTATATGTTCATGAGTCCTTCTAGTCTCCTTCGGCTGGAACCAATAACATTTGAAGACTACAACGTTCGGTGGGTTTTCAGCATAGAATTGAAGTTCATAAATTGTTTCAACTCTTCCATAATACTCGATACCACCTTCGCCAATAGCAGAGACACAACAATTTGTTGATTTCTGGTCGGGCATAGATAGCTCTTTGCTAAAGGTACGAAAGAGATACCTGTTGATGTTGTATTTCTCAAATGAACGTTCCTTATAGTCAAAACCATTAGCGGATTTTCTCAACTCGGCGTCCATAAACTCTGAATTAGCCTACAAGTTTAATATGAAACGATTGTTGCATTAGCCGAAAGTTAGACCAAGAAATGAAATGGTCCATTATTGATAATTACCGTTTGTTTGAACCAAGAGATGAAACCGGGATAGCCGCCTCCATGCTTTGCTAGAAGCTCATACTCTTCGACGGAATCATTTTGGATCACCGCTCCATCCGAGAATTTGGCGACAAATCGGTTGTATGAAATATCCGGGAATAAGAGCAGTTCAAAGGAATTAGAAGTTACGAAAAATGTGCTGAGAACTTACTCAATGTACGATCGCACTTCTGTTAGGTTGTTGAAGATATACAATGAAATGTTTCGCCATTCTTCGACATCCAATGTTATTGGTTTCGAAGCACCGGCTGGTGCGAGCTTCCCTTTGAATAGGCTGAGGTTGGATCCACCTTTTTTAGGGTCTGCATCATTGTACCGAGGCTTCGGATTATGGAAATGATGATTTTTGGCTTCGTAGTGTGCTGTCACAAAGTTTGCCACCTCCTCAGTAATGAATGCCTCAGCCATCGATTCTTCAATTCTATGCTTAGTTTTTACATTTAGCTCGAAGCGTCTTTTGCATCCTCTCAGTTGCATAGCACCAACGATTTTGCACGGGCCCACCCAATCTTGCCACGGTCAGTAGATGTAAAGTCAAATGCTACATTGGATTAGAGAAGCCCGGTGGAAAGATCTTCTCTAACTTGCACAACAACTCCGGTGCAAAGTCCTCCATGTCATCTACCACGCCAGGCGACAATTCGTTCGAACAAACAACACGGAAGAAATAGCTCAGCTCTGCCCGTACTAGCCATTCATCCTCAGGAATAAAGCCACATCACATCATCGACATTACCCGCTCAAGCCATATGTGCCAATCATGACTCTTGAGACCAAACATTTTTATTTTTCAAGACTCGCTCCCCTCTTTAGATTCGCTGCATACCCATCGGGGAACATCAAGTGCATTTTGACCCACAAGATAATTTCCGTCATAGCTGGCCTTCCAAGATTGAACCAGGCCTTTGGCTTCGACCACTTCTGCTTTCCTTTTCCTTCCCGCATGTTTTGGAACGGTCTGTGACATAGTGTCTCTTGATCGACTCTAGCCTTAGTATTATCCTTTGTCTTCCCATCTATGTCGAACAATGTACCAAAAATAGCATCTCCGGTATTCTTTTTAGTGTGCATCATGTCGATATTGTGTGCAAGAAGGAGGTCTTTGAAGTAAAGCAAATCCCACAAGCATGGCTTTTCAGTCCAGGCGTGTTTTGAATTATACCCCTTGAAATTCCCTGGACGCTCTGGATCAGGCTCGAGGGCGTTTAACTCATCCAAGATCTGTTGGCCTCTCAACGCAGGTGGTGCCAAGTTTTTTACAACTTTACCTTTGGTAAAGTTCTTCTTGTCTTTTCTGAACTGATGGTCAGGATCCAGGAACTGTCTATGCAAGTCCAAGCAAGAATACTTCCGACCCTCCTGCAACCAATGAAACTGAAGAGCTGCCTTGCATGTGGGGCATGGGAACCTTCCATGCACACACCATCCAGAGAATAGCGCATACGCTGGCAAGTCATGCATAGAGTACATGTACCACACATGCATTTTGAAGTTTTCTTTTCTAGCGGCATCGTATGTCTTGACCCCATTATCCTAAGATTCTTCCAATTCATACTTAAGCGGCTGCATGTACACATTCATATTCTTCCCGGGATAATTGGGCCCTGGAATTATCAACGTCAGAAATATGTTCTTTCTTTGCATAATCTGCCGGGGCGGGAGAGATTGAGTGGAATGACAAATAGAGGCCAACTATTGTATTGGGTTGCCGTCATGCCGAAGGGATTCAAACCATCCGTGGCGATGCAGACTCGAGGATTCCTTGGATCTGCCGCTTTATCCTGATGCAATCCATCGAAATGTTTCCATGATTCCCCATCCGATGTGTGTACCGCCATCTTATTCCCATCCGCATCTAGTTCGGTTCTTTTGCCCATTTTGTGCCATGTCATCTGTATGGCTGTCTCTTCGACCATGAAAAGACGTTGAAGCCTTGGTATGATTGGCATATACCGAAGAACACTAACTCTGATTTTGGTCTGCCTCTTCTCACCCATACCGTTGTCTACCACAAGATACCTGCAAGACTCGCAATTGGGACAATAGTTCAAGTGTGCACACTCCTTCCTAAATAAGACACATCCTTTCTCACATGCATCTATCTTCTCATAGGGCATCTTAAGTACACGAAGTATTTTGTCCGACTAGTACAGGTTTGCAGGCATGACATGGCCTTTGGGTAGAAAGCGTCCAAATAGTGTCATCATCGTGTCGTAGAATTCTCTTCCCAAGTTGAACTGAGCCTTCAGAGCCATTACTTGTGCAATAGTATCTAGCTGACAAAGCTCAGTGTGCTCGTGGAGAGGATGTTTTGAAGACTCCAACATTTCATAGAAGGCGTTTGCAGATTCCTCCATCTCATCTTTCGAATCCCGAGCATCATCAACGTCTTGCACCATGTCTTCGATCCCGGTACCATGCTCGTCGGTGCAACGACGAACCACCTCAGCTCTGGTGCATTGTATAGACTCACCATGAAATGTCCAAACCGTATAATTAGGCTTAAAACCCTTCCTCTGTAGGCGTTTAATCATTACAGCCTCTATCCTCTTTTTATAGTTGTCGCATTCAGGACAAGGGCACCAGTTTGTTTCTTGGCCATTTGCAAATGCGGCTTTCATAAACTCCTTGGTTTTTAGAAACCATTGTTTCGTCATCTCTTTCTAACTAGGGTGACCGGTGTACATGTTGGAAATATGCCCTAGAGGCAATAATAAATTAGTTATTATTATATTTCTTAGTTCATGATAATAGTTTATTATCCATGCTATAATTGTATTGATTGGAAACACAATACTTGTGTGGATACATAGACAAAACACTGTCCCTAGTAAGCCTCTAGTTGACTAGCTCGTTGATCAAAGATGGTCAAGGTTTCCTGGCCATAGGCAAGTGTTGTCACTTGATAACGGGATCACATCATTAGGAGAATCATGTGATGGACTAGACCCAAACTAATAGACGTAGCATGTTGATCGTGTCATTTTGTTGCTACTGTTTTCTGCGTGTCAAGTATTTATTCCTATGACCATGAGATCATATAACTTACTAACACCGGAGGAATACTTTGTGTGTATCAAACGTCGCAACGTAACTGGGTGACTATAAAGATGCTCTACAGGTATCTCCGAAGGTGTTCGTTGAGTTAGTGTGGATCAAGACTGGGATTTGTCACTCCGTGTGACGGAGAGGTATCTCGGGGCCCACTCGGTAATACAACATCACACACAAGCCTTGCAAGCATTGTAACTTAATGTAAGTTGCGGGATCTTGTATTACGGAACGAGTAAAGAGACTTGCCGGTAAACGAGATTGAAATAGGTATGCGGATACTAACGATCGAATCTCGGGCAAGTAACATACCGAAGGACAAAGGGAATGACATACGGGATTATATGAATCCTTGGCACTGAGGTTCAAACGATAAGATCTTCGTAGAATATGTAGGATCCAATATGGGCATCCAGGTCCCGCTATTGGATATTGACCGAGGAGTCTCTCGGGTCATGTCTACATAGTTCTCGAACCCGCAGGGTCTGCACACTTAAGGTTCGACGTTGTTTTATGCGTATTTGAGTTATATGGTTGGTTACCGAATGTTGTTCGGAGTCCCGGATGAGATCACGGACGTCACGAGGGTTTCCGGAATGGTCCGGAAACGAAGATTGATATATAGGATGACCCCATTTGGTTACCGGAAGGTTTTCGTGCATTACCGGAAAAGTTTCGGGCTCATCGGTAGTGTACCGGGAGTGCCGGGAGGGGTGCCGGGGACCATCGGGAGGGTTGTCACGCCCCAAGGGGTCTCATGGGCTATGGGAAGAGATAAACCAGCCCCTAGTGGGCTGGAATAAGTTCCCACTAAGGCCCATAAGGTTTGAGAAGGAAAAAACACAAGGTGGAAAGAGTTTCCAAGTGGGAAGGTGGAATCCTACTCCAAGTAGGATTGGAGTAGGACTCCTCCACCTCCAATTTCGGCCAAACCTTTAGGTTTTGAGGCTGCCTCCTCCCCTCCCTCCCACCTATATATACGGAGGTTTTAGGGCTGATTTGAGACGACTTTCTCACGGCTGCCCGACCACATACCTCCATAGTTTTTCCTCTAGATCGCGTTTCTGCGGAGCTCGGGCGGAGCCCTGCTGAGACAAGATCATCACCAACCTCCGGAGCGCCGTCACGCTGCCGGAGAACTCTTCTACCTCTCCGTCTCTCTTGCTGGATCAAGAAGGCCGAGATCATCGTCGAGCTGCACGTGTGCTGAACGCGGAGGTGCCGTCCGTTCGGTACTAGATCGTGGGGCTGATCGCGGGATTGTTCGCGGGGCGGATCGAGGGACGTGAGGACGTTCCACTACATCAACCGCGTTCTCTAACGCTTCTGCTGTACGATCTACAAGGGTACGTAGATCATTCATCCCCTCTCGTAGATGGACATCACCATGATAGGTCTTCGTGCGCGTAGGAAAATTTTGTTTCCCATGCGACGTTCCCCAACAGTGGCATCATGAGCTAGGTTCATGCGTAGATGTCTTCTCGAGTAGAACACAAAAGGTTTTGTGGGCGGTGATGTGCGTTTTGCTGCCCTCCTTAGTCTTTTCTTGATTCCGCGGTATTGTTGGATTGAAGCGGCTTGGACCGACATTACTCGTACGCTTACGAGAGACTGGTTTCATCGTTACGAGTAACCCCCTTTGCTCAAAGATGACTGGCAAGTGACGGTTTCTCCAACTTTAGTTGAATCGGATTTGACCGAGGAGGTCCTTGGATGAGGTTAAATAGCAATTCATATATCTCCGTTGTGGTGTTTGCGTAAGTAAGATGCGATCCTACTAGATACCCGCGGTCACCACGTAAAACATGCAACAACAAAATTAGAGGACGTCTAACTTGTTTTTGCAGGGTATGATTGTGATGTGATATGGCCAATGATGTGATGTGATATATTGGATGTATGAGATGATCATGTTGTAATAGAAATATCGACTTGCACGTCGATGGTACGGCAACCGGCAGGAGCCATAGGGTTGTCTTTATACTAACATATGTGCTTGCAGATGCGTTTACTATTTTGCTAGGATGTAGCTTTAGTAGTAATAGCATAAGTAGCACGACAACCCCGATGGCAACACGTTGATGGATGATCATGGTGTGGCGCCGGTGACAAGAAGATCGTGCCGGTGCTTTGGTGATGGAGATCAAGAAGCACGTGTTGATGGCCATATCATGTCACTTATGAATTGCATGTGATGTTAATCCTTATATGCACCTTATTTTGCTTAGAACGACGGTAGCATTATGAGGTGATCTCTCACTAAAATTTCAAGACGAAATTGTGTTCTCCCCGACTGTGCACCGTTGCGACAGTTCTTCGTTTCGAGACACCACGTGATGATCGGGTGTGATAGACTCAACGTTCACATACAACGGGTGCAAAACAGTTGCACACGCGGAACACTCGGGTTAAGCTTGACGAGCCTAGCATGTGCAGACATGGCCTCGGAACACATGAGACCGAAAGGTCGAGCATGAATCGTATAGTTGATATGATTAGCATAGGGATGCTTACCACTGAAACTATTCTCGACTCACGTGATGATCGGACTTGAGATAGCGAATTTGGATCATGTACCACTCAAATGACTAGAGAGATGTACTTTTTGAGTGGGAGTTCTTAAGTAATATGATTAATTGAACTAATTGTCATGAACATAGTCTAATGGTCTTTGCGAATTACGATGTAGCTTGCGCTATAGCTCTACTGTTTTTATATGTTCCTAGAGAAAATTTAGTTGAAAATTGATAGTAGCAACCTTTGCAGACTGAGTCTGTAAAACCGAGGATTGTCCTCGTTCCTACACAGAAGGCTTATGTCCTTAATGCACCACTCGGTGTGCTGCACCTCGAGCGTCGTCTGTGGATGCTATGAACATCCGACATACACGTTACTGATGACTACACGATAGTTCAGTGCAAGATACTTGATGGCTTAGAAGCAAGGCGCCGAAAACGTTGTAAAACGTCACGGAACATAAGTGATGTTCCGAAGAGATGAAATTGTGATTTCATGCTTGTGCCCTTGTTAAGAGGTACGAGACCTCCAAACAAGACTCTTTGTCCACAAAGTAAAGGAGAAAAGCTCAATCGTTGAGCATGTGCTCAGATTGTCTGAGTACTACAATCGCTTGAATCAAGTGGGAGTTAATCTTCCAGATGAGATAGTGATGGTTCTCCAAAGTCACTGCCACCAAGCTATGAGAGCTTTGTGATGAACTATAACATATCAAGGATAGATACTATGATCCTTGAGCGATTCGCGATGTTTGACACTGCGAAAGTAGAAATCAAGAAGGAGCATCAATAGTTGATGGTTTGTAAAACCACTAAGTTTCAAGAAAGGCAAGGGCTAGAAGGGATACTTCGTGAAACGGCAAAACAGTTGCTGCACTAATGAAGAGACCCAAGATTAAACCCAAACCCGAGACTAAGTGCTTCTGTAATGAGGGGAACAATCACTGAGGCGGAGCAACTCAAGATACTTGGTAGATAAGAAGGCTGGCAAAAGTCGAAAGAAGTGGATTTGATATACATGATGTTGATGTGTACTTTACTAGTACTCCTAGTAGCACGAGGGTATTGGATACCGGTTCGGTTGCTAAGTGATTAGTGACGCGAAATGAAAGCTACGGCATAAACTGAGACTAGCTAAAGGCGAGGTGACGATACGTGTTGGAAGTGTTTCCAAGATTGATATGATCAAACGTCGCACGCTCCCTCTACCATCGGGATTGGTGTTAAACCTAAATAATTGTTATTTGGTGCTTGCGTTAAGCATGAACATGATTGGATCGTGTTTATTGCAATACGATTATTCATTTAAAGAGAATAATGGTTACTCTATTTTCTTGAATAATCACCTTCAATGGTTTATTGAATCTCGATCGTAGTGTTACACATGTTCATGATATTGGTGCCAAAAGATACGAGTTGATGATGATAGTACCACTTACTTGTGGCACTGCCGCTTGAGTCATGTTAGTATAAATTGCATGAAGAGGCTCCATGCTGATGGATCTTTGTACTCACCTGGTTTCGAATCACTAGTGACATGCGAATCATCCCACATGAGCAAGGCCTTGTTTTCATTATGATGAAATAAGATAGTAACTTGTTGGAAGTGATACATTTTGATGTATGCAGTCCAATGGGTGCTGAGGCACACAGTGGATATCATTATGTTCTTACTTCACTGACGATTTGAGTAGATACTAGAGTATTTACTTAATGAATCACAAGTGTGAAATATTGAAAGGTTCAATTCTGTTTCAGAGTGAAGTTCGTCGTAACAAGAGGATAAACTGTCTACGATATGATCATAGAAATGAATATCTGAGTTACGAGTTTTGGTACGCAGTTAAGACAATGTGGAAGTTGTTTCGCAGTTCATGCCACCTGGAACATCATAGTGTGATGATGTGTCTGAACATCATAGCCACGCACTATTTGGTATGATGCATACTATGATGTCTCTTATCGAATTACCACTATCGTTTATGGGTTATGCATTAGAGACAACCGCACTCACTTTAAATAGGGCACCGCGTATTTCCGTTGAGATGACACAGTATAGACTGAGGTTTAGAGAAATCTAAACTGTCGTTTCTTGAAAGTTTGGGGTTTCGACACTTATGTGAAAAAGTTTCAGTCTGATAAGCTCGAACCCAAAGCGGATAAATGCATCTTCATAGGATATCCAAAACAGTTGGGTACATCTCCTATCTCAGATCCGAAAGCAAAGTGTTTGTTTCTAGAAACGGATCCTTTCTCGAGGAAAGGTTTCTCTCGAAAGAATTGAGTGGGAGGGTAGTAGAACTTGGTGAGGTTATTGAACCATCACTTCAACCAGTGTGTAGCAGGGCGCAGGAAGTTGTTCATGTGGCGCCTACACCAATTGAAGTGGAAGCTGATGATGATGATCATTGAGCTTCGAATCAAGTTACTACAAACCTCGTAGGTCGACAAGGTCGCGTACTGCTGCAGAGTAGTACGGTAACCCTGTCTTGGAGGTCATGTTGTTGAGCAACAGTGAACCTACGAGTTATGGAGAAAGCGATGGTGGGCCCAGATTCCGACAAATGGCTGGAAGCCATGAAATCCGAGAGAGGATCCATGTATGAAACCAAAGTGTAGACTTTGGTAGAACTACTTGATGGTCATAGGACTATTGAGTAAAAATGGATCTTTAAAAGAAGACAGACAATGATGGTGATAAGTCACTATTAAGAAAAGCTCGACTTGTCGCAAAGATGTTTTCGACAAGATCAAACAGTTGACTATGATGATACTTTCTCACTCGTAGCGATGCTAAAGGTCTGTTGGAATTATGTTAGTAGTTTCTGCATTATTTATGAAATATTGCACGTAGGATGTCAAAACATTGTTTCCTCGACGGTTTCCTTGAGCAAACATTGTATGAGATACAACCATGAGGTTTTGTCGATCCTAAGGATACTAACAAGTATGCAAACTCCAGCGATCCTTCAATGGACTGGTGCAAGCATCTCGGAGTTGGAATAAGCACTTTGATGAGATGATCAAAGATTTTGGGTTTGTACAAGGTTTATGAGAAACTTGTATTTCCAAAGAAGTGAGTGGGAGCACTATAGAATTTCTGATAAGTATATGTGGTTGACATATTGTGGATCAGAAGTAATGTAGAATTTCTGTAAAGCATACAAGGTTGTTTGAAAGGAGTTTTCAAAGGAATACCTGGATTGAGCTACTTGAACGTTGAGCATCAAAGATCTATGGAGATAGATCGAAAGCGCTTAATGGAAGTTTCAACAAGATGCATGCCTTGACAAGTTTTTGAAGGAGTTCAAAATAGATCAGCAAAGAAGGAGTTCTTGGTTGCGTTGTAAGGTGTGAATTTGAGTAAGACTCAAAACCCGACCCCGGCAGAATAAAGAGAATAGACGAAGGTCGTCTTCTATGCCTTAGCCGTAGAATCTAAAGTATGCCATGCTGTGTACCGCACCTGATGTGTGCCTTGACTCAAAGTATGTTGAGAGGTACACAGAGTGATCCATGATTGAATCACTAGCAGCGGTCAAAATGTATCCTTAGTAACTAATGGACTAAGAAATTTTTCTCGATTATGGAGGTGGTTAAAGAGTTCGTCGTAAAGGGTTACATCGATGCAAGCTTTGACACTAATCCGAATAACTATGAGTAGTGAAACGGATTTGTATAGTAGAGTAGATATTTGGAGCATTTCCGAATAGCACGTAGTAGCAGCATCTATAAGATGACATAAAGATTTGTAAAGAACACACGGATCTGAAAGTTTCAGAACCTTTGACTAAAACCTCTCTCACGAGCAAGACGTGATCAGACCCCATAACTATATGGGTGTTGGATTCGTTGGAATCACATGGTGATGTGAACTAGATTATTGACTCTAGTGCAAGTGGGAGACTGTTGGAAATATGCCCTAGAGGCAATAATAAATTAGTTATTATTATATTTCTTAGTTCATGATAATAGTTTATTATCCATGCTATAATTGTATTGATTGGAAACACAATACTTGTGTGGATACATAGACAAAACACTGTCCCTAGTAAGCCTCTAGTTGACTAGCTCGTTGATCAAAGATGGTCAAGGTTTCCTGGCTATAGGCAAGTGTTGTCACTTGATAACGGGATCACATCATTAGGAGAATCATGTGATGGACTAGACCCAAACTAATAGACGTAGCATGTTGATCGTGTCATTTTGTTGCTACTGTTTTCTGCGTGTCAAGTATTTATTCCTATGACCATGAGATCATATAACTTACTAACACCGGAGGAATACTTTGTGTGTATCAAACGTCGCAACGTAACTGGGTGACTATAAAGATGCTCTACAGGTATCTCCGAAGGTGTTCGTTGAGTTAGTGTGGATCAAGACTGGGATTTGTCACTCCGTGTGACGGAGAGGTATCTCGGGGCCCACTCGGTAATACAACATCACACACAAGCCTTGCAAGCATTGTAACTTAATGTAAGTTGCGGGATCTTGTATTACGGAACGAGTAAAGAGACTTGCCGGTAAACGAGATTGAAATAGGTATGCGGATACTAACGATCGAATCTCGGGCAAGTAACATACCGAAGGACAAAGGGAATGACATACGGGATTATATGAATCCTTGGCACTGAGGTTCAAACGATAAGATCTTCGTAGAATATGTAGGATCCAATATGGGCATCCAGGTCCCGCTATTGGATATTGACCGAGGAGTCTCTCGGGTCATGTCTACATAGTTCTCGAACCCGCAGGGTCTGCACACTTAAGGTTCGACGTTGTTTTATGCGTATTTGAGTTATATGGTTGGTTACCGAATGTTGTTCGGAGTCCCGGATGAGATCACGGACGTCACGAGGGTTTCCGGAATGGTCCGGAAACGAAGATTGATATATAGGATGACCCCATTTGGTTACCGGAAGGTTTTCGTGCATTACCGGAAAAGTTTCGGGCTCATCGGTAGTGTACCGGGAGTGCCGGGAGGGGTGCCGGGGACCATCGGGAGGGGTGTCACGCCCCAAGGGGTCTCATGGGCTATGGGAAGAGATAAACCAGCCCGTAGTGGGCTGGAATAAGTTCCCACTAAGGCCCATAAGGTTTGAGAAGGAAAAAACACAAGGTGGAAAGAGTTTCCAAGTGGCAAGGTGGAATCCTACTCCAAGTAGGATTGGAGTAGGACTCCTCCACCTCCAATTTCGGCCAAACCTTTAGGTTTTGAGGCTGCCTCCTCCCCTCCCTCCCACCTATATATACGGAGGTTTTAGGGCTGATTTGAGACGACTTTCTCACGGCTGCCCGACCACATACCTCCATAGTTTTTCCTCTAGATCGCGTTTCTGCGGAGCTCGGGCGGAGCCCTGCTGAGACAAGATCATCACCAACCTCCGGAGCGCCGTCACGCTGCCGGAGAACTCTTCTACCTCTCCGTCTCTCTTGCTGGATCAAGAAGGCCGAGATCATCGTCGAGCTGCACGTGTGCTGAACGCGGAGGTGCCGTCCGTTCGGTACTAGATCGTGGGACTGATCGCGGGATTGTTCGCGGGGCGGATCGAGGGACGTGAGGACGTTCCACTACATCAACCGCGTTCTCTAACGCTTCTGCTGTACGATCTACAAGGGTACGTAGATCATTCATCCCCTCTCGTAGATGGACATCACCATGATAGGTCTTCGTGCGCGTAGGAAAATTTTGTTTCCCATGCGACGTTCCCCAACAGTACATCCATGCACGATCATTCATCTTGCCTAGTTACTAAACACACAAGAAATATATTTATATATAATTCAGCATATGCATTCACCAGTTAATCAAGTTCGCTAGTTTTATTACGTCCATGCAACCTACACGCTAATAGGTAAAGATAGGTCCTAATCCCACCCGAGTATGTGTAGATTGGGTTCGTTTTCCCATGCTCTCCCCCGGATCCAACGCAAAATTTTAGCAGCACCTACCCGCTATTCTCCTGATACACGTCTCCGCAATAAACAGAGAGGATGTGTATCTGGAGAACAATAGGGAGGCACTGACGAAATTATGCATCGGTTCCGGAACAAAGCATATGCGAAAACGAACCCAACCTACACATATTCGGGTTGTCCATGGAGAACGTTGGACAATTCGAAAGAATCACGGTTATAAATACATGCAAATGCATGCATATTTATAACTACAACCCTTTCGAACGGGAGACGCCTACTGGTCACGCATACTGATAAATTAATTTACCTATATGTCGTGGGTATAAGTCTGACAGTAGATGTGTAGGGTACGAAAGGAAGGAAAGAGCCTTAGCTACGGCGAGGTTGTATGAATTCAGGCCCCTCTACGGTGGAGGTAAAAGCCCTACGTCTCAGTGCTCTTGGGAGTTTGTTGTCGAGTGGAATATGGAATACAGTGAATTGCCAACCCCTGCACTAGTGAGGAAGGGCGGCTTATATAGAGTGCGCTACCCTTCACAACGGTTCGATGCACAGGGGTGCAGTAGTGGTGAATAACTGCGTACGTTACAGGTAACGTATGTCTTAAATGCTAATAAAGGTATATGGAAACGTACGACCGATCGTAATCGAGTAGTATCTGCCGCCTCGATTTCCGCGCCTTCATCTCCTCCACTAATATCGCAGCGACCGATCGGGGGATAAGATTTCGGGGCCACCTGCTAATGACCCAGTCGGAACCTTATTTAAACGTCTACAGCGAGGGTTTTTCGTTGCACTCGCCTGATAGCTCGCACTTGCCCCGCTTCTCTCGCCACTTCCTGCGCATCACAAGCTCTTTCCTTCTCCTTCTTCCCTGCGGGTCTGCAGCCTCCACCATGACAAAGGGGCAGACGAGCAAGCTCGAGGCGCGGAAGAAGAAGGGGAAGGCGGTGGCTCCTGCTCAGCGGCGGCAGCGAGCACTGCCGGCGGGTTGGATCCAGGGGGATTTCCTCCCCTCCACGGTGACGGAGGAGGACATGCTGGAGCTGGTGGAGCACGGCATGATCGAGCACAAGACGTGGAGTTTGTCGGCGGAGGGCAAGACTGAGCCGGCGCCCCAGGAGGGGGAGCGCGTCTTGCTGCTCAGTCACGTGCACCGAGGCTTCTCTCTGCCTCCTCATCCCTTCTTCAGAGGTATATTGAACCACTTCGGGGCACAGCTCCACCATTTTCCTCCCAACGCAATAGCCCATCTCTCCGCCTTCGTCGTGTTGTGCGAGTGCTTTATCGGCTGTCCTCCCCATTGGGGGCTTTTTAAGCACATCTTCTCTGCTAGATCCCAAACCATAAAAAGGCTGAGCCAGTCGGATGACAAAACTCACCTCCTCCAGCTCTGCAGAGGCTTAGGCTTTCAAAAGAAAAGTAAAAGTAGCTATCCCGCTCTTCAGCTGTCTGAATCTGTTAGGAACTGGCAGTCGACTTGGTTTTATTGCCAGGACGTTGCTAGTCCGAATGCCACCACTGGACTACCACCTTTTAGCTTAGACCGACCGGCTCCGCCTAGGCAACTCGCGCTCACGAAGATGGAGAAGATCCAGATCCAGCCTCTGGTCCAAGCGCTTGTAGAGGTCGCCCGAAAGGGAGTCACTGGCATAGATTTGCTGGAGGTTTTTATGGGTCGGTGTATCCAGCCGCTGCAAGCTCGACACCATGCCATGTGGCACTACACGGGGCCTGAGGACTCCACTCGGACTAACCCTGAGTGCGTGACCGGGGAGCTGGTGGCGTCGTGGGTCCTTATCATCACAGGCGCCTGCGATAATCCCACAGGATCCTGGCGAGTGAAGCCCTTCCGCGTGGACAACCCTCCTCCGAATGAGGTGAGTATAACTTGTCGAGTGCACCCAATTGGCTTAGATTTATCGCTTTTTCTTGTATTACTGTCTGACGTCTGATGTTGCCGACTGTATCTCGTGCAGGCGTGGACCAACTGGTTTTCTCCTGTCTCGAACGGAAATCCGGCTGAGGAGGAAGAAGGCAGCCAGGAGGGCAGCGTGGAGAGCGTCGAGTATGTCTCCGGCAGTGGGGAGACGGAGGAGGAGTCCGAAGAAGAAGAGGGGGAAGATGAGGAGCAGAACTCACCACACCCACTTCCAGAGCCACGAACCCGTGGCTCCGCCGGCTCCTCCAGCGGCCTCGAGTGCTCCGCCAGCCGTTCCTGTTGTTCCAAGTGCCTCGCGAGCTGCTCCCGTGGTTCCGAGTGCTTGGAGCACAAAGAGGACCAGGGACTCTGCTGCTGAGCCCGCGGGCCAACCCTCTAAGGTGGCCAAACCGAGTGGATCTAAGCCTCGGAAGGCTTTGCCGCGGATGAGGGTCACAGTTCCCGTCACCTCAACGTAAGTGCATTGTTCTTCTATCTTCTTCCAGTATTTGATTGAACTCATGCTTATTGGTCGAATGAATTTTACTCGATATAGCTGCCACCTCCACCACCTCTCCGCCACGCTAGGGGGACGATCCCATGGACATGGACAATGTTGTCACATCCCAGCCAGGTGCGTCGTGGCGATTCCGAGAGCTTTACATTATTGCATCACGAATTCTATCTTTGGTCTTGCTTTTTTCTTGTTATCTCACGTCGTTCGGTCGAGTTTCCTTCAGAGGTGATTCCCGTGGAGGAGAATGACCAGGAGAGGCCCGAGCAAGCTACGGTGCCTGTCCTTGAGGCTGTTCCACCGGTTACTACTCCTGCCATGGACGCGCCACCGACTCAGACGATGCCGTCGACTGAAACGGCACTTATCGCTGCTGAACCGACTGGAGCAGGACTTGGGATGCCTAAGGAGTCTCCTGTGGTGCCAGGTCCGTCGACTGTCCAGTACGCCGCCTGGAGCCTCCCGGAAGATCAGGTGGGATCTGCCAAGGAGGCCATGGTGCAGGCGGAGTTGATGGCGGGTGACGCCAAGAGAGCGTACAACTCCATCGCGTCTGTGTACAAGCGAAGCTTGGAACTCCGGGACGATATCCGAGTAAGTGGGCTAGTAAGTATTTACTTTCCTCTTGTAACCCACTGGTTGTTTAAGCAATGTACTCGGATATAGTATGATTATTTTGCAGTGGGTTCACTCTTAGTGAACCCAGTGGGTGTAGTCCCCGAGACTTCTGCCGAGTGCTTGCACTGGTAGTTGTCTTTATATACATTTTCTTTAACTTGATCAGATCAAAACTAATCTGTTCGAATGTTACCGGTGGGGGCACTCCGAGTGCACCTACTGGATGAGTCCCCGAGAGTAATTTTACTCAGGTCGGGTAGTAGTAACCTCATAGGCTTTTTTGTTGTTATGTATCTCAAAAGGGCGGGCCTGTTTGAGCTTCATGCCAGTGGGGTCACTCTTAGTGAACCCACTGGGTGTAGTCCCCGACACCGCTGTCGACTGCTTGCGTCGGCAGGGGTCTGAAGAACTTCGAATTGTTATTGTTGTCCTTGTTGAATTTGTCTGATCGTCTCTTGGCGCTGACTTGCAGAAGACTTGCGAGATGGGATCAGCGTATGAGACTCTCAGGGCTGAAAAGGTTCAGTTTGCTGCGGAACTGGATGTAGCAATGCTTGCCTTGGCTGGTCTGAAGGATGTTCTGGCTGAACGAGAAAAGTCCTTGGAGGAGTCCCGTGAGGCAAACAAGGCATTGGCGGCTGAAGTGGAGAAAATGGGGAAACAAAGGACCGAGCTGATGGGACAGATGCAGGTGTTGAACAGGCGATGCATAGCACAGGAGAATTACGTCAGTGACTGGGCAAGGAAGATCATAGAGCTTCTTGGTGGTAAGTTCTGTTTTTCCGAGTGCTTCTTGACTGTGTATTTCACTATGTGCTTATTTTTTGCTCGTCTTGTCTGTGCAGATTTTTGCATGGACGCTGACGCTGAGGCAGCTGACGTTGAGCGGTCGGTTCTTCCGAACGTTCCACTCGGCGAGGACGCCAATCGAGACCTGCTCCGAGCGCACATTCGCCTGGGCAAAGTGGGACCTTTCATCGGTCGACTGAGAGAGGTCGTCGGCCGAATCGACAAGGAGCTTTGGCCTGAAGACGAGTCTCGGCAAGAGATGGAAGGTTTGATGACTCGGCTGGAGGAGGTCCCGAACCGAGTGCAGTCATGGAAGAAATCTGCGGCTCGCTGTGGTGCGGACGTGGCGCTGTCGCTGGTCCGAGTGCACTGCAAGGAGGCTCGCGAAGAGAAGCTGAAGGCGTTGCAAGTCGCCAACACCAAAAAGCTTCGATTCGAAGATTTCATGGAGACCTTCCTTGAGAGCGCCACTCGCATCACAGACGGGATCGACCTCGACACTTTCGTGGAGCCTGCCAGTCCCAGTGCCAGTCTTGACGACGTTTAACAAAACTTTTACCTCGGTATGCCGAGTGTTAGCTGTATGAAACTTTGGCCACTGCTGTTGGCCGTCACATTCGTGGTTCGGTGTGGATAAGCTTGATCTACACTGAACCAACTATCTTTAGACAAACTTTGAATTTGAATCGAATCTTTTGCTCTTCTTTTGCCAAAGAATTGTTGACACGATTTTGGCTCGTGGTTTTTGTTTGGCGTTTCTTGATGAAGCCAATGGCAAACATGCGAAGCATGTAATTGTCAGTTTTCTTGACATTTGCATGAGCCTCACTGAGGGTCTGCTGAATCTCCGAGTGGATCTAGAGGATACACTCGAAGGCAATTGTGTACTTAGGTGATTCGTGATCGCGGCTAAGATTTCGAGTGCGACCGTAAGGTTGTGCTCGGAGCGAGTTGTTACTCATGTAATTGTCAGTTGTCTTGACATCTACATGAGCCTCAATGAGGTTCTGCTACTCATGTAATTTTCAGTTGTCTTGACATCTACATGAGCCTCAATGAGGGTCTGCTAAGCCTCCGAGTGGATCTGTGAGACACACTCGAAGGAAGCTTTCTATTTAGGCGATTCTTGATCGCAGACAAGTCCCCGAGTGCGACGTTAAGTGCACACTCGGAGAAAGTTTGTACTTAGGCGATTCGTGATCGCAGCTAAGTCTCCGAGTGCGACGTTTAGTGCACACTCGGAGAAAGTTTGTACTTAGGAAATTCTTGATCGCAGCTAAGTCCGCGAGTGCACTTAAACGTTAAGTGCACACTCGGAGAAAGTTAATACGTAGGCGATTCTGGATCGCAGCTAAGTACCCGAGTGTGACGTTTAGTGCACACTCGGAGAAAGTTAATACGTAGGCGATTCTGGATCGCAGCTAAGTCCCCGAGTGTGACGTTTAGTGCACACTCAGAGAAAGTTTGTACTTAGGCGATTCTTGATCGCAGCTAAGTCCCCGAGTGCGACGTTAAGTGCACACTCGGAGAAAGTTAATACTTAGGCGATTCTGGATCGCAGCTAAGTCCCCGAGTGCGACGTTAAGTGCACACTTCGGAGAAAGTTAATACTTAGGCGATTTTGGATCGCAGCTAAGTCCCCGAGTGTGACGTTTAGTGCACACTCCGAGAAAGTTTGTACTTAGGCGATTTTTGATCGCAGCTAAGTCCCTGAGTGCGACGTTAAGTGCACACTCGGAGGAAGTTAATACTTAGGCGATTCTGGATCGCAGCTAAGTCCCCGAGTGCGACGTTAAGTGCACACTTCGGAGAAAGTTAATATTTAGGCGATTCTGGATCGCAGCTAAGTCCCCGAGTGTGACGTTTAGTGCACACTCGGAGAAAGTTTGTACTTAGGCGATTCTTGATCGCAGCTAAGTCCCCGAGTGCGACGTTAAGTGCACACTCGGAGAAATTTAATACTTAGGCAATTCTGGATCGCAGCTAAGTCCCCGAGTGCGACGTTAAGTGCACACTTCGCAGAAAGTTAATACTTAGGCGATTCTGGATCGCAGCTAAGTCCCCGAGTGCGACGTTAAGTGCACACTTCGGAGAAAGTTAATACTTAGGCGATTCTGGATCGCAGCTAAGTCCCCGAGCGCGACGTTAAGTGCACACTCAGAGAAAGTTAATACTTAGGCGATTCTGGATCGCAGCTAAGTTTTAAAAAAACACCGGAATGTGCGAATGCGGAAGGATTTTGAATCTGCAAAAAAAAACTCAATCTGCTTTGTATTACTTCACCGATACTTGTTCTTTGCATTGCTTCAGTTGACGGTCACGTGTAGAAGCGCTTGAGGAGATCTCCGTTCCATGCTCGCGGCTCGTCCGTTTCCCTGTCGATGTTGTAGAGTCGATATGCTCCGTTGTTCAGCACCTTGGAGATGATGAAGGGTCCTTCCCAGGCGGGAGCCTACTTGTGAGGTCTCTGCTGATCCACTCGGAGCACCAGGTCGCCTGCTTGGAATGTACGACTCCTGACATGTCGCGCATGAAAGCGCCGCAGATCTTGTTGGTAAATAGTTGAGCGTGTCAGTGCTATCTCGCGCTCCTCCCCTAGAAGATCCACTCCGTCTTGCCTTGCTTGCTCTGCTTCAGCTTCGGAGAAGAGTTCAACTCGAGGAGCATTGTGAAGCAAGTCACTCGGAAGGACTGCCTCTGCTCCGTAAATGAGGAAGAACGGGGATCGCCCTGTAGATCTATTTGGGGTTGTGCGGAGACCCCAAAGCACCGAAGGTAGCTCGGTGACCCATGCGCCGGCGGCATGTCCCATTTCTCGCAGGAGTCGAGGCTTCAAACCTTGCAGAATAAGTCCATTCGCCTGCTCTGCTTGCCCGTTTGTTTGGGGATGCGCCACAGATGCAAAATCCACTCGGATACCTTGGCCTGTACAGAAACTTTTGAATATGTCCGAGTCAAAGTTTGTTCCGTTGTTAGTGATTATGCTGTGAGGTACCCCGAATCTGGAGATGATGTCCCTGACAAACTTGATGGTCGTAAGGGCGTCGAGCTTCTTGATGGGTTTGGCTTCAATCCACTTTGTGAACATGTCGACTGCCACCAACAGATGTGTGAATGCCCCTTGGCCTGTCCTGAATGGACCGACTATATCTAATCCCCATACTGCAAACGGCCAAACAAGAGGAATAGTCTTCAACGCAGATGTTGGCTTGTGGGACTTGTTAGAGTAGAACTGACAGCCTTGACACCGGTCGACCATATCTTTCGCCATTTCATTCGCCTGCAGCCAGAAGAAGCCAGCTCTGAATGCTTTGGTGACGATTGCCCTCGAGGAGGCGTGATGACCGCAGGTTCCCGAGTGAATTTCTTCCAGGATTAACTGTCCCTCCTCAGGGGAGATGCATCGTTGAAGGACGCCTGAAATGCTTTCTTTGTACAACTGGCCATCAATGACAGTGAACGATTATGACCTGCGGACGATCTGTCTGGCCTGGACTTCGTCTTCTGGTAATTCTTGCCTCAGGATGTATGCAATGATCGGCACAGTCCAATCGGGGATGACAGCAAGAATCTCCATGATTAAATCAACCACAGCAGGTACTTCGACTTCAGTCGGATCTGTCGAGCTCTTTGGTTGTACTGGTTCCTCTGTGAAAGGATCTTCTTTAACTGAAAGAAGGTGGAGGTGCTCGAGACAGACGTCACTCGGGACTGGTCTCCGAGTGGATCCGAGTTTTGCCAACTCATCAGCTGCTTGGTTTTTCAGTCGCAGAACATGGTGGAGTTCTAGACCTTCAAACTTTTTCTCGAGCTTCCTCACTGCATTGCAGTATGTGGTCATGGTGGGGTTTCTGACGTCCCACTCCTTCATCACTTGATTAACCACCAAATCCGAATCGCCATAGACCATTAGGCGGCGGACGCCGAGTGCGATGGCCATGCGCAGTCCATAAAGGAGAGCTTCATACTCTGCCTCGTTGTTGGAGGAATCAAAGTATATCTGCAACACATACTTGAGTTTGTCACCCTTTGGTGATATGATCACAACGCCAGCGCCGGAGCCATTCAACATCTTGGACCCATCGAAGAACATTGTCCAATGAGCCGAGTAGATGTGGGTCGGTTGCTGTTGTTCTACCCATTCTGCTATGATGTCAGCCAGAGCTTGAGACTTTATAGCTTTCTTGGCCTCGAACTTGATATCGCAGTACAACATCTCCATTGCCCACTTCGCCACTCGGCCCGATGCGTCCCGATTGTGGAGGATTTCCGACAACGGAGCATCAGAAACGACAAACACCGAGTGGTCTTGGAAATAATGAGCCGCCTTCTTCGCAGTCATGTAAATCCTGTAGATAAGTTTTTGATAGTGGGGATACCTCTGCTTGGAAGGAGTCAGGACTTCGGAGACATAATACACTGGTCGCTGAACCTTGTATGATTTGCCTTCTTCTTCTCGTTCGACTGTGAGAACAGTGCTGACGACTTGATTTGTGGCCGCGATGTATAGAAGAAGGGGCTCTTTACTGAGCAGAGCAGTAAGAACCGGTTGGGTGGAAAGTACGACTTTGAGGTCGTCGAATGCGACTTGGGCTTCGTCTGTCCACTCGAAAGTATCTGATTTCTTCATGAGTCGGTACAGAGGAAGCGCCTTCTCGCCGAGTCGACTGATAAACCTGCTCAAAGCCGCTAGGCAACCTGTGAGCCTTTGAACATCGTGTATTCTGACCGGGCGCTCCATTCGGCCGATGGTCCCGATCTTTTCGGGGTTGACATCGATCCCTCGTTCGGAAACGAAGAAACCGAGTAACTTTCCGCTGGGAACGCCGAATGAACACTTGGGTGGGTTGAGCTTGATATCGTACCTACGAAGGTTGGCGAATGTTTCTGCCAAGTCAGTCAGCAGGTCGGAACCTTTGCGTGACTTGACTACGATATCATCCATATACGCCTCCACATTCCGACCGATCTGGTCGAGGAGGCATTTTTGGATCATGCGCATAAAGGTTGCTCCTGCATTCTTCAAACCAAATGGCATAGTGATGTAGCAGAAGCACCCGAATGGGGTGATGAAGGCTGTTTTTAATTCGTCGGGGCCATACAGACGGATCTGATGATAGCCCGAGTAGGCATCAAGAAATGACAAACGCTCGCAACCCACAGTCGAATCGACAATTTGATCGATGCGGGGTAGCGGAAAATGGTCTTTCAGGCAGACCTTATTGAGATGCTTGAAGTCGATGCACATTCGGAGCGACTTGTCCTTCTTGGGCACCATGAAAACATTGGCGAGCCACTCGGAGTGGTGTACCTCGCGAATCAAGTTGGCTGCCAAAAGCTTGGCCACCTCTTCTCTGATTGCCTTCCTCTTGTGCGCGGCGGACCGACGCAGGCGTTCTCGGACAGGCCGAGCGGCGGGATCCACATGTAGTCGGTGCTCAGCCAACTCCCTGGGTACACTTGGCATGTCAGAGGGCTTCCATGCAAATAGGTCCCAGTTCTCACGGAGGAATTGGATGAGCTCGGCTTCCTATTTAGGATCGAGGGTGGGGGAGATGTTCGTCGGGGCAGCGGTGTCGTCCGTCGGGTGGATGCTGACCTTCTTCATCTCTCCCCCGACTGGAATGCGGATTCCAAAGCTGGCTTCTTCGAACGCATCAAGTCAGCGGGGTCGACTGTCTTCTTGTACTTGTCAAGCTCGAGGACAGCCATCTGCTGATCGGCGATCCTCGATCCCTGCTGCAGACACTCCTCGGCCCGCTGCCGATTGCCTGTGATAGTTATCACACATTTCGGGCCTGGCATCTTCAGCTTCAGGTACACGTAACATGGACGGGCTATGAAACGCGCATACGCCGGGCGGCCCAGAATTGCGTGACACGCACTCTGGAAGTCCACCACCTCGAACGTCAACTTTTCCTTGCGGAAATTTTTGTCGGAGCCGAAGACGACGTCCAACGCGATCTGGCCGAGTGACTTGGCCTTCCGTCGAGGGACGACTCCATGGAACTGCATGCTGCTCTCGCTAAGTTTGGACATCGGAATGCCCATCCCCTTGAGAGTGTGAGCGTACATGATGTTCAAACCACTGCCGCCGTCCATGAGGACATTGCGCAGTCGGACTCCTTCCACCACCGGGTCGACGACCAGAGCCTGCCTCCCTGGGGTGGGTACGTGTGCTGGATGATCCGACTGGTCAAAGGTGATCGCGGTCTGAGACCATTTGAGGAACGTGGGGTTGGTCGGCATGGCCATGTTCACCTCCCTGTTCACCAGCTTCAGTCAACTCTTGCTCTCAACGTCAGCAAAAATCATCAGTGTTGCATGGACTTGGGGGAATGGATCCTCCTTGTCCTCCTCATCCTGTTCATTGCCCTTTTCTCTCGGTTGCCCTTCGCCGAACCCCTGGATCAGGAGGCGACATTGCCGAGTTGTATGCTTCGGATATATGACGTTGCCCTCTTCATCCATCTTCGTGCGAATCGGACATGGCTGGTCGAGGATGGGATTTCCGAACTGCTTCTTCTTGGGGGTGAACTGAGCCTTCCCCTTGCCCTTGAACTTGGCATTGGTAACGGCTACGGCCTCTGCCTGCGGAGTGGATGGAGCTTTCTGCTTCTGCTTCCGAGTGTTGTTCCCATCTCCATCGGAGACTGCTTTGTGCTTGCCGCTCTGAATGCGGTCTTCTTCTTCGCCATTTGCATAGCGTGTCGCTATCTCCATCATCTTACTCATGGAGTTGTTGCCTGTTCGACCGAACTTCAGGTACAAATCTCTGTACCGCACGCCTGCCTTGAAGGCGCAGACTGCTTGGTGCTGTGTGACGTTCTCCACCGTGTGGTAGAGGGTCGTCCAACGCTGAATGAAATTGCGCAGGGGCTCATTCTGCTTCTGGACACAGTGCTGGAGCTCCACGAGGCCAGCAGGGCGTTTGCACGTCCCTTCGAAGGTCCTGATGAAGACTCAGGCCAGATCTGCCCAGCTGTAGATGCTTGAGGGGGCCAACTGGTTCAGCCACGCTCGTGCCGAGCCGTCGAGCATCAGAGGAAGGTGTTTCATGGCGACGTGGTCGTCCCCTCCTCCGATCTGGACTACCACTCGGTAGTCGTCCAGCCACGTTTCTGGCTTGGATTCTCCTGTAAACTTGCTGATCCCCGTCGCGAATTGGAAGTTGGGAGGGATGTCGGCCGAACGGATGGCTCGGCTGAAACACTCGGGACCAGAGACGATGGTCCTGCTTCCACTCGGACGGTCCATATCGTGACCATCGCGGTGGGCCCGGCCCCTATCGACCCTCCTCTTAGCGATATGCCCTCTTGCGTCGGGCCTTGGATCATAAGTGTCACCGACTGAACGCCGATCATCAGGATGTCGGGGCCCGTAGGGCCCACCCCGCGGAGGTGTGCGTGAGCGGCGACGATCTTCGGGATTCATGGAACAGCTGCCTCCCCTATGTCGCTGATGAGAACCGGGGCTGTGAACTGACCGATGCGTGTTCGCGCGAACAGAACTATTGTGAATCCTGTTGTGCGACTGGGAGACCGCCGAATTTTGCTGCTGCGCCGTGTGCAGCAGGGCACGGATCTGCTCGATCCCTCTGCCAGCCTCTGAATCAGTCGGCTGGAGGGAATCGGCTATCTTGGCGGCGGCAGCCAGGTTGAGGACGGGTGTGCGGTACACCTCCACGTTGCTCTGATGAGTGTGCCGACTGGCAGAACGGCGGGGTTGACGGCGAGCACCGGAGGTTTCGCCGACCTCGTGCTCGTTCCGGCCGGTTTGGCGGGGGCTTTCATGGGAGTTGGCCATGTGCACTTCGGTTGTAGGCCCGCGACCCACGTACTCGGAAGGGAACTCAGTCGGAACTGAATCCGAGCACTGGGACGGCGGCGCAACTACAACCGACTCGAGGACCGCCACTTGCGAAGAAGCGCTCTGGCGCGCCTGGGCGTGTTGTACCCAACGCTGGAGCCGCGGACAGCGAGACCGATTGTTGCGGCCCGTGACAGGGGCGAAGGTCGACACTGGAGCCAATTGCTGGAGAAGAAGGACGTTGTGGGCGCCGATACGGAATTGCGTAGCCCCGCGACTGGGAAGCGCCTCGACGTCCAGAGGGGCATCCTGGAGCCATGCCGAATCATCGATGATGAAGGAGAGAGCGCCGAAGAGGATCTCGTGACCCATGCTCAAATCTCCACCAGATGACATGATGAAAAGATGTAGCCGCAAACTCGCCGGAAGTCGCTTAGACGCCTGCCCCACGGTGGGCGCCAACTGTCGTGGGTATAAGTCTGACAGTAGATTTGTAGGGTACGAAAGGATGGGCAGAGCCTTAGCTACGGCGAGGTTGTATGAGTTCATGCCCCTCTACGGTGGAGGTAAAAGCCCTACGTCTCAGTGCTCTTGGGAGTTTGTTGTCGAGTGGAATATGGAATACAGTAAATTGCCAACCCCTGCACCAGTGAGGAAGGGCGGCTTATATAGAGTGCGCTACCCTTCACAACGGTTCGATGCACAGGGGTGGAGTAGTGGTGAATAACTGCGTACGTTACAGGTAACGTATGTCTTAAATGCGAATAAAGGTATATGGAAACGTATGACCGTTGCCCTCCAGGGGGGGTTACGATGTAGAGAGTGGAATCCAGTCGGTATGCTTGAGTCGCTCCGAATGCTCATCTCCGACTGGATGATGGAGGAATTGTCACCGACTGGATTATCGGAAGTCCTTAATTCAGTCGGAACTGACTAAGGGCCTTGTCCTTTATGAAGGGTAGTCCTTGGGTAGGCCCCACAGGGCAGGCCTATGTCCCTACCCTAGGACTATAACCCCATCACTATATCTAGCAAGTTTCATCCGAACACTGACACAAAACAAATGAAGGGGCGAGGAGGAGATGACAATTGTACTCACCCACGGGGAGGTCTTCGCACAGCAGACCTCACAACGACGAGACAACTGCACATGTAAATCCACCCGATCAACACAAATATTTTGTGTTCACCAATAAAATCAAAAAATATATGACCTAACACAAATATATGACCTATAGATATGTCATTTAGGATTCCTTCAACATCGAGGAACCCCTTAACTCGCTCGTCCCCAGCGCCCTTAGGTATGGCGACGCACGATCGAAGTGTCAGCACGCCAACTTTTCTGGTTCCAGAGACCTCTCTTCTCTGCCTCTCCTCTCCCTCCGAACATTCTCCTAGTGAGGTCCACGGTCGGTGGCATCTAGAGGACGAAGATCACCTTTTCAGTCAACAAGAGGACGAAGAGGTGTCGGGGGTTGGGGGTTGGGGTCCAGTGTCATTGTGGCGGCATATTAATAGATGCGTGGAGTTTCATGCCTGGGTGTCGTGATGTCTTGTCGGGGCGTCGTGTCGGGGTGTCGGGCGTCGTTTCGGTGTGTCGGGGCATCGTGTCGTGGTGTGAGGGTGTCATTTTCTTCTTCCTCCTCTTCTTTGTTTCCTCTTCTTCCTTTTCCTTTTCTTCCTTTTCTTCTTCTTCTTCTTCTTCTTCTTCTTCTTCTTCATTTTCTTCTTCTTCTTCTCTTCTTCTTCTTCTTCTTCTTCTTCTTCTTCTTCTTCTTCTTCTTCTTCTTCTTCTTCTTCTTCCTTCTTTTCCTTTTTCCTCTTCTTTCTTCTTCTCCTCTCTCTTCTTCTTCTTCTTCTTCTTCTTCTTCTTCTTCTTCTTCTTCTTCTTCTTCTTCTTCTTCCTTCTTTTCCTTTTTCCTCTTCTTATTCTTCTTATTCTTCTTCCTTCTTTTCCTTTTTCCTCTTCTTTCTTCTTCTCCTCTCTCCTCCTCCTCTTCTTCTTCTTCTTCTTCTTCTTCTTCTTCTTCTTTCTTTCTTTCTTTTCTCTTTCTCCTCCTCTCCTCTTTGTTCTTCTTCTTCTTCTTCTTCTTCTTCTTCTTCTTCTTCTTCTTCTTCTTCTTCTTCTTCTTCTTCTTCTTCTTCTTCTTCTTCTTCTTCTTTTTTCTTCTAGTTTTTTCTTCTCTTATTTTCTTCTAAGTTTTTTTATTTTTCTATCTATTTTTTCTTTCCTATCTATTTTTTCTACCTAATAAACGAACTATCTAATTTAACAAAAAAACAGAAAAAACTAACTATTTAATTCAAAACAAAAACAGAAAATAAACTAACTATCTAATTCAACATAAAAACAGTAAATAAACTAACTATCTAAATTAACTATGTAATTTAAAAGAAAAAAAATAGAAAAAAAGGGGTGAGGGCACTCACCGGAGTTGGGGATGGCCGGGGCGACCGAAGGAGGGGGGAAGCCGCAGGGAGGGGAGCCGCGAGGAGGGGGCGACACCATGAGGAGGAGGGGGCACAGGGAGGAGGCGGTGCGCTGGAAGGAAGGGGCCAACGCGGTGGAGGAGGGACGACGCGGTGGTGAAGGAGGGGGTCGTGGGGAGGAGAAGGGCGCAGCGGTGGTGGAGAAGGGGCGAGCTCCGGCGGCGGTGGTGGAGGAGGAGGTACTGGGGAGGAGGAGGGGCATGGTGGAGGAGGGGGCGCAGGGAGGAGGAGGGCGCGGCGATGCATGGAGGCGGAGGGCACGGCGGCGGTGGTGGTTTCGGATTTGAGAGAGAGGGGTCGGTGGGGCGCGACGACCGTTAGGGGAGAGAGGCGCGTGGGGGTTGGGGCGGCGGCCGTTAGGGCGCATCCTCTTTTCGGTCTGCCCCCCCGACGACATAGAGGAGAAAAGCAGACGGCAAAGAGAAAGGCCGTTAGGGGGAGAGAGGGGCTTCGGGGTAGCCCGCCCGTGCTCTTTGTCGTCGGCCTAAATGCTCTTTGCCGTCAGCTGGTGGATGGCAAAGAGCTGGTTGATGGCAAATAATATCTTTGCCATCAGTCAGCTCTTTGCCGTCTGGTTTTTGGTAGCTGATGGCAAAGAGGGTCTTTGCCATCAGCCAGCAGATGGCAAAGAAGGAGCAGATGGCAAAATCTGTGATTCCAATACTGATGCGACGATGTTCCGATTCAAATGGGCCAAGGACGTCGTAAGAGAAAACAAGTATTTCACCACCATGTATATACCCGACGCGAAGAGCACTCCCGTGAACGTTAACATCATCGCCAAAAATGAGCCATGGGTACACGCTAAGCATGTGAGACAATGCTTCTTCATAACCGACCCGGCCAATCCCAGCAGTGTTGTCGTGAGGAGATCTAAAAGGAGCATCGTCGGAATGGATGGAGTCGCCAAAGAGGAAGACTATGACCAATACGGCAACCCGATGAGGGAAGATGACGATGATGATGAAGCATACGTGAAAAGAAGAATCAAGACTACATTACATAAGAAAGATCGTACTCCATGGCTCCGGAAAAGTCACAAGGAAGGGCTCAATTACTCGGCAATGAACAAGAAAGGGAAGAAGCTCAATGTGAAACGTCATCGACGCACCTGATCAAAAACCTACATTTATATATATGTCTCTATTTTGTGTACGCACTTAAGTAACCGTTATCGGTCAACTGATATGTTACCACCACATGTATGGTTCCGGTGATATTCACGCATTGGGGGAGAGGGAGACGCCGTCGTCGGGAGAAAAAAAAACAAAAACAAAAGGGAGAAAGTAGTACAAAAGAAAAAGGAAAGTAAACAAAAAAGAAAAGGAAAATAATGAAAAAAATAAAAAAAAACTAGAAAATGAAAATAATAAAAATAAAATATGGAAAAGATAGCAGTAGCGCTGGTTTAGGGAACCAACGCTATAGCTAAGTTAGCTATAGCGCTGGCTCCTAAACGAGCGCTACTGCTACTTGTATTTTACAATTTAAAAAATAATAATTTGAAATGATACCATTAGCGTTGGTTTGTAAACAAGCGCTATATAGCTAAGTTAGCTATAGCGCTGGTACAAAACCAGCGCTACCGCTATTTTGAGTTACCCCCCCCCTCCCGCCGCGCGCGCTAAGTTTTTTCACCAAATCCCCATACCGCCTCCATCCTGCGGCAGATCTTGCACGCAACACTCCTCCACCGGTGCCCCCATCACCCCTCCACCGGCGCCGTCCACTGACACCCCCACCGTCCCATCCACCGGCGCCCTCCACCGGCAGCCCCCACCGTCCCCTCCACCGACATCCCCCACAGTCCCCTCCACCGGCGCCCCCACCATCCCCTCCACCGGTGCCCCACCGGCGCCCCCACCCCCTCCACCGATGCCCCCACTGCTCCTTCCCCCTGTGTCGCCTCCCTCCCGCAGCAGGTCCCGTCGGGCCACCGCCTTCGTGCCATCTTCTCTCCGCCGGCAGGTATACATCTCTAATTCCCCTGTCTAAGCCGCGTGCAGCACCTGACAGCAACATTTGGCATATTTATATCATATTGCACCTTGCAATCTTTATATCATCCTGCACCTCACAGATATTACTTGCCTATTTTGCCTCACAGTTATTACTTGCCTATTACTTTCCATGTGGACCTTAGGCATATTGACTTGGCAAATGTGGCAGCTACCATGGTGCTAGGTTGTTGCCTTTCTCAGATTCGGCGTAGGTCATTGCATCCCTTTGCTAGTACATGAAGTTTTACTCGTTTCAATTTGGCTGCACAAATCTTAGTACGAGCCTTCACTTTTTTGAATGAATTGGACTTTCCCCTGCTACTGAAAAGTACCATGTCCAGCCATTTAAACTTAAAATCGAATTGGGATGCTGCTATTGTATTAGGTGGACCATCCAATCATTTTGAATATGCTCTGTTGTAGAAGAAGGCATAGTAGGAAATTATGAGTAATATGGAAGAAAGAAGTTCTTCCTTTGCATCATGGCGCTTTTTCTTCAGTCTGTCTCTCAATTAGTAGTAGCCAGATAAAAAAATTGACTGGAGTTCTACCCATTGCCTTTGAGAAAGCAATAGGTGGCTTGCCTACAGTAAGTATGCTCAGTAAGGAAAATGTTTGTTGATCTGGCTGTCAAATTCAGAACAAGACTTTCTTTTGCTTGTGGGAGGCTGAGTTCAGCTTTTAGTAGAAGCTACAGGAGCAAAGACTGCTAATTTCTTGCTTAAGAATGCCATGGCCTAATTAGGACAACTACACTTCAAATATGGAAGCTAATTTCAGCATGCCAAGTGATAGTCTCCGAGACCAAAACCATTGAGCATATATCATGTCAACGTATACCCTACCTAGAAAAAAATTTCTACCTAAACTGAAAACAAGCCACGTAGATGCACCAAACAATTAAATGCATAGATCCAAGGAAACTCATCCATCCATTGGTCATAAGTTCGAACCAATTATATTACATCAGTTTGAAGCAGGGGCTTCATCCATATAATGACGGAAGAACAAATGCAGGGCAAATGTTGGCCTATTTTAATATGTATTGCTCTTATGTTGAAAAAATAAAATGCAATGCCATTTCTTGAATAGAAAACCATTTCTTTTCTTGTAGATAGTGGCAGGGGCGTAGCCAGGATTAACAACCATTGGGTTCAGCTCTATTAAAGAGTGGGTTTAGTTCTTTGCTTAGTCTTAAGCTAGTGACATGTCAAATTTCATTAGGTTCACTTGAACCCAATGCTGATGAGCTGGCTCCGCCCGTGGATAGTGGATGAAAAAACTTTGCCTCAATCTTTTTTTGCAAGAGCCTAACTCTATTAATAAAGAGAAAGGTTGCGATGAAAATAAAAAGACTACTCTCCTGGCCGCCCCCGGCCTGATAGACCGATTATTATATGTTATATCAACTAATTAGTTTTTGTAGGTATATAAATTAGCTATAAAAACAGTCATATGTTATATGAACTTTGTTACTTTGTCATATGATGTTGCCATGTTCTCTTGAGATAGCCTATGCCATATTTGGTTAATTTTTCATATGATGTTGCCATGTCAAATCCGAGTGGCCTATGTTTTGCCGGAATGTTGATTCATTTCCGTTACGGCAAATTTCACGCGCTCCATATGTCCACTTTTGAGCAAAGGTCATGCCGAAATTTTCGGCATGACTTGTGCTAGAAACTAGGACATATGGTGTACTCGGGATTTGCTGGAAGGGTAATGAATCAACATTCCGACCAAATATAGGCCCCTTTTTTATCTTCATTATATCTTTTATTTACAATTGTTGCATAGGAAACATGTCTACCGACGCCGAAGTCGTGGGTGGTTCTGCTCGCCCCGCAGACCCCATTGAGGCAGCAAATCACTATTTCGATTACCACGACGAACACCAGATGGGGTTGCATGGTGTCGGTAGTGGTCCCGACCTCGACCCCGGCGCCAACACTGGCACCAGCACCGACACCACCCCTGAGACTGGCAATGATGATGTCGTAGCCGGTAAAGCACCGAAGAAGAAGAGGACACAAAGACCAAATGAGCTTGGCATCGGACAAATTGTGGTCACGGAGATGCACCCCAAGAAGTTAGAGCCAACGGCGCCAGAGGAAGCGTGCAAGTGCTGGGGCAATGAACTTGGATGCATCTTCAGGGAAACCACCAACATCAACGACGAGAAGTTGAAGGAGATACCACATATGTAGCATATGCTCCTAAAGAAGTTGCACAATAGGTTCATGTTCCCCAGCCGGGGTGAAGGAAAATATAAAGAGCCGTGGGACGACGTTGCCATGACAAACATAAACGACAAGGCGATGATGACGTTCACCAACGACTTGTCCTCCTCGAAAGTTCGGGTGAAAAAAGCGACTGCGAAGAATGAACCATGGTCCAAGATTCATGCTGATAATCCGACAATAACGGCAGAGGACTTTGCAAAATTCCAGGAGAATTGCGATAAAGAAGAAGTCAAGGCAAAGTCGGAGAAAATGAAGGCGCTCCAGGCCAGGAACACGCCTCCCCACCGCCTTGGAAGCCGTGGTTACGAGGGGAAGAGGCACATATGGGCCAAGGAGGACGCCGAACGTGAAAGTCTCGGGATCCCAGACCCCTTGGCGGAATTCACCGACCCGCTGGAGCATGACTGGATCAGGGCCCAACACAAGTGGGACAAAGTCACGAAGATCTTTTACATGGAACCGAACACGAGGGAGTTCATGAGACTTCTGGTAATTGTTATATTACCACATTATCATATTAGCTTCCTATCAATTGGACTGCAAGTTTTGTCACATTAGTAAACCATCCACGTTCCTTTTGCAGAAAGAGCAGCACCAAAGGCAGTCGAAAGCGACGAGTCATCACAATCGTCGGCGAGGCCCAAGTGGGACACCCCATTCAACCGGGCCCTGAACATACTGAAAAAGGTCCCGGTGGACAAGCCGCCGTCCTACCAACGTGGGCACGTCGTCGGAGATGGCACCTCGCGGAAGACGTGCTACCCCGAGGAGCCAGAGGAAAGAATGAAGAGATGGTTGGTTGTCACTCAGGAGAGCATTGACGAGAAGGTCGCGATTGCGGTCAGTAAGACCAAAGCTAAGACCAAAGAAGAGTTGGTCGGGGCAGTCAGTGGGTTAGTCACTAACGCGGTGGCCAGCTTGATTCCAGCAATTTTCAATTGGTCGAAGAGTAATCCAAATGCACCGCCGGAGGACTTTCCCCTTCCCAGCTTTGTCGGGAGCAACTCGGCGAACACCACAGCACCAACACCTGCCCAAGCAACCGCAAAAGATCATGTTCCTGTTCATAGCAACCCGACCTCCGTCTGTGGCATGCTCGACGGGCCTTCGTCGCTGGCTGAGCTCGATGCCCTCACGGTAATTACACGTCATACCCTTTTGACCATCATGTCTATAGTCTTCCGTTTCAGTTGCCTTTCAGATGTTTGATGTCGCAGACATGTCTCCTTCGTAGGCCGACGACACCCCGTGCACCCTACTCTACGACATCAAGGGCCAGAAGGTGGCTGTGGGAAAGGCAGCCATCATGAAGCCGAAGGACCGCATGTTCCACAACCGAGAGATGCCCGATGGCGTCTTCAAGGTTAACGTTGCTAGTGTCTTAGCGGGCTTCGAGGATTTGCCTCCTCTGGTACTAGTCGATGACGAGGAGACCCTTAAGATGATTGGCGCATGCAAGAACTGGTTCTTGCCTTGGCCGAAGTCTCTTCTTCGTCTCGAGGAGCCCAGTATCACGCCAACGCCACCTTCTCAAGAAGGTATGAACACCATCCCACCTACCAAATTACCTGCACCTGTCGTGGCAGATGATGGTAGCGTACAACGCGAGGGGGAGCCTCCATTAGTGCCAGATCATGTCACCCCCACTGTCGAAGAAGCAAATGTTGATAATGACATGGAGGATGATGATGAGGACCCGAACAAGTATTTCAATACCTCCTATGATGGATTGATGGCTCATGACGCCGAAGAATCAGGCTATGAGTGTGGAGATGATGACTTGATGCTGCGTGATTTTCCGGAGCCGGAACGTCCTAAGGTGGAATGCAAAAAGTCTCTCTTCAAGCATCCTCGCAGGAGACGCCTCCAGATGCCACCTCTACCCAGCAACCCCCCAAGGCCCGTCCAATGTTTAGCCCGATGACACTGGGGGTGCTGGTTAGGGAAGGTATGGTGGGCTCACTACCGCCACCCACCAAGAAGCAAAGGAAGAGACTGGCCAGGAAAGGCCCTAAAGGCGCCATAGATGCTTCAAGCAGCTAGCCGCCTCTGAAACCCCGGGTGGTAGACAGAATACCTGTCGAAGGTAAGAAGCATTTCCATGTCGCCGGCAAGCCGATCCTACCTGCCAAAGCGATATATCACGTACTGAACAATGATCTAAAGAGACTCCATGAAGATGTGCTGGCCAGAGAGAAAAGCCTTCTGGTCATGAAAGATTCAGGATACCCGCTTTACGCGGCTCAGGTGCCGGGTGGGAAGTTGTACTTCGATACCTGGCCCGCGAATCAGTTCCTCCTGCGATTTGACTACATCTACAACATGTTCCACATGACCAAGTTGGATTTCCAGTTCATCCGCATGTATGCGTTGTATCTCAACTACTTCATCAGGACGGAGAGCATCAAATATATCTGCATCGCGGACCCATACTATATGCACGAGAGCTTCTTGGCAGTTTGCAAAGAGCACCATGACTATGCGAGCAAGTACCTCAGCGAATTCATGATCACTAACAAGGACAAGGAAGCGATTCTCCTGCCCTATCATCCCTCGTAAGTCATCCGCGCATATCATTTCGTACATGTTAATCATTCCTTTGGAAGCATCGAGGCTAATTTGAGGTGTACTTAATTTGCACAGCGGGGGCGGCGCCGTCCTCATCATTCTGTACCCGGAATACTCCCATGCTATGTACTTGGACTCGTCGAAGAACCTCAAGAAAAATGATTACACACACGTATAGAGTGTTATCGACTGTGCCCTGTTAATCTTCAGCCCGACTGGTGGATATATCAAGGTGCAAAGGCATATGAAGACCAGGCCGATTTTCCGCCATAAGACCGACTTCTGCTGCATCCAGCAACCGCACAATAGTACGACTGATGGATTCTACCTCATGCATCACCTGATGGAGTACATAAGGGATAATTAATGCCTTCCCATGTCAGCTACTACCGAAGATGCCGAGATTGTCAGCTGGGCCACAAGCATAGAAAAGACACTGGATCATCGAATCCGAGCTAGTTTCATCACGTATAGTGTGAACTAGTCCAAGTGATCATGAAGCAAGTGCTCGAACCAACAGGGATGTTCTACCATGGGCCAATCACGCGGGTTTATGTCCGAGCACTGCTAGTCGCTCAACGTCTGGACCTGAAGCCTTTCACGAACCTCGGGTGCTTCCTCCCTGACTATGAAGATTGGAACGCCGACATGGAGGACAGATTGTCAATGACAATGTGATATAACTAAACCGTGGTTTGAGGAACTTCGCCATTTATGTTTACTATTGGTTGCTTTTATTCTGCTAATCATGCCTGTTTGTTTTATTAAGTACATTATGTTGCATATTATCATTCAAATCAACAACTCACGATGCAGGTACCTAGATCATAGATGGCGAAGGACTACTACGTCGTGTACGTTGGGAGGGTTCCAGGAGTCTACGACCACTGGCCAGCCGCTGAGGCCCAGGTGCACAGGTACCCGGGTGCTAGCCACAGACGGTTCGACACCTGAGCCGAAGCGGAAAGTAGTTACTTGAGGTGGACACTCCAGCATGAGCAGGGGCGGGACCGGCGGTACTACATAGTCACGCTCTTACTCATGTTGATCGCTCTTCTATTCTACATCATGTTGTAGATAGAGATGATGAAACTTGTGGGTGTGCCATGACCATGCAGTTGCACTTATTCGAGACATGACATGATCGCACTTATGTATCGCTATTTTCGAGATGATGTGATGATATTTGTGTTGAATGATGATGATGATTATGGTATGGCGAGACTACTGTATGTCTATGATATGTGAGAATAGTGCATGTTTAATATGATGTGATGAAACTATTGTATAGAGCCTCTATAAATACATCACAAATACGTAGAGGGTCCAAATATGTGAAAGCAAAAATATTAGCAGTAGCGCTTGAAAAGACTTACAAGTAGCGCAGCTTAGCAGCAACGCGCCATATGAACAAGCGCTATAGATAGTTATCAGTAGCGCTGGACGGGGAAGCGCTACTGCTAACACTACTTACCAGTAGCGCTGCCCATACCAGCGCTACTACTAGGGTGTAGGTTTAGCTCGATAGCAGTAGCGCTTGGCCCAGCGCTACTGCTATGCATATTTCAAGCGCTACTACTAGGGTTTTCCCTAGTTGTGCTTTTACATCACATCATTCTCCTAATGATGTGACCCCGTTATCAATGACATCCAATGTCCATGGCCAGGAAACCATGACCATCTATTGATCAATGAGCTAGCCAACTAGAGGCTCACTAGGGACATGTTGTGGTATATGTATTCACACATGTATTACGGTTTCCTATTAATACAATTGTAGCATGAACAATAGATAATTATCATGAAGAAGGAAATATAATAATAACCATTTTATTATTACCTCTAGGGGATATTTCCAACAGTCTCCCACTTGCATTAGAGTCAATAATCTAGTTACATTGTGATGAATCGAACACCCATAGAGTTCTTGTGCTGATCATGTTTAACTCGTGCAAGAGGTTTAGTCAATGGATCTGCAACATTGAGATCTGTATGTACTCTACAAATATCTATATCTCCATCCTGGATGTATCCATGAATGGAGTTGAAGTGGCGCTTGATGTGCTTGGTCTTCTTGTGAAACCTGGGGTCCTTGGCAATGGCAATAGCTCCAGTATTGTCACAGACGAGAGTCATCGAGCCCGATGCACTGAAATCTCTCCAAGGTCGGTGATGAATTCCTTCATCCAGACTCCTGCATGTGCTTCTTTCGAAGCAACTATGTACTCTACTTCACATGTAGATGACACCACAACGCTTTGCTTTCAACTGCAACAGCTGACTGCCCCACCATTCAAAATATACACGTATCCGGTTTGTGACTTGGAGTCATCCGGATCTATGTCGAAGCTAGCATCGACGTAGCCCTTTACGATGAGTTCTTCGGCACCTCCATAAACGAGAAGCATATCTTTAGTCCTTTTCAGGTACTTAAGGATATTCTTGACCGCTGTCCAGTGATCCACTCCTGGATCACTTTGGTACCTCCCTACCAAACTTATGGCAAGGTTCCCATCAGGTCTGGTACATAGCATGGCATACATAATAGAGCCAATGGCTGAAGCATGGTACGGTACTCATCTTTTCTCTATCTTCTGTTGTGGTCGGGCGTTGAGCTGTCCTCAATCTCACACCTTGGAATACATGCAAGAACCCCTTCTTGGACTTATCCATATTGAACGTCTTGAATATCTTTTCAAGGCATGTGCTTTGTGAAAGACCAATGAGGCGTCTCGATCTATCTCTATAGATCTTGATGCCTAATATGTAAGCATCTTCTCCAAGGTCCTTCATTGAAAAACACTTATTCAAATAGGCCTTTATGCTTTCCAAAAATCTATATCATTTCCCATCAACAATATGTCATCCACATATAATATGAGAAATGCTACAGAGCTCCCACTCACTTTCTTGTAAATAAAGGCTTCTCCATAAGTCTGTAAAAACCCAAACGCTTTGATCACCTCATCAAAGCAAATGTTCCAACTCTGAGATGCTTGCACCAGCCCATAGATGGAGCGCTGGAGCTTGTATACCTTGTCAGCATTTTTAGGATCGACAAAACCTTCCAGCTATATCATATACAATTCTTCCTTAAGAAATCCGTTACGGAATACCGTTTTGACGTCCATTTCCCAGTTCTCATAATCATAAAATGCGGCAACTGCTAACATGATTCAGACAGACTTCAGTATCACAACGGGTGAGAAAGTCTCATCGTTGTCAATTCCTTGAACTTGTCGATAACCCTTTGCGACAAGTCGAGCCTTATAGATGGTCACATTACCATCTGCGTCAGTCTTCTTCTTAAAGATCCATTTATTTTCTATGGCTCGCCGATCATCAGGCAAGTCCACAAAAGTCCATACTTTGTTCTCATACATGGATCCTATCTCGGATTTCATGGCCTCAAGCCATTTGTTGGAATCCGGGCCTGCCATCGCTTCTTCATAGCTCGAAGGTTCACTGTTGTCCAACAACATGATTTCCATGACAGGGTTACCGTACCACTCTGGTGCGGAACGTGTCCTAGTGGACCTACGAAGTTCCGTAGCAACTTGATCCGAAGTTTCATGATCATCATCATTAACTTCCTCCCTAGGTGTTGCGGGAACCACAGATACATTTTCCTGTGCTGCGCTGCTCTCCGGTTCGAGAGGGGGTACAATTACCTCGTCAAGTTATACTTTCCTCCCATTCACATCTTTCGAGAGAAACTCTTTCTCTAGAAAGTATCCATTCTTGGCAACAAAGATCTTGCCTTCGGATCTGAGATAGAAGGTATACCCAATAGTTTCCTTAGGGTATCCTATGAAGACACACTTTTCCGATTTGGGTTTGAGCTTTTTAGGTTGAAGTTTCTTGACAAAAGCATCGCATCCCCAAATTTCAGAAATGACAGCTTAGGTTTCTTGGCAAACCATAATTCATACGGTGTCGTACCAACGGATTTAGACGGTGCCCTATTTAAAGTGAATGCGGTAGTCTCCAATGCATATCCCCAAAATGATAGCGGTAGATCAGTAAGAGACATCATAGAATGCACCATTAGGCTCAGGTGTGCCAGGCGGCATGATTTTTGAAACAATTCCACATTTTCTTAAGTGCGTGCCAAACTCGTTGATAACCCACAAGTATAGGGGATCACAACAGTTTTCGAGGATAGAGTATTCAACCCAAATTTGTTGATTCGACACAAGGGGAAGCCAAAGAATATTCTCGAGTATTAGCAGTTGAGTTGTCAATTCAACCACACCTGAAAGACTTAGTATCTGCAGCAAAGTACCAGTAGCAAGGTAGTGTGATAGCAACAGTAGCAGTAGTGACAACAGTAGCAGCAGTGACAGTAGTAGCGGCAAAGTAATGAAGCAAGGACCAGTAGGAAAAGCTTGTAGGCATTGGATCGGTGATGGATAATTATGCCGGATGATATTCATCATGCAACAGTTATAACACGAAGAGATATGTAACTAGCTCCAGTTCATCAATGTAATGTAGGCATGCATTCCGTATGTAGTTGTACGTGCTTAGGGAAAAGAACTTGCATGACATCTATTGTCCATCCCTCCCGTGGCAGCGGGGTCCTAATGGAAACTACGGGATATTAAGGTTCTCCTTTTAATAGAGAACTGGAACAAAGCATTAGCACTTAGTGAATACATGAACTCCTCATACTATGGTCATGTCCGGGAGTGGTTCCGGCTATTGTCACTCCGGGGTTGCCGGGTCAATGACATATTAGGTGACTACAACTTGCAAGATAGGATCAAGAACACACATATATTGACGAGAACATAATAGGTTCAGATCTGAAATCATGGCACTCGGGCCCTAGTGAAAAGCATTAAGCATGGCAAAGTAGTAGCAACATCAATCTCAGAACATAGTGGATACTAGGGATCAATCCCCATCAAAACTAACTCGATTACATGATAGATCTCATCCAGCCCATCACCGTCCAGCAAGCCTACGATGAGATTACTCACGAACGATGAAGAGCATCATGGAATTGGCGATGAAGGAAGGTTGGTGATGATGATGGCGACGATCTCCCCTCTCCGGAGCCCAGAACAGACTCCAGATCTGCCCTACGGAGGAAGAATAGGAGGTGGCGGCGCCTCCGTATCGTAAAACGCGATGAACTCTTCTCCTTGATTTTTTTTCCGGACGAAAGGAACTAAATAGAGCTGGAGTTGGAGGCGGTGGAGCTCCGTGGGCCCCACAAGCCTGCTAGGCGCGGCCAGGGGGGCCGCGCCTGGTGGGCTTGTGGGCTCCTCGCTCCATTTCTCCGGTTGATTCTTGCGCCAGTATTTTTTATATATTCCACAAAAAATCCTCGTAAATTTCCAGGTCATTCCGAGAACTTTTATTTCTGCGCAAAAACAACACCATGGCAATTCTGCTGAAAACAGCGTTAGTCCGGGTTAGTTCCCTTCAAATCATGCAAATTAGAGTCCAAAACAAGGGCAAAAGAGTTTGGAAAAGTAGATACGACGGAGACGTATCAACTCCCCCAAGCTTAAAGCCTTGCTTGTCCTCAAGCAATTCAGTTGACAAACTGAAAGAGACAAAAGAAAAACTTTTACGAACTCTATTTGATCTTGTTGCTGTAATTATGTCTAACTCATATTCAGATTTTCACCAAGATCATAAGCTAACCACATAAGCAATGATATTTAGGTCTCATGGCAAACTCAAAGCAATGGCATAATCAACTAGCGAGCAATAATAAAAAGTTTCAAACATCAACACTTCAATCAAAACAATCATGAAGCAATATGAACAGATGGTATCTCGCTAGCTCTTTCTGAGACCACAAAACATAAATGCAGAGCACCTTCAACGACCAAGGGCTGACTGAACATTGTAATTCATGGCAAAGAAGATCCAGTCACAGTCATACTAAATAACAGTTAAAAGCAAAGCATAGAAATGATAGAGGTGCTCTCTAATTGGTGTTTTTTATAAGAAGAGGATGACTCAACAGAAACATAAATAGATAGGCCTTCGCAGAGGTAAGCATTGATTTGCAGAGGTGCCAGAGCTCAAGCTTTGAAAACAGAGAAAAATAATTTTGAGTGACATGCTTTCATTGTCAACGCAATGACCAAGAGTTTTCACCATCTTCCATGCTACACATACTATAGGCGGTTCCCAAACAGAAAAGTAAAGTTTTGACTCCCCCACCACCGATCAATCACACTCCACGACTAGCCGAATACTCGGGTGCCGTCCATACCAACAACAATCCAGGGGGAGTTTTGTTTGCAATTATCTTTTCGATTTGAGCATGGAACTGGGCATTCCAATTACCGGCCCCTTTATCGTGAATGATAGTGAATAAACACATACCAAGGATAATACGCCTAGCATGGAAGATAATGATATCCCCTTGTCACCACATGAGCGGTTCGGGCATACAAAATAGAATATTTCTTGAAGATTTAGAGAGTGGCACATGCAAATTTACTTGGAACGGCAGGTAGGTACCGCATATAGGTAGGTATGGTGGACTCATATGGAACAACTTTGGGTTTATGGAAGTGGATGCACAAGCAGTATTCCCGCTTAGTACAAGTGTAGGCTAGAAAAAGACTGGGAAGCGACCAACTAGAGAGCGACAACAGTCATCAAAATGCATTGAAATTAACCAACATTGAGTGCAAGCATGAGTAGGACATAAATCATCATGAACATGAATACCATAGAGGCTATGTTGATTTTGTTTCAACTACATTCGTGAACATGTGCCAAGTCAAGCCACTTGAATCATTCCAAGGAGGATACAATCCTATCATACTACATCATAATAATCTCAAAATTCATGTTGGCATCCAACACAAACCATTATAAGCTCCTAGCTAATTAAGCATGACATCAGAAACTATGATCTCTAAGTTGTCATTGCAAACATGTTTCTCTCACAACAAAGATGAATCAGGAACGATGAGGTAGTCATATTTACAAAAACAAAATAGATCGAGTTCATACCAGCTTTTCCAGGCTCAGTCACTTCATCATATATCATCATTATTGCCTTTCACTTGCACGACCGAATGATGTGAACAATAATAAGAGTGCTCATGCACTGGACTAAGCTGGAATCTGCAAGCAAACACAAAGGAGAAGACAAAGTAATATGGCTCTTTGACAGATAAACAGATATGCATGCGAGAGCCACTAAACATTGTAACCATGGTCTTCTACCTTGACCCAAAGAAAAAGAAAGCTATTTACACGGGAAAGTTCCCAACAAGCAAAAGAAGAACGAGAAATATTTTTGGGTTTTCTCAAACTGGACAAACACACGAGAAGAAAACAAGAAAAAGAAATAAACTAGCATGCATGATACAATGGCAAAGTGTGAACACCGACTAACAAAGTGAAAGCGTGAGCAAAAATATAAAGTCGGTGAGAAACACGTACTCCCCCAAGCTTAGGCTTTTGGCCTAAGTTGGTCTACTCCCAAGGATGGTCCGGGCGATACCCAAAACCATAATGGGGGTTGTACGGGAGCGCTCCAGCTACCGCCTGAATAGCTGCCTCACGGAGGCGAGCAGCCTTTTCCTCCCTCTCATACTCCTCTGCCTCTCCTCTGGTTATGTAATATCTCCGTTTTACCTGAAAGTCAAAGAAGGCAGGAGCAGGAAGGGTAATATGGAAAACACGCTGTCGGTTAAATATTAACCGATATAGGAGGGATTCATTATCCCTCTCAAGTAACTGATAGCGTGTCATAGCGGCGCGATCAAGGAAAGCTGTATGGAGCGGGGGATCTCCTTCGCGGATGGGTACTCCAAGAAAATTTGCTATGCGAGTGGCATAGATCCCACCAAAGAAATCCCCTCCATTAGCCTTATTATTTAGCCTCCTTGCTATTATAGCTCCCATGTTGAAACTTCTATCACCCGTTACTGCGCTCTTAACAATACTAAGGTCGGGTGCGCAGAGGCGACAGTGCTCAATCTTGCCGTTAATGCATCTACCTATGAAGAGGGCAAAGTAATGCAAGGCGGGAAAATGAATGCTCCCCATGGTAGCCTGCGTAATATCTCTAGTTTCTCCAATGGTTATACTAGAGAAAAAATCCCTAACCGAAGATTTAGGAGGATCATTGAGACTACCCCAATGAGGTATCTTGCAAATTCTATTGAAATCCTCTAAATCCATGGTATACGATTTGTCATAGAGATCAAACAGTACAGATGTGTGGTGGACAGCTGAAAATTTGAATCTACGAACAAAAGAGGCAGTGAGAGCAGTATACTGTTTACATTTATCGGAGATGAATTCTTCGAGCCCGGCGTTGTGAACAAATATATCAAACTCGTCTTTGAAACCTGCATCAATCATGAATTCATCAGAAGGCCATTCACATGGTTGTACCTGTGCGTTCCTCGGTTGGTAAGGATCGGGTTCCCGAATCGCGAGACGGGGACCCGTCTTGCTTGAGGAACCACCATGATAGTTTCTCCTGAACATCTTCCTTTTCTGAAATTTTCAGTGACTCAAATGAAAAGTGAACAAGGCTCAATGAAACTCATGGCAACTACTCCTACAAGTGCCTAGAGGCCATATCACGCATCAAAACCACTTGGGACCAGCTAAAATTAGCATGCAAAGCTCAAGAACACGGTCACCAAGGCAGCAAAAATACGCGACGTATAAGGCACTAGAGCAAAAACTAATTGGACAAATGGAGGAGTCACATACCAAGGAGCAATTTCCCCAAAAAAGTTTGGTAAATGGGGCTTTGCATAAGGAGATCGAAAATCATAGCAAGAAGAGCAAGAACACGGGTTTGAGCTGCGAAACGATTTTTCTGGAGGTAGGAGAAGGAGATGGGAGCTGGAATAAGTGGAGGGGGACACGTGGGCCCCACAAGCCTGGTAGGCGTGGCCAGGGGGTGCCCGCGCCTCCAGGGCTTGTGGCCCAAAGGTGCATCCCCCTGACTACTCTCCGTATCAGAATTTTTCAAAATTTCCAGAAAAAATCATACTTGATTTTCAGGACATTCGGAGAACTTTTATTTTTGGGACACTTTTCTACGGGACGCAAAAAGAAGAAAACAGGGAAAACCAAAGCTAAATCTATCATTTTTCTTCTAAGCAACCGAAGGTGAAAGTTCGGAACACAGATTTGTGACTCTTAGATTCATCCATCTCATGGTCATCAAAAGAAATCCGTCAATGAGGTTGATCAAGTCTCCTTGACAAACTTTTTCAAATAGCATAAAAAACGGAGAATTTTTGAATAGTCAATAGGTTACCTCAATGGGGATGTGCATATCCCCAACAAGCAAATCATACTTCATATTAACACTAGGTATAGGGAATTCAAAGCTCCCAATAAGAATCGATGAAGTTTTTTCAATAGCATTGATGCAATGTACTCGATATTGTTTCTTCGGAAAGTGCACCATATGCTCATTACCATTGACATGGAAAGTGACATTGCCTTTGTTGCAATCAATAACAGCCCCTGCAGTGTTTAAAAAGGGTCTTCCAAGAATGAACGCCATGGCATCATCCCCGGGAATATCCAGAATAACAAAGTCTGTTAAGATAGTAACATTGGCAACCACAACAGGCACATCCTCGCAAATGCCGATAGGGAAAGCAGTTGATTTATTGGCCATTTGTAGAGAGATTTCAGTGGGTGTCAACTTGTCCAATTCAAGTCTATGATAAAGAGAAAGAGGCATAACACTAACACCGGCTCCAAGGTCGCATAAAGAAGTTCTAACATAGTTGCCTTTAATGGAGCAAGGTATAGTGGGCATTCCGGGATCACCTAGTTTCTTAGGAGTTCCACCCTTGAAGGTGTAATTGGAAAGCATGGTGGAAATCTCAACCTCGGGTATCCTCCTTTTATTAGTCACAATATCCTTCATGTACTTGGCATAGGGAGACATTTTGAGCATATCTGTCAAACACATTTGTAGAAAGACAGGTCCAATCATTTCAAATAAGCTCTCAAAATCCTCATCATCCTTTTTCTTGGATGGTTTGGGAGGAAAGGGCATGGGTTTCTGAACCCATGGTTCCCGTTCTTTACCATGCTTCCTAGCAATGAAGTCATTCTTATCATATCTTCTAGTCTTAGGTTGTGGGTTATCAAGATCAACAGGTTGAATCTCCACATCCTTATCATTGCTAGATTGAGCTTCATCATGAACACCGCTGTCGATATTATCATTAGGCTCATATTCATCACCAGATTGTGTTTCGGCATGACAAACAGAGACATCGTTTGGACTCTCAGGTGTAATAGCATTAGGGTTGCTAGCATGCAAGTTCCTATGATCTTTCTTTTTCTTTCTAGGATGACTAGGTGCATCAGTGCTAACTCCTTGAGAATATTGTTCAATTCTCTTAGGATGACCCTCAGGATACAAAGGTTCCTCGGTCATTCTACCGCCTCTAGTGACGACTCTAACAGAATTGTCATCCAACTCATTGAGAAAGTCATTTTGAGCCTTAAGTACTTATTCTACGTGAGTAGTAACCATAGAGGCATGTTTACTCAAAAGCTTAATACCATTGACATTTTTGTCCACACAAGCACTTAAATGACTAAGCATACGAGCATTCTTTTCCAATTGTCTGCTAACATAATCATTGAAACTTTGTTGTTTGGCAACAAAGTTATCAAATTCATCCAGGCATAAGCTAGCAGGTTTATCAAAAGGAATGTCACTCTCATTGAATCTACGAAGAGAATTTACCTCTACTACATGTATCGGGTTATCAAGACCATGGATCTCTTCGATAGGTGGCATATTTTTGACATCTTTAGATTTAATGCCTTTCTCTTTCATAGATTTCTTAGCTTCTTGCATATCTTCAGGACTGAGTAATAGAATACCTCTTTTCTTCGGAGTTGGCTTCAAAGGTGGATCGGGAATAGTCCAAGCATTCTCATTGCACAAGATGTTATTCAATAGAATCTCAGCTTGTTCTACGGTTCGTTCCCTGAAAACACAACCATCACAACTATCTAGGTGGTCCTTAGAAGCATCGGTTAGTCCATTATAGAAGATACCAAGTATTTCATTCTTCTCAAGAGGGTGATCGGGCAAAGCATTTAGTAGTTGGACAAGCCTACCCCAAGCTTGTGGGAGACTCTCTTCTTCAACTTGCACAAAGTTGTATATTTCCTGCAAGGCAGCTTGCTTCTTATGGGATGGAAAATATTTTTCAGAGAAATAGTAGATCATATCCTGGGGACTACGCACACAACCAGGAGCAAGAGAAGTGAACCAAGTCTTAGCATCATCCTTTAGCGAGAACGGAAATAGCTTAAGGATATAGTAGTGGCAAATCTTTTCCTCACTCGTGAATAGGGTGGCTATATCGTGCAGCTTAGTAAGATGTGGTACAACCGTTTCGGACTCATAACCGTGAAAAGGATCAGATTCGACCAGGGTGATTAACTCAGGGTCGACAGAGAATTCATAATCCATATCGGTCACAAAGATAGGTGAAGTAGCAAACATCGGGTCGTATTTCATCCTAGCGTTCAGAGATTTTTCTTTGCACTTGCGCAGTAAATTCTCAAGATCATAGCTATCCTTACAAGCAAGAAAGTCATCAGCTATCTCTCCTTCCATAACATAACCCTCGGGTATATCAGGCAATTCATATCTAGGAGAGCTAGTTCTAACAGGCGAAATAGCAGGTTCTACTTCAATAATCTCAGCAGTTTCAGAAGTATCATCACATCTAGCAGCAACTCTAGCAATTTGTCCATCAAGGAATGCACCTAGTGGCAAAGCAGTATCAAGCAAAGCATCATCACAAGCATCTTAGACAGCAGAAGTAGCATCATCAAGCACATGCGACACATCAAAATTTCTAGCAGGAGGTGGTGTCGCAAACTTACTCATAACTGAAGGTGAATCAAGTGCAGAGCTAGATGGCAGTTCCTTACATGTCCTCGTAGTTGAGGGCAAGATTTTAGTTTTTGGATCTCTCGGATTCCTCATAGTGATCAGCAGACGTAAATCCCAAGTGATTCAGAGAATAGAGCTATGCCTCCCCAGCAACGGCGCCAGAAAATAGTCTTGATAACCCACAAGTATAGGGGATCGCAACAGTTTTCGAGGGTAGAGTATTCAACCCAAATTTGTTGATTCGACACAAGGGGAAGCCAAAGAATATTCTCGGGTATTAGCAGTTGAGTTGTCAATTCAACCACACCTGAAAGACTTAGTATCTACATCAAAGTATCAGTAGCAAGGTAGTGTGATAGCAACAGTAGTAGCGGTAACAGTAGCAGCAGAGTAACAGTAGCAGCAGTGACAGCAGTAGCGGCAAAGTAACGAAGCAAGGACCAGTAGTAAAAGCTGGTAGGCATTGGATCGGTGATGGATAATTATGTCGGATGATATTCATCATGCAACAGTTATAACACGGAGAGATATGTAACTAGATCCAGTTCGTCAATGTAATGTAGGCATGTATTCCGTATGTAGTCATACATGCTTAGGGAAAAGAACTTGCATGACATCTATTGTCCATCCCTCCCGTGGCAGCAGGGTCCTAATGGAAACTACGGGATATTAAGGTTCTCCTTTTAATAGAGAACCAGAACAAAGCATTAGCACTTAGTGAATACATGAACTTCTCATACTATGGTCATCTCCGGAAGTGGTTCCGGCTATTGTCACTCCGGGGTTGCTGGGTCATAACACATATTAGGTGACTACAACTTGCAAGATAGGATCAAGAACACACATATATTGACAAGAACAAAATAGGTTCAGATCTGAAATCATGGCACTCGGGCCCTAATGACAAGCATTAAGCATGGCAAAGTAGTACCAACATCAATCTCAGAACATAGTGGATACTAGGGATCAATCCCCATCAAAACTAACTCGATTACATGATAGATCTCATCCAACCCATCACCGTCCAGCAAGCCTACGATGAGATTACCCACGAACGATGAAGAGCATCATGGAATTGGCGATGAAGGAAGGTTGGTGATGACGATGGCGACGATCTCCCCTCCAGAGGAAGAACAGGAGGTGGCGGCGCCTCCGTATCGTAAAACGTGATGAACTCTTCTCCTTGATTTTTTTCTGAACGAAAGGGACTAAATAGAGCTGGAGTTGGAGGTGGTGGAGCTCCGTGGGCCCCACAAGCCTGCTAGGCGCGGCCAGGGGGGGCCGCGCCTGGTGGGCTTGTGGGCTCCTCGCTCCACTTCTCCGGTTGATTCTTGCGCCAGTATTTTTTATATATTCCACAAAAAATCCTCGTAAATTTCCAGTTCATTCCGAGAACTTTTATTTTTGCGCAAAAACAACACCATGGCAATTCTGCTGAAAACAGCGTTAGTCCGGGTTAGTTCCATTCAAATCATGAAATTAGAGTTCAAAACAAGGGCAAAAGAGTTTGGAAAAGTAGATACGACGGAGACGTATCACTCGTGACTCAAATATTCTCCTCCACGATCAGATCGCAAGAACTTTATTTTCTTGTCACGTTCATTCTCTACCTCACTCTGAAATTCCTTGAACCTTTCAAAGTTTCAGACTTGTGTTTCATTAAGTAGACATACCCATATCTTCTGAAGTCATTAGTGAGGGTAAGAACATAACGATAGCCACCGCGAGCCTCAACGCTCATTGGACCGCATACATCAGTATGTATTATCTCCAACAAGTTGGTTGCTCGCTCCATTGTTCCGGAGAACGGAGTCTTGGTCATCTTGCCCATGAGGCACGGTTCGCATGTGTCAAATGATTAAAAATCAAGAGAATCCAAAAGTCCATATGTATGGAGTTTCTTCATGCGTTTGACACCGATATGACCAAGGCGGCATTGCCACAAGTATGTGGGACTATCATTATCAACCTTACATCTTTTGGTACTCACACTTTGAATTTGTGTAACATCATGTTCGAGATTCTTTAAGAATAAACCATTGACCAGCGGGGCATGACCATAAAACATATCTCTCATATAAATAGAACAACCATTATTCTCAGATTTAAATGAGTATCCATCTCGCATCAAACGAGATCCCGATACAATGTCCATGCTCAAAGCTGGTACTAAACAACAATTATTAAGGTTTAAAACTAACCCCGAAGGTACATGTAGAGGTAGCGTGCCGACGGCGATCACATCAACCTTGGAACCATTCCCGACGCGCATCATCACCTCGTCCTTCGCGAGCCTCCACTTATTCTGCAGCTCCTGTTTTGAGTTACAAATGTGAGAAAGTGCACCGGTATCAAATACCCAGGAGGTACTACGAGCGCTGGTAAGGTACACATCTATAACATGTATATCGTATATACCTTTGACGTTGTCGGCCTTCTTATCCGCTAAGTACTTGGGGCAGTTCCGCTTCCAGTGACCGTTTCCCTTGCAATAATAGCACTCAATCTCAGGCTTGGGTCCATTCTTTGGCTTCTTCCCGGCAACTGGTTTACCGGGCGTGGCAACTGCTTTGCCGTACTTCTTGAAGTTCTTCTTACCCTTGCCTTTCTTGAAACTAGTGGTCTTATATACCATCAACACTTGATTTTCCTTTTTGATTTCCACCTCCCCTGATTTCAACATTGAATACAACTCGGGAATGGTATACTCCATCCCTTGCATCTTGTAGTTCATCACAAAGCTCCATCTGTCAATAACCGAGTCATCCGGAAGGTTAACTCCCGGCTGAGGCAAGCGGTTGTGCAACCCAGATATTTTGAGTATGTGCTCGCTGACAGAACAGTTTTCCTCAATCTTACAACTTAAGAACTTGCCGGAGACTTCATATCTCTGGACTCGGGCATGAGCTTGGAAAACCTGTTTCAGCTATTGGAACATCTCATATGCTCCATGTTGCTCAAAACGCTTTTGGAGCCCCGGTTCTAAACTGTAAAGCATGCCGCATTGAACCAGGGAGTAATCATCACTAGGTGACTGCCAGGTGTTCATAACGTCTTGAGCCGCTGGGAAAACGGGTGCGTCACCTAGCGGTGCATCAAGGACATATATTTTCTTGGAAGCTATGAGGATGAGCCTCAAGTTACGGACCCAGTCCGTATAGTTGCTTCCATCGTATTTCAGCTTCGTATTCTCTAGGAACGCGTTGAAGTTCAGTGGGACATTCCTGTGGGCCATTGGATCTACAATATAGATTTTAAAGACAACTTTAGACTAAGTTCATGATAATTAAGTTCATATAATCAAATTATTTAATGAACTCGGACTCAGATAGACATCCCTCTTGTCATCTAAGTGATACATGATCCATATCGCCTAGGCCGTGTCCGATCATCACGTGAGACGGACTAGTCATCAGTGGTGAACATCTCCATGTTGATCGTATCTACCATACAACTCATGTTCGACCTTTCAGTCTCTCATGTTTCGAGGACATTATGTACATTCTAGGCTCGACAAGTCAACCTAAGTGTTTTGTGTGTGCAAATCAGGCTTACACCCGTTGTATGCGAACGTTAGAATCTATCACACCCGATTATCACGTGGTGCTTCGAAACAACGATCCTTTGCAATGGTACACACTTAGGGGGAATACTTTTCTTGAAATTTTAGTGAGGGATCATCTTATTTACTACCGTCGTTCTAAGAAAATAAGAAATAGAAACATGATAAAAATCACATGCAAATAATAAAGTGACATGATATGGCCAATATCATCTTGCTCCTTTGATCTCCATCTTCGGGGCGGGACATGATCATCATTGTCACCCGCATGACACCATGATCTCCAACATCATGACCTCCATCATTGTGTCTACATGAAGTCGTCTTGCTAACTATTACTTCAACTACTATGGCTAACGGTTAGCAATAAAGTAAAGTAATCATATGGCGTCATACAATAAATTAAGAAAACTCCTATGGCTCCTGCCAGTTGTCATACTCATGGACATGCAAGTCGTGAATCCTATTACAAGAACATGATCAATCTCATACATCACATATGTAACATCACATCATTTTGGCCATATCACAACACATAGCATACCCTACAAAAACAAGTTAGACGTCCTCTAATTGTTGTTGCAAGTTTTACGTGGCTGCTATGGGTTTCTAGCAAGAACGTTTCTTACCAACGTCACAGTCACAACGGTGATATGCCAATTGCTATTTACCCTTCATAAGGACCCTCTTCATCGAATCCGACCTGACTAAAGTGGGAGAGACAAACACCCGCAAGCCACCTTATGCAACAAGTGCATGTCAGGCGGTGGAACCAGTCTCACGTAAGAGTACGTGTAAAATCGGTCCGGACTGCTTCATCCCAGGATGCCGCCGAATCAAGATAGGACTAGTAACGTAAGCAAATTGACCAAATCATCACCCACAACTACTTGTGTTCTACTCGTGCATAGAATCTACGCATAAACCTGCTCATACCACTATTGGGGAAGGTAGTAATAATTCAAAAAAATCCTGCTTCACACCAAGATCAAACTAGGAGAAACCAGGAACGAAAGAGGAAGAGCATCTTCATACCATTTAAGATCGCAAAGCGGAAGCGTTACTATGAACACGGTCGATGGAATCTTTCTCACGGAGATCTGATCCAAACACTGAACGTTCGGTGTCTCCACGTTCAACACACCTACATCCCGGTGACTTCCCCTCCTTCTTGATCCAGCAAGGATGAACGAGAAGTTGAGGGAGAGCTCCGGCAGCACGACGGCTGATAACCCACAAGTATAGGGGATGAATTGTAGCCTTTCTCGATAAGTAAGAGTGTCGAACCCAACGAGGAGCTAAAGGTAGGACTAATATTCCCTCAAGTTCTATCGACCACCGATACAACTCTACGCACACTTTACGTTCGCTTTACCTAGAACAAGTATGAAACTAGAAGTACTTTGTAGGTGTGATAGGATAGGCTTGCAAGAAAATAAAGAACACGTAAATAAAAACTGGGGGCTGGTTAGATAAAGAAACAATTACGTTAGTTTCACGAGTGTGGAAAAGTGGTGGTAGGACTTGCGGAATTGTCCCTAAGCAATTGACTACGTTACTAGACCGATAGCAAGTTTTATGTGGGAGAGGCCACTGCTAACATGTCATCCCTTACTTGGAATTCTATGCACTTATGATTGGAACTATTAGCAAGCATCCGCAACTACTAACGTTCATTAAGGTAAAACCCAACCATAGCAATAAGATATATTGGTCCCCCTTCAATCCCGTATGCATCAATTTCTATGCTAGGCTGAAGCTTCTGTCACCCTTGCCCTCCAATACATAGTCCTATCAACATACTACTAACCCTATGGTGTGATCCACACGCGCGCTCATATGATGGGCACCAAAGGACAGCAACATAACCACAAGCAAATTAAACCAATCATAGCAATTCATCAATCACCGATAGGACAACGAAAATCTACTCACACATCATAGGATGGCAACACATCATTGGATAATAATATGAAGCATAAAGCACCATGTTCAAGTAGAGGGTACATCGGGTTGCGTGCGAGTGGACCACTGAATATAGATGGGGGAAGGTGATGGAGGTGTTGGTGTAGATCGCCGTCACAAGATGATGTCCGAGGCGGCGTTTCGGCACCGCCGGGAGAGAGGGGGAGAGAGCCCCCCTGTTTCTTCTTCTTCTTTGACCTCCTCCCTAGATGGGAGAAAGGTTTCCCCTCTAGTCAATGGTCTCCATGGAGGCGGAGGGGAGAGAGCCCCTCCGAGATTGGATCTCTCTCTCTCTCTCTCTGTGTGTGTCCTTCTGTTTCTGCGCTCCCAGATTCTGGCTTTCACCGTTTCTTAATTTTCCGGAGATCCGTAACTCCGATTGGGCTGAAATTTTAACACGATTTTCTTCCAGATATTGGCTTCCTTGCAGCGAAAAAGGGCCCCAACCACCTGAGGGATTGGTCACAAGCCTGCCAGGCGCCCCCCTAGGGCGCGCCTAGGGGGCTTGTGACCTCCTCGGGCATCATTTCGCGTAGATTCTTCTTCCCAAAAATCATAAATATTCCAAAAAAATCCCTGTAGGTTTTTTATTGCGTTTGGACTTCGTTTGGTATGGATATTCTGCGGAAAAAAAACATGCAACAAATAGGAACTGGCACTGGGCACCGGATCAATATGTTAGTCCCACAAATAGTATAAAAAGTTGCGAAAAGTATATGAAAGTTGTAGAATATTGGCATGAAACAATCAAAAATTATAGATACGACGGAGACGTATCAGCATCCCCAAGCTTAATTCCTGCTTGTCCTCGAGTAGGTAAATGATAAAAAAGATAATTTTTGATGTGGAATGCTACCTAGCATAATCTTGATCATACAATCTAATCATGGCATGAATACTAAAACACGAGTGATTCGAAGCAATAGTCTATCAATATTTCAAGCATACTAACAAAGCAATCATGTCTTCTCAAAATATCATGGCCAAAGAAAGTTATCCCTACAAAATCATATAGTGTGGATATGCTCCATCTTCCCCACACAACGTATTTAAAACATGCACAACCCTGGTTTTAGCCAAGCAATTGTTTCATACTTTAGTATTCTCAAACGTTTTCAACTTTCACGCAATACATGAGCGTGAGCCATGGACACAGCACTATAGGTGGAATAGAATATGGTGGTTGTGAAGAAGACAAAAAGGAGGAGCTAATCTCACATCAACTAGGCGTATCAATGGGCTATGGAGATGCCCATCAATAGATATCAATGTGAGTGAGTAGGGATTGCCATGCAACAGACGCACAAGAGCTATAGTTCAAAAAGAAACTAGTGGGTGAGCATCCAACTCGCTTGATCACGAAGACCTAGGGCAATTTGAGGAAGCCCATCATTGGAATATACAAGCCAAGTTCTATAATGAAAATTTCCCACTAGTATATGAAAGTGACAACATAGGAGACTCTCTATCATGAAGATCATGGTGCTACTTTGAAGCACAAGTGTGGCATATGATAGTAGCATTGTCCCTTCTCTCTTTTCTCTCATTTTTTTTTGGTGGGCTTCTTTGGCCTCTTTTTTTTATTTGGACTTCATTGGCCTCTTTTATTACTTCCTCACATGGGACAATGCTCTAATAATGAAGCTCATCACACTTTTATTTACTTACAAATCGATATTTAGAACAAAATATGACTCTACATGAATGCCTCTGGTGGTGTACCGGGATGTGCAATGATCTAGCGTAGCAATGACATCAAAAACGGACTTGCCATGAAAACATCATGCTAGCTATCTTACGATCATGCAAAGCAATATGACAATGATGGTGCGTGTCATAATAAACGGAACGATGGATGTTGCATGGCAATATATCTCGGAATGGCTATGGAAATGCCATAATAGGTTGGCTGTTTTGAGGAAGGGTATATGGTGGGTGTAATGCACCGGCGAAAGTTGCGCGGTACTAGAGAGGCTAGCAATGGTGGAAGGGTGAGAGTGCATATAATCCATGGACTCAACATTAGTCATTAAGAACTCACCTACTTATTGCAAAAGTCTATTAGTCATTGAAACAAGGTACTAGACGCATGCTCCTAAGGGAAGGGTTGGTAGGAGTTAACCATCGCGCTCCCGACTTCCACACAAAGGATGACAATCAATAAATAAATCATGCTCCGACTTCGTCACATAATGGTTCACCGTACGTGCATGCTACGGGAATCACAAACCTTAACACAAGTATTTCTAAGAATACACAATTACTCACTAGCATGACTCTAATATCACATCTTCATGTCGCAAAACTATTGCAAGGAATCAAACATATCATATTCAGTGATCTACAAGTTTTATGTAGGATTTTAAGACTAACCATGTGAATGACCAACTCCTGTTAAGTCTCTAAATAGGTATAAGTGAAGCATGAGAGTTTAATTCTTTCTACAAAATATATGCCCCACTCTAAAAAATATAAGTGAAGCAAAAAAGCATTCTACAAATGGCAGTTTCCTATGTGTAGGGAAACATGCAATCCAAACTTCAAATGATATAAGTGAAGCACATGAAGCATTCTATAAAGCCATACTCAAAATATATAAGTGAAGTGCAAAGAGCATTCTATAAGTCAACCAAGGACTATCTCATACCAACATGATTCATAAAAGAAAAAGGAAAAATAAACACAAAAGACGCTCCAAGCATTTGCACATATCATGTGATGAATAAAAATATAGCTCCGAGTAAAATTACCGATAGATTGTAGACGAAAGAGGGGATGCCTTCCGGGGCATCCCCAAGCTTAGACGCTTGAGTCTTCCTTGAATATTACCTTGGGGTGCCTCGGGCATCCCCAAGATTAGGCTCTTTCCTCTCCTTATTCCTTCATCCATCGTGGTCTCACCCAAAACTTGAAAACTTCAATCACACAAAACTCAACAAAACCTTCGTGAGATCCGTTAGTATAATAAATTAAATCACCACTTTAAGTACTGTTGTGAACTCATTACAAATTCATATTAGCATTATATCTACTGTAATCCAACTTCACCATGGTTCATACCCCCCGATACTACCCATAGATTCATCAAAATAAGAGAACAATGCATAGAAAACAGAATCTGTCAAAAACAGAACAGTCTGTAGTAATCTGAACTTATACCATAATTCTGATACTCCAAAAATTCTGAACAATTATGAAAATTAGGGAAATTTTCATATCAATCAGCAGCAAAAATAATCAACTCAAAATCTCTTTCTGGATAGGAATTAAAAATAATTTCGTGAGCACAAAGTTTCTGTCTTTTTCAGCATGATCAAACAACTATCACCCAAACTAATCATAAAGGCTTTACTTGGAACATTATTTTTATAATACAATGTAATTGTACAAGGGGGTAATTATTTTTGCGAGAAACTTCCATGAAGAGTTCTACATTGGTTACATGAGCATGAACACAAGTGTTCAAGGTCGACCCTCACTTCCGCAATGCATCACCTTTCAATCGCTTCTCTTTTTGAAAAAGTTTTAAGTTCCCCTCTATATTTTTTTGTTTTTAAACTATATAAAAGCACTCAACATAAATAAATGACTCTCTAAAACTTACGGGTTGTCTCCCAGGAAGCGTTTTCTTTAAAGCCATTAAGCTAGGCATAAAGTGCTCAAGTAATGGATCCACCCGGATCCCAACGTATATCAAAGTCAATTTTAATTAACAAAGATTTGTAATTTATTAGTGAGCACAAGGTAACATATATCATGCAATGACGAAGTCTAACTCTCTTCCTATGCATTGGCATGTCATAAAAGAACAATTCATCCACATCAAGTAAAGGCCAATACATAGCATAAGCAGTTTCTTGCAATTTTATCGTATTGGAAACATAGAGAGGTGGAGATGTAGTTCCTCTCTCATAATAATTGCAAGTAGGAGCAGAAAGCATATGCATATTATATTCATCAAAATCATCATGTGTAATAGTAGAAGGCAACCCATCTATGTAATCCCTAATAAGATCAAACTTCTCCGATATAGTGTAGTTGGGAGAGTTCAAAAAGATAATAGGACTATCATAAGTGGGTGCGATAGCAACAATTTCATGTTTAACATAAGGAACTATATCAAGTTCATCTTCATAAGCATCATTCATATTAGGATCATGGCCACAAGCATAACAAGCATCAAGTTCATCAAAAAGGGATATTTCAAACGAACCCAAGGGATCATAGCAATCAACATAGCATTCATCCTTCTAATGGAAATTAAACAATGTATGAGTTGAAGAGCTACTCTCATTAGAAGGTGGACATGGGTAGCTAGTCCGCTCTTCCTCTTTTTGTTCTTTGCTCTCCTCGTCATCTTTTTATCTAATGAGCTCACAGTTTCAGCATTTTCTTCTTCCAGAGTTTCCTGCAAAATATTAATCTCTTCTTGGGAAGCGTAGAATTTCTCCATAAATTGATAAATATGGGAATTATATTCATAATTAGTATAACAATAACGAAGCATAACCAAATTTTTAGATTGGTAAGCAGCATCATCATTATCATCACACCTTTTAAACAGAGCTTCAATTTCATAAGCACCCATAAAAGCAACAAACTCTTCTATTTGTTACACATCATAGTAATCATATATACCATTAGCATAAGAAGCCAAGGTTTCATTAGCATTAAATTTACAAGAAAAGGGAAGGTGTTTAGCCTTCATCCTAGAGAAACAACTAATATCATATCTCGAGTATAGCTCCCAAGCATACCATTTCAACATATGAATTTGATCCCATAATAGTTTCCCTTTTTGAGTCAAGCGACAATCCCTAGAGTATTCACGTTGATCCAACGTGTATCCCATTATATAATTGAATGTGGTTTTCTCAGGATTATTAAAGAAGTACATAATATTTTCCACATAACGAGCATCGAGGGTTTTAGGAGGTTCCCCATCTCCATGAGTAGCAAGTACACCTATTTTTTTTGGTATTTCGTGTTCCATATCCATAACTAAAGATAGAGAACAACTTAGAACAGCAAATAAATCTACTTAGTGATAAAGCAAACAAGCACACACGAGAATATGCACCCCACGCTATTGCTCCCCGACAACGGCGCTAGAAAAAGGTCTTGATAACCCACAAGTATAGGGGATCAATTGTAGCATTTCTCGATAAGTAAGAGTGTCGAACCCAACGACGAGCTAAAGGTAGGAAAAATATTCCCTCAAGTTCTATCGACCACCGATACAACTCTACGCACACTTTACGTTCGCTTTACCTAGAACAAGTATGAAAATAAAAGTACTTTGTAGGTGTGATAGGATAGGCTTGCAAGAAAATAAAGAACACGTAAATAAAAACTAGGGGCTGGTTAGATAAAGAAACAATTACGTTAGTTTAACGAGTGTGGAAAAGTGGTGGTATGAGTTGCGGAATTGTCCCTAAGCAATTGACTACGTTACTAGACCGATAGCAAGTTTTATGTGGGAGAGGCCACTGCTAACATGTCATCCCTTACTTGGAATTCTATGCACTTATGATTGGAACTATTAGCAAGCATCCGCAACTACTAACGTTCATTAAGGTAAAACCCAACCATAACAATAATATATATTGGTCCCCCTTCAATCCCGTATGCGTCAATTTCTATGCTAGGTTGAAGCTTCTGTCACCCTTGCCCTCCAATACATAGTCCTATCAACATACTACTAACCCTATGGTGTTATCCACGCGCATGCTCATATGATGGGCACCAAAGGACAGCAACATAACCACAAGCAAATTAAACAAATCATAGCAATTCATCAATCACCGATAGGACAACGAAAATCTACTCAGACATCATAGGATGGCAACACATCATTGGATAATAATATGAAGCATAAAGCACCATGTTCAAGTAGAGGGTACAGCGGGTTGCGGGAGAGTGGACCACTGAATATAGATGGGAGAAGGTGATGGAGGTGTTGGTGAAGATGACGGAGGTGTTGGTGTAGATAGCCGTCACACCAATGATGTCCCGGGAGGCGTTCCGGCGCCGCCAGGAGAGAGGGGGAGAGAGCCCCCTTCTTATTCTTCTTCCTTGACCTCCTCCCTAGATGGGAGAAGGGTTTCCCCTCTGGTCCATGGTCTCCATGGCGGCGGAGGGGCGAGAGCCCCTCCGAGATTTGATCTCTCTCTCTCTGTGTCCTTCTGTTTCTGCGCTCCCAGATTCTGGCTTTCACTGTTTCTTAAATTGCAGGAGATCCTTAACTCTGATTGGGCTGAAATTTTAACACAATTTTGTTCCGAATATTAGCTTTCTTGCGGCGAAAGAAGGGCCCCAACCGCCTTAGGGATTGGTCACAAGCCTGCCAGGTGTGCCCCCCCCCCTAGGGCGCGCCTACGGGGCTTGTGACCTCCTCGGGCATCATTTCGTGTAGATTCTTCTTCCCAAAAATCATAAATATTCCAAACAAATCACCGTAGATTTTTTATTTCGTTTGGACTTCGTTTGGTATGGATATTCTTCGAAACAAAAAACATGCAACAAACAGGAACTAGCACTCGGCACTGGATCAATATGTTAGTCCCACAAATAGTATAAAAAGTTGCCAAAAGTATATGAAAGTTGTAGAATATTGGCATGAAACAATCAAAAATTATAGATACGACGGAGACGTATCAACGACGTGGTGACGATGGAGCTTGTGGTTCCCGGCAGGGCTTCGCCAAGCACCGCGGAGGAGGAGAAGTGGAGAGGTAGGTTGCGCCAAGGGGTGGTGATCAAGGTGTGTGCAGCCCTCCCAGAACCCCCTCTAATTATAGGAGGGAGGGAGAGGGGCCCGGTGATACGTCCCAAACGTATCTATAATTTCTACTTGTTACATGATCTTTTGGGTGACATTGCTATATGTTTTGCTACACTTTTATATCATTTTACACGTATTTGGACTAACCTACTAACTTATTGCACCCAGTGCCAATTTCTGTCTGGTGATGTCTATTTTGCAAGGGCTTTTACCCAATTTTCCGAAGCCCAAAAAAGTCTAGAACAAATATATAAAAAATCAGCAAAACAGAAGCTTCCGGATCACCAAAGATGGGCCAGAGGGGGGCCAGGGGCCTTCAAGGCAACCTGCTGGAGCGGCCAGACCCTATGCCACGCCAGGAGGCCGCCTGGGTGGGTCCCACCTCCTATGGTGCCCTCCTTTGGCCTATATTTAGAGTCCCGAGAGGAAACCCTTACATAACTTCTGGAATCGTGAATTTCTCCATCGTTCCGCCGCCGCAGCGCTTCCGGGATCGGGAGCGTGAGGAGACCTCTTCCCGGCACCCTGCCGGAGGGAGGATTGGCATGTGGGAGCTTCTCCACCGCCATGGACGCTTCCCGGACGTGGCGTGAGTAGTCCTCCTTGGACCATGAGTCCATGACCAGTAGCTATGTGATGTCTTCTCTCCAATCTTGTGATTCAATGGTTAGTCCTTGTGAGCCGCCCTACATGATCAAAACATCTATATAATTCTCTTGCTAATTGCCATGCGCGGTTTGTTGGGATCCGATGGATTATGATATTATGTTCAGATTGTTATGAGTTATATATTTGATTATCCTTTTATATTATGTTCCTTAGTGATTCATGCATGTTCTTCGTTGCTATTTATTGCTTTGGCCGAGTTGTAGATTGTAACTCCAAGAGGGAGCGTTATGCATGATTGTGGGTTCATGCCCCTCGATGTCTAGCTTGAGTGACAGAAACATGAGACTAGGGGATGTGGTTGTTGCCACCTTGGAGAAAACAACGGTGCTTGTGACCACAGTTGCAAAGATTGTTTACCTTACGCATAGTTGTCCGTTGCTTTGAGTTTACACTTTGGGTGGGGCTCGCAACTTAATACCGGAGAGATGTTCTGGATAGATATCTCAAGGTGGATGATTAGTAAGTAGATGCTGATTAATAAACGGTCTACTTGTCTTGGCGTACTGCCCATTACTATTGAACCTCTAACTATCAAGTAGCATAATTAGCATTGCGGTGCGATCATAATTATGACAGTTGCCCAACCGTGATTTGTTTACCCAAGCATAGTTGCTTATCGTCTTTTGGGAGAGAGACATCACTAGTGAACATCATGTGACCCCGGTCCATATCACCATCATTGTTTACACCTCCATCATTTACCGCTTTCATTTACTTTTCCGTTGCAATCACTATTACTTTCCCGCTTGTGTTTTGATTCTTTGCAAAATACAAGCCCGGAGAGATTCACAACCTCTCTGTACTCATTGGGAGCAAAGTTATTTGTTGTGTGTGCAGGTCCACCTCTTCTACTGACCAGGACAGGAGAAACCTACTTGTTGAGCCTAGGAGTCCTCCTGGTTCGATAAGCCTTATAGTCTCCGTGTTAGGGAAATCTGCTGTTGACTACATCTCCACCTTCCACTTGGGGTAACCAACAAGGGGCGAGAAGTATATCCATCGACTCGTCATCAAGCAAATTTCTGGCGCCGTTGCCGGGGACTCCAGTCTTCAAGATAGGGGAGTTGCATGCTATCCTTTACCTTTGCTTTTAAGTCTTGTTAGTTTGCTTTCTAGTTCTTGCTTTTGAGTCTTATACCAAAAACCACAAAAAATTAGTTGCTTGGTTCTTGCTTGTTGCTGCTGCTATGGGTTCCACTGAGAACACCAAGTTGCGTCACTTCACTAGTCACAACAACAATGACTTTATCTGCACACCTATTGCTGCTCCCGCCACTAGAGCCACGTCCTATGAGATTAAACCTGCTTTGCTCAACCTAGTTATGAAATATCAATTCTCCAGTGATGAAGATGATGCTGCTTTGCACTTGAACAATTTTGTTGAGCTCTATGATATGCAAAAATATAAAGAAGTAGATGGTGATATTGTTAAACTTAAGATTTTCCTTTCTCCTTGAGAGGAGGAGCTAAAGTGTGGCTTCAATCTTTGCCTAGGAATAGCATAGATTCTTGGGATAAGTGCAAATATGCTTTTATTGGGAAGTATTACCCACCTGATAATATTATCTAGTTGAGGAGTAAAATTATGAATTTTAGGCAATTGGATAATGAACATGTTGCTCAAGCTTGGGAACGTGTGAAATCTCTTGTTAAGAATTGCCCTACACATGGTTTGACTACTTGGATGGTTATCCAAACTTTCAATGCAGGATTGAACTTTACCTCGCGGAATCTGTTAGACTCGACCGTGGGAGGAACCTTTATGACAACTACACTTGGTGCTTCCACAAAGCTATTGGATGAGATGATGACAAATTATTCTCAATGGCACACCGAGAGAGCTCCACCAGGTAGGAACGTAAACTCTGTTGAGGAGATCTCCTCCCTTAGTGATAAGGTTGACATGATCATGACTCTACTTACTAAGAAAGCTCAAGAAAGAGAGAAAGTGGATGTTAATTTTATTTCTAGGAACAACTTTAATAACAATGCTTATAGGGGTAATTTTGGTAGCAATCCTAGACCATTCCCATCCAACAACTATGGGAACAATAACAATTATCCTAGCACCACAAACTCCACTTCTGAATTACATAGCATGCTTAAGGATTTTGTCACTTCTCAAAAAGCCTTCAACAAGAGTGTAGAAGAGAAACTAGAAAAATTGGATATTCTCTCTTTGAAGGTGGAGAACATAGCTCATGATGTAGATATGCTTAAAATTAGAACTTCCCCACTTGAGGAAAGGAACACCACACCCATGAATGCTATCCAAGTACAAATTAATGAGAACATAAGAATGCTATCCAAACTTAAAGAGAGATGGGTTAGAGAGAAGGAAGAAGAAGAGAGAATTAAGAGCCTTCCTACACAAACTATCATTGCTACTATACAAGTTGTTGAGGATCTCAAAACTTTTAGCACATATCGCACTCCTAGTCCCAATGAACCTATTAATGGTGATGCTAATACCTCAACTATAGGACAAGAAGGTCCTATGAATTTAGAGACTACCAAAAGAATGAGCTGAGATGACATTACTACCACTTTAATTAATGGTAGTAACCTTGATTTTGACAATTGTAGCATCTCCGAAGTTATCACATTTTTGCAAAGAATGGCTAAAGACCCCCACACTAGTACACTCAATATTGCCTTCACCGAGCATATTACCAATGCTCTTATTAAAGCTAGGGAGGAGAAGCTCAAGCTACAGACTTCTATTCCTAGAAAACTAGAAGATGGTTGGGATCCTATGGTCAAGATCAAATTGAATAATATCGCTTGCTTTGCATTGTGTGATGTTGGAGCTAGTGCCTTCGTTATGCCCAAAAGAATGTATCATATGCTTGATTGGAAACCTTATGATCCATGTTATTTTGATGTTCGTCTTGTTGATTCTTCCATAAAGAAACCTTTAGGGGAAATTGATGATGTTCTTATTATTGTCAATGATAATTATGTGCCCGTTGATTTTCTTATTATGGACATTGAACGTGATCCTTCATGTCCAATTATTTTGGGACGTCCTTTTCTCCGCACCGTTTGTGCTATCATTGACATGAAAGAGGTAATTATTAAATTCCAATTTCCTCTTAAAAAGGGAATGGAACACTTCCCTAGAAAGAAGATTAAGTTACCTTATGAGTGCGTTACTCGGGCAAGTTATTCTTTTGGAGTTGATAACACTTGATCTTCTTGCATTATGCCTAGCTCAAAGGCATAAAAGAAAGCGCTTGTTGGGAGGCAACCCAATTTGTTTATACTTTCCGTTTTAGTGGTCTTGATGCTTGGTACTACTGTAGCAACATCATTTTATCTTTATTTTTATGCTTTGTGCCAAGTTATAGCCTCCGATTGCAAGAAAGTTCAAAAGTTGTGACATGCTGTCCAGAAACAGATTATGTATGCTTGACGGAACAATTCCCCACAAATCACCAGATCATACTTTTGATCTGAATAATTTTTACAGCATGATCTATATAATTTCCTTTCTCGCATCTGTTCTGAGTTTTTTTATTTGAGTTGCAGAAGTGCCCTGAATAAATTATTTACTACCTGTTGTTCTGTTTTTCACAGATTCTGCCATGTTTTGTGTTTCCATTGTTTTGCGAATCCTAAGCTTGCTTTTTATTTGAAATATCTTTTGGAAATCATGAGAAGCGGTAGCTTTTCATGAAAATCTTTATTTCCAGCAGGTAATGAATAATTTTATTAAGGGTACTAACCACTCTAATCAGCTTATGATGAGTTTCATATGAAGGGAGTTTTCAAGTATGCGATGGGAGAGATGATGAAAGAAGATACAGGAGTGTCAAGTGCTCAAGCTTGGGGATGCCCCCATGCACCCCAATAAATATTCAAGGAGACTCAAGCCTCTAAGCTTGGGGATGCCCCCGTGCATCCCCTTCTCTATCAACAACCATCAGTTCGTCCATCTCCATGCTATATTTTTATCACTTCATATGATATGTGCTATGCTTGGAGCGTCTCGCTCTTTACTTTGTAGTTTGTTTTAGTTTTTATTGTTGTTCATAACATTTCGGAACCTAGCCTACCTTGTTTGGGAGAGAGACAAGCTCCATTCCACTCTAGAACACAACATAGGTCTTCATGCTTATCTTTTTGTGTGTTCTTCATCTTTTAGTAGCTACTATCATGCTTAGCTCTTAGTTTTCATGCTTATCTTTTTAAGAGCTATTATTTAGGTTGCTTCTGGAACTCTCTTGAGTTATCATGCTTGTCTTGTTTAGAGAGTTGGCTCGTTGCACTGAGTTGTGTGTCTTGCATGAGTAGGTAATTGAGTTTGCTATTTAAGTATAGTAGTAACCTGCAATAGTTTTGAGGTATTGATTTGAGTAATGTTTGGACTATTGGTGCCAAGAGCTTGAGCCTATTAGTGATAGGTGTCGTATTTTGGGAAATCCATGTGTTTTTCAAAAACTAAAAATTAGTTGAGAACTCTAGCTACTAAATTGATCGCTAACCTCTGGAGGGGTTGGAATATATAGAGTACCCACACGTTACCATGAGTCGAGGATGTGCAAGGATAACCAAACCCCCCAAACACTCCTCCTCAGGGTACTTGTCTCTTTGTGAATTTCCTAACTAGATAGATAGTTACCGATAGTAAGTGTATGAGTTCTTCGGACTAATGTGAGTATTCGATTGTTGGCACTTCCACCATCCATATTTTGTTAGCCTCTTCGGTATCGTGCATTGCCCTTTCTCACATTGAGAGTTGGTGCAAACTCTGCCGGTGCATCCAAACTCATGACATGATACGCTCTGTCATACATAAGCCTCATTATATCTTTCCTCAAAACAGCCACCATACCTACCTATTAAGGCATTTCCATAGCCTTTCCAAGATACATTGCCATGCAACATCCACCATCTCATGACTTGAGCTTCATGTCATACATGCTTTTCCTTGATCATAATTGCATATCCTGCTACACTAGCAGAGGCATACATTTGCATACATCACGATAGTTTTCACTTGTCTTTATGTTGAGTACTTCTTATAAAGTGTGATGATTTTTCTTTTTATTCATGTAAAACATAAAGTGTTGCCCTTAAGAGAGGAAAAGATCCCAAAGAGGACAAACAAAAGATCCCAAAGAGGTCAAATGAGAGATAAAAGGAAAGAGCCAAAGAGGCCACAAAATAAAAAAAGAGAAAAAGAAATAAAAGAAATAAAAAGAGAGAAGGGGGCAACACTACTATTCCTTTTGAAATATCCACACTCGTACTCCATTGCTATATTGGTACTACATAGAGATTTTCATTCATGCATAACTATGTGGGGACCCTTACACAATAGAACTTGGTTTGCATATTCCAATGACGAGCCTCCTCAAATGAGCTCTAGGTCTTCATGAGAAAACAAGTTGGATGCACCCGCACTAGTTCCATTGGAGAGCTTACCTTAGCTCATATGTGCATCCGTTACATGGCAATCCCTACTCCTCACATCATATCTATCATTTGGCTTTCTTTCGCCTATGGTTCTCCTCATTGATGTGAGCCTTTCACACCTTTTTGTCTTCCTTCCCCATAATTATTCTATTTTCCATCCTAAGTGTCAACATATCTTGCTTACGCTCATCCATCGCATGAGTGCTCAAAGTCGAAAGGGAGAGGATCATTTTGACTTGTGCCTGACTAGTGGTCTGGGGATGAGTCAAAATAAGATTATGAAGGAGACTAAGTGTGAGGTTTAGTAGACTGAGTTCTCAATTAAAAAATATATTTTATGATCTCAACCTATCTCCCACTTCTTGCACGCAACATCATTTGGATACATTCGAGTCACGGACAGCGAGAGCTCTTGCACCTTTATGTTCTTACTTTACTAAATTCAATACTAAATATAGACTCTTGCTTGTTATTGTCTTGACTTGAATTGCATATCTCACTTGATTTAGTTTGAAGTTCTTATATGTGTGTTAGCATGTCACCATAGAAATTATTGTGTTATCATTTATCTACTCGAGGACGAGCAAAAATTAAGCTTGGGGATGTTGATACGTCCCAAACGTATCTATAATTTATGATTGTTCCATGATCTTTTGGGTGACATTGTTATATGTTTTGCTACAATTTTATATCATTCTACACATATTTGGACTAACATACTAACTCAGTGCACCCAGTGCCAGTTTCTGTCTGCTGATGTCTATTTTACAGGGGCTTTTACCCAATTTTCCGAAGCCCAAAAAATTCCAGATAAAATATATAAAAAATCAGCAAAACAGAAGCTTCTGGGTCATCAAAGAAGGGCCAGAGGGGGCCACGGGCCTCCAAGGCGGCCTGCCGGTGCGGCCAGGCCCAAGGCCGCACCAGGAGGTCGCCTGGGTGGGTCCCACCTCCTCCGGTGCCCTCCTTTGGTCTATATTTAGAGTCCCGAGAGAAAACCCTCGCAGACTTTCTGGAATCGCGAATTTCTCCATCGTTCCGCCAACGTAGCCCTTCCGAGATCGGGAGCGTGTGGAGACCTCTTCCCGGCACCCTACCGGAGGGAGGATTGACCTCCGGGAGATTCACCATTGCTATGGACGTTTCGCGGACATGCCGTGAGTAGTACTCCTTGGACCATGAGTCCATGACCAATAGCTATATGATGTCTTCCCTCGAAACTTGTGCTTCAATGGTTAGTCCTTGTGAGCTGCCCTACATGATCAAGGCATCTATGTAATTCTCTTGCTATTGCTATGCTCGGTTTGTTGGGATCCGATGTATTATGAGATTATTTCAGATTTTTATGAGTTATATATTTGATTATCCCTTTATATTATGTTCCTTAGTGATTCATGCATGTTCTCCATTGCTTTTTATTGCTTTGACCGAGTAGTAGATTGTAACACCAAGAGGGAGCGTTATGCATGATTGCGGGTTGATGCCCCTCGATGTATAGCTTGAGTGACAGAAACATGAGACTAGGGTATGTGCTTGTTGCCACCAGGGAGAAAACAAAGGTGCTTGTGACCATGGTTGCAAGGATTGTTTACCTTACACATAGTTCGTTAATGCAGTTCTCCGTTGCTTTGAGTTTACACTTTGGGTAGGGCTTGCAACTTAATACCGGAGAGTTGTTCTGGATAGATATCTCAAGGTGGATGATTAGTAAGTAGATGCTGATGAATAAACAGTCAACTTGTCTTGGCGTACTGCCCATTACTATTGAACCTCTAACTATCAAGTAGCATAATTAGCATTGCGGTGCGATCATAATTCTGTCATGTGACTCCAGTCCATATCACCATCGTTGTTTACACCTCCATCATTTACTGCTTTCATTTACTTTTCCGATGCAATCACTATTACTCTCCCACTTGTGTTTTGATCCTTTGCAAACTACAAGGCCGGAGAGATTGACAACCTCTCTATACTCGTTGGGAGCAAAGTTATTTGTTGTGTGTGCAGGTCCACGTCTTTTGCCGACGAGGACAAGAGACACCTACTTGTGGAGCCTAGGAGTCCTCCTGGTTCGATAAACCTTACAGTCTCCGTGTAAGGGAAATATGTTGCTCACTACGTATTCACCTTCCACTTGGGGTAACCAACGAGGGGCGAGAAGTATATCCATCAACTCGTCATCAACACACACTTCATTGCCAAATCCATTTTTCTGAGAGAGAACCGCCTAATCATGTGTTGAGATCAAGAGATTCCATTCCAACCATTTGAACCTTGATTTCTAGCCTCCCCAAGTTCATTTCCACAAGATCAATCTCTCCTACCCCTACCAAATGTGAGACAGAGCGATTCAATGTTGAGGAGACTATCTTTAGAAGCACAAGAGCAAGGAGTTCATCATTCTACCACATCTATTACCTTTTGGAGGGTGGTGCCTCCTAGATTGGTTAGGTGTCGCTGGGGAGCCTCCTACTTCATGTTGTGGAGTTGAACCAAGATGTTTGTAAGGGCAAGGAGATCGCCTACTTCATGAAGATCTACCGTGAGTGAGGTTAGTCCTCTGTGAACGGAAGCCGTGGTGGAATAGACAAGGCCGTTTCTTCGTGGACCCCTTGTGGCTGGAGCCCTCCGTGGACTCTCGCAACCATAATCCTCCGTGGGTTGAAGTCCCACTAACATGGACATATGATAGCGTCACCTATTGGAACCATGCTAAAATCGCCGTGTCAACCTCTTACATTTGATCTCCCTATCCCTACCTTACTTTACACTTGCATGTTTTACTTTCCGCTGCTACACTCTTAGATGTGCATGTGTAAGGTGTGCTTGACTAGTCATAGTTGCTAAAACTGGCGCACACTAAAAATTGGGAAAAGGCTAAGTTTTTATCTTGTTCAGTAGTCTAATCACCCCCCTCTAGACATACTTTCGATCCTACATGTAGCTGCCCCACCCGCCGTAAGCGTCTACGAATCCCTTTGACTCACCGTGATCAGCGTCGCAGAAAACCCCGTTTCGACAACCCCCTTGCCCGCCTATAAATAGGGGACCACGATCCCTCGTGCAACCCAGCACCACTCCACATCTGAGCAGAGCCACGCCCAGCCCCTCGAAAGACCTCGGGAGTGTCGTCTTCTATGCCTCCGACCGCCCCTATCAGCTTTGGGTTCTAGCAAAATTTGCTCACGTGAGCGTGCCCCACGGCCCTAGTTTGACTAGTAGGCTCCTTGAGCACCCACATCTCTAAGCCCCGCGCCATTTCAACGTGTGCAAGTCCCTGTGACGAGATCGATTTGCAACCGAAGTCGATGTCCGCCGGAGTGAAAGTCCTCATCGACGTAGTGCTCGCTCACGGCCTCTTCCACCTCCCACCGTCTTGGAATACCCTTGTGAGTGCACAAGTCCCCTCCTCCCTCTCTGGTTCGCAACAGACCGTTGTCGGCTACTCCGCGAGCCCTTTGTCGCCGGCGTGGAGTTTCAAACCTGACAGTGGTGGCCCACTATCAGGATTCTTTTCTTTTGAAATATTTTCCAGAGGAGCCTTTTGGGAGAATATTCTTTCCCTTTTGGCTTGTGTATTTTCACCGAAGCAGTTTCTTCTTTTCTAGTCTGCCCCCTTGGAAACTTTCTAGTTATCATAGATTAGTCCCTGTTTTGTTTTCTTCATAACTTATAATCTAAAACGACTTTTGAGTTGATTCTTTTTCTAAAGACTTTATTTTGTTGTCAAATTTTTTATGATATTTATTTAAAAATATTTTGAGGCAACTTTTATTTCACGCTCGATATTTACGATAGAACTCGATATTTGTGTGGCATAGATACCAAAGGAGGAGACGATGCCGTCAACTTCGCCGAGTTAGACTTCGACTTCGTCGACCCAAGCAAGCATGTTTGCACATTTGATGTGATGTTTGCTCTCATGGTTGTTTGATAAATTTGATGCATAAGAATTAATAAGCATGTCATGTGGTATGATTGCATGCATGGTTATGTTAATAACTTGTGAAATCGTGAGAGGCCCGTGGACAGCCTTGTCACGTGGGATGTGGTAGGTTGTGGCCTGGTCATGCCAGATGCATGCAAGTATGTGAATCGAATTTATGTTGGGGAACGTCGCATGGGAAACAAAACTTTTCCTACGCGCACGAAGACCTATCATGGTGATGTCCATCTACGAGAGGGGATGAGTGATCTACGTACCCTTGTAGATCGCACAGCAGAAGCGTTAGAGAACGCGGTTGATGTAGTGGAACGTCCTCACGTCCCTCGATCCGCCCCGCGAACAATCCCGCGATCAGTCCCACGATCTAGTACCGAACGGACGGCACCTCCGCGTTCAGCACACGTACAGCTCGACGATGATCTCGGCCTTCTTGATCCAGCAAGAGAGACGGAGAGGTAGAAGAGTTCTCCGGCAGCGTGACGGCGCTCCGGAGGTTGGTGATGATCTCGTCTCAGCAGGGCTCCGCCCGAGCTCCGCAGAAACGCGATCTAGAGGAAAAGCTATGGAGGTATGTGGTCGGGCTGCCGTGGCAAAAAGTTGTCTCAAATCAGCCCTAATACCTTAGTATATATAGGATGGAGGGGGAGGGAAGAGGCAGCCTCAAACCCTCAAGGGTTGGCCGAAATTGGAGGTGGAGGAGTCCTACTCCAATCCTACTTGGAGTAGGATTCCACCTTCCCACTTGGAAACTCTTTCCACCTTGTGTTTTTTCCTTCTCAAACCTTATGGGCCTTAGTGGGAACTTATTCGAGCCCACTAGGGGCTGGTTTATCTCTTCCCACAGCCCATGAGACCCCTTGGGGCGTGACACCCCTCCCGATGGTCCCCGGCACCCCTCCCGGCACTCCCGGTACACTACCGATGAGCCCGAAACTTTTCCGGTAATGCACGAAAACCTTCCGGTAACCAAATGAGGTCATCCTATATATCAATCTTCGTTTCCGGACCATTCCGGAAACCCTCGTGACGTCCGTGATCTCATCCGGGACTCCGAACAACATTCGGTAACCAACCATATAACTCAAATACGCATAAAACAACGTCGAACCTTAAGTGTGCAGACCCTGCGGGTTCGAGAACTATGTAGACATGACCCGAGAGACTCCTCGGTCAATATCCAATAGCGGGACCTGGATGCCCATATTGGATCCTACATATTCTACGAAGATCTTATCGTTTGAACCTCAGTGCCAAGGATTCATATAATCCCGTATGTCATTCCCTTTGTCCTTCGGTATGTTACTTGCCCGAGATTCGATCGTTAGTATCCGCATACCTATTTCAATCTCGTTTACCGGCAAGTCTCTTTACTCGTTCCGTAATACAAGATCCCGCAACTTACATTAAGTTACAATGCTTGCAAGGCTTGTGTGTGATGTTGTATTACCGAGTGGGCCCCGAGATACCTCTCCGTCACACGGAGTGACAAATCCCAGTCTTGATTCATACTAACTCAACGAACACCTTCGGAGATACCTGTAGAGCATCTTTATAGTCACCCAGTTACGTTGCGACGTTTGATACACACAAAGTATTCCTCCGGTGTTAGTAAGTTATATGATCTCATGGTCATAGGAATAAATACTTGACACGCAGAAAACAGTAGCAACAAAATGACACGATCAACATGCTACGTCTATTAGTTTGGGTCTAGTCCATCACATGATTCTCCTAATGATGTGATCCCGTTATCAAGTGACAACACTTGCCTATGGCCAGGAAACCTTGACCATCTTTGATCAACGAGCTAGTCAACTAGAGGCTTACTAGGGACAGTGTTTTGTCTATGTATCCACACAAGTATTGTGTTTCCAATCAATACAATTATAGCATGGATAATAAACGATTATCATGAACAAAGAAATATAATAATAACTAATTTATTATTGCCTCTAGGGCATATTTCCAACAGTCTCCCACTTGCACTAGAGTCAATAATCTAGTTCACATCACCATGTGATTCCAATGAATCCAACACCCATATAGTTATGGGGTCTGATCACGTCTTGCTCGTGAGAGAGGTTTTAGTCAACGGTTCTGAAACTTTCAGATCCGTGCGTCCTTTACAAATCTTTATGTCATCTTATAGATGCTGCTACTACGTGCTATTCGGAAATGCTCCAAATATCTACTCTACTATACAAATCCGTTTCACTACTCATAGTTATTCGGATTAGTGTCAAAGCTTGCATCGACGTAACCTTTTACGACAAACTCTTTAACCACCTCCATAATCGAGAAAAATCCCTTAGTCCATTAGTTACTAAGGATAAATTTTGACCGCTGCTAGTGATTCAATCATGGATCACTCTCTGTACCTCTCAACATATTTTGAGTCAAGGCACATATCAGGTGCGGTACACAGCATGGCATACTTTAGATTCTACGGCTAAGGCATAGAAGACGACTTTCGTCTATTCTCTTTATTCTGCCGTGGTCGGGTTTTGAGTCTTACTCAAATTCACACCTTACAACGCAACCAAGAACTCCTTCTTTGCTGATCTATTTTGAACTCCTTCAAAAACTTGTCAAGGCATGCATCTTGTTGAAACTTCCATTAAGCGCTTTCGATCTATCTCCATAGATCTTTGATGCTCAACGTTCAAGTAGCTCAATCCAGGTATTCCTTTGAAAACTCCTTTCAAACAACCTTGTATGCTTTACAGAAATTCTACATTACTTCTGATCCACAATATGTCAACCACATATACTTATCAGAAATTCTATAGTGCTCCCACTCACTTCTTTGGAAATACAAGTTTCTCATAAACCTTGTACAAACCCAAAATCTTTGATCATCTCATCAAAGTGCTTATTCCAACTCCGAGATGCTTGCACCAGTCCATTGAAGGATCGCTGGAGTTTGCATACTTGTTAGTATCCTTAGGGTCGACAAAACCTCATGGTTGTATCTCATACAATGTTTGCTCAAGGAAACCGTCGAGGAAACAATGTTTTGACATCCTACGTGCAATATTTCATAAATAATGCAGCAACTGCTAACATAATTCCAACAGACCTTTAGCATCGCTACGAGTGAGAAAGTATCATCATAGTCAACTGTTTGATCTTGTCGAAAACATCTTTGCGACAAGTCGAGCTTTTCTTAATAGTGACTTATCACCATCATTGTCTGTCTTCTTTTAAAGATCCATTTTTACTTAATAGTCCTATGACCATCAAGTAGTTCTACCAAAGTCTACACTTTGTTTTCACACATGGATCCTCTCTCGGATTTCATGGCTTGCAGCCATTTGTCGGAACCTGGGCCCACCATCGCTTTCTCCATAACTCGTAGGTTCACTGTTTCTCAACAACATGACCTCCAAGACAGGGTTACCGTACTACTCTGCAGCAGTACGCGACCTTGTCGACCTACGAGGCTTGTAGTAACTTGATCCGATGCTTGATGATCACCATCATCAGCTTCCACTTCAATTGGTGTAGGCGCCACAGGAACAACTTCCTGCGCCCTGCTACACACTGGTTTAAGTGATGGTTCAATAACCTCATCAAGTTCTACTACCCTCCCACTCAATTCTTTCGAGAGAAACCTTTCCTCGAGAAAGGATCCGTTTCTATAAACAAACACTTTGCTTTCGGATCTGAGATAGGAGATGTACCCAACTGTTTTGGATATCCTATGAAGATGCATTTATCCGCTTTGGGTTCGAGCTTATCAGACTGAAACTTTTTCACATAAGTGTCGAAGCCCCAAACTTTCAAGAAACGACAGTTTAGATTTCTCCAAACCTCAGTCTATACTGTGTCATCTCAACGGAAATACGCGGTGCCCTATTTAAAGTGAATGCGGTTGTCTCTAATGCATAACCCATAAACGATAGTGGTAATTCGATAAGAGACATCACAGTATGCACCATACTAAATAGTGCGTGGCTATGACGTTCAGACACATCATCACACTATGATGTTCCAGGTGGCATGAACTGTGAAACAATTTCCACATTGTCTTAACTGTGTACCAAAAACTCGTAACTCAGATATTCATTTCTATGATCATATCGTAGACACTTCATCCTCTTGTTACGACGAACTTCACTCTGAAACGGAATTGAACTTTTCAATATTTCAGACTTGTGATTCATTAAGTAAATACTCCTGTATCTACTCAAGTGGTCAGTGAAGTAAGAACATAATGATATCCACTGCGTGCCTCAGCACTCATTGGACTGCATACATCAAATGTATCACTTCCAACAAGTTACTATATTGTTTCATCTCAATGAAAATAAGGCCTTGCTCATGTGGTATGATTTGCATGTCACTAGTGATTCAAAATCAAGTGAGTATAAAGATCCATCAGCATGGAGCCTCTTCATGCAATTTATACTAACATGACTCAAGCCGCAGTGCCACAAGTAAGTGGTACTATCATCATTACCTCGTATCTTTTGGCACCAATATTATGAACATGTGTAACACTACGATCGAGATTCAATAAACCATTAAAGGTGATTATTCAAGCAAACAGAGTAACCATTATTCTCTTTAAATGAATAATCGTATTGCAATAAACACGATCCAATCATGTTCATGCTTAACGCAAGCACCAAATAACAATTATTTCGGTTTAACACCAATCCCGGTGGTAGAGGGAGCGTGCGACGTTTGATCATATCAACCTTGGAAACACTTCCAACACGTATCGTCACCTCGCCTTTAGCTAGTCTCCGTTTACGCCGTAGCTTTCATTTCGCGTTACTAATCACTTAGCAACCGAACTGGTATCCAATACCCTCGTGCTACTAGGAGTACTAGTAAAGTACACATCAACATTATGTATATCAAATATACTCCTCTCGACTTTTGCCAGCCTTCTTATCTACCAAGTATCTAGAGTTGCTCTGCCTCAATGACTGTTCCCCTCATTAGAGAAGCACTTAGTCTCGGGTTTGGGTTTAGTCTTGGGTCTCTTCATTAGCGCAGCAACTGTTTTGCTGTTTCACGAAGTATCCCTTCTAGCCCTCGCCTTTCTTGAAACTTAGTGGTTTTACTAACCATCAACTATTGATGCTCCTTTTTGATTTCTACTTTCGCAGTGTCAAAACATCACGAATCGCTCAAGGATCATTGTATCTATCCTTGATATGTTATAGTTCATCACGAAGCTCTCATAGCTTGGTGGCAGTGACTTTGGAGAACCATCACTATCTCATCTGGAAGATTAACTCCCACCTGATTCAAGTGATTGTCGTACTCAGACAATCTGAGCACACGCTCAACGATTGAGCTTTTCTCCTTTACTTTGTGGACAAAGAATCTTGTTTGGAGGTCTCGTACCTCTTAACAAGGGCACAAGCATGAAATCACAATTTCATCTCTTCGGAACATCAATTATGTTCCGTGACGTTTTACAACGTTTTCGGCGCCTTGCTTCTAAGCCATTAAGTATCTTGCACTGAACTATCGTGTAGTCATCAGTAACGTGTATGTCGGATGTTCATAGCATCCACAGACGATGCTCGAGGTGCAGCACACCGAGTGGTGCATTAAGGACATAAGCCTTCTGCGTAGCAACGAGGACAACCCTCGGTTTTACAGACTCAGTCTGCAAAGGTTGCTACTATCAATTTTCAACTAAATTTTCTCTAGGAACATATAAAAACAGTAGAGCTATAGCGCAAGCTACATCGTAATTCGCAAAGACCATTAGACTATGTTCATGACAATTAGTTCAATTAATCATATTACTTAAGAACTCCCACTCAAAAAGTACATCTCTCTAGTCATTTGAGTGGTACATGATCCAAATCCACTATCTCAAGTCCGATCATCACGTGAGTCGAGAATAGTTTCAGTGGTAAGCATCTCTATGCTAATCATATCAACTATACGATTCATGCTCGACCTTTCGGTCTCATGTGTTCCGAGGCCATGTCTGCACATGCTAGGCTCGTCAAGCTTAACCCGAGTGTTCCGCGTGCGCAACTGTTTTGCACCCGTTGTATGTGAACGTTGAGTCTATCACACCCGATCATCACGTGGTGTCTCGAAACGAAGAACTGTCGCAACGGTGCACAGTCGGGGAGAACACAATTTCGTCTTGAAATTTTAGTGAGAGATCACCTCATAATGCTACCGTCGTTCTAAGCAAAATAAGGTGCATAAAAGGATTAACATCACATGCAATTCATAAGTGACATGATATGGCCATCATCACGTGCTTCTTGATCTCCATCACCAAAGCACCGGCACGATCTTCTTGTCACCGGCGCCACACCATGATCATCCATCAACGTGTTGCCATCGTGGTTGTCGTGCTACTTATGCTATCACTACTAAAGCTACAGCCTAGCAAAATAGTAAACGCATCTGCAAGCACATATGTTAGTATAAAGACAACCCTATGGCTCCTGCCGGTTGCCGTACCATCGACGTGCAAGTCGATATTTCTATTACAACATGATCATCTCATACATCCAATATATCACATCACATCGTTGGCCACATCATATCACAATCATACCCTGCAAAAACAAGTTAGACGTCCTCTAATTTTGTCGTTGCATGTTTTACGTGGTGACCAAGGGTATCTAGTAGGATCGCATCTTACTTACGCAAACACCACAACGGAGATATATGAGTTGCTATTTAACCTCATCCAAGGACCTCCTCGGTCAAATCCGATTCAACTAAAGTTGGAGAAACCGACACTTGCCAGTCATCTTTGAGCAACGGGGTTACTCGTAGCGATGAAACCAGTCTCTCGTAAGCGTACGAGTAATGTCGGTCCAAGCCGCTTCAATCCAACAATACCGCGGAATCAAGAAAAGACTAAGGAGGGCAGCAAAACGCACATCACCGCCCACAAAACCTTTTGTGTTCTACTCGAGAAGACATCTACGCATGAATCTAGCTCATGATGCCACTGTTGGGGAACGTCGCATGGGAAACAAAACTTTTCCTACGCGCACGAAGACCTATCATGGTGATGTCCATCTACGAGAGGGGATGAGTGATCTACGTACCCTTGTAGATCGCACAGCAGAAGCGTTAGAGAACGCGGTTGATGTAGTGGAACGTCCTCACGTCCCTCGATCCGCCCCGCGAACAATCCCGCGATCAGTCCCACGATCTAGTACCGAACGGACGGCACCTCCGCGTTCAGCACACGTACAGCTCGACGATGATCTCGGCCTTCTTGATCCAGCAAGAGAGACGGAGAGGTAGAAGAGTTCTCCGGCAGCGTGACGGCGCTCCGGAGGTTGGTGATGATCTCGTCTCAGCAGGGCTCCGCCCGAGCTCCGCCGAAACGCGATCTAGAGGAAAAACTATGGAGGTATGTGGTCGGGCTGCCGTGGCAAAAAGTTGTCTCAAATCAGCCCTAATACCTTAGTATATATAGGATGGAGGGGGAGGGAAGAGGCAGCCTCAAACCCTCAAGGGTTGGCCGAAATTGGAGGTGGAGGAGTCCTACTCCAATCCTACTTGGAGTAGGATTCCACCTTCCCACTTGGAAACTCTTTCCACCTTGTGTTTTTTCCTTCTCAAACCTTATGGGCCTTAGTGGGAACTTATTCGAGCCCACTAGGGGCTGGTTTATCTCTTCCCACAGCCCATGAGACCCCTTGGGGCGTGACACCCCTCCCGATGGTCCCCGGCACCCCTCCCGGCACTCCCGGTACACTACCGATGAGCCCGAAACTTTTCCGGTAATGCACGAAAACCTTCCGGTAACCAAATGAGGTCATCCTATATATCAATCTTCGTTTCCGGACCATTCCGGAAACCCTCGTGACGTCCGTGATCTCATCCGGGACTCCGAACAACATTCGGTAACCAACCATATAACTCAAATACGCATAAAACAACGTCGAACCTTAAGTGTGCAGACCCTGCGGGTTCGAGAACTATGTAGACATGACCCGAGAGACTCCTCGGTCAATATCCAATAGCGGGACCTGGATGCCCATATTGGATCCTACATATTCTACGAAGATCTTATCGTTTGAACCTCAGTGCCAAGGATTCATATAATCCCGTATGTCATTCCCTTTGTCCTTCGGTATGTTACTTGCCCGAGATTCGATCGTTAGTATCCGCATACCTATTTCAATCTCGTTTACCGGCAAGTCTCTTTACTCGTTCCGTAATACAAGATCCCGCAACTTACATTAAGTTACAATGCTTGCAAGGCTTGTGTGTGATGTTGTATTACCGAGTGGGCCCCGAGATACCTCTCCGTCACACGGAGTGACAAATCCCAGTCTTGATTCATACTAACTCAACGAACACCTTCGGAGATACCTGTAGAGCATCTTTATAGTCACCCAGTTACGTTGCGACGTTTGATACACACAAAGTATTCCTCCGGTGTTAGTAAGTTATATGATCTCATGGTCATAGGAATAAATACTTGACACGCAGAAAACAGTAGCAACAAAATGACACGATCAACATGCTACGTCTATTAGTTTGGGTCTAGTCCATCACATGATTCTCCTAATGATGTGATCCCGTTATCAAGTGACAACACTTGCCTATGGCCAGGAAACCTTGACCATCTTTGATCAACGAGCTAGTCAACTAGAGGCTTACTAGGGACAATGTTTTGTCTATGTATCCACACAAGTATTGTGTTTCCAATCAATACAATTATAGCATGGATAATAAACGATTATCATGAACAAAGAAATATAATAATAACTAATTTATTATTGCCTCTAGGGCATATTTCCAACAATTTACACCTCCAGTATCGGCTTAGATCAAGTCTTGTCAGTATGCCACCTTAGTTTACGTGCTGCCACATGTCTTCCCGAAACGGAATACGCTTCAGTAGGTCGTAATCCAAATTCCATGTGCACACCAAGTAGAAGGGCCTGATGAAGGCTCCATGGCCCTAGAATAATGCCAGTCATACGGTTAGGGGGCATGCGTGTTTCCGGTCTGGTACAGAGAGGGGGGAACCCCTTGTTGCGCGCGGTATAAATTTGATCACATGTTATTCGAGGATGTTGGCCTCCCCGTCTTATAGTTTGTTCCTAGAAGCATAGTTCACGTGATTACGAACTTCGTTGGATAAAAATAGGTATGTGCTGGTTTTGTGTTTACTTCTAAAATACCATACATAGGATTATTACTTGTGGCTATTGCAATACATTGGCTGTGGGTAAAGAGTGCATCCTCTGCAGAGTCAAAACTATTCGAGTAGTCGCGTCCGTGGTCAAGGACGACTGGTTGACACGTCAAGTGCTGATCTTCATGTCGGTCTTTGGAGAACCAGATATTACTTATGAAACTCTTACTTTTGGTTATATGACTTCAACGTTTGAAACTAACCTAATAAAACCTTGGTTATGTGGAGTATGCCCAAGGTTGGTTGTACCACCTGGATATTCATTTATTTTATTATGCCCTTTCCATGGTGTCGCTGGGACGCTCGACTGTGGCTAGTTATGTATTTTATTATGCCCTTTCTGTAGTGTCACTGAGACGCCCGACTGTGACTAGTTATTTATTTTATTACGCCCTTTTCACGATGTCGCGTAGATGCCCAGCTGTGGTTTGCTAAATTATTATTCAGCCATGTCTGCGGTGTCACCTAGACGCCCGACTACGGTCGTTTATTTTCATTGTTAACCCTTCGAGGCATTGCTTTAGACACCCGATCGGTACATTTTACTTTCTTGGATATTTCGGGAGGACTACCACCCGAATTATCTACCTTTACTTCACTTACTACTAATTTATTAACCTTTTGATTGTGACAATTAAATTAATCTATGCATATGCATTCTGTTTGCAATCCTCTTATTTTATGTCTGAACTGTCTTGCGAGTAGTTTCAAAGTACTCACTCGCTTGTTGATTCGACCAGATATTGATGAAGGAGATCTCATGGATGAACAGTATGCTAGCGAGTTCGATGCCTAGAGGAGTCCCACTCACTCTTGCGATATTGGAGTCCGTCGTTGTATTATTCCACCGCTTGCGGCAACATGAATAAATTTTCAAGCCTCACTCTGACACTTGGCATCTAGTAGTATTTAAGCCATGTCACTTCACTTTGATGTGTCATGCCCACCTATTTATGCTAGTAGTAGTGCGACCCCATGACCGCTGTGAGATATTCGCCTTTATCCTAAATATGGACGTGTTTGTAATAAACTTTTGAGTGGGCTCCGCTCCTCCCTCCCTGTATAATATTAAGTACTACTAGTTTTATGTATCAAGTAGGTCTACGAGTGCGAATTATTTTCTACGCTGGGATGACATTCATAGCTGATTTCCGATAATTATATTATTTGGAAATCGGTGTACATACTATAGAAATTTTTCTGCTAGTCAACATATATTTATGTTGTGACTATCTGGAAATTTTTGTCTACTATGTAGATGGCTAGCAACAGTTGTCCATCACAAGTATTCGCCAACGAGCCGACAAGATTTTCGCGACTCCTCTCCATCATTGTCAGGATCGCGATTGGACCAACGACCCGTACTGAGTACATGCTCTACCCCCACAGGATCAACGACACTCTGACTATGCATCATACCTTGGTATAGTTCAAAGGTGGACGCATCGAGACCCGCCGTATTCGTTTCGTCGGGAGAGCCATGCTTAGGGAGAGGGAGGCTATTGCACGCCTCCGGGACATCCTTCCAGTGATGAAGACTCGTCCTTATCACTACCTCCCATGTCACGTTCCGTATACGAGTTATGATGCTTTTGCTAGCACTAGTGGAGAGAGTGATGAGGCTGTTGAGCTACTCGTGCGGTACCTCATGGCCCTGGAGTCAAATTTTGATGGCTTAGTGGATGACTTAGTGGCTTATAGTATGGATGCTACTTAGGATTGTCCTCCTAATAGGACTGATATTAAGTAATTTCCTGTAGTGTTTCGTTCATTTCCTGATATCAAATAATTAATATCTCCTTTATTCACTTTCTTTGCTGGGCAGGGTTTGGAAAAAGTTCATCAAGAAGGCTAGGGGTGAATGGAAAGAGGAGTTGCGATTTCAACAATTCAATGTAAGTAGTACTATCTCGGTCCGTGTATCTCTTTGATTCAAGTTTCAATACCATTATCATGCTTGATTATTATTTCGATTAAAATCTATTCTCGTAAAGTGCTTGAGGCAGGGAGACGGAAATAATTTATGTGGATATTACGTTTGCGAGTTCATTCGCCAAACGACCTATGAGAAGAGCAGAATTTTAGAAGAACTTCAAGTACGTAAACACTATTCATAATTTTATTTTATTATCATCAATTTTGTTGTGTTTTATTCATATATATTGACCCCTTCTTTAAATTAGACCGAAGGGATGAGGGACGATCTCCTAACAAATGATCGCGTATGAGCAATCCAAGAAGAATTGGCGGGATTCTTACTTGAAGAGGTCATATCTAAAATCGAAGAATACCATCGGAAATTGGTAGGGAATTTTAGTAATTAGTTATTAGAAATCATAAGAGATATTATATTGTATATATGCATGAACGTGTACTATATATAGTAGCGAATATATATATACAAAAACTTATTGCTCGACCAATCACGGAGAAAGAGGTCACTTATGTATATTCATGACGATGTTGTGTAATGGTTCCTTCATTGCTATATGTAGTAACCTCTAGTGGAATGAAAAACATAAAACAAAAATGAAAACCCTAAATAAAAAGAATTAAACCATAAACACAAAAAGAAAAGGGAAACACAAAATGTAACACAGCCCCAGTGCTTGGCAGCGCCTAACCGTGATGACCATTAGTCCCGATTCGTGTTATCAACCGGGACTAAAGGTCCTCCTGTGTGAGCGCTCCACTGCGGCCACGTAGAACCCGTTTAATCCCGGTTCGTAACACAGTCGGGACTAAAAAAGGGGGTCTTTAGTCTCGATTCCTTAGTCCTGGTTGCACAACCGGGACTAAAGGTCCTTACAAACCTGGACTAATGTCATGTTTTCTAGTAATGGTCACTCTCATATTTTGTCCAGCCACGCAAGAAACATCGTAGGTATCTAAGAGGGTGCTTGGATCCAAGAGACTAAAACTAGTCTCTTTAAGAGGCTAGAGTTCCAAGCACCCCTGACTAAAGAGGCTAAAACTAGTCTTGAGGCTAAAATCTTTTAGTCAGGGGTACCCCTACTAAAATGTTCATTAGTCCCCTCTCTCTTCATTTAACTCCTCAGGCAAGTTCTGGATTTGATGGTTTGGAGGATAATAAATGCTCATTAACTTGATTTTAGTCTCTTTAGTATTTAGATCTAATCATGGGTGAGGCTAGCAAATTTTATTCTCATTACTTTTAATCATGGGACTAAAACGTATCCAAGCACCCTCTAATTTTATATTGCCAGCATTCCACGTTTGATTCTCCTCTGCTCTTTTTGGCCCACTCCATGGCACAAAACTAGGAATCCCTCCCTTTCAAACCACGATAGTTCGAAAAAGAAAATATTCTGGTTGTTGATTTAAGTCATATCACCGGAATCAACAAGGAGAGGAGTATGCTCGGAGTGTCCCCTTTGTAATGCTCACACCGTTACCAAAGGAAACTTATGTTCCCATTCGGCACTGGTTAGAACACGATCCAATTTCTAGTTGGATTCTCCATATTGTTCGTCCAAGTGTATTTCCTGCGTGTAACATCAACCTTCCACTCGCGTTTGGGATTTACTGGCACCGTGGAGTCTGCATGGCTGAGGTCATTCCTGAAGCTTTCTTCTGCTTTTAGATGGGCACATGCTACTCCCCGTCCAGTGCTTCAGCGTTCAGAACACCGGTTGGTATTAGATCCTCACAGAAACACTCTATTGCCCGAACTCCGAGCGCGTTAACTTTACTCTCTTTCATTGGCTTAATAGCCGCAATACTTTTAAGCATTTCCATCGTTCTGTCTGTCTGACTGAAGATCAAGCAAATCATTTACAGACCTAACAACCTCACGCATATTCGCCGCAAGAGATACCCCAATCCTATTAGCATTGCTAAGAATATCGTCCTCAGCAAAATGTAATATTCACCCACATACCTGCAGACTGTAGTGACTTTGATGTCTCAAAGCTTCACTGTCCGCGTAACACACCCCATCTGCAAGTCATCCGGCTGAGCCTGAATCCATCGACTCATCCGACCATCGCCAGACGTCGGGTCCGGGATCCCTCCAAAGGCCACCACCTCCTCCATAGAGTCTCCAGTTCCCGCTGGAGTCCAGACGGCGCCACAGGGGACTCCCTGCGAGAGGCCAGCCCCTCCATGGCCGGACTCCACCGTCGGCACACATTTCATGTAAAGTATATATGAAGACTGCTGAAGTCCAAAATAATAATACAAAGACTGCTAAAAAAATGTAAAGTATATGAAGGGACGGGACTTCACGCAAATTTGAAAAGGGAAACTGAAGGAGCGCTGCATCGAAACATGGAGAAACATGATGTGTTGTGTGATCGATGGATTCTATGGAACAAGATCAGCTCACATGTTAATTTTGTTAGAGTCTTTGGGGTTGTATATCTGGATTGGCATCCTGTATGTCTCAGCAAGGCGAGTATTTTTATCATTTCAGTGCGAGGAGTCTGCACGGATCATTATTCCAGTGGTGATGTGCCTGTAGAAATATACTGAGAGCTACTAGTGTGTAATGCAACCGCATCTGCCTAGGCAAATTAGAGAACCTTACAAGGTACTTTTATTTTCTCGAACGGAAGATATTCGCTTAGATGTCAACATTCTCGAATCATTCTAGTCGGAATAATGCCTCTCGTCAACCTGAAGTTCCCGATCTAAAAGTGTCCACGAGATAGCCATACCGTTCGTGTAGAAGTAAAATGCATTAGATCCCATGTTCCACTCCATAAATTAATTCCGGGTAAAATTCGGAAAAATTGAATTAATATGTTCCATCGATCGTGTCGTTAATTAGGTGTCAGAATCATCTTTTTACCCGACATTTTATCCCCATCACGAAAAGTGGCGATGCCACCACTCTATGTCTGTTGCCAAACAGCTAAGTGATCAAATCTTCTCTAGACCACGATGGTACCATCAACGATCGTATGCTACTCAACACCGGCCGGTCCATGGTGAACGATTATTGGCGCATCACACACGACGGGGATCCAACAGGAGCTGGGTGGCTGCAGGCCGTCCTTCTTGTTCAGGAAATCCAGATTTACATGGATGGAGCCCTAGGGCGAAGTCCTGGACGAATGCATGGTGGGTACGAGCCTGCGCATTCCCATGTGCGTGTAGTACTTCATATAAATGTCCCATGCCCATCAAATTTATTGTCACAACGTTAGGTCACATGCATGCATGCACGCACCGATAATTTGCAACGGAAGCTATGCGTCTGTATGAATCTAGTGAGAAGCCAGGTGACCCCACATGGTTTCCCTCTTCTGAAGCACGCTAGCTAGTGGCGTACCACGCATACCGTAATCAGCAGCTCTCCCCGCTCATTGCACAAGTGCCATTTGAGTCGATAAAAGATGCAAAGTGGCAAGCAGTGTGCATGTGCGTGCGTGTCGCTGTTTCTCACTCGCCTACCGTTGGGCCTCAGGGTGAGGTGAGAGGTCGGTCGGCACTTGATCAACCCGCGTGCGCGCGCATCTATCCGATGAGATATGAGATGAGATGAGTTGAGTTGAGTTGGGTGTGGTGTAGAGTAGTACATGCTTGACAAGCCAAGGACGGAGCAGTGGGCCGTCGATCTCCTGTAGGTCCGGCGAGGCACCGTGGGCCGTCGATCGAACTCCTGTAGGTCCGGCGAGGGTTAAAGCCTCCCGTGGGGCAAGGCGTCGACAGCTCGCACTGTTGGGACTGATGAATAGGTCTCGGAAAGAAAAAAGGCAGGGTTTGGTTCGTCTCTTCACCTGAGCGAAACCCTAGATGTCGTCACGTGAGGGAGGCAGCAGGAGCCAGGAGCCGCATGCCGGGGGCCCCCCCGCCACCGCGGCGAGGGATCGAGGACTCGACACCTGGCACCGGGGCCCCCTCCTCGGCCTCTGCCGCCCGGTGCGCGCCTCGGCTCCTACTAGGGTACGTACTCACCTAGGCAGGCTAGGATGCCGCAGTAGGTGGTAGGAGTACTGCGAGGGTTTCTGGCGCGCGGGAGCAGGCTTTGGTTCGCCCGCGCTGCTTTGAGCTTTGTGTCCCGTCGCCTAGTAGGGCGAACCCCCCCCCCCCCCACCCCCCCCCCGGCCGGATGGCTCATGATGGCCGCACCAGTCTGGCGGGCGTACACGGGCGGTACGCCCACTTAGGTGGCGATCCAATCGGAAGTGGCCTGGGCTTGCCGAATGGCGAGGAGCAGCTAGCATGCAGTACACCAAGCGCGCGCGCGCGGCCGGCATTGACCTGTACTGCTCGCGATCCCGCTCCCGGCGTGCCCGTGTTACCCCGTCTTGCATCAGGCGTGCGCGAGGGACGCGGTTTTACCACCGCGAATCGCGCATCACCGATTGATTATCCAGCGACGACATGCGACGGCAATAAGTAAGTACACTGTGCACGACGATGCTGGTGGGCGATGACGGTGCGTACATGTGATGTACGTGTGTCTTGGCGCACGTTATATCACCAACGGCCGGTGGTACGATCGATATGATGGATGCAAATCGGGAGGCAGGCCCGGTTAGCAATTTCAAACCGTAATTGTATTGTGATGATAAGAAAAGATATGATGAATGCATGTCACCTCGACCAAAGGCGGGCGGCGCCGTGGCAGTTGCTGGTTCGCCCGTAAGCGTCTCTGGCGTATCTTCGCCGGCCTCGTCAATCGCATGTGATTGATTTTAGGGCAACTCCAACGCACGACATCATCCCTATATCCGTTTTGTTTGAATTTTTCCTTTGGGCACAGAAACAGGCACGCTCGTCCGCTTGGGGTCGGGCAGTCGTCGGTGCGCTCCACTCTAAAGTGTCCTACACGCCGGCGACCGAAATCCTAGCTTCAGATCCTTGACGACCATGTTAAATTGAATAGATCATCCAAATAGACATGGCTAACAAATTTAAGAACGTAAAATAATACACATAAAAGCGGTCCGAAGTCAACTTCAGTGATTTCTATAACAAATTTAAAACTAAAACGACAGACAAAAAATAGAAGTTCGTCGTCACCGTGGCCGTCGTTGGCATCAATTGCCGGCAGTGTTGTCGTCATGTTCGTCCGTGAGGTCGATGTAGGCCGGGGGCTGACATAGGTGGGCTGGTGGCCCCTGACAGGCGGGAGGCGCGACCGGAGGCGGCTGCATTGGAGCCCTCACTACCTCTTCCTGAGGCGGGGGTGGTGACCAGGCCGCGTCGTGCATGGGCTCCGGCTTGCACGAGAATGTCTACGTCCAGGAATACCTCTGGTCAACCAGCGCGGGGTTCCACAACGTGTTCTCCTCCTCCTCTTGCTCCTACAGCACGCCCTCCATGTCTTCCTCCTTCACCATGGCGTTGTACTTGGGATGGCGACATCGCCGTTCACGGAAAGGGCTATCATTTCTTGGAGGCCCTCCCATTGGGTCTTGTCGTGGGTGTTCATGGAGTCCTCCATGACCTGCCTGACCAGCTCCTCCTCCTCCACGGTCACCACTGAAGCGGGTCGCGGCGAGGACGACGAACGGGACGACGTCAGGCCGCGGACCAGCCGACGTATGCGACGCTGTGGAGGGCTTGCGACGCACGCGCGGTGTGGCGGGCTCCGAGCTCGACGGACAAAGAAGGATTGTCGGTGCATATCGTGCTCGTCGCGCAGACAAGTGTCCCACAGAGCTGAGGATGTCGCGTACCTCCATTCGTTCACAAAATCGGGAGGCAGGCGTGGTTCGGTGTCGGGAAATATCGTCGCGGCGGCCGCAACCGCTCGCAGGGATTGGTGGGATGGGCACATGGTCGGCACAGAGATGCTAGTTATTGGGTAGGTGCATGTCCGATCGTGGCAGCGCGTGCCCATCTCCCAATAACGCTGACACACCTCCGCCGATACGTACGACCTTTGGCGAGAGGCGGCCGCTGGCGGTGCAATGTGGAATGCGGGTGGAGGCAGAGGTGGAGGGTCTAGCGGCGCGAGGACGAAGGCCCAAGGAAGAGACGACCTCATGGTCGTTCTTGCCCTTACGGCCGTGGAAACCCATGATGGCCGTCGGCGAGGTGGAGCTAAGGTTTGGGGCGTGTCGGGCTTCGAGGAGGCAAGCCTCGCCTTAGTGGAGAAATGGAAGTATGGACTCCCATCGATCGACGACTTCCTCATAAACAAGGACGACGACCGCTCGGCGGGGTGGCTGCCAGGTGGGTTCGCGACGTTAATGCAGGCGGTGGGTGGTGGGTGGGGCGGCTGCCATGCGGGCCCAAGTTGAACGCGAAGCAGACACATGACCGTGTGTTCGTCGTCCGTGTGGCCGCATATCCAACGTAAATTTAGGCTGAAAATAATGATGGACCGATGCGAAACGAACAGAAAATGCTCATGGGTCACGCGTTGGACCGTCTCGTCGGTCCATTTTGACCAAAACAGTGTACACGGACTATTTAAGGTCCTTCGTTGGAGTTGTCCTTAGTTAGTTCGGTGCTGCGTGCGTTGATCACCTGGCCCGATCCTTTTATTGATGCTGTTGCACGTGTTTAGACAAATCTTTGTGCACGATTATCACGCGTCTTCTGTACCACAATTTCAGCAAAAAGCTATGTTCGGTGAAACTCATGGTTCTTATGTACTTCCTCCGAAAACAAATACAAAAGTGTTTAGATTACTATAAATAGTGATCTAATTAAACGCTCTTTCTCTTTAGGGTGAGAGTACATCGGTGTGAAATAAATATTCTGGAAGCAAAAATGCCGAAATATAACCTTTTGCTTTAAAAAATACACGAAATTATTTGAAAGTTCAAAGAAATTATGAAGCATCTCAAACATAATTTAAATTGCATTGAGGACCATGGATAATTAAATAACCATTACAGCTGTCAAAATGAACCACCGGCACATCAGTGCCACTACTTCCATATCAATGTGGGTCTGACGTTATCGATGACAGCTGAGACCTCTTCATACATGCGCTACTAAGAACCAACGCCCTGAAGCCGTAGCAATCGCCATTAAAACCTTGAATTAATCCGAAATGCATGATATCATGTCTCGTCATCACACACATACGGTGAGAAACACTAACATTGAAGCTCTCTCCGTGAAGTACATTTCAACGAACAAATTCAAGGAGGATCAAAGGTCAGCATACCAACTCAAAGATGAAGTATCGCTATCCGCCTAAGTGTCGCCCCTGTGAGGATTAGAAACCCCTAACAAACTACTAGTCCGAACCAAGGAACCGGGCCGCCCCACTCCCCCGTCACCAGTCACCGGAGCGGGTGGGAGAGGGGAGGTGAATTCAAGGACCAGTGCGGTGGAGCTTGGAAAGTAGGATAACTTTGCCTTGGCGTGTTCTGCCGCAATATATTTTAGTCGGTGGTTATAAACATGGGTGTCATAGCTCAGCCGACTTAACTATTTCATGGTCGCCATTAATGGTCAGCTAAGAGCAAGTACAATAGAGCTGAGTCAGCTGGCTGTAAGGAATAAAATAGTATATTTTTGCTTAGTTGGAGGAGAGAGAAGAGGAGAGAGAAGGTAAGCGGGCTCTTAGCTAAGAGCCAGCTCTAGCACGTGCTCCTAGGCACTTTGTGAGAATGAAAGGTGGGTCATATAATAAATAAGTAGTACACTCTTCTAACCAACTATTGTACATGTTAGCTATAAGATGGGCTATAGGTGACATGGCATGAGCTTACAGCCGGCAACCGGCTCTACTATTGTACTTGCTCTAATGAACTAGTTTTACACTTTCACGAATTTTACTGATCAAGTTGGATGATTCTTACGGTGACTTGGAAAGCATCATTTCTTACACCGTGTTTGTTTGGGACGATTTGGAGGTGGGGAATGTTGCATAAACCCTGTCTGCTAAGTGTCGTTTTCTTTCAGTTTCGTCAGTGTCTGCTGTTAGCGTTTTACTTCGTCAGTTTAGCGGTCAAAAGCGGCGCGCGAGAATAGCTCGCAGCCGCTGCGTCAGGAGCGAGTCTCGCTCCCCCTTGATCGCTCGTGGGATGACACGAGCAGCACGATCGGGAGGTGGCGAAGTAGTAGGGGCCTTAAGCCCGATTCTCTTGTAAGCTGGAGTATAAAAACAGGAATAATAGCAACAGAAAAGGCTGCAAGTTTCAGCAGCGCAAAACTCTCTCGTGTTCTTCTTTCTCCCGGCGAGTGAGAGCAGAGAGGTGTGAGATTTGCCGACAATTGGCATCAGAGCCGCTCGGGACATGTCTGGATCAGGCGATTCCGGTGGTAGCAAGTCGCCGGTGACCCCGCGGAACCCCGGCGGCAATGAGATCATCGCGGCAGACAGGTCTCTAACGCGGATGGCGCGCGACACAGGCAGCGCGGCGTGGCCGCAGCTGACGCGGAGCAACTACACCGACTGGGCCGTCCTCATGCATGTCATGATGGAGGGAAGCCGTCTCTGGGGCGCTGTGCAGACGGGCACGGCGGAGCGCAGCGAGGATCGGCTGGCGCTCGAGGCAATCCTTCGAGGAGTGCCGCCGGAGATGGGGCCGACCCTTGCTGCCAAGGCCACGACGAAGGAGGCCTGGGACTCCCTGAAGACGATGAGGCTTGGGGTAGCATGAGTGTGCGAGGCAAAGCTCGCGACTCTCACCAAGCAGTACGGCGACATCAAGTTCGCCGACGGCGAGTCGGTGGATGAGTTCGCCATGAGGCTCACGGCGATGGTGGCACAGATGGCGCAACTCGGTGAGGTGATCCCTGATAAGCGTGTGGTTAGGAAATTCCTCTCTGTCGTTCCCAAGCAATTCTCGCAGATCGCTCTGTCGATCGAGACCCTGGTGGACCTCGATGTACTTTCCGTCGAGGAGCTGACGGGGAGATTGAAGGCAGCGGAGGAGCGCCCCGAGCTACATCAGGCCACCGACGGCATGGGGAGGTTACTCCTCACCGAGGAAGAATGGAACGCCCGCCTCAAGACGGGCGATCATCATCCCGGCGGCTCTGGGGGCGGACCGTCCCGGGGCCGTCGTGGAAGAGGACGTGGACGCCGCGGTGGCGGCGGAGGACGCGGTCAGACCGGAGGCGCTGGCACAGGCAACACCAACAACTCTGGGGCCGGCAACGACGACGATCGGGATCGGTGTCGCTACTGCAACAACGTAGGGCACTGGGTCCGCGACTGCAGAAAGAAGAAACATGACGACGACGCCAAGGCACTCCTCGCCCAGGGCAATGGTGGGGACGACGCCGATCCCACGCATCTCCTCATGGCGCAGGTATGCAATCTGTCTACTGACCCTCGCGATGGCGGTACGCATGTCGAGCTGGTGGAGGAACGGGTCGAGGCACATCTGGGCCTAGCCACGGACGCGCACACCGGCGTGTGGTTCCTGGACACAGGAGCCAACAACCACATGTCCGGGGAGGAGGCCGCGTTCAGCGAACTCGATCACAACGTCACCGGCAACGTCAAGTTCGGCGACGGATCGGTGGTGGACATCCAAGGACGCGGCTCTGTGCTCTTCACCGACCACACCGGAGGCCATCGCGTGCTGAGTGGGGTGTACTTCATCCCTCGGCTGAAGAGCAACATCATCAGCGTCGGCCAACTCGATCAAATCGGGTGCCGATCAGAAATCGAGCACGGCGTCTTCACCCTCAACGACCAGCAGCGGCGCATCGTGGCAAAGGTGCAGAGAGCGTGCAATAGGTTGTATCCATACGTGCTCCAGCTCGCGCGCCCGGTCTGCCTGGCCACACGGTGCGCCACGGACGAGTCGTGGATGTGGCATGCGCGGTATGGACACCTCAACTTCCAGGCGCTCCGCAAGCTTGCCTAGCAAGGACTAGTTCGCGGGCTTCCGCACATCGACCACGTCGACCAGGTTTGTGATGGGTGTCTCGCCGGCAAGCAGCGACCCTCGTCGTTCCCGGCAGAGGCGAACTTCAGGGCGGAGCAGACCCTGGAGCTGGTGCATGGCGACATCTGCGGACCGATCACCCCTCCCACAGCAGGCGGGAGGCGCTACTTTCTGCTCCTCGTCGACGGCATGTCCAGGTACATGTGGCTATCTGTGCTGCGGTCCAAGGACGAGGCGGCCGGGGCGATCGCCCGCTTCCAGGCGCGCGTGGAGACGGAGACAGGACGCAAGCTGCGAGCGCTGCAGACAGACCGTGGCGGCGAGTTCACGTCCGTCGACTTCACCGACTACTGCACCAATCGCGGCGTGTAGGGGCAGCTCACGGCGCCGTACTCACCGCAGCAAAACGGCGTTGTGGAACGTCGCAACCAAACGGTTGTCGCCATGGCCAGGAGCATGATGAAGGCTACTTCCATGCCAGGGGAGTTCTGGGGGGAGGCGGTAACCACTGCCGTCTTCATCCTGAACAGGTCACCGACGCGCTCCGTGGTCGGTATGACTCCGTACGAGGCGTGCCACGGGGATAGACCCCCAGTGCATTTCCTGCGCACCTTTGGGTGTGTAGCCCACGTCAAGCCGGTGAAGCCTCATCAGAGCAAGCTGGATGATCGCTCCACTCCAATGGTTTTCGTCGAATACGAGGAGGGCGGAAAAGCATATCGCGCCTACAACCCAGCAACCAAGCGCGTTCACGTCACCAGAGACGTCGTCTTCGACGAATCAGCAAGGTGGAACTGGGCTAACGAAGCCCAAGCTACTCCGACGACCATGGGAGATATATTCACAGTGGAAGTGCCGAGCTACAAGGTGCAGATCACGCGCAGCAGCGGCGAAGATCCATGTCAGCAGGCGCCTGTGACGCCACGGACTCCAACCACAGCAGTAGCGGGGCCGGGAACCAGCACTCCAACGTCGATCGTCAGCCCGGATGCAGGCGCGGTGGGATCAGTCTCCCCCCTAGCTCAGCATCGACATGGGGTGAGCCCCAGACTCCCGTAGCGGCCATCACCCCAGCAAGGGTGGAGTTCGCCACACCACCCTCCGGGTCGCCGGAGCTGGATGCTGCCGATGACTCTCAAGTGGCACATCGCTTTCGTCGGATGTCTGACATACTCGGACTGCACTATGGTGCCGTGCAACCAGAAAAGAAACTGTTGATTGCTTCTGCTGAAGAACCAGGGACTTTCAGAGAGGCAGAGCTCGACCCTAGCTGGCGCAAAGCGATGATCGAAGAAGTAAACTCCATTGAGGAGAAGAACACCTGGGAGCTGACTGATCTGCCACCAGGACACAAGGCCATTGGCGTGAAGTGGGTGTTCCGCGTGAAAAGGGATTCTGCTGGGGAGATCATGAAGTACAAAGCCCGTCTCGTAGCGAAAGGTTTTGTGCAGAAACCTGGAATCGACTTCGACGAAGTGTTTGCGCATGTGGCTCGGCTGGAGTCAGTGCGCGTGCTGCTCGCTCTTGCTGCACACGAGGGATGGCCGATACATCACATGGATGTGAAATCGGCTTTCCTCAATGGCGAGCTGAAGGAAGAAGTCTACGTCCAGCAGCCCCCTAGATTTGTTGCTGCCGATCGCAGGCACCAGGTACTGAAGCTCAGCAAAGCCCTATATGGTCTACACCAAGCACCACGCGCGTGGAACTCCAAGCTTGACGCCACACTCGTCGACATGGGGTTTCTTCGGTGCAACACCGAGCATGCCGTCTACGCACGTGGATCAGGGCATGAGCTCCTTCTTCTGGGGGTGTATGTGGATGACCTGGTGATCACCGGGGCTGATGCAACATAGATCAACAACTTCAAGGCAGCAATGCAAGCCAAGTTTCGGATGAGCGATCTTGGATTGCTCTCCTACTACCTAGGCATAGAGGTACGCCAGGAAGCTAACGGGGTTACCATTGCGCAGAGCGCATATGCCCAGAAGATCATCGAGAAGGCGGGGCTTGCAGGCTGCAAATCACGGGAAACACCCATGGAGGCACGTCTGAAGCTGAGCAAGACAAGCACTGCTGCCCCCCCACAGATGCAACGGAGTACAGAAGTCTGGTGGGGACGCTGCGCTACCTCACTCACTCCTAGCCTGACATCACCTTCGCCGTGGGGTATGTGAGTCGATTCATGGAGGCACCTACTGTCGAGCATCTCACTGCCGTTCAGCACATCATAAAGTATGTGGCCGGGACCCGTGACTTGGGGTGTCACTTTCCCCGTCGACAAGAGAGAGAGGCCAAGCTCTTGGGATACAGCGACAGTGACATGGCGGGCGACATTGATGATCGCAAGAGCACATCGGGAGGGATCTTCTTCCTCGGTAGCAGTCCAGTCAGTTGGCTGTCTCAGAAACAGAAGGTGGTCGCTCTGTCGTCGTGCGAAGCCGAGTTCATCGCAGCAACAACAGCAGCCTGCCAGGCTGTGTGGGTGGCTCGGTTGCTAGCTGAGATTACGGGGGACAAGCTTCAGGTGCGACTGCTCTTGGTGGATAACAAATCAGCCATTGCTCTATGCAAGAACCCGGTGCTCCATGATAGGAGTAAGCACATAGATGTGCGCTATCATTTCATAAGAGAGTGCGTGGTGGAAGGAAAGATGACTGTTGATTTCATCAGGACTGAAGATCAACTGGCAGACATCCTGACAAAACCCTTGGGACGCATTGCTTTTCACCAGCTACGTGAGAAGATTGGCATGAAGAAATAAGGTAGGCAGACTAGGTTTAGGGGGGGATTGTTGCATAAACCCTGTCTGCTAAGTGTCTTTTTCTTTCAGTTTCGTCAGTGTCTGCTGTTAGCGTTTTCCTTCGTCAGTTTAGCGGTTAGAAGCGGCGCGCGAGAATAGCTCGCAGCCGTTGCGTCAGGAGCGAGTCTCGCTCCCCCTTGATCGCTCGTGGGATGGCACGAGCAGCACGATCGGGAGGTGGCGAAGTAGTAGGGGCCTTAAGCCCGATTCTCTTGTAAGCTGGAGTATAACAAGAGGAATAATAGCAACAGAAAAGGCTGCAAGTTTCAGCAGTGCAAAACTCTCTCGTGTTCTTCTTTCTCCCGGCGAGTGAGAGCAGAGAGGTGTGAGATTTGCCGACAGGGAATGGGAGTTTAAGGTCTATGGGGCTTAAATTCCATCGATTGGCTCAGGGGCATGGGGATTAAGAGAGGAAGGGGGAAGGGGAATGAGGAGGCCTAACTCCCGTGGAACTCTTCCCTGGGGTACCCTGTTAATTAAGCGAGGGAATGGGAATTGACTAAAAATGATCGAGCTGTTCGCTCAGATCCTACAACTGAAGTAATTCTTTGGTTTTGTATCTCATTTGTTTCCTGTTTGATCCATTACACAAATTGTACGGAGGTCTCTCTTATGTTTAGGACGTGATGTCCTTTTTAGAAGAATATATGGGGCATCGATATGAATGATTAGTGGATGAAATCTCTTGTACTTGTATGAATTAATTTGCTAGTTTTAGGTCATCGCCCGCTCTACTACTTGCACAAGTAGACAACCCAGTTTGTGCATGAGGCTTTGTTTCATGCTTTATGTATTTCCTGCCTTCCTGGTACCCTGGTACCTCCATTCTAACGTGGTAGCTTTAGAAGTTTAGATCTGTCATATATACTCTATTTCATCAAATGCGATGTTGTTCCTTTCACAATTTTTCTCTTAGCTCCTAAATTTAAAATATCAGTGTTTTGTTACTGCAAACCTGCTGTTTAATTGGCCCATCTCATACAACAATTTCCATTCCTGTATCAAACCAAACAAAGGAAAATAACTTCCTGTTGAATTTCCACTAGCAACTCCCACCACACATCAAACATGGGATTGGGACTAATAATCTACTTCCCAAGTCTAATCCCTTACAAGCTCCCTCTCATAAACTTTCATTCCCAATCCCTCAAGCTGCCAAACACGTTGTTAGTCCCATGGGAAATAGCTAAACAAATACGTTTTGCTAAAACTCAATGGACTGAAACTTAAGCAAGCCTCAGACTTCTCCGTTCGCTGCTTAATTAGTCGTTGGACCTTTGGACCTTTGTGTGGAGATTCATGATAGGCTGAGAACCATCCAACAGCCCTCGCAAGGCTTCGTCCCATCGACCACATCGTCCATCGGTGTTGGTTGCAACATGTTATCTTACTAGTCACGGTGCGCATCGTCATCGTGTGCAACTAGTCATCACCTCATTCACATCTTTCTTGCCATTTGCAGCATGAATTCCCATTGTTTGTAGCGTTTATCGTTGTTGCTCGCAACATATCTCGCGATGTCGGTCATTGTATTTTGCAGCATGTCGTGCCATTGATTGTGGCCCCCTCTCTATAGGCGCCCGTCGAAAATAATCGACTCAACCCTGAACTATATACGAGCCAACTATTGCAACATGTGCCCATTAGACCGCACAAAACACCAGATAGAACTGTACAGAATGGGTGGACGACACCCCTGCGGTACGATGGGATGGACAACCATCTCCCTACCTATTCGATCACGTCTCCATGGACCGGTTAGGCCCAATATTTCACCCCTCTTCTTCCATTCACATGGCGGGCCCCTAACTCGCGGGGCTCCTCTGGGTCTTTTCGTACTCCCCTGAAGCTTCATGTGTCTCTTTCTTTTTAGGAAAAATACATCAAAAAGTTTCATCGCATTTGGATTTGGTTTGATATGGACTTTTTACAAAACTAAAAACATGCAGAAAACATTAGCTCCAAAAAACCATATAAAAGTGCATCCAAACCATATAAAATTATTATAAACATGACATGAATACTTTATAAATTATAGATATGTTAGAGATGTATTAGTGTGAAACACGGTTTTTGTTAACAACCTGTGTGCCACACAAAATGGCTAACACGTATGTGCAAAGAAAAAACTTGAAGGAAACGCCCGGTTTTTAAAGCGTCGAATTAGATATGTCACACCCGAGTACAAAATGCAAAGCGCCTTCGATGAGTAACATGACCACTGATACGTCTCCAACGTATCTATAATTTTTGATGGTTTCATGCTATTATCTTGTCAAACTTTGGATGTTTTGTATGCCTTTTACATGCTTTTTGGGACTAACTTATTAACTCAGTGCCAAGTGCCAATTCCTGTTTTTTCTATGTTTTTGACCCCTTTCAGAGGAGATTTTGAAAGGGAGTCCAAACGGAAGAAAATCCCCGAATAGATATTTCTGGAACGGAAGAAGATTGGGAAGCTTGGGAGCCAAGGTAGGGGAGCGTCAGGGGCCCCACAAGCCCCCACCCCGCGACCAGGCTTGTGGGCCCCCTGGACGCCCTTTGCCCTAGGTCTTTCGCCTATATATTCCCATAAATTCCAGAAAAAATCAGGAGATCATCGAAAGTACTTTTCCGCCGCCGCAAGCTTCTGTCTCCGCAAGATCCCATACGGGGCACGTCCTGGTGCCCTGCCGGAGGGGGGATTCGGATACGGAGGGCTATTTCATCAACACCATGACCTCTCCGATGATGCGTGAGTAGTTCACCATAGACCTACGGGTCCATAGTTAGTAACTAGATGTCTTCTTCTCTCTCTTGGATCTTCAATACAAAGTTCTCCATAATCTTCATGGAGATCTATCTGATGTAATCTTCTTTTGCGGTGTGTTTGTCGAGATCTGATGAATTCTGGATTTATGATCAGATTATCTATGAATCTTATTTGAGTTTCTTCTGATCTCTCTTATGCAAGATTTCATATCCTTGTAATTCTCTTCGAGTTGTGGGTTTTGTCTGGCCAACTAGATCTATGATTCTTGAATGGGAGAAGTGCTTGGTTTTGGGTTCATACCGCGCGGTGACCTCACCCAGTGACAGAAGGGGTAGCAAGACACGCATCATGTTGTTGCCATCAAGGGTAAAAAGATGGGGTTTTCATCATTGGTTTCAGATTATCCCTCTACATCATGTCATCTTGCTTAAAGAATTACTCTGTTCGTCATGAACTCAATACACTAGATGCATGTTGGATAGCGATCGACGTGTGGAGTAATAGTAGTAGATGCAGAAAGTATCGGTCTACTTGTCTCGGACGTGATGCCTATATGTATGACCATTGCCTTAGATATCATCATGACTTTGTGCGGTTCTATAAATTGCTTGACACTAATTTGTTCACCCACCGTAATACTTGCTATTTTGAGAGAAGCCTCTAGTGAACACTATGGCCCCTAGGGTCCACACACCATATTTTCAGCCTTACACTTTTTACTTCGTTGCACTTTCCGCCTTCAGATCTCACTTTGCAAACAATCTTGAAGGGATTGACAACCCCTTTGAAGCATTGGGTGCAAGCTTGTTTGTGTTTGCGCAGGTACTCTGGACTTGACGAGACCCTCCTTCTGGATCGATACCTTGGTTCTCAAACTGAGGGAAATACTTACTGCTCCTGTGCTACATCACCCTTTCCTCTTCACGGGAAAAACCAACGCAAGCCCAACCTCTGTCAACGTGTCAATTTGTGGCGCTGTTGTCTGTGGGATAGCAGAAGAATTTCTGGCGCCGTTGCTGGGGAAGAAGATCAAGTCAAGAACTCATCCAAGTAGGTGTCGCAAACTCATCTCTTGCATTTACTTTGTTTGCCAGTTGCCTCTCGTTTTCCTCTCCCCCACTTCACCAATTTTCCTTTTTCGTTCGCCTTTTCGTTCGCCCTTTCGTTCACCTTTTTTTCTCGCCTGCTCTCTGTTTTCTTGTGTGCTTGCTTGCTTTCTAAAGTCACCAAGAACGAAAATACCAAAGTTTGTGACTTCTCGAATACTAATAATAATGATTTTATTAGTACTCCGATTGCTCCCACCACTAGTGCGGAGTCATACGAAATCAATGCCGCTTTGCTCAGTCTTGTTATGAAAGAGCAATTCTCTGGCCTTCCTAGTGAAGATGCCGCATCCCATCTCAATACCTTCATTGAGCTTTGCGATATGCAAAAGAAAAAAGATGTGGATAATGATGTGATTAAATTGAAGCTTTTTTCCTTTCTCGTTGCGACATCGCGCAAAAACTTTGTTTTCTTCTTTGCCCAAAAATAGTATCGATTCTTGGGATAAGTGCAAAGATGCTTATATATCCAAGTATTTTCTGCCGGCTAAGATCATCTCTCTCCGTAATGATATCATGAATTTCAAGCAACTTGATCATGAACATGTTGCGCAATCTTGGGAGAGAATGAAATTAATGATTATAAATTGTCCCGCTCATGGCTTGAGTCTTTGGATGATTATTTAAATCTTTTACGCTGGCTCGAATTTCGCTTCTAGAAATATCTTGGACTCCGCTTCAGGTGGAACGTTCAGGGAAATCACGTTAGGGGAAGCCACAAAGCTCTTAGACAACATCATGACAAACTACTCTCAGTGGCACACTGAAAGGTCACCTACTAGTAAGAAGGTACACGCTATAGAAGAAATTAACTCGTTGAGTGCTAAGATGGATGAGTTAATGAATTTGGTTGCTAGTAGAAGTGCTCCGTTGGATCCTAATGATATTCCCTTGTCTTCTTTGATTGAGAGTAGCAACGCTAGCTTGGACGTTAATTTTGTTGGGAGGAATAACTTTGGCAACAACAACGCTTTTAGAGGAAACTATGTTCCTAGGCCTTTTCCTAGTAACTCCTCTAATAACTTTGGCAACTCCTACAACAATACTCATGGAAGTTACAATAGAATACCCTCTGATCTAGAGAGTAATATCAAAGAGTTCATCAATTCTCAAAAGATTTTCAATGCGTCCATAGAGGAAAAACTACTCAAAATTGACGATTTGGCTAAGAGCGTTGACAGAATTTCTTGTGATGTTGATGCTTTGAAAGTTAGATGTGCTCCTCCCAAAATCAACATGGATGAAACTTTGAAAGCTATGCGTGTTTCCATGATTGAGAGCCAAGAAAGAACCGCCCAAATTCGTGCTAGACATGAATGGCTTAAAAAGGCGTGTTCTCGTGATGACAATCACGAAGATCTTAAAGTGCTTGGTGTGAGTCCTACAGAATCTTTGTTTTCTTGTGTCAAACCTAATGATTATGGGGCTGGATATGAATCCACTTTGGTTGAAAAGTGCCCCAATGATTCAGAGTCCATCTATCTTGATGCTAAAAGCATTAAAAGTAGAGTAGAAGATGTTAAAACTTTGAGTAGTAATGAAATTACTACCGTGGATGTCAAGGAATTCAATTATGATAGTTGCTCCTTGATTGAATGCATTTCTTTGATGCAATCCATGTTAAACTCTCCACACGCTTATAGCCAAAACAAAGCCTTTACCGATCATATCGTCGAAGCTATGATATAATCTCTTGAAGAGAAACTTGAATTGGAAGTCTCTATCTCTAGAAAGCTTCATGATGAGTGGGAACCTACCATCAAAATCAAAATCAAAAACTATGAGTGCAATGCTTTGTGTGATTTGGGTGCTAGTGTTTCTGCGATTCCAAAGTCTTTATGTGATGTTCTGGGTTTTAATGAGATTGAAGAGTGTTCTCTTAATTTGCATCTGCTGATTCTACTGTCAAGAAACCCATGGGAAGGATCAATGATGTTCTTATTATTGCAAATAGGAACTATGTACCCGTGGATTTCATTGTGCTTGACATTGATTGCAATCCTACATGCCCCATTATTCTTGGTAGACCTTTCCTAAGGACTATCGGTGCTATCATCGATATGAAGGAAGGGAATATTAGATTTCAATTTACTTTAAGGAAGGTCATGTAACAGTTTCCTAGAAATAAATTAGATGAGGTCCACTTATGGTTTGAGCACCAAAGACGACGATACGTGATTCTATTACTTCTATGCCTAGCTAAGGGCGTTAAACAATAGCGCTTGTTGGGAGGAAACCCAATGAATTTATCTTTTTCCTTCTGTTTTGATGCGTCCACACTTTCATAATTCTGTTGTGATTGTGTTTTTTGTGTTTCTTTTGTGTTTGAGCCAAGTAAAGCCTTTATGACTAGTCTTGGTAATGGTTGTTTGATCCTGCTGGAAAAGGACAGAAACTTTTCGCTCACGAGATGATTTTTCATTTTTATTCAGAAAGAGATTTTGAGTTGATTCTTTTTACTGCTGATTGATATGCTTTTTCCCAGTCTGTCGTAGTTTTTCAGATTTTTGAGGTACCAGAAGTATACGAAGTATACAAATTGCTACAGACTGGTCTGTTTTTGACAGATTCTGTTTTTGTTGAGTTGGTTGCTTGTTTTGATGAAACTATGGTTAGTATCGGGGGGTACTAGCCATGTAAGAGTGAGAATACAGTAGCCCATCATCAATATAGATAGAATTCAAGTTTGCTACAGTACCAAAAGAAGAGGTAGTTTGTTTTCTTGTACTAATGTTATCACAAGTTTCTGTTTAAGTTTTGTGTTGTGAAGTTTTCATGTTTTGGGTGATGTTCTCATGGACAAAGAGATAAGGAGTGGAAATAGCTCTAGCTTGGGGATGCCGAAGGCATCCCTTGCCAAATTCAAGGACACCAGAAAGCCTAAGCTTGGGGATGCCCCGGGAAGGCATCCCCTCTTTCGTCTTCAATCCATCGGTAACATTACTTGGAGCTATATTTTTATTCACCACATGATATGTGTTTTGCTTGGAGCGTCTTGTATCATAGGAGTATTTTATTTTTGTTTGGTCACAATCATCCTTTCTGCACACCTTTTTGAGAGAGAGAGACATACACTCATCGTGAGTTTGCTAGAATGCTTATAGTGCTTCACTTATATCTTTAGCGCTAGATACTTTTGCTCTTGTGCTTCACTTATATCTTTAGAGCACGGCGGTGCGTGATTTGGTAGTTGGCTTATGCTATGAAAGTAGTCCCAAATGTGATAGGTACCCAAAGAGGATGCAAAAACCTCCATATTCATGTGCATTGAATAGAAAGAGAAGTTTTGATTCCTCTCAAATAGTTTTGAGACATGGATTTGGCAATATTAAGAGTTATGTTAGTAGGGTGTTGTGAATCTAGAAATACTTGTGTTGAAGTTAGTGATTCCCGTATCATGCACGTATGGTGAACCCCTATGTTAGGAAGTCAGAGCATAATTGATCTATTGATTTTCATCCTTTGTGTTGAGGTCGGGATCGCGCGATGGTTAACACCTACCAACCCTTCCCCTCGGAGTATGCGTTTAGCACTTTGTTTTGATTACTAATAAAAACTTTCGCAACAAGTATGTGAGTTCTTCATGACTAATGTTAGTCCCTGGTATAGATGCACTTTCACCTTCCACCATTGCTAGCCTCTCTAGTACCGCACAATTCTCGCCGGTGCACAAACCCACCAAATTCCTTCCTCAAAACAGCCACCATATCTACCTACTATGGCATTTTCATAGCCATTCTGACATATATTGCCATGCAACTCCCACCGTTCTGTCTCATGACTTGTGCCGTCACTCTCATATTACCATTGCATGATCGTAAGATAGCTAGCGAGATATTTCAACGTCATACGCCATGCTAGATCATTTCACATCTCGGTACACTGCCGGAGGCATTTCCTATGGAGTCATCATCATTGTGATCTTTGAGCTGTGAGTAAATAATAGTGTGATGATCATCATTACTAGAGCATTGCCCCATGTGAGGAAATAAAAGAAAGAGGCCAAAGAGCCCGAAAACAAAAACAAAAAAAAGAGAAAATAAAAAAGAGAGGCCTAAGAGCCCAAATGAAAAATGAGAGAAAAAGAGAGAAGGGACAATGCTACTATCTTCTTCCACACTTGTGCTTCATGATAGCACCATGTTCTTCATGATTGAGAGCTTCTTGCTTTGTCACTACCATATGCTAGTGGGAATCTTCATTATATAACTTGGCTTGTATATTCCAATGATGGGCTTCCTCAAAATTGCCCTAGGTCTTCGTGAGCAAGCAAGTTGGATGCACACCCATTAGTTTTCCTTTTGAGCTTTCACATACTTATAGCTCTAGTGCATCTCTTGTATGGCAATCCCTACTCATTCACATTGATAACTATTAATGGGCATCTCCATAGTCTATTGATACGTCGAGTCAATGTGACCATCTCCTCCTTTTTGTCTCACAACCACCACCACACTCTATTCCACCTATAGTGCTATATCCATGGCTCGCGCTCATGTATTGCATGATAGTTATAAAAAGTTTGAGAAAGCAAGAGTGCGAAAACAATTACTTGGCAAATACCGGGGTTGTGCATGATTTACATTAGTTGTGTGAGGATGATGGAGCATGGCCAGACTATATGATTTTGTAGGGATAACTTTCATTGGCCTTGTTATTTTGAAAGTTCATGATTACTTTGCTAGTTTGCTTGAAGTATTACTGTTTTCATGTCAATAGGAAACTATTGTTTCAAATCTTACGGATCTGAACATTCATGCCACGTGAAAGAAGTTGCAAAGGACAACTATACTAGGTAGCATTCCACATCAAAAATTCATTCTTTATCACTTCCCTACTCGAGGACGAGCAGGATTTAAGCTTGGGGATGCTTGATACGTCTCCAACGTATCTATAATTTTTGCTGGTTTCATGCTATTATCTTGTCAAACTTTGGACGTTTTGTATGCCTTTTATAAATTTTTTGGGACTAACTTATTAACTCAGTGCCAAGTGTCAGTTCCTGTTTTTTTTCATGTTTTGACCCCTTTGAGAGGAGATTTTGAAACGGAGTCCAAATGGAAGAAAATCCTCGAAAAGATTTTTTCTGGAACGGAAGAAGATCGGGAAGCTTGGGAGCCAAGGCAGGGGAGCCTCAGGGGCCCCACAAGCCCCCACCCCACGGCCAGGGGGGAGGCCGCGCCATCCAGGTTTGTGGGCCCCCAAGACGCCCTTTGCCCTAGGTCTTTCGCCTATATGTTCCCATAAATTCGAGAAAAAATTAGGAGATCATCGAAAGTACTTTTCCGCCACCGCAAGCTTCTGTCTTCGCAAGATCCCATCTGGGGCACGTCCCGGTGAAATGCCGGAGGGGGGATTCGGATACGGAGGGCTTCTTCATCAACACCATGACCTCTCCGATGATGCGTGAGTAGTTCACCATAGACCTACGGGTCCATAGTTAGTAGCTAGATGGCTTCTTCTCTCTCTTGGATCTTCAATACAAAGTTCTCCATGATCTTCATGGAGATCTATCCGATGTAATCTTCTTTTGTGGTGTGTTTGTCGAGATCCGATGAATTGTGGATTTATGATCAGATTATCTATGAATCTTATTTGAGTTTCTTATGATCTCTCTTATGCATGATTTCATATCCTTGTAATTCTCTTCGAGGTGTGGGTTTTGTCTGGCCAACTAGATCTATGATTCTTGCAATGGGATAAGTGCTTGGTTTTGGGTTCATATCGCGCGGTGACCTCACCCAGTGACAGAAGGGGTAGCGAGGCACGCATCGTGTTGTTGCCATCAAGGGTAAAAAGATGGGGTTTTCATCATTGGTTTGAGATTATCCCTCTACATCATGTCATCTTGCTTAAAGCGTTACTCTGTTCGTCATGAACTCAATATACTAGATGCATGTTGGATAGCGGTCGATGTGTGGAGTAATAGTAGTAGATGCAGAAAGTATCGGTCTATTTGTCTCGGACCTGATGCCTATATGTATGATCATTGCCTTAGATATCATCGTGACTTTGCGCGGTTCTATAAATTGCTCGACAGTTATTTGTTCACCCACCGTAATTGCTATTTTGAGAGAAGCCTCTAGTGAACACTATGGCCCCCAGGGTCTACTCCACACCATATGTTCAGCCTTACTCTTTATACTTCGTTGCACTTTCCGCCTTCAGATCTCACTTTGCAAACAATCTTGAAGGGATTGACAACCCCTTTGAAGCGTTGGGTGCAAGCTTGTTTGTGTTTGCGTAGGTACTCTGGACTTGACGAGACCCTCCTTCTGGATCGATACCTTGGTTCTCAAACTGGGGAAAATACTTACTGCTCCTATGTTGCATCACCCTTTCCTCTTCAAGGGAAAAACAAATGCAAGCCCAGCCTCTGACAACGTTTCAATTTCTGGCGCTGTTGTCTGTGGGATAGCAACCACATAGAGATGTAAAGTAATAACGGTGTGCCATGCCTCGCCGCCCGTCACCGCCTACCCTCATCAATGGTGGATGGTAGGTGCTCGTGGGCTACACTTAGTCTTCCCGCGCTCCACCCAAGGCTTCCCATGCGAGCGCCATTCGTAGGAGTAAATTGTAAAATTCATATTCTCCTAACTAGCTGCTAGCTAACAATCACAACAATGGCCGACGACGGCAACTCACTTATCCCCTTGCTAGTTACCACCCCCCATACCATCCTATCCCTAATGCCCAAGGGCATGATGGAGTTAGGCAACGACAGAATCGAGGCTACCCGTGTGATGGTCGGCATGGCGGTCTATGGCCATGTCTTCGACTCTCCCAACAACAGCGAGATGAGGCAGGAATCACAGTACGAGCAAGCCGCCAGGTTAGATAGGTGTTGGGAAACGTAATAGAAAACAAAAAATCACCCTACGATCAACAAGGAACACTATGAAGATACGATAATGGTTCTGATCACGATCGCTACAGTAACGACTTGCAGCAGAAGATGAGCCTAAAGATGTAGATCGTATTTGGAGTTCCTCGAACCGTAGATGAATGATCCCGTGAACCGCCCACGAATGATCCCACGAACTGAAGATAGGAGGTAAGGCTTCTCTACTTGGTTTCAAGTGTGCAGTCATAACGATCCGGTAGCGCTTTGTCGTCCAAAGTTAATCACCACCAAAGGACTAGAGGGAGGATATTAGAACCACATGGGGCTTCTCATTATGAGGGTTAGATGAACTAGACCTAGATCTAATTAGTCAAGTAGGACCAACTAGATTTAGAACTAAAAGAACTAGAGAAGGCTCCAAAACTTATGTCTAAAAGAGCCCAATACCTAAGTATCTATTGGTGGGAGGGGAGAGGGGGCAGACAAGAGGAGGATAAGGACTCCCCTCCCCTTACGCGAGCCAAGGAGGGAAGGGGAATACCTCCCTTCCCCCAATTCGGCCTCCTTCCAAAAGGGAAGGGGCACCTCCCCACTTGGGCTCTTGTGGCCCAAGTTGCATTCCTCCAATTGGCCTTTTAAGGCATGTTCATATTCTATAAAATTATTCTAAATACTTTCAGATTATATTATATCACTATTAAAAAAATCGTACGATTCAACGATTTATCATTTGATTTATCACTACTCATGGGGTGACCGATAAGATTACGCCTTATCTTTATCGTTTATCATTTGAGGCGATCTATTGCTCTAACAAGTGTTTTATCAAGAATCTACCAATAAACCGGGACAATTCATTGCACTTTGTTCGCAAAACGATGTTTATTTGTCTTTGTTGGACCTTATTATGCGGTATTTACAGTTGTCCTATTTTATTTGTCATTATACAAGGATTCAAAGGTTTGAAATAAAAACAACTCTTTAGTCCAATATTATTTTGGTGTTGAATATACCATATTTTAGTGTTGGTAACCTTGGATTCGACAAAATTGGCCGATTATTAGACGGCCGATAAAATCAATTAATCGGTCAAATTTCGATTAATCTCTAATCCCCAGCTGATCGAGACACTCACTAGTAGAAAAGAGGGCTTTGGTCCACTTGATGAAATCCCATTAGTCCCGGTTCACTCACGAACCAGGGCCCATGGGGGCATCGGTCCCTGTTCGTGAGGCTAGGGCGCCGGCCGGGCCTCATGGGACATTGGTCCCGGTTCGTATGACCCCTTTGGCCCCGGTTCCAGACATGAACCGGGACCACTAATGATAAACGATATCCTCAACATTTTTTTATATATAATTTAACATCTCCCAAAATATTTTCCATGTATATATTATTTATCAGTAATACCTCGTATTACCTAATACTTTGTAAAACCTACCGGTGACCATGAAACGCTTCCGGATCCTCTCAACACTATTTTGTATATTAATGGAAAAATTAGAAAAATATGTTCTCATTACTCCCGTCCTACTAACACTTAGCAGATCATGAATACCTTAAGCTTGTGACCCTGTAGGTTCGGTAACTCATAGACATGAACGAAATCCTTTGTCCAATGGCTGATAGCGAAATTGTGGATGTCCATATCAATGCCTATGAGCACATTAATGCTATTGGAGTGAACCTTTGGCTACCATGTGACATTCCCTTTACTTTGTGATACTTTACAAAACCCAGGATGTATCGTTATCCTCCTGAGTCATCACATGCTCACTACACTACTGGAATCAGAGATTTTGCCGTCTGCCTAGTCCTTGTTGTCTGCTAGCTGACGGAAAAGACACTCTTTGCCATCAGCTTCAGCAAAACTGATGGCAAAGAACTGGCTGATGGGAAAGAAGGTCTTTGCCAGCAGTCAACTCTTTGCCGTCTGCCGCAGACGGCAAAGAAGGCGCCAACAGACGGCAAAGAAGCTCATCTGGCCGGGGGAACCTTAGGTCAAACTACTCCCTTCTTTGCCGTGTGCTGGTGGACGGCAAAGATGCCAGAGGCAGACGGCAAAGAGTATAGACCCCTTTGCCATCCGCCAGCAGACGGTAAAGGTCCTGAATCTACTAACGGCTGTCCCGCCCCCACCGCGGCCCTCTCTCTCTCAAACGGCACCTCCCTCTCTCTCTCCTCCCCCGACGCACAACGCCGCCACCACTGTCGCCCGGCCACCCCCGGCGCCGCCCCGGTGCCCCTGGTGCCGCCCCGAAGCCCCACAACCCCCCCGGCGCCCCCTGGTGCCGCCCCTAAAGCCCCACCGCCGGCGCCCCGTGGTGCCCCTGGTGCGCCCCCGCTACCCCACCCCGGCGCCCCTGGTGCCGCCCCCACAGCCCCAACGCCGGCGCCGCCGGCCCAGCCACTGCCCCGCAGGCCTCGGCGCCGCCCCCGCAGCCCCACTGCCGGTAAGCCCATCCACCCCCACCCCCTTGATTTTTTATTTTTTGGTATTTAGTTTTTTGGAATTAGATTATAACTAACGACATGATTTTTATTGTTGTTGCAGTAGTTGTTCTTGTTATTGTAGTTGTTGTTGTTATTGTAGTTGTTGTGGCATATATAGTTTAGTTGGTAGGTTAGTTAATTAGTAGCTTTAGTGGTAGTTTAGTTAGCTGGTAGATTTAGTTAGTTAATTAGTAGATTTAGTAGGTAGTTTAGTGGCAGATTTCGTTTTGTTATTTAGTGGTAGCTAGATTATTTTTTAGTTACTTAGTGGTAGATTCTGTTTTTGTTAATTTTTTGCTGTTTAGTGTTATCTAGGTTTAGCGATAGGTTTAGTTAGCTTGGTTAGTTAGGTTAGTTAGTTAGTTAGCTTACTAGAAAGAATAGGAAGAAGAAGAAGAGGAGGAGGAGGAGAAGAGGAGAAGAGGAGGAGGAGGAGGAGAAGAAGAAGAAGAAGAATAGGAGGAGGAGAAGACAAAAAGAAGATCACATGTCTGGTATTTAGTTTTTTGGAATTAATTAGTCCATTTAGCTCCAAAATACCATAATAAGCTCAAAATGGCATAAGAACCTTGGTTAGCTCATTAATATTATATACTTAGCTTGTTTAACTCTAAAATGGGATAATTAGCCCATTTAGCTCAAAAAAGACATAATTAGGTAATTTAGCTCCAACAAGAGGAGAAGAGGAGAAGAAATAGGCAAAATGAAAAGAAAGAAGAAGAAGAAGAAGAAGAAGAAGAAGAAGAGAAGAAGGAGAAGGAGGAGGAGGAGGAGGAGGAGGAGAAGGCCAAGGACCTTCTATCCTTCTCCTCCTCCTCCTCCTTCTTCTTGATTTCTTCTTCTTCTCCTCCTCCTCCTCTTTCTTCTCCTCTTTCATATTATCCTTGCTTTAATTAACCCAACAATGACATAATTAGCCCATTTAGCTCCAAAATACCATAATAAGCTCAAAATGGCACAAGAACCTTGGTTAGCTCATGAATATTATATACTTAGCTTGTTTTCCTCTAAAATGACATAATTGGAACATTTAGCTCAAAAAAGACATAATTAGGTAATTTAGCTCCAACAAGAGGAGAAGAGGAGAAGAAATAGGCAAAATGAAAAGATAGAAGAAGAAGAAGAAGAAGAGAAGAAGAAGAAGAGAAGAAGGAGAAGGAGGAGGAGGAGGAGGAGGAGGAGGAGGAGAAGGCCAAGGACCTTCTAGTCCTTCTCCTCCTCCTCCTCCTTGATTTCTTCTTCTTCTCCTCCTCCTCCTCTTTCTTCTCCTCTTTCATATTATCCTTGCAATTGCTTTAATTTCCCCAAAAATGACATAATTAGTCCATTTAGCTCCAAAATACCACAATAAGCTCAAAATGGCATAAGAACCTTGGTTAGCTCATTAATATTATATAGTTAGCTTGTTTTCCTCTAAAATGGGATAATTAGCCCATTTAGCTCAAAAAAGACATAATTAGGTAATTTAGCTCCAACAAGAGGAGAAGAGGAGAAGAAATAGGCAAAATGAAAAGAAAGAAGAAGAAGAAGAAGAAGAGAAGAAGGAGAAGGAGGAGGAGGAGGAGGAGAAGGCCAAGGACCTTCTATCCTTCTCCTCCTCCTCCTTCTCCTCCTCCTCCTCCTTCTTCTTGATTTCTTCTTCTCCTCCTCCTCCTCCTCCTCTTTCTTCTCCTCTTTCATATTATCCTTGCTTTAATTAACTCAACAATGACATAATTAGCCCATTTTGCTCCAAAATACCATAATAAGCTCAAAATGGCACAAGAACCTTGGTTAGCTCATGAATCCATGGACAGCCCGAGTATGTGTAGATTGGGTTCGTTTTCCCGTATACTGTGCTCTGGATCCGATGCAGAATTTCGTCAGTGCCTCCCTGTTGTTCTCCGGATGCACATCCTCTCTGTTTATTGCGGAGACGTGTATCAGGAGAACAACGGGGAGGTGCTGCCGAAATTTTGCGTTGGATCCGGAGCAGAGCATGGGAAAACGAACCCAATCTACACATACTCGGGTGGGATTAGGACCTATCTTTACCTATTAGCGTGTAGGTTGCCTGGACGTAATAAAAATGGCGAACCTGATTAACCGATGAATATAAATGCTAAATTATATATAAATATATTTCTTCTGTCTTTAGTAGCTACGCAAGATGAGTGTTCGTGCGTGGATGTATACCGGTCACCCTAGTCAGAAAGAGATGACGAAAGAATGGTTTTTAAAAACAAAGGAATTTGTGAAATCCGTATTCACAAATGAGCAGGAAAGAAACTATTGCCCCTGTCCTAGATGCGAAAACTATAAAAAGACGACAGAGGCTGTAATGATTAAACACCTGCAGAGGAGGGGTTTTAAGGCTAATTATACGGTGTGGACATTTCATGGTGAGTCTATACAACGCACAAGAGTTGCGGTGGTCCGTCGTCGCACGGACGAGTATGGTACTGGGATCGAAGACATGGTGCAAGATTTTGATGATGCTCGGGATTCGGAAGATAAGATGAAGGAATCTGCAAAGGCCTTTTATGAAATGTTGGAGTCTTCAAAACGTCCTCTCCATGAGCACACTGAGCTCTGTCAGCTGGATGCAATTGCGCAAGTAATGGCTCTGAAGGCTCAGTTCAACTTGGGAAGAGAATGCTACGACGCGATGATGACACTATTTGGACGTTTCCTACCCAAAGGCCATGTCATGCCTGCAAACCTGTACCAGTCAGACAAAATACTTCGTGTACTTAAGATGCCCTATGAGAAGATAGATGCATGTGAGAAAGGATGTGTCTTATTTAGGAAGGAGTATGCACACTTGGACTATTGTCCCAATTGCGAGTCTTGCAGGTATCTTCTGGTAGACAACGGTATGGGTGAGAAGAGGCAGACCAAAATCGCAGTTAGTGTTCTTCGGTATATGCCAATCGTACCAAGACTTCAACGTCTTTTCATGGTCGAAGAGACAGCCAGACAGATGACATGGCACAAATTGGGCAAAAGAACTGAACTAGATGCGGATGGGAATAAGATGATGGTACACACATCGGATGGGGAAGCGTGGAAACATTTCGAGGGATTGCATCAGGATAAAGTGGCAGATCCAAGGAATCCTCGAGTCTGCGCCGCCACGGATGGTTTTAATCCCTTCGGCATGACGGCAACCCAATATAGTTGTTGGCCTGTATTTGTCATTCCACTCAATCTCCCCCCCGGGCAGATTATGCAAAGAAAGAAAATATTTGTGACGTTGATAATTCCAGGGCCCAATTATTCGGGGAAGAATATGAATGTGTACCTGCAACCGCTTAAGGATGAATTGGAAGAAGCTTGGGAAAATGGGGTCAAAACATACAATGCCGCTAGAAAAGAAAACTTCAAAATGCATGTGTGGTACATGTACTCTATGCATGACTTGCCAGCGTATGCGCTATTCTCTGGATGGTGTGTGCATGGAAGGTTCCCGTGCCCCCAATGCAAGGCAGCTCTTCAGTTTCATTGGTTGCAGGAGGGTCGGAAGTATTCTTGCTTTGACTTGCATAGAGAGTTCCTGGATCCTGACCATCAGTTCAGAAAAGACAAGAAGAACTTTACCAAAGGTAAAGTTGTCAAAAACTTGGCACCACCTGCGTTCACAGGCCAACGGATCCTGGATCAGTTAAACGCCCTCGAGCCTGATCCAGAGCGTCCAGGGTATTTCAAGGGGTATAATTCAAAACATGCCTGGACTCACAAGCCATGCTTCTGGGATCTGCCTTACTTCAAAGACCTCCTTCTTCCACACAATATCGACATGATGCACACTGAAAAGAATATCGGAGAGGCTATTTTTGGTACATTGTTCGACATAGATGGGAAGACAAAGGATAATATTAAGGCTAGAGTCGATCAAGAGACACTATGTCATAGACCGTTACAAAACATGCGAGAAGGCAAAGGAAAGCAGAAGTGGTCGAAGCCAAAGGCCTGGTTCAATCTTGGAAGGCCAGCTATGAGGGAAATTATCTTGTGGGTCAAAATGCACTTGATGTTCCCCGATGGGTATGCAGCGAATCTAAAGAGGGGAGCGAGTCTTGAAAAATTAAAAATCTTTGGTCTCAAGAGTCATGATTGGCACATATGGCTAGAGCGGGTAATGCCGATGATGTTACGTGGCTTTATTCATGAGGATGAATGGCTAGTACTGGCGGAGCTGAGCTATTTCTTCCATGTTCTTTGTGTGAAAGAATTGTCACCTGGCGTGGTAGAAGACATGGAGGAGTTTGCACCGGAGTTGTTGTGCAAGTTAGAGAAGATCTTTCCACCGGGCTTCTTTAATCCAATGCAGCATTGGATTTTACATCTACCGACCGAGGAAAGATTGGGTGGGCCCGTGCAAGATCGTTGGTGCTATGCAACTGAGAGGATGCAGAAGACCCTTCGAGCTAAATGTAAAAATAAGCGTAGAATTGAAGCATCGATGGCTGAGGCATTCATTACTGAGGAGGTGGCAAACTTTGTGACAGCACACTATGAAGCCAAAAATCATCATTTGCATAATCCGAAGCCTCGGCACAATGATGGAGACCCTAAAAAAGGTGGGTCCAACCTCAGCCTATTCAAAGGGAAGCTCGCACCAGCCGGTGCTTCGTAACCAATAACGTTGGATATCGAAGAATGGCGGAACATTTCGTTGTATATCTTCAACAACCTAACAGAAGTGCGGCCGTACATCGAGTGAGTTCTCAGCACATTTTCCCGTAACTTCTAATTCATTTGAACTGCTCTTATTCCCAGATATTTCAAACAGCCGTTACGTCGTCAAATTCTCGGATGGAGCGGTGATCGAAAATGATTCCGTCGAAGAGTATGAGCTTCTGTCAAAGACAGGAGGCGGCTATCCCGGTTTCATCTCTTGGTTCAAACAAACGGTAATTATCAATAATGGACCATTTCATTCTTGGTCTAACTTGCGGCTAATGCAACAACCGTTTCGTATTAAACTTGTAGGCTAATTCAGAGTCTATGGACGCCTAATTGAGACAAGTCGCTAATGGTTTTGACTATAAGGTCCGTTCATTTGAGAAATACAACATCAACGGGTATCTCTTTCGTACCTTTGGTAAAGAGCTATCTATGCCCGACCGGAAATCTAAAAATTGTGGTGTCTCTGCTATCAGCGAAGGTGTTATCGAGTATTATGGAAGAGTTGAAGCAATTTGTGAACTTCAATTCTATGGTGAAAACCCACCGAACGTCGTAGTCTTCAAATGTTATTGGTTCTAGCCGAAAAATACTAGAAGGACTCATGAACATATAGGACTAGTCGAAATCAATCCAAACACCCATTTAGTTGTTCCCGATGTCTATATTACGGCTCAACAGGCGATCCAAGTTTTCTATCTAACGTGGGCATGCCAAACGGATGAGAATCTGGAAGGTTGGTATGTTGTTTATGAAGTGCCGCCACATGTCAGACCACCTCTCCCAAATGAACAGGATTATGAACCTCACATTAACCCAGACACATATGATGGAGAATTCTTCCAAGAAGCACGTCTTTCCAAGAAACGTTTCAAGAACCGCCATGCTTCATCCAAGAACATGGAAGTAGACAGCGACAATGAATCCTACTCCAGCCCTGAGCCAGAACCAGAAGACCTGGAACTCGTAGAGGTTACTGATGCGGATGACCTATCAATGCTTCAACGATTAAAGGAAGGCCTTTCACAACTTCACGCCGTTGAACCCGATGAGCACGTCATTCATGAAGACATGCGTGATAGTGATGATGATGATGCATTTATTGATGATGATTATTAGTTTGTAAGATTCACAACTGAAATTATATATATTTTAATCTTTATTATTCATGTACATATTATTATTCATGTCAGTCATTCAATTTTTTTATGTTGTACTAATTTCTTTTAATCTTTATCATGGCAGGTGTTGAAAGATGGTGGGCGCGGGTCCAGAGCGCTCGACGGGTTCTTCCCAGGCGCCCCGCACGAGGGGTGGTACTTCCCTTCCACCCCTATCTCTCCGTAGAGCCTTGGCAGACAGTCTTTCGACACCAGCCGGGGGTTCTTCTTCGTCGGCGGCATTGCCCACTGGGAGAGGTGCTGGTCGGGTAGGGAGGAAGGGGAAGGGTACATGGAGAGGTGGTGGCCGCGGAAGATCTAGGAGGACTGTTGAGCCGTCCTCGCCACCACCACCAGCTCATTCACCCGAGCATAGGACTAGTATGGTCGACCCGTTTGCGGAGGAGGCTACGGGGACTCCGGTCCAGGTGCCTGGTGTTCACGGGCATTCGTCCCATGAGACTCCGGTCGAGGAGCAGCCTCGGGTCGAGGTGCATTCGGCCCAGGAGTAGCCGGAGGAGACTACGGTTCCGGAGGCTTCACCCGACGTGGAGAGGCACGGATGGGAGCCTTGGCCGGATCGTACCGAGTTGCCGGATTGGACCGAGGGTCCGGGTGGCTCAGGGGGCGGGGATGGCGGGGATGAGCTTACGGATAGTGAGGGCGATGTGCAGGTGGACGGGGCCACCGTGTACAAGCGTGGTAGTACACGTCTCCCGGTCGCCCCGGCTACCCGCGAGCAGAGGCCGGTGATTAAACCTGAAGGAGATAGGTAAGTACATTTACCCTTTTTTTATCTTTTGCCTTCAAGTTTGTTCAAATATCTAATGCGCTGACCTTATCATACTCCAGGGGATGGGTACACCCTCTTGGAGTCCGCAGCCCGAACACCGTCCTTGGTGTGCTTTGCCGGACAAATTTCCCGGGGTTTGTCACGTTGCCTGGTGAGGGTCAGGTTCCTACACTAGGATTTACCTGGGAGCACTACCAGGCTGCGCAAGCCCCGCCGGAGGAGATTATAGATGGTGTCTTGTGCCACACGAGGGCCGAGATGGTGATCAGGAGCTTTTGGGTAAATTATCCTTTTACAGAATCTAAAATTAACAATATACCTAATTATTGTACTAATCGGTGTTTTCACGTTTGATTGCAGACCTTGTATAGGTGTGAGGATGGATATGAGGAGGAGGCGGCCAGGGTTCTCGAGGTCGAGTGTAGGCGGTTACTACAGAACTTGCGTCACGAGGCTCGGCCGCAGGCTATTCGATATTACTACGCCACGCGTGGTATTAAGAAGGAGAAGAAGGATTGCCGCGGAAAGTTTCTGAAGAAGGAGCAATACATGAAGGTAATTACTTATTCTTAAGTCCTTCTACGTAGTTTTCTTGATTTCATTCATAGGCGTAGCGCTGAAAATTCTTTCTAATAACTTACAGGTGCCCCCGAGATGGTGTGCGGATAAGATGGATTGTTGGGAGGCGTTGGTTGATGAGTGGTGCACAGGCAGCTGGCGAGCCATCCACGAGAATGCGAAGGATCGGTGTAGCCAAATGGTTGGTGTGCCACACCATCAAGGCAGTGCCAACTTACTTCAGTTTGGACGAAACTGGGTATGTGATTTGCTTCATGATTCATGCAATTCATTCTTGATGCTAATATTTTGTTCCTCTCTTTTAGGCGCATCACAATAAGACTGAGATGCCACACTTGTACGACCTTTATGGCATGGCCCATACTGCCTCGTACAAGAAGGCGAAGGCATTCTGTGAGTCTGACCTGGATGATCCCAGTAGCTTCACCAACATATCATCCCACCAGAAGCTCGTGGCATACAGGGACGCGGGGAAGGCTACGAAAGGGGATGACTTTAACCCTAGCCAGGAACCTTTGGATCCAGAGCTGGTGATGATATCTGGTGGCGGGAGGCCCCATGGCTCGATAGACATTGGAGATGGGATAATACGTTGTCCACTCACTCTTCTGGAGATCAAGGCGCGCCAGTCGAGCAGATGTCCTGAGATAACGCCTCGTCTAGGGCCAGTCGAACTTGCCATCGAGGTTAGTTGTACGGACTAAGAACACTTTCATCCATGTCATTATGTGTGTCACCATAGATCATTACTGTGGTAACGAGGAATGGTTTTTTAGGCTGCTCTTCAGAAAGAGAGAGCGGCAAAGCAGGCTGCTCTTGAGAAAGAGAGATTGGCAAGCCAGGCTGCTCTTCAGGCTGCTCTTGATGAGAGGGACCAGACCACGACACGATTGCTTGAGGAGGAGAGGGCCCGAAATGAGGCGGGTCAGTGGGCCCTATACGAGCTTTTTGTGGTATGCTTTTTTTTCACATTAGCCAAATCATGTGTGTAATGTCTGTTTCAATACTAACTAATACGACCCACTCTTCAGGGTCTGTGCGAGAAGAGCGGTCAAGTCCCTCCGCCGATGCCCGTCTTCTCTTTGATTGGCACTGTGAGTTTCATTATAAACTAGTATTAATAATTGAGTGTCGTCATGCTAACTGAGACATTGCAAAATATCTTTTCTGCAGAATAACTCCCGAGCGGCATCGCACGACCCTTCTCCAGGGCAACCATCTCCAAACGAAGCCGGCGCGAGCAACCGTGGTGTTTCTCCTCCTTGATGACCACTACGGTAAGTTTCTCCTCCAAACTTAGCTTGTTTTCCTCTAAAATGAGATAATTAGCCCATTTAGCTCCAATAAGACATAATTAGGTAATTTAGCTCCAACAAGAGGAGAAGAAAGAGGAAAAATGTAAATAAAGAAGAAGAAGAAGAAGAAGGAGGAGGAGGGGGAGGAGGAGGAGAAGGCCAAGGACCTTCTATCCTTCTCCTCCTTCTCCTCCTCCTCCTTCTTCTTGATTTCTTCTTCTTCTCCTCCTCCTCCTCTTTCTTCTCCTCTTTCATACTATCCTTGCTTTAATTAACCCAACAATGACATAATTAGCCCATTTAGCTCCAAAATACCATAATAAGCTCAAAATGGCACAAGAACCTTGGTTAGCTCATGAATATTATATACTTAGCTTGTTTTCCTCTAAAATGACATAATTGGAACATTTACCTCAAAAAAGACATAATTAGGTAATTTAGCTCCAACAAGAGGAGAAGAGGAGAAGAAATAGGCAAAATGAAAAGATAGAAGAAGAAGAAGAAGAAGAAGAGAAGAAGAAGAAGAAAATAAGGAGGAGAAGGAGGAGGAGGAGGAGGACGAGGAGGAGAAGGCCAAGGACCTTCTAGTCCTTCTCCTCCTCCTCCTCCTCCTCCTTGATTTCTTCTTCTTCTCCTCCTCCTCCTCCTCTTTCTTCTCCTCTTTCATATTATCCGTGCAATTGCTTTAATTTCCCCAACAATGACATAATTAGTCCATTTAGCTCCAAAATACCATAATAAGCTCAAAATGGCATAAGAACCTTGGTTAGCTCACTAATATTATATACTTAGCTTGTTTTCCTCTAAAATGGGATAATTAGCCCATTTAGCTCAAAAAAGACATAATTAGGTAATTTAGCTCCAACAAGAGGAGAAGAGGAGAAGAAATAGGCAAAATGAAAAGAAAGAAGAAGAAGAAGAAGAAGAGAAGAAGGAGAAGGAGGAGGAGGAGGAGGAGGAGGAGGAGGAGAAGGCCAAGGACCTTCTATCCTTCTCCTCCTCCTCCTTCTTCTTGATTTCTTCTTCTTCTCCTCCTCCTCCTGTTTCTTATCCTCTTTCATATTATCCTTGCTTTAATTAACCTAACAATGACATAATTAGCCCATTTAGCTCCAAAATACCATAATAAGCTCAAAATGGCATAAGAACATTGGTTAGCTCATGAATATTATATACTTAGCTTTTTTCCTCTAAAATGACATAATTCGAATATTTAGCTCAAAAAGAAGGAGAAGGAAGAAGAAGAAGAAGAGAAGAAGAAGAGAAGGAGAAGGAGAAGAAGAAGAAGGAGGAGGAGAAGAAGAGAAGAAGAAGGAGAAGGAGGAGAAGAAGAAGGAGAAGGAGCCCTCCTTCTTCTCCTTCTTCTTCTTCTCTCCTTCTTCTCCTCCTTCTTCTCCTTCTTCTTCTCTTCTTTTTTCTTCTTCTCCTCCTCCTTCTCCTTCTCCTTACCCTTCCCCTCCTCCTCCTCCTCCTTGTTTTTCTTCTCCTTGTTCTCTTCTTGCTTCTTCTCTTTCTTCTTCAATTTAGCTTATTTGTCATATATATGTTGTTGTTCTTCTTGTTCTGACTTTCGTATTCCCATTTTGCAGATTGGATGTACTACATGCATGGAAGCTGGCGTTGGAGTGCTTTAGTTTCCGTTTTTATTTGAGTTCTGAATAATGTGTTGGTTCTTTGTATGTGTTGGTGAACAATATATGTGCAACTATATGTATGTATATATGGATGAAACTTTGTATGTGTTGGTTCTTTTGATATATGGGATGTACGTTGATGAACAAATGGCATTGATGAGCTTTATATGTATATCATATATGTGTTGTGATCTATTTATGATATATGTGCTATGAATTATATGTATATGTGCTCTGAAATAGAATAAATAAATAAAAATGTGACAATATAGGCTCTTTGTCGTCTGCCAGCTGATGGCAAAGGCCTTTGCCGTCAGCCAGCCGACGGCAGAGGTGCCACGTGGCGCCCAGCTGTGCAACCTGGGCAGTAGCAGCTGGCCATATAGTCTCTTTGCCGTCTGCTTCCTGGGGGGCAGACGGCAAAGAAGAGGGCACAGAGGAGGAGGCAGACGACAAAGAGTGGGGAGAGGGGGGAGGGGAGGACCCGGCATACGGCAAAGATGGTCGTGGAGGCAGACGGCAAAGATGGAGGGGAGGGGAGGGGAGGGGAGGAGAAGGCAGACGGCAAAGATTGATGGGGAGGCAGACGGCAAAGATTGACGGGGAGGCAGACGGCAAAGGCTCTGTTAACCCCTAACGGAGGCAACGCCTGTCGGCTGCCGTCTCAAACGCTTTGCCGACTGCTCCTAAGGAAAGCTGACGGCAAAGAGCTTTGCCGTCCGCTTTGGGGGGGGGGGCAGACGGCAAAGAAGGTCCTATACCGTTCGTAGGCTGACGCAGAATTTTGCCGGCCGTGACAATCTTTGCCGTCTGCTGTTTTGTCTTTGCCGTCCGGGATATGGTCTTTGCCGTCTGTGATGGCAGACGTCAAAGAACGTGATTCCTGTAGTGCTATACCCTTATCCCCACTATCGGTTTTGTTCTTCTTCCTCGTTTTTGTGTTCCGGCAGCCTTGTCACTAAGTCCCCTCTGTCTGGTCGGACGGTGATTAATGTTGTCACACCGAAATGGTCCTAAGAATATCTCTCCTTCGTCAGAGGAGCAAATCCCACTCTCGAGCTATCTATTTCCTTGTCAAAATTCTCGACGAACCTATAAGTTATTGTTATAATCATCTAGTTACACATGGCATTTGAGTAACCCCAAAGCTCATCGTATGGATGAAGTGACTACGATACTCTCATGGTCAAAGGAATATAAAACACATGTTTTCACTCTGTGTTATAACAATTAATTTTAGACGATATTATTTCAAAGTATTACAAGCACGTATTTGGGTTCATTCAACATGATCGTTCTTTTTATTTCAAAAATCTCAATGTTATTTTAGGACTATCGTTACACTTAAGATATCCAAATATCCAGAAAACATGATCACTAGCAACACTTGAGCCGGTCTTAGAGGCACTGAGAATCTCTATTGAACCATTTCTCATTCCACATGTGCATATGAGTTTTCCACTGAATCGTATATTCCAGAATCATGCAGCTATAACATAGAATATAAATTATTAATTGTGAATATAGAAATATAACAATACAATATTATTGCCTCCAGGGCATATTTCCAACACCAGTGTCGTCCTGAAAGCGGCTAGGGTTCTTAAGTCGGCGGTATTGTGGGCGATGGAGCAGGAACCGTGACGGTGCAAGGACAAGTGCCAAAGTGGCCTCCGCACAAGACACATGCATAAGTTCCAGAATGAGGAGGGCACAGCGCGGGACACCGGGACTGGCATGGTTGTTGTGACGGCAACCCTGACGATATCGAACATCCCGTAGGCCACTGATATGATGTACGCACACTCAACAACCGCGGGTCAGAGCCAAGCCCAAGGCAGTATCGACAATCAATGATGTCAAGGCTACCCCAGCCTGAATAGATCAAGGTTTAGGTCATTGATACGTCTCCAACGTATCTATAATTATTGATTATTTCATACTATTATATTGTTAGTCTCTTATGCTTTACACATTATTTTATATCATTTTTTGGAACTAACCTATTAACCCGGTGCTGGATATTGTTTTCTTCTTGTTTTTGCCTTTTCAGAAAAATCATTATCAAACACAGTCCAAACACAATGAATTATTTTGACTATTTTTTTCTGGAACCAGAAACCATCCTGAAATCTTAGGGAGGAGTCCAGATGCCGGACGAGGCAACGACAAGGCAGCAGGGCGCGCCTTGGGGAGGTAGGCAGATCCAGCCCCTTGCGCCCCCTTGTTGAATTGTTTGCGCCATCCTCTGACCTATATATTCACATATATTTGTAAACTCTCAAGGGAGCTCCTAGAACAATTTTCCTAGCGCTGCAAGCCTGTGTTCTTCAATGATCTCATCTACAAGCCTTTTTTAGTACTTTGCCGGAGGGGTAATCTATCACGAAGGCCGTCTTCATCAACCTTCCTGCATCCCCAATAATGTGTGAGTACTTCCACACCAGGACCTACGGGTACATAGCTATAGCTAAATGGCTCTCTCCCTCTCTGGTTTGATCATCAATACATTGACCTATTTGGATGTAATCAACTAATTAGTCTATCGTGAGATTTATTATATGTGATTTCATATAGCTATGTATGATTTCTGATTAATAAGTTTACTTTGGACAAGTTGATTAGTAGATCTTCACAGGACGTGGTGGATAGTAGTAGGTTCAATCTTGTGATGTTCTCACTCTATGAGAGGAGGAATAACGAGGCACCTATTTGTATTGTTTCTACTTAGGATAAACGACGGGGCTTGAACATATTAATTCATGTTAGTTTGTCTATATTATGTCATCACGCTCCAACCATTACTCTGTTTGTTATGAACTTAAAACCATAGATGCATGATGGATATCAGTCAATTGGCGGAGTAATAGTAGTAGATGCATAATCGTTTCGGTCTACTCGTGATGGACGTAATGCCTATATATTTATCATGCCATGAATAACATCATAATTGGGGTGGCAACCTTGTGACCTTGCAAGACACGACCGCTAGTGAACTCGAGGTCGAAGCCGACCACTTGGTACTTTTCCTTGCAACTGCTCCATAGTTCAGATGGAGCTCTCTCCCGAGACCGGCTTGTTCGTGTACATCACTGAGAGGTCCTCCCCCCTCACATGGGTGTCCACTACGTGATGCGTGGTGAACTGCTCTCCGTTATCGTCATCGGCCGCTCGGAGCGCCATTGTAATCGCTGCATATCCTCTTTGTATGTGTCATCGTGGGTGTGCTTATTGTGTCTTGTGACGTGAGAGATGAAGGTAAATATCCGCGGTAATAAATAGGGGCCAACGCGATAGCATGCCAAGTTTCATGAATTTCAGACGAGTTTTTGATTAACTAGAATTTTAAAACCATGTAGCTCAATGTTTGCCGCCAAGCAATAGTACCAAGGTGTTTGACATGCATTCCCAATTCTTGCAATGGACCTAAGCATGCACCCAAGGACACACATTTGATTTTTAACCCATTTTTCAGCACTCGAGCATGTGCATGTAGTTCAAAATTTAAATATACACATAAAATGCCTAGAAAACTCAGTTCATGTATACAAATTTCCAAAAAAAAACCCGAAAAATTCCCATTTTAACAAGACACTCAAGTTGGTCTATGTTGCCACTAGGAAAAAAAATTGAAAGCAAGAAGAGGAAATGGATATCGTTTCATCCATGAAGCAGGCACATTCCCTACCGAAACCATGAGGCTTGTTTTGAGAAGCTCTGGTTTTTTCAGAAGCTTATACCCAAACTTGCCTAAATGGGACAATTTTTTTACCACAACATGTTGATGCTATTCCATGATAGCATGCCAAGTTTCATGAATTTAGATGATTTTTGGATTTACTAGAATTTTAAAACCATGTATCTCCATGTTTACGGCCAAGCGACGGTGTCGATGTGTTTGACATTCATTCCCATTTCTTGCATTGGACCTAAGCATGCACCCAAGGACACACATTTGATTTTTCAACCCATTGTTCTGAAGCGGAGCATGTGCATGTAGTTCAAATTTGAATTATGCACATAAAATGCCTGGAAACCCATTTAATGTATAATTTTTTTCAAATGAACCCCGAAAAATTCCAAATTTTAACAAGGCACTCATGTTGCTCTATGTTGCCACTAGGAACAAACTTGAAAGCAAGAAGGGGCAAAGAATATCGTTTCATCCACGAAGGAGGCACATTCCCTGCCGGAACCATCATGCTTTTTGTGAGAAGCTCTCGTTTGTGAGAATCTTATACCCAAACCTACCCCAAATGGGACAAACTTTTTACCACAGCATGTTGATGCCATTCCATGATAGCATACCATGTTTCATGAATTTCCGAAGAGTTCTGTATTTTCTAGAATTTTAAAGCCATGTATATCAATGTTTGCGACCAAGCGAGAGCCTCAGGTGTTTGACATGCATTCCCATTTCTTGCATTCGACCTAAGCATACTCCAAAGGACAAATATTTATTTTTTTCAAAACTTTTTCTGCAGTGGAGCATGTGCATGTAGTTCAAATTTGAATTATGCACATAAAATGCCTAGAAACTGAGTTAATGTTTAAAAATGTCCAATTGAACCCCGAAAAATTCCAAAATTGAACAAGACACTCATTTTGCTCTATGTTTCCACTAGGAAAAAATTTGAAATTAAGAAGAGGCAACGAATAACGTTTCACTCACGAAGGAGGCACATTCCCTACTGGGACCATGAGGCTTGTTGTGAGAAGCTCTGGTTTGTAAGAAGCATATACCAAAATCTGCCCCAAATGGGTCAAACTTTTTACCACAGTATATTGATGCCATTCCATGATAGGAAGCCAAGTTTCATGAATTTCAGACGAGTTTTGGATTTACTAGAAGTTTAAAACCATGTATCTCAATGTTTGTGGCCAAGCGATAGTGCAGATGTATTTGACATTCATTCTCATTTCTTGCATGGGACCTAATAAGCATCCAACGAAGGACACACATTTGATTTTTCAACCCATTTATATGCACTGGAGCATGTGACTGTACTTCAAATTTGAATTATGGACATAAATGTATAGACAACTCTGTTAATGTATAAAAATGTCCAAACAAACCCTGAAAACTTTCAATATTTAACACAACACTCCTGTTGTTCTATGTTGACACTAGAAAAAATGACAGCAAGAAGAGGCAACAAACATCATTTGATCCGCAATGGTGACATGTTCCCTACCAGAACCATGAGGCTCTAGTTTATTAGAAGCTTATACCCAAACCTGCCCCAAATGGGACAATTTTTTTACCACGTCATGTTAATGCCGTTCCATGGTAGCATGTCAAGTTTAATGAATTTCAGATGAGTTTTGGATTTACTTAAATTTTAAAACCATTTATCTCAATGTTTGCGGCCAGCGATGGTGCTGAGGTGTTTTACATTCATTCCCAATTCTTGCATGGGACCTAAGCATGCAACAAAGGACACAAATTTGATTTTTCAACCCATTTAAATGCACTCGAGTGTGTGACTGTAGTTCAAATTTGAATTATGCACATAAATGACTAGAAAACTTATTTCATGTATAAATATTTTCGAAATCAACCCCAAAATTCTAAAATTTAACATGACACTCTTGTTGTTATATGTTGACACCAGGAAAAATTGAAAGCAAGAAGAGGCAACGACTATCGTTTCGTCCATAAAGCCAACACATTCCATAACGGAATCATGAGGTTTCTGGTCACACGCTCTGGTTTGTGAGAAGCTTATACCAAAACCGGGCCCAAATGGGACAATTTTTTTTACCACAACATGTTGATGCCATTTCATGATAGCATGCTGAAACGTCTCCAACGTATCTATTATTTTTTATGGTTTCATGCTATTATCTTGTCAAAGTTTGGATGTTTTGCATGCTTTTTATTTATTTTCTGGGACTAACTTATTAACTCAGTGCCAAGTGCCAGTTCCTATTTTTCCATGTTTTTGACCCCTTTAGGAGGAGATTTTGAAACGGAGTCCAAACGAAAGAAAATCCCTGAAAAGATTTTTTTTGGAACGGAAGAAGATCAGAGAACTTGGGAGCCACGCCAGAGGATCCCCACGGGCCTCCACAAGCCCCCACCCCGTGGCCAGGGGGACCGCGCCATCCAGGCTTGTGGGCCCCCTGGAGGTCCCCTGACCTAGATCTTGCGCCTATATATTCCCGAATATTCCCAAAAAAATCAAGAGATCATCGCAATCGCTTTTCCACCGCCGCAAGCTTCTGTCTCCGCAAAATCCCATCTAGGGCACGTCTTGGTGCCCTGCTGGAGGGGGGATTCGGACACGGAGGGCTTCTTCATCAACACCATGACCTCTCCGATGATGCGGGAGTAGTTCACCATAGACCTACGGGTCCATAGGTAGTAACTAGATGGCTTCTTCTCTCTCTTGGATCTTCAATACAAAGTTCTCCTTGATCTTCATGGAGATGTATCCGATGTAATCTTCTTTTGCGGTGTGTTTGTCGAGATCCGATGAATTCTGGATTTATGATCAGATTATCTATGAATCTTATTTGAGTTTCTTTTGATCTCTCTTATGCATGATTTCATATCCTTGTAATTCTCTTCGAGTTGTCGTTTTGTCTGGCCAACTAGATCTATGATTCTTGCAATGGGAGAAGTGCTTGGTTTTGGGTTCATACCGTGCAGTGACCTCACCCAGTGACAGAAGGGGTAGCGAGGCACGCATCGTGTTGCTGTCATCAAGGGTAAAAACATGGGGTTTTCATCATTGGTTTGAGATTATCCCTCTACATCATGTCATCTTGCTTAAAGCGTTACTCTGTTCGTCATGAACTCAATACACTAGATGCATGCTAGATAGCAGTCGATGTGTGGAGTAATAGTAGTAGATGCAGAAAGTATCGGTATACTTGTCTCGGACGTGATGCCTATATGCATGATCATTGCCTTAGATATCGTCATGACTTTGCGCGGTTCTATCAATTGCTCGACAGTAATTTGTTCATCCACCGTGATATTTGCTATTATGAGAGAAGCTTCTAGTGAACACTATGGCCCCCAGGGTCTACTCCACACTATATTTTCAGCCTTACACTTTTTACTTCGTTGCACTTTCCTCCTTCAGATCTCACTTTGCGAACAATCTTGAAGGGATTAACAACCCCTTTGAAGCCTTGGGTGCAAGCTTGTTTGTGTTTGCGCAGGTACTTTGGACTTGACGAGGCCCTCCTTGTGGATCGATACCTTGGTTCTAAAACTGAGGGAAATACTTACGGCTCCTATGCTGCATCACCCTTTCCTCTTCAAGGGAAAAACCGACGCAAACGAGAGAAGTAACAAGAAGAATTCCTACGCGCCAGGGAAGGACTTTTGTTGCCGTAGCACATGCCAAGGTTCATGAATTTTTGACGAGTTTTGGATTTACTAGAATTTCAAAGCCAAGTATATCAATGTTTGCCGACGAGCCACAGTGTCGAGGTGTCCGAAATTCATCCCAATTTCTTGAATGGGACATAAGCATTAACCCATGGATACGTATATGATTTTACAATCCATTGGTGCACCAGAGCATGTGCATGTAATTTAATTTTGAATTTTTCGCCTGAAATACCTAGAAAATCAAGTTAATATATAAAAATGTCCAAACGAACCCTGAATAATTCCAATTTTTTATGACACGCCAATAGTTGCATTTTCACTCCAGATGAAAGTTCTGGCAATTCAAACACCATCCTTTGCCGTTGTGGCCCCATTATGTATTCTAAATCAAGATGAAAAATAAAAGTAGATCATACACAGTTTATTATCAGCAACTGTGTGAGATGTAGTACAAAATATCTTGGAGCATTGTACCATCGGAGTAGTATGTATATGGCTTGCACGAGAAGGTGTGTTGGCTACAGTCCACAGCCAGGGCGTCAAGCACACTAGCTCACTCCCCAAATATCATTTCAGTGATCATCGCCAGTGAAAGATGGGGATGTGCACCAGTGTCATGAGGGCAACTTTGGTGTCCCACTCTGGTGAGAGGTCATCCGAACCTGCCATGCGTGTGCTAACAAGTTTTGTGAGCGCGGCCGGAATCTTTGATCGGGTGGCCAAGGCAGCCCAAATGGCCGCTATTGCTGCTCAGGTGGCGGAAGGAACATTTGCGACGGGGATAGCAACTTGAGAGAGCGGCACATCAGTTGTCCGTTCTGCAGCGGCGACCTTAGCCCTGACGGAGGCCACCCACATCCATGTCGGGGCCACCCACGCCCAGTTCCTGGCTGGCACCGCAAAACTCGAACGAAGCTTCTCCGACAATAGTTGGAAATCCACGGTTGAAGTGTTGGCAATCGTCGAGAGCGTTTGGGTAGCCATTTATTCCTTCGCGGCATACCTTGCCACGACAGTGCCCGTTCAAGCCCTGATCGCGGCCGCCGCCCAGCTCAGGGTGGCCTTTTCTAAAGAGATGTACGACGCGGATGGCGAGATGCTTACCGAGTATGGTGCGGTGGATGCCATGGAGCGTCTTCCCTAGGAGATCGCCATGCGCGAGCTTGATATGGAGGAGGCGGTAGAGATTGACGAGCACCAGCTGGACTAGTACTCTTTGTTTAATTTAGAGCGTCGGTTTTTAATTTGTTAGAGTAATGTTTAGGCCAGCTAGCTCTGTTTAATTGCTCAACTTCCTTGATTAAAAAGTGTGGGTGTGCTCTAGGCTCTTTTGTTTACCCAAATTATGCAATGACATGGATGACCAGTTTAACCTGGGAAATTCGGACCAAAATTTGCACGTTCAAGCTCTTCATGCATGGGGTAAGCTATATGAATTGTTTGTGATGCTCACATATCGTACACAATGCTGAATAAAGGAATGTGTGTGATGACACTTTGCACGCCAGATTTTTTGCGGCACCGAGCCTAAAATTTCGGCTTCTGTGGAAATATCTACCTCCCCTCCCCCTGCCCCTTACCAAAATCCACATTTCCCTTGTTTCTGCCTTCCTTTCCAAGTTCAAGATTTCACTCCTTGCTTGCAGCGCCGCCTCCTCGCCAGCGACCCTCCTTCACGCTACTCGGCCTCGTCGATCAGGCAGGTAATCCACACCCGACCCCCATCCTCCTCCTCCTTCTACATCCCACATGCCCCAACCATCGGCGTTACACCTTCCACCGAAATCACCGACCCCCATCCGCCGCCCTAAGCTATGGTGCACGCAGTATAGTGATACTTGTGATCTACGTTGGGTTTTCCATGAATAGGAGCACATCATAGTATGGGTAAGTATTTCCCCCACTTATGCAAGATTTATCGAACCAACAGGAATATCAACCACAACGATCTTCAACGGCTGCACACAAAAGAACAAACAACTTGCACCCAACGTAGGCAAGAGGGTTGCACACAAAAGAACAAACAACTAGCAACTGCACTCACTATAGCAGCTCAATGTACTAGTGGATATGGCTCTAGGGTCCACTGTGGGATTGATAGAAGGCGTGTCTCGAGGGGGGGGAGTGAATAGACTACTTGACAAGATTCAAATCCTTGCCTTTTCCAAGTTTTATGGTAAGCATATTTTAGCAATTCTATCAAGTCTGGTACACCCTACACATGCTAGTCAACATATATGGTAGCGGAAAAGTAAAGACTTTGCACATGTAATAAGGAGTAGAGTTTACGAGATCAAACGCAAAGATGTTGACACGACGATTTTTGGCATGGTTCCGATAGGTGGCTCTATCGTACGTCCATCTTAGTGGATACTTGAACCCACAGATGGTAACAGTTGTGAGAATCCATGGAGGGCTCCACGCACAAGGGGTCCATGAAGAAGTGGCCTTGTCTATTCCACCACGGCTTCCGTCCACGATGGACTAGCCTCACTCACGATAGATCTTTACGAAATATGCGATCTCCTTGCCCTTACAAACATCTTGGTTCAACTCCAAAACATGAAGTAGGAGGCTCTCAAGAGACACCTAACAAATCTAGGAGGCACCACCCTCGAAAATGTAATAGATGTGGTAGAATGATTAAATCCTTGCTCTTGTGATTCTAAAGATAGTCTTCTCAACATACAATCACTCTCTCACATAATTGGCATGGGTAGGAGAGATTGATATGATGGAAAGCAGTTTAGGTAGGCTTGAGATCAAGTTTCAAATGATTGGATTGGAATATCTTGGTCCGAACACATGAGTAGATGGCTCTCTCTCACAAAAATGGATCTGGCAATAAAGTGTGTTTTCTTAGTGCTTCTCTCTCGAATGAGAGATGGCTGGAGGGGTCTATATAGGTATTCCCCAAAATCTAATCATTACACCTAGAGTGACCAACTCGGTGACACCGAAGTCATGAACTCGATGGTACCGACTTCACTACTGGAATTCACTTTTTTGTCGTCTGCCAAATCTTTGCCGTCCGCTGGCTGATGGCAAAGAGAGTCTTTGCCGCCAGCTTCCACAAAGCGGACGACAAAGAACTGGCTGATGGCATAGAATGTCTTTGCCATTAGTCACTTTTTTGCCGTCAGCCGCACACGGCAAAGATTAAGACAACAGACAACAAAGCTTCGGACTGGGCCCATCTGGCCGAGGGTAGGTTAGGTCAAACTACAGTCGCTTCTTTGTCGTCTGCTAGCGGACGACAAAGAGTCCGGAGGCAGACGACAAAGAGTCTAGACCCTTTGTCGTCCGCCAGCAGACGGTGAAGTTTAGGAATTATGTAACGCCCGTCCCGCCCCCACCCCGGCCCTCCCTCTCTCAAACGGCCACTCTCTTCCACTTCCTTTCCCACGACGCCCACTGCCGCCACCACCGTCGCGTCGCCGTCCCCGGCAACCCCGGTGCGGCCCCGGTGCCCCACAGCCCCGCCGCCTGCCGCCCCACCGCCCCTGACGTCGCCCCGGTGCCCCACAACCCCCCGGCGCCGCCTCCCCACCGTCCCCGGCGCCGCCCGAACAACCCCGACGCCGCCCCAACACCCCCGGCCCCGTCCCCCACGACGCCACAGCCGCCCCTGCCGGTGAGCCCCCACACCCCCTGCATTTTGGAGATAAGCATACATACTTTAGAATGCTGTTGATGATTGTGAAGGGTTCCTCCTGTTAGATTAATTAAGAGATATGTTGCTTGATGAATTGGCTAGCTCGTCTGTTATGTGGTTTCTCCTGTTAGATTAATTAAGATGGTAGTGTTGCTTGGCTATTGCATCTTCAGGGGTTGCTGCTTTGCTTTTGCCATTGAAAATACCGATTGATCTAGCTGATAATGGGACTTGTGATATTAAAAGGTCCACAATGTTGTGTAACTTGATTGAGTCAGCTTCACTTATTGTATGGGATGAGGCTTTGATGTTGCACCGGAAGTGCTTTGAGGCATTATTAGATCGATCCTTTCGTGATGTCCTGTCAGCAACGGATTGTTCCTTGGCTGACGTTCCTTTTGGTGGTAAAGTGGCTGTTTTAGGTGGGGTGATCTTAGACAAATTGAGGGTGGTACCAGCTAGGGTCAGATTGTAGATGCTAGCTGCAGTCACAAACTCACCTTTGTGGAATTATATATTCCTCGTGGTAAATGGTGAAGCAAATGGAAGTTACAAACCCTACTACTTGAATTTAAGGTTATGGGAGATAGTGAAATTCATAGGGGGTCTTTCTTATACTACAATGGCACTACAAGCACCATTCCCACCATTATATTCTATCACTACAAGGCAATGTTTTTGCATTACATGGAAGTCCATAAGTTATTACATTTTTCCTCTATTATTAATCCGACCTACCAAGGTTGTCTTCCTTCACACGTGTCTAGCGGTAGACAAGTCTGTAAGTTTGAACCCTCTTCCACATCCATCACAATAATATGTGTTTTTTAGATACGAAATCTCAAAAGAATAGATGAAAATTCATTCTAGCTTCTAAGTAAAATTGTCTCAAAGATTCTTAAGTTATACTAGACGAATCTCAACAGTTCCCTCTTGAAAATTAAGGCGCAATGTCTCTTGTCAAGTGTTCAAAACAAATCGAACAAGTGTGGGGAAAGTTGGTTGACCATAGGTTCATGCAATAAATTTTATTGACATATCTACACAAGATGCTTGAACATCATCAATTTTAATTTCTAGTCAAGAGAAAACTAGAACCAATGTTCTTTGGTATTTGCCTCCTTGAGTGATCATGAATCGCGAGGAAAGGTTGGTGATCTTTAACGTGACAAGTAACTTCCATTAAAACAGTGCAGAAGTTGGCTGGAAATATCTTCAATGTACTATCAAAAAAGAAAAGGTTGCACACATTCATAGAATCCCAGATTGACATAGTGAAAATTTATGCCAGTCAGCAACTGTTTTTGTTGTTTGTATATTACCAGAGTTACTAAAAACATTAATATGAGCAAACTATATGACGACACTTCGATATAGAATACGATATGTCTCGTATGAGCTAAACCTCCTCACCTTGGGCATATAAAGATCTGTTATTTCTCCAAAAGATTGAAAATGCCTATTCAAACAATGTCAACTCTTAGACAATTTCCTTCATTAAAAGTTATGTAAATCAATAATAAAAAATGTGTACTTGAACTAACCTGCGAAACATTGACTCATCCACAGACTATGGAATCCGAGCAACAAATATCTCCAAAATGCAATCTTGTAGGTTGCCACCTGGATGCTCATTGGACTACGCCATGGACATGAAGACATTTATTGTAGCGGCAAATATTACGTAGCGATGCTCGGTTTGTTCATTGTATATCATCTTTGTTATGTAACTATACTATGCATATTTGTTATGGAACTATGCTATGGATATGTGTTATCGAACTATGCTATGGATTGTAGTTGTTCTTATTATAGTTGTTTTAGTAGTGGTTGATGTTATTGTAGTTGTTACTTAGTTCTTAGCTTTTCAATTTTTTTATGCTGTACTAATTTCTTTTAATCTTTATCATGGCAGGTCAGGAGGTGTTGAAAGATGGTGGGCGCCGGTCCAGATCGCTCGACGGGTTCTTCTTCGGCGGCCCGCACGAGGGGTGGTACTTCCATTCCACCTCTATCTCTCCGTAGAGCCTTAGAAGACAGTCTAACGACACCACCCGCGGGTGCTTCTTCATCGGCGACATTGCCCACTGATACGTCTCCAACGTATCTATAATTTTTGATGGTTTCATGCTATTATCTTGTCAAACTTTGGATGTTATGCATGCGTTTTATATATTTTTTGGGACTAACTTCCTGACTCAGTGCCAAGTGCCAGTTCTTGTTTTTTCCATGTTTTTGACCCCTTTCAGAGGAGATTTTGAAACGGAGTCCAGACGGAAGAAAATCCCCGAAAAGATTTTTTCCGTAATGGAAGAAGATCGGGAAGCTTTGGAGCCAAAGCAGGGGAGCCTCAGGGGCCCCACAAGCCCCCACCCCGCGGCCAGGGGGAGGCTGCGGCCCACAGGCTTGTGGGACCCCTTGGGGCCCTCTGCCCTAGGGGTTGCGCCTATAAATTCACTAAAAAATCAAAAAAAATCAGGAGATAATCGAAATTACTTTTCCGCCGTCGGAAGCTTCTGTCTCCGCAAGATCCCTTCTGGGGCACGTTCTGGTGCCCTGCCGGAGGGGAGATTCGGATACGAAGGGCTTCTTCATCAACACAATGACATCTCCGATGATGCGTGAGTAGTTCACCATAGACCTACGGGTCCGTAGCTAGTAACTATATGGCTTCTTCTGTCTCTTGGATCTTCAATACAAAGTTCTCCATGATCTTCATGGAGATCTATCCGATGTAATCTTCTTTTGCGGTGTGTTTGTCGAGATCCGATGAATTCTGGATTTATGATCAAATTATCTATGAATCTTATTTGAGTTTCTTCTGATCTCTCTTATGCATGATTTCATATCCTTGTAATTCTCTTCGAGTTGTGGGTTTTGTGTGGCCAACTAGATCTATGACTCTTGCAATGGGTGAAGTGCTTGGTTTTGGGTTCATACCGTGCGGTGACCTCACCCAGTGATAGAAGGGGTAGCGAGGCACGCATCATGTTGTTGCCATCAAGGGTAAAAAGATGTGGTTTTCATCATTGGTTTGAGATTATCCCTCTACATCATGTCATCTTGCTTAAGGCGTTACTCTGTTCGTCATGAACTCAATACACTAGATGCATGCTGGATAGCGGTCGATGTGTGGAGTAATAGTAGTAGATGCAGAAACTATCGGTCTACTTGTCTCGGACATGATGCCTATATGTATGATCATTGCCTTAGATATCGTCATGACTTTGTGCGGTTCTATCAATTGCTCGACAGTAATTTGTTCACTCACCATGGTATTTGCTATTTTGAGAGAAGCCTCTAGTGAACACTATGGCCCCCAGGGTCTACTCCACACCATATCTTCAGCCTTACACTTTTTACTTCGTTGCACTTTCCGCCTTCAGATCTCACTTTGCGAACAATCTTGAAGGGATTGACAACCCCTTTGAAGCGTTGGGTGCAAGCTTGTTTGTGTTTGCGCAGGTACTCTGGACTTGACGAGACCCTCCTTCTAGATCGCTACCTTGGTTCTCAAACTTTGGGAAATATTTAGTGCTCCTGTGCTGCATCACCCTTTCCTCTTCAAAGGAAAAACCAACGCAAGCCTAGTCTCCGTCAACGTGTCAATTTCTGACGCTTTTGTTTGAGAAGTAGCACCCACTAGGAGAGGTGTTGGTCGGGTAGGGAAGAAGGGGAAGTTTACATGGAGAGGTGGTGGCCGTGGAAGAGGTAGGCGGACTGTTACGCCGTCCTCGCCACCACCACCAGCTCATTCACCCGAGCATAGGACTACTATGGTGGACCCGTTTGAGGAGGAGGCTACGGGGACTCCGGTCCAGGAGCCTCGCGTGGACGGGCATTCGGACCATGAGACGCCGGTCCAGGATCAGCCTCGGGTCGAGGTGCTTTCGTCCCACGAGACTCCGGCTACGTCCGAGGAGACTCCTGCCACACACGCTTCGGCCACGTGGCAAGGTCCAGATGGGGTGCCTGGCCGGATCGGACCGAGGTGTCGGATTGGACCGAGGGTCCGGGTGGCTTTTCTGTTGTCGGTGGGGATGAGTTTACGGATAGTGAGGGCGACGTGCAGGTGGACGGGGCCACCGTGTACAAGCGTGGTAGTCAAAGTTGTCAGAATCGCGACTCAAGTCTTAGAATCTTACGACTTTACGATCCAAACTAGCCCCTCCGATTCTACGATTTTGCTCATAGAATCTAAGATTCTATGATCCTGGTAGTTATGATTTTACGATTCACGATCCTACCAACAGAGCTCCGATCCGATTCAGAATCGCGATTCTGACAACCTTGGTGGTAGTACACGTCTCCGGTCGTGCCGGCTACCAGCGAGCAGAGGCCGGTGATTAAGCCTGAAGGGGATAGGTAAGTACATTTACTCTTTTTTTAGCTTTTGCCTTCAAGTTTCTTCAAATATCTAATGCATTGACCTTATCATACTTCAGGGGATGGGCACACCCTCATGGAGTCCGCAAGACGAACAGCGTCCTTGCTGTGCTTTGCCGGACAAATTTTCCGAGGTTTGTCACGTTGCCTGGTGAGGGTCAGGTTCCTACACTAGGATTTTCCTCGGAGCACTACTAGGCTACGCAGGCCCCACCGAAGGAAATTATAGATGGTGTCTTGTGCCACACGAGGGCCGAGATGGTGATCAAGAGCTTTTGGGTAAATTATCCATTTACACAATCTAAAATTAACAATATAGCTAATTTTTGTACTAATTGGTGTTGTCTCGTTTGATTGCAGACCTTCTATAGGTGTGAGGAGGGATATGAGGAGGAGGCCACCAAGGTTCTCGAGGCCGAGTGTAGGCGGTTATTACAGAACTTACGCCACGAGACTCGGCCGCAGGCTATTCGAGACTACTATGCCACGCGTGGTATTAAGAAGCAGAAGGAGTGTCGTAGAAAGTATGTGAAGAAGGAGCAGTACATGAAGGTAATTACCTATTCTTAAGGCCTTCTACGTAGTTTTCTTAATTTGATTCATAGGCGTAGCGCTCAAAATTCTTTCTAATAACTTATAGGTGCCCCCAAGATGGTGTGCGGATAAGATGGATTGTTGGGAGGCGTTGGTGGATGAGTGGTGCACAGGGAACTGGCGAGCCGTCCACGACAATGCGAAGGATCGGCGTAGCCAAATGGTTGGTGTGCCACACCATCAAGGCAGCGCCAACTTACTTCAGTTTGGATGAAACTGGGTATGTGGTTTTCTTCATGATTCATGGAATTCATTCTTCATGCTAGCTTGAGCCCCTTACTAATACTTTGTGCCTCTCTTTGAGGCGCATCAAAATAAGACGGAGATGCCACACTTGTACGACCTTTATGGCATGGCCCATAGTGCCTCCTACAAGAAGGCGAAGGCATTCTCTGAGTCTGAACTGGATGATCCAAATAACTTCACCAACATATCATCCCACCACAAGCTCCTGACATACAGGGACACGGGGAAGGCTAGGAAAGGGGAGGACCTTAACCCGAGCCAGGAACCTTTGGATCCAGAGCTGGTGATGATATGTGGTGGCGGGAGGCCCCATGGCTCGATAGACATTGGATATGGGATAATACGTTGTTCACTCACTCTCCCAGAAATCAAGGCGCGCCAGTCGAGCTCCTGTCCTGAGATAACGCCTCATCCACGGCCAGTCGATCTTGCCATCGAGGTTAGTTGTATGGACTCAGAAAACTTTCATCCATTTCATTATGTGTGTGACCATCGATCATTGGTAACGAGGAATGGTGTTGCAGGCTGCTCTTCAGAAAGAGAGAGCGGCAAACCAGTCTACTCTTGAGAAAGAGAGATTGGCAAGCCAGGCTGCTCTTCAGGCTGCTCTTGAGGAGAGGGACCTGACCACAACACGATTGATTGAGGAGGAGAGGGACCGGAATGACGCGGGTCAACGGGCCCTGTACGAGATTTTTGTGGTAAGTTTTTTTTTCACATTAGCCAAATCATGTGTGTAATGTCTGTTTCATTACTAACTAATACGACCGACTCTTCAGAGTATGTGCGAGAAGAACGGTCAAGTCCCTCCGCCGATGCCCGTCTTCTCTGCGACTGGCACGGTGAGTTTCATTTCAATGGTTAATATAAACTAGTATTAACAATTGAGTGTCATCATGCTAACTGAGACATTTCAAAATATCTTTTCTCTAGAATAACTCCCGAGCGGCATCGCACGACACTTATCCACGGCAACCTTCTCCAAACGAAGCCGCCTCAAGAAACCCTGGTGTTTCTCCTCCTTGATGACCATGACGGTAAGTTTTCTCTAGTTCATTTTTGACATAATTAGATAATTTAGCTCCAAGAAGAGGAGAAGAGGAGAAGAAATAGGAAAAATGAAAAGAAGGAAGAAGAAGAAGAAGAGAAGAAGAAGGAGAAGGAGGAGGAGGAGATGAAGGAGAAGGAGGAGGAGGAGAAGAAGGAGAAGGAGGATAAGGTCACCTTCTCCTCCTTCTCCTCCTCCTTCTTCTTCTCCTTCTTCTTGATTTCTTCTTCTTCTTGTCCTCCTCCTCTAAAATGACATATTTAACACAAGTTAGCTCCAAAACGACATATAGTTAGCTTGGCTTCCACCTAAATGACATAATTAGCTTAGTTAGCTCCAAAATGGCTTAATAAGCATAGTTAGCTTCAAAATGGCTTAATAAGCATACTTAGCTCCAAAATGGCTTAATAAGCATATTTAGCTCCAAAATGACATATTTTACCCAAGTTAGCTCCAAAATGACTTGTACTTAGCTTGGCTATGACCTAAATGACCTATTTAATAATTAGCTTAGTTTGCTCCAAAATTGCATATTTAATAAAAAAATGCCCTATACTTAGCTAACTTCTCTCCTAAATGACATAATAGGGCTTACGTAGCTCCAAGTTGACCTATTCCCCCTAACTTAGCGATTAAATGGCCTATAATTAGCTTAGCTAGCTCCAAAATGGGTTAATAATCATAGTTAGCTCCAAAATAACAAAATTTACCCAAGTTCTCTCCTAAATTACATAATAAGGCCTAAGAGAAGAAGAAAAAAAAGAAGGAGAAGAAGAGAAAAAAGAAGAAAAGAAGAATAAGTAGAAGAAGAGGATACAGAAAAATAGAAATAGAAATAAGAGGAAGAAGAAGAAGAAGAACAGGAGGAAGAAGAGGATCAGAGGAGGAGGAGAAGAAGAAGAGGAGAAGAGGAGAAGAAAGAGGAAAAATGAAAAGAAGGAAGATAAAGAAGAAGAGAAGAAGATGGAGAAGGAGGAGGAGGAGAAGGAGCCCTCCTTCTTCTCCTTCTTCCCTCGTCCTTCTTCTTCTCCCTCCTTCTTCTTCTCCTTCTTCTTCTCCTTCTTATCTCCTCCTTCTTCTCCTTCTTCTTCTCCTTCTTATCTCCTCCTTCTTCTCCTTCTTCTTCTCCTTCTTCTTCTTCTCTTCTTCTTCTCCTCCTCCTCCTTCTCATTCTCTCCTCCTCCTTCTCCTTCTCTTCCTTCTCCTTCTTCTTCTCTTCTTGCTTCTTCTCTTTCTTCTTCTACGTAGCTTATTTTCCTCAACAAAGACATACTTAGCTAATTATCCTCAAAAATGACATAATTAGCTTAGTTAGGGTAAAAACATCATAAGAACCTTGGTTAACTCACAACTTAGCTAATTATCCCCCAAAATGACATAATTAGCTTAGTTAGCTCCAAAATGGCCTATTTAATAAAAAACGACCTATACTTAGATAAGTTTTCTCCTAAATAACATAATAAGGCCTAAGAGAGGAAGAGAAGAAGAAAAAAAATAAGAAGGAGAAGAAGAGAAAAAAGAAGAAAAGAAGAATAAGTAGAAGAGGATAAAGAAAAATAGAAATAGAAATAAGAGGAAGAAGAAGAGGAGGAGAAGGAGGAAGAATACGAGAAGAGGAGGAGGAGGAGGAGGAGGAGAAGAAGAATATGAGAATATGAGAAGAAAGAGGAAAAATGAAATGAAGGAAGAAAAAGAAGAAGAGAAGAAGAAGAGAAGAAGAAGGACAAGGAGGAGGAGGAGAAGGAGCCCTCCTTCTTCTCCTTCTTCTCTCCTCCTTCTTCTCCCTCCTTCTTCTCCTTCTTCCCCTCCTTCTTCTCTCCTCCTTCTTCTCCTCATTCTCCTCCTCCTCCTTCTCCTTCTCCTCCTTCTCCTTCTTCTTCTCTTCTTGCTTCTTCTCTTTCTTCTTCTACGTAGCTTATTTTCCTCAACAAAGACATACTTAGATAATTATCCTCCAAAATGACATACTTAGCTTAGTTAGGGTAAAAACATCATAAGAACCTTGGTTAGGTAACAACTTGGCTAATTATCCTCCAAAATGACATAATTAGCTTAGTTAGCTCCAAAATGGCCTATTTAATAAAAAAATGACCTATACTTAGCTAAGTTCTCTCCTAAATGACATAATAAGGCCTAAGAGAAGAAGAGAATAATAAAAAAATAAGAAGGAGAAGAAGAGAAAAAAGAAGAAAAGAATAATAAGTATAAGAAGAGGATAAAGAAAAATAGAAATAGAAATAAGAGGAAGAAGAAGAAGAAGAGGAGGAAGAAGAGGAGAAGAGGAGGAGGAGGAGGAAGAGGAGGAGGAGAAGAAGAAGAAGAGGAGAAGAACGAGGAAAAATGAAAAGAAGGATGAAGAAGAAGAAGAGAAGAAGAAGAGAAGAAGAAGGAGAAGGAGGAGGATCTCCTCCTCCTCCTTCTCCTTCTTCTCCTTATTCTCTCCTCCTTCTTATTCTCCCTCCTTCTTATCCTTCTTCTTTTCCTTCTTCTCTCCTCCTTCTTCTCCTCATTCTCCTCCTCCTCCTTCTCCTTCTCCTCCTCCTCCTTCTCCTTCTCCTCCTTCTCCTTCTTCTTCTCTTCTTGCTTCTTCTCTTTCTTCTTCTACGTAGCTTATCTTCCTCAACAAATACATACTTAGCTAATTATCCTCCAAAATGACATAATTAGCTTAGTTATGGTAAAAACATCATAAGAACCTTGGTTAGCTTACAACTTAGCTAATTATCCTCCAAAATGAACTAATTAGCTTAGTTAGCTCCAAAATGGCCTATTTAATAAAAAATGACCTATACTTAGCTAAGTTCTCTCCTAAATGACATAATAAGGCGTGAGATAAGAAGAGAAGAAGAAAATAATAAGAAGGAGAAGAAGAGAGAAAAGAAGAATAAGTAGAAGAATAGGATAAATAAAAATAGAAACAGAAATAAGAGGAACAAGAAGAAGAAGAGGAGGAGAAGAGGAGGAGGAGGAGGAGAAGAAGAAGAAGAAGAAGAAGAAGAGGAGAAGAGAAGAAGAAAGAGGAAAAATGAAAAGAAGGAAGAAGAAGAAGAAGATAATAAGAAGGAGAAGGAGGAGTAGGAGAAGGAGCCCTCCTTCTTCTCCTTCTTCTACTTCTTATCTCCTCCTTCTTCTTCTCCCTCCTTCTTATCCTTCTTCTTCTCCTTATTCTCTCCTCGTTCTTCTCCTCCTCCTTCTCCTTCTCCTTTTTCTTCTCCTTCTTCTCTTCTTGGTTCTTCTCTTTCTTCTTCAATTTAGCTTATTTTCCCCAAAAAACACATTCTTAGCTAATTATCCTCCAAAATGACATAATTTGCTTTGTTAGGTAAAAACATTATAAGAACCTTGGTTAGCTAATTAAAATGACTAATTGAGCTCCTAAAAGACATTATAAGCTCAAAATGGCAGAAGAACCTTGGTTAGCTCATTAATATTATATACTTAGCTTATTTTCCTCTATAATGACATAATTAGCCCATTTAGCTCCAAAAAGACATAGTTAGCTAATTTAGCTCCAAGAAGAGGCGAGGAGGAGAAATGAAAAGGAAGAAGAAAAAGAAGAAGAGAAAAAGAAGAGAACGAGAAGGATAAGAAGGAGGAGGAGGAGAAGAAGGAGAATGAGGAGAAGAAGGAGAAGAAGCCCTCCTTCTCCTTCTTCTTCTCTCCTCCTTCTCCTCCTCCTTCTTCTCCTTCTTCTTCTCCTCTTCTCCTCGTCCTTCTCCTTCTCCTTCTCCTTCTCCTCCTCCTCGTCCTCCTCCTTATTCTTGTTTTTCTTCTCCTTCTTCTGTTCTTGCTTCTTCTCTTTCTTCTTCAATTTAGCTTATTTGTCATATATATGTTGTTGTTGTTCTTCTTCTGAGTTTCTTATTGCCATTTTGCAGATTGGATGTACTACATGCATGGAAGCTAGCATTGGAGTGATTTAGTTCTAGTTTTCATTTGAGTTGATGAACAATGTGGAACTATATGTATATGTATATATGGATGAACAATATATGTGGAACTATATGTATGTATATATGGATGAAACTTTGTATGTGTTGGTTCTTTGGATATATGGGATGCACATTGAAGAACAAATGGCATTCATGAACTTTATATGTATATCATATATGTGTTGTGACCTATATATCATATATGTGCTATGAATTATATATATATATGTTGTGAAATAGAAAAAATAAACAAAAATGTGACAATATTGGCTCTTTGTCGTCTGCCAGCTGATGGCAAGGCCTTTGTCGTCACGCAGCTGACGGCAAAGGTGCCACGTGGCACCGAACTGTGCAACCTGGGCAGCAGCTGGCCATATGGGCTCTTTGTCGTCCGCTGCCTCGGGAGGCTGACGACAAAGCTGAAGGGAGGCAGACGACAAAGAAGCTCATTCCTCCGCTGGCCCAACTTTGTGCTAGCCCATTGAAGCAGACGATAAAGAGGGGGAGGGAAGCAAATGACAAAGAGGGGGAGGGAAGCAGACGGCAAAGTCTCCGTTAGCCCTAACGGAGGCGTCGCCTGTCGGCTGCCGTCTCAAATTCTTTGCCGACTGCATATTGACGGCAAATAGCTTTGTCGTCCGCTTAGGGAATGCTGACGGCAAAGAAGCTACAATGCCGTCGTAAGCTGACGCAGAATCTTTGCCAACATGAGTTTTCTTTGTTGTCTGTCTATTACTCAATGCCGTCGGTGGATTTCTCTTTGCCATCTGTTATCGCACACGGCAAAGAAGCCGATTCGTGTAGTGCTTGCACTAAAGGCAACAACTTTTCAATATCGATGGAACCGACATACACAACTCGGTGACACCGAAAAGATGGCTAATAGTCGGATCACACAACTCGGGACACCGATACTCAAACTCAGAAATTCTGATTTTGTGTACCGAGGAAACAGAAAGTTGGTCACCTAAACTCGATAGCACCGACAAGATTTCGGTTGCACCGATTTGGTGGGTTTGGCTAGGGTTTGTCTAGGATGAAAATCGGTAGGGCCGAATTGAGAAAGTTGGTGGCACTGATTTTGTGTATGAGGCTTTGGACATAATTGTTATGTGGGAAAATGAATGAGTATTTTTGGTGGCTATCTCTGAGCACTTGAGCAAGCAGTTCATTTTAATACCTCACCCCTTTAATAGTATTGGCTTTCCTATGGACTCAAAAGTTATTTCTCACAAATATAAAATGAAGAGTCCTCTAGCTTGAAGCTTGGGCCAATCTTATTCATTTCTTGAATCAAGGGGGATTTTCAAATAAGCCTTTAGACAATGCTCTATATGGAATATTCCTGAAATATTCTAGATAAAAGTGTTAGTCCAAGAAACAGTGTATGTTGTCATGAATTTTCAAAACCTCCAATGGAGCATCTGTTCTTTCATCCATTCACCTATTATGTTTGCCAAAAACATAAACATATACTTGTTATAATTTATTATCTTTTTATTTATAATTATCTATCCCACACTATCGGAAGTAATCCTTGCAATCACCCTCTTACCCGTGTTGGGTGCAAGTATTTATTTTTGGGTGTACGTACTATCGACCGTTCATATGTGTGGTTTCATATTAGTTCAATAAAACTTTGTTCTTAATTGAGGAACTACTTATTGCTATTTTATTACATCACCCTTTCTCTTCGGTAAAAATCTCAACAAATTTACGAGTAGCAGTCATCGACTTGGTGACCTCCTATCCTCTTGAGCGCAGGATCGACACAATGGACGATGGCAGCTATGCGTTCTCGATCGATGTTATGGGAAGTAGCTATTTTTTGTGTGCATGATTCATATATATTATATTGATGAAAATTAGTGAGCTAATGGTTTGTAAATTACTCCTTGAATTACGTAGTCGACCAATTTGAGCATATATATGCTCGACTGATTAGTTCATGCATGTCAAATATGTCAATTGTATGGTCTTACCTATCTATATATTATCTCATTTTGGAATGTGGAAAATTAATATGAAATCCTTTGTGGTCATCGGTGTTGATTGCCACCTGGAAACACATGGACATCCTCTGCTCTACCAGGCGCATGCTTATACCGAATGAACAATGTGAAACACTCGTAATTTTCATGAAAACATAAGAATAAAGAAACAAATTTTGATTAACATATAATGACTGGTTAATTGACACTATTCCACATAAGGTGGATCTAGGTAACACACTACTTTGCAATTCCGAACTTGATAATTTTGACAACCATATGCTCCATATCTGCATACTTAACATAGTAACAAGTAGCACATTTTATGAAGCATGGGTTCAACAAGCACAACTATCCACTGGAAGAAGCTTGATCAATATATCTTGACATCTCGTCAATGAAAAAGAAGATCTCTCCACTTCCTTCGTAGAGCATGAGTATAACAGTGTCTCCAATTATTAAATGTGGACACATTGCAAGGACAACTGAAAGTCTATTAATTTGAATGGTTCTATTTGAACGGGAAATGCAGTACCTTGCAACCTCTTTAGCATTCTTAGGAGGCACAAATGTGATTGGACTATGTCAGGAAATCATTTCAGGAACAACTGCAACTGGCAATTTATGCTGTAATGAAGAATAAAAACCAAGTGTAACATATTTTTGAAGATATATATATAGGTTATGCAAAACAAAATAAAACTAATACTTTATACCAACATTTCGTTGACACAATTGGTTTAGTTCAACGTGTGCACCAGTGGTAGATTGACTCCCATCCCAAATCCAGTGGTCGGACGGTGTGTTAGGTCTGTCAGACTATCAACAAGTTTTATGACATACTCCAAGTATTTTTAGTGAAACTAGGTCTACCGAGTAACATACATATCATTAATAATACCTCCAACATATCCTACTTAAAAGTTGGAAAGTGATTATTTAGTGAAAATATGGTAGAAGAATAGTATAATTAAATTGCTAATTTGAAGTTATTATTGGGTAGGAACAAAGTCAGTAAATAAAATACGAATTGGTTTCTTAAATAGTGATTTCTTAGTGACAACAATTAGTTTAATTTTTCTAAGTAATATGTCAATATGCACAAAGTGAAAGAACACTAACCTTAATAAGATTGTCGTCAGATGGTGATGTTGGTAAGTAAACATCCATGTGACGACAATACTATGGTGTACGCACTAGAATTTCATTGCGAGCTTAGAGCTTATAAAACTTAAATTTATTTTCTTCAAACGCCCACATCAAAATAGGAGTGTCCAACTTTATCTAATTTTACGCTCACTATCATTGTAAGTCCATGGTACAAGATCAATATGACATCCCTCGAGTTATTAACTAAGTAAAGGCAAAGATTTCCATGTAGACATGTTGCTGCAAAATGAAAGATTTACTCCGCGATATGATAAGATCGTTACATATATTGAAATAATAGAGCAACATGCAAAAATGAGAGCATGTGATAGAATAGAACAATAGCTGAAATCAAAGTAAAACAGATAATGTAAGACAGATGGCATACAAATATGAGAGTAACTCAAATAATAGTACATCATTAATTTTCCTAATTTACAAAAAAAACATTTTTAGGTCAATGCTCCATGTGGAAACTTTTATCCAAATTTAGCAATATATAGTACATGTTCTTACAATTACACCATGCCAACCATGGTATTGTGAGACTAAACATATTGTGCACCCCCTAAAGTCATTTGGTTTGGTGAGATATATATTTTTGTCCGTCCAATGTCGCCATCACACTTGCCTGGTTTGTGCTTGCACTATGAACACTATAAATGAAAATGCTCGAACCAGTTACAAGGAAAATTTAACCACAATTATTTCTACAAATATTTCACTAAATTAATTACCTGATTCTCCATGAGAAAAAATCTAGACCCAAGGTCAAAGAAATTGCCATAGAACACCCAAATCCTGAATCGAGCAACATCAACAAAGTCAGTGTCGATATGCATCGGTGAAGGGAAGAACAAAATGTTGTGGTGTTTGCCGGCGGCAGACGGCTGTCAGAGGTAACGTCGAGCTCAAAGATTTGGGCACACCTAGGTCAAGAACAAGTAACAACGATGTTGATGCAAGGTGGTGCATATAGATGGCAACATAGGTTAAATGTGGTGGCGTTTGGCGGCGGTCACCGCCGGTGAAATTCATCAATATAAGGGGTTGTTGTGGTGATATGTTGAGGAGTACTGTACTGTGAGTGTGGACAATGGCGGTGAGGGTTTTATTAGTCTTTTTCTACGTGTGGGTGATGCTTTTCTGTGCCAAAAATGGGTTGCATAGGAAATAGTTTGTAAGGACAAACGATTCTTAATGTCAGGATTGAAGTGGATTGGAATCCTACATTCCTTCATCACTAATTTAGTGCATCTAAGTAAAATCCCAGCTATAGTATATGGCTGTGTTGAGAGGGATGTGGATTGACGTTCTATCATTGTGCATTCTATGGTGCACACACGCGATCTGTATGGACGGGGTTGTGGCCAATCAGAACGCAAGCACAATAGGCTCAACACACACGGTTCTCAGAGGCTCAAAGGAGAGAATGGAGGACGATGAGCTGATGGATGAGGAGGTGGAGGATGCCGATCACATGAGCTGATGGATGAGGAATCAACACTCCTGCCCTAATTCAAGGCTCGCCATACCTGAGGCTCAATAGTGTTATGATGACATGCTCATGAAGGAGGATGAGATGGATCAAGCACCAATGCGTGTCGACGAGCGTCCGGTGTAGGTGTTCGACAGTTGCTGGTGGAGCAGGAATATAACCTCAAGCTCTTGGAGGAGCATTCTCAAGCAAAGGACCATCTAGAGGCGGAGGACATGTCATATTTCACCACCACATAGATGGTGAAGATCGATCCAACAATAGTCGATGTGAACATGGTAGTGTAGGACTCAATGAGTATCGGCCGCACCGTCCTCCGCCGACAAGTGTGATATGTGTCAAATGAATGCATAGTTATTGATTGTTTCATGCTACTATATTATCACTTCAATATAACTTTTCTGTCAATTTTTTCCTAGACTAACCTATTAATTTACCGCCGACTATTGTTGGTGCTAAATCCATCGTATCTCTATGTAGGGGTCTTGAGATAGGCATCTTGTAGCAATGGTAATATAGACACATGATTTTACTCAGATTTGGGCTCTCTCAAAGAGATAATACCCTATGACTTGCTTTCGATTATATTGACATGGGGGATACTACATAGTGCATGTATCTACCATGAGATTTTTCTAATGAATATGAGATGTCATATCAACTAGCCCTGGATAACAAGAGTCCTAGTCAGCCACGTTGGTGGAGAGGAGTCCTTGCCTTGATCACCCAGTCTTGTGGCATCTTCCTCGTATATGTCATGTGTTGTGTGATGTGACCCATTATTGAATCACCATGGGGGTCCTTAGCCCGACCCTCATCACCGGGGGATGACGTGGTGAGTACCCCCTAGTATAGGACACCATCACTTCTCGTCACTGATTTATCAGTCAATAGTGTTGGGCGAGATTTATGTCCGCCACACATACAATTTTGTAACAGGAGGAAAGATTTAAATAGACAAAAGTTAGGCGTGGCTGATCCTAATAGCCGCCCGCTACACCTAAGTTAGGTCCAAAAGGTGTCCACTTTGTACAATAGGTGAATCAAGTTTGTACTGTAAGGGGGGTATCACACTTTATAGTTGTCGGCCCCTTTTACATGCCACAAATTCAATCAATGCCGCGAAAATAGCACACTTATATGTCTCCAACGTATCTAATTTTCCAAAAACACTTGCTCAGATTTTGGCCTCTAACTTCCATGATTAGAGTGAAACTAACCCGGACTAACGTTGTTTTAAGAAGAACTACCTTGGTGTTATTTTTGGGCAGAAATAGAAGTTCTCGAAATCAAAGAAAACTTTTTGTGAATTATTTCTAGCATTTATAAGGATTTATGGAGCAAAGACCTGCCGGATAAATGATTCAACGTGGCGACAAGCCAACACGGCGCGGTCCCCCTGGCCGTGCCCTAATGGCTTCTTGGGCCCACTTGGCTCCTCCGACCCTAATTCCAGTCCTATGAAATCACATCTTCGGAGAAAAAAAAATCAGAGATAAGTTTTCGTCGCATTTTATGAAACGGAGCCGCCGCCACCACGTGTTCTCCCTCGGGAGGGCTGACGTGGACACCGTTTGGGGCCCTAGAGAGCGGGATTCATCATTGTCGTCATCACCAACCCTTCTTCATCAACACCACAATGATGCTCACCACTGGGAGTGAGTAATTTCTTTGTAGGCTTGCTGGACAGCGGTGGGATTGGATGATATTGATCATGTAATCGAGTTAAGTTTGATAGGGCTTTATCCCTAGTGTCCACTATGTTCCGAGATTCATGTTACTATGACTTTGCTATGCCTAATGGTTGTCACTAGGGCCCGAGTGCCATGATTTCAGATCTGAACCTATTATGTTTTCATGAATATGGGAGTGATTTGGATCCTATCTTGCAAGTTGTAGTTACCTGTTACATGACTTGATTCGCATACTAGAAGGTGACAATAATTAGGATTGTTTCCCATGATTATCGTAGTTTGAGGACTTCATGTATTCATCATCTGTTAATGCTTTGTTCTGGTTCTCTATTAAACAAATGCCTTAATATCCCTTAGTTTCCAATAGGACCCCGCTACCATGGGAGGGTAGGACAAGTGATATCATGCAACACAAGCACGTATGACTATATACAGAATACATGCCTACATTATATTGATGAATTGGACCTAGTTCTGTGTTGCCCTAGTGTGTAACTGTTACATGACCAATGTCATCTAAATCAATATCCATCACTTATCCTTGTGCATACACTTTAGATATATTGAATCTTGCTAAGTTACTACTGTTGCTGCTATTGTCACACCTACTACCCCATTGCTGGTGTTACTATCGTTACACTATTACCACAATTGTTGCTATCACTATTACTGTTACTGCCATCATTTGATGTGCTATTAAATCCTCGTTGTAGAGAGATATCCGAGGAAAGGTTGAATTTAAAACTCAACTGTTACGGCCAATAAATATTCTTTGGCTCCCCTTGTGTCAGTTCAATAAATTATGGTGAAATATTACCCGTGAAGACCATCGCGATCCCCTATTCTTGTGGGTTATCAAGACCTTTTTCTGGTGCCGTTGCCGGGGAGCACAGCTCTATTTATTGTGTTGGCATGAAGATATCTAATTACCCCAATGATGAACTTGAAAGATAATCAAACTAAGATCGTCCCCTCTCGCACGAGAGGAGGTAAGGAACTTCCATCTAGCTCTGCTTTTGATTCACCTACTATTTTGAATTAGCTTGTTATACCACCACCTGTTGATCGTTCTGATATGTCGCATGACCTTGATGATTCTACGTTTGAAATTAATCATGATACTATTGTTACACATGCTAAAACTGAAACTGTGCCACTAGGATATTATTTGATGCTCATGTTTCTAGAGCTAGTGAACTTGAAAATGCTAAACTAATGAAGGTATTAAATCACGTGTTATACCTCGTCCACCTAGTAGATATGAATTAACTTATCTACCTGAAGGTTATGTTATGGATGGTGAGGTAGCTAGAGACTTTCTTGCTTGCTACGATGGAGATGACTTGAAAAAGTCACTATGCAAACTAAAAGAAAAATCTATGATGGGGAAAATAAAACATGATCCTAAATTTGCTACTTGTCCTATATTTGTCACTAATAAGGACTATGAATTTGCTATATACCCTAAATTAATTCCTATAGTAGAGTCTGATACTTTTCGTGGTTATGAAAATGAAACTCTAGTTGAACACCTTATGAAACTGAATGATATTGTTGCTTTGTTCACCAATGATGAAGAGATATGCTATTATTATATCCATAAGCTTTTTCCTTTCTGGTTTGAAGGCGAGGCCAGGGAATGGTTTCTTTCTCTTCCTCTTGTTGTATGCGTAATCGTTGGGATATGCTTTATTACTTCTCTGGAAAATATTTTCCTGCTCACAAGAAACAAGTTCCCTTACAGGAAAAATTTAACTTTGTGCAAATTGAAGAAGAGAATCACCCTCAAGCTTGGGTGAGGCTTCTCCAGCTACTTAGAGTTTTGCCTCATTGTTCTCTTAAGGAGAATGAAATTCTTAATATGTTTTATAAAGGACTAACCGATGCTTCTAGGGACTTCCTAGATAGTTGTGCTGGTTGTGTTTTGAGGGAAAGAATAGTTGAATAGGCAGAAGAGTTAATAAATGATATATTGCAAAATGCCGATGATTGTATACTCCCTGAACCACCACTGGAAGCTATCCAAAAGAAGAGAGGTATTCTATTTCTCAACCCTAAAGATATATAAGAAGGAAAAAAGTTCTATGAAAGAGAAAGGTATTAAAATTGAGGATGTCAAGAAAGTACCATCGGTTGAAGAAATACATGGATTTGATACCCCCACCACGGGTAGTAGAGGTAAACTCTCTTTGTTCCTTCACTGAAAATGATATACCTTATTCTAACACTCCCGATCGATGCATGGATGAATTTGACAACTACATTGTTAGACAAGAGTACTTCAATAACTATGTTAGGAATCAATTGAATAATAATGCCATAATGGTAGACCACTTAAGTGAATTGATGTTTTGAATTGCGAATGATGTTAAAGGTCTAGGTAAACATCCCTCTATGGTTCACACCCAACTAGATCAAGTAGCTAAGTCACAAAATGATTTGCTTGCTAAAATGAATAATATTAATGATCATGATGTTAGAGTCATGACTAGGTGAGGTAGAATGACTTGGGAACCTCCTTATCCCGAAGGTCATCCTAAAAGTATAGAACAGGATTATGAGAGAATTAATGATGACACTCCTAGCCCCACTACGAAGAAAAAAGAGAAAAAAAAATGATAGGACTTTGCATGCCCCTAGTGAACGTGATATTGAAAACCCTGTTGAGAACCATAATGATGTTTCTATTTTTGATGCGGAGACATGATACGTCTCCAACGTATCTATAATTGTTATGGTTCCATGCTATTATCATGTCAACTTTGGATGTTTTATATGCATGAATATGCTATTTTATATCTTTTTTGGGACTAACCTATTAACTCAGTGCCAAGCGCCAGTTTCTGTTTTTTCCGTGTTTTTGACTTTTTTCACAGGAGAATATTAAATGGAGTCCAACCGGAATAAAACCTGCGGAATGATTTTTTCCATAACAGAAGATACGCAGGAGACTTGAGAACCAAGGCAAGGGACCTCGGGGGAGGTCACAAGCCCCCTAGCCCCGGCCTGGGGGGGGGGGGCTACCAGGCTTTTGGGCTCCCCGTGGCTCCTCTGCCCTACTTCTTCCGCCTATAAATTCTCTAAAAATCCAAAACCACCAGAGAGAGCCACGAAAACACTTTTCCGCCTCCAGAAGATCACATCTAGGGACCGTTCTGGTGCCCCGCCGGAGGGGGGGGGGTTTGGACACGGAGGGATTCTTCATCAACACCATTGCCTCTCCGATGATGCGTGAGTAGTTCACCACAGACCTTCGGGTCCATAGCTAGTATCTAGATGGCTTGTTCTCTCTCTTGGATCTTCAATACAAAGTTCTACATGATTTTAATGGAGATCTATCCGATGTAACTTCCTTTTGCGGTGTGTTTGTCGAGATCCGATGAATTGTGGCTTTATGATCAGATTATCTATGAATAGTATTTGAGTCTCCTCTGATCTCTTATATGCATGATTTCGTATCCTTGTAATTCTCTTCGAGTTGTGGGTTTCGTTTGGCCAACTTGATCTATAATTTTGGCAATGGGAGAAGTGCTTAGTTTTGGGTTCATACCGTGTGGTGTCCTCACCTAGTGACAGTGTCACATCCCTGGTATTCCCTATTAGGGTTTAGTAACTCTTGCATTCAAGAAAGGAAAAGAAATCCAAAGCAAAGTAAAGAAAACCAAAGCAAAACCCTAGCCACTAGTTATTCAAAAGAATTCCAACAAGTGCCAAATCAATGAACCCAAAATGGCCTTCATAAAAGTTCAATATTTCTGACAAATGTTGAAAACAAAATATCAGAGATGAAACTTATTTTCAAACTACTTTTGGCATTTTAAATTTAAGTTAAAAGCTACTGAAATCAATTATATATTTGATTTCAAATAATTCAAAGTTTCCAAAAATGTTGAAAACTTTATGAGTGGTTGGAAATATTCCAACTAAGACTCTAGTATTTTTCAAACTATTTTAGGAATAGTTTGGACCAAAAAATAAAACAAAACAAATTTCAGAAAGAATAAACAGAAAATAGAAAAGAAGGAAATTGGGAAGAAGCTTACCAGTCGCTCACCTGAAACCCAGCCCACCTAGCGCCGTCGTCTTCCTTTGCCAGTCGGAGGAGGAGGTGGCCGCCACGTTCCCCGGCGCGCCCACGCAGCTGCGTGCCTGCCTGGCCGCCGCGTGGCGCTGGCGCGAACGGGGATAAGCTCCTCGAGGCCTCCCCGAGCTCATCCCCTCCTCATTCGCCCTGCTCTCTTCTCCCCCTCTCGGTCGCCATGACCGCAAGCTCAAGCTTGAGCTCCCCGTCGCTCCTGCCCCTCTCCCTCTCTTCTGAGCTGCGCAACAGCTTCGCCGTGATCCCTTGAAGCTCTCCAGCTAGTCGCGCACCGCTGAGAAGCTCTGAAACACCGTGAAGCCAACGTCTTCTTCCTCGGGTCATCGGAGCTCGCCGCCGTCGTTCTCCCTCCTGAGGCCATCCCCGCGCTCACTCTCGACGCCTCTGCACTCCCCGTGGGCTCAGGGTCCTTTTCCCTAAGTTTTCCCCCTCGACCCCTCCCTCTAGACCCCGATTCCACCGGAGCCCGAAGAGATCCGCCATGGGACCTCGTCGCCGATAGCTCTCCGGTTATCGGTTGGTCCATCTGAGGCCACCAATGGCTTCAGTGCGACGCGTAGGTGCTCTAGGAGCTAATCCCCGCTCTTTTTGCCTTCGGTTACATCGATCCCGACTTAGCCCGAGCTTCGGCCGCCGCCAAGCTCGTCGTCGGCGTCATCTCCGGCCATCTTAGCCTCGGGTCTTTGCAGAAATGGAACTGCGACTGTGTGCTGGTTCGTTTGGTGCCCTCTGTCGTGCTTTTGGACGTCAGAGATGCATTCCCGAGCCCCTCCACCGTTCTGGTGGTCGCCGGAGGCTCACCGCCAGCGAGATCGACCTCACCGCCGGTGGATCTGACCCCCTGAGCCTATGACAGGTGGGGCTAGCCCCTGGCTAATTAAGTTTAGTAAAAATAAAAATAACTTATTTAATTAACTTAATCAGACACTCACAGGTGGGTCCTACTTTGTTAATTAACTAATTAAGTTAAATGTAAATTAAAACTGGCCAGAGACACTAACCAGTGGGTCCCACTGGTCAGGTTTGACTTTCAACGGCCAGTTGGACCTGCTGATGTCATGCTGATGCAATAAAGACTTTTCTGTTTAAAAATAATTCCAGAATAAGTTCAAAACTTTGGAAATTCATAGAAATTTGAATATAAATCCAAATTTGACAAATAATATATGTAAATGGATCAGAAAAATCCAAGGAATCGAGTGGTGCTATTTTCATGCATGAAAAACAAAGTTACGAAACAGCATCAGGTCAAATCAATTAAAAGAATTTGATAAATTATAAATCAAATGATAATTGAATTGTGATTTCAAATCAAGATCACCCAAAGGGTTCTGCTAGTCATTTCAAACCATGCTACATTGCATTTCATGCATCATTTTGTTGTATATGTTTGATATTGATTGATTGTTGTTATTCCGGTAGGCTCCGCCCCTTCAGATACGTCTGATTCTCCGACTGATGGATATCACCCCTCTGCTAAGCAACAAGGCAAGCAACCATTTTGATCATCTCGATAAATCCCATGTTCTCGCTCCTGCTCTTATTTATTGCATTAGGTGAAAATGCTTTTAATGCTTTTACCACGTTAGTTGAACCCACTTCCTTTGCATGACATGTCATTGTCACAGTAAATAGATGAGCCTTGCAACCTAGCATACTTGGTAGATGCTTGAGCCATGATGTGCCTTATCCTGCTATGCATGCTATGCTTAGAGTTGTGTATGGCCAGTCATCTGGGTGATGAACAGGATCGTGAGAATGTGTTCAGTTGGTAAAGGTCGTGTGATGAACCTGATTTGGTAAAGGTACCGGTGAAAGGCTATGTAGGAGTACATGGCGGGTTGTTTCATTGGAACCGTCCATAGGAACTGAGTTCCGTGTATGTAATCCAAGACGAGATACTACCACATGCTAGCCCCTGAAATATGACCCCACTCGACTTATTAATCGCTTAGTACTCGGTCCAGGAGTTGCAAGTAGTTTCTGGTGTTTATAGTCATGCTGGAGGCCGTGCATAGCGCTGACCTTAGAGGTGGGATATGATGCGGTAGGCAGTGTCACGGTGTACCAAGTGGCACCCAGATGGTGGGCTTGGGAACCATGCGCACATCGTTTGGTGCCGTGGCGGAAACCTCGGCCGGACTTCGTGCGGGTTACCCTCAGATAGGCGATAGACCTCGACTAAGTATTAGCGTGGTTCACGGTCGTGGCCGACTCCCTCGCTGGGCTTCCGCTTGAAGGTTGCCGAGGTGCATGATGTGCACATGGCGATAAGTGGCGAGAGCGTGTGTGAAGAAGTACACCCCTGCAGGGTTATGATCTATTCGAATAGCCACGTCCGCGAATATGGACTACTTGGAAACATATGTTGTTCATAGATAACTATAATGGCTACTCATAAAATTGTCAAGATAAGCATGAGTGTCGTGGACGACATTTCCGTAGGGAGACGGAATGATTCCACGATGGAGTATTGTTGTGGTGTTAGTGGACTCGTGTGCGAGAAACATAGTTGTCAAAACTATTTAAAAATGCAAGTTGTCTAGCCAAGAGTCAAATGCTGGCTTTCTGCATGAAACCCCACAACTCCTTGTTGATAAATTGCATGAGTAGATAGTTTATCCTAAAGTCTTGCTGAGTACTTTTGTACTCATGTTTGCTTAATAAATTGTTGCAGAGGTTGTTAATGACCCTAATGGACGGTTCTACCTAGACATCGACGACGACGAGTAGCTGGTATATTAGCTACGATCTGGCCCTAGGATGGGTCTGTAGATAGTTAGGACATGTGCCTTTGTCTTTCCATCTGTCTGTACTCAGACAGTTTTAAATCTTCCGCTGGCTTGTAAGACTTGTGTGTATGCATTATGATAATGGGTCGTGAGGCCCCTATCTGTGTAATATTATGTGTGAGGCTCTTCCGAGCCTTCTAAACAAAGTTTGTATGTTTATGGTTATGTTGTGATGCCATCGATGTATCTATACATATCGGTATGCCATGCGTACGTGTGTTGTACTTGATATGTATGGGCTTCGAATACCTAGTCGTATGCCTTAGTAGCACTCCTTACGGGGAAATGCCCCATTGTGATTCCATCGAGCCATGGTAGTTCGCTACTGCTCCGGACACATTGGTTGACCGGCATGTGTCCTTCTTTGCTGCTGTGTCTGTCCCTTTGGGAAATTTCACGCGTATGTAATGGAGTCCTTGTAACTTGCTACGACTCATCTACATTCGTTGATGACCGACACCTGCTTTGCTGGGTCATGTATGCCTGTCCCTGTACAGAACTGTCGCTTTAGCTTATGACTAGACATGTCGATCCGGGTTCTTTGACATTGGATTGCTAGCGACACAATTGCATACGCGAGTCAAAAGGCGCAAACGGTCCCGGCTAAGGTACAACTGCAGCCGTGGGGATAACCGTGCATGAGACCGCAAAGAGATGCGATGTGTTACAGGCTGGATTCCTATGGCTTAGGATCGAGGTCCCGAAAGACAGAAGGGGCAGCGAGGCACGCATCGTGTTGTTGCCATCAAGGGTAAAAAATTGGGGTTTATATCATATTGCATGAATTTATCCCTCTACATCATGTCATCTTGCTTAAGGCGTTACTCCATTTGTTATGAACTTAATACACTAGATGCATGCTGGATAGCGGTCGATGTGAGGAGTAATAGTAGTAGATGCAGACAGTATCGGTCTACTTGTCTCGGACGTGATGCCTATATGTATGATCATTGCCTTAGATATCATCATGACTTTGCGCGATTCTATCAATTGCTTGACAGTAATTCGTTCACCCACCGTAATACTTTCTATCATGAGAGAAGTCTCTAGTGAACACTATGGCCCCCGGGTCTACTTCACATCATATTTTCAGATCTACACTTTTACTTTGTTGCACTTTCCACCTTCAGGTCTCACATTGCAAATAATCGTGAAGGGATTGACAACCCCTTTATAGCGTTGGGTGCAAGTTTGTTTGTTTTTGCGCAGGTACATTGGTGCCTCATCTTGATACTCCAACTGGATTGATACCTTGGTTCTCAAACTGAGGGAAATACTTACTGCTACTGTGTTGCATCACCCTTTCCTCTTCAAGGGATAAACCAACGCAAGCTCAAGAGGTAGCAAGAAGAATTTCTGGCGCCGTTGTTGGGGAGTATCAAGTCAAGAATAGTCTCCCGTCAACATGCCAATTTCTGGCGCCGTTGCCGGGGAGGATCAAGTCAAGAATAGTCTCCCGCCAACGTGCCAGTTTCTAGGGCTGTTGCCGGGGAGTATTCTAAGTGAAGCATATCCAAGTAACTATCGCAAACTCATCTCTTGCATTTACTTTTTTTGCATTTTGCCTCTCATTTTCCTCTCCCCCACTTCTGAAAGAAACAAAATTTACAAAAATATTTGCCTTTTTCGTTTGCCTTTCCTTTGGTTGTGTGGTATGTGCCTTCAATATGCTTGCATCTTCGCTTGCTGAAAATCTATTGGTATGGATCCTCATCCACTTGCTAATCTCTTTAAGAGAGCCAATTATGTTGAACCATTTGCTAGTGAGTTGAGTGCACTTGACTTTCTCTATGGAGTTTTGCTTGAGATGTGTGAATCTGAAAAACATGTTGAAGAAATTTTTGAAGTGATTCACGAGGGCTCCTTGAATGAAAAGCATGATTGCAATGGTTTCACTATGAATTCTATTAATGGCAATCATGCTAAAAATATGCAAAACCCTAAGCTTGGGGATGCTAGTTTTGCTATGTCCACTACTTGTTGCAATGATTGTGATTGGGGTGATAATTTTTCTTATGATCTTGAAAATTTGTTTAACCCTCATGATGAATATGATATTTGCAATAATATTGAAAGTGGGTTTGGAGAAGTCATGACTTTAGTTGATGATAATCCCACTATTTTTAAAGAGCTTCAACTTTGCATGCATGTGGATCATGAAAAGAATATCATATGTGATAGCTATATTGTTGAATTTGAATATGATCCCACATGTAATTGTTATGAGAGAGGAAAATATTGAGGTAGAAACTTTCATGTTACTATTTTACCTCTCGTTATGTTGAGATTGATATTGTCTCTTTCTTCTTCCTTGCATATGGTAGTTATTGCTTGTCTTGATAATTTGTTTTCCTATAAAATGCCTATGCACTGGAAGTATGTTAGACTTAGATATGTTTGTCACATGTTTCATGATGCTCTCGTTGTGCTTCAATTCTTGTCTTTTGTGCGAGCATCATTGAATTATCAATGCCTAGCTATGGGCGTTAAACGATAGCGCTTGTTGGGAGGCAAACCAATGAATTTATTTTTGCTTTTTTGCTTTCTGTTTTGTTGTGTCCACACCATCCTAATTATGTTATGATTGTATTTTTGTGTTTCTTTTTGTGTTTGTGTCAAGTAAAAACTTTATGATTAGTTTTGGTGATGGTTGTTTGATCATGCTGAAAAAAGACGGAAACTTTGTGCCCACGAAATTATTTTTAGTTCTTATACAGAAAGAGCTTTTGAGTTGATTATTTTTGCTTCTGGTTGATATGCAAATTGCCCTAATTTTTATATTTTTCAGAATTTTTGAGATACCAGAAGTATACGAAACTATGGATAGTATCGGGGGGTACTGGCCATGAAAAGTGAGAATACAGTAATATAACATCAATCTAAATAGAAATTAAGTTTACTGCAGTACCTAAAGAGTTGGTAGTTTGTTTTTTTATACTAATGATATCACGAGTTTTTGTTTAAGTTATGTGTTGTGAAGTTTTCAAGTTTTGGGTGATGTTCTCATGGACAAAGGGATAAAGAGTGGAAAGATCTTAAGCTTGGGGATGCCCAAGGCATCCCAAGTCAAATTCATGGACACCAAAAAGCCTAACTTGGGGATGCCCCGGGAAGGCATCCCCTCTTTCGTCTTCAATCCATCGGTAACGTTACTTGGAGCTATATTTTTATTCACCACATGATATGTGTTTTGCTTGGAGTGTTGTGTATTATAGGAGTCTTTTCTTTTTGTTTTGTCACAATCATCCTTCCTGCACACCTTTTTTAGAGGGACATGCACTCATCGTGAATTTTCTAGAATACTCAATGAGCTTCAGTTATATCTTTTGAGTTAGGCAATTTAGCTCGCATGTGCTTCACTTATATCTTTTGAGCTAGATAATTTTTCTCTAGTGCTTCACTTAAATCTTTTTAGAGCACGACGGTGTCATATTTTGTAGAAATGAAAACTCTCGATCTTCACTTATATCTATTTGAGCGTGCTCTCTCTCAGTAACTTGGTAATTGGCGTGTGCTATGAAAGTAGTCCTAAAGATGATATGCATCCAAAGAGGATATAATAAAAAATTCCATATTCAAGTGCATTGATTAGTAAGAGAAGTTTGATTCCTAACAATTAAGTTTTGAGATATGGATTTGGTAATATTAGAGTTATGTTAGTAGGGAGTTGTGAATCTAGAAATACTTCTGTTGAAGTGAGTGATTCCCGTAGCATGCACGTATGGTGAACCGCTATGTTAGGAAGTCGGAGCATAATTGATTTATTGATTGTCATCCTTTGTGTGGCGGTCGGGATCGCGCGATGGTTAACACCTACCAACCCTTCCCCTAGGAGTATGCATTTAGCACTTTGTTTCGATTACTAATAAAACTTTCGCAATAAGTATATGAGTTCTTCATGACTAACGTGAGTCCATGGTATAGATGCACTTGTTGGAATTATGCCCTAGAGGCAATAATAAATGTATAGTTATTATTATAATTCCTGTATCAAGATAATAGTTTATTATCCATGCTATAATTGTATTGAATGAAGACTCATTTACATGTGTGGATACATAGACAAAACACCGTCCCTAGCATGCCTCTAGTTGGCTAGCCAGTTGATCGATGATAGTCAGTGTCTTCTGATTATGAACAAAGTGTTGTTGCTTGATAACTGGATCACGTCATTGGGAGAATCACGTGATGGACTAGACCCAAACGAATAGACGTAGCATGTTGATCGTGTCATTTTGTTGCTACTGTTTTCTGCGTGTCAAGTATTTATTCCTATGACCATGAGATCATATAACTCACTGACACCGGAGGAATGCTTTGTGTGTATCAAACGTCGCAACGTAACTGGGTGACTATAAAGATGCTCTACAGGTATCTCCGAAGGTGGTAGTTGAGTTAGTATGGATCAAGACTGGGATTTGTCACTCCGTGTGACGGAGAGGTATCTCGGGGCCCACTCAGTAATACAACATCACACACAAGCCTTGCAAGCAATGTAACTTAGTGTAAGTTGCGGGATCTTGTATTACGGAACGAGTAAAGAGACTTGCCGGTAAACGAGATTGAAATAGGTATGCGGATACTGACGATCGAATCTCGGGCAAGTAACATATCGAAGGACAAAGGGAATGACATACGGGATTATACGAATCCTTGGCACTGAGGTTCAAACGATAAGATCTTCGTAGAATATGTAGGATCCAATATGGGCATCCAGGTCCCGCTATTGGATATTGACCGAGGAGTCTCTCGGGTCATGTCTACATAGTTCTCGAACCCGCAGGGTCTGCACACTTAAGGTTCGACGTTGTTTTATGCGTATTTGAGTTATATGGTTGGTTACCGAATGTTGTTCGGAGTCCCGGATGAGATCACGGACGTCACGAGGGTTTCCGGAATGGTCCGGAAACGAAGATTGATATATAGGATGACCTCATTTGATTACCGGAAGGTTTTCGGAGTTACCGGGAATGTGCCGGGAATGACGAATGGGTTCCGAGGGTTCACCGGAGGGGGGCAATCCACTCCGGGGAAGCCCATAGGTATTTGGGGGGGTCACACCAGCCCTTAGTGGGATGGTGGGACAGCCCACCAAATCCTATTCGCCAAGGAAGAGAAAATATCAAAGGAAAGAAAAAAAAAGGGGAGAGGTGGGAAGGGGGAAGGACTCCCTCCCACCAAACCAAGTAGGACTCGGTTTGGGGGGGGGAGAGTCCTCCCCCCTGGCTCGGCCGACCCCTTGGGGTTCCCTTGGACCCCAAGGCAAGGTCCCCCTCCCTCCTCCTATATATATGAGGCTTTTAGGGCAGATTTGAGATGACTTTCTCACGGCTGCCCGACCACATACCTCCATAGTTTTTCCTCTAGATCGCGTTTCTGCGGAGCTCGGGCGGAGCCCTGCTGAGACAAGATCATCACCAACCTCCGGAGCGCCGTCACGCTGCCGGAGAACTCTTCTACCTCTCCGTCTCTCTTGCTGGATCAAGAAGGCCGAGATCATCGTCGAGCTGTACGTGTGCTGAACGCGGAGGTGCCGTCCGTTCGGTACTAGATCGTGGGACTGCTCGCGGGATTGTTCGCGGGGCGGATCGAGGGACGTGAGGACGTTCCACTACATCAACCGCGATCTCTAATCGATTCTGCTGTACGATCTACAAGGGTACGTAGATCACTCATCCCCTCTCGTAGATGGACATCACCATGATAGGTCTTCGTGCGCGTAGGAAAATTTTTGTTTCCCATGCGACGTTCCCCAACAACACTTTCACCTTCCACCATCGCTAGCCTCTCTACTGCCGCGCAATTTTCGCCAGTGCACAAACCCACCATACACCTTTCTCAAAACAGCCACCATACCTACCTATTATGGCATTTTCATAGCCATTCAGAGATATATTGCCATGCAACTCCCACCGTTCCGTCTCATGACTTGTGCCGTCACTTACATATTGCCATTGCATGATCGTAAGATAGCTAGCGAGATGTTTCAACGTCATACGCTAAGCTAGATCGTTGCACATCCCGGTACACTGCCAGAGGCATTTCCTATAGAGTAATCATTGCTCTAAGTATTGAGTTGTGAGTAAATAAAAGTGCGATGATCATCATTATTATAGCATTGTCCCATGTGAGGAAATAAAAAATAGAGAGGCCAAAGATGCCCACCAAAAAAAATGAAAAGAGGCCAAAGAGCCCAAACAAAAAAAAGAGAGAAAAATAGAGAAGGGATAATGCTACTATCTTTTTCCACACCTGTGCTTCAAAATAGCACCACGTTCTTCATGATAAAGAGTCTCTTGTTTTGACACTTCCATATACTAGTGGGAATTTTCATTATATAACTTGGCTTGTATAATCCAATGATGGGCTTCCTCAAAATTGCCCTAGGTCTTCGTGATCAAGCAAGTTGGGTGCACACCCACTAGTTCTCCTTTTGAGCTTTCACACACTTATAGCTCTAAGTGCATCCGTTGCATGGTAATCCTTACTCATTCACATTGATATCTATTGACGGGCATCTCCATAGCAAATTAATACGCCAAGTCAATGTGACCATCTCCTCATTTTTTGCCTCACAACCTCCACCACACTCTATTCCACCTATAGTGATATATCCATGGCTCACGCTCATGTATTGCGTGACAGTTAAAAAAGTTTGAGAAAGTAAGAGTGCAAAAACAATTACTTGGCCAATACCGGGGTTGTGCATGATTTAAATTCGTTGTGTGGGGATGATGGAGCATAGCCAGACTATATGATTTTGTAGTGATAACTTTCTTTGGCCTTGTTACTTCAAAAGTTCATGATCACTTTGCTAGTATGCTTGAAGTATTATTGTTTTCATGTCAATAGTAAACTATTGTTTTGAATCTTACGGATCTGAACATTCATGCCAGAAGAAAGAAGTTACAAAGGACAAATATGTTAGGTAGCATTCCGCATCAAAAATTCAGTCTTTATCACTTCCCTACTCGAGGACGAGCAGGAGTTAAGCTTGGGTATGCTTGATACGTCTCCAACGTATCTAAAATTTTTGATGGTTCCATGCTATTATCATGTCAACTTTGGATGTTTTGTATGCATGAATATGCTATTTTATATCCTTTTTGGGACTAACCTATTAACTCAGTGCCAAGTGCCAGTTTCTATTTTTTCCGTGTTTTTGACCTTTTTGAGAGGAGAATATTAAACGCAGTCCAAACGGAATGAAACCTGCGGAATTATTTTTTCCATAACATAAGATACGCAGGAGACTTGAGAACCAAGGCAGGGGACCTCGGGGGAGGTCACAAGCCCCCTAGCCCAGGCCTGGGGGGCGGGCCTAGCTGGCTTGTCGGCTCCCCGTGGCTCCTCTTCCCTACTTTTTCCGCCTATAAATTCTCTAAAAATCCAAAACCACCAGAGAGAGCCACAAAAATACTTTTCAGCCGCCGCAAGCTTCTGTCTCTGCAAGATCCCATCTGGGACCGTTCTGGTGCCCTGCTGGAGGGGGGATTCTGACATGGAGGAATTCTTCATCAACACCATTGCCTCTCCGATGATGCGTGAGTAGTTCACCATAGACCTTCGAGTCCATAGCTAGTAGCTAGATGGCTTCTTCTCTCTCTTGGATCTTCAATACAAAGTTCTCCTTGATCTTCATGAAGATCTATCCGATGTAACTTTCTTTTGTGTTGTGTTTGTTGAGATCCAACGAATTGTGGATTTATGATTAGATTATCTATGAATATTATTTGAGTCTCCTCTGATCTCTTATATGCATGATTTCGTATCCTTGTAATTCTCTTCGAGTTGTGGGTTTCGTTTGGCCAACTTGATCTATAATTCTTGCAGTGGGAGAAGTGCTTGGTTTTGGGTTCATACCATGCGGTGTCCTCACCTAGTGATAGAAGGGGTAGCGAGGCATGAATCGTGTTCTTGCCATCAAGGGTAAAAAGATGGGGTTTATATCATATTGCATGAATTTATCCCTCTACATCATGTCATCTTGCTTAAGGCTTTACTCCGTTTGTTATGAACTTAATACACTAGATGCATGCTGGATAGCGGTCGATGTGTGGAGTAATAGTAGTAGATGCAGACAGTATCGGTCTACTTTTCTCGGAAGTGATGCCTATATGTATGATCATTGCCTTAGATATCATCATGACTTTGCGCGATTCTATCAATTGCTTGACAATAATTACTTCACCCACCGTAATACTTTCTATCATGAGAGAAGCCTCTAGTGAACACTATGGCCCCGGGTCTACTTCACATCATATTTTCAGATCTACACTTTTACATTGTTGCACTTTCCACCTTCAGATTTCACCTTGCAAATAATCGTGAAGGGATAGACATCCCCTTTATATCGTTGGGTGGCTCATCTTGATACTCCTACTGGATTGATACCTTGGTTCTCAAACTGAGGGAAATACTTACTGCTACTGGGCTGCATCACCCTTTCCTCTTCAAGGGAAAAACTAACTCAACCTCAAGAGGTAGCAAGACACAATCTGGTAATCATCAAGAATATAATGATAACAGTAATGATAAAAATGATGTTCATGTAGAATCTCCACAAGGTAGTAATAACCTGATAATGATGTTCAGATAGAACATGCCGAGGGTCTTGATAACCCACCTCCTAAGAATAAACGTTATGACAAGAGAGACTTTGTTGCTAGAAAACATGGAAGGGTAAGAGAGCCATGGGTTCAAAAACCCATGCCATTCCCTCAAAAGTCTTCTAAAAGTAGGGACAATGAAGATTTCGAATGCTTTGCTGAAATGATTAGACATGTCTTTTGGCGCACTCGCTTGAGTGATATATTGAAAATGCCTCCATATGCTAAGTACATGAAGGATATTATTACCAATAAAAGAAACAAACCCAAAACAGAAATTGCTACTATGCTTGCTAATTACTCTTTTGATGGTGGCATGCCTAAGAAGTTGGGAGACCTCGGTATGCCCACAATACCTTGCTCTATTAAAAGAAATTATGTTAATACTGCACTATGTGAGTTAGGAGCTGGTATTAGTGGTATGCCTTCCTCCGTTTATGAATGACTTTAATTGGATAAGCTTACACCCAGTGAGATATCTGCAAATGGCTAATAAATCAACTACCTTACCTCTTGGAATTTGCGAGGATGTCCCCGTTGTGGTTGCAAATGTTACTATCTTAACAAAATTCGTTATTCTTGTTATGCCCGAGGATGAGAATATGTCGATCATCCTTGGTAGAACTTCTCTAAATACTACACGGGTTGTTATTGATTGCAACAAAAGCAAGGTCACTTTTCATGTTAGTGGCAAGCAACATACAATGCATTTTCGGAAGAAGAAAACTCTGGTTAACAATACTAATGTCAATGAGCCTATTCCGACGGTTATCATTGGAGATTTTATAATCCCTCTACCTAGTTCCAAGAAAAATAAATAATATAATCTTATTGTAGGGGAGATGAAAATCCCCATTGAGGTAACCTAGTGATGTACAAAAAATTCTTTGATTTCATGTTAATCGGAAAAGTTATTAATATGACTTGATCAACCTTATTAATGGATCATTTTGAAAGACATATGACTATTGAATTGAGTCTTCAAAACTCCATGTACCCCAAGTTTATTCTCTGTTCTCTTAGCTGTAGAAAAATAAGATGCCTTGATTATCCTGTTTTCTAAGTTTTTCGTACCATAGAAAAAAGACCCAAAAATAAATAGTCTCAGCATGCCGTAAAAATTTTAACATGATTCTTTGTGAAATAAATGAGAATTTTTGGCATAAAGATAATAGCAGGGAGACACACTTGTGGGCCACAAGCCAACAGGGAGCCCCTGCGCGTGCCTTGATGGCTTGTGGGTCCCACAACTTCACTCTTCCTTATTCCTTTAGTTCACATCATATCATACCTCCATAAAAAAAATTCCTAGCTCTCTCTCTCCCGTGTTCTTCCCCCACAAACTGAAATTTTCGATCTCTTTGCTCGAAACCCCATTTCTGAAACTTTCATGACGAAATTGCTCCTTGGTATGTCACTTCTCCATCTCTCCAATTAATTTTTGACTTAGTATTTTATATTTTCCATAAATTGTTGCACTTGGTGCTACAGAAAATGAGCTTGCATGTCAAAATATGTAGTCTCAAGTAGAAAGAATGCTTGATATAGCTTCTAAGTAGCCATACAACTAGTTTCTATCATTCTCATAAAGTTTTATTGACGTATTGTTGTTGTCCAAAAATTTCAGAATTTTTTGGTTAGGGAGATGCGTTTCTTGAGGGGGAGTTCCTTGAGAAAGCGTAATTTGGGTGAATCATTGAGTGTGGGCTCGATACGTGAAGCTTACATCGAACCTCGGGCCAATCATAGAGTCATGGATGATGTCAAATCCTGCCGGCGGCCAAGCAAAGAGTTCATGGGGAATGCAGGTATCAAGGAGGAATTTGATCATTTCATTCATAACACAGGCTTCACCGACTTCCTCGCAGATAAGTGTGTACAACATTATAACCTTACCCGTACATTCACGCATGGATTCCGTTATCCCTCTAGTACTTCAAGAGTTATATTTAAGATTTATGACAGAGCCTTTAGCATGAGCCTATAAGAATTTTCAATTGCGTGCAAGCTCCCACATTGGGGTTCACCTGAGAAACCATAAAAAATGCTTATAATTTATTCCTCGTAAGCCTATGTGTTGTAGAAAGTAGAGGAGTGACGTGGGCTAGAATTAAAAGCATTCAGTTTACCTCTATTCCTTACTTTGCGATATTTAAAGGGAAATGCGTAGTAGTAAAACAAGATTGTAGTGCGTTATGTGCACCTGATTTGAGCCTTATTTACACTGGATGACTAGTGAACAACTATATAACCATCGCGCAATTGCTCCCCGAAGGTTGCATTCCAACTCTAGTAACACATAATTGTATGTGGGGATTTATGCCTCCCATTTAGATGCACAATTGGGAGTGTCACCTCAACCTAATGACCCTATTTTTCCTGATAGATATTTAGATTAGAAAGTTATGTGTTCGCATGAATTTAATGTAAATCGGGCTAGAGGATATGAGTATGACTCAATTTTTGAGAAATAAACGTCATTGCTAGTTATTTTCCTTGTGCCCTCTCTCTTTAATTTTCAGGCTCGCGGGAGATACTACGTTCTTGAGATCGGAGTGCGAGAGTACAATGCTGCGGTAGAGGCTGCTCGCCTAGAGGAAGAGGTAGCGAGGAATGCCCCAACAAGCTACCATCTCAACCACTCCCGAGATTACTAGTGGTGATTACCAAGCTCGGAAAATCCTAAGCTCCGGGGAGTGCGTATTTCCCACCGACATTACATTCATGTTCACACACTCCATTCAAATTGTCGGTGTTTGCTACTGCAACAAAGGACCTTCCAACGGCGCCAGAAATAGGAGTGTTACTTGATACTCCTCAGCAACGGCACCAGGAATCCTTCAGCTGCGGCTACGCCTTAAGGGACTTCCTAGGCAAGTATGCAAAGGATTTCCCCCATGGCCTTGGAGCCTTGCGTTGGTGTTCCCTCAAAGCGGAAAGGGTGATGTAGCACAGCGGTGGTAAGTATTTCCCTCAGTTTGAGAACCAAGGTATCAATCCAGTGGAGGAGTATCTCAAGATCCTGCACAAACACAAAAGCTTGCTCCCAACGCTATGAAGGGGTTGTCAATCCCTTATAGATTGTTCGCCAAGTGAGAACTGAAAGCAACAAAGTAACAAGCAAAGTAAAAGCGGAGGTGTAAACGATGGATGTGAATAGACCCGGGGGCCGTAGTGTTTACTAGTGGCTTCTCTCATAAAAGCAAGTAGACGGTGGGTGAACAAATTACTGTCGAGCAATTGATAGAACCGCGCAAAGTCGTGGCGATATCTAGGGCAATGATTATATCTATAGGCATCACGTCCATAACAAGTAGACCGATACTTTTAGCATCTACTATTATTACTCCACACGTCGACCGCTATCAAGCATGCGTGTAGTGTATTAAGTCCAGAAGAACAGAGTAACGCCTTAAGCAACATGACATGATGTAGAGGGATAATCTCAAACCAATGATGAAAACCCCATCTTTTTACCCTTGATGGCAACTACTTAATGTGTGCCTTGCTGCCCCTACTGTCACTGGGAAAGGTCACCACATGGTAGAACCCAAAACCAAGCACTTCTCCCATTGCAAGAATCATAGATCTAGTTGGCCAAACAAAACCCAAGACTCAGAGAGACTTACAAGGATATCAAATCATGCATATGAGAAATCAACAAAGACTCAAATATATATCATAGATAATCTGATCACAAATCCACAATTCATCGGATCTCGACAAACACACCACCAAAGAAGATTACATCGGATAGATCTCCATGAAGATCATGGAGAACTTTGTATTGAAGATCCAAGAGAGAGAAGAAGCCATCTAGCTACTAACTATGGAGCCGTAGGTCTGAAGTGAACTACTCACGAGTCATTGGAGTGGCGATGATGATGATGAAGAAGCCCTCCAACTCCAAAGTCCCCTCCGGCAGGGTGCCGGGAAGGGTCTCGAGATGAGATCTCGCGGAAATAGAAGCTTGCGGCGGCGGAAAAGTATTTTCGAGGCTCCCCTCATTTTTTGTTGAATTTTTGGGAATATATAGGCCAAGGATCTAGGTCAGGGGGCGGCCAGGGAGGCCACAAGACCTGACACCGCCGCCTCCCCCTGGTGGCGGAGTGGGAGCTTGTGGGCTCCCTGGAGCCCACCTGGCTTAGCCCAGAGGCCCCCTGACCTTCTTCCGTTCGGGAAAAAATCATTTCAGGATTTTTATTCCGTTTGGACTCCGTTCCAAAATAAGATCTGAAAAGAGTCAAAAACACAGAAAAAACGGGAACTGACACTTGGCACTGAATTAATAAGTTGGTCCCAAAAAATATATAAAAGGTACATAAAACATCCAAAGAAGACAAGATAACAACGTGAAACCATCAAAAATTATAGATACGTTTGAGACGTATCAGTGTTCATCCTCTTTCATTGTATATTCATGATTAGATTTATTCTTCTTGTGTGTTTGAAAAACTTTAGAAAATTCAAAAATATTTCTCACTTCTTTTTGGTTTTTGTTTTTCGTTCAATTAGTGGTATCATTATAAGAAAACTCAAAACGATTTCCTTTTGGTTGTCTGGAGCTTTCCCATATAAATAGTTTTCTTTTTCTTGTTTTCCCTTAGTTTATTTTTTTCGCTTAAGAAAAACAATTTCAATATGTTTTTATGAATTTATTTTCCTTTTTGTTGAGTCAGTAAAAGGGAAGGCCATAATGAAAATGATGAGTTGCTCCCGTATGCTTATTTGCTGATCTAACGAAGAACCAATATTACCATGTGTCCCCCTTTGTTTAAAACTGCCCTGCCGATTCCAGCTTAGTCTGCGACACCACTCCACCTTTTATTATTATCACATCATTCGGTCATGCAAGTGAAAGGCAATAATGACGAATTTTGTTGAAGTGGAAGGTGGAGATGTAGTCAGCAATAGATTTCCCTTACACTGGGACTGTAAGGTTGATCGAACCAGGAGGACTCCGAGGATCAACAAGCAGGTGCCCGCTGCTCTGGCGCAAGCAAAAGACGTGGATCTGCACACACAACAAATAACTTTGCTCCCAACGAGTACATAGAGGTTGTCAATCTCTCCGGCCTTGTAGTTTGCAAAGGATCAAAACACAAGCGGGAATAGTGATAGTGATTGCAACGGAAAAGTAAATGAAAACAGTAAATGGTGGAGGTGTAAGCAATGGTGGTGATATGGACCTGAGTAACATGATGTTCACTAGTGATGTCTCTCTCCCAAAAGACGATAGACTACTATGCTTGGGTAAACAAATTACACCTAGGCAATTGACAGAATTATGAACGCACCGCAATGCTAATCATGCTACAAGAAAGTTATAGGCTCAAAAGTAATGGGCAGTACGCCAAGACAAGTAGACCATTTATTCATCAACATCTACTTACTAATCATCCACCTTGAGATATCTATCTAGAACATCTCGTTGGTATTAAGTTGCGACCCCCACCCAAAGTGTAAACTCAGGGCAACAGACAACTCGATTAACGAACTTTGCGTAAGGTAAACAATCATTGCAACCATGGTCACAAGCACAGTTGTTTTCTCCCTGGTGGCAACGGCACATCCCCTAGTCTCATGCTTTTGTCACTCAAGCTAGACATCAGGGGGCATGAACCCACAATCCTGCATAACGCTCCCTCTTGGAGTTACAATCTACTACTCGGCTAAAGCAATAAAAAGCAACGGAGAACATGCATGAATTACCTAAGAACATAATATCAAAGGATAATGAAATATATAATTCATCACAATCTTAACATAATCTCATAATCCATCGGATCCCAACAAACCGAGCATAGCAATAGCAGGAAAATTACATAGATGCCTTGATCATGTAGGGCTGCTCACAAGGGCTAATCTTGGAAGCACAAGATTGGAGAGACGACATCACATAGCTACTGGTCATGGACTCATGGTCCAAGGAGGACTACTCACGACACGTATGGGAAGAATCCATGGCAGTGGAGAAGCTCCCAGAGGTCAATCGTCCCTCCGGCAGGGTGCCGGGAATAGGTCTCCTGACGCTCCCGATCTCGGAAGCGCTGTGGCGGCGGAACGATGGACAAATTCGCGATTCTGGATATGATGGAAGGGTTTCCAATCGGAGGCGTAAATATAGGCCAATTGAGGCCCTCAGAGGGCATGGGGCCCACCCATGCGGCCTGTGGGCGCGGCCAGGGCCATGCCGCACAGGGAGGCCGTCCCCTCTGGCCCACCTTTGGTGCTCTAGAAGCTTCCGTCACGCTAATCTTTATATATTTTCCTCGTGATTTTTGGGACTCTAGAAATTTGGGTAAAAGTCCCTGCAAAAAATACATCAGCAGACAGAAACTGGCACTGGGTGCACTGAGTTAGTAGGTTAGTCCAAATATGTGTAAAAAGATATAGAAGTGTAGAAAAACATATAACAATGTCACACACAAGATCATGGAACAAGCAGAAATTATAGATACGTTTGGGGCGTATCAGTTATCATCCACCATACGTACCTATATGCGGTATTACCTTGTTACCCTATGTAAATTTGCATGTGCCACCTCTAAATATTCAAACAAACATCTGTTTTGTGCATTTGTACCGCTCATGGTAAGTAAGTTACTCTCGGGACTGGCGTTTATTCGCTGTCATTGCACGAGAGAGCTCGGTAACAAGGATACCCAGTCCTGCTTAATCAAAATTAAATTAAAACAAAACTCCTTGTGGAAGTTGATATGCTGGAGGGCACCCGTGAATTCGACTAGCCATGGTTGTGTATGTATGGCACATGGGAGTAAAACGTTACAATTCTTTTTGGGAACCACACATAATGAGTATAGCATGGAAGATACTAATAACGTTTGTCGTAACGTTCACAGTAAAGAACACCACTCAAAATTATATTTTCAATCCCGCTTTGAAAACTTGAGCTCTAGGACTTGTGCAAATCAATGCTTACCTCTGCAAAGGGTCTATCTATTTACTTATATGTTGAGTCATCACCCTCTTACTTACATCATGAGATTGGATAGCAGTATTCTCATTTTTATACATCGATTCTAGCCAATGTGGGATATGAGTATGACTAGGATCTTTTCTATTCTGAAATATAATATTTAGGCACTACTTGACTATGAGAGGTGCTCTGCATTTATTTTTTGCGGTCTCAGAAAGGGCTAGCGAGATTACATGTCACCATATTATATCGTGATTGTTTTGACAAATTGTTGGCATGTGAGATATCTTATCATTGCTGACTTGTTGGTTATTTATTGCGATGATTGGATATGATGCTTAAATTATTATCATGGATGTGTTTATTTATGATTTATGCTGAAAACATGAACACTAGCTAAGCATATGTATAACGAGAATAGAAGAGTTTGTACAAGTTTTCTTTATCACTTTAAGTAAATCAACTTAATTTCTTGAGGACAAGCAATGAGTTAATATTGGGGGAGTTGATACGTCTCCAACGTATCTACTTTTCCAAACAATTTTGCTCTCGTTTTGGCTACTAACTTGCATGATTTGAGTGAAACTAACCCGGACTCATGCTGTTTTCCGCGGAACTACCTTGGTGTTATATTTGTGTAGAAATAAATGTTCTCGAAATCGAACGAAACTTTTTGTGAATTATTTGTGGAATTTATAAGTATTTATGGAGCGAAATGTGCCAGAGAAAGGCTGCGACGGGGCCACAAGCCTATAGGGAGCCCCCGTGGCCATGTCGTGATTGTTTGTGGGTCCCACATGGCTCCTCTGACCCCAATTTCAGTCCTATAAATTCAAAACTTTGGAGAAAATAAAACATAGAGAAGTTTGATGAGACGGGGCCACCGCCACCTCCTGTTCTTCCTTGGGAGGGCTGATCTGGAGCCCGTTTGGGGCTCCGGAGAAGGGGATTCATCGCTGTCATCATCACTGACCCTCCGTCATCAACACCACCATGACGCTCACCACCGGGAGTTAGTAATTCCTTTGTAGGCTTGCTGGATATCGGTGGGATTGGATGAAATTGCTCATGTAATTGAGTTAAGTTTGCAAGGCTTGATCCCTAGTGTCCACTATGTTCTAAGATTGATGTTACTATGACTTTGCAAGGCTTAATGCTTATCACTAGGGCCCGAGTGCCATGATTTTCAGATCTAAACCTATTATGTTTTCATCAATATGAGAGTTATTTGGATCCTATCTTGCAAGTTGTAGTTGCCTATTACGTGTCTTGATCCGCATATCCCAAGGTAACAATAATTAGGATTCTTTCTAGTGATTGTCGTAGTTTGAGGAGTTCATGTATTCTCCATGTGTTAATGCTTTGTTCTGGTTCTCTATTAAAAGGTGGCCTTAATATCCCTTAGTTTTCAATAGGACCCCCTGCCACGGGAGGGTAGGACAAAAGATGCCATGCAAGTTCTTATCGCAAGTAGGTATGACTATATACGAAATACATGCCTACATTATATTGATGAATTGGAGCTAGTTCTGTGTCGCCCTAGTGTGTAACTGTTACATGATAAATATCATCTAAATCATTATTCATCACTGATCCACATGCCTACGATTTAGATATACTGAATCTTGCTAAGTTACTAATATTGCTGCTACTATCACACGTGCTACTCAATTGCTACTGTTACTAACGTTACGAGTGTTACCAAAATTATTGCTATCACTCTTACTGTTAGTTCTATCATTTGTTGTCCTATTAAATCCTACTGCGCAGATATATCGCAGGCACGGTTGAATTGATAACTCAGTTGTTACGTCCAATAAATATTCTTTGGCTCCCCTTATGTTGATACAATAAATTAGGGTGAAATACTACCCGTGAAGATTTTTGCAATCCCCTATACTTGTGGGTTATCACAAACAAACTCAAAAAGTGGCAAATTTTGATGGCACTTTCAATAGTGCCCTTCTAGTCATGGAAAAAACTTTGAAGTCCAAATGATTCAAAAAAATGAGTTGTGTGTGTAAGGCGACCATTTTCTATTCAAAACCCTCACACTTTATGGAAAAGTGTATAGTTTTGTACACGTTGTGCCTTGATATCTACTAAACAACTTTATTATTGTAGACTCTATTGGACCTCCAAGCATAGAGTTTGTAGGACAGTAACAATTTTCCCTCAAGTGGATGACCTAAGATTTCTCAATCCGTGAGAGGTGTAGGATGAATATGGTCTCTCTCAAACAACCCTTCAATAAAATACAAGAAATCTATTGTGTCCCCAACACACCCAATACAATGGTAAATTGTATAGGTGCACTAGTTCAACAAAGAGATGGTGATACCAGTGCAATATTGATAGTAGATATAGGTCTTTGTAATCTGAAAATATAAAAACAGAAAGGTAGCAAGTAATAAAAGTGAGAACAAACGATGTTGCAATGCTTAGAAATAAGGCCTAGGGTTCATACTTTCACTAGTGCAATCTCTCAACAATGCTAACATAATAGAATCATATGATCATCCGTGAGTGTGCACCAAAGAATCACTCCAATGTTCATAAGTAGCGGAGAACATAAGATGACATTGTTGTAGGTAGTAGAACCATCTTAAAGCTATTCTTTCCGACCAATCTATTAAGCTATTCCTCTAAGTGTAACAAACAGCCCTAGGGTTTGTACTAGAATAACACCTATGATACACATCAATCAACCCTAATGACACCTAGATACTCCAATGTCACCTCAAATATCTGTGGAATAATTATTTGACAGCATCAAACAATTTCAGATTCATCATATTCAATCCAACACAAAGAACTTCAAACAGTACCCCAAGATTCTTATCAGAGAAAGTAGGACAAGAACGTGTATCAACCCATATGCATAGATTACCCCATTGTCACCACGAGAATCCGCAAGTTGAGTAGCAAAACATATATCAAGTGAATCAGTAGCACCCCACTGTCACGAAGGGTATCCACATGCAAGACATACATCAAGTGATCTCAAATCCAATATTTAATCCGACATAAAAAAATCTCAAAGGGAAAGATTCAATTCATCACATCAAGATAGCAAGGGAAAAATACCATATGATCCAACTGTATTAACACAGCCCGTGATACATCAAGATCGTTCCATCACAAGAACACGGGAGATAGAGAGAGAGAAATCAAACAGATAGCTACTAGTACATACCCTCAGCCTCGAGGGTGAACTACTCACTCCTCGTCATGGACACCACCGAGATGATAAAGATGGACTCCGATGATGGTTTCCCCCATCGGCGGGGTGTCAGAATAGGGCTCCAGATGTGTTTTATTTGGTACAAAAGCTTGCGGTAGTGGAGTAGAAGTGCTAGGTTAACTTTTGGGGATTTCCCAATATATTGGATTTTCCAGCGTTGGAATCACGTCAATTGGAGCCACGAGGAGGTCCCAAGCCATCAGGCGCGCGTGGGGGGGGGGAGGCACGCCCTATTGACTTAGGGTACCCTATGGCCCCCCTATCGTGGTTCTTCGCTCTAGTATTTCTCATATGACCCTCAAAAATTGTGAAAATTTTTGGGCATTTCCTAGAACTTTTATTTTCAACATAAAAAACAACACCACGATAATTCTGCTAAAAACAACGGTAGTCCGGGTTAGTTCCAAATAAATCATATGCAGTGCATCAAAACCATAGAAATGGACTGTAAACATTGGTAAATATGGCATGAATGCATCATAAATTATTGCTACATTGGAGACGTATCAGCATTCCCAAGCTTAATTCATACACGTCCTCTAGTAGGTAAATGATAAAAGAAGTATTATACGAAGTGTGAATGCTAGCATAGTATATAAGTTTGGTCAATGATTATTCCAATAACTTTTTTCTAGTATCATAAACATCAACTCATTTTCTCATAAAACTTCTCATGATCGAGTAACAAGCTATTCACATGTTAAAGTATAGACCATAAACTTTTGTGGAAACCAACAAAATGTCTTCTCGGTCATCAAACAATTACAATTCATCTTATTTTCAAGAATATTCTATGTTAGAGCTCTTTTAGCAAATTCCACATCGTGAACTATCATTTAGTCTACCATGATTGCCGACACTCAAAGCATATTTTTAGAACAAAATTTTTGAGTCAAACACATTGGAAGATAGGGGCTTAATGTTTCACATCCCAACTTAGTTATCTCAGGTATAATGTCAACAATAATGAATCATGATCATCTATATTCAACTAGATATATGTGCGTGCATCTTTCCCCACCACATGACGCTTGCCAACTAACGAATTAATAGATTGAAATAGGGATGAACTTTATTGACCCTTGAATAAAATAAAACACATAAATTAAAAGATATTCCCTTTGTAGAGGGAAGAAGGGTTTTTCATGTACTTTTTTATTTTTGGATGTGCAAGCTCTTAATGCAAAGGAACTTCACTTCATATTGCCCCTTGTGATAGCAACCTTTATTATGCAGTCTGTCACTTTTATTTCTTCACCATCACAAGTTCGTACGAAGCTTATTTTCCCTTACAATAGAAGATCATACATATTTAGGAGCAATTTTTATTGCTTTTGCATAGATGACAACTTAATTGAAGGATCTTATTCAATCCATATGTAAATATGGTGGGCTCGCATGTCAAGAAACAGACTTTAAGGGGTTTTGGATGCACATGATAACCATTTAGTTTGTCTCTACTTAGTATGAATGTTTGTCTAGGAAAAGATCCTAAACAAGCACTATATGTTATAGGATCAATGTAAATATAAATTCCACGTGAATATAAACAAACATAGCCATTACGTTGTCTTCCTTCTCCAACATCAACTACTTGATCAAGTTTGAAAATAATTAATGGGGGCTCAAAATCATAGATGATGTCCAAGATATTATATTTATATGTGAAATCTTTCTTGCTTCAATATTCTTTGATGAATCATTCAAGTGACCAATGCTATGTTTGCCAACTTCCAAGAAATTTTACCGCTTATACGTCTTCTAAGTGAACTCATTACTTCCGATGGGACAAGCATATGAATCATATATAATTTCACATTTATGACATTCAATTCATTCAAACTTTACACTTAATATAAAAATGAAGCACAAGAGTAAACATCAAACTACTCTCAAAAAGATATAAGTGAAGATCAATCAGTAGTCAAACAGTTAAGTAGCTACTCCCTCCATTCCTTTATGTAAGGTGTATTATTGTTGACACGATGACCAAAGCACATAATTATACATATGTTAAGACGAAATTGACCTTGGCTAAATCATTAATTATATACTAAATCATTTAGACTCAAAACGTAAGAGATACGCACAATCAAGAATTAGAGGAATTATACCTTACATTGTGGAACTTTATAAAAGAACAAATACACCTTATATTAAGAAATGGAGAAAGTATGTGAAGAGCCTCTCTCTCAATAAAGATTTTCAGATCTGAGAATTTTATTCAGATAACAAATAAAACAAAAATACACTCCAAGAATAGCACATATCATGTGAACAAATAGAAACTTGGGCTCAACATAGGATAACAAATAGTTGTTGGCGAAAAGAGAGGTGGGATGTATAACATCCCCAAAGATGACTGATACTTATTTTAATATTTACTTGGGGTGCCCTGGGCATCCCCAGGCTTGAGCTTTATCTTGTTCAATCCTCTCATATTCTCGTGTCACACAAGTCTCAAAAACTGCATCCACATAAAACTTGAAAATAACAGGTGAGATAGATTAGTACACATAAGAATAAATCAACACTTCATATACTGCCAAGACAAGTTCCGTAAGAATTTTAAAACATTAGGTACTGTATACTATCATTTTCACAATTTATATCCACCAATATAAGTGATACATTTCCAATGTATCTATAATTTTTGATTGTGCCATGCTATAATATTATCATTCTAGGGTGCTTTTAGGGTATTTATTTAAAAATTAATGTTATTTTTGAGCACTAACCTATTAACCCTGTGCATAGTGCTAGTTGTTGTTTTCTGCATGTTTTTGGCTTTTCCGGTTTATAGTACCAAACAAAGTCCAATGCCCCAAAAATTTATGATTTTTCCTGGACAAAAAGAAGACATTGAAGCTTCGGGAGGAGACAAGAGGCCACATGAGGGCACAACCACACAACAGAGCGCGCCTAGGGGGGTTGCCACGCCCTCATGTGTGGCGTACCCCTAGGTGCCTCTTGACGTCCCTCTTCGACCTATAAGTTCAAAAATATCCCAAAACCCTAAGAGAGATACTTGAAACACTTTTTCCGCCGCTCTATGTCTCTGGTCCGTAGTGTGCCCATCTAGAGCCCTTTTTTGTTGCCCTACCGGAGGGGGATCAATCACGAAGGACCTCTACACAAACCTTGCTCCTCGCATGGTGATATGTGAGTAATTTACCATGAGTCTACGAGTTCATAATTAGTACCAAGATGGTATCTCCCTCTCTATCCCTAGATCTTCAATACAATGATAATCACATCTTCACTTTGATATATCCGATGTAATTCTTTTTTGCGATGCGTTTGTTGGGATCTGATGAATTGTGGGTTTATGTTTAGATTATTTATGATAAATATTTGAGTATTCTGTGAATTCTATTTTGATTTCTATTTGCATGATTATTATAGCTTCGTAAATCTCTGCGATCTATTGAAATAGTTTGGCCAACTAGATTGATATTTCTTAGGTGAGAGGGGTGTGTTGTAATGGGTTCAATCTGGCGGAGTTCTACATCCTAGTGATACAAAGGAACAAGGACACGACTTTTAATAGTTTCCACTAAGGATTGAATGATGGGGTTAATTCATATTGATTGAGTTCTGTGTGTCTTCATCGTTCAAATGTTCTCCAAGCATTACTCTATTTTACTTAATACTCTAGATGCATGGATAGGGATCGATGGCTGGAGTGATAGTAATAGGTGCATGCAGGGTTTGTCCTATTTTCCTATGGATGTGATGCCTATATATAAATGATCATTACCGTGAATATCACATAACTACGGGATTTTCTATCAATTGCGCAACCGTAACTTGTTTACCCACTGTATGCCTACTACGTGAGAGACGACATGGGGAAATCTACGACCCTTGAGTCTATTCACTTATAAGTTTACAAATGCTAAAATTACCTCACTACCTTTATTTACTTTGCATTTATTAACTTTCACCTAGAAACTTTACTTGCTTGCAAATAACGTGTCCAAGGGGATTGGCAACCCTCTTGCCCGCGTTGGGTGCAAGTGTTTGCTTCTTTGTGTGCAGTTTTGAAGATGGGGTTTGGTTGTTACTCCTATCGGTTCGATAAATGTTGGTTTTGTAATTAGGGAGATACTTACCTATATTGTGTTGCATCATCCATTCATCTTAGCAGAAAGCCCAACATAGATGACAAGTATTAGGAAGGATTTCTGGCGCCGTTGCCGGGGAGTATCACCAACCTATTATCAAGTAACTTCACACAAAGTATCATTCACTTGTTCTTCTTTTTATTTTTTGTTATATTTATCTTGATTCATAAAAAATCAAAAATACAAAAATATTTACCTTTTCTTGTTTGCCTATTTGCTTGGTTCGTTTGTTAGTCGTTTTCTTGAAGTTGCTATCATGTGTAACTTTATCATTGAAAAGGATGATGGATGTAAAACCCCAAGAGAGGACCCCCCCCCCACCACCACCACAATGAGATGTAAAAGTTTTTGTTGTGGGGAAGGGGAACATCATATGGAAAAGTATTATCCAAGAATTCTTTAACTATATCGGTGCTTTGGCTTGCAAGGATATTCCAATCCTTAAAAGAACTCAAAGTTAAGCTGATGCTATTTCCGCTCTTGTCCTTAAACTTGAAAGAAGATTTATGCGTAATCATCCCACTTTGCAAAGTATTTTCTCTGAGTTGCCTGTCATAAAACACCCAAGGGATAAGAAAATAGCCACTCTCATTCTTATGCACGAATTTGACTATATAGTGCGGGAAGCTCGAGATATCTTTGATCATTATAATATGAGTCATGAAAATATGGTGATAGATAATTTTTTTCATAATGAGGACTATATGATGAGATAGGTGTTTCAAGATAACCATACTTTTGATGAAAATACCGTTGAAGAGGTTCCTTCTATCCATATTATCCAACAAGTTTTCATTGGTGTCAATAAACAATATTCTTGGATAGTGAGTGATAATACAAAAGGTTTTGAGGAGAGTAGTATTAATAATGCTATGATATTGCTTGATGATGTGTTTCCTATTATATTTGAAAAGCATCTCATGAACACACATCCAAAGATGTCAATTCTACCAAAGATGAGAACACTTGAATCATATGCATTATGGCTATCTAGGGGCGAAAAACAATAGTATTAGTTGGGAGGCAACCCCATAGTTATCTTAATTTTGGTTTTTTTACTTTCTGTTTGTATGTGATAACATGATTGTTGCCTCTGTAATGATTGTGTTTTTATGTTTAAATTAGTGTTTGTGCCAAGTAAATCCTTTGGGATGATTTGAATGAAAGTAGAATTGATGCGGTGCAAAAACACAAACTTTGACGTCTAGTGCAAAAACAGAAACTTTCTCATGTGAAGTTTTTACAAAGTATTTCTATTAAAATTCCTTAGGTATTACTAATATTTCATAATTTTTTGGCTTATAGAAGTATGGTACTTAGCTATATCATTACAGATTATTTTGTTTTAGACATATTCTGGTTTTGCTGGCATAGTTTGCTTGTTTTGATGATGCCCTTGATTGTATTAGGGGGTATAAGTCATGGGGAAGTTATAATACAGTACCTTATGCAATAAAAAAATATGAATCAATTTATAATAGTACTAAAATATTTTATATGTTTCTTATACTAACCGATCTTTTGGGTGTCATCTTCATAAGAGTGGCTGAGTTTTCACGTTGGCTCGCCAAGCCTATCACAACCCTCCTCCTTTACCCGGTCTTGGGAGAGCATCACCAAAGAACTAGCCATGGACAAGGGTGTGTGGAAGCTTGCTATCCATGTGCTAGAACCATGACTTGGTCGCGGGATCTTATAAGTTTCACCTCTAGCCTACCCCAACTTGTTTGGGACTAAAGGGTTTGTTCTTATTGTTGCTGACGATGATTATACTAACGGGTCTCACAAATTTTCTGTTGAATTTTTTGTGCTGAAGTTTTCAATTTTTGGGTGTTATCATGATGGATGAAGGAATCAGGAGTGGTAAGAGCCTAAGCTTGGGGATCACATGGCACCCAAGGTAATATTCTAGGAAGGCTCAAGCGTCTAAGCTTGGATATGCCCCGGAAGGCATTCCCTCTTTCGTCTCAATCCATCGGTATGTCACTTGGAGCAATATTTTTATTCATCAGAGGATATGAGTTTTGTTTGGAGCGTTGTTTCATTTAGTTTACTTTTGTTTTACTTTTCCACAATCATTGTTGTCTGAATACATCCACTTGATAGAGACATGAGATCACCATGATTTATTAGAATACTCTATGTGATTCACTTATATCTTTTGAGCTTAGCAGTTGCTCTAGTGATTCACTTATATCTTTTAGAGCACAGTGGCGTATAGATTTTAAAGAAATAATTGCACTCTCATTCTTCATTTATATTTTTTTGAGAGCTAATAAACGACGATGGTAATTTTCATGGGTTATAAGACTATTCCAAAAATAATAGGTATTCAATGAGTGCATAATCAAAACCACATGTGGCACATAAAAGAAAAATCATGGTTAATAATATTAATGTGGTAATGTGAAAAATCATGAGTGCATGATCATTGGTAATATAAGTATCTTGCATTAGAGGTTTTTCAGTTGTTGTTAATCCAAACATATTCATGGCATGGTGATGATGCGTGATCATACTTATTCATCGTTGAAATCCTAGTGCTATTTAAGTCGGGTGCGCGTGATGGTTAACTCCTAGTAACCTCTTCCCTAGGGGCATCTGAGTAGTGCTTTGCTTCGAGAGAGCTAATAAAATCTTGCAATAAGTATGTGAGTTATTCATGACTAATGTGAATCCATGGATATGCGCACTCTCCCCTCCACATATTTACTAGCCTCTTTGGTACCGTGCACTGCCCATTCTCACCTCGAGGATCGGTGCAACCTTTGTCGGTGCATCCAAAACCCGTGACATGATATGCTCTGTTGCACATAAACCTCATTATATGTTCCTCAAAACAACCACCGTCACATCAACTTCCACCATGACATGACTACTTATCATGGCATTTCCATAGACATTCCGAGATATATTGCCATGCAACATCCACCGTCACATCATATGACTTGTACTTCGGTTGTCATCTTGCTTTGCATGATCCTATAAGCTGACATAGTATTTTTGCCAAAGACACCGTCCATAATTTTTATACATGTTAAACTTGACCATTGCACATCCTGGTACACTGTGAGGCATTCATATAGAGTCATATTACAGTTTTTCATGATGAGTTGTAAGTAAATAAAAGTGTGATGGTCATCATTATTAGGGCACTGTCTTAGTGAGGAAAGGATGATGGATACAATGATTCCCACACAAGTCGGGATGAGACTCCACACGAAAAAAGCGAAAAAGAAAAAATGGGGGAAATAAAATGAAAAAGAAAAAAAAGAAAGAAAAAAAAGAAAAAAATGAGAGAAAAGAGAGAAGGGACAGTGCTACTACCTCTTTTTCCACACTTGTGCCTCAAAGTGGCACCATGTTCTTGATATAAAGAGTCTCTTGTTTTGTCACTTTCATATGCTTGTGGGAATTTTTCATTATAGAACTTAGCTTGTATATTTACATGACGAGCTTCCTGAAATGCCCGAGGTCTTCATGAGCAAGAAAGTTGGATGCACATCCACTTAGCTTCAGTTGAGCTTTCATACACTTATTGCTCTAGTAAATCTGTTGCATGGCAATCCCTACTCCTTGCATTGATATATATTGATGGGCATCTCCATAGCCCATTGATATGCCTAGTTGATGCGACCCTTTCTTCTCTGGTTTCACCCTTTTGAAACCTACCACCATATTCTATTCCATCTTTATGCTATATCCATGGTTCACGCTCATATATTCAATGAGTAATAAAAAGCTGAAGCACGTTAAAGAGTATGATCCAATTACTCTAACTGACAGTGTGGTGCTTAAATTCTTTGTTTATGTGGTGAAGATGGAGCCATGCTATGCTTATATGATAAAATGAATAGGGGGTGGACATTCTTTGAGGATCGTATATTTTGAAACTTGATGATTAATTATGTTGCTTACATTTATGAATATTACTATGTTAATGTTTATTAATTCATCATTTCTCAATGATCAAACCTGCAATTGATTACATGTTGGGTAGCATGTCACATAAGAAATTCTGTTTTATCATTTACCTACTTGAGGACGAGTAGTAATTAAGCTTGGGGATGCTGATACGTATCCAACGTATCTATAATTTCTAATTGTGCCATGCTATAATATTATCATTCTAGGATACTTTTAGGGTATTTATTTACCAAATAATATTATTTTTTAGCATTAACCTATTAATCCCGTGCCAAGTTCCTTTTGCTGTTTTCTGCATGTTTTTGGCTTTTTAGGTTTACAGTACCAAACAAAGTCCAATTGCCCCGAAACTTTTTTATGATTTTTTGGGGAGGAGACCGGAGGCCACACGAGGGAGCCAGTACACAACAGGGCGCGCCCAAGGGGGTGGTCATGCCCTGATGTGTGATGGGCCCCACACGCACCTCCTCACGTCCCTCTTAGTCCTATAATTTCACAAATATCCCAAAACCCCGCGGTATCCACCTAAAACACTTTTTGCGCTGACCCAAGTCTTTGTTTTGCCGTGTGCCCATCTGGGGCCATTTTACGGTGCGCTGTAAGAGGGGGGTCAATCACGGAGGAGTTCTACATCAACCTTCTGCTCCCATGGTGATGTGTGAGTAGTTTACCACATACCTATAGGTCCGTAGTTAGTACCTAGACGGCTATATCTCTCCCCCTCTCGATCTTAAATTCAATGATCATCGCATCTTTGCTTTGATCTATCTGATTTAATTCTTTTGTGGGGTGCATTTGTTGGGATACGATGAATTGTGGGTTTATGTTCAAATTATTCATGATAAAGATTTGAGTCTTCTCTGAATTCAATTATGATACTTATTTTCATGAATATTATAGCCGCACAAATCTCTCTAACCTATTTAATTAGTTTGTCCCACTAGATTGATATTTCTTCGGTGAGAGGGGTGCATTGTAGTGGGTTCAATCTGGCAGAGTTCTATATCCTAGTGACAGAAAGGGACAAAGACATATCTTTGTATTGATGCCACTAAGGTTAAAACGATGGAGTTAATTCATATTGATTGAGTTCTCTTTGTCTACATCATGTCATTGTTTTCCAAGCATTGCCCGGTTTTACTTAATACTCTAGATGTATGCTGGATATCGGTCGATGGGTGGAGTAATAGTAACAGGTGCAGGTAGGAGTCAGCCTATTTTCTTATGGACGTGATGCCTATATATAGATGACCATGGACGTGAATATCACATAGGAATTCCTCCGGCAGAATCGCTCTGCTGGAGAGCAAAAGGGCCTCTGCCCAGGTTTCCTCCTCGAGACGACGGCAATTCATCCTCAAAGTTATGTCTTGATTTTTTCTATGGTAAAAAACACCATATAAGAGAAGAGAGGTGTTGGAAGGCCAGCAGGTGCCCCACAAGCCATCAGGGCGCGGCCTAGGGGGGGCGCCCTGTTGGCTTGTGCCCTGGTGGCTGCCCCTCCTCGCCGTATTTTTGGCCCAATAATACTTATATATTCAAAAAAAACTCCATCATGTTTCACATCATTTGAAGCAACTTGATTTTTCTTCCTTTTTCTCGGTTTCTCGGTCCACAATTCCAGTTTCCAAATACTTCCCTCTTCATAATGTATCTTGCATATTGAGAGAGAAAAGGCATAAGAATTACATAATGACATGGAATAATGGACAACATTAAGAGAAATATCAATAAAGATTCATGATGTAAAATGGACGTATCAATTTCCTTCTTAAGTAAGCATGGCTTAAGATTATGCCTTAATGCGTAATTTATATTTTTAATAATTCGACTAGTGCAACCTGTGACATGCAAGACATTATGTTCTAGAGAAGCACTGTTTCATTGACATGGATAAGGTGGACGAGACTATAACTTACCTTAAGATAAAACATTCATGGTTTCATTTTCATGACTACGATCTACAATCATGTAGTAGGTCACACATATTATGTTTGTGCAAATTGGAGAGGATTATGCAAGGCTTACAGACTTGAGGTGGCTATGAGTATAACCTTCAATATTGACATCGTTCCATAATATGATCTAGTCACCTTTCCTCAGTATGTGATAAAGACATTTGGGTGGATCTGGACATGTTTTCGCTTCTTCCTCCATGTGAGATTCTTACACAAATTTGTTAAATAATCTATATTTCTTATATAAAAATAGTTATTATTCATCTCTAACTTAATTTGTTTATTTAAATTGACAACTTATCTTCTATCTCCAAGAGAACACGGATTACGGAATATTAGACCTATTATACCGCTCGCTCACAGTTTACTTGGGAGGAGAATAACTATCTTGTCTCCTTTGTTAATAATGTTGAGTCGTTTAAGGGTACTTATGGAGTTGGGAAAAATATTACACGATACGTGCGATTAGTCCACAAGTTGAGCGATACTCACATTCATAGAAAATTCATGCTCAGATTTTTTTTAGGGATAATTAATTGTGTGCCCTTAGTTATGTCACACTCGGCAGGTTTGCCCATAGTTACAAAAAACCCTCGTTTTTCAAAAACCACTTTTCTCATCTTATGTTTTTGCCCTTCCGTCACGGTTCTGTCCAATTAGTGCCGTTTGACCATGTGTTGACCATGTGTGGACTTTTTATTGGACCATTTTGCCCCTCCTTCTTCACTCTTTGGCGAGACACTGTCAAGCCGGGCCCATCACTCTCCCACTTCACATCTATTTCTCTCCCATGAGTCAAACCCGAGTCCAGATCCCCCCTCTCTCAAATAATATCCCCTTCCCCACGCACAGTGCTCCACTGTCACAGTTCGAGCAAGCCACACACGACCAACCACGCCGGTGTCCCTGTTGGTGGCCACCCCAGGGCGACGACTCCATGGCCACGACGACCGAAGGCAAATGGACGGAGGCCGACGGGAGCGAGGCTACGGGGGCGACCGGATCTGGCCGACCGATGCCACATTCGGGCGGAGGTAGCGGCAGCGCAAGGCGGCGGGGCCGGCTGCGGAAGCCTCGGTGTCCACGGAGGCGGGGTTAACCTGTAGGAGAGACAGGGTCGACGGGAGGTTAGGGGAGAGGAGGAAGAAGGAAGAGGCAAGGGAGAGCGCAACCAATGGCGGGGTGCGGTGGTCCGACGAGGAGGCGGCTCACCGACGGAGGCAGCGGGGCTGGCGTAGATTGGAAGCTCGGGAGCTCGACGACCATACTCTGCTCGGGGAGGCCAACAGAGTTTTCGGCGACGGCGGCACCACGGATCTCATCGGTGGCCAACCTAGCTATCGGCACCATAGATCCGGTTGATGGCCAGAGTGGGGAGGCTAGTTGGGTTCCCACTAGCGACGGCGTTACGGATCCCGTCGATGGCCAACCTAGGCGGCCATTCCTGCATGGATCCAGATCCCGTCGGTGGCCAATGGGAGAGGCCAGCGGAGACTACAATGGCGGTGTTCGGTGGCGGTGGCCGGAAGCTGCAGTACCAGCTCCGACTCTGTTGGCTCTAGCGAACTCATCCTCTCTTTTTTTTAACGAGCCGGCGATCTCATCCTCCTCCTACGGATTGCGTCCTCTATTCATTGACCCAATATAATTACCTATGATTTAACTAGTGTCCGTGGATTAATTATTGTACCAAAATGTGATGGGTAATTGATGTGGTGTTTATAAAATGACAATGTCCATTAGATATTTAGTTTGGTTTTGCCTTGGGACCCACATGGTAGTGAGATGAGAGAGAGATGGTTTTCTCATCGACGAGTCCCACTTTGGAGTGTCTCTGCTAGAGAGTGAAGAAGCATGGGAAAAATAGTTCAAAGAAAGGTCCACAAACAGTCAAACACAATCAAACGAGACTAACTGGATGAAATTGGATAGAAGGGCAAAAACAAAAAGATAAGCAAAGTGTTTTGGGCAAGAACGAGGGTTTTTCCCAAACTACGGGCAAACCTGCCGAGTGTGACACAACTATGTGTATAAATTGAATTTGCCCTTTTTCTACTATTGTGTCACTTGGCCATGTTGTTCATAAATTCTTCTTAAATAATTAAACTTACCATGTTACTATTATGTTCTTCAATAGATGCTCCCAACAGTTGTTGTGAGTGCGCTGATGGATGTGCTAGGAGAGATGACAATTATGTTTCATGAGAAGACCAATTTGAAATGCAGACACTCGACCGAAGACCTATCAGATGTACGCCTCAAATTTGAAGGATGAAGGGGTTTTCCTATTCTTTCTAATCAGTCCTAAAAAAGAGGAGTAGGTCCTAGTACTTATCATGACCGGTACTAACTATGTGCCGGATAGCTAGCTAGCTAAGACGATAAGAATTAGTTGGGGAATTTTTAGTCATGCTCGATAACAGTTAGCTTGTGGTTAACGTATGCTGCAATGTCTCATAGTTTCTTATCGTAGTTACTATAATACCACAGCATATTGCAATTTATGATATTGGTTTTATGTAAAACCCAATCATGTCAGCAGAAATACTACCGTGGCTGCAAATTCTTAATTTGCACGCCAAAGCTCTCAGTGGCAGACGCTAAAATGTGCCCGTCGCTGCTTCAACTTTCACCACTAGCGGATACCAAACTACACCTGCCACTGATGAGTTTGAGCGTGTCCGCCACTGATGCTATGTTAGCAATGGCGGGCGCTCTTGAGAGCCTCGCCCGCCACTGCTAGGTTTTTTACGCCCGTCACTACTATGCATTTCTGCAGCCACTCAATTTCTCGGTGAGCATTTCTTGCTCTCTGATTTTGGTAATTTCGTGAAACTCAACTAATCAATTAAATGCGTGTTGGAATGTGCATTTGTGTAATACGACTGTTCTTAATGAAATGTTGTGTAATTCAATTTGGTCAAAATGAAGTATATGTTGTGCAATATAATTATCTTGAAAAAACATAAATATTTCTACACTTACAACTAAGCATATATAGCAACTCTCACCGATGACGAGCTCCCACTAGGTGTTAATCACTGGCGAGGCTCACCATTGACGGGTAGCCATGCCTTGCCCATTATTCCTATGTGATCTCTACTAAACACACCGCAGATGATATGTTAGTAAATAGATGATATGTTAGTAAATAGTGTTGTACCCGTGAATGAAGAGTGTTAGGCGCCATCACCAAGAACATTTGCTGAAGCAGTAAATTACCACAAGTGGAGGATCAGAGTCGAAACAATGGTAAAAGTACACCATTCAATCCTTTGGCCGGATTTATTCCTAAAATGTGTATCTCAAGACCCGCGCGCATCACCATAAACTCTATCAAGTTAATATCAAAAATCGATCTCATAAGTTATTACTTATTAATAAAAATTTGATGCATAAACTTTATAAATTCAGTAAGACGCAACTTAATTACTCATTCGGTCTTTGGGTTAGAAGGGTATTTTATGACAGTTGTTATCTAGTATTCTCCATCTAGGGTTAAAGTCAAAATAATGTGACTTTCACAAATTTTGCCACTAGTGCTTAATTATACTTGAATTTTTAGAAGTTACTTCATGCACGTCTGTAGTCGCACTTAACTTTACCAAACAGCTGAAGCAGTATATAAGTTCATAGGAGCGAAAACACCATGTAGCCAGCTAGTACGAGGAAATGAACTGATATAAATAAAGCTCATGCTTTACAAAGTTATATTAGTGCACGCTCATTAACATATAAAACTGTGTATGATACAGCTTATAAACATCGTCATTGGCCGTGAATAATATCATCCTTTTGGATTTTACATTCATTTGACCAAAACCAGCGTATAATCATCATCTTTCATTTGTATTACTGGACTTGAAATTGTATATTGTAGTCACCAGTTAACAGCAACATCATCATCATCAATATTTAGAGCTTCATTTGGAAAGATGATTGCCAACTACCAGCACATACATGGACAGTGCTTCCCTAAGAAGACTATTTACGGCTGAAGTAAAATATATATCATCAAATGATAACACACATCATATTTGATCTTCAAGAGAGCTGCCAATACTACACTTAACTTGCAAGCTTTTGCCATTAATCAACACTATCTACATACTTAACGCACGCCTAGAGATCATCCAAACTTAATTAACACTATGCCAAACTAGAATAGTAATCGATCAGCGTGCAGTTGATGTCCAGCTCGTCTCAACTTCAAATCACAGCCCATATATACAGGCTAAAAACCAAAGATTAAAATCGCTGGAGAAACGATTTAGGGGCGGCCTGTCTTAGCAGCTATACCGGATGCTGCATCGCGGGCAATGGAGACAAATAGAGGCGACTTTTCCGGAGGGGGGAGATGATTTCTAGAGGTTTCTGCCGATCTTGAAGCCCTATAGAGGATTTGGCGGCGGCAGCAGCTATCTCGGCTATTTTATGGGAGATGGAGATCTGATTTCATGCTAAAAAACACTCGACCACGCTGCTATCAGCTTAGCCAGCATAAACTCTAATTCATGCTAAAAACCACTCGGGGACGCACATCATCAGGTCATCGTCCCGCCCCAGCACGTCTGCCCCGCTGAAACCCGGCTGCTGCTGGCAGGTTCCCGTCGAGAAGGACGAGCTCGGGCTCCCGCCGCACACGCCAACGGCGCCAGCGGCGTGTCCGCCATCCACAGATGCCCCGTGGCTCCCAGCTGCCGACCTGAGGCGCCGCACCTCCTGTCAGTCGCTCCCAGTCTCTCCTTCAGCCTCAGCAGCTGGCCATATGTTTGTCAGTAAGCATGTTCAAGAACGGAGAGGAACTGCAGATGTGCAGCGCCATATGTAAGCCAGTGTGAGTGTATGCGAGCAAGCATACCTCGTTCTCGAGGTGGCATTTGTGGAGGATGGCGGCGTCGTGGGCGTGCTTGAGCCTCGCGAACTCCTCCTCGAGCGTCTTGTTCTTGTGGCGCGCGCGGCGGTTCTGGAACCACACGGCGACCTGCTTGGGGTCCAGCCCGAGCTCGGCGGCCAGATACACCTTGCGGGCTGTCTCCAGCTTGCGGTCCTCCCGGAAGCTCAGCTCCAGAATCTCGGCCTGCTCGTCGGTGAGCCGCCGCTTCTTGGGGTCCCCTCCTCCGTCCATCTCCCCACCGTCACCATCCCCTCCGCCGCACCTCGCCGACCTCCGCCGCCTGCGCCGCGCCCTCTGCTTGCTGGTCTCCCCCTGCGCCGTGCCTGCACATACAAACACAGAATGGAAAAAACGTCATCACATGCGTGTCCTGGCCGGTGAAACTGAAGCTACTGCAGCTGCATCATCGCATGCGCAAAGACCGGGCGCGCGCGGCGTCGTGTGTACCATTGGCCGCGAAGAAAGTCGTGTCCACGTTGGATGAACCAAAGAGCTGATGCTTGTCCATGCTTTCGGTTCGGATCTGAGGGAAAGAAGGGATCGTGAGGAGATTGGAGGGGAGACACGGTAGGTTGTTCTGTTGCCTGTTGGTGTGCTCAGGAACTGGATCGAGAGGAGGACCACGGGCCGCAAAGCACTAGTTGAAGGAGGGGAGTGCGTGTCTCCAGGGAGAGACCTAGGGGTAATATAAATAGGCGGCAGAGGTACCCAACGGCAAGCGCCGGCGGGGCTCCGGCTGAGTGCTTTCCGATCCAGGCCGTCCGGACGGGGAGATGTGAAGGTGATCGGGGGCAAACATATGATGCAGCCAAGTACTCCCTTCATTTTTTATTTACTCTCCACATTAGCATTGACCTGAGTGAAATTTTACTAAGTTTCATCATATTTATACAAAACAGCCCAAAAATTCACACACTATTAGAATCTGGTTTTGCGCCGAGTTCTATTCTTTTGCAGAGTTCATTTCATTCGGAGCTCGCCAAACTTATGTATTTGTCAAGTTTGGTCCAAACTTGCACTCGGTGGTGATCCGAAACTCACAAACTTCATATATTTGCCTAGTACACGCAAAAAAGTACTCGGTGAAAGGAAGAACCTCGACAATGCCTCAAGTTCATCGAGTTCCTCTAGATAAGAACTCAGAAAATTCTGTCTAATCTATGTTTGCCGAGTTATGACTAATGAAAACTACGTAATATTTTTCTTCTTCTTTTCTTATCGGGACTTCCAGGGGTCACTACTTTGAACTCCTCCTTGGCCACAACCACCATTCCGTTGCTCAGATCCACCACCGCACGACTCTCGTCTAGCCTTCTCCATCATGGCTCATATATCCTTCTCGGGCCGTCGACCACGCAAAGGTTAACTTCTTCGCCTTTTCCTTTTTTTACCAATTGTTTAGGATAGATATACTGATTAGATTTCTTGTATATTGTTATAATCTAGAGAATGTATGAATTTTTTATGATTGCAAGTGTGTGAGAAGACGAGAAGAAAGGACAAGAGAATATAGAACATAACATTATAGTTTTGTATAGATACGAAGTGTGTACTAGATCTTATATATATATATATATATATATATATATATATATATATATATATATATATATATATATATATATATATATATATAAGTTATTTCTTCACCCAGTTAATCTTATGACTATTTTATAAATAAATTACATTTGGAATAACAATAGTTACATTAATATTGATTCATTACGTAACATTTGATGTAAAAAAATTAAAAATATAGGTCATAAGACCAGAAAAACCGAATTTCATGTACATTTCACACTATGTTTTTATATTTGTAATTTTACATATATTTTATGATCACTATTTTTTCTTACGGTCCCCTTTTACGTATGAAATAAGAAAAAAAAATTGAAGCATAAAATTACGGTGCATTGATGTAAAAATAGAGAGGGGTGAAGAATAACCATGCTTCTATATATATATATATATATATATATATATATATATATATATATGTATATATGTATATATATATATATATATACATCATTAAGAATAAATTAACATTAAAAATTAACACTAAAAGGAAAATTGACATTAAAAATAAATTATTTGTTGAAAATTAATATCGTTTGTTGATATGAGTATAAATATTTGGAAATGCTAGTTAGGTAGTTACTCCCTCCTTTTTGGTTTATAGGGTTCAACTAAAAAAGATATAATTGTTTTTATGCCCCTAGTTGCGTCACACTCGGCAGGTTTACCCCTAGTTTTCAAAAACACCAATTCCCTCCGAAACCATTTTGCTCGTATTATGCTTTTGCACTTGATCGTTTGAATGTCGGTTTGAAAACTTTAGAAAAAATCATACTAACACCAAAAAATGCAAATAAAATAACAAAATATTTATAAAAGATCACCTATATGTGCATGTCATTTGCATTGATGAAAAAAGAGTGTGAAAGTCCTCATTTCAGTTTGAGCTCATATGATCTCGGCGTGGACAGTAAAATCTGAAAATTTTGAAACAAAATTCAAATAAATATATTTAGTTTTATGTGGCCAACATTGACAAAAAATTTGAGTTCTTAGAAAGTTTCATCATCAAATGACATTCGTAGAAGTGGTAACAAAAAAAATCAGCACTCCAAAATGCTTTTCTTTTGGAGCATCAGTTTTATTTTATTTTTGGCACAACTTCCATGAATGCCACCCCCTTATGAAACTTGGAAAGCACTCAAAACATTTGTAAATATTTGCCACCAATTGTTTTTACAATATTTTGAACTTTTTTTCAGATTTTTTTAAATTACAATGTTCATGCTGAGATCATATGACCTCAAATTGAGCTGGGGACTTTCCAACACTTTTGTGATGAATGCAAATGACATGCGCCTATAGCTAGCTGTTGTTTTTCTAAACATTCACTAGTGGAGAAAGGGGTATTAGAACCGGTTGGTAAGGGCCTCTGGACCCGGATACACATCCGGTGCTACGTATCCGGGACTAAAGGCCCCCCCTTTAGCACCGGTCTCTTACAAACTGGTGCTAAAGGCCTTCATGTGGGCGCCGAAGAGTGCGCGCAGGCGGAGGACCTTTAGAACCGGTTGGTAACACCAACTGGTCCTAATGCTTTTTTTTCTTTTCTTTTTTCTTTTCTTTTCAGGGTTTCCGATTCCGTATTTCGGTGTTTCCATGTTCCGTATTTTCAGGGTTTCCGTTTACGTGTTTCCGGTTCCGTATTTCCGTTTACGTCTTTCCGATTCCGTGTTCCGTTTTTTACGAACACGGAATCGGAAACACGTAATCGGAAACACGTATCCGGAAACACCGATTCCGTGTTTGCGGTTAAGTGTTTCCGATTCCGTGTTTGCGGTTAAATGTTGATGCACCAAATAAAAGTACATATATACATGTAACACGAAGTACTCGACCGATTATCATTACATAATTTGAAGTTCGTTTCCTATAGCTGTATACTTGCATAGAGAAGGGAGCTGGCTATTGGTTCATAGGATGGAAAAATTCTCCGCCTTCATCTATGACTTGCGTGAGAAGAAATCCTGCCAATTCCTCTGCAACTGCCTTGCAACGTTGGATTGGTCTGAGCATCGCCCGCTTTCGTTGCAGCTTTAAAAGAAGTAGATGAAAACAATTAAGTTATGAACAAAACTAAACATAATTGATGGCAACATAAATAAAGTTGTGAAGATCCGGTTACGTACCTCTAGATTTCTGGAAGTACGGGATTTCTCATTGATAATCCTGTGAATGTACTCGCAAACGTAGTATCCACAATAATCAGTGCCCGGTGGTTGTTGCGGGACGCCCTATATACGAGAACATAATTCAGTCAAATTAATAATAATCAAGAGAATGGTAATGGTATTGAAACCAGGGTACGTAGTACTACTTACTTTGTTAATCTGAAAGTGGAGCTTGTCTGCCCATGTACCGGGTTCTTCCTTGATGAACATTTGCCAAACCCTGGCCGACAAAGAAAAATGAATACAAGAGTTAATTATTACTTACTTGATATGAGGAAATGAACGAAAAAGATGCCGATGAACGAAAGAGGCCGATATATATATACCTTTGAAGCATCTGACGCGCGCTCTTCCATGTGTCAGCGTCCCAGGTTAACGGGTCCCAGACTTCAACTTGTCCTTGATCGATTCTAATGATGAACAATATGAAGTGGGACCTGCGCACGTGTACACACGCAGTCATGCATAATCATCAATTACACTTAACATCAGGTAAGCAAAATGAAATGTGTACAAGACAGTAACACTCACTTGAATCCGTAGGGCCAAAGTATTTCTTTTTTGGTACTTTGTCGCTTCAAAAACGTTAGCAAATCATCCGGTGTATCCTTGTTGAACTTTTCTATTGTCTCTTGATGAAACGAATACGGGTCAATGAACCCAAAGTCCCAGATTCCTGCCAGCCTGCATTCACGAATCTTCATTCTGCATAGTAGCGTACAAAAAGAATGTCGTGAGTGATAATTATACGGGCAATGAACGCGAGCTTAACTAAATAATTAAATTACACAAATAAATCACTTACAAACAGTAGCAGCTGAGGATAGCTTTGAAGAGGGCACGTTGATTGTACATCTGGAAAAAATCATCGAACCCAACCTCCACACCGTACTCTCCGAAGTAGTGTTGATCCTGAACTGCCGCCATGATACAGTCTCTCTTTTGCCTTGCGGCCTCCAAGTACCAAACATGTAAATTCCATAGTTGGGTTGTTAGAGCACTAGGATTTTCGACCAGAGGGTGCTCGGGCTTATATTTATATACCAAATCAGCAATAGCGTAACCTACGTCGCCCATGCGTGGACCGGACAGTGAAGCCTGGTCAGAAAACACCTTGAGCGGGGCAATTGACTATGCTTCTTGTTGTCCGAGCTGGGGAACTTGTTTCCCGCATTTCGTCTACTCCGCCTGCTTCATCTGCTCCGCCTGCTTCATCTGTGCGGTGTGCATCTTTTCAATGTACCGTTCATAGTCTGAAAGGGGCGGTGGTGGCGGCGGTTCAGGATAATATAAGTTGTCGATGGTGCGCTCAATTTTCCACTTTGGTATGTTCTTCAGAGTTTCCTTCCAGATGTCTAGAGGGGGCTTCAGGGGAAACCGTGCGAACCATGCTTTGTTTTTGGCTTTCACGGCCTCGTCTAGTTCCTCCGGAGTCATCAGGCCTGGTAACTTCGGGGGAGTCTTGACTTTCTTGGGTTTCCTTTCTCTCTTCTTGGGAGGAGTCCCGTTTCTTCTGAACCGCAGCTTCCGCTTTGCCGTACCCGTAGTGGGCGCATCCGTCGGCTCACGGGAGTGCACGGGCGATGGACTCTCGGCCTCGGGCTCCCAATCTTCGTTGTGGGGTGGACTTGGAGGTGCGTTGGGGGGTGGACTTGGATGTACCGTTCATATTCCGAGCGTAAAATATCCTTGTGTTCCTGGATATATGGAGCCGCCAAGCTGGAATTAACTAGAACTGTGTAGTGTGCTTGAGTGAAAGATTGCTCGTCCATACATGTTGTTGATTTCTTTCCTAGCGTGCCTTTTCCACGCAGTCTCCCCTCATGGAGCGACTGAGGAACACCGATCGGGTTCAGGTCAGGAATAAAGTCAACACAAAACACAAAACACAAAACACAAAACTCAACACAAAACACAAAATTCTCTGGATTCATCAGGTCGTCTCGTTCGTGCATACGTTGGTGGTGCAGCCGTGCTTTTGGTGTATCTCTCGACTTCTTCCCATGCACGCCCAATAAGTTTAGCAGGTTCACGCAAATATTTTTCGTCACGTGCATCATGTCGATCGCAGAGCGAACCTCTAGGAATTTCCAATAGGGTAGTTCCCAGAATATAGATTTATTCTTCCACATGGCTACGTGGTTGTCGGCGTCATTCGGAACAGATTGTGCGCCAGGACCCTTACCAAAGATTACTTTTATATCTTTGACCATGTCATATATATCAGTACCTTTAGGGAGGGTTGGTTTCCTCCGTGTATCTGCCTCGCCTTTGAAATGATTTCCTTCTTTGCTTCGTACGTACTGCAGGGCAGCACGTTATCTCTTGGAAGCATCTTCTTCATTATTTTCAGCAGCTTTTCAAATCCCTTGTCAGATATTCCATTCTCTGCCTTCCATTGCAGCAATTCCAGGGTGGTGCCCAGCTTTTTCTGGCCATCTTCGCAATTTGGGTACAACAATTTTTTGTGATCTTCTAACATGCGCTCCAACTTCAACCTCTCGTTTTCACTTGCGCAGTTTATCTGTTCTTCACGAATGACCTGACGAAGATCATCATCAGACTCATCAACAATGTCCTCAAGTTCAGGCTCGTCTTCCCCCATTTTAGTATCACCGTGTTCACCGAACATAGGATAGTTATCATTATCCTCTTCTTCTTCATTGTCTTCCATTACAACCCCTCTTTCTCCGAGCTTGGTCCAACAAAAATAACTGGGCATGAAGCCTTCTTGCAACAGGTGGGTGTGTATGGTTCTTGAGTTAGGGAAATTCCTCTTATTCTGGCATTTTTTACATGGACAAAAAATAAATCCATTCTGCCTGTTTTTCTCAACCACATTGAGAAAACTATGCATGCCATTAAAGAATTCGGGACGACGTCGATCACTGTACATCCATTGCCGGTTCATCTGCATTATATAAATTTATCAAAAACCATTATGCTAAATCATCATGACTAAATTAATTAATTAATACAAAAAGTTCATCACACGTTAAAACCAAAGTAGCGTAGTGACCATACATATATAGTTCTCATAGAAATACACACTGAAACCAACCATAAAAACTCTCTCTAATTAATGCATTTAAAAAAAACAACAAATGCGATCAAAATCGCAACAAAGGTAACAATTGACCCGACGGCATAATGATACCAAGCCTCTTTACTAATTGCATATTTTCTAATCTTTCTAATCTTTAGGCGCATTGCGTCCATCTCGCTCTTGTGACCATCGACGACACCGGCAAGAACCTTTTCCAAGGTCATCTTCTCTCTTTCAGTTTTTTCCAACCTTTCTTCAGTTTTTTCCAACCTTTCTTCCAGGCCAACATTTTCTTGTTCAACTAAGTGTAACTTCTCAACAATAGGGTCGATTGGCATTTCCGGTTCCACTACCTCCTAGATAAAAATATCTATGTCAAGTTGGTCGGCGTAATTAATTGTCATATAATCAGGAAATGAAAATATGTAGTTATAAAAGATAATATACCACATCCGAATCATAAACTGGACGAGGGCCAACGGGGACGGATATCAAAACCATGGCGCTATACATATAAAAAAAATCTTACACAATAAGAAAATTATATACAAGTAAATATGTAAATCATACAAATCAAAATTTGTTTTGGTAAATAAAAACAATAGGCTCACCAAGGTTGTGTCGGTGACGGGGCGATCGACGGCGGTGAGGAAGGGGACAAGGCGCGCGACACTAAAAAAACACAAATCATAATTAAATTTGAGCTCAAATTGCATATGTATACATAACAAATGATGAACTCTCTCTAGCTTAGGCATTTCATCAAACACCTAGCTAGCACAACAAAAATGAAATGAGCAAGAAAACGAGCAAAACTTGCAATGCCGGAAGAGGGAATGTTGATGCTAATCGTAGGACCGATGGGTGCCAACAATCTTGACAAATGGTGGAGAAAAATGGGGATGGATTAGAGCTCCCAAGAGGAAGGAGAGAGCAAAAATGGAGTTGAGCTCGAGCTGGAAAAAATGAAGCTGAGCTCGGGGTGGAATATAGGGGAGGGCTTTAGGACCGGTTTGTGTTAAAAACCGGTGCTAAACGGTCTGACAGCGGGGCCCCGCAGTTGCTGCAAAAATGAGAAAACCTTTAGCACCGGTTTGTGATACAAACCGGTTTTAAAGGGTCTATCCACTGGGCCCCCCTCCCTGCAGCAAACGGTCCAAAAACCTTTAGGACCGGTTTGTGTTACAAACCGGTCCTAAAGGCCTTGCGGCTATTTGCTGCAGGGAGGGGGCCCAGCGGGCAGACCCTTTAGAACCGGTTTATATCCAATCCGGGTCCAATGTGGTTGGCTCAATGCCCTGTTTTCTACTAGTGATTTTGATATCTTTTTTGCATTTTTCTGAGTTAGTATGATTTTTATTTCAAGTTTTCAAAGTGATTCATTGGTCAAAGGGTAAAATCATAAGACGAGCAAAGTGGTTTCGACGGGAAGGAGTGGTTTTTTCAAAACTATAGGTAAACCAGCCGAGTATGGTCCAAGTAAGGGCATACAACAAATTGTTCCGTTAGAAAATCTCACCAACCAATGTAAGGTCGTGAGTGATGGATTTTTTGTATAGTTTGCAAAATTACTCAACTAATGCGCTTGTTTACCGAATCCATTAATTACAATGTATGCATAACCAATAAATCACCAAGAAATTTTACATTCATATTTCTGATGGGGAAACAGGTTACATGTATGCTGACTGCCAACAGTAAAAAAACTCGGTACACAACTGGCAGTCAAAACTAGGACATACTCTTCACCTTTCCCACACATATTAATTGAGAACGTGGGTGTGTGTTCTCGTCTCTCCTCCTCTTCCACTGCATCGCCACCACACCATGGATCTGTGAGAGGCACCCACAAAGAGCGCCTCCTCAGCCACGGGCATCATTGTGAGCGCTGCCGGTACCGTGGATGTCGTACACGTCGTCATCCATGGGTATCGGAAGCAGCGCCGCCTCGTCCATGGGCGCCGCTGCCATCGCCGTCCACACCACGGGAGCCACCGCAGCTAATTGAGTCGTCGAGGCACCGACCCTGTGCACATCCATGTCAAGGAGAGATAATAATTATTTATCACATTTTTCATATTTTTGTTTTGCTGAAATGCACGAATTATTATTAGTTAAATAAAGTTAGATTGATTTTATATATATGATGAGCCAACACTAGCTTGTTAATTAGTAGCAAATTTCTAAAATGCTTGTAGTAATTAATTATATTAGTTAAAATGTTATATATAGTATAAGGAAAATAATAGTTCTTAAAATAATTCAGTTAGATAATAGTTCTTGTTTGCATTTTTCTGAGTTAATATGAATTTATTTTAAAGTTTTCAAAGTGACTCATATCGGTCAAAGGGTAAAATCATAAGACGAGCAAAGTGGTTTCGGCGGGAAGGAGTGTAAACCAGCCTAATATGACCTAACTAGAGGCATAAAACCAATTATGCTGTTAGAAAAATCTCACCAACCAATGTACATACATGATGGCTAAATTACTCAATTAATGTGCCCGTTTACCAAATCCATTAATTATAATGTATTAATGTGTAACCAATAAATCACCAAGAAGTTTTACATTCATATTTGTGATGGCAAGGAGGTTGCGTTAATGCAGAGTGTAAATGGTACAAAAAAACTTGGTAAACAACTCGTAGAAAGGATCCACAGTAGACATGGCAATGGATATTTGACGGTTCGGTTTCGTTGCCGAGTTCAAATCCTTGCAAAGGGCATACTCTTCATCCTTCCCACTCATATTAATTGAGAACGTGGGGGCTGTGTGCATCTCCTTAACCGCAAAAGCCCTCTCTATCTCTCGTCTCGCCTTCTCTACACTGCATCGCTGCCATACCATGGATCTGCGAGAGGCATCCTCAAAGCACATATGCTCCGTTGGTGATTTTGATAATTCATGACAACATACATTATCTCTTAGACTAATAGTTTTATGTAATTTGTTTGAGATGAAGTCCACAGAGAAAATTGGTTGGATAGCGAGGAGAAGCCCCAAGGAAGGAGAAGGATAGGATTGGTCAAGCTTCAAGCTTCAAGACTCTACATTTTGCTTTTATGTGAGAAAGCACAAGTGAGTCCATAGGAAAGCCAATACTATTAAAAGGGAATGAGGTGTCTATCATGATATTGTCGCTCAAGTGCTTAGAGTTAGCCACCAAAAACCATCATGAAATTCTCCCACAAATATATTGTCAAAACCCTAAACACTCAAATTCGGTGCCACCAATATTTCCAAGTTGGTCGTACCGAGTTTTACCCTAGTCAGAATCAAGAGCCAACCCTACCATCTCGGTACCACCAATTTCCGATTTTGGAGCAATGAAAACCAGTGACCAACTATGTGGTTACCATTTGTTGAAAATCGGAATTTCCAATTTTTGCAAATCGGTGCCATCGAGTTTGGTAACTGCATAGGTCAGCCAAATCAGACTTGTCGAGATTTATATATCGGTCTCACTGAAATGCCAAAAGTTGCCACATTTTGCACTAGTCCGTGCAACCGAGTTTTTGCTTCGGTTTCACTGAGTTGGGCAATAATATTGTAACAGTTAGATTTTTGGAGATGCCTATATATACCCCTCCACCTACCTCTCATTCGTAGAGGAAGCACTCACAACAGACTAAGGGCCAGTTCTTTTGTTGGCTTTTTTGAGCTTCTAGAATAAGTTGCCCCCTACCCATCTTATTCTAGAAGCCCAACCAAAAATATTTTTTAGAAGCCTATTAGTCAAGTCTTAATTAGTAGACTTCTGAATAAATAAATTTGATAGAGCTTCTAGAATAAGCTGGATAGGGGTAGCTTATTCTAGCTTATTCTAGTAGCCAGCAAAAGAACTGGCCCTAGCACTTGCCCTATCCATTTTCTGAGAGAGAACCACCTACTCATGTGTTGAGATCAAGATATTCCACTCCAACCATATGAATCTTGATTTCTAGCATCCCCATGTTGCTTTCCACCCAATCAATCTCTTCTACCAAACCAAATATTTGAGAGAGTGAGTGAGTGTTGAGGAGACTATCTTTTGAACACAAGAGCAAAGAGTTCATCATACTTACCACATCTATTATCTTTTGGAGAGTGGTGTCTCCTAGATTGGTTAGGTGTCGCTTGGGAGCCTCTCGCTTCGTGTCGAGTTGAACCAAGAAGTTTGTAAGGGCAAGGAGATGCCTACTTCGTGAAGATCTAACCCAAGTAAGGCTAGTCCTTCGTGGACGTAAATCATGGTGGAATAGACAAGGTTTCTTCTTCGTGGACCCCTTGTGGATTGAGCCCTCCATGGACTCGCGCAGCCGTTACCCCCCATGGGTTGATGTCTCCATCAACGTGGATGTACGCTAGCACCACCTATCGGAATCACGCCAAAAATTACCATGTTACCTTTGAGTGTTATCTTCCTACATCTACTCCTTACTTTCATGTGCATGTCTTTACTTTCCGCTGCTATACTCGTAGCCTTGCATGTGTAGGATGTGCTTGACTTGCTATAATTGCTAAAATCTCCTAACCATTGAAATTGGCAAAAAAGTAAGGTTTTAGTTTTGTCAAGTAGTCTATTATATTTACCCCTCCCCCTTTAGACGTCCCTTCTAGTGATCCCACAATTGGTATCAGAGCTTTGGTCTACATAGCTTTGGTTTCGTCGCCATCGGAGGAAGATGGATGTGTCTAGTTTGGGGAGTCTTAGTTGTAGAGTGCCTATTCTCATTGGGGAGTACTATAATTAGTGGAAATATGAAATGCTTTATATATTTGATGAATTCCATTTGAGCAAGTATGTTGAAAAAACATATGTTCCACCCATTGATCCCTTACACTCTTCTCATGAAGGAGAAATTGGTATGCTTTGCAATCTTAGAACTGTTAATCTTATCATTAGAGGATTGCCAATAATTGTGTTGAATCAAATGAAGAATTTGAGTGTGCTTATACTTTGTGGAAAGATTTGGAGAAAATACATCCTAACTACTTTTTGAAAAATCTTGATGTCATTCTCCATAAAACCGTTGCCTTTCACAAAATGAAGCCATGTGATCCAAACTTTGATAATTGCTTGTTAGAGTTTCGTGCCCTCAAGCATGCTAAAGGAGATGTCATTACCATCAATAATATAATCGTTGAAGTCATTCACATTCATAAACCTCAACATTGTCATGGTCATAATTCTAAGGAATCTCTTGATTTTTGTGTCGATGATATTGCACTTGAAAATGACAATGTGAAGCATGACTACTATGATGAAGATGACAGGTTTGGCATTGAGTATCAGAAGACCATGAAGAGTCTAAGTCTCATGAAGAACTTCAAGGAAAACATGGTCGGAGGAAAAGAGAGGATTATCGATAGTGGATGCATCGATCACATGAGCGGAGATAGAGACATGTTTCAAGAGATAACACCAAACCATGGCCCACGAAGATATGTGACTTTTGGAGACAACTCCAAGGGTAAGGTACTAGGTCTTGGTAAGGTTTCCATATCTCATGATAGTTCCATTCAAAATGTCATACTTGTTGAATCCCTTGGATGCAATCTTCTTTCAGTATCTAGACTAGCCGATTTAGGATTCAATATGCTATTTACTAAAGTTGATTGCCAAGTGTTTCATCATGATAATCATAACATAGTCTTTACAAGTTTTCGTAGAGGTGATCTGTACATTGTCGATTTCACTATATTAGCCAACCTCGTACTTGTATTATTGCAAAATCATCTAAAGGTTGCCTACTGCATAGAAGGGTAGGACATGTTGGTATGCGTAATCTAGAAAATATTATCAAAGGTGATCATATACATGGTGTTAAAGATATTATCTTTCAAAACTATAGACTTGCTTGTGCTTGTCAAGTAGGAAAAAAGTAGGTGGAAGTCATCCCGTGAAGAACATCATGACTACTAGGAGACCACCCTAGCTGCTTCACATGGATATCTTTGGTCCCAATGCTTACAAGAGCCTTGGTGGAAATTCTCTTGGTCTAGTTATAATTGATGATTTTTCTAGATATATGTGTGTATTATTTCTTGATGACAAGTCTCAGGTACAAAAGATCTTCGAGAACTTCAATCAGAAAGCCCAAAAACAATTTGAAGTGAAGATCTAGAATGTTCGGAGCGACAAAGAATCAAAGTTCAAGAACACTAATGTGGATACTCTTCTTCATGAAGGTATCTCACATGAATATCGGCTACGTACACACCTCAACAAAATGGAGTTGTTCAGAGGAAGAAATGGACTCTCATAGAGATGGCTAGAACGATGCTTGATGAATACAAGATGCCAAGACACTTTTGGGCAGAGGCCATAGAAACAACTTGTCATGCAACAACCCAACTCTACCAACACAAGACTTTGGTAAAATGGCATACGAGCTACTCACCGGAAACAACCCCCATGTTGGATACTTTCGGGTATTCATCTCCAAGTGATACATTCTTGATAAGCATCATCGTTCTAAATTTTCTCCTAAATCTCATGAAGGAATCATACTTGGTGACGGATCAAGCTCTCACACTTAATGTGTGTAAAAAATTCACTCTAAGAGTTGAAGAGACGGTAGATGTGAAGTTTGATGACACAAATGGTTCAGAAGCCTAAAAATTGCCAAATGATCTAGGAGATAAAGAACCTTCAGAAGCCATTCAAGACTTGTACATCGGCAAGAGACGTCCCAAGGAGGCGAAGGAAAGTACTTCATCAACACAATTGGAAGCTCCTACTTCGCACCAAGGAGAACCACGAAATGACATGGAGGCATCCACAACCGGTACACGATAAGATGAAGAGGAGGAAGAAGTACATCGTGATGATCCACCTCAACTTTCTTGACCACCACGTCAAGGAGATGATGATGAGGAAGCTCCACCATCCAAGAAGAAAATTAACCAAGAGTTCGAACAAGACTGAACAAGAATCATATCACCAATCAAATTTTCATAGACATAAAAACTGGGAGAATCACTCGCTCTAAAACTCGTTTAGCTAACTTTCGCGAGCATTAACCATTTATCTCTATCATTGAGCTTGTGAAGGTAGAAGAAGCACTTGAAGACCCGGATTGCGTAATTGTCTTGCACGAGAAGATACACAACTTCGAGAGGAATGAAGTGTGGACACTAGTGGAGAAGCCCAAGGACGAGCACAACATCATTCGAAAAAATGGGTGTTTCGGAACAAGCAAGATGACGATGGCCAAGTGGTATGAGCAAAGTTTGTCTCGTAGCTCAAGGTTACACTCAAGTCGAATGTATGGACTATGGTGAGACTTACACCCCAGTTGCTAGACTTGAGGACATTCGTATATTTCTTTCTTACGCCAATCACGATGATATTATTCTCTAAAAACTGGATACGAAAAGTTCTTTTTTAAATGATGAAATTGCGGAGGAAGTTTATGTTAAACAACCTCCTAGATTTGTGAACCCTAAGAAACCTAATCATGTTTATAAACTTCGCAAAGCTCTATATGGTCTTAAATAAGCCCCTCGATCTTGGTACAAAAGCCTAACGAAGTTTATTATTGAAAAGGGTTTCGATATTGGTAAAATTGACGCAACCTTGTTCACTAAAAGAGTTAATGGTGAATTGTATGTGTACCAAATCTATGTGGATGATTGATGGGGTTATAGTCCTAGGGTAGGGTCATAGGCCTGCCCTATAAGGCCCGGCTACAAATCAAGTCGTCAGCACTGTTCTCACAGTCGAACGGGAAGAAGAAGGCAAAGCTTACAAGGTTCAGTGGCTAGTGTATTATGTCTCTGAAGTCCTGACTCCTTCCAAGCAGAGGTATCCCCACTATCAAAAACTTATCTACGGGATTTACATGACTGCGAAATGTATTATTTCCAAGACCACTCGGTGTCTGTCGTTTCTGATGCTCCGTTGTCGGAAATCCTCCACAATCGGGACGCATCGGGCCGAGTGGCGAAATGGGCAATGGACATGTTGTACTGCGACATCAAGTTCGAGGCAAAGAAAGCTATAAAGTCTCAAGCTCTGGCTGAGTTCATAGCAGAATGGGTAGAACAACAGCAACCGACCCACATCTACTCGTCTCATTGGACAATGTTCTTCGATGGGTCCAAGATGTTGAATGGCTCCGGCGCTGGCGTTGTGATCATATCGCCAAAGGGCGACAAACTCAAGTATGTGCTGCAGATACACTTTGATTCCTCCAACAACGAGGCAGAGTATGAAGCTCTCCTTTATGGACTGCGCGTGGCCATCCCACTCGGCGTCCGTCGCCTGATGGTCTATGGCGATTAGGATTTGGTGGTCAATCAAGTGATGAAGGAGTGGGACGTCAGGAACCCCACCATGACCACGTACTGCAATGCAGTGAGGAAGCTCGAGAAAAAGTTTGAAGGTCTAGAACTCCACCACGTTCCGCGACTGAAAAACCAAGCAGGTGATGAGTTGGCAAAACTCAGATCCACTCGGAGACCAGTCCCGAGTGACGTCTGCCTCGAGCACCTCCACCTACCCTCAGTGAAAGAAGATCCCTTCACAGAGGAAGCAGTACAACCAAAGAGCTCCACAGATCCGACTGAAGTCGAAGTCCCTGCTGTGGTTGATTTGATCATGGAGATTCTTGCTGTCATCCCCGAGTGGACTGTGCCATTCATTGCATACATCCTGAGGCAAGAATTACCGGAAGACGAAGTCCAAGCCGGACAGATCTTCCGCAGGTCAAAGTCGTTCACTGTCATTGATGACCAGTTATACAAGGAAAGCATTTCAGGCGTCCTTCAACGATGCATCTCCCCTGAGGAGGGACAGTTGATCCTGGAAGAAATTCACTTAGGAACCTGCGGTCATCACGCCTCCTCAAGAGCAATCGTCGCCAAAGCATTCAGAGCTGGCTTCTTTTGGCTGCAGGCAAATGAAATGGCGAAAGATATGGTCGACCAATGTGAAGGCTGTCAGTTCTACTCTAACAAGTCCCACAAACCAACATCTGCGTTGAAGACAATCCCTCTTGTTTGTCCATTTGCGGTATGGGGATTAGATACAGTCGGTCCATTCAGGACAGGCCAAGGGGGATTCACACATCTGCTGGTGGCAGTCGAAAAGTTCACAAAGTGGATCGAAGCCAAGCCCATCAAGAAGCTCGACGCCCTAACGTCCATCAAGTTTGTCAGGGACATCATCTCCAGATTCGGGGTACCTCACAGCATAATCACTAACAACGGAAAAAACTTTGACTCGGACAGATTCAAAGGTTTCTGTACATGCCAAGGTATCCGAGTGGATTTTGCATCTGTGGGGCATCCCCAAACAAATGGGCAAGCAGAGCGGGCGAATGGACTTATTCTGCAAGGTTGGAAGCCTCGACTCCTGCGAGAGGTGGGACATGCCGCTGGCGCATGGGTCACCGAGCTACCTTCGGTGCTTTGGGGTCTCCGCACAACCCCAAATAGATCTACAGGGCGATCCCCGTTCTTCCTCGTTTACGGAGCAGAGGCAGTCCTTCCGAGTGACTTGCTTCACAACGCTCCACGAGTTGAACTCTTCTCCGAAGCTGAAGCAGAACAAGCAAGGAAAGACGGAGTGGATCTTCTAGAGGAGGAGCGCGAGATGGCACTGACTCGCTCAACCATTTATCAACAAGATATGCGGCGCTTTCACGCGCGACACGTCAGGAGTCGTACATTCCAAGCAGGCGACCTGGTGCTCCGAGTGGATCAGCAGAGACCTCATAAGTTGGCTCAAGGACCCTTCATCATCTCCAAGGTGCTGAACAACGGAGCATACCGACTCTACAACATCGACAGGGAAACGGACGAGCCACGAGCATGGAACGGAGATCTCCTGAAGCGCTTCTACACGTGATCGTCGACTAAAGCAATGTAAAGAACAAGTATCGTTGAAGTAATACAAAGCAGATTGAGTTTTTGCAGATTCTAAATTCTTCCGCGGTCGCAGACTCCGGTCTCAAACAAAAAAACTTAGCTGCGATCACGAATCGCCTAAGTACAAACATTCTCTGAGTGTGCACTAAACGTCGCACTTGGGGACTTAGTTGCAATCAAGAATCGCCTAAGTACAAACTTTCTCCGAGTGTGCACTAAACGTCGCACTCGGGGACTTAGCTGCGAACAAGAATCGCCTAAGTACAAACATTCTCCGAGTGTGCACTAAACGTCGCACTCGGGGACTTAGCTGCGATCAAGAATCGCCTAAGTACAAACTTTCTTCGAGTGTGCACTAAACGTCGCATTCGGGGACTTAGCTCCGATCAAGAATCGCCTAAGTACAAACTCTCTCCGAGTGTGCACTAAACGTCGCACTCGGGGACTTAGCTGCGATCAAGAATCGCTAAGTACAAACATTCTCCGAGCGTGCACTAAACGTCACACTCGGGGACTTAGCTGCGATCCAGAATCGCCTAAGTATTAACTTTCTCCGAGTGTGCACTAAACGTTGCACTCGGGGACTTAGCTGCGATCAAGAATCGCCTAAGTACAAACTTTCTCCGAGTGTGCACTAAACGTCGCACTCGAGGACTTAGTTGCGATCAAGAATCGCCTAAGTACAAACTTTCTCCGAGTGTACATTAAACGTCGCACTCGGGGACTTAGCTGCGATCAAGAATCGCCTAAGTACAAACATTCTTCGAATGTGCCCTAAACGTCACACTCGGAGACTTAGCTGCGATCCAGAATCGCCTAAGTATTAACTTTCTCCGAGTGTGCACTAAACGTTGCACTCGGGGACTTAGCTACGATCAACAATCGCCTAAGTACAAACTTTCTCCGAGTCTGAAATTAACGTCGCACTCGGAGACTTGCCTGCGATCAAGAATCGCTTAAAATAGAAAGCTTCCTTCGAGTGTATCTCACGAATCCACTCGGAGGCTTAGCAGACCCTCATTGAGGCTCATGTAGATGTCAAGACCACTGACAATTACATGAGGAGCAGACCCTCGGTGAGGCTCATGTAGATGTCAAGACAACTGACAAATACATGAGTAGCAGAACCTCATCGAGGCTCATGTAGATGTCAAGACAACTGACAATTACATGAGTAACAACTCGCTCCGAATACGACCTTACAGTCGCACTCGAAGACTTAGCCGCGATCACGAATCGCCTAAGTACTCAATTGCCTTCGAGTGTATCCTGCAGATCCACTCGGAGACTCAGCAGACCCTCGGTGAGGCTCATGTAGATGTCAAGACAACTGACAATTACATGAGTACAGAACCTCATTGAGGCTCATGTAGATGTCAAGACAACTGACAATTACATGAGTACCAACTCGCTCCGAGTACGACCTTACAGTCGCACTCGAAGACTTAGCCGCGATCACGAATCGCCTAAATACTCAATTGCCTTCGAGTGTATCCTGCAGATCCACTCGGAGACTCAGCAGACCCTCAGTGAGGCTCATGCAGATGTCAAGACAACTGAAAATTACATGCTCCGCATGTTTGCCATTGGCTTCACCAAGAAACGCCAAACAAAAACCACGAGCCAAAATCGTGTCAACAACTCTTTGGCAAAAGAAGAGACAAAGATTCGATTCAAATTCAAAGTTCGCCTAAGGATAGGTGGCTCGGTGTAGATCAAGCTTATCCACACCGAACCACAAATGTGACGGCTAACAACAGTGGCCAAAGTTTCTTACAACCAACACTCGGCATACCGAGGTAAAAGTTTTCTTAAACATCGTCAGGACTCGCACTGGGACTGGCAGGCTCCACGAATGTGTCGAGGTCGATCCCGTCTGCGATGCGAGTGGCACTCTCAAGGAAGGTCTCCATAAAATTTTCGAATCGAAGCTTTTTGGTGTTGGCGACTTGCAACGCCTTCAGCTTCTCTTCGCGAGACTCCTTGCAGTGCACTCGGACAAGCGACAGAGCGACGTCCGCACCACAGCGAGCCGCAGACTTCTTCCACGCCTGTACTCGGTTCGGGACCTCCTCCAGCCGAGTCATCAAGCCTTCCATCTCGTGTCGAGTCTCGGCTTCAGGCCAAAGCTCCTTGTCGATTCGGCCGACGACCTCTCTCAGTCGACCGATGAAAGGTCCCACTTTTCCCAGGCGAATGTGCGCTCGGAGCATATCTCGATTGGCGTCATCGTCGCGTGGAACGTTCGGAAGAATCGAACACTCAACGTCAGCTGCTTCAGCCTCAGCGTGCATGCAAAAATCTGCAAAGACAAGACGAGCAAACAGTAAGTGCAGAGTGCAATGCACAGTCCACAAGCACTCGGAAAAACAGAACTTACCACCGAGAAGCGCTATCATCTTCCGGGCCCAGTCACTGACCTAATTTTCCTATGCTATACACCGCCTGTTCAACAATTGCATGTGTCCCATCAACTCGGTCCTTTGTTTCCCCATTTTCTCCACTTCAGCCGCCAATGCCTTGTTTGCCTCATGGGCCTCCTCCAAGGACTTTTCTCGTTCAGCCAGAACATCCTTCATACCAGCCAAGGCAACCATTGCGGCATCCAGTCCCCCAGCAAACTGAACCTTTTCAGCCCTCAGAGTCTCGTACGCTGCTCCCATCTCGCAAGTTTTCTGCAAGTCAGCGCCAAGAGACCATCAGACAAACTCAACAAGGACAACAATAAAAATTAGAAGTTCTTCAGACCCCTGCCGATGCAGGCAGTCGACAGCGGTCTCGGGGACTACACCCAGTGGGTTCACTAAGAGTGACCCCACTGGCATGAAAGCTCAAACAGGTCAGCCCTATTGAGATACATGACAACAAACAACCCTATGAGGTTATTACTACCCGACCTGAGTAAAATTACTCTCGGGGACTCATTCAGTAGGTGCACTCGGAGTGCCCCCACCGGTAACATTCGAACAGATTAGTTTTTGATCTGATCAAGTTAAAGAAAATGTATATAAAGACAATTGCCGGTGCAAGCACTCGCCAGAAGTCTCGGGGACTACACCCACTGGGTTCACTAAGAGTGAACCCACTGCAAAATAATCATACTCTATCCGAGTGCGTTGCTCAAACACCCACTGGGTTACAAGAGGAAAGTAAATACTTACTAGCCCACTTACTCGGATATCGTCCTGTAGTTCCAAGCTTCACTTGTACACGGACGCGATGGAGTCATACGCTCTCTTGGCCTCTCCCGCCATCAGCTCCGCCTGCACCATGGCCCCCTTGGCAGGTCCCACCTTATCTTCCGGGAGGCGCTGGACGTTGTACTGGACAGTCGACGGACCTGGCATCGTAAGAGACTCCTTGGGCATCCCAAGGCCTGCTACAGTCGGTTCAGCAGTGATCAGCGCTGTTTCATTCGACGACATCGTCTCAGTCGGCGGCGCATCCATGGCGAGAGTAGTAACCGGCGGAACAACCTCAAGGACAGGCACCGCAGCTTGCTCAGACCTCCTCTGGTCGTCCTCCTCCACATAAATCACCCCTGAGGGAAACCCGACCGAACGGCGTGAGACCACAGGAAAAAGGCAAGACCGAAGACAGAATTCGTGATGCAATAATGTAAACTCTCGGAATCGCCACGACGCACCTGGCTGGGATGTGACAACGTTGTCCATGTCCATGGGATCGTCCCCCTGGTGTGTCGGAGAGGTGGCAGAGGTGCCAACTCTGTCGAGTAAAATTCATTCGACCAATAAGCAGGAGTTCAATCAAATACTGAAAGAAGATAGAAGAACAATGCACTTACGTTGAAGTGACGAGAACTGTGACCCTCATCCGCGGCAAAGCCTTCCAAGGCTTAGATGCACTCAGTTTGGCCACCTTAGAGGGCTGACCCACAGGCTCAGCAGCAGCGTCCCTGGTCCTCTTGGTGCTCCGAGCACTCGGAACCATGGGAACGCTGGCGAGGCGCTCGGAACCACAGGAGCGGCTGGCGGGGCACTCGAGGATGCTGGAGGGGCCGAAGGAGCCACGAGTTCATGACGGCGTTTAGTTTGAAGCTCTGGCGGTGGGGGTGGCGAGTTCTGCTCCTCATCTTCCTCCTCTTCTTCTTCAGACTCCTCCTCCGTCTCCCCGCTGTCGGAGACATACTCGACGCTCTCCACGCTGCCCTCCTGGCTACCTTCCTCTTCCTCGGCCGGATTCCCGTTCGAGACAGGAGAAAACCAGTTGGTCCACGCCTGCACGAGATACAGTCGACAACATCAGACGTCAGACAGTGATTCAAGAAAGCGATAAATCTAAGACAATTGTGTGCACTCGACAAGTTGTACTCACCTCATTCGGAGGAGGGTTGTCCGCGCGGAAGGCCTTCACTCGCCGGGCCCCTCTAGGGTTTTCGCAGGCGCATGTGATGTTGAGGACCCACGACGCCACCGTCTCCCCGGTCACGCACTCGGCGTTAGTCCGAGTGGAATCCTCAGGCCCCGTGTAGTGCCACATGGCGTGGTGTCGAGCTTGCAGAGGCTGGATACGCCGACCCAGAAAAACCTCCAGCAAATCTATGCCGGTGACTCCCCTTCGGACGACGTCTACAAGCGCATCTACCAGAGGCTGGATCTGAATCTTATCCGCCTTCGTGAGCGCGAGCTGCTTAGGCGGAGCCGGTCGATCTAAGCTAAAAGGAGGCAGTCCAGTGGTGGCATTCGGGCATGCAACGTCCTGGCAGTAGAACCATGTCGACTGCCAGTTCCTAACAGATTCGTTCAACTGAAGAGCAGGATACCTACTTTTACTCTTCTTTTGGAAGCCTAAACCTCCGCAGAGCTGGAGGAGGTGAGTTTTATCATCCGACTGGTTTAGTCGTTTGATGGTTTGGGATCTAGCAGAGAAGATATGTTTGAAAAGCCCCCAATGGGGAGGACAACCGATGAAACACTCACACAACACGACTAAGGCAGAGAGATGAGCTATGGCATTTGGAGGAAAATGGTGGAGCTGCGCCCCGAAGTGGTTCATTATACGTTTGAAGAAGGGATGAGGAGGCAGAGAGAAACCTCGCTGCACGTGGCTGAGCAGCAAGACGCGCTCCCCCTCCCGGGGCGCCGGCTCGGTCTCGCCCTCCGCCGGCAGCCTCCACGACTTGTGCGCAATTATTCCGTGCTCCACCAACTCCACCAACTCAATCAATCCTCCATCACCGTGGAGGGAAGGAAATCCCCCTGGATCCAACCCGCCGGTAGCGCTCGCTGCCGCCGCTGAGCAGGAGCCGCCGCCTTCCCCTTCTTCTTCCGCGCCTCTAGCTTGCTAGTCTGCCCCTTTGTCATGGCGGAGGCTGAAGATTCGCAAGGGAGAAGGAGAAGGAAGGAGCTTGGGATGCGCAGGAGATGGCGAGAGAAGCGGAGCAAATGCAAGTTATCCGGCGAGTGTAACGAAAAACCCTCGCCGCAGAAGTTTAAATAGGGTTCCGACTGGGTCACTAGCAAGTGGCCCCGAAATCTTATCCCCCGACCGGTTGCTGCGATATTAGTGGAGAAGATGAAGGCGCGGGAATCGAGGCGTCAAGTACTACTCGATTGCGATGTCGTCATCCCCGCTGAGCGCGCAGCAACCAAAATTTGAGAATCCCGGAAAATCCGCCGCCGTCGGTTGACTGGTCACGTCAAAAGATACCACGGAAGCACTCGGTCCCTGACGGTTCGTTTCACAAATACATCCACTCGGATCATTGGTCAAAGAAGAGAAAATGGATCGAGGGAAACAACGCCAAAGTCGCATCCGAACCAGTCGGATCCGTACTCCAAGCATCGCTTCGTCGTTCCAACCCCAATCCATTCGGGGACTAATGATGGGGTTATAGTCCTAGGGTAGGGTCATAGGCCTGCCCTATAAGTCCTACCCAAGGACTACCCTTCATAAGGGATAAGGCCCTTAGTTAGTTCCGACTGAATTAAGGACTTCCCATCATCCAGTCGGTGACGAATCCTCCAGCACCCAGTCGGAGATGAGCATTCAGAGTGTATCAAACTAACCGACTAGATTCCACTCTGTGCATCGTAACCCCCCTGGAGGGAAACGGTCATACGATTCCATGTGCCTTTATTAGCATTTAAGACGTACGTTACATGTAACGTAGGCATTTATTCGCCACTACTCCACCCCTGTGCACCGAACCGTTGTGAAGGGCAGCGCACTCTATATAAGCCACCCTACCCCACTGGTGCAGGGGTTAGCAATTCACTGTAATCCATATTCCACTCGACAACAAGCTCCCAGGGCACTGAGACGTAGGGCTATTACCTCCACCGTAGAGGGGCCTGAACTCATACAACCTCGTCGTAGCTAAGGCTCTGCCCATCCTTCCGTACCCTACACATCTACTATCAGACTTATACCCACGACAATGACATTATCTCTGGATGTACTAACGCACATTTTAGTGAGAAATTTGGAAGGTTGATGTCGGAGAATATGAGATTTGCATGATGTGTGAGCTCAAATTTTTCCTTGGATTGAAAATCAAGCAAATGAGAGAAGGTACGTTTATCTCTCAAAAAATGTATACCAAGGACTTGATCAAAAAGTTCAACATGCAAGAATGCAAAGGTATGAAAACTCCTATGCCTACTAGTGGACATGTTGACCTCACTAAGGAGAACAAACGAGGTGATCTAAAGATTTATCGATCAATGATTGGTTCATTGTTATATCCATGTGCTTCCCGTCCCGATATCATCCTAAGTGCGTGCATGTGTGCCCGATATCAAGCTACACCGAAAGAATGTCATCTTAAGGTTGACTGCCCGCTGATTTGCGTTCGTTTCCCTCCAAGCTTAAAGGGTGACGTAGCATAGCGACAACAAGTATTCCCCTCAGTTATGAAACCAAGGTATCATACAGTAGGAAGATCTACAAGACTATGTAAGTGGTACCTCCAGACAAATAGCAAATCCTTGCAACCCAATGCGTGTAGGGGTTGTCAATCCCTCATGGGTAAAATAAAGGATAGGTTGATAGATGCAAATGAAGTGATAGCAAATAAAAGGCAGCAAGGTATTTTTGTTTTTTCGATAATATAGATCTGGAAATAAAAGAGCAAATAAAATGGAAACGCGAATAGAAAAGTAGAGGTTGCAAATACATGATGTGAAATAGACCCAGGGGCCGCAGGTTTCACTAGTGGCTTCTCTCGAGAAAATAGTAAACGGTGGGTAGACAAATTACTGTTGTGTTATTGAGTGAACAGAGAATAATCATGACGATATCCAAGACAATGATCATGTATGTAGGAATCACATCCAAGACAAGTAGACTGACTTCTGCCTGGCTTTACTTCTATTAGTACACACATCAACCACTATCCAGCATGCATCTACACTACTAGGGAAAAGCCTAGCAGTAATGCGGGTAAAAGGGCTAACAGTAGCGTGGGCACCCGCACTACTGATAAGGCGCTACAGCTAATGCTTAGCAGTAGCGCATTGGGGCAAGCGCTACTGCTATGCCTACTTAGCAGTAGCGTTTTCCAGAAGAGCGCTACTGCTATATGCATTAGCAGTAGCGTTTCTCCGTGCAGTGCGACTGCTAAGTAGCTATAGCGCCTTTGAGTAGCGCTACTGCTATATTTTCACATAAGTTTTTTGGGTAGCATCAACCTCAAGGCGCGGGTTCTAGTATGAAACCCTCTGTGGCTGCCACCAAATGATCTATGTACCTGCATCGTCACATGAGTCGATAATATGCAACATATATAGCGTTGAGAAACAAAAAGAGACAGAGTTTAGCAAAAACCATCGTACCCAAAATGCCATAACTAGAGTGATCTTCTCTAGTTGAGGAAGATGGTTTAATTACATCACAAAGTTTCATCGTGCAAAACTCAAAGTTTCGTCATTGAGAAAGTAGTGACTAAATGGACACATTGTCATGTTTCGTCAATCAGTCCAACATGTCGTGCCATCCTTTCAAATCAGAGAGGAAGTCCGAAAGCGAAGTGAAAGGCTTCATGTGGAAACGCTGAGAGGCTATGCGTGTTTGGACGTCTTCCTGTGACATTTGCCCTTCTTCGTATAATATCCCTGTCTTTTCGACGACCTCCTTTATGATGCATTGGGCAAGTTCATGCTAGATGTGATAGAACTCAGCTCAGAGTCGATGATCCGGGATATTTCCTGGGTTCTTTGCCCATTGCAGAATATCGGCATCGCCGGATCTAGGTGACATGCGAAGGTCCTGGTGATCCCGTCTGTACTCCAGCATCTGGTGGAGCCAAAGTAGGGCACGCGGTTCTTTATCTTCTTGAACGTGATCTCTCCACCTCGTTGGACGTAGCTTAAAATAGCACTGGCGAGAACAGGCTTGATGTTGTTGTCATCCTTTTTCTTCATGTTTTTCGACGATTCCAACTAAAGAGCATGGGAGAATCGGGGGTAGAGGATGATGAGGACGGCGCACCCATTGTTGGACAAAATAAGTACACCTAAAATTATCCTCCATGCATACAAATGAATTATTGAAATCAAAGGAAGGATATCCATGGATGACTTACATGGGATGATAAGGCAGGAGAATTGTCTCCTTGTCCTTATTTCCAACCATGAAATTGGCGTTGTAGTTCCTTGCGCATTTACGGTGCTCTGGGTAGACTGCCAAGATGCCCTCGTGCATAAAGTACACGTCAGCGACACATATATGAGTTATCTACTCGCGCCTAATGATGTAGTTCATGTACAAGGCATAAAGGTGAACAAATGCAAAATCCAGCTTCTTCACGTGAATCATGTCAAAGATGTAATAGAATCGAAAGAAGAACTTCTCCGCAGGGAATGTGTGGACGTACAACCTTTGTTGCAGCATGTTAACCACGTAGGCGGGTATCCTGGATTTTCCGAGGAGATAAGGCTTTTCTCTCTCCGCAGCACATCGTCATGAAGTCTCCTTAGATCGCAGTCTATGGCCTCTACCGCTGCCTTAGGTAGGATCAAATCACCGGGGATATGGTATTTCGCCGCACCTCTGATAGTTATACGGTCTTCAACCCGAGGCTACAGAGGCGGCTGGTTCATAGAAGTAGCTTTGCCTTTCCTTGGTCTCTTCCTATGCTTCTTTGCTACCGGTTGTTGCTGGGTTGACGCTGCATCTGGAGACTTAAGACCTTCATGCTCGGAGAATTCAAGCATCAACTCATCATGATCAAACCCTGAGTCATGCTGCCAAGCCATCAATCCTCCATCATCATAGGCGCCGGTATTGAGATGTTGCAGAGGGTCATCATCCTCGTACATGGCAGCATGCATTGCTTCTTCGACGACTGTGATGTCATCATCAACTAATGGAGCCTCTTCCTCACAACACGGCACAACAAGAGACGCTAATTAGGTAGGTGGGATGTTGGTGTCCATACCTTGTTGAGGTTGCTTGGTCGTGGGTGTGATCCCGGCCGCCTCCACACGAAGGAGACCCTTCGGCCACAACACGACACAAGTCTTGCAGTCGCCAAGACGCTGCAAGGTATCGTCGTCATCTCCCCCTAGTGGTACTGGAGGAGCCAAATTTCCGTGGCCCAGTAAGACACTGGCCACGGAAACCTTGAATACCCCACTGGGGTACGGCCGGTGATACGTCTCCAACGTATCTATAATTTTTGATGGTTTCATGCTATTATCTTGTCAAACTTTGGATGTTTTATATGCCTTTTATATCTTTTTTGGGACTAACTTATTAACTCAGTGCCAAGTGTCAGTTCCTGTTTTTTCCGTGTTTTTGACCCTTTTCAGAGGAAGATTTGAAACGGAGTTCAAACGGAATAAAAATCCCCGAAAAGATTTTTTTGGAAACAAAAGAAGATCGGGAGACTTGAGAACCAAGGCAGGGGTCCCCAGGGACCCCACAAGCCCCCCGGCCCCGGTCAGGGGGGGAAGCCGGGCCTCACGGGCTTGTGTGCCCCCCGGACCTCCTCTGCCCTAGGTTTTGCGCCTATATATTCCCTAAAATCCTAGAAAAAATCAGGAGATCATCGAAAGTACTTTTCCGCCACCGCAAGCTTCTGCCTCCGCAAGATCCCATCTCTGGCACGTTCTGGTGCCCTGCCGGAGGGGGGATTCGGATACGGAGGGCTTCTTCATCAACACCATGACCTCTCCGTGAGTAGTTCACTATAGACCTATGGGTCCATAGCTAGTAGCTAGATGGCTTCTTCTCTCTCTTGGATCTTCAATACAAAGTTCTCCATGATCTTCATCGAGATCTATCCGATGTAATCTTCTTTTGCGGTGTGTTTGTCGAGATCCGATAAATTGTGGATTTATGATCAGATTATCTATGAATCTTATTTGAGTTTCTTCTGATCTCTCTTATGCATGATTTCATATCCTTGTAATTCTCTTTGAGTTGTGGGTTTTGTTTCGCCAACAAGATCTATGATTCTTGCAATGGGAGAAGTGCTTGGTTTTGGGTTCATACCGTGCGGTGACCTCACCCAGTGACAGAAGGGGTAGCGAGGCACGCATCGTGTTGTTGCCATCAAGGGTAAAAAGATGGGGTTTTCATTATTGGTTTGAGATTATCCCTCTACATCATGTCATCTTGCTTAAGGCGTTACTCTGTTCGTCATGAACTCAATACACTAGTTGCATGTTGGATAGAGGTCGATGTGTGGAGTAATAGTAGTAGATGCATAAAGTATCGGTCTACTTGTCTCGGACGTGATGCCTATATGTATGATCATTGCCTTAGATATCGTCATGACTTTGCGCGGTTCTATCAATTGCTCGACAGTAATTTGTTCACCCACCGTAATACTTGCTATTTTGAGAGAAGCCTCTAGTGAACACTATGGCCCCCGGGTCTACTCCACACCATATTTTCAGCCTTACACTTTTACTTCGTTGCACTTTCCGCCTTCATATCTCACTTTGCCATCAATCTTGAAGGGATTGACAACCCCTTTATAGCATTGGGTGCAAGCTCTTTTGTGTTTGCGCAGGTACTCTGGACTTGACGAGATTCTCCTACTGGATTGATACCTTGGTTCTCAAATGAGGGAAATACTTACTGCTCCTGTGATGCATCACCCTTTCCTCTTCAACAGAAAAACCAACGCAAGCTCAAGAGACGACAGAAGGTTTCTGTCGCCGTAGCCAAAGGATTTCTGGCACCGCTACGAGGGATAGAAGAAGAATTTCTGGCGCCGTTGCCGGGGAGGATCAAGTCAAGAACTCATCCAAGTAAGTGTCGCAAACTCATCTCTTGCATTTACATTGTTTGCCAGTTGCCTCTCGTTTTCCTCTCCCCCCCTTGACCAATTTGCCTTTTTCGTTTGCCTTTTCGTTCGCCCTTTTTTCTCGCTTGCTCTTTGTTTGCTTGTGTGCTTGCTTCCTTGTTGAAGTCACCATGAATGAAAACACCAAACTTTGTGACTTCTCGAATACTAATAATAATGATTCTATTAGTACTCTGATTCCTCCCGCCACTAGTGCGGAGTCATACGAAATCAATGTTGCTTTGCTGAATCTTGTTATGAAAGAGCAATTCTCCGGCCTTCCTAGTGAAGATGCCGCATCCCATCTCAATACCTTCATTGAGCTTTGCGATATGCAAAAGAAGAAAGATGTGGATAATGATGTGATTAAATTGAAGCTTTTTTCCTTTCTCGTTGCGAGATCGAGCAAAAACTTGATTTTCGTCTTTGCCCAAAAATAGTATCGATTCTTGGGATAAGTGCAAAGATGCTTATATATCCAAGTATTTTCCACCGGCTAAGATTATCTCTCGCCGTAATGATATCACTAATTTTAAGCAACTTGATCATGAACATGTTACACAATCTTGGGAGAGAATGAAATTGATGATTAGAAATTGTCCTGCTCATGGCTTGAGTCCTTGGATGATTATACAAATCTTCTACGCTGGTTTGAATTTCGCTTCTAGAAATATCTTGGACTCCGCCTCAGGTGGAACGTTCATGGAAATCACGTTAGGGGAAGCCACAAAACTCCTAGACAATATCATGACGAACTACTCTCAGTGGCACACTGAAAGGTCACCTACTAGTAAGAAAGTACACGCTATAGAATAAATTAACTCATTGAGTGCTAAGATGGATGAGTTAATGAATATGGTTGCTAGTAGAAGTGCTCCTTTAGATCCTAATGATATGCCCTTGTCTTCCTTGATTTAGAGTAGCAACGCTAGCTTGGACGTTAATTTTGTTGGTAGGAATAATTTTGGCAACAACAATGCTTTTAGAGGAAACTATGTTCCTAGGCCTTTTCCTGGTAACTCCTCTAATAACTTTGGCAACTCCTACAACAATACTCATGGAAATTACAATAGATTACCCTCTGATCTAGAGATTAATATCAAATAGTTCATCAACTCGCAAAAGATTTTCAATGCGTCCATAGAGGAAAAACTACTCAAAATTGACGATTTGGCTAAAAGCGTTGATAGAATGTCTAGTGATGTTGATGCTTCGAAAGTTAGATGTGCTCCTCCCAAGATCAACATGGATGAAACTTTTAAAGCTATGCGTGTTTCCATGATTGAGAGAAAAGAAAGAACCGCCCAAATTCGTGCTAGACATGAATGGCTTAAAAAGGCGTGTTCTCGTGATGAGAATCACGAAGATCTTAAAGTGCTTGGTGTGACTCCCATTGAATCTTTGTTTTCTCGTGTCAAACCTAATGATGATGGGGCTGGATATGAATCCACTTTGGTTGAAAAGCGCCCCAATGATTCGGAGTCCATCTATCTTGATGCTAAAAGCATTGAAAGTGGAGTAAAAGATATTAAACCTTTGAGTAGTAATGAAATTACTACTTTGGAATTCAAGGAATTCAATTATGATAGTTGCTCCTTGATTGAACGCATTTCCTTAATGCAATCCATGCTAAACTCTCCACACGCTTATAGCCAAAACAAGGCCTTTACCGATCATATCGTCGAAGCCATGATAAAATCTCTTGAAGAGAAACTTGAATTGGAAGTCTCTATCCCTAGAAAGCTTCTTGATGAGTGGGAACCTACTATCAAAATCAAAATCAAAAACTATGAATGCAATGCTTTGTGTGATTTGGGTGCTAGTGTTTCCGCGATTCCAAAGTCTTTATGTGATGTTCTGGGTTTTAATGAGCTTGAAGAGTGTTCTCTTAATTTGCATCTTGCGGATTCTACTGTCAAGAAACCCATGGGAAGGATCAATGATGTTCTTATTATTGCAAATAGGAACTATGTACCCGTGGATTTCATTGTGCTTGACATTGATTGCAATCCTACATGCCCTATTATTCTTGGTAGACCTTTCCAAAGGACTATCGGTGCTATCATCGATATGAAGGAAGGGAATATTAGATTTCAATTTCCTTTAAAGAAGGGAATGGAGCACTTTCCTAGAAAGAAAATAATATTGCCTTATGAATCCATGATGAGGGCCACTTATGGTTTGAGCACCAAAGACGACGATACGTGATTCTATCGCCTTATGCCTAGCTAAGGGCGTTAAACAATAGCGCTTGTTGGGAGGCAACCCAATGAATTTATCTTTTTTCTTGCAGTTTTGTTGCGTCCACACCATCATAATTCTGTTGTGATTGTGTTTTTTGTGTTTCTTTTTGTGTTTGAGCCAAGCAAAACATTTATGACTAGTCTTGGTGATGGTTGTTTAATCCTGCTGGAAAAAGACAGAAACTTTCCGCTCACGAGATTATTTTGCATTTTTATTCATAAATAGATTTTGAGTTGATTCTTTTTTATTCTGGTTTATATGACTTTTGCCCAGGCAGTCGTAATTTTGCAGAATTTTTGAGGTACGAGAAGTGTACGAAGTATACAGATTGCTACAGACTGGTCTGTTTTTGACAGATTATGTTTTTCTTGAGTTGGTTGCTTGTTTTGATGAAACTATGGATAGTATCGGGGGCTACTAGCCATGTAAAAGTGAGAATACAGTATCCCAACACCAATATAAATAGAAATCAAGATTTCTACAATACCTAAAGTGGTGGTAGTTTGTTTTCTTGTGCTAATGATATCACGAGTTTCTGTTTAAGTTTTGTGTTGTGAAGTTTTCATGTTTTGGGTGATGCTCTCATGGACAAAGAGATAAGGAGTGGAAAGTGCTCAAGCTTGGGGATTCCCAAGGCATCCCTAGACAAATTCAAGGACACCAAAAAGCCTAAGCTTGGGGATGCCCGGGGAAGGCATCCCCTCTTTCATCTTCAATCCATCGGTAACGTTACTTGGAGCTATATTTTTATTCACCACATGATATGTGTTTTGCTTGGAGCATCTTGTATCTTAGGAGTCTTTTCTTTTTGTTGTGTCACACTCATCCTTGCTTCACACCTTTAGAGAGAGACATGCACTCATCGTGATTTTGCTAGAATGCTCATCGTGCTTCACTTATATCTTTTGAGCTAGATAATTTTGCTCTATGTGCTTCACTTAGATCTTTTAGAGCACGGCGGTGCATGACTTGGTAGTTGTCTTATGCTATGAAAGTAGTCCCAAAGGTGATAGGTACCCAAATAGGATACAAAAAACCTCCATCTTCATGTGCATTGAGTAGAAAGAGAAGTCTTGATTCCTCTCAATTAGTTTTGAGACATGGATTTGGTAATATTAAGAGTTATGTTAGTAGGGTGTTGTGAATCTAGAAATACTTGTGTTGAAGTTAGTTATTCTCGTAGCATGCACGTATGATGAACCGCTATGTTAGGAAGTCGGAGCATAATTGATCTATTTATTGTCATCCTTTGTGTTGAGGTCGGGATCACGCGATGGTTAACACCTACCAACCCTTCCCCTAGGAGTATGCATTTAGCACTTTGTTTCGATTACTAATAAAAACTTTCGCAACAAGTATGTGAGTTCTTCATGACTAATGTGAGCCCATGGTATAGATGCACTTTCACCTTCCACCATTGCTAGCCTCTCTCGTGCCACGCAATTCTCGTCGGTGCACAAACCCACCATATGCCTTCCTCAAAACAGCCACCATACCTACCTACTATGGCATTTTCATAGCCATTCCGAGATATATTGCCATGCAACTCCCACCATTCCGTCAAATGACTTATGCCGTCACTCTCATATTGCCATTGCATGATCGTAAGATAGCTAGCGAGATGTTTCAACGTCATACGACAAGCTAGATCGTTGCACATCCCGGTATACTACCGGAGGCATTTCCTATAGAGTCATCATCATTTTGAGCTTTGAGTTGTGAGTAAATAAAAGTGTAATGATCATCATTATTAGAGCATTGTCCCATGTGAGGAAATAAATAAAAAAAGAGGCCAAGAGCCCAAATAAAAAAGAGCCCAAAGAGCCCAAATAAAAAAAAGAGAAAAGAGAGAAGGGACAATGCTACTATCTTTTTCCACACTTGTGCTTCATAATAGCACCATGTTCTTCATGATTGCGATCTTCTTGCTTTGTCACTACCATATGCTAGTGGGAATCTTCATTATATAACTTCGCTTGTATATTCCAATGATGGGCTTCCTCAAATTGCCCTAGATCTTCGTGAGCAAGCAAGTTGGATGCACACCCACTAGTTCTCCTTTTGAGCTTTCACATACTTATAGCTCTAGTGCATCCCTTGTATGGCAATCCCTAATCATTCACATTGATATCTATTAGTGGGCATCTCCATAGCCTTTTGATACGCCGAGTCAATGTGACCATCTCCTCCTTTTGTCTCACAAACACCGCCACACTCTATTCCACCTATAGTGCTATATCCATGGCTCACGGTCATGTATTGCGTGATAGTTATAAAAAGTTTGAGAAAGTAAGAGTGCGAAAACAATTACTTGGCCAATACCGGGGTTGTGCATGATTTACATTAGTTGTGTGAGGATGATGGAGCATAGCCAGACTATATGATTTTGTAGGGATAACTTTCTTTGGCCTTGTTATTTTGAAAGTTCATGATTACCTTCCTAGTTTGCTTGAAGTATTATTGTTTTCATGTCAATAGCAAACTATTGTTTTGAATCTTACGGATCTAAACATTCATGTCACATGAAAGAAGTTACAAAGGATAACTATGCTAGGTAGCATTCCACATCAAAAATTCAGTCTTTATCATTTCCCTACTCGAGGACGAGCAGGAGTTAAGCTTGAGAATGCTTGATTCGTCTCCAACGTATCTATAATTTTTGATGGTTTCATGCTATTATCTTGTCAAACTTTGGATGTTTTATATACCTTTTATATCTTTTTTGGAACTAACTTATTAACACAGTGCCAAGTGCAAGTTCCTGTTTTTTCCGTGTTTTTGACCCTTTTCAGAGGAAGATTTGAAACGGAGTCCAAACGGAATAAAATCCCTGAAAAGATTTTTTCCGAAACAAAAGAAGATCGGGAGACTTGAGAACCAAGGCAGGGGTCCCCAGGGACCCCAGAAGCCCCCAGCCCCGGCGAGGGGGGGAGGTCGGACCTCACGGGCTTGTGGGCCCCCTGGACCTCCTCTGCCCTAGGTTCTGCGCCTATATATTCCCTAAAATCCCAGAAAAAATTAGGAGATCATCGAAAGTACTTTTCCACCGCCGCAAGCTTCTGCCTCCGCAAGATCCCATCTGGGGCACGTTCTGGTGCCCTGCCGGAGGGGGGATTCGGATACGGAGGGCTTCTTCATCAACACCATGACCTCTCCGATGATGCGTGAGTAGTTCACCATAGACGTACAGGTCCATTGCTAGTAGCTAGATGGCTTCTTCTCTCTCTTGGATCTTCAATACAAAGTTCTCCATGATCTTCATGGAGATCTATCCGATGTAATCTTCTTTTGCGGTGTGTTTGTCGAGATCCGATGAATTGTGGATTTATGACCAGATTATCTATGGATCTTATTTGAGTTTCTTCTGATCTCTCTTATGCATGATTTCATATCCTTGTAATTATCTTCGAGTTGTGGGTTTTGTTTGACCAACTAGATCTATGATTCTTGCAATCGGAGAAGTGCTAGGTTTTTTGTTCATACCGTGCAGTGACCTCACCCAGTGGTAGAAGGGGTAGCGAGGCATGCATCGTGTTGTTTCCATCAAGGGTAAAAAAGATGGGCTCGTGGGCCCCCGTGCCTCCTTTTTCCTACCTCTTTTGCCTATAAATTCTCTAAAATCCCGAAACCAACAAAGAGAGCCACGAAAATACTTTTCCGCCACCGCAAACTTCTGTCTCCGCAAGATCCCATCTGGGGACCATTCTGGTGCCCTGTCGGAAGGGGATTCGGACACGGAGGGATTCTTCATCAACACCATTGCTTCTCCGATGATGCGTGAGTAGTTCACCACAGACCTTCGGGTCCATAGCTAGTAGCTAGATGGCTTCTTCTCTCTCTTGGATCTTCAATACAAAGTTCTCCATGATCTTCATGGAGATCTATCCGATGTAACTTTGTTTTGCGGTGTGTTTGTCGAGATCCGATGAATTGTGGATTTATGATCAGATTATCTATGAATATTATTTGAGTCTCCTCTGATTTCTTATATGCATGATTTCGTATCTTGGTAATTCTCTTCGAGTTATGGGTTTCGTTTGGCCAACTTGATCTATAATTCTTGCAATGGGAGAAGTGCTTGGTTTTGGGTTCATACCGTGCGGTGTCCTCACCTAGTGACAGAAGGGGTAGCGAGGCACGCATCGTGTTGTTGCCATCAAGGGTAAAAAGATGGGGTTTATATCATATTGCATGAATTTATCCCTCTACATCATGTCATCTTGCTTAAGGCATTACTCCGTTTGTTATGAACTTAATACACTAGATGCATGCTGGATAGCGGTCGATGTGTGGAGTAATTGTAGTAGATGCAGACATTATCGGTCTACTTGTCTTGGATGTGATGCCTATATGTATGATCATTGGCTTATATATCGTCATGACTTTGCGCGATTCTATCAATTGCTTGACAGTAATTCGTTCACCCACCGTAATATTTGCTATCATGAGAGAAGCCTCTAGTGAACACTATGGCCCCCGGGTCTATTTTACACATCATATATTCAGATCTACAAAAATACCAAAAATACTTTTCTGCACTTTTATTTATTTTTACCTTTTATCTCTGTCAGATCTCACCTTGCAAATAATCGTGAAGCGATTGACAGCCCCTTTATCGCATTGGGTGCAAGTTCGTTTGTTTTTGCGCAGGTTCATTGGTGCCTCATCTTGATACTCCTACTGGATTGATACCTTGGTTCTCAAGCTGAGGGTAATACTTATCTCTACTTTGCTGCATCACCCTTTCCTCTTCAAGGGAAAAACCAACGCAAGCTCAGGAAGTAGCAGGAAGAATTTCTGGCGCCGTTGCCGGGCAGTATTCAAGTGAAGCATATCTACCAAGTAACTATCGCAAACTCATCTCTTGCATTGACATTATTTTCCATTTGCCTCTTGTTTTCCTCTCCCCCACTTCTAAAACGATTTTCCGAAAATACCAAAAATGTTTTCCTTTTTATTCGCTCTTCTTCCGTTCGCCTTTTTGTTGCTATGTTTGCTTGTGTTGCCATGTGCCTTCTATTTGCTTGCATCTTCGCTTGCTAAAAATCTATTGATATGTATCCTCATCCACTTTCTAATCTTTTCAAAAGACCAAATTATGATGAACAATTTGCTAGTGAGTTGAGTGCACATGACTATCTCTATGGAGCTTTGTTTGAAAATCATGAATCTGAAAATTTTGATGAAGTGTTGAAAGAAGAAAATTATAAAGTGGTTCATGATATCTGCTTGAATGAAAAACATGATTGCCATGTTGTTAGTATGAATTCTCTGAATATCTATGATGCTAATGATATGCAAAACCAGAAGCTTGGGGATGTTATGCTTGATGAAGATGATATTTTTTGTTTCCCAAGTTTTGGTGATGACCCTTATGCTATAATTGATCATGAAAAGAATGCTTTGTGTGATAGTTATATTGTAAGATTCCTTCATGGTGTTAGTGGAAATTACTATGAGAGAGGAACATATGTTTTTACATATTGCAATAATATTAAGCTTCCTCTCTACGTGTTCAACGTTTTGAAGTTATGCTTGTTTTGCCTTCCTATGCTAGTTCATTCTTGTTCCCGTAAATTGTTTGCTCACAAAATTCCTATACATAGGAAGTATGTTAGACTTAGATTTGATTTTCACATGCTTTATGATGCTCTCGTTGTGCTTCAATTCTTGTCTTTTATGCGAGCATCATTGAATTATCAATGCCTAGCTAAGGGCGTTAAACGATAGCGCTTGTTGGGAGGCAACCCAATGAATAAACTTATTTTTTCTTTTGACTTTATGTTTTGTTGAGTCCACACCATTATGATTCTGGTATGATTGTGTTTTTATGTTTAAATTAGTGTTTGTGCCAAGTAGAACCTTTATGATTAGTTTTGGTGATAGTTGTTTAATCATGCTGAAAAAGACAGAAACTTTGTGCTCACAAATTATTTTTAGTTCCTATCCAGAAAGAGATTTTGAGTTGATTCTTTTTTATGCTGATTTATATGCAAATTTCCCTAATTTTCATAATTGTTCAGAATTTTTGGGATACCAGAGGTATACGAAATATACAGATTACTACAGACTGTTCTGTTTTTGACAGATTCTGTTTTTGTTGTGTTGATTGCTTATTTTGATGAAACTATGGTTAGTATCAGGGGGTACGAGCCATGTAAAAGTGATAATACAGTAATATAACATCAATCGAAATGGAAATCAAGTTTACTACAATACCTAAAAATTTGGTAGTTTATTTTTCTTATGCTAATGATATCACGAGTTTCTGTTTAAGTTTTGTGTTGTGAAGTTTTCATGTTTTGGGTGATGTTCTTATGGACAATGGAATAAGGAGTGGAAATAGCCTAAGCTTGGGGATGCCCAAGTCATCCCAAGCCAAATTCAAGGACACCAAAAATCCTAAGCTTGGGGATGCCCCGGGAAGGCATCCCCTCTTTCGTCTTCAATCCATCGATAACGTTACTTGGAGCTATATTTTTACTTACCACATGATATGTGTTTTGCTTGGAGCGTCGTGTATTATAGGAGTCTTTGCGTTTTTCTTTGTTAGAATCATCCTTGCTGCACACCTTTTTGAGAGGGACATGCACTCATCGTGAATTTGTTAGAACGTTGAATGAGCTTCACTTATATCTTTAGAGCTAGGCAATTTTGCTCCCATGAGCTTCACTTATATCTTTTGAGCTAGAAAATTTTGCTCTAGTGCTTCACTTATATCTTTTGAGCTAGATAATTTTGCTCTACTGCTTCACTTAAATCTTTTTAGAGCACGGCGGTGTCATATTTTGTAGAAATAAAAACTCTTGATCTTCACTTATATCATTTTGAGAGTGCTCTCTCTAAGTAACTTGGTAATTGGTGTGTGCTATGAAATTAGTCCTAAATATGATAGGCATCCAAAGAGGATATAATAAAAACTTTCATATTCAAGTGCATTGATTAGTAAGAGAAGTTTGATTCCTCATAGTTAGTTTTGAGATATGGATATGGTAATATTAGAGTCATGTTAGTAGGGTGTTGTGAATCTAGAAATACTTGTGTTGAGGTTAGTGATTCCCGCATGCACGTATGGTGAACCGCTATGTTAGGAAGTCGGAGCATAATTAATTTATTGATTGTCATCCTTTGTGTGGCGGTCAGGATCGTGCGATCGTTAACACCTACTAACCCTTCCCATAGGAGTATGCGTTTAACACTTTGTTTCGATTACTAATAAAACTTTCACAATAAGTATATGAATTCTTCATGACTAATGTGAGTCCATGGTATAGATGCACTCTCACCTTCCACCATTGCTAGCCTCTCTAGTGCCGTGCAACTTCCGCCGGTGCACAAACCCACCATATACCTTCCTCAAAACAGCCACCATACCTACCTATTATGGCATTTTCATAGCCATTCCGAGATATATTGCCATCCAACTTCCACCGTTCCGTCTCATGACATGATCCGTCATTTTCATTTTGCCATTGCATGATCATAAGATAGCTAGCGAGATGTTTCAACGTCATACGCTAAGCTAGATCGGTGCACATCCCGGTACACTGCCGGAGGCATTTCACATAGAGTCATTATTGTTCTAACTATTGAGTTGTATGTAAATAAAAGTGTGATGATCATCATTATTAGAGCATTGTCCCATGTGAGGAAATAAAAAAAGAGGCCAGAGTTGCCCACCAAAAAAATGAAATGAAAAAAAGAGAGGCCAAAGAGCCCAAACAAAAAAATGATGAGAGAAAAAGAGAGAAGGGACAATGTTACTATCTTTTTCCACACTTGTGCTTCAAAATAGCACCATGTTCTTCATGATAGAGAGTCTCTTGTTTTGTCACTTTCATATACTAGTGGGAATTTTCATTATATAACTTGGCTTGTATATTCCAATGATGGGCTTCCTCAAAATTGCCCTAGGTCTTCGTGAGCAAGCAAATTGGTGGGTTTAATTATCTCATTCTTGAAAGGAAATTTCTTCGAGGCTCCTACACTAACAAGAATGCTATAATACCACCTCAAAGGATAAAGGAAGAACAATTGCACATATAAATGCAAGAGAAAGGATACTTGAGGTTCTCCAACAAGAATCTTGAAGAACACTTGAGAATGGATTGAAACCTTGATAAACCACCATGACGGACCTCCGTATACAAATGAATGATGCAACGATATGAAGATAGAAAAGAATAAGATTATGACCTTGCCAGGATTTAGATGAAGCTTCACAAAGAGATACTAAAAGAACTTGGAACTCCGGAAAAGAAAGATAAGCGCTTGAGAAAAGAATTGATATCATGAGCCACTCCGGAAGAAGAATTCAAAATACTACGAACATGAATAAGAATTATGTTATGCTCATCCTTCATCAAATTAAATTGATGACAAGCAACGGATTTAGCATACAACTTATTCTTCTTGGAGGAAACTTAAAGAGAGAGAGAGAGAGATGCACCACGTGAAGCATAAACGAAGGAAGCACCGGTAAGAATTCACAGTTGAATGGGAATTCCAAGAATGCATCGAAACACATGAGAATGAAGAGATCATGATCCACCTAACAGAAAACTTGAATAAGGCACCGGAATAATCAAGAGACGAACGAAGAGACAACAATGGAGAAGACTTGAGGATGAAAGCTGAAAGCTGAGAACGAAGAATCTTCTAAAATGATGGCCTTCGGAGGAACGAGAATGAAAACAACTCAGAAATGCATCGGATAGCAAGAAAGGGATACTCATGATTGACAACAAATAAGATAATGCCACAAAGCTGAAATGTAGAATCAGCAAGAGAATGGGCCAAGAATCGAGAGAAACACTCCTTCAGTCTTGAAAGAAGAGAATGATGAGAAGAACACCACCAAGAATAGTTGAGACACTCCGGAATAAATTAGAATGGAAGGTTGACCCAAATATGAGAATTAATTCAAATTGATCTTGACGAAGGAATATGACTGATGAAAATCATACTTACGTCATAGTTGAAAAGAATTAAGGATCTCCTGGGAAAAATAACAAGAGCCATATAAGATCCTGGGAAAAACCTTGTGGGTTATGGGCCCACTCAAAGAAATCACCGTTGAAAAGATTACCAGAACGGGAGATATTGCACCGGTACAAGAAAACTAGATGAGGTTAGCACCTCGAAATAACTGAAGGATTGAAAACCAAAACTTCAGAAATATCTTCAACGCCCCGGATAGAAAGAGAGAGGAATTAATAACAAGAAGACTGATAAGAATTTCCAACATTGGAAAGAATTACAAGGACGAAAAGGATATGATGTACACGGATAATTGCATTGAATTCACCGGGAAAGATAACAAGACTGAATAAATATGAACACGAAGCTCCTGAGAATCTTCACAAGAATCACCGGATAGGACACGGAAGACGAGATAGCGGAAGCATCACTGAATATAAAGGCACTAGGATGATGACTGAAACATTGAAGAAAAGGGCGGGAGGGTGGGAAAAAAACAAAGACAACTTGGGCTAGATGAGATGAACTCCGGAATAAAATGAGGGAATGATCTTGCAAAAATTGGAGAGGATTGAATCCACTTGGAGAGAAACACACCGCTTGGAAAAGAATTAACATGACGACTCCGGTTGACAAGAATTGACAAGAGAATTGATTTGAGCAAAAGAATTAGCATTCACATAAAAATATGAGAACACCGCTAGAAAGATCTGAAATCACTACTTGACATCGAAGCAACTCGAATTACCATATTTCAACAAAACAAAGGGTGAGGCTTATGAAACAAGCCAGAACAAACTCATGAGAAAGATTTCGTCCGATATTTTCGTGGACAGGATCGCACGAGCTCGATCCTTACAGTAGCCATCAAGTGCAAGGCAGTGCACCCGACATACGAAGTGTCCCCGAGTCATAGCAAGCTACAAGGACTCTTTAAGACACAACGAGAACCGCTGTAAGTCGACCATCAACAAACAAATCCACTAGATGTCGAACCCCAATCTAACATCATGCATTTGTTGGAAGATTTTCCTATAAGTAACTACTTGAATTCCCACCTAAGAATTCCCGAAATATCTGGTCATCCAATCTGGTACACGGATACAAGGAGTAATAATCACACAACTCCTATACTATCCCGTCACCTGTATCACATCCGTCAACACACGACCAGAATCTCGGACCTTCATCTACTACAGACCCTCGGGATCACAACAATACAAAGTATGGCAGTACTCCCGAACAATCTGCACCAGTACTAGGGACATCGGGGTTATCTCGCCACTACTAGTATTGAAGCAATTACGAACATCCTTTGTCCTGAGATACTAAGAAATCTGAATGATAACGATGTGCTCAAGAATCCCCTGGAGCTCAACTCCCCGGAAGAAAATCAAGTCAGACGGGAGGCACCAAGACAGAACTCCGTCACATCGGCATCATATAGATCCCAAAAATATCGGCGTGATCCTAAAAAAATTTGAGTGAGAAGAGGAGTAGAATTAAAATATTACATCCAGATTCCCCACCAGAGCATAGAAGAGGAGAAAAAAGAATCCTACTCGCCAATATATAACTAGACTCAAAGCAGTTTTTCACTAGACTCGACTCGGCCAAGTTCGATCAATCAAGGGGGCTCCTAGGTCGGTACTGCTCTGATACCAACTTGTCACGCCCAAGATGCGACCCTATCCTCAATTTGGCACGAAGGCCTCGTCAGGGATAGAAGCGCATCTCGTCGTGTCACACGAATGGATATCGTTACAAGTACATGTACTGAAAAGAAGAGATATATATATAGAATTGGCTTACACTCGCCACAAGCTACATCAGAGTCACAGCAGTACAGTACATAATCATCATGAATAAGAGCAGGGTCCGACTACGGACGAAAACAAACGAGAAAAGAAGAACGACGTCCATCCTTGCTATCCCAGGCTGCCGGCCTGGAACCCATCATAGATCGATGAAGAAGAAGAAGAAGAACCAACTCCAAATGAACAATCAACGCGTTCGCGTCAAGTAACCTTTACATGTACCTGCAACTGGTGTTGTAGTAATCTGTGAGCCACAGGGGACTCAGCAGTCTCATTTCCAAAGGTATCAAGACTAGCAAAGCTTAATGGGTGAGGCATGGTTAAGTGGTGAGGTTGCAGCAACGGCTAAGCATATATTAGTGGCTACACTTACGAGTACAAGAAATAAGAGGGGGAAGATCTACGCATAGCGGACATGGACTACGGATGATCAAATGAATGATCCTGGACACCTACCTATGTGAGACATAACACCACCGTGTCCTCGATCGGAGAAGGAAATCACGAAAGAGACAGTCACGGTTACGCACACAGTTGGCATATTTTAATTAAGTTAACTTCAAGTTATCTAGAACCAGTGTTAAACAAAGTTTCCACGTTGCCACATAACCGCGGGCACGGCTTTCCGAAAGATTTGACCCTGCAGGGGTGCTCCGACTAGTCCATCACAAATTACCACAAGCCGCATAGAAATCCTCAATCACAAAGCTCGCGATCTCGTCGGATTCCCTAGTGGAAAACCTCAATTCTGAGATTACCCAAAGCATCACCGGAATCCCGATGCACAAGATATCTCGTCAAAGGTAAAACTAATCCAGCAAGGCCGCCCGACGTGTCGACGATCCCGATAGGAGCCGCGTATCTCGTTCTCAGGAGACGACGGATAAGCACAGCGTACGGTGGCCTGATAGAAATCTCCCAAGTTTCCCTGGGTTGGCCCCGCAAACGGCTCTAGTTTTGGACCAACACCATCAGCACTGGCCCCCCCTGTATTATGTAGAATTACTCCTCGGGTAGCGCTAACTCCCTATGCATTTCAGTATTATCAAAATTATTATGTTGGGTAAATAGTACCAATGTTGGGCCTTGCGAGGCTAGAAAGGTCGAGCCTTCCACCTTTTACCAAGTATATAGGTGCATTAAATTAAATAGCATTAATATGGTGATATGACAAGGAACCGATGTTATCACATGGAAGAAACTGCACCTGCAACTAGCAACGCTAAACCCAGGGTTAAGCAAGCGGTAACATAGCCAAGTAGTGGTTTGCTAGGTTGAACAGGTTGAAGGTTTTCATGGCATTATTGAGAGGCTGATATTTAACATGTGGTAGGCAACGAGACATAATCGATAGCATCGAAATAACTAGCATGGCAATGCTAGTAATGGTATATGGGGAAATGGTCATCTTTCCTGAGATCCCGCTTGGAAGAAGAATGCCTCCGTGAAGCAAACGAATCGATGTAGTCGAACGGGTCCTCACAATCCGACACACTTGCGGAACTTTATCGAGACGAAGCAAACCGGAAACAAGCATCAACACATGAATACACCACACGATGCACAACACATATGATGCATGAGTAGCTGAATACATGCAAGTCACGGCATGACAATTCACACAATCAAACACTACACATTAAGTGAAGTTCAATATGCAACGAGTTGCATATTGACGAAACTCCACGTTTAATTATTTAGTTCTATCCCGATTAGATACACGGCAATATTAAATGTGGTTAAACATGGCAAGAGGTGAAGCGCAATTAATCTACCTATCTAGGCATTTTAAATGAGGTCGGATGTGACATATAGCACCTCCAAGACGACCTCACATGTTAATGTTCAATTCTGTCCAGATCTGAACTAACACATTTAATTAGTTGTTAAACAGCAAAAAAAATAGGTTCACGTGATTCTACGCATCATTTCAAGAAATTTACATATAGAGAACATCTGCAATGGAGCTACGGTTCAAAAGATACAAGCACCGCAAGATATGATGGCATGAATGCAATATGTGTGCAACGACTGCTACGAGCACTTCAAAACATAAAACCAGCAAGATAAAATGAAACTACACGAGATTCTAAGCAAGTTTCATGTAGGACACGATCAAATCGGAGCTACGGATCAAAAACTACGAGTAAAACAAGATATCACTACAATTTGCCAAAATCAGCCACATAACATTTCCTACACCCCACAACTACGAGCTACATAACTCCAATCTACTCAACCAAGGCATGAGACGATAGAGGGCAAGAAGCACTACAACAAACAACTAGCAACAACTAGCATGGCAGCAAGGATCACTAGAGAAAGAAGTCACAAAATGGCATCTCACAGACTATTTCAGACTTAGTGAAAATAGCAGTTTTAGAAGCTGCAGTTTTCGATCTAAAGGCATATTGATAGCAGCAAAAGCTATAGCTACAGGGCTCTAAATGGCATGAAAATTTACAACATTCTATAGAAACACAAAGTCTACAATTAACTCCATTGCACCAACCTCAAAAGAGCTACAGATCACAAGATACAAGCAAGACAAGACATCAACAAAATATAACAGATCTCAGACTTAGAAATATTTCAGCTCCTACAAATCAGCACTATTTCTAGCAACTTGAGAGCAAGCAAACCACACCTAAACATGCATTTCTATTGCAACTAAAAATACCAGGGGCTAGACTAAACATCAAAGAACAACTCCCTAGTTGACAACTTAATCAAACGAAGCACGGAATAAATCCTACGAAATAGACAAGAGGGCAACATGGAAAAATATCGCGCGAACTAACTTGCTCAAAAGCTAATACTAAATACACAGAAAAATCTCATGAATTTTTCTACCCCGGAAACATATAAGACATGTGGGGTTGCAACACAAAAATATTACCACACGTAATTGCAAGATAATGGCCCAGAGACGGAAAATAATCTAGCGGCAAATCCCTACACGCAAAAATACCAACGTCTAATCTAAAATACATGGAAAAGTGGTTCCTATAACATGGACATTTAATCTACGGCATTCGAGCAATCCGGGCACGCACAAGAAAAATGACTACGGGCAAAACAATATAGACAGCACACGTATCTAGGCATATGGCATGTTAAACGACGTCAAACAATTATGCAAGTTTTATAATCGGAATCTACGAGCAAAACTACACCAAATACATATGCTACACTTTGCGAACCGTTACACGGTTTAAAAGTTAGGGGGTTTATATAATCGTCTAAACTCTGGAATTAATTAATTCTGAAAAAAATAACCTAAATTATCTACTAGGCCGATCAGGGGCACATAATTACTATAGTGCGATGGGGCGAGGCATAGGGAGGTTACCTCGGGCGAGCCGTTGCTCCTGCTGGGTCGGCTGAGGGGCGCCAAGGCTGCAAGAGCTGGGTTGGGGCGAGGCCCAGGCGGGAGGGAGGAGGCCCAGGCGGGAGCTGCTCGGTCGGACGGTTGCCTCCCTCGATCCGAGATCGAACCAAGGAGGTGCAAGAGCTTGGGCCACTGGCGGGAGTCGCTGCACGGGGTTATGGCGACGGGAGGAGGCGGAGCCGGCCGGATCTGGCCGGGTCCGGGCCGGGGCGACATCCCGAGGCAGAGGAGGCAGGCGGCCGGCGACTGGTGTGGCGCTCCGGCAGCGAGCACGGGCACCAGCGGGAGGCGGCGCTTCGGGAGGACGGTGGAGGCTGCAGGAGTCGGCGAACTGCGGCGAGGTCAGGCGATGCGGCGGCGGTTCCGAGGCCGAGGCGGCGCGGCCAGGAGCGGGAGGCGCGGGGCGCTGGGACGTGCGAGGCTCGCGGGCGGCGGCGCGCGGGGGCTTCCTCACTCCGGTTTGAGCCTGGTGCGGGCTCACGATGGGCCGGGAGGGCCCATGGTGGCTGGCGGCTGGTGGGAGAGAGAGAGTGGCTGTGGGAGGAGGGCGCGTTTTTCGAGGCAGACGGCTAGGGTTAGCCATTTTAGGCGGGGTAGGGCATTTATTTATAGGATATGGCTAGGTTAGTGGGTATCTGGGGGGTTTTCAACCCTCCGATCGCAATCGTGTTGTTCGATCGGAGAGGCGGGTTAAAGTTAGCTGTGTAGAGTGGCATCGGCTAAGATGAGAGGGAAGTGGTGCCGACAAACGTCTGACGGTAGACCGAATATGGTGCCACTACGGTCGACCGTTCGGGTACCAGACAGGCTCCGACTGCGACGAAATTCGACAGGCGGCCTAGCTATAACTAATAACGACCGCATGCCAAGTTTCACCCCGATCAGAGAAAGTTTTCAACACACTATTAAAATAGGGTTTGAACAATGCCGTGGGCGCGTGAGTGTGTGGTCTGGCTCAGAACGGAAAACGACGCGAACCGGCAACTAACAACGGATGCAAGTTTTGAAAACGGGCGGCAACGGAATGCCGATGCAATGCTGATGATGCGCATGATACGATGATGATGCAACAAATAAAAATAACCACACGATGAAAACGGAATAGAAGGGGAATCTTCTGGAACGTCGGTCTCGGGCTGTCACACCGTGCCTCCTTTGCCCTACCTCTTTCGCCTATAAATTCTCTAAAATACTGAAACCAACAAAGAGAGCCACGAAAATACTTTTCCGCCGCCGCAAGCTTCTGTCTCCGCAAGATCCCATCTGGGGACCGTTCTGGTGCCCTGCCGGAGGGGGATTCGGACACGAAGGGCTTCTTCATCAACACCATGCCTCTCCGATGATGCGTTAGTAATTTACCACAGACCTTCGGGTCCATAGCTAGTAGCTAGATGGCTTCTTCTCTCTCTTGGATCTTCAATACAAAGTTCTCCATGATCTTCATGGAGATCTATCCGATGTAACTTTCTTTTGCGGTGTGTTTGTCGAGATCCGATGAATTGTGGATTTATGATCAGATTATCTATGAATATTATTTGAGTCTCCTCTGATTTCTTATATGCATGATTTCGTATCCTTGTAATTCACTTCGAGTTATGGGTTTCGTTTGGCCAACTTGATCTATAATTCTTGCAATGGGAGAAGTGCTTGGTTTTGGGTTCATATCGTGCAGTGTCCTCACCTAGTGACAGAAGGGGTAGCGAGACACGCATCATGTTGTTGCCATCAAGGGTAAAAAGATGGGGTTTATATCATATTGCATGAATTTATCCCTCTACATCATGTCATCTTGCTTAAGGCGTTTCTCCGTTTGTTATGAACTTAATACATTAGATGCATGCTGGATAGCGGTCGATGTGTGGAGTAATAGTAGTATATGCAGACAATATCGGTCTACTTGTCTCAGAGTGATGCCTATATGTATGATCATTGCCTTAGATGTCGTCATGACTTTGCGCGATTCTATCAATTGCTTGACAGTAAGTCGTTCACCCACCGTAATATTTGCTATCATGAGAGAAGCCTCTAGTGAACACTATGGCCCCGGGGTTTATTTTACACATCATGTATTCAGATCTACAAAAATACCAAAAATACTTTGCTGCACTTTTATTTATTTTTACCTTTTATCTCTGTCAGATCTCACCTTGCAAATATCGTGAAGGGATTGACAACCCCTTTATCGCGTTGGGTGCAAGTTTGTTTGTTTTTGCGCAGGTTCATTGGTGCCTCATCTTGATACTCCTACTGGATTGATACCTTGGTTCTCAAACTGAGGGAAATATTTATCTCTACTTTGTTGCATCACCCTTTCCTCTTCAACGGAAAAACCAACGCAATCTCAAGAAGTAGCAACCGTCAGGCCATTGCTGGTGTACAGTATGGTGCACGGGGTTTCGTCGGCCTGCAAAGACATGTCTGCAACATCAAAAATCCGAAAGGCAACGGAAATGGGAGATTATACATATATTTAAGAGGACCGGCATGACAGGTAGTTACCGTGAGGGCATCGAGCTCAACTAAAGACGAAGTAGGTGCGGGATTTGGTGCGGGAGTAGGCCCGAGAATGTCAAGGGGAAAGTCTGTTGCCTCTTTTTCTGGATTTTGCTTGGTCCAATTGATGACACACGGTAGCGAGGTAGCTAAGGAAGATACAACTTCCAATCTTGCGGCAACTACCGCTGCTTGGACTGTCTCAGCTGATTTCTTCTCGACCGCAATATCAACCAACTTCTCGATGTTTTTTCATTTAACTTTCGTCTTTGCTTTCTCTCCTCAGCATCCTCATGGTAGTACTGCTTCCACGTGGTGCCTTCTCCAATGTCGTACACGCGTCCATACGATGGTCGAGTGTCCACCGGGAGTCCTTTCAATATGTTCAAGGCCCGGTTGAATGGGGTGTCCCACTTGGGCCTCGCCAACGCCTTAGACAGCGACTCGCTTTTGGCCGCAATCCTGTGCTCCTCTTTCTGCAAAAGGAACGTGTATCGTTTACAAATGTCACTAAACATGCAGTCGACTTGATCACAAGCTAATATGAAAGGGTAAATTAATAACAACCAGCAGTCTCATGAACTCCTTCGTGACCGCGCCCGTTTCAAAAACCTTGTTGACTGGGTCCTAATGGTACCAGGACCTAAGGACATCACGCTCCTGCGGGGCGCGGTGAACTCCGCCAAGGGGTCAGGGATCCCCAGACTTTCACGTTTCGCGTCCTCCTTGGCCCATATGGGCCTATTCCCCTCGTAACCACATCTTCCGAGGTGGTGGCACCCCATGTTCCTCTCTTGAAGCCACTTCGTCTACTCCGACTTTTCTTGGGCAGCTTCGGCAACGCAAGTCTTTTTGATTGTTTCGAACTACCTTCTGTAATTGACGGATTATCCTTTACAAACTCTAAGTAGGGTTCCTTTTTGGCGATCCGTTGTTTCACACTTACTTTCCACGCGGACAACGCGCTCCTAAACTTGCCCATGGCCTGTCTGTTTGTCTTCTTCATTGTCGGGTCTTTCCACGGTCGAATATATTTCCTTTCATCCCAGTCCGGGAACAAGAATCTGTTGTGCAGCTTGTCTAAGAGGGAGTGCTCCATATTTGGTATATTCTTTAATTTCTGATTGTTGATGCTGGCGGTTTCCCGTAGCATACATGCAATTAGATTGTTGTAGCACTTGTGTGCTTCCTCACGCTCTATTGGCTCGAAAATGACGTTGTCCACCACCGTGACAACAATTCTAGTAGTGCCGATCTAGTTTGGGCGTCGTGTCCTCTTCGGTTTCAGTTTGCCAGCATCGGTGCCGGTCTCGCTGCCGATCGTAGTGTCGGTGTCGGTCTCGTCCCCGGTCTCGATGCTTGTATCGATGTCGGTGTTGGTCTCAGTCTCGGATCTGACACGGGGGTACTTTAACAACCGTTGCTACTCGATATAGTTCAAATAGTTGTGTGACGCGTCGTTGACGTTGAAATTACCCGAACCCTCTACTTCATCGTTGCTAGCCATGTCTCCTACAATTAAGTTTAGTGAATTAGTTCTAAACCTGATAAAAAGAATAATGACATAAAAGGCATATGTTTTGCCAAAATGTTGATTCATTCCCGTTGCGGCAAATCCCGGGCACTCGATATGTCCTAGTTTCTACCACAAGTCATGCCGAAATTCACGGAAAATTTCGGCATGACCTTTGCTAAAAAGTGGACAAATCGAGCGCGTGAAATTTGTCGGGGCGGAAATGAATCAACATTCCGGCAAAACATAGGCTGCTGAAAATCATTCCCTACAAACAACAAAAGGCCACTTGGGCACAATCAAACAATTCATAGTCCACTCTAGCACATTCAAAGGCCACTTTGGTGCAGAACATTTTGTGTAGAACAACTACACATTGGATGCAGAACAATTATACAACGTAGAACACATGTCAAATTTCAGGAGCTAATTCAAAAAATAAGTGGATAACAAAATTCAGTTAACTACTAATAAAAATTAAGTAAATATAGTTAACCCTCCCTCTCCGTCCCTCTCCATCTCTCGCTCTCCCTCTCCTTACCTATCCATCTCCCACCCTCTCCCTCGCCCTCTCCCTCCCTCTCCATCTCTCTGCCTCTCCCTCGCTCACTAAGTATTCACCTAAGTAAATTCTATGTTAACCTACTGACCTAACTAACAACATAACATAATTAACCTATTTAACCTAGAACCCTAGAACCATAGAACCCTAGAACATAACTTAACTAACATTTTCTAATTTGTTAATTGTACTATATAAATTGCTCTAACATAACCTAACTAACAACATTTTTCCCTAACTAATCTACATTGCCCTAACTAATCTATAGAGAACAGGGGAGTGGAGAGGGGATTACGGTGGTGAGCTCGACGGCGCGGTGGAGGAGGTGGTGTCAACGGCATAGGAGGAGGGGCGTCAGCGAGGCAGGGGCGTCTGCGTCGACAAGGCAGGGGCGTCCGCGTCGGCGAGGCAGGGGCGACGGCTATTTCATCGAGGGGTTTGCAACACATTTGTAACAAAAATATGTGTGGTTCACTTTGTAAAATTTAAAAAGAAACAATAAAAAACATGCAGTTTAGTACTCTTGACCCTTGCAATACATGACTACCACAATAAAAAATAATTAAGCCATCCCAAACGGGGGGAACAACAAAGAAAGTAATGTGGTTCAATTTCGAGTGTGTTGCGATTCACTTCTGCCTAATATTAAGTGCACAAAATTTCAAGTAATTGAGAAAACATAATGCAGTCCACTTTTCGATAGTGTTGCGGTTCTCCCAATGTGAGGAGTAGTCCACTTACTCGTGTGAAATTATTTTATACTGAAAATAGTATTGAAAAACCGTGTGCAGTTATCTATCTCTATCTGTCGACATTGGAGTGCAGTTACCCATGTGATGCACTTCAATTTGTCGATTTGCAGTCACAAGAAGCAGTGTTTGCATTTCACTAAATTCAAAACGAAACTTAAATCCTAAGAAATTAGAGTAAGTGTTCTACCTGAAAAAGTTACGTATCATCGATATCTTTCCAAAGGTGTGTCATTTGCACGAATCTCATGAGCATTTTCAAAAAAAAAAAGCAAAAGTATGCTCACTTCCACACATTGGGCGCCACACTGTTTTATAAATTCATATAAAACCATAATGAATCTCGAACGCTGTCATATATCTTTACTGTAGGAAGATCCTAAGACAGCACACACATCGCAGATTATTCGAGCAAACTGTGTACGATGCCCATCACACTTTGTGTGATGTAACATCCAAAAAAACATGTGTGATGTCAAATACTACACACATTTAAAAAATAAATTATGTGTGATATCGCGTAAACAGCTTTTTGCAAAAACAAAAAAAAATGTGTGTGATGTTACTTATTACATCACACTGTTTAAAAAGCGTAAATGTGTGTGATGTTCTGCACATTACTTTTATAAATGATGTTTGTGTGATGTAGTCTATCATTGCACATAGTTATCATAATGCAACCGTGTGTTATTCCATGCACAGTTGTTTTTTGCATCATGTGTATGTGTATGACGTAACATATCATTGTACATGGTGTTAAAAACGTAAATATATGTGATGCTTTGCATACGTTTTTTGCAAATATCATGTGTGCGATGTTGCCATCATCGCACGCACTTTAAAAATGGAACCGTGCATAATAGTGTAATTATTATTTTTCTCAGGAATAATGGTTTTTGTGATAAGTTTGAAGGCAGAATGACTTTGTCCTTCGTCCATTGACTTTGAAACTTTTTCTATACTTAACATTCAACATAGAATTCTCTATATTGAAATTTAGCATTTTTTGGAGCTCATTTTCTATATTTGTGTCATTAACGGCATTTATAAACATTGAATGAATATAATTCAAATTTAAACTACAAATACTCCCTTTGTTTCTAAATTAAGTTTTTATAAAGATTCTACTATGGACTACATACGAATGTATATGGAGAATGTAGTCCGTAGTAAAATCTGTAAAAATATTTATATTTAGACAGGGAGGATGTACATGAAACCGTTCATAAATATGGGTTGAAAATGATATTTAGGATCGGGAGTATATTTGTATGTCTCATACAAGAAAATATAATACTTTAAAGATATATGGGAAAAGAGACACAACCATGAACATGGATTTTATATGTATTTTAATTCTGAAAAATGTAAATGAAGTCTAAAAAACATGAAACTTGGCATGTTGTCATGATACGGCCTCAGCTTATTGTGGGGAATTTTGAGAAGGTTTCACAAATTTTTTGATGTATACAATTTAGAAATTGAACAACCTCCAATCAACGATCGTGGTTTGAAGAGTTAATGCACCAAGTTTGAGGTGAACTAACATTTTTTTCGTCATTTGACCTTGAATTTTTTACTAATCTTACTATACACCATAGAATCATCCACGTTACAATTTAGTACTTTTCAGAGCTCATTTATTATATTTGAGTAACTAACTACATTTTTTGTTATTTGATGGATATAATTCAAATTTGAACTACGAATGCATCAAGTAGTACACAAAAATGATTTAAAAATCATATTTACGGTATTGAGTGTATTTTTATGTTTCATCAAGACATGACTATAAATTTAAAATATATATGTGGTGAGAATCAACCATGAACATGGACTTTATTAGTATTTAAATTCTAAAAATTGTAAATGAACTCTCAAAAATATGAAATTGGCCTTGGACTTTACCATGCATAGTATGATGTTGGCCTTGGAATATACGGTAAGTTTTAAAATTTTGACATGAACTTCAATAGTATTGAAATACTAAAAATTGTAAATGAAGTCATGACAATATGATGTTGGTAGAGAAAAGAGAAGATTTCAAAAAAAATTCATATACATCCCTTAGAAATAAAACAACCTTCGAGAAATGATTATGGCTTCGAGAATGAATGTACCAAGTTGTAGGTGAACTAATATTTTCCTTCGTCATGTGACCTTCAGTTTCTTTCCTATTGTTAACATACACCATAGAATCCTCTATATAAATTTTTGTCATTTTTTGGAGCTCATTTTCTATATTTGAATCATTAACTATATTTGTAGTCATTTAAGAGATACATTCCAATTTGAACAACCGGTGCAGAAAACATTATAAAAATGATTTGGAAAATCACATTTGTGGCATTGAGTATATTTGTATGCTTCATACAAAAATAGATATAAAATTTAAATATCTATGTGGCAAGAATAAACCATGAACATGAAGTTTATTTGTATTTTAATTCTGAAAAGGTAAATGATGTGTGATAAATATGAAACTTGACATTGTGTCAAGATATGACCTCGATATAGTCTAGTAACCAATTGAGAAGGTTTTTCACAATTTTTTAATGTATAAGGAAAAAATGAAATGTCAACAAAACGAACATGTGTACTGAATTCTTGTTCATGACATGACAAGAATCCATCTATCCATCCATACTCCACACCCAAGAAAAATATCCAATCTTGTCTCATCATTATGTCTTTACCACCTAATCTACCACATCCACACATCTATATAGCTAGCATCGATACAACCTCATTTAGAACCACGGCCATGACGCACACTTCTTCCATGCCATGGCTGGCAGGACGGACGACACTTGCTTCATGCTTTGAATGGGAGCAGGATGCGGCAGGACAGGGGAAGTTGGGCGTCAGGCGTCCGTGCGTGAAGCGGGTGCCCTGGATGCCATGATGATCGTCGTCGGGCATAGACGCGGGCACTAGCACAAGGCGGTCATTCAACTCTGGTAGCCATTTTCGGTAGCATGACTACTTCAACAAATTATGCGTCCTTGGAGGAAGCGTCTTGGAGGCGCGGTTCATGGCCATGTAAGCTAGCTTTTCGTATGTCTTTTTCGAAGAATCGGTCTACAAGGCTAGCTGCTAGCTTACTTGTTGGATAGTACTAATTTAATCATGTTTTTGTATGTCTAAGTATGATGTCTCTAGCCATCTAATATGTCCTTGATTCTCCCCATCCATCAAGATTCCCCAAAACATCAAACTAATCACAGAGTTTTCTCTTGTGAAGTTGTGATCTTTTTCTTCCAATACTTTCTGAGGAAAATATATGCATATATAACTAGTGTAGGAGCTAATTACAAGTAGTATAATTTCTTTTGTAAGATAAAAAATTCATAAAAATACAAAACAAATTCATAAAATACAAAAAATTGCAAGGTTATGTAATTTTGTGGGTGAGGTGCGCTCCAAATTTCAAATTATTTGGACATATGAATAACTCTCTGCAAAAAAAACAATTTGGATCAGAAAATACATGAACAGTAAAATTCTTTACACACTACTCAAATGTCCAAATGATCTCAAACTTGGAGCACAGCTCATGCCGCAAATTATCTACCATAAAAAACTTGGTATTTTTAGGAATTTTCTAGTATATGTTTTGAATATATTTTTCATCGCAGGTGCAGATGAGCCTGGTCAGTGAATTGCTTTCTTTGCAGTCATTTACTTCTTTTGACCTTGTCATCTTTTTTTTTGGTTTTTCAAGATGAGATACAACAACAAATCTTAAAAGATCTGGCCGTTGACTTCACCGATGAACAAGAGACTGCTAAAGTTTTATGACATAATTAGATATGATTGATAGTTGTATGTGTCGTTTGTCATGTGATGTGAAATAATACGTTTGTGTTTGTGTATGTTGTGTATGACAAAGCTTGAAATATGTCGATGTTAGCAATCTGTTCAAAATAAATCATATAGTTGATTTTGAATGTGAATGCTTGGTGTTATGGTTGTTTGTGAAAAGTTTAATATAGTAAATTATTTATTGTCTAGATAATTTTAGGGCTAATTAACGTGTGGTTAATATTACACATTGCACACGGTTTGGGTAGAACAAATGTGAGAAATTAACCCCTCACATTGCACATAATTTTCTGCATCCAACTGTGTGTGATGGCATTTACATTACACATCATTTTCATTTTTAATACATGCAATGACTTGCACATTGCACACAATTTCCATGAAATAATGTGTGTGATGCTAATCCAAATTGCACATAGATTTTATGTTTAATTGTGTGGGATATACCCCACAATTACGAGCAGTTTTGCTAGCGTGTTCGATGGAACCCATATCATCCACACATGCAAGGTGATGGTTTGAAATTGTGTCACTAAAGGGGATAAAACCGTTTTCTTATAACATCGCAACAGTAGTGTATGTAAAAGTTGCACCTCATTCATATCTTTTCAACGGTGTATCACACACCTAGTTTTGACAAACGGTTTGGACACTACAGCGAAAACATCATAAAAAACTGTGTGCAGTTCCCTCCGTCGACATTGTAGTGTTGTTTTCCGTCTTATGTAGTGCACTTTGTCGATTTTGTGGACCGTGAAAAACAATATCCGCATTTCGTTAAATTTAAAATTGCTCTTAAACCATAAGGAATTAGAGAGGGTGTTCTATATGAAAAGGTTTTGCCTCGTTGATATCTTTCCAGCGCGATATTGTTTGAATCATTCCAATAAGGGACTTGAAAAAAATGCAAAAAAACGCTCGCTGCCAATTGTTGGGTGTCGCACCATTTTCAAAACTTATGTTAAACCGTTAGGAATCTCGAAAAGTGTTCAACATGGTAAAGTTGCGTCTAATCCATAAATTTTCAATGGTATATCTCATGCCTTGTTTCGTCAAAAAAAATTGGATCGAAAACATTACCAATATTGTGTGTAGTTTTTTGTGGTAGTAGTGCAGTTTTTTTGCTAGCAAGACACTTTGCTTACTTTTTTTCTCATGAGGTTCAGAAGTTTTAGCTAGCAGAATATTACTCTCCTATTGTTAGTAGAATAGACATGTATTATATGCAATGAAGATTTCAATAACTATAGATATTCATGATGGTATAATTGTTATGCATATCATCCTAGTATAAAGACTTTCTTCTCTAATAGGAAAATGGCGCCGCCATGTCAATTGTGTAAGCCAAGGTCTGCCAAGAGCTTTACAAGTGCCTCACTCTTCGGCATCTATTTCCAATAATGTTATGTTCGCTCAGTGGTAACAAACCTTAGGATATTTTAGTTTTTTATTTTGTTCTTACTTCTTTTACCATTGTGCGTTTTTGTTGTTGCACATATCATCCCATCCAATGTGAGTTTCGAATTCAATCATCTTACGAATGATCCATCTCAAAGGAGATTAATGGGATCGTTTCATCGCCCACAATCATTCGGTGGGGGTGAAATGCTCAGTTCATCATTAAGAGGACGAAGATTTGAAATGTCATGTGTGTTACTCAAAGTCATTTAATTAACTTAAGATTTGAAATTTATTTAGTGTAGAATCTGATTGATATACTTAGTGAGTTAGTGTAGAAATTTGTTTAATGTAGAATCCGACTAATATGCTTTGTCTAGATTTTTGTTTAGTGTAGAATCTGATTTATATGCTTAGTATAGGATCTTTGTGTGTGTGTGTGTGCGCACGTGTGCGTGTGCGTGTGTGTGTACAATCACGTATGATATGCTTGCTAGAGTATGTGCGAGGATAACTAATTGACATCATTGCTATACATATAAGTTATTTTGCATGAATTGCCTAAGAAGCTAGCTCTCACCTATGACATTAAGGTTGATGAAGTTGGCCTTGTGGAAGCACGCTTTACAAAAAAATGGTGTTTTCACCACCTGTGCGTATAAGGCGGAGACAAACGACCGCATTATCTTAAGGCGGGTGGGTGGAAGGACTTTCTTCTTGAGAAGAATCTTTAGGTTGGACATGTCATTCTAGTCACTATCAAGATCTTCGTACGCCCCAACTTAATGATGCTCGTCATCAACATCATTTAAAAATATGTGTATGGTTGGGCCATCCATATGACTTGTCTTAGGTAAACTGCTTATTTTGGTTTTCTTGTGCCTGTTGATAATGACTCACTAGCTAGTGTACTTAAGTTGTGAGATTGAGGTTGGTTAACTTATTGTTTTATATAAGTATGCTTGATCATTGTTAAACTTAATGCTAGTCAGTTATCTAATATTTCGTATATGTCGCTGCCATGTGGGATGTAAGAAGCTATGGTGCTGCAAAAAAGAAATGGCTGCAAAACATGTTGGTGGCGTGCATATTACATGAGCAGCTACTAGGCGAGAAATTATACTGTTGGCTTGGGACACATGACACAACATTAGCACGTACATTACTACTAATGTGTGCTTCAGTGTCACTATTATTATTTTTAACAATGACATTATATTGATGGGGTTGAACGCCCACTCCCGCGCACTTTTTGCCACACCAACATTAGGCTTTTCTGCAATAAAGAGATTTCGATGCGACTTATGTCACTAGTAGAAAAAGAGGCTTTCGTCCGGAGCACAAAACCAAATTAGCCCCGGGTCGAAGTAAAACCGGGACCAATGCCGGTTCAGTTTGCCAGGGCATTGGTCCCGATTCGGGGCAAAAACCGGGACTAAAGATCCAGCGACTGCCACATGGCGTGCCGCGGAGCATTAGTCCCGGTTCGGGGCAAAAACCGGGACTAAATGGTAGGCTATTAGTCCCGGTTTTAGACAAAAACTGGGACTAAAATTTTGCCTATATATACCCTCGCCCCTGCCCACCCTCTCCTCTGTTTTTTGGTTGTTGAGGTGTGCATGTCATGCTCTTGCCATCCTTCTATTTTATGCACATGAGGTGTTCGATGAAATGCCCAAGCCACACTACTTAAGCTTTCTCCTCTCCAAGCTCGACCTCCAAGCTCCATTTTCCTTAGTATTTGTCTAGGTTTGGCCGTGCACCAACTACAAAAGTGTTTTAAAAGGTTAGCTACTTCATCCTTTCATCTCTCACTGCTAGTTTAGCTCATTTCAAATGCTCTAGAAGTAGAGTGGTTTGTGGGTTTTAGTGTAGGAGTGTATGTGGGAGTTATTTTGATTTAGATGCAAAATTTGAGCTCAAATTAACTTCTTAGAGTCTGCACATATGTAGGGTGCCATCTTGTGCCCGTCCTCACCATTGTCGATCGCCCGCGCCGATCTCGTCGCGAGCCCCACCGTGGTGAGCCTCTTGTTCTTATCTTCTTTTAGAAAGAAAAAAAATCTTACTTGTATGATTTAGATAGATACTTGTATAAATTACTTATTTTCATTATTTTTTGTTATTATATAGTGCGATGGTTTTGGTATCCGCCTCCGTCGGCCCTCGTCATGTTTATGATTCGGATGTGGTATATATTACTTTTTATAACTATTTGTTTTATTTAGTGTTTTATGACAATTATGACGACCAACGTGACATATATTTTTTAATCTAGGAGATATGTGAACCGGAAATTCCAACCCATATAGAAATTCTTGTCGAGAAGTTAAATTTGGTTGAAAAGGAAAACAATTACTTGAAGAAAAAAATGAAAATAATTGAGGAGAATAATATGGAACTCGAGTTGCATGTTGCCGATGTCGTTGATGATCACAAGATGAAGATGGATGCAATGCGGTTGAAGATGGATGCAATGCGCTTGAAGATGGATGAAATGCGCTTGAAGATTATGAATATTAGAAAATATGCCATTGATAAAGAGGCTTGGTATCATTATGTTGTTGGGTCAATTGTTACCTTAGTTGCGATTTTGATCGCATTTGTTGTTGCATTTAAATGTTTCACATAGTTGTATGTTGTTTTATGAGAGAAATTTTTGTAATTATTTTTGCAATAATAACATTTGATCACTACTGTGCTTTGGTTTTAATGTGATGATGAACTTGTATTAATTTGGTCATTTCTATATTCATGATGTTCTGCAATGGTTTTTTGATATACTTCATTTCATAATACAGATGAACCACCAATGGATGTACGGTGACCGACGCACTTCGGAGTACATAACGAACCGGGACTAATGCCCGAGTCACACTTAAGTTCACACAAAATGGTATCCTTGACCGAGGTTAGCAACCTTATCCTTTTCATCTGTAATTGATACAAAAATATTGAATGTGTCCATGTACGATGGTCATTTTACTATTCGTGTATGATGCAGATCGATGCACGGGAGCGATGGATGTACGGTGAACGACGCGGTTCCGTATTTATTGCAGGTCTGCATAAATTTATCGATGTGGCTGAGGCAAACAAAGTGGATAATTTTATGCCTTGTCCATGTGTTGACTGTCGAAACGTGAAGGAGTACTCTAGCTCGAAAACCATTCAAGGCCACGTGCTTCGGAGAGGTTTCATGCCCACATATATTTGTTGGACCATGCACGGAGAAAGAGGGGTTATGATGGAAGACAATGAAGAAGAAGATGATGATGACAACTATCCTATGTTCACTAAAGAATACGGTGATACTGCAATGGAAGACAATGAAGAAGAAGGAGGTGATGAACAACCGGCATCAGATGAGCCCGCTGATGGTCTTGGTTGGGTCATTTCTCATGCAAAGAGACAATGTGATAAAAACAAGGAGAAACTGAAGTTGGAGGCCATGCTAAAGGATCATAAAAAGTTGTTGTACCCAAATTGCGAAGATGGCAGCACAAAGCTCGGTACCATATTGGAACTATTGAAATGAAAGGCAGAAACTGGTATATCTGACAAGGGATTTGAGAAGCTATTGAAAATATTGAAGCCGAAGCTTCCAAAGGATAACGAATTGCCCGAGACTACGTACGAAGCAAAGAAGTCTATTTGCCCTCTTGGATTAGATGTGCAGAAGATACATGCATGCATTAATGATTGCATCCTGTATCGCGGTAAGAAGTACGAGAATATGGACAAATGCCCGGTATGCACTACATGTCGGTACAAGATCAAACAGGATGACCCTGGTGATGTTGGGGGCGATGACGAGCCCCCCAGGAAGAAGGTTCCGTCTAAGGTTATGTGGTATGCTTCTATAATACCACGGTTGAAACGTCTGTTCAGAAACAATGAGCATGCCAAGTTGATGCGATGGCACAAAGACGAGCGTAAGAAAGACGGGAAGTTGAGACACCTCGCAGATGGGTCACAGTGGAGGAAAATCGAGAGGGAGTGACTGGACTTTACACATGACCCAAGGAACTTATGGCTTGGTCTAAGTACAGACGGCATGAATCCTTTTGGGGAGTGCTGCGGCAACAAAAGACCTTCCGTGACGCGTAGGAATTCTTCTTTTTACTTCTTTGGTTTGTGTCGGTTTTTCCCTTGAAGAGGAAAGGGTGATGCAGCACAGGAGCAGTAAGTATTTCCCTCAGTTTGAGAACCAAGGTATCGAACCAAAAGGAGGGTCTCGTCAAGTCCAAAGTACCTGCGCAAACACAAACAAGCTTGCACCCAACGCTTCAAAGGGGTTGTCAATCCCTTCAAGATTGTTTGCAAAGTGAGATCTGAAGGCGGAAAGTGCAACAAAGTAAAAAGTGTAAGGCTGAAAATATGATGTGGAGTAGACCCTGGGGGCCATAGTGTTCACTAGAGGCTTCTCTCAAAATAGCAAATATCACGGAGGGTGAACAAATTACTGTCAAGCAATTGATAGAACCGCGCAAAGTCATGACGATATATAAGGCAATGATCTAGCATATAGGCATCACGTCCGAGACAAGTAGACCGATACTTTCTACATCTACTACTATTACTCCACAAATCGACCGCTATCCAGCATGCATATAGTGTATTGAGTTCATGACGAACAGAGTAACGCTTTAAGCAAGATGACATGATGTAGAGGGATAATCTCAAACCAATGATGAAAACCCCAGGTTTTTACCCTTGATGGCAACAACACGATACGTGCCTCGCTACCCCTTTTGTCACCGGGTGAGGTCACTGCACGGTATGAACCCAAAACCAAGCACTTCTCCAATGGCAAGAATCATAGATCTAGTTGGCCAAACAAAACCCACAACTCGAAGAGAATTACAAGGATATGAAATCATGCATAAGAGAGATCAGAAGAAACTCAAATAAGATTGATAGATAATCTGATCATAAATCCACAATTCATCGAATCTCGACAAACACACCGCAAAAGAAGATTACATCGGATAGATCTCCATGAAGATCATGGAAAACTTTGTATTGAAGATCCAAGAGAGAGAAGAAGTCATCTAGTTACTAGCTATGGACCCGTAGGTCTATGGTGAACTACTCACGCATCACCGGAGAGGTCATGGTGTTGATGGAGAAGCCTTCTGTGTCCAAATCCCCCCTCCGGCAGGGCACCAGGACGTGCCCGAGATGGGATCTTGTAGAGACAGAAGCTTGCGGTGGCGGAAAAGTGATTACGATGTTCCCCTGATTTTTTTGGGAATATTTGGGAATTTATAGGCGCGAGATCTAGGTCAGGGGACCTCCAGGGGGCCCACAAGCCTGCATGGCGCGTCCCCCCTGGCCGCGGGGTGGGGGCTTGTGGGGCCCCTAGGGATCTTCTGGCTTGGCCCCCAAGCTCTCCGATCTTCTTCCGTTCCAGAAAAATTCTTTTCGGGGATTTTTGTAAGTGCATCTAGTGCACCTTAGTGATTTTGGTGGTTTGAAGACTTATAGGTTAAGTATCTAATGTGTTTGTGAGTATACACAGGATCTATAAGTCATTGAGGAGTTTGAGATATTTGAAGAATATCGACCCCTAAAAATATATGTCTTCAGTTGAAGAAATTGGTCTGAAGCTGAAGAAATGAATCGCGAGGAATCTGCGATGAAGTTGATATTCCTCATGAAGATACTGATATTGAGAAGTCCGGTGTGTCCTGAAGAAAATCACTCTGAAGAATTTGAAGCATGAAGACTTACACTTTCTGTTTTATTTTCTTCGCATTTGAGTAATAGGAACACCGTACTGTTAAAGGGGGTCGAAGTTACACTATGGAATGAATTTCCTCATGATGCTCAACCCAAGCCTAAATCCTACCAAAAGTCTCAAGTGAGGAATACGAGTGACATGAGGACTCTCACAGTTGAGGGTCCTGACCGTTTCGATAGCCACACCAAGTCATTGGTCTTATCCATTCCAACGGTCATATTATTTAAGGGCATAAGTGTCAAATCATGTCAGGATGCTCCCAGGCTATAAATAGCCACCCCCACAAACACTAGCTGGTTGGCTGCTCCGTTAGAAACTGACACTTGTCATAAGAGCAACCCAATTCCTCAGAGCCTTCGAGAGTAATTCATCAGTGAGGAAATACACCATACACTGAAACCACAAACCAAACCTAGTGATTGAGCATCACTGAAGAAGTTGTTCCTGTGTGGGACTGAAGCCTTTTACCTTTGAGGACTGTGCATCCTCCAGACGGTTAGGCGTCATGGTCTAGAGCTTTCCAGCAGTCAATTGTGGATCGCCGGGTGACCTAGTTTGTGAGGGTTTGGAAGTCTGCCCTGAAGACTTACCGCGAGTGTTGGGCGAGGACTGTGTGTTCTTAGCTCAACGAGAATACGGTAGGGACTGTGTGTCCCGGGACTGTGTGTCCTTTGGTTGCAATACCAAGCCGCTCCAAACCAGATGTACGACTATCACAGCAGTTGGAACTGGGTCATCAACGATTGTCTTCACTGAGAAACGGGTTCTAATTCCTCAACTCCTTACTTTCCTCGTATTATGCGTTGATGACTTTCACTACAACTGTTTGAAGAATTTGCTGAAGACTTTCTCTGAATTTCCTCAACCCCAAATTCTTCACGTCACTTAATCCACATATGTATTCTGCGTGCGTGCTCACTGTGCAATCTGTTTTCACATTCTTTACTCTGAAAAACTGCTGTTGTGAAACTTTGCACTTCTGATCCTTTATTGTTTCCGCTGTAAGTTAGTCATCAGTGAGGAATTTCCTCAAAAGGAATTTCCTCAGTGATGATATTCTAAAAATCTCCTATTCACCCCCCCTCTAGTCGACATAACACACTTTCAATTGGTATCAGAGCAAGGTACTTCCTTGTTCTGTGTGATTTTGGTTTAACCACCTGGAGTTTTAGTTATGTCGACTGCAGGCATGTTTAAGGTGACTGCAGCATGTCCTACCTACGAAGGAAAGAACTTTCCCTTCTGGAAGAATAAAATGCAAATGCATCTACAAGCTATTGATAATGATCTCTTGTATATTGTGGAACATGGCGTCCCCATAATCTCTACCGGTGTCACTGCGGCTGATGTGAAGAAATTCAAGCAACTCGATTCTCAAGCAAAGAACATCATCTGTGGCCATCTGAGCCCAGGCCAGTTTGGAAGAGTAAGTGCTTTGGGCTGTGCAACACTGATCTGGGAGAGACTGTGCAAGGTAAATGAAGGAGTATCAACCCAGCGTGACTCTCGTGTTGATATTCTTCGCAATCTCGTCAATCGCTTCAAGAGACATGACAATGAAAGCTGCCAAGACACCTTTGATCGCCTCACTGACATATCAAATGAACTGCAAGCACTCGGAGCTCGAGACATCACTGATCACGAAGTTGTGAAGAAACTGCTGAGATCTTTGGATTCTTCATTTGATACTTTAGTTCTGATGATTCAAGAAAGACCAGATTACAAGATGCTTAATCCAGATGATATACTAGAAAGGCTAAATACTCATGAATTCCAGCTAGAAGAAAAGAGAGATCTATATGGGCCAAGCTATTCCAGACCACGTGCACTGAAGGCTAGAGCAATTTCCTCATCTGAAAACGAAGACACAGATGACAGCATTTGTGACCCTGAAGAATTTGGACAGGAGCTTGCAATGCTCGTGAGGAAATTCCACAGATTTACACGACGTGGCCAGTTCGGCAAATCTTCAAGAAGAGACATGAGGAAATCAGAATCTTCATCTGAGGACTACAAGAAACGAACCTGTCACAAGTGCAAGAAATCAGGTCATTACATTGTTGATTGTCCCCGTTGGGGAAAGGAATCAAAGAAGAAGAAATACAAGGATGACGGTTCTGATGACTCGAAGAAGAAGAAGAAATCTTCAAAATTCTCATCTTCAAAGCCCTCATCGCACAAGAAGACTAGTTTGAGAAAGGCTCGGGCACTTATTGGCAAGGAAATGGACTCCGAGGCAGAATCAGAGGAATGAGATGAAGAAGAGGGTTCTGATGAAGACTCAGAATCCGGACAAGCTAGTCTTGCACTGGCAACCACTTTCGTCAGCAAGTCAATCTTCAACCTTGAAGAAAATGATAGCACCATCCGCACTAATGACTATGCTGATGACTTCGCCCCAACCTTTTGCTTCATGGCAAAAGGTTCAAAGGTACCAAATAATGCCTCCTCCTATGATTCAAGTGACTGTGAACCTGATAATTTTAAGAAACCCAGTTATAGTAAACTTGCTATCATTGCCACTAAACAACAAACTGCCCTGGAAAAGCTTCAGAAACTTCTAGATAAAAGTGATGATCTGTTGAATGATGAAATGAACCTTACCCAAATCCTCACTGAAGATGTGAAAAGTCTTCGGTCTAGATTTGATAATCTTCAGGATCGTTATGATACACTCCTCACTGATCATGAGAAGCTTTCCTATGAATTTCTTCAAAGGAAGCTTGATCTTGAGAAGCTGAGGGTGTCTCATGATGATCTTCGTATGGAAAATGATTCATTACTAGCTCAACAGATCAGCGCTGGTCAAGTTGAATTCATTCCTCCACGTCTTAAATGCATTGAACGCGAAACTGCTAATTCCTCACCAGAATCATCAAATGCTGCTATTGCTACAAATTCTTCAACTGCACCTGTTGTGTCTATTTCCTCACTTGAGGAAAACACAAATGTTACTGATGAAAATGGAGGGTTGAAGGAATTGTACGTGACAGGCATATATAAAAGCCTCAAAGGACATCAAACCCTTTGTGATGTGCTCAAAAAGCAGATCTTGAACAGGAACCCGAGGAAAGAAGGAATTGCCTTTGAGAGGAAATTAAATGCTGATGGATCTTATTGGAAACCTGAGCAGTATCCCAAAACCTCTTGGATTGCTGCTACTGGGCCTCCTTTTGATCCATCTAATCTAACTGGTTTTTCATGTGAATTATCCTATTCCTCGGATGAGTCATTTAACTCCAACTATAAACTGTTCAAAAATCAATCTGGTGAAGTATTTGCTCGATATGTTGGAACTAATTGCAGGAATGGCCCTCCCTTGAGGAAAATCTGGGTTCCCAAAAGCTGTCTCGAAAATCTTCAGGTGAATGTCCTTATGACACCACCATTGAAGAATCAGAACCCCAGATCAAATTCCTCAGGAGGACCAAATTCTTAAAGAGGATCAAAATCCTCAACTGGTCAAAACTATGCTCGTACCCGTGCTAATGCGTCTAACATGCAGGGAAACTACAAGGAATATGAATATGAGTGTTACTCCTCAAATCATTATGTTCATAAATCCTCAAACCAGTTCTCTGCATATTCATATGAGTACTTTAACCCCCCTACTGTTAAGAGAAGTGCATTGGCTTCAATGCCACCTTTCTCATATGGTGCTCGCAGAATGATGAATGCTTTGCCACCCCTTCAGATGTGGGTGGTGAGGAAATCGAACTAATCACTTCTACAAGTCAGGTCTCCAGATGAAAATCATCATCTGAAGAATTTGCTGGAGACCTGAGGAAATGCTTGATAGGACGCAAGCTAATGATTGATGAAATAGAAATATTTCACACGCCCTTACATTTCTGTTATGATGAAATTACTGATCTCATGAAATTAGTATCATATTCTTCAAATCTGAAGCATATGAGATGGTAAGCTGTACTAATTCATCTGCAGGATGACAAACCCAAGAATACTGAGTGGGTTCTTGATAGTGGCTGCACACATCACATGATTGGTGATAAAAGCTTACTGATGAATATGCCACTAACTCCATCACCTCTGAAGCAAATCACATATGCTGACAAAGGTAAAAGCAAGGTATTGGGACTTGGCAAAGTGGCTATTTCCAAGGATAGGCATATGGACAAAGTGATGCTTGTTGAATCCATTGGTTTTAACCTCATGTCAGTCTCGATGCTTTGTGATCTTGATATGATTGTTATCTTTGGTAGATATAGATGTGTCGTCATTATGGAATCTGACAGATCCAAAGTCTTCGAAGGTGTAAGAAGAGGGGATTTGTACATTGTTGATTTCTCTACAAGTCCTCAACCAGCCACTTGCTTACTAGCAAAAACCTCAGAAGGATGGTTGTGGCACCGAAGACTAGGTCATGCAGGCATGAGGAATTTGCACACGCTCGCGAAGAAGAAGCATGTCATCGGCACCGAATCAGCCAAATTCCTCAAGGATCATCTCTGCGGTGCTTGTGAATCTGGGCAAAATGACCAGATCCAAGCATCCCTCGAAGACTATCATGACCACTACACGTCCATTCGAATTGCTTCATATGGATCTATTTGGACCTACTCACTATGCCACACTAACCAATGCAGCATCTTTATATGGCTTCTTCATAGTTGATGATTATTCCAGATAAACTTGGGTGCATATCATAGTGCATAAAACTGAAGTGTAGGAAATCTTCAAACGATTTTCTTCAAGGGCCTCGACGAACTTTGGCATCAAGATCAAACATATCAGGAGTGACAATGGAACCGAGTTCAAAAACACTGGTGTTGATGATTATCTTGATGAACTTGGTATTACTCATGAATTATCTGCTCCTTATACTCCTCAGCAGAATGGTGTCGTCGAAAGGAAGAACAGGACTCTGGTTGAAATGGCAAGAACTATGCTTGAAGAATATCAGACTCCTCGTCGCTTTTGGCCTGAAGCAATCAACGCTGCATGCCATATCATCAACAGGGTATATCTTCACAAATTCCTCAAGAAAACCTCATATGAACTCCTCACTGACAAGAAACCCAATGTAAGTTATTTCAAAGTCTTCGGTGCAAAATGCTGGATTAGAGATCCTCACCATAGCTCAAAATTTGCACCTAAGGCACATGAAGGTTTTATGCTCGGTTATGGAAAGGACTCGCATACTTACAGAGTCTTCAACAACTATCACAACAAAGTTGTTGAGACTGTAGATGTGCGGTTCGATGAAACTAATGGCTCGCAAAGAGAGCAATTGCCTTCTGATCCAGATAAGCTGTCTCCTGAGGAAGCAATAAAGCTCAAGCCTACTGAAGACATTGTTCCAACTGAGAAAATTGATGAAGAAACGATCCCCGTCACTGATGGAAATCAAGAAGATGCTCTTGAGGAAATTGCACCAGCACCACTTCCTCAGCCCAGACAAAATCCTCAATCGGCTCATCCGAGGATTGCAAATGAAGTAGAACTTGACAAAATCCTCAACGACATCAACGCGCCAGGTCCTCTCACTCGCTCAAAAGCTTCACACTTAGTTAAATTTTGTGGGCATTTCTCCTTTGTATCCATCACAGAACCCTCAAAAGTTGCTGAGGCTTTTCTGGAACCGTAGTGGATCCAAGATATGCAAGACGAACTTCTTCAATTCAAGCTGAATGACGTATGGGAGCTCGTCAAACGACCAGATCCTCGCAAGCACAACATCATCAGCACCAAGTGGATTTTCCGAAACAAACAAGATGAGGACGGTCAAGTGGTGAGGAACAAGGCACAACTTGTAGCCCAAGGCTACACCCAGGTTGAAGGAATAGATTTCGATGGAACTTTTGCACCTGTTGCTAGACTTGAAGCTATTCGAATACTACTTGCTTATGCTAATCATCATAACATCATCTTATATCAAATGGATGTGAAAAGTGCATTCCTCAATGGTAAGCTTGAGGAAGAAGTATATGTTGCTCAGCCCCCAGGTTTTGAGGATCCAAAGAATCCAGACAAAGTCTTCAGACTCAAAAAGGCTCTTTATGGTCTCAAGCAAGCCCCTCGGGCATGGTATGATACATTGAAGGAATTCCTCATGAAGAAAGGCTTCAAACCTGGTTCACTCGATCCAACTCTTTTCACTAAATCCTATGATAATGAGCTATTTGTGTGTCAAATATATGTCGATGATATCATATTTGGTTGTACTGACAAACGATACAGTGGTGAATTTGCTTACATGATGAGTGAAGAATATCAGATGTCCATGATGGGGGAGCTGAAATTCTTCTTAGGTCTTCAAAATCGTCAACAAAGCAATGGAATCTTCATATCACAGGAGAAATACCTCAAGGATGTTCTGAGGAAATTCGACATGCATGAATGCAAAGGTACCAAGACTCCAATTCCTACCAACGGCCACCTCGGCACTGATGAAAATGGTAAAGATTTCGATCAGTAGGTATATCGTTCTATGATTGGCTCTTTATTGTATCTATGTGCATCTAGGCCAGATATAATGCTTAGTGTTTGCATGTGTGCATGTTTTCAAGAAAAACCGAAGGAATCACACCATAAGGCTGTGAAACATATTCTTCGATACTTAGCTCACACACCAACACTAGGATTATGGTATCCCAAGGGCTCAAATCTTCATCTGGTAGGGTATTCTGATTCCGACTATGCTCGTGACCGTGTGGATCGCAAGTCAACGTCTGGCACATGCCATTTCCTTGGAAGATCACTAGTTTGCTGGTCCTCAAAGAAGCAGAACTGCGTATCACTCTCCACTGCCGAAGCTGAGTACATTGCAGCTGGTTCTTGCTGTGCTCAATTACTATGGATGAAGCAAACCCTCAAGGACTACAGCATCAACATGAAGAATGTGCCTCTCTACTGTGACAATGAGAGTGTTATCAAGATTGCATACAACCCAGTACAACACTCGAAGACCAAGCACATCCAGATTCGTCATCATTTTCTTCGGGACCATGTCCTCAAGGGCAATATCCTCATCGACCATGTGAAGACTGATGATCAACTGGCAGATATCTTCACTAAGCCCTTGGATGAGAAAAGGTTTTGCAAGTTGCGGTGTGAGCTAAATATCTTAGAATCTTCAAATGTTTTTGTAAAAACATGCACACATCCTAACACTTATGAAAAATTGATGACTTAGATGTGCAACACATGATGAATCGATCTTCTTCAACTAATGAAGAATGTCACTCTGAATGTGAAGAAATCAACGAAGAAATTGATTCTCAGGGCCCTACGACAATTGTACGCGGCGTCTGTAATCAACATTCTTATATGGTGGGTCACGCCACCGCCCAATGTGAAATTCCTCAAGTTGATTTTCTTCAAGTGTTCTATTTCCTCAAAATCTGTTTTTCTTCAAAACAGTTGTTCTTCAGTATGATGATTTATCACAAAATCTTCAAACAAAAACACTTGATGACTTTCATTTGACTAGATAGAATGTGATTTCAAGTCCTCAACAGCATTCACTTATTGCTATTTCTTCAAGTTGATATTTCTGCTAAGTGAATGTGATCGGACCCTACATTCCCTCTATGCTATACTCATCCAGTCTATTCAATTCTTCATATGCGTTCTACTTGAAACTTTGTTCGAAATCCTCACTGCGTCCTTGTGAGCTGATGATTTTGTAACGAAAATCCTCAAATATTCAAAAATTATTTCTTTAATACACAGAAACTGAACCCCACTTCCCACGATCGGATAACCACGATCTCCACTATCTCCACCGCACTGTTCGGGAGCTACACGTGTCCTGCGGAGACGTAGAGGCACGGGCGGTTTGGTCCGAAATTTTCGCGCCAACAGTAACTTTTGGCTATAAATATGTCCTTATCCCCCTCGGCATACTCTTCTTCGCTCCATCGCTCTCCTTCCACAGCATACACCACCGAACCCTAGCGCCATCGCTAGTAGTCTCGTCGCCGGTGAGGAAGAGCTTCACTGCCTCGACTTCTCCATCGCCGGAACCACGCCGGAGTCGGACCATCTTCCTCCGCCGCCGCCGTAGACGTCCTCTGTCGCCGGGTTAGGGTGCATTGGACACGCGACCGAAGAGCTTCTCCATACACACCTTTCTGTGTTCTTCGTGCGCACCTTCCAAGGTAAATAAATCCCATTTTTACCGCAAGACTAGATCTAAAATTTTACATCTTCTATGTGAAATCTGTTTTTCCTCAAGAAACGATAAGCACTTGATTCCTCAAACACTGCCTATCACCACATCATTGATGAACTATGCTAAGCATCTAAGATTTTCACGAGATTCCTCAATTGTGCGAATTTTCGGATCTGTGCAACTCTGGAACCCAAGAACAATATGCTTAGGCAAATTCCTCAACCACTGGTTATATTCCTCAAACTGTCAAACTTTTTCATTTTCTTCAAATCTGAGAACGCATATGACCTCTCCAAATTCCTCGCAACTATACTCTGTTCACAGGTACACGCATGTCAGCTGATGAATCTCTCGGTTCTCATCACATTAACTCATTTGCAGCGTTTCTGGAAGAAAATCGTCAAGTCTCATCAGAATCCTCAAGAGTTCAATCTCATCAGCAAAACCCTCAGCTGAAGAAAATGGAGGTTGACAAAAACAGAAGGGAGGAAAGAAACTTGAGCAAAACACAGCAGTGGATATCCCTGAGGATATCTACTTGGACTATTGCACGCCTGATGAAAATGAGACAATGGCAAAGAGAAAGATACGGATGCAGAAGATAGAACGCGGATGGGCGAAGGAATGGAAGGAATACAGGTTTGCGACTCCCAAGTATGCGAAGAAATTCGCTCTGAAGCCCCCTGGCAGACGGGCCCACTTGAGGATCATCAAGTAGCACATCGCTCAAGCCTCATGACCATTGATGACTATCCAGATGAGAAAGAAAAGCATGTGGCTAAGCTCAAGAAGCAGGCAGACACTGAAGTGAGGAAATTCAGTGAATCCTCAGTTGCTGCCTCAGCTGCTGCTACTTCCTCTGCCGCAGAAACCTGTGGCTCAGAAATTCCTCAAATGCAATATGTGCCGCCAAAGCCAAGGGCTCCAAAGCCTGAAGAGAAGTCTGCTCAGGCTTCAGTCACAAAATCCTCAGCACCAAAACCTCAACATCAAAACCATCAGCGCCAAAGCCCTCAGTACCAATCTCCTCAGCTCCAAAATCCTCAGCACCGTCACCAAAGCCTCAAGAGAAACCAGTACAGAAGCAAGTCATGAAGCCTATGACCGCCAGCTCCAGCTCCTCACTCCCAGCTGCAACCAGCTCGGAGGCAAAGTCTTCAACACCTCCTGCAAAGACTCTGGTAACTGCTGAACGTGCAACTCTGTCAAGCCCCAGCAAAATCATCACCGTCCCGTCTGCACCAGAGGGCAGTGATGAATATGATGATGAAACCCTACAAGCCATCATCAGAAACAAGCAGGAAAGAGTTGCTCAGGCATCAGGCAGTGTCATTCCTCTGGCAATGGACCCCAACGTCCTCCTTGACTACATCAACATCTGGTATGAGGACCCAAACACTCCACTTGATGATTTGAAGCTTCCCCCTGGCATCAGTCACATGGTGACCACTTTCATCAATGAAGCCAAGTGGAAAGAACAGCAGGCCAGGCAGGCCAAAGTTGCAAATATTAAAAAGGAGAAATTTCTCAAGCAGAATCTCCTCAAATTAACTCCTGATGCACTAGTGTCAACACAGGCAGAGCTGAAGAAATTGACTGACAAGTACTCCAAGCTGTCAGATCGCAAAAGTCTCAAGAGCAATTTCATCAAGCTGGCCACTAGTGCTGTTGATGAATACAATAAGAAGGCCGCACCCCCAGCACCAAGTTCTCAGCCCCTGATTGAGGAGCCAGCAGATGAATCTCCTCATGATGAGGAAACTCCTCAAACTGAGGAAGTACACCAAGAACGTTGTGTGGATGAACGCTATTGAAGAAATCATCATGGAAACTCCTGCTCATGAATTTCCTGCAGCTGATGAGACTGCCCCTGACCCAGTTGCTTCGCCAAAGCAAGCTGATGACACTGTTCCAGCTGGTTCCTCAATACCAGCTAAAGAATCTGTCAAGAAAACCCCTTCACCAAAAGCTTCAACGGTGAAGAAGATGACTCCATCTGCATCAGACGTGAAGAAAACCAGGGCTGCTGAGAAGTAAGCCAAGAAGAGAAAGGTCTCCTCAGCAGAAGAAGAAACAGAGGCCAAGCGCCTCAAAGCACTTGAAGAAACTGCTCCTCTGGACCCTGTGCCACTGAATGTCACTCCTTCCTATGAAATGGTCATCATTGATGATCCAGCGAAAAAGGCAGATGAGGAAATGAAGGATGCCGCCTCTGAGTAACACACTGATGAGGAGATTCAGATAGATGAAAGTCCTCAGCCTTTCATTCCTCAGAAAGACACTGTTCAAGCATCAGCTGCATCAGCTGATGAAACTGCATCTGCCACCAAGCCAGCTGAGGAAGAACAAACTGAAAATCCTCAAGCTGATGAAATTCAACGCTCTGAGCAGAATCCTCAAGATGAGGAACATGCTGACCCAACTCCTCAAACTGAGCAAGAAGAAGCTATTCCTCAGCCTGATGCACAGCCAGAGCAAGCCCCTCAGCCTGAAGAACCAGCCGCTGAAATTCCTCACCCTTAGGAAAATGCTGAGGAGAATGCACCTGACCAAGACAATGCATTCATCGTGCTCAACCCAGAGACCGCCATTGTTTTCTCCCCTCCAATTCCTTAGCAAAATCTTAAGCCAGTTCAGCGTCAGCCATTCTCCAAGCGTCCTAAGTTTCAAAAGGAAAACTTCTTTGAAGAACGCATGTACTTCATTGGAGAGAACCCATATGACAAGCCTCAAATGAGGCATCTGAAGTTTTGGACTAGGACTCAGATGAACTACTATGCCTCTATGCTATGTGGACGAAACAAGATATTCCAGCATAGGCATATTCCTCATGTTGAACTTGAAGCAATACCTTGCCTGGAGCGAGTCCTCAGTGTACTCCATGATGCTGGTTTACTCCCAATGTGCTCTGACATCTCTGACTGGAACAACGAGCTAATTCTTCAGTTCTATGCCACTCTTCACATATCTGGCAACCCTGAAGACATTAACACTTGGGTGTTTGATTGGATGTCACAAAACACTCACTACAAGGCTCCTGCTACCGAACTCCTCAGAGAACTGCATGTACCAATTCCCTCAGACGAGGCTGTGAAGCTTTATGGTGAGCATGAGCTGCCCAATGGGATGATGGAAGTCCTCATGAAATCTTTGGTTGAAGGAAAATCTCCGAGAACAACCTTCCTCGTCCACGAGCTCAAGTACACACCCAGGTCTATTTACAGAATCCTCTGCAGTGTGCTCGCACGGATCAAAGGCCATGATGATGAAGAAAATGTTGTAGGCCTCATGAAGAATATCCTCTTCAACAGTATCCATGGTATTCCTATGAACATCCATGATTTCTTCTTGAGGACTTTGGCCGACAATGCTATGTGTCCTTTTGATCACAAGATATATGCCCCATGGATCATGAGATTCATCAGGACAAGGACAGGCATCAACTTCCACGCTGATTTCCAAAACCATGTTGGTTATATGCCTCCTATCCGGGTCAACAAGAAGACTTTCGAGTCCATTGAAGGAAAAGGCAAATCTGTGATTGAAGAAGGCAGTAGGCCCCTTGATGGTCAGTTCAGAGAGCCAGAAGCTTATTCCTCATCGGATGATACTGACACTCGTCCGGCAAGCCCCGTTCCTCCTCGCGTGATGAATACAAGAGAGCTCCTCCTCAGTCTTCACCAGAAGGTGGATCGCAATCACAAGTGGGTCAAACGCCAGTTTGGCGCCATTGTGAAAACCCTCACTGAAACACAGAACTCTGTGAAGCTCAACCATCACTATCTGCATGAGGTTTTTGATCGCACCTGGGCTACACTTGCACATCTGAAGACTCAGACTGAGCTTGAAGAAATGGAGTTTGAGCGAGACTTTGAATGGTCGTGGCCTCCCAAGAAGAAGTTCAGGCCTATTCCAGTGCCAGACCTTGAAAACAGCTCCTTTTCTTCATTCCGCACTGCTGAAACTGATGAAGAACACCTCGACACTGCTACCGGTCCAAGGAAGAAGACTACTCCCAAGAAGCATCACGACTCTTCCTCAACTGCCACGAAGTGAAATCTTCACGGACGTTAGTCCTCAGTTTGTCCCTTTTTGTCACTTGATAACAAAGGGGGAGAAACTTGAGAGTTAGTCTTCAAGCGGGATATTTTTGGGGCTTATGAACTATATTTAAGTTACAAACTCTTGGCTCTTCTGAAGTTTTTATGTAATGAGTTGTAACTTAAGCCCGATGGTACTCTGAGCTTTTCAACGTTTTTCTTCGCATGCTTATTCCTCAAGTTTTAATGCACGCATGCTGGAATTCGTCAGATACCATTTATCATCATGCATTTTTCATTTTCTTCATATGATATGTTACAAGTATGCATGATTTACAAGACTCAAGGGGAGATCTCCATGATATAAATCATCAATGTGCATTTGCTGTGAAAAGCAAAATCTTCAATATATGCACATCTTCTGGGGGAGTCTCTCTGAATCTTGATTTCAAATTCCTGAAATGAGTATTTACACTTCATATTTTTGATCCCTGTTGAAGACTTAACCTAATTGTCATCAACCACCAAAAAGGGGGAGATTGTAAGTGCATCTAGTGCCCCTTAGTGATTTTGGTGGTTTGAAGACTTATAGGTTAAGTATCTAATGTGTTTGTGAGTATACACAGGATCTATAAGTCATTGAGGAGTTTGAGATATTTGAAGAATATCGACCCCTAAAAATATATGTCTTCAGTTGAAGAAATTGGTCTGAAGCTGAAGAAATGAATCTTGAGAAATTGCTCAACCCAAGCCTAAATCCTACCAAAAGCCTCAAGTGAGGAATACGAGTGACATGAGGACTCTCACAGTTGAGGGTCCCGACCGTTTCGATAGCCACGCCAAGTCATTGGTCTTATCCATTCCAACGGTCATATTATTTAAGGGCATAAGTGTCAAATCATGTCGGGATGCTCCCAGGCTATAAATAGCCACACCCCACAACCACTAGCTGGTTGGCTGCTCCGTTAGAAACAGACACTTGTCATAAGAGCAACCCAATTCCTCGGAGCCTTCGAGAGTAATTCATCAGTGAGGAAATACACCATACACCGAAACCACAAACCGAACCTAGTGATTGAGCATCACTGAAGAAGTTGTTCCTGTGTGGGACTGAAGCCTTTTACCTTTGAGGACTGTGCATCCTCCAGCGGTTAGGCGTCACGGTCTAGAGCTTTCCAGCAGTCAATTGTGGATCGCCGGGTGACCAAGTTTGTGAGGGTTTGGAAGTCTGCCCTGAAGACTTACCACGAGTGTTGGGCGAGGACTGTGTGTCCTTAGCTCAAGGAGAATACGGTAGGGACTGTGTGTCCCGGGACTGTGTGTCCTCTGGTTTCAATACCAAGCCGCTCCAAACCAGATGTACGACTGTCACAGCAGTTGGAACTGGGTCATCAACGATTGTCTTCACTGAGAAACGGGTTCTAATTCCTCAACTCCTTACTTTCCTCGTATTATGTGTTGATGACTTTCACTGCAACTGTTTGAAGAATTTGCTGAAGACTTTCTCTGAATTTCCTCAACCCCAAATTCTTCACGTCAGTTAATCCACATCTGTATTCTGCGTGCCTGCTCACTGTGCAATCTGTTTTCACATTCTTCACTCTGAAAAACTGTTGTCGTGAAACTTTGCACTTCTGATCCTTTACTGTTTCCGCTATAAGTTAGTCATCGGTGAGGAATTTCCTCAAAAGGAATTTCCTTAGTGATGAAATTCTAAAAATCTCCTATTCACCCCCCCCTCTAGTCGATATAACGCACTTTCAATTTTCTTCCGTTTGGACTCCGTTTCAAAATCTTCCTTGAAAGGGGTCAAAAACATGGAAAAAACAGGAACTGGCACTTGGCACTGAGTTAATAGGTTAGTCCCAGAAAATAAATAAAAGGCATGCAAAACATGCAAAGTTTGACAAGATAATAGCATGAAATCATCAAAAATTATAGATACGTTGGAGACGTATCAGGGAGCAGAGGTGCAGTCACAACACTTGCCCGTTACTCTATGTATCTACAACCTTCCTCCTTGGTTGTGCCTGAAACGGAAGTTCATTATGATGCTAGTGCTCATCCAAGGACCGAATCAACCCGGCAACGACATTGATGTGTACCTAAGGCCATTAGTTAATGAACTTTTGCAGTTGTGGGCCAAACCAGGTGTACGTGTGTGGGATGACCACAAACAATGGGAATTTGACCTACGAGCATTGTTGTTCGTAACCATCAATGATTGGCCTGCTCTTAGTAACATTTCAGGACAGTCAAACAAGGGATACAATACTCACAACTTTATTTTATTACCCTCAATTGTGTTCGGTTTCATTGATATATATTGCCCCGTTCTTTAAATTAGATCGAACGGTTGCGGGGCGGTCTTCTACCACAAGAACGTGTACGAGCAATTCAAGAGGAAATTTCCAGATTCTTAGATGCAGAGGTTCTAGATGTGAAGGGAGAATATTATTGCCCGTCGATGCAATTCAAATGAAATGTTAAAGTGTAAAAAATATGCATATGTGCATTTGTAACTCGTGTCTACATTTTGTAATATGTTCGACAAAGCACGATGGATGAGATGGTGTAATATATTCGTGACGATGATGTGCAATATAGTTGTTCCTTTATTGATGTGTATGTACCATCCAATTTAGTGCAAAACAAGAATTAAAAAGTGCTCAAAACAAATAAATGGGAAAATAGGGGGCAACAAAATAGCCCCATCCAATTAAGTGCAAAACCCTAACCCCTAAAAAGTGCTCAAAACAAAAAACAGCGAATCAATAGCCCCGGTTCGTAATAAGAACTGGGACCAATACCCCTCTCCCCTCGCTCCAAGCCCCGCCACGTGGAGGACCATTAGCCTCGGTTCGGAGTCGAACTGGAGCTAGCATTAGTCCCGGTTGTTTAGTCCCGATTCGTGAACCGGGGCTAATGGCCTAACCGAACCGGGGCTATAGACCATTTTTCTACTAATGTGGGTCGATGTCTGAACGGAAAGAAGCACCCATCTTCTTCAACAGTAGGGCAAGAATGGATTCGTTGAACTTTTGGATGCCCCGTACATTCAAACACGACCTACGTAAGCCGAGTTTGATAAAAAATATGTTTTGCTTCTAGGAAATTCTCGGCGAGTAACACACACAAAAAAAAGCATGGCTTAGAGTATGTACAGCCGGATCCTTAAACCTGCCTCAAACGCTCGGTCAACCCACCCGGACACTGTCCGGTCACAAAAAATCGACTTAGCCGGATCCTTCATACCCATCTCAAACATTTGGATTGATTGGTACCCCTCAAATCCATCTCAAATATGAAGACGATATAAACGCTCGTGGACGTGTCCGGCATGCCCGGTCCGTCCGTCACATAGGACGCAACCCCATCCCGGACTACTTTTTCTCTTTTTTATTATTCATTCTTTTCTTACTTTCTCTTATTTTCCACCAATCACGTGCATGTGACCGGACATATAAGAAAAAATATGATAGATGCGTCTGCACGGACGAAAAAGTAAGGATTCAAAACGGACATGCCCGGTCATTGACCGAAGGTGTCCACGGGCGTTTGAGAGACCGGATTTACAAATTCCGGTTGTACAATGCTCTTACACACCCACCCAACAAAGGTTCATGCTACATGGCGAACACGGAGGTGGTTGACAGCTGAGTGACACATGGCATGATCTGGGCTTGAGAGCAGATATTTTCAATGAAAGCGGGTGTCCTTTTCAGGAGCTAGCAGAGCAATGGTCAAACTCCTTCGGTCCTTTTTACTTGACGTATGAGATTTGTCTGACGTCAAACTCCATAGTTTTTAACCAACTTTCCAATAAAAAATTGATCATTCACACTACAAAGTCAATATCATTAGATACCCCTTGAATTTAATTTTCATACTGTATGAATTAGTATTGTAGATGGTAATATTTTTAAATATAAATAATCAGAAAAATCTCATTTGCGGGGGTAAAAAAGACCGCATGGAGTACATGTATCTTGTTTTGAATTTGATGCCCGGTGTACTACTCTACGAGCTAGTAGTATAGCCCGACTCTTTACTCTACATGAGCCTCCATTCGCAAAAAAAGAGGGGGAGTGAGAACCCAACTTACATCTGTGGACGAGAACGTACACATGCATGATCTGCGTTTGGATGATCCATCAGATCGCTCGGTTTCTATTATTATTTGTGAAAAGAGGGGATACCCTTTGGCATTTGCAGGCGAGGCCTGGAATGAGGAGGGGATGATCTTTAGTAGGCGAGGCTCGGAATGAGGAGGGGATGATCTTTAGTAGGCGAGGCCCGGAAATGAGCACGGGTGCCGTTTAGTGGCCGTTGGGGACAATTTTTTGTGTTTTGATCATTTTTTAAAAGTTAAGTCAGATCTAACACCGGTTTGAAAAAAATTCAGATCTGATCTTTTTCATATCCTAGGATTCATGGTGGTAGGCTATATCAGACTACCGTTAAGGTCTATAACGTTGGAAAATTTATCAGTGTGACGCATCCCTAGCGCCAAATGTTGGTGGTAGCCTGTACAATCGTACCGCCAAGGTGCGGTAGGTATGAATATGCATTGTATTTGATACTTGAAAAGCTTTTATGGTAGAACGTGCATCCCTACTATCAAGGACCTCGGCGGTGAGCTGTTATACCTACTGTTATAGACCCCGATGGTAGAGAAATAATCAGGTCCTTATTTTTTCTCAAACAAGGGTCAAATCTCGCAACTTTCATAAAGAGGTTAAAACACAAAAAAATTAGCCACCGTTTAGAAGGAAAAAAAAGATCAAATCAACGTCATGCAACGAGCGGCACAGACGAGAGGGAGCTGGACTGTGGCTTCGCGTATGTGGGAGTCTAAGAGCAACTCCAATCGCACGACCCAAACGAACGCCGCTTTGTCCGGCGTTTGTCCGTTTGGGTCGGTTCGTCCCCCCTCTTTTGTAAATGGATCTGCCATGCGTCCAATGGGGCGACCCATTTTCCGTCCGTGCGGCAGGTTTGTGATCTTTTTTTGATTGCTTTGATAAATATCACATAAAGTAAAAAATTATTTTTAGATTAATAAATGTTTAATACAAAACATTGCATAGTTCAAGAACTATAAAAAATATCTCATAGTTTAACATTAAATTGTCTCAAATACTTTTAAAAAAATGCATACATCTACTGATTGACGACATGAATCGACATATGCCCAACCAAATCATTGTGCAACTCCATGTGAGTATCGCAATCATGCATCTTATGATGAAACGCAACGAACTGTGCAAACGTTGCCTCTCCTCCATGCTCAGACACAACATTGTCATCCTGAACCTCAAACCCTTGATCACAGAGAAGTTCTGGACCTGCACATCAACGATTATGTTATGCATGATCACACAAGCTGTCAGCACCTCCCATAACTTTTTTGTGCTTCAAGTTCTAGAAGAATACCGAACGATGCCCAATCGAGACTGAAGAGCGCCAAAGGCACGCTCTACATCCTTTCTAACACTCTGTTGCTCTTGGGAGAATAACGTTTTCTTCTCCCCTACAGGGTTGGAGATTGTTTTCACAAGAGTAGACCAATGTGGATAGATACCGTCAGCTAGATGGTATCCATTGGTCTACTGATGGCTATTGATCTCAACATTGACCTTTGAGCAATTGCCTTCTGCCATCCTAGCAAACACCGGAGAGCGTTGAAGCACATTAATTTCGTTGTGAGATCCGTCCATGCTAAAGATAGCGTGCCAAATCTAGAGATCTTGTGAAGCCATGGCCTCAAGTATGACAATGCACTAGTGGGGACAGGGCCTTTAGTCCCGGCCCGTAAGGGGCTTTAGTCCCGGTTCACCAACCGGGACTAAAGGGGCGGGACTAAAGGCCTAACCTTTAGTCCCGGCCCTATTCCAAGCCGGGACAAAGGTGCTCCACGTAGCCGCCTCGGAGGGAGTACATGTTCTACTTACAAACCGGGACTAAATGATCCGTCTGTTTTTTTTTGTTTGTTTGACCCGAAAAGGTATATTTTAAAAAAAAATTCAAATTTTATTTTAAAATATTTTTTATGTTTTATTCCAATTTTCTAATCTTTGAATTATTTGACAATTTAATCTCTAATAACCCATCCTCACTGCTCTAGCGTGGATCACTCATTTCAAATCGTCTAACTTCCCGGCCGATCACCCATCCTTTCACTACTTCAGCCCGAGCACGCTTAACTTTCTGGTTCTATCGCCCCTAGTTGCCAAGTGTGCACTTATTGTTTTCCTGACAATAGTAAGCTATCAATCCTAAACAACTTGGGTCTTGATGTCATGTCACATGATTTAATTTTTTGAATTACAAACAATTATTAAAATAAACTTAATAAGTAACAATAATAATGAATTTCAATGAAAACAACCTAATATTTTTAAATAAAATTATTTTTCTTTTTTTATTTTGGAAAAAACTTCTTTTTGAAATAACTTTTTTTCCATTTGAAATTTTGAGCATGTGAGAAAACTTCAACGGGCAAGCCCGGGTGAAATCGATTACCAATTTTTTTCTAGTTTTTTTTATATATTAATTTTTTTGGGACGTCGTATGCAAAAGTTATGGCCGTTTATTTTTTTTCCTTTTTTTGCAAAAACTGTCAAAATTCATATCTCAAAATTTCTATACCGACTAGACACTAAAACCTAACAACATCTCAATGGATTTTATTTTTTGAAAATTTATCATTTTTGTTTATTTTTTGAAGATTTTATCATTTTTTTTATTTTCTACAAAACTCAAAGTATCAAGGTTTCAGACGAAAACCCATCTGCTACAAAGGCATTTTTTTAAAATTAACTAAACTGTAGATTTTTTTTTGTGCATTAAATATGCACCATACTACAACATGTTAAAATCTACACAAAGAACTAACTAAAAATAATAAAAAACAACAATTAAATGACTAAAACAACTATATAAGCAAAACAATATTTCTTTAATTAAAATCCTACTTTGAATTATTCTAAAAATAACCAAATAAATCTTACTGTGACAACAATCTAACACATGAGTGGGAGCAAAAAGAATTAAATTAAAAACTATTTGTAAACTCAAGTTATTCAAAAACTGGGTTTGAAGCAAATTTAAACAAATTCAAATTTAAACCATTCAAATTTGAAAACTAATGGCACAAACAGAAACTAGACAAAATTTTGAATCTAATGCTAAAAGAATCAATCAAAAACAACAAATATCCTAAAATATATAAGCAATTTAAAACAGAAACTACAGACAAGAATTTAAAAACAGAAAAAAAAATCTGAACACCTTTAGTCCCAGTTCAAGACACCAACCGGGACTAAATCCTCCAAAGCCTTTAGTCCCGGTTCGAGACACGAACCGGGACTAAAGGTCCAAGACACGAACCGGGACTAAATCCTCCAAACCCTTTAGTCCCGGTTCGAGACACAAACCAGGACTAAAGGCTCCTTACGGGCCGGGACCAAAGCCTCGTGCGATTTGGGGCGACGTGGCCGGGCCTTTAGTCCCGGCCCAGAGGCAGGCCGGGACTAAAGGGTCCAGGCCAAAGGCCCTTTTTCTACTAGTGATGGAAGCTCGGGCAGGCCCTTATACTGCCCTTGCCAAGTAGAAGGGCAATTTTTCCACTTTCAGTTCATACAAACTATGCTACCAAGCATCCCCGGGAACCCACTAATGGCATTCATCGATAACAAACGTGTTGTATCATCAGCTGTTGGCTCTCACAAGTACTCCGGCCCAAAAACATCTATGACAACCCTCAGAACCTATACATGGACTCAAGGCAGGTGAACTCACTCATTCGGACATACTCATCAATGAGATTGTAGGGGACTCCATATTCAAGCATCTGAATTGCAGCAGTGCATTTCTGATAAAAGGAGAAGCCAATCTTTCCAAGGGCATCCGTCTTACACTCGAAATAGTTATCGTACTCAACGACCCCCTCTCGAATACTGTTAAAAACATGTCTAGCCATTAGAAAATGGTGATGGAAGAAGTGATGTTTGAAGAGCGGATTTGGGGTCTCGAAGTAGTCTTTCTACAGTAGGAAATGACCACTCTCCCGGTTGCGATTCAGTGACGGCGTGTGTCCCGGCATGAAGCCCTTAAACCGTGGCCGCTCCATACTTATGTGGTCATGGACAACCAACGCATCTGCCACCATCTCCTCATCATCACATGAAGAATCATCGGAATCCAAAAGAACGTTGTAGAAAAAAATACTCATCATCGTAGTCCATTTGTACCTTGGGCAAAGCGCCGAACACCTTGCATGCATTGTGGAAGACTCCGACCGAAGAGGAGCCTCGGGTATCACCGAGGGAAAGTGGTGGAGCTGGGCGGCGGCAGCGGGATACGAGGCTACCGAGAGGGTGAATCCGCAGGGCGGATGGCTGGCGGCGACGACGGAAGTGGGCGGCGGGGGATGGGAGGCAGGGGCGGGCGGGCAATTTAAAGGCGAAGGAGGAAGAGGAGAATGGTGTAGATGTCACCGACCGGCGGGCGAGGGAAGAGAGGGGCGGGCGACGCGGACGTCCGTTTCATGTCCGTGACGATGCAAATGTTGTCTAAATCTAAACCTGAAATGGATCGCGGACGGACAAAAAAAGACACGCCTCCATTTGAATCTACATGTTGGCAGCATATCAAAGCCGACGTCATGTCAGCTTTTAATAGTTTCTATCATCTGGCAAGAGGAGACTTCAGTAGTTTAAACACAACAACGGTGATTCTCATCCCAAAAATAGATGGAGCAACAAAGATTCACGACTTCAGGCCAATCAGTTTGATACACTCCTTCGCCAAACTAGTCGCAAAAGTCCTCTCACTTCGACTATCTACGGTGATAACAGACATCATCTCTCCGGCACAGTCCGCATTCTTACGCTCGAAGTCCACGCAAGATAGCTACCTCTATGTGCAAAATGTGATTAGAAGACTACGCCGACAAAGGATACCGACACTACTCCTCAAGCTAGACATTGCAAAAGCATTTGACAACGTCTCCTGGGAATACCTACTAGAGCTGCTGCAAGTGCTAGGATTCCCAGCCCGATGGCATGACTGGATCGCCCTGCTGCTCAGAACCTCGTCATCGTCATTCATGCTCAACGGAATCCCTGGGGGCCATATCTGCGCCAGGGAGATCCACTATCGCCTCTTCTCTTTATCTTAGCCACCGACCCTCTCCACAGACTACTAGCATGGGCGACAGATATGCAGATGCTAGCTCCGCTGCCGGGTAGACAAATCCCCCTTAGGGTCAGCCTTTATGCTGACGATGCTGTTATTTTTGCTACACCGACCAGACAAGAGATAGACTCGCTACTTGACATCCTTCATGACTTCGGGAACGCGACGGGGCTACGTATTAACCCAGTGAAATCGACGGCAACGACCATTCGTTGTGAAGGAATCGACCTTCAAGAGGTTCTACGTAGTTTTGGGGGACAGACAGTAGATTTCCCTGTAAGATACCTAGGCCTCCCCCTCACGCTCTCGCGGCTGCGCCTCATCCACATCCAGTTCATCTTAGATAGAATTCGGGCCAGGCTCGCTGGATGGAAAGGGAGACTCCTCACAATAGCCGGTAGAAGAGTTCTGGTTAGGAATGTCCTAACATCTTTGCCTACTTTTGCCATATCTGTGCTGCGGGTACCAAAAAATTTTCTTCTAGAGATCGACAAGGCCCGCCGCCGATTCCTATGGGCACAACACGAGGAGATTTCTGGGGGAAAATGCAAAGTAGGTTGGCAAGGGGTATGTTGCCCAATAGAAAATGGAGGTCTCGGAATCCTAGACATGACACGTTTCACCAGAGCTCTACGACTACGCTGGCTATGGCTATCCTGGACGACCCAGGATAGACCATGGAATGGCATGCAGCTCCCATGTGATAATGACGACAAAGCCTTGTTCAACGCCTCTACGTTAGTTACACTAGGGAATGGTGAACGAGCTTCGTTTTGGAATTGCCCCTGGACAGGCTCGGAAAACCTAAAGTCGGCTTTCCCAAATCTCTTCAGGCACACCCGTCGAAAAAATAGAGCTGTCAAGGAGGCACTCCAGAATAACAATTGGATTGCAGACCTCGCACACGGTGACACCGCCAGCATATGGGAAGAAGCGATCAAGTTGAATAGATGGATTCAAAACAAGGATATCTAGTTGCAAGAGCAAATAAGCGACTCTATCCGCTGGATACACGAAGCTTCAGGTGTATACTCTGCCGGCTCGGCGTATAAAGCCCAATTCCAGGGGTTTTATAACTCAGACTTCCGTCGGCTTATATGGGCCACCTGGGCACCGGCAAAGCTCAAGTTTTTCGCATGGCTGCTCCTTAAGGATAGGTTATGGTGTAATGATCGTCTACAAAGAAGAGGCTGGGCAAACAACTATTTCTGCCAACTGTGCCTGAGAAACCTTGAGTCATCAGTGCACTTGTTCTGGCAATGCCCGATAGCATTAGCAGTGTGGTCGCAGGCGGCAGTGTATGTCGGCTGCAATTCCCTCCACCCAACCAATTGGTCCTGCAGTAGCAAGTCAACAGTTATCATATCCAAAATGATAAGCAATGCACCGGCAGAGCACAGCAAGGCGATCAAAACTATGGTCATCATAATTCTTACTGCGATCTGGAAGGAGAGAAACGAATGCACTTTCAGAAACAAGAAGGGGCAAGCCTAAGACATCAAGGAGGAAATCAACAGAACCCTTAGACTGTGGCGCGACGCAGGCGCAATACATCTAGAGCACCCTTTTGGGGAACCACCATGAGAGTCTACTAGCTACCTCATCCCTCTTTTTTTTGTTGTTCTTCCTCTTACATCCTTGATCCATTGATCACCACCCACCCTTTGTTGTATTTCTTCTTCATGTGCTTCGTGCTATTTTAATACAAGCCGGGCATCGCCGGATCTTTAAAAAAAATCAAAACGAACACGGTCGGATGAAATAAATCGTTGAGTTGAAGTTGCTTTAAGCTTAGCCGAGGAGACAAGGGCCTAGGCACATGGGCGCATGGGACGAGTAGAATAGGCGGAATCCCCCCGCTTCGACCCGCGGCTGCTCCCCACGACGGGACCCCCCGCACTACCTCTCCCTGTCCCTGGGATTCCCAAAGAGCCACCCTCTTCCATCCGCTCACCCATCAATTTGTTTTCGCTAGGGCGGAAACGTGCTCTCCGCGCCTTGCAACTTGCGAGTAAGATGCAAAGATGGCAGACAGACTAGGCAGGGACTTCCTTATGCTAGAGCCTCGTCCACCAACAGTAGCTGGCTGGCTACACCATTCTTTTCTATCTCAACAGCTGTAAAGCTCGCGGCCGGTGTAACTCGGCCGGATCCTGGATCGATTTGGTCGAATCCAACTCATTCACGACAGCCAATAATCTCCTCATGCGTGCACATCCTGCCGATTAAATCATTTCCCTGTTTCTAATAGCAACTTCTCGATGCCGCTGCTGCCCGTGTTGACCTCTGCCCCCTGCGTTCTCGGTAATGCTTATCTACGCCTCCTGTTTCGAATCTCAGGCTCGCAAAGCTGCGAGAAAGACGTTAGCCACCATTGATGTTCTTGGGAAATGCAGGTGCCCGCCGGGTCTAAGGCGATGGGGTTGTTGGCTGCAAGTGTCAACACGTACACTTATCGGGTCCGCGTTATCCGTATGCGTTGTCAAGACAACTTACGTTTCTTGCTTGCTCTCTCTCTACCTAGAAATGGACATGGATCGATTCTGGTTAGCACGAGAACTACGCACGTAAGCTGTAGAGTGCAGTTGTATCTGGCCAAGAATTAAAGCAAGAGAACTCAAGCTCAACTTCTGTCCCAAGGAAGTACAGCATATATCTACAAGTATTGATTGAAGGGCGGTAATTCGTACTACTGGTTAAGTAGATTATACACTTATAACTGTAAGATAGTATTGGAGAGTATATGATTCAAGGTTTTCAAGGACAAACTTGCTGAAGACTGGGTATCTTACATATATGTAGGAGCAGAAGTCACTGGACAGTAGTTGGTTGATGAATCTGTAGGGAGTTTAGTAGACTAATAATATTGTTAATAGCCGTCATTAGCAGAGCTTAGCTGTATTAAGCTTTTATAAGCATGATTCTTTACACACACGCACATTCATCTAGGCTGGTTCGTTCCAACATTAGAATGGAGTAACACTATTTTTCTAGAAACGAAAGGAAAAGCTTTGTCTTTTTCATTAGTTAAGAAGAAGATAATTGCTCGGTTAATTACGAAAAACCGGACGAAAACCTACACAAATATGACCAAGCCCTCGTTTAAAGAGAAAGGTGTAACAACAACCGGGTGCCTAGGCACCCTCTATGAACAGTAAAATCCAAAAAATAGAAAAAAAATTAAGATAATCTGAAACTTTGGAACATATTAGATGGTAAACTTTGTAGGTTCTTACAAGTTTTCATGCCAAAATATCATGTAGAGAAAGGTGTATAAGCAAGTTTCAGATTTCAGTGCTAAAAGTGCTCAAAATTTGAAGTAGTAAAATGTTTTTCCTGTGCAGAGCTCCTTAAATGTTTCTTTTGGCATGAGAAGTTGCAAGCACCTAGAATGTTTGGTCATCTTTGATCTTGTAAAGTTTCAGATTTTTTCAATTTTTTTGATTTGTTTTGGTGTTACTGTTCATAGAGGGTGTCTCTAGGCACCCGGGTGCTGAAAATCCACTCTCCGAAAGAGAAATCAGGACGAGCCCAGACCCACATCCACTCCCGCAACATGGCACACACAACAGAACCTAGCACCACGCAACACAATAACCATTCTGCAAACCTCAAGCAGACTACTCCTAAAATAAAAAACATCGGCGCGAGAAACACATCCTCAAGACTATCATCTTGCAGGGATTGTAACATTGCAGTAACACTATCACTATACAAACAAAGGACAGTTGTCCAATGGAGAGAAAGAAAACACAGGTTGGTTAGGAGAAAGCAAACCCAAATTCTCAATATCTTGTAGCCGATTTCCCCATGCTCCGTGAACTCCACTTGCCGTAATTATAATGCACTTACTGCGCTGACTTAAAAAAGTGGTTAAACTAATGGAGGCGCCCTTACTCCCGGACAACGGACGTTCCTACCTCCCAACTTCCTACTGATCTCCTTGGATCTGACTAAAACCTGCAGCTCAAAGTACTGAATGGCGGTGTAATCAAAGCCCTAAGCTCAAATATTTTTAAGATGAAAATTTGCTCAGCAAACAGTTGGTAAATGTTTACATAATTACATGGTTAATTTCATTTCAGTAATGTTGTTCTTTTCTTCTGGATGTTCAGCGATAGGGTACGCGGCCTCTTCAGAAGGGAATTGAAAACATCACAATAAGGAAAACATAGGATTAAGGTATCATGTCTACTGTGAATGTCTACAGGCTTTTAAAGCACATGAATTTGTAAAGAGGTGTGTTTTGATGGTGCGCGGGGAAAACACATGAATTTGCAGAATTAACGAGGGAAAGTAGGGAGGAACAGAGTCCAAGTGTATCCTAAAATGAGGTTCGAGCTCATAGTGAGATTCCTATGAAATTAGCATATAAATGAACTACATAGGAACTTTGTGGCCCAAATCCTATGATTCAAAGGGTCTCCACAGAGAAAATCCTATGAATTGAAATTCTTAAAAATTCATATGAAATTTCTTCAGCCCAGAGAGGCACGTACTACAATAATATGGAGTATGCATTGGATTAACTTGTATGTAACCTAGATTTTGACGCACCATAAAATGTTTGCCAAAAAAATCAGTCACCTTTAATTAAATTACGTCACCAACCATCTGACATGAACCACAAGTACTACCATAAAATAAACTCCATTTCAATGGATATTGCTGTTCTGATATCGACAACATATATATGAGCTCAACAAACAGTAAAATCAAAATAACTCAATAAAAGTTCTGAAACCTTTTTGTACCAAACATTCAGAAATATTTTGATTGCTTGCAAAATTTCATCACCGTGTGACACTCATGGAAAATGTGGCCAAAAAAATCGATGCTCCAAAATGTTATTTTCAAAAGCATTTCAAGCATCGATTTTTTTTGCCATGTCTTTCACGAATGTTATTTCATGACATAACTTTGCAAGCAATGAACACATTTATCAATGTTTGATACAAAATAAATTCAGGGTTTTTTAATTATTTTTTCTATTTTTTACTGTCCATCCGAGTTCACAAGATTTGGGATCAGAAAATCACTTTGGAATTTCAATGCCCTAAGGCTGCCCGTAATGGGATTATCCTAGCTAGTACTCACTCCTTTCTGGTTTGTAGAGATCATCTCAAAAAAAATGTTTTCACATTTTATCATTCTCAATTCTACTAGTACTCGTTCTAGTTTATCGGTCCCTTCTTATTTTGTGCCAAATTTTGACCATAGTTTTAACTAACGAAATGTGAATGCATGTCACTGAAAATTATATCGCCGGATTCATATTTGAACATATTTTCTGATAATATTATTCTCGCTATGTATAACTTACACTCCCTCTGTCCCAAAATAAGTGTATCAATTTTGTATTAACTTAGGTAAAAGTTGCACTGCTAAAGTTGAAACACTTATTTTTAGACGGAGAGACTATTTTTATTAGCAGAAATTATGGTAAAATATGATTCTAGATACGAGGGGGCCAATAAATAGGATGAAGGTAGTGCTTATCATTGTAAGTTCAGATTTCAAGGTAAATTAAATCAGTGGATGCAAGGTTCAAAAGAAAATTCATCAATGAATGTACAAGATTTTGGTCATGTAGTGATCATGTATGCATGGGTAGTAATTAATTTATCATCTAAGACAACTTTTTGATAAAAACGAGCGTACCAATTAAGTACTTTTGTAAACTATAAATTTATCCATCACTCAACATCTACCTTGATAGGAGAGATTTTCAAATTGAGCCTATAAGCCTGATCGCAATTGAGGGTATCATATATAAGTATTATGCGTACGATACTAGTGTATGATACTACCTTCATAGTGCATAATACCATAACTTGGTATCATGATAGTCTTATTTATTTTCATCCAAGAAACATACTAGTATTACATCATTTAATATGATACAATATTATATATTATGATACTCAATCATCTCTTTCCTCATTTAATTGTGTGACACATAAGCAAAAATGCCTAGCTGGCATGCACGATACTACATATGATACTCCCATTATGACCAGCCTAAACCGAGAAGGTGAACAATGAATATTATACATATAATAACTTATTATAGTAAATATTGTAGTACTATGTGTTTTGTATAGAAATAAATAAGGTCATCTAAAATACTAGTGCCTTGCGAGTAGTGTTTGAACGATGAATATAATAGTGAATTTCAACTTCTACCGTATGTTTTCTTTTTAAACGAAGGCAAATAAATATCATCCACTAATTAGAAAGAAGAGAGTTTTCTGGTTAATTAAGAGAAACCAAGGAAAAACCATCACATCCAATGAGTGGCACACACAAGATACCCACACACAACACCGCAGAGAAAGCCCCGTCGAGGTAGCACACTAGCCTCATCATCATCGCTTTCCCCATGTAGCATCATCGCCATCCCTTCTCCATGAGCAAGTGACTCCAACTTCACCACATACGAACATCTACCTAGCTCAATCATTTCATTCTACGATTGTGTGAAGCAATATTTTTTTTATAAAAGACACTTTTATTAACTCAAAATGTAGTAGCAAGAAAATCACTTCAAAATGTGTGCTATTATGTAGCAAAAATCCTCTTGACGAAAAAATGTTGCCTAAGATCATTTTATCTGACAGAAACTGTCACTTCCTGATTTCGCCCCGGTCTAGCAACTTTGGTGACATTCATGCATGATTTTAGGGAAAGATTTTGCCCATCAACAATCATGTGCATATTGTGCAATGGATTTGAATGGCAAAGAAAATGTTGGAGGGGTCATTTCTAAAATCTAAATAGAAAAATAACTAATAATTCTTGCAACTAACTTATTTAGTGTTGAAATCTCACTAGCCGAAAGTGTTTATTTAAAATATGAAAGTGGTCAATCTACATTTTGATAGTGCTCGTGAAAATATGAAAGTACTTAAAATATTCATCAATGCATGTAAGTTAATACATTTGCAAACATAAACGCACCACACGCCAATTAATACATATATATAACACACCACACATAAATTAGTAGATATACAAACATTAACACTTTCATCTGTATAATACCTATATGCACCATGACGCACACCGTAGAATGAAAGGATTTGAAGAAAAATACACAATTGAAATAATAATGGCATGACTACAAACATAGAAAACATAACAGTACGTAATTAGTGTAGGAGTATAGCGTAGCAACATGATTGGCAAACCCATGCTATCAAAAACATGATTGGCAAACCCATGCTATCTAATTTTAAATGGGTAAAAACACTGAAACTAAAAAAAATGTGTGCTTACAGAGTCTCGAACCAAAGAAGTTGAGCATGCAGTACATATTGCACCGCTAGTACGATAATGATAGGATGTCAATCGAATTGCTCTGAGTGCTATAGTTAGAGTAAATCCAACAGAAACGTCGAGAACAGACATGCTCATCCTACCGGTCCGTGTGGCGGATCATCGATAGTAGATGCCACATTTTAGTGGCAGAGTATGGCGATTAATGGCGGATGACCGCGTGCCAACTGCCATCGCCATTAACGCGTGGCTTTACCGCTGCGTGCTACATTTCCCCATCCTGTGTCCGCAACCATAATTTTTTTATCGCCATGACCAAATAGCTCATCCTATTTCCTCATGGCGTTCACATCCCTACCCATTTCCATGACCCAATAGCTCACCGTCTTCATGACCAAATAGCTCATTCTCTTTCAACCTTCACATCCCTCTCAGTAATATGAGGATTATCCTCAGTGCTACACATAAGGTCTATGTTCTTGATGCACCATTGTATGTGCCACTAGCCCCGCGTCTGTAGATGCTATGAACATATGGAATACGCAATGATGACTACTCTATAATTGAGTGTGTCATGTTTTACATGCTAGAACCAAGGCTCCAAAAAAGTATTGAACACCACGGGGCATATGAGATGATTGAGGAAATGAAATTGATATTTCAGACGGGCTCCCGTATGGAGAGGTGTCAAGCCTCAGACAAGTTCTTTAGTTGTAAGATGTAGAGTTGTCTCGAAAAAATCAGGGCCCCGATACGAAAATCAAAATAGCTATCTAAATTTTGAAAAATTCATATAAACTATTATAGCTAAAGCATGTTATCACTTCATTATATTACTTCAAGTTTTTTGTATTATGTTTGAAAATATATCAAATGCATTAATGCTAAAAATGATAAACTGCTACTAAAGCACTAGACTAACCTTGTGTTTTAAGAAACAAACATATCGAGGGCACCCTTTTCAGATTGACATTCTTTTTGTAGTATTTGTTTCTTCCTAATTCTAATAGACATGATGAAGGTTGAGGAACAAGACCTAAGATATTGTAAGTGATTAAACAAAATATGGTGTGTTTGAAGTAGTAATGATTGGTAAGGTGCCCTAGGATTTCGTGGTCGCTGGTTCATGTAGGGCAAGGTGTGGGTGTGTTCACAAATCGCTTTCGAAACGGTACTGTGGCTAATGGGCGTCCATGACAAGAGGATGATTGGCTGATAAGTGGTAATGATTACTATGACTATTTATTGACCGGTATCGAGGACGAACGGCTACTAGGATTTTGCCTAATCGCTTAATGTTTAACGTGTTTGTGATTGATTTTTTTGGGGCCTGTGTGTTTGATTGGGAGTATCAAGCATTTATTTTAGACAACGGGCATCACAAACCTAGAGGTTGGATCCCCGATACATGTTTGGGTCTGGATTTGGGCCCTTGTAATTCAGGTAGACGCACATTCAGCTAGCCATGGAATCAACAACCACTCACTCGTTTCCTGAGTGATACAAAGTGAAGTGAAACCCTATTTGCCCTTCGTTGCGGCAAGTTGATGGGGGGCGCACAGAAAGATCGACGAGCGTTTGGGGGTCGGCTGACCCGTGAAAGGTTTTGAGGATTCCGATTTTGGGAACCTTCGGGCTGGTTCGCATTGAGTTTTTCTAATTTTGGGAACCTTCTAGGACGTCTTAGAAACTTTCTTCTGTATTAATTATTTTTTCCTTTTCTATTTTTATTCTCTCCTGTTTTTATATGTTTCTTCTTTATTTTTCATTTGCTTTGTTTTTTCCATTTCAGAATTTTACAAATATGTTAAAAAATTCAAAATATCCCCAATTTAATTGCTTTAATTTTTTTTGGTATTTTAAACAATTGTGCGCATTCTGCAAAAAATGTTCAAATTTCAACAAATGTTAATTTTTTCTAAAAAAATGTATATGTATTAAAAAGTGTTCACGTTTCCAAAGTTGTTCAAGTTTTCAAGATTGTTCTCCTTTTCAAAAACAAATCAAAAATTGAAAAGGTGTTCGTGCTTTCAAAATTTTGTTCCAATTATCAAAAAAAATTCAAAAATTCAAAAATGTTAAAAATATTCCATAATTCATTTGTGTGTCCCAAAAAAAATTGGTTTCTGAACGTTCGCATTTTCGAAATATGTTCGAAGGTTTAGAACAAAGTTTCGGTTTCACTTTTTTTTCACCTATATAGAAATTGTTCTCATTTCAGAAAAAATGGGATTTCCAATTTTTCCCACTTTCAAAATTATTGTTTTGAATCTAAAACATTTTTCCCGTCTTCAAATTTTGTTCACCAATTGAAAAATGTTCACATTTTGAAAGCATGTTTTGGAATTTTGAAAATGTTGACCTTTTAAAATTGTTCTGTAAATTTAAAAATGTTAGACATTTAAATAAATTAATTATAAAATCAAACGATATTATATTTTATGTATTTCTAGAAAATTTGAAACATGAAAATTTTCTGAATATGCGAGCAAATTCTGAAGAACTGAATAATTTCGAAATTCTCAAATAATTGAATTTGTGCACAAAATTTGAAAACACAAACATTTTTCGAAACTAAGATCAATTTTTTAAAACGTAAATGTTTTCCGTGAATTCCTTGAATTTTTTTAGAATTTGCTAACAAAAATTGAAAACGCAAACATTTTCTGTCTATGTGTACAAATTCGGAAAAGCTAGAATATTTGTTCAAATTCAATTGTTTTGAATATATGAACAATAGATAGAAAAAAGTTTCCATTTTTGAAATTCTGTTTTTGAAATTTGTGAACAATTATTGTAGACAATAGAATTTTGATATCTCAGTCATTATTTGAAAAGTTTGCAAATTTTGTACAAAAACATTCCAAATAATTTTCAAACGAGAACATTTTTGAGAAAATGTGAACATTTTTTGAATTCTTGAACAATTTTTGGAAACATAGACCTATCTGAAGAGAACGAACATTTTTTTTAAGTTTTCGAACAATTTTCGAAGGATGAACTTTTTTTAAAAAAAGTGGAAAAATATAGAGGAAAAGAAAAGAAAATTAAAGAAAAAAACAAAAAATGAACAACCATGAAAACCCATAAGGAAACAAGAAAACCGGTTCATGGGAATTTCTAGAAGGTTCTCAAAACCAGAAAAAACCGGTTGGGAGACTCTAGAAGGGTCCCAAAACCGGAACCAGCGCGAGGTCGAGGTCTATTTTAGAAGGTGTAACATATTAATGGCCCATCCCAGGTCATCGCTGGATCTCCACCTGTGTGCAAAAGGTCGCCAGTTCGACGCAGAATGTGTGAAATGGGACGTATCCTAAGTGAACCGTACATTGTTCTTGAGGCTAGCCAAATAATAGAAAACCAAGCTATTTTCCTTGATTTTTTTCTCCGATGGGAGCCCCACAATTTTGGGGGCCCTCTGCGGCCGCTCACTTCACATAGCCTCATCGATGGGCGTTGTAAGATGGGGCAGAACAGGTCCGTTGGTTAGCACACACTAAAAATGTCGACGTACGTCAATCGCCTCAATCAGTTGGGACAAAATATTCCTAAGGAAGTTGGGATTGATATCGTTCTTCACTCAGTGCCACCAAGCTACAAGGGTTTTGTTATGAACTATAACATGCAACGGATGAACAAGACACACCTCGGACTTTTCGCGATGCTTAAGAGTGCGCAAGTAGAGCACCCATTTCAAGAAGATATGGATGTTGTTACTTCTCTTAGTGGTGTCATGTGAACATAGACTACATGACACTTCACCATGTTATGGGTCTAAGGTAAGTCATTGTGGAGTAACAAATAGATGATGGGTTGCGAGAGTGACATAAGCTTAAACCCTAGTTTATGTGTTACTTCATAAGAGGCTGATTTGGATCCACATGTTTCATGCTATGGTTAGATTATTCTTATTTCTTATTTTCTAGTTGCGGATGCTTGCGAGAGGGGGTAATCATATGTACGTTGTTAGTTCAAGTAATAATGACACCTTAGCACCAATCCACCCACATATCAAATCATCAAAGTAGCAAATGTGAATCAACTTAACACGATGAACATGAATAGACAGAAATTCCCATGTGTCCTAGGGTACTTGCTTTATACTCCCTCCGTTCCTAAATATAAGTATTTTAAGCAATTTCATTAAGGGTCTACATACGGAGCAAAATGATTGAATGTACACTTTAAAGTATGTCTATATACATCCATATGTAGTCTATTAATAAAACATGTAAAAAGACTTATATTTGGGAACAGAGGGAGTATAAGAGAACTTTCAGGCTTTTGCTTTGCTATAATAAGGATTGTGCTACCCTGCTGCACCTTTGCTACTATTGTTACTTATCACTTGTTACGAATTATCTTTCTACAAAACTATCTATCACTTTTACTTATAGCACTTGCAGAGAATCCCTTGCTGAAAATTACTTATCATTTCCTTCTGCTTCTCGTTGGGTTCGACACTCTTAACTATTAAAAAGACTACTATTGATCCCCTATACCTGTGGGTCATCACCTCTCGATGCCGCTCTTCTCCAATATGGTGTGTTTTACCCGAGAAAAAATCATAAGCAACCTTTCGGGACGAAGCGTCGTCGTCTCGAGGCAGAAACCTGGGCAGTGGCCCTTTTGCTCTCTGACAAAGAGATTTTGCGAGGGGAATTCCACTCCAGGAGGGGGAAATCAAAGACATCGTCATCACCAACGCTTCCTCCTTCATGGGAGGACTAATATTCATAAACATATTTACAAACACCATCTCATCTCCAACCCTAGTTCATATCTTGTATTCAGCCTTTATCTCAAAACCTCATATTGGTACCTGTGGGTTACTAGTTGTGTTAAATACATCTTGTAGTTGATGCTTGTTGGATTCTTTGGTGGAAGATATTATGTTCAGATACTTAATCATTACTATTATACCTGTGATCCTGAACATGTTGATGAGGTGTGAGTAGTCACTAATGTTCCCGGGGACATGAGAGAAGTCTTGTTATAAGTAGTCATGTAGAGTTGGCATTCGTTCTATATTTTGATGATATGTATGTTTGTACTTCTATTAGTGGTGTCATGTGAACGTCGACTACATGATACTTCACCATTTTATGGTCCTAACGGAAGTCATTGTGTCGTAACAAGTAGATGGTGGGTTGGGAGAGTGACAGAAGCTTAAACCCGAGTTTATGCGTTGCTTCATGAGGGGTTGATTTGGATCCACACGTTTAATGCTATGGTTAGATTTATCTTAATTCTTATTTAGTGGTTGCGGACGCTTGCGAGAGAGGGTAATCATAAGTTGATTGTTCGTTCAAGTAAGAACAACACCTTAGCACCAGTCCACCCACATATCAAATTATCAAAGTAGCGAACATGAATCAACTCAACATGATGAACATGACTAGACAGAAATTCACATGTGTCCTCGGGGGCGCTTGCTTAATATAAGAGTACTTTCAGGCCAGTCCTTTGCTACAAAAAGGATTGGTCTACATTGATGCACCTTTTCTACTATTGTTACTTGTCACTTCTTATGAATTATCTTGCTACAAAACTATCTAGCGATGTTACTTACATCACTTGCAAAGAATACCTTGATGAAAACCATTGGTCATTTCCTCGTACTCCTTGTTGGGTTCGACACTTTTACTTATCGAAAGGACTATGATTGATCCCCTATACTTGTGGGTGATCACCCAATGACATAAAGGGGACAAGATACGTCTTTGTATTTTTTCCACTAAGGATAAAACAATGGGATTAGTTCATATTAATTGAATTCTCTTTGTGTACATCATGTCAATGTTCTCCAAGCATTACTCTATTTTACTTAATACTCTAGATGCATGCTGGATAGCAATCGATAGGGGGAGTAATAGTAATGCATGCAGGCAGGAGTCGGCCTATTTGCAATAGTAACGATACAAGGGGATTGACAACCCTCTTGCCCGCGTTGGGTGCAAGTGTTTGTTTCTCTTGTGTGCTGTCACTAAAGATGGGGGTTGATTATTACTCCTATTGGCTCGATAAACCTTGGTTCCCTATTGAGGAAAATACTTACCTTTATTGCGTTGCATCACCCGTTCCTCTTCATCAAAAACCTAACGCAGATCACAAGTATCAACATGCACCTCTCATGAACTCATCACATGGTCAGCGACATGATTTTGCATCAGCCATGATTGTCAAGGTCGCTCTTGGTTCAACATATGCTTGTCGTACTGAACTCACGCTCAACGACTCACCAGAAGCATGTCTCCTTGAAGAACTCCTCCTAAAGAGGTTCATTTTCATATGAACAAATTTCTGAAATTTATGGACCACAAAATTATGTCAATGCGACTTTGTAAGATTGGTAGCAACTACTCATATAGGTGCCTAGAGGCCATATCAAGCATTAATACTACTTCGTACTCAAAAAATTCAACATGAAAGCTCATTTTCAGTAGCACCAAGTAGAGCACAATATGCAAAATATAATCCACTAAAGCAAAAACTAATTGGAGCAATGGGAGAGTCAGATACCAAGGAGCAATCCCTCAAAACAATTTTGTAAATGGAGTTCCAAGCAAAGTGATTGAAAATCTCGGGTTAGAGAGAGAGAGAGAGGGAGAGCGAGAGGGAGGGAGGGAGAGAGAGAGGGAGAGAGAGGGAGAGACAGATGGATAGAGAGGGAGATGGATAGAGAGAGAGAGAGATGGATAGGGAGAGAGAGATGGATAGAGAGAGAGAGCAACCAGGAATTGTTTCTAGAGGTAGGATAAAGAGTGGGCTCAAGAGATAAGTGGGGTAGTACCTATGGGGCCCCCAAGCCATTAGGGCGCGCCCAGGGAGGTGGGCGCGCCCTATTGGCTTGTCACTAACACGTGCCCCCCGAGGGGTGTTTTTAGCACCAGAAATTATTAAATATTCTAGAAAAAATCATGTAAACAATTTGTGGCACTGCAGGACTTTTTGTTTTTGGGTCATTTTTATTGCACGGGAAATTCGGAAAACACGATAATCCTAACATTTTATTTTATTTAACTAAAAATAACACAAACTAAACTAATGGTACAGAAAGTAGTGCTTACTAAATTTATCAACCACATGTCTTTAAAAAAGGATGCATTAATAAGGTTGCTCAAGTATTATTAATAACCGTTTCCGATTAACAAGAAACTAAAGAATTTTTGTATAACAGCAAGTTACCTGAATCTGGATTTGCATATCTCGAACAATAAGAATATCATATTTCTTCTTGGCGGTAGGAAGAGGAAATTTAAACCCTCCAAAAGTGATTGTGGCCACTTGCTCAATGACATTGATACTATTTACCAAAGTTTCTTTCTTTGAAAAATGCATTGTATGGCGTTTGTCATTGACATGAAAAGTAACCTTGCTTTAGTGCAACCAATAATAGCCCCTACAGTATTTAAAAAGTGTATGTCAAGAATGATCGACATGTTGTCATCCTCGGGAATCTCAAGAACAACAATGTGTGTTAAGATAGTAAAATTTGCAACCACAACACGAACATCCTCACAAATTCCAATATGTATAGGAGTGGATTTATCAACCATCTGCAAGGATATCTCAGTAGGTGAGATCTTATTCAAATAAAGTCTTTTATATAAAGACAAGGGCATAACGCTAACACCGGCTCCTAGACCACATAAAGCAGTTTTAACGTAACTTCGTTAAATAGAGCTAGTTATTGTGAGTATACCCGGATCTCCCAACTTTTTAGGCACTCCACCCTCAAAACACTTGTTAGATAGTGTAGTAGCAATTTTAGTTTTAGGTATCTTACTTTTTTGAAAATAATATCCTTCATATATTTAGCATAAGGAGGCATCTTCAGAATATCAGTGAACCGAGTACATAAAAAGACAGGTCTAATCATTTTAGCAAAGCTCTCAAACTCCTCCTTGTCCTTACTCTTGGAAGGCTTATGAGAGAATGGCACGGATTTCTGAACCCATGGTTCTCTTTCTTTACCATGCTTCCTACCAACAAAGTATTTCTTCTCATAACGTTTATTTTTAGGATGTGGGTTATCAAGATCTTTAGTAGGTTTTGTTTCCACTTCATTATCAGGTTCTTTATTACTATCTGGTTGAGCATCAACATGAACATTATTATCATGATTTTCATTTTCATTATCACTAGGTAAATGTTCACTACGAGATTGTGTCTCAGCATTAGAGATAGAAACATCATTATGATGCTCCGCATGTTTTCTATAACAGGTTCACTAGAAGAATGCAAAGTCCTATCATTTTTATTTTTATTTTTATTTTTAGATGGACTAGGTGTATCAACATTAATTCTCTAATAATCTTGTTTAGTTCTTTTAGGACGACCTTCGGGATAAAGAGGATCCTGATTCTTTCTACCTCCTCTAGTCATTACTCTAACAACATGATCATTCATGCTATTATTCATTTCAGCAAGCAAATCATTTTGTGACTTAGCAACTTGATCTAGTTGAGTATGAACCATGGTAGCATGTGTTACCCTAACTTTTAGCTCATTAGCAATTTTAAACATTAAGTCACTCAAGCGATCTATCATCATAGCATGACATTGTAATTGATCTTTGACATAATTATTAATGGCTCTTGCTTGACAATGTAATTATCAAATTCATCAATATGTTCACTAGGAGTTTTAGTGTAAGGTATATCACTCGCATCAAATCTATGAAGAGAATTTACCTCTACTATCTCTGTAGGGATATTAAATCCATGTATTTCTTCAATAGATCTTAGATATTTAACGTCTTCAGGTTTAATACCTTCTTATTTCATAGTTCTCTTAGCTTCTTGCATATCTTCTATACTGAGGAATAGAATACCTCTCTTATTTTGAATAGGTTCCGGTGGTGGTTCAAGAAATGTCCAATTATCAGCAGTTTCTAGTTTGTTATTCAATAATTCTTCAGCTTGTCCAATAGTTTATTCCGTTAAAACAAAACCAGCACAACTACCTAGGGAGTCCCCAGAAGCATCGGTTAGTCCATTATAAAAGATATCAAGTATTTCGTTTTTATCAAGAGGATGATCAAGCAAAGCTCTAAGTAACTGGAAAAGCCTACCCCAAGCTTGAGGGAGATTATCTTGTTCAGTTTGCACAAAGTTAAATATTTCCTCTTGTTTCTTATGAGCAACAAAAATATTTTTTAGTAAAGTAATAAATCATATTCTCGGGGCTACACACACAACCAAGGGAAAGAGTGTGTAACCATTCCTTACCCATGCCTTGTAGAAAGGAAAGAAAAAAGCTTAGGGATATAGTTATAGCGCATCTTTTACTCATGAGCAAACAAAGTGGCAATATCATTCAATTTAGTAAGGTGTACAACAACAGTTTTAGTTTCATAACCATGGAAAGGTTCAGATTCTACTATAGTGATTAACTCAGGATCAACATAGAATTCATAGTCCTTATCAGTAACTCATATAGGAGAAGTAGCAATTTTTTCATTTTCTCCATCATAGGTTTTCTTTCAGTTTGCATAGCAATTTTCTCAAATCTTCTCTATCATTACAAGCAAGAAAATCTCTAGCTATCTCCCCATCCATAACATAACCCTCTGATACATCAAGAAATTCATATTTATTAGGAGAGCTAGGCATAATTGGTGATTCATATTCTTCATCAATTTCTACATTCTAAAGTTCTCCAGTTTTAGCAATATGAGCATCAAGTAATTCATTCAGTGGCACCGATTAATTTTTATCAAGCATAGAAGTAGCATCATCAAGTACGTGCAACATATCACAGTGACTAGGAAGTGGTGGTGTCATAAACGGATTCAAAATTGTAGATGAATCAAAAGTAGAGCTATATGGCAGTTCCTTACCGCCCCTCGTCTTAGAGGGTACGATCTTGGTTCTATTATATTTCAGATTCTTCATAGTGACAATTGGATAATCTCAAGTGAAAAAATAGAGCTATGCTCCTCGGCAATGGCGCCACAAAATAGTCTTGATAACCCACAAGTATATGGGTTCGCAACAGCCTTCGCGGGGAGTATTACACCCTAATTTATTGATTCGACACAAGGGTCACCAAAGAATATTTATTGGTCTTAGCACATGAGTTGTGAATTCAACCACACGTGAGATATTTATCACTGCAGCAAATATTTTAGTACCACAGCAAAGTAGTAGTAGTAATGGTAATTAACGGTAGCAGTTTTCTAGCAATTCTAAGAGTAGCAACAGCAATAGTAACTTAGCAAGGTTCGGTATATGAAAAGCGTAGACATGTGGATCGGTGATGGATAATGATTTAGATGACATCAATCATGTAACAGTTACACACTAGAGCGACACAGAACTAGATCCGATTATCAATATATGTAGTCATGTGTTCCATATATAGTCATACACGCTTGCGATAAGAACTTGCATGACATCTTTTGTCCTACCCTCCAGTGGAAGCAAGGTCCATAAGGAAATCTAAGGGATATTAAGGCCTCCTTTTTAATATAGAACTGGAACAAAGCATTAACACATGGTGAATACATGAACTCCTAAAACTATGGCAATCATCGAAAAGGATTCCAATTATTGTCACCTTGGGGTATGTGGATCATGACACATAATAGGTGCATACAACTTGCAAGATAGGATCCAAATCACTCTCATATTCACAAGAACATAATAGGTTCAGATCTGAAATCATGACACTCGGGCCCTAGTGACAAGCATTAAGCACAGCGAAGTCATAGAAACATCAATCCCACAACATAGTGGATACTAGGGATCAAGCCCTATCAAAATACCTCGATTACATGATCAATCTCATCCAATATCATCGCCGTCCAACAAGAATACAAAGGAATTACTCACTCTCTATGGTGAGCATCATGATGGTGTTGATGGAGAAGGGTTGGTGATAATGATGACGAAGGGTTGGTGATAATGATGACGACGAATCCCCTCTCCGGAGCCCCGAACGAATACCAGACCAGCCCTCCCGAGGAAGAATAGGAGGTGGCAATGGCTCCATCTCGTAAAATGTTATGAATACTTCTCTTCTTTTGTTTTACTGTAATTGTGAATTTATAGGACCGGAAATAGGTTTCGAGGAGCCATGAGGTAGCCCCAAGCCATTAGGGCCAATGGGTGTGCCCTCATGGCTTGGCTCCAACAGGTGCCCCCATATGGTATGTCATTGTTCCAATAATTTTTATATATGCCAATAAATCCACAAAAAGTTTCATCCAATTCTGAGAACTTCTATTTATGCACAAAAACAACACCATTGCAGTTTTGCTAAAAATAGTGTCAGTCCGGGTTAGTTGCATCCAAATCATGCAAAATAGAGTCCAAAACAAGAGCTAAAGTGGTTGTAAAACTAGAAACGTTTGAGACATATCAATGAGTAGGAATTAAGCTTGGGGATGCATATACGTCTGTAACCTATCAATAATTTATGAAGTATTCTTGGCATATTTACCCAAATTTTATATGGTTTTGGTGCACTTTTATATGATTTAAATGGAACTAACCCGAACTAACATTGTTTTCAGCACAATTACCATTGTGTTATTTTTGTGGAGAAAATAAAAGTTCTCCGAATTGGCCGAAACTTTTTGGTGATTTTTTTGGACAAAAATAGACCCCCAAACCTTAGTGGAAGGATGATACGAAGTCTAGGGAAGCAATAAGCTTGGGTACACCCTTGCGGTTGTCTTATGGTTCGAGCTCGTCACTACCTCGTGGTCCCCTTTACGAGAAACCAACGCCATAAATCCAAGCAATCCCAAAACCCCCAGACCTTGACCTAGAACTTCCATGTTGCCACCACAAACCACTCTTCTGAATAGATCTTGTAAGTGCATCTAGTGCCCCTTAGTGATTTTGGTGGTTTGAAGACTTACAGGTTAAGTATCTAATGTGTTTGTGAGTGTACACAGGATCTATAAATCATTGAGGAGTTTGACATATTTGAAGAATATCGACCCCTAAAAATATATGTCTTCAGTTGAAGAAATTGGTCTGAAGCTGAAGAAATGAATCGCGAGGAATCTGCGATGAAATTGATATTCCTCATGAAGATACTGATATTGAGGAATCCGGTGTGTCCTAAAGAAAATCACTCTGAAGAATTTGAAGCATGAAGATTTACACTTTGTGTTTTATTTTCTTCGCATTTAAGTAATAGGAACACCGTACTGTTAAAGGGGGTCGAAGTTACACTTTGGAATGAATTTCCTCATGATGCTCAACCCAAGCCTAATCCTACCAAAAGCCTCAGGTGAGGAATACGAGTGACATGAGGGGTCTCACAGTTGAGGGTTCTGACCGTTTCGATAGCCACGCCAAGTCATTGGTCTTATCCACTCCAACGGTCATATTATTTAAGGGCATTAGTGTCAAATCATGTCGGGATGCTCCCAGGCTATAAATAGCCACCCCCACAACCATTAGCTGGTTGGCTGCTCCGTTCGAAACTGACACTTGTCATAAGAGCAACCCAATTCCTCAAAGTCTTCGAGAGTAATTCATAAGTGAGGAAATACACCATACACCGAAACCACAAACCAAACCTAGTGATTAAGCATCACTGAAGAAGTTGTTCCTGTGTGGGACTGAAGCCTTTTACCTTTGAGGACGGTGCATCCTCCAGACGGTTAGGCGTCATGGTCTAGAGCTTTCCAGCAGTCAATTGTGGATCGCCGGGTGACCAAGTTTGTGAGGGTTTGGAAGTCTCCCCTGAAGACTTACCACGAGTGTTGGGCGAGGACTGTGTGTCCTTAGCTCAAGGAGAATACGGTAGGGACTGTGTGTCCTTTGGTTTCAATACCAAGCCACTCCAAACCAGATGTACGACTGTCACAGCAGTTGGAACTGGGTCATCAACGACTGTCTTCACTGAGAAACGGGTTCTAATTCCTCAACTCCTTACTTTCCTCGTATTATGCGTTGATGACTTTCACTGCGATTGTTTGAAGAATTTGCTGAAGACTTTCTCTGAATTTCCTCAACCCCAAATTCTTCACGTCATTTAATCCTCATCTCTATTCTGCGTGCCTGCTCACAGTGCAATCTGTTTTCACATTCTTCACTCTGAAAAACTGCTGTTGTGAAACTTTACACTTCTGATCCTTTACTGTTTCCGCTGTAAGTTAGTCATGAGTGAGGAATTTCCTCAAAAGGAATTTCCTTAGTGATGAAATTCTCAAAATCTCCTATTCACCCCCCTCTAGTCGATATAACGCACTTTCAATTGGTATCAGAGCAAGGTACTCCCTTGTTCTGTGTGATTTTGGTTTAACCACCTAGAGTTTTAGTTATGTCGACTGCAGGCATGTTTAAGGTGACTGCAACATGTCCTACCTACGAAGGAAATAACTTTCCCTTCTGGAAGAACAAAATGCAAATGCATCTACAAGCTATTGATAATGATCTCTGGTATATTGTGGAACATGGCGTCTCCATCATCTCTGCCAGTGTCTCTACTTCTGATGTGAATAAATTCAAGCAACTCGATTCTCAAGCGAAGAACATCATCTGTGGCCATCTGAGCCCAGGCCAGTTTGGAAGAGTAAGTGCTTTGGGCTCTGCAACACTGATCTGGGAGAGATTGTGCAAGGTAAATGAAGGAGTATCAACCCAGCGTGACTCTCGTGTTGATGTTCTTGGTAATCTCTTCAATCGCTTCAAGAGACATGACAATGAAAGCTGCCAAGACACCTTTGATCGCCTCACTGACATATCAAATGAACTGCAAGCACTGGGAGCTCGAGACATCACTGATCACGAAGTTGTGAAGAAACTGCTGAGATCTTTGGATTCTTCATTTGATACTTTAGTTCTGATGATTCAAGAAAGACCAGACTACAAGATGCTTGATCTAGATGATATACTTGAAAGGCTAAATACTCATGAATTCCAGCTAGAAGAAAAGAGAGATCTATATGGACCAAGCTATTCCAGACCACGTGCACTGAAGGCTAGAGCAATTTCCTCATCTGAAGAAGACACAGATGACAGCATTGGTGACCCTGAAGAATTTGGACAGGAGCTTGCAATGCTCGTAAGGAAATTCCAGAGATTTACACGACGTGGCCAGTTCGGCAAATCCTCAAGAAGAGACATGAGGAAATCAGAATCTTCATCTGAGGACTACAAGAAACGAACCTGCCACAAGTGCAAGAAATCAGGTCACTACATTGTTGATTGTCCCCGTTGGGGAAATGAATCAAAGAAGAAGAAATACAAGGATGACAGTTCTGATGATTCAAAGAAGAAGAAGAAATCTTCAAAATCCTCATCTTCAAAGCCCTCATTACACAAGAAGACTAGTTTCAGAAAGGCTCGGGCACTTATTGGCAAGGAAATGGACTCCGAGGCAGAATCAGAGGAATGTGATGAAGAAGAGGGTTCTGATGAAGACTCAGAATCCGGACAGGCTAGTCTTGCACTAGCAACCACTTTCGTTAGCAAGTCAATCTTCAATCTTGAAGAAAATGATTGCACCATCCATACTGATGACTATGCTGATGACTTCGCTCCAACCTATTGCTTCATGGCAAAAGGTTCAAAGGTACCAAATAATGCCTCCTCCTCTGATTCAAGTGACTGTGAACCTGATGATTATAAGAAACCCAGTTACAGTAAACTTGCTATCATTGCCACTAAACAACAAACTGCTCTGGAAAAGCTTCAGAAACTGCTAGATAAAAGTGATGATCTGTTGAATGATGAAATGAACCTTACCCAAATCCTCACTGAAGATGTGAAAAGTCTTCAGTCTAGATTTGATAATCTTCAGGATCGTTATGATACACTCCTCACTGATCATGAGAAGCTTTCCTATGAATTTCTTCAAAGGAAGCTTGATCTTGAGAAGCTGAGGATGTCTCATGATGATCTTCGTATGGAAAATGATTCATTACTAGCTCAACACATCAGCGCTGGTCAAGTTGAATTCATTCCTCCATGTCTTAAATGCATTGAATGCGAAACTGCTAATTCCTCACCAGAATCATCAAATGCTACTATCGCTACAAATTCTTCAACTGCACCCGTTGTGTCTATTTCCTCACTTGAGGAAAACACAAATGTTACTGATGAAAATGCAGGGTTGAAGGAATTGTACGTGACAGGCATATACAAAAGCCTCAAAGGACATCAAACCCTGTGTGATGTGCTCAAAAAGCAGATCTTGAACAGGAACCCGAGGAAAGAAGGAATTGCCTTTGAGAGGAAATTAAATGTTGATTGATCTTATTGTAAACCTGAGCAGTATCCCAAAACCTCATGGGTTGCTGCTACTGGGCCTCCTTTTGATCCATCTAATCTAACTGGCTTTTCATGTGAATTATCCTATTCCTCAGATGAGTCATTTGACTCCAACTATAAACTGTTCAAAAATCAATCTGGTGAAGTATTTGCTCGATATGTTGGAACTAACTGCAGGAATGGTCCTCCCCTGAGGAAAATCTGGGTTCCCAAAAGCTGTCTTTAAAATCTTCAGGTGAATGTCCTCATGACACCACCACTGAAGAATGTGAACCCCAGATCAAATTCCTCAGGAGGACCAAAGTCTTCAAGAGGATCAAAGTCCTCAACTGGTCAAAACTATGCTCGTACCCGTGCTAATGCGTCTAACATGCAGGGAAACTACAAGGAATATGAATATGAGTGTTACTCCTCAAATCATTATGTTCATAAATCCTCAAACCAGTTCTCTGCATATTCATATGAGTACTTTAACCCCCTACTGCTAAGAGAAGTGCATTGGCCTCAATGCCACCGTTCTCATATGGTGCTCGCAGGATGATGAATGCTTTGCCACCCCTTCAGATGTGGGTGGTGAAGAAATCGAACATATCACTTCTGCAGGTCAGGTCTCCAGATGAAAATCATCATGTGAAGAATTTGCTGGAGACCTGAGGAAATGCTTGATAGGACGCAAGCTAATGATTGATGAAATAGAAATATTTCACACGTCCTTATATTTCTGCTATGATGAAATTCATATCTGATGAAATCAATATCATATTCTTCAAATCTGAAGAATATGAGATGGTAAGCTGTACTAATTCATCTGCAGGATGACAAACCCAAGAATACTAAGTGGGTTCTTGATAGTGGCTGCACACATCACATGACTGGTGATAAAAGCTTACTGATGAATATGCCATTAACTCCATCACCTCTGAAGCAAATCACATATGCTGACAAAGGTAAAATCAAGGTATTGGGACTTGGCAAAGTGGCTATTTCCAAGGATAGGCATATGGACAAAGTGATGCTTGTTGAATCCCTTGGTTTTAACCTAATGTCTGTCTCGATGCTTTGTGATCTTGATATGATTGTTATCTTTGGTAGATATAGATGTGTAGTCATCATGGAATCTGACAGATCCAAAGTCTTCGAAAGTGTAAGAAGAGGGGATTTGTACATTGTTGATTTCTCTACAGGTCCTCAAGCAGCCACTTGCTTACTAGCAAAAACCTCAGAACGATGGTTGTGGCACCAAAGACTAGGTCATGCAGGCATGAGGAATTTGCACACGCTCGCGAAGAAGAAGCATGTCATCGGCATCAAATCAGTCAAATTCCTCAAGGATCATCTCTGCGGTGCTTGTGAATCTAGGAAAATGACCAGATCCAAGCATCCCTCGAAGACTATCATGACCACCACACGTCCATTCGAATTGCTTCATATGGATCTATTTGGACCTACTCATTATGCCACACTAACCAATGCAGCATCTTTATATGGCTTCGTCATAGTTGATGATTATTCCAGATATACTTGGGTGCATATCATAGTGTATAAAACTGAAGTGCAGGAAATCTTCAAACGATTTTCTTCAAGGGCCTCGACGAACTTTGGCATCAAGATCAAACATATCAGGAGTGATAATGGAACCGAGTTCAAAAACACTGGTCTTGATGATTATCTTGATGAACTTGGTATTACTCACGAATTATCTGCTCCTTATACTCCTCAGCAGAATGGTGTCGTCGAAAGGAAGAACATGACTCTGGTTAAAATGGCAAGAACTATGCTTGTAGAATATCAGACTCGTCGTCGCTTTTGGCCTGAAGCAATCAACACTGCATGCCATATCATCAACAGGGTATATCTTCACAAATTCCTTAAGAAAACCTCATATGAACTCCTCACTGACAAGAAACCCAATGTAAGTTATTTCAAAGTCTTCGGTGCAAAATGCTGGATTAGAGATCCTCACCATAGCTCAAAATTTGCACCTAAGGCATATGAAGGTTTTATGCTCGGTTATGGAAAGGGCTCGCACACTTACAGAGTCTTCAACAACTATCACAACAAAGTTGTTGAGACTGTAGATGTGCGGTTCGATGAAACTAATGGCTCGCAAAGAGAGCAATTGCCTTCTGATCCAGATAAGCTGTCTCCTGAGGAAGCAATAAACTCAAGCCTACTGAAGACATTGTCCCCACTAAGGAAATTGGTGAAGAAATGATCCCCATCACTGATGAAAATCAAGAAGATGCTCCTGAGGAAATTGCACCATAACCACTTCCTCAGCCCAGACAAAATACTCAACCAGCTCATCCGAGGATTGCAAATGAAGTAGAACTTGACAAAATCCTCAACGACATCAATGCGCAAGGTCCTCTCACTCGCTCAAAAGTTTCACACTTAGTTAACTTTTGTGGGCATTTTTCCTTTGTATCCATCACAGAACCCTCAAAAGTTGCTGAGGCTTTTCTAGAACCGGAGTGGATCCAAGCTATGCAAGACGAACTTCTTCAATTCAAGCTGAATGACGTATGGGAGCTCGTCAAACGACCAGATCCTCGGAAGCACAACATTATCGGCACCAAGTGGATTTTACGAAACAAGCAAGATGAGAACGTTCAAGTGGTGAGGAACAAGGCACGACTTGTAGCCCAAGGCTACACCCAAGTTGAAGGAATAGATTTCGATGAAACTTTTGCACCTGTTGCTAGATTTGAAGCTATTCGAATACTACTTGCTTATGCTAATCATCATAACATCATCTTATATCAAATGGATGTGAAAAGTGCATTCCTTAATGGTAAGCTTGAGGAAGAAGTATATGTTGCTCAGCCCCCAGGTTTTGAGGATCCAAAGAATCCAGACAAAGTCTTCAGACTCAAAAAGGCTCTTTATGGTCTCAAGCAAGCCCCTCGGGCATGGTATGATACATTGAAGGAATTCCTCATGAAGAAAGGCTTCAAACCTGGTTCACTCGATCCAACTCTTTTCACTAAATCCTATGATAATGAGCTATTTGTATGTCAAATATATGTCGATGATATCATATTTGGCTGTACTGGCAAACGATACGGTGATGAATTTGCCTACATGATGAGTGAAGAATATCAGATGTCCATGATGGGGGAGCTGAAATTCTTCTTAGGTCTTCAAATTCGTCAACAAAGCAATGGAATCTTCATATCACAGGAGAAATACCTCAAGGATGTTCTGAGGAAATTCGACATGCATGAATGCAAAGGTGGCAAGACTCCAATGCCTACCAACGGCTACCTCGGCAGTGATGAAAATGGTAAAGATTTCGATCAACATGTATATCGTTCTATGATTGGTTCTTTATTGTATCTATGTGCATCTAGGCCAAATATAATGCTTAGTGTTTGCATGTGTGCATGTTTTCAAGCAAAACCGAAGGAATCACACCATAAGGCTGTGAAACATATTCTTCGATACTTAGCTCACACACCAACACTAGGATTATGGTATCCCAAGGGCTCAAATCTTCATCTGGTAGGGTATTCTGATTCTGACTATGCTGGTGACCGTGTGGATCGCTAGTCAACTTCTGGCACATGCCATTTCCTCGGAAAATCACTAGTTTGCTGGTCCTCAAAGAAGCAGAACTGCGTATCACTCTCCACTGCCGAAGCTGAGTACATTGCTGCTGGTTCTTGCTGTGCTCAATTACTATGGATGAAGCAAACCCTCAAGGACTACGGCATCAACATGAAGAATGTGCCTCTCTACTGTGACAATGAGAGTGCTATCAAGATTGCATACAACCCAATACAACACTCGAAGACCAAGCACATCCAGATTCGTCATCATTTTCTTCGGGACCATGTCCTCAAGGGCAATATCCTCATCGACCATGTGAAGACTGATGATCAACTGGCAGATATCTTCACTAAGCCCTTGGATGAGAAAAGGTTTTGCAAGTTGCGGTGTGAGCTAAATATCTTAGAATCTTCAAATGTTTTGTAAAAACATGCACACATCCTAACACTTATGCAAAATTGATGACTGAGATGTGCAACACATGATGAATCGATTTTCTTCAACTAATGAAGAATGTCACTATGAATGTGAAGAAATCAACGAAGAAATTGATTCTCAGGGCCCTACGACAATTGTACGCGGCGTCTGTAATCAACATTCTTATATGGTGGGTCACGCCACCGCCCAATATAAAATTCCTCAAGTTGATTTTCTTCAAATGTTCTATTTCCTCAAAATGTGTTTTTCTTCAAAACAGTTGTTCTTCAGTGTGACGATTTATCACAAATTTTCAAAAACACTTGATGACTTTCATTTGACTAGATAGACTGTGATTTCAAGTCCTGAACAACATTCACTTATTGCTATTTCTTCAAATTGATATTTTTGCTAAGTGAATGTGATCGGACCCTACTTTCCCTCTATGCTATACTCATCCAGTCTATTCAATTCTTCATATGCGTTCTACTTGAAACTTTGTTCAAAATCCTCACTGCGTCCTTGTCAGGTGATGATTTTATAACGAAAATCCTCAAATCTTCAAAAATTGCTTCTTTAATACACAGTAACTGAACCCCACTTCCCACGATCGGATAACCACGATCTCCACTATCTCCACCGCACTGTTCGGGAGCTACACGTGTCCTGTTGAGACGTAGAGGCAGGGGCTGTTTGGTCCAAAATTTTCGCGCTAACAGTAACTTTTGGCTATAAATATGTCCTTATCCCCCTCGGCATACTCTTCTTCGCTCCATCGCTCTTCTTCCATAGCAAACACCACCGAACCCTAGCGCCATCGCTGGTAGTCTCGTCGCCGGTGAGGAAGAGCTTCACTGCCTTGACTTCTCCGTCGCCGGAACCACGCCGGAGTCGGACCATCTTCGTTCGCCGCCGCCGTAGACGTCCTCTGTCGCCGGGTTAGGGTGCATTGGACACGCGATCGAAGAGCTTCTCTACACACCTTTCTGTGTTCTTCGTGCGCACCTTCCAGGGTAAATAAATCCAATTTTACACCAAGTTAGATCTAAAATTTTACATCTTCTATGTGAAATCTGTTTTTCCTCAAGAATCGATAAGCACTTGATTCCTCAAACACTGCCTATCACCACATCATTGATGAACTATGCTAAGCATCTAAGATTTTCACGAGATTCCTCAATTGTGCGAATTTTCGGATCTGTACAACTCTGGAACCCAAGAACACTATGCTTAGGCAAATTCCTCAACCACTGGTTATATTCCTCAATCTGTCAAACTTTTTCATTTTCTTCAAATCTGAGAATGCATATGACCTCTCCAAATTCCTCGCAACTATACTCTGTTCACAGGTACACACATGTCAGCTGATGAATCTTTCGGTTCTCATCACATTAACTCATTTGCAGCGTTTCTGGAAGAAAATCTTCAAGTCTCATCAGAATCCTCAAGAGTTCAATCTCATCAGCAAAATCCTCAGCTGAAGAAAAAATGGAGGATGACAGAAAATAGAAGGGAGGAAAGAAACTTGAGCAAAACAGAACTATGGATATCCCTGCGGATATCTACTTGGACTATTGCACGCCTGATGAAAATGAGACAATGGACAAGAGAAAGATACGGCTGCAGAAGATAGAACGCCGATGGGCGAAGGAATGGAAGGAATACAGGTTTGTGGCTCCCAAGTATGCGAAGAAATTCGCTCTGAAGCCTCCTGGCAGACGGCCCCACTTGAGGATCATCAAGTAGCACATCCCTCAAGCCTCATGACCATTGATGACTATCCAGATGAGAAGGAAAAGCATCTGGCTAAGCTCAAGAAGCAGGCAGAAACTGTAGTGAGGAAATTCAATGAATCCTCAGCTGCTGCTACTTCCTCTCCCGCTGAGACCTCTGGCTCAGAAATTCCTCAAATGCAGTCTGTACCGTCAAAACCAAGGGCTCCAAAGCCTCAAGAGAAGTCTGCTCAGGCTTCAGTCACAAAACCCTCAGCACCAAAACCTTCAACACCAAAACCATCAGTGCCAAAGCCCTTAGTACCAATCTCCTCAGCTCCAAAATCCTCAGCACCACCACCAAAGCCTCAAGAGAAACCAGTACAGAAGCAAGTCATGAAGCCTATGACTGCCAGCTCCAACTCCTCACTCCCAGCTGCAACCAGCTCGGAGACAAAGTCTTCAACACCTCCTGCGAAGACTCAGGTATCTGTTGAACGTGCAACTCTGCCAAGCCCCAGCAAAATCATCACCGTCCCGTCTGCATCAGAGGGCAGTGATGAATTTGCTGGTCAAACCCTGCAAGCAATCATCAGAAACAAGGAGGAAAGAGTAGCTCAAGCATCAGGCAGTACTATTCCTCTTGCAATGGACCCCAAGGTCCTCCTTGACTACATCAACATCTGGTATGAGGACCCAAACACTCCGCTTGATGATTTGAATCTTCCCCCTGGCATCAGCCACATGGTGACCACTTTCATCAATGAAGCCAAGTGGAAAGAACAGCAGGCCAAGCAGGCCAAAGTTGCAAAGCTTAAAAAGGAGAAATTCCTCGAGCAGAATCTCCTCAAATTGACTCCTGATGCACTGGTATCAACACAGGCAGAGCTGAAGAAATTGATTGACAAGTACTCCAAGCTGTCAGATCGAAAGAGTCTCAAGAGCAATTTCATCAAGCTAGCCACTAGTGCTGTTGATGACTAAAATAAGAAGGCTGCAACCACAACACCAACTTCTCAGCCCTTGATTGAGGAGCCAGCAGATGAATCTCCTCATGATGAGGAAACTCCTCAAGCTGAGGAAGTACATCAATAACGCCATGTGGATGAACCGGCTATTGAAGAAATCATCATGGAAACTCCAGCTGATGAATTTGCTGCAGCTGATGAGACTGCCCCTGACCCAGCTGCTTCGCCAAGGCAAGCTGATGACTCACTATGTGTCCTTGGCAGACAATGCTATGTGTCCTTTTGATCACAAGATATATGCCACATGGATCATGAGATTCATCATGACAAGGACAAGCATCAACTTCCACACTGATTTCCAAAACCATGTTGGTTATATGCCTCCTATCCGGGTCAACAAGAAGACTTTCGAGTCCATTGAAGGAAAAGGCAAATCTGTGATTGAAGAAGGCAGTAGGCCCCTTGATGGCCAGTTCAGAGAGCCAGAAGCTTATTCTTCATGGGATGATACTGAGACTCGTTCGAGATGCCCCGTTCCTCCTCGGGTGATGAATACAAGAGAGCTCCTCCTCAGTCTTCACCAGAAGGTGGATCGCAATCACAAGTGGGTCAAATGCCAGTTTGGCGCCATTGTGAAAACCCTCACTGACACACAGAACTCTGTTAAGCTCAACCATCATTATCTGCATGAGGTTTTTGATCGCACTTGGGCTACACTTGCACATCTGAAGACTCAGACTGAGCTTGAAGAAATGGACTTTGAGCGAGACTTTGAATGGTCGTGGCCTCCCAAGAAGAAGTGCAGGCCTATTCCAGTGCCAGACCTTGAAGACCGCTCCTTTTCTTCATTCCGCACTACTGAAACTGATGAAGAACAGCTTGACACTGCTACCGGTCCAAGGAAGAAGACTACTCCCAAGAAGCATCACGGCTCTTCCTCAACTGCCACGAAGTGAAGTCTTCACGGACGTTAGTCCTCAGTTTGTCCCTTTTTGTCACTTGATGACAAAGGGGGAGAAACTTGAGAGTTAGTCTTCAAGCGGGATATTTTTGGGGCTTATGAACTATATTTAAGTTACAAACTCTTGGCTCTTCTGAAGTTTTTATGTAATGAGTTGTAGCTTAAGCCCGATGGTACTTTGACGCTTTTGAACGTTTTTCTTCGCATGCTTATTCCTCAAGTTTTAATGCATGCATGCTGAAATTCGTCAGATACCATTTGTCATCATGCATTTTCATTTTCTTCACATGATATGTTACATGTATGCATGATTTACAAGACTCAGGGGGAGATCTCCATGATATAAATCAACAATGTGCATTTGCTATGAACAACAAAATCCTCAAGATTTGCACATCTTCACGGGGAGTCTCTCTGAATCTTGATTTCAAATTCCTCAAATCAGTATTTACACTTTATATTTTTGATCCCTGTTTAAGACTTAACCTAATTGTCATCAACCACCAAAAGGGGGAAGATTGTAAGTGCATCTAGTGCCCCTTAGCGATTTTGGTGGTTTGAAGACTTATAGGTTAAGTATCTAATGTGTTTGTGAGTGTACACAGGATCTATAAGTCATTGAGGAGTTTGAGATATTTGAAGAATATCGACCCCTAAAAATATATGTCTTCAGTTGAAGAAATTGGTCTGAAGCTGAAGAAATGAATCGCGAGGAATCTACGATGAAATTGATATTCCTCATGAAGATACTGATATTGAGGAATCCGGTGTGTCCTGAAGAAAATCACTCTGAAGAATTTGAAGCATGAAGATTTACACTTTCTATTTTATTTTCTTCGCATTTGAGTAATAGGAACACCGTACTGTTAAAGGGGGTCGAAGTTACACTTTGGAATGAATTTCCTCATGACGCTCAACCCAAGCCTAATCCTACCAAAAGCCTCAGGTGAGGAATACGAGTGACATGAGGACTCTCACAGTTGAGGTTCCGACCGTTTCGATAGCCATGCCAAGTCATTGGTCTTATCCACTCCAACGGTCATATTATTTAAGGGCATTAGTGTCAAATCATGTCGGGATGCTCCTAGGCTCTAAATAGCCACCCCACAACCATTAGCTTGTTGGCTGCTCTGTTCGAAACTGACACTGGTCATAAGAGCAACCCAATTCCTCAAAGTCTTCGAGAGTAATTCATCAGTGAGGAAATACACCATACACCATACACCGAAACCACAAACCAAACCTAGTGATTGAGCATCACTAAAGAAGTTGTTCCTGTTTGGGACTGAAGCCTTTTACCTTTGAGGACTATGCATCCTCCAGACGGTTAGGCGTCATGGTCTAGAGCTTTCCAGCAGTCAATTGTGGATCGCCGGGTGACCAAGTTTGTGAGGGTTTGGAAGTCTCCCCTGAAGACTTACCACGAGTGTTGGGCGAGGACTGTGTGTCCTTAGCTCAAGGAGAATACGGTAGGGACTGTGTGTCCTTTGGTTTCAATACCAAGCCGCTCCAAACCAGATGTACGACTGTCACAGCAGTTGGAACTGGGTCATCAACGACTGTCTTCACTGAGAAACGGGTTCTAATTCCTCAACTCCTTACTTTCCTTGTATTATGTGTTGATGACTTTCACTGCGACTGTTTGAAGAATTTGCTGAAGACTTTCTCTGAATTTCCTCAACCCCAAATTCTTCACGTCAGTTAATCCTCATCTGTATTCTGCGTGCCTACTCACAGTGCAATCTGTTTTCACATTCTTCACTCTGAAAAACTGCTGTTGTGAAACTTTGCACTTCTGATCCTTTACTGTTTCCGCCGTAAGTTAGTCATCAGTGAGGAATTTTCTCAAAAAGAATTTCCTCAGTGATGAAATTCTAAAAATCTCCTATTCACCCCCCTCTAGTCGATATAACGCACTTTCAGATCTCATCTGGAGACCTTTTCCAGCAGCCTGCCGAAGGGGGGCAAATCATCATCGGAGGCCATCTTCATCATCTCGGCGGTCTCCATGTCGAAGATGAAGTAGTTCATCCCCAAGGCAGAGGGTATGTATCAATAGCTATGTGCATGTTATGTAACTATGTGTATAAGCTCCAACAAGCATGTGGATGGGCCAATGACATAATAAACCCAACAATAAGTTATAATAGTTACATAACTTGCATAACCTAATGTTATATTTCATTTATCAATCTGAAAAGCAACAAGATTCACCATTGAGACAACAAATCAACAAACCAATTGTGTTTTCAAGTTCATTGCCATGAGTGCACTATGCACACAAATGCGGAAAATAAGAAACAACAAGAACACAAATAGAAATAAGATGGTTACTTATCATTTTCATATTTATCCTTCTATTCAATTCTTTCCTCTAGATCGTGGATTTGTGTTGATAAAGCAGACTATCAGATTTCCGTTTTAGGTATGGTAGAACCTTCACTTACATGGATCAAACGAGTCCAAAAAATGCAGTCAATCAACATTGATTTATGAAAGTTGGCACTAGTTCAAATAGAAAGGCAGTGAACAGAGAAAGCATCATCTATATTAAATATTAGGAGAGCAAAAGACTGGAGGGGCAAAAAATGGGAATCAATCTATAGGTGATTAGTCAATTGTTTGTTATGTTTATAGCTCAAGTTACATACGCATGATATGAGCAAGATGGTACTAAATTCATTGAGTCCACAATGATGTACTCCCTTTGTACCATAATATATGACATTTTAGCAGTTCATTGGAGTTGCTAGAACATCATATATTATTATACAAAGGTAGTACATATTATTTAAAATGTAGGTGTACATGGTATATGATGGCACGAAGTTTTAAAAGTTATTATAAAGGGTTGATGTGAAGAATATCCAACTTTGATGTCTAAAAATGTGTATGTGTGGTGTCATGTTCATTTAAACATGTGGGTCAAGAGGAAACCTTCCTTAAGAATCTTCACTGTATATAGCAAATAAAGATTGAACTAGTTGTCCCGAAGCCCGAAGGAAAACTAAGTACAAGATCAAATTTTGCTTCTCACCTTTTTATGCATAACTTATGAATTCCTCATTATTCTTTATGTACCTTTAACTCTACTTATCCAGTCATAGCAAATGATACCACTAAATATATCTACAGAAAATGTTCTGCAACTTCAATGTTCTAAGCATACTGTAAGTCAGCCGTGAAATAGCTAAAAAGTGGGAAATTGTAATCTGTTCTAATTAGAAACTCCAATACACCATGAGTTTTTGGTCGTAGTTTGCAGACCGTAAATCTCAGTTGAAAAAAATTGGCACATTTAGAAAATTTACGAGTAACACGTCCCAAACGTATCTATAATTTATGTCTGTTCATTGCTCTTTTGGGTCACATTGTTATATGTTTTGCTACACTTTTATACCTTTTTACACATATTTGGACCAACCTACTAACTCAGTGCACCCAGTGCCACTTTCTGTATGATGATGTCTTTTTTGCAGGGGCTTTTACCCCAATTTACAAAGCCCCAAAAATCCCGAGAAAAATATATAAAAATCAGCGTGACGGAAGCTTCACGAAGCATCAAGGTGGGCCAGAGGGGAGCCACGGCCTTCCCAGGCGGCCTTCCTATGCGGCCCCCCTCCTGGTCGCGATACCAGGTTGCCTGGGTGGGGCCCACGTCCTTTGGTGCCCTCTTTCGGCATATATTTACCTCTTCGGCGGAAAACCCTATCATAATATCTAGTGTAAGTGCATCTAGTGCCCCTTAGTGATTTTGGTGGTTTGAAGACTTATAGGTTAAGTATCTAATGTGTTTGTGAGTGTACACAGGATCTATAAGTCATTGAGGAGTTTGAGATATTTGAAGAATATCGACCCCTAAAAATATATGTCTTCAGTTGAAGAAATTGGTCTGAAGCTGAAGAAATGAATCGCGAGGAATCTGCGATGAAATTGATATTCCTCATGAAGATACTGATATTGAGAAGTCCGGTGGTTACTAAAGAAAATCACTCTGAAGAATTGAAGCATGAAGATTTACACTTTCTGTTTTACTTTCTTCGCATTCGAGTAATAGGAACACTGTACTGTTAAAGGGGGTCGAAGTTACACTATGGAATGAATTTCCTCATGATGCTTAACCCAAGCCTAATCCTACCAAAAGCCTCAAAGTGAGGAATATGAGTGACATGAGGACTCTCACAGTTGAGGGTTCCGACCGTTTCGATAGCCACGCCAAGTCACTGGTCTTATCCACTCCAACGGTCATATTGTTTAAGGGCATTAGTGTCAAATCATGCCGGGATGCTCCCAGGCTATAAATAGCCACCCCCACAACCACTAGCTGGTTGGCTGCTCCGTTAGAAACTGACACTTGTCATAAGAGCAACCCAATTCCTGAGAGCCTTCGAGAGTAATTCATCAGTGAGGAAATATCCCACCCACCGAAACCACAAACCAAACCTAGTGATTGAGCATCACTAAAGAAGTTGTTCCTGTGTGGGACTGAAGCCTTTTACCTTTGAGGACTGTGCATCCTCTAGACGGTTAGGCGTCATGGTCTAGAGCTTTCGAGCAGTCAATTGTGGATCACCGGGTGACCAAGTTTGTGAGGGTTTGGAAGTCTGCCCTGAAGACTTACCACGAGCGTTGGGCGAGGACTGTGTGTCCTTAGCTCAAGGAGAATACGGTAGGGACTGTGTGTCCCGGGACTAGGTGTCCTTCGGTTTCAATACCAAGCCACTCCAAACCAGATGTACGACTGTCACAGCAGTTGGAACTGGGTCATCAACGACTGTGTTCACTGAGCAACGGGTTCTAATTCCTCAACTCCTTACTTTCCTTGTATTATGTGTTGATGATTTTCACTGCGACTGTTTGAAGAATTTCTTGAAGACTTTCTCTGAATTTCCTCAACCCCAAATTCTTCACGTTAGTTAATCCTGATCTGTATTCTGTGTGCCTGCTCATAGTGCAATCTGTTTTCACATTCTTCACTCTGAAAAACTGCTGCTGTGAAACTTTGCACATTTGATCCTTTACTGTTTTTGCTGTAAGTTAGTCATCAGTGAGGAATTTCCTCAAAAGGAATTTCCTCAATGATGAAATTCAAGAAATCTCCTATTCACCCCCTCTAGTCGATATAACACACTTTCAATTGGTATCAGAGCAAGGTACTCCCTTGTTCTATGTGATTTTGGTTTAACCACCTGGAGTTTTAGTTATGTCGACTGCATGCATGTTTAAGGTGACTGCAGCATGTCCTACCTACGAAGGAAAGAACTTTCCCTTCTGGAAGAACAAAATGCAAATGCATCTACAAGCTATTGATAATGATCTCTGATATATTGTGGAACATGGCGTCCCCATCATCTCTGCCAGTGTATCTGCTGCTGATGTGAAGAAATTCAAGCAACTCGATTCTCAAGCGAAGAACATCATCTGTGGCCATCTGAGCCCAGGCCAGTTTGGAAGAGTAAGTGCTTTGGGCTCTACAACACTGATCTGGGAGAGACTGTGCAAGGTAAATTAAGGAGTATCAACCCAGCGTGACTCTCGTGTTGATATTCTTCGCAATCTCTTCAATCGCTTCAAGAGATATGACAATGAAAGCTGCCAAGACACCTTTGATCGCCTCACTGACATATCAAATGAACTGCAAGCACTGGGAGCTCGAGACATCACTGATCACGAAGTTGTGAAGAAACTGCTGAGATCTTTGGATTCTTCATTTGATACTTTAGTTCTGATGATTCAAGAAAGACCAGACTACAAGATGCTTGATCCAGCTGATATACTAGAAAGGCTAAATACTCATGAATTCCAGCTAGAAGAAAAGAGATATCTATATGGACCAAGCTATTCCAGACCACGTGCACTGAAGGCTAGAGCAATTTCCTCACCTGAAGACGGAGACACAGATGACAGCATTTGTGACCCTGAAGAATTTGGACAGGAGCTTGCAATGCTCATGAGGAAGTTCCAGAGATTTACACGACGTGGTCAGTTCGGTAAATCTTCAAGAAGAGACATGAGGAAATCAGAATCTTCATGTGAGGACTACAAGAAACGAACCTGTCACAAGTGCAAGAAATCAGGTCATTACATTGCTGATTGTCCCCGTTGGGGAAAGGAATCAAAGAAGAAGAAATACAAGGATGACAGTTCTGATGACTCGAAGAAGAAGAAGAAATCTTCAAAATCCTCATCTTCAAAGCCCTCATCGCACAAGAAGACTAGTTTCAGAAAGGCTCGGGCACTTATTGGCAAGGAAATGGACTCCGAGGCAGAATCAGAGGAATGTGATGAAGAATAGGGTTCTGATGAAGACTCAGAATCCGGACAGGCTAGTCTTGCACTGGCAACCACTTTCGTCAGCAAGTCAATCTTCAACCTTGAAGAAAATGATAGCACCATTTGCACGGATGACTACGCTGATGACTTCGCTCCAACCTTTTTCTTCATGGAAAAAGGTTCAAAGGTACCAAATAATGCCTCCTCCTCTGATTCAAGTGACTGTGAACCTGATAATTATAAGAAACATAGTTACAGTAAACTTGCTATCATTGCCACTAAACAACAAACTGCTCTGGAAAAGCTTCAGAAACTGCTAGATAAAAGTGATGATCTGTTGAATGATGAAATGAATCTTACCCAAATCCTCACAGAAGATGTGAAAAGTCTTCAGTCTAGATTTGATAATCTTCAGGATCGTTATGATACACTCCTCACTGATCATGAGAAGCTTTCCTATGAATTTCTTCAAAGGAAGCTTGATCTTGAGAAGCTGAGGATGTCTCATGATGATCTTCGTATGGAAAATGATTCATTACTAGCTCAACAGATCAGCGCTGATCAAGTTGAATTTATTCCTCCATTTCCTAAATGCATTGAACGCGAAACTGCTAATTCCTCACCAGAATCATCAAATGCTACCATTGCTACAAATTCTTCAACTGCACCTGCTGTGTCTATTTCCTCACTTGAGGAAAACACAAATGTTACTGATGAAAATGCAGGGTGGAAGGAATTGTACGTGACATGCATGTACAAAAGCCTCAAAGGACATCAAACCCTTTGTGATGTGCTCAAAAAGCAGATCTTGAACAGGAACCCGAGGAAAGAAGGAATTGCCTTTGAGAGGAAATTAAATGCTGATGGATCTTATTGGAAACCTGAGCAGTATCCCGAAACCTCATGGGTTGCTGCTACTGGGCCTCCTTTTGATCCATCTAATCTAACTGGCTTTTCATGTGAATTATCCTATTCCTCAGATGAGTCATTTGACTCCAACTATAAACTGTTCAAAAATCAATCTGGTGAAGTATTTGCTCGATATGTTGGAACTAACTGCAGGAATGGCCCTCCTCTGAGGAAAATCCGGGTTCCCAAAAGCTGTCTTGAAAATCTTCAGGTGAATGTCCTCATGACACCACCACTGAAGAATCTGAACCCCAGATCAAATTCCTCACGAGGACCAAAGTCTTCAAGAGGATCAAAATCCTCAATTGGTCAAAACTATGCTCGTACCCGTGCTAATGCGTCTAACATGCAGGGAAACTACAAGGAATATGAATATGAGTGTTACTCCTCAAATCATTATGTCCATAAATCCTCAAACCAGTTCTCTGCATATTCATATGAGTACTTTAATACCCCTACTGTTAGGAGAAGTGCATTGGCTTCAATGCCACCTTTCTCATATGGCGCTCGCAGGATGATGAATGCTTTGCCACCCCTTCAGATGTGGGTGGTGAAGAAATCGAACTAATCACTTCTGCAGGTCAGGTCTCGAGATGAAAATCATCATCTGAAGAATTTGCTGGAGACCTGAGGAAATGCTTGATAGGATGCGAGCTAATGATTGATGAAATAGAAATATTTCACACGTCCTTACATTTCTGTTATGAAGAAATCACTGATCTGAGGAAATTAGTATCATATTCTTCAAATCTGAAGCATATGAGATGGTAAGTTGTACTAATTCATCTGCAGGATGACAAACCCAAGAATACTGAGTGGGTTCTTGATAGTGGCTGCACACATCACATGACTGGTGATAAAAGCTTACTGATGAATATGCCACTAACTCCATCACCTCTGAAGCAAATCACATATGCTGAAAAAGGTAAAAGCAAGGTATTGGGACTTGGCAAAGTGGCTATTTCCAAGGATAAGCATATGGACAAAGTGATGCTTGTTGAATCCCTTGGTTTTAACCTTATGTCAGTCTCGATGCTTTGTGATCTTGATATGATTGTTATCTTTGGTAGATATAGATGCGTAGTCATCATGGAATCTGACAGATCCAAAGTCTTCGAAGGTGTAAGAAGAGGGGATTTGTACATTGTTGATTTCTCTACAGGTCCTCAACTAGCCACTTGCTTACTAGCAAAAACATCAGAAGGATGGTTGTGGCACCGAAGACTAGGTCATGTAGGCATGAGGAATTTTCACATGCTCGCGAAGAAGAAGCATGTCATCGGCATCGAATCATTCAAATTGCTCAAGGATCATCTCTGCGGTGCTTGTGAATCTGGGAAAATGACCAGATCCAAGCATCCCTCGAAGACTATCATGACCACTTCACGTCCATTCGAATTGCTTCATATGGATCTATTTGGACCTACTCACTATGCCACACTAACCGATGCAGCATCTTTATATGGCTTCATCATAGTTGATGATTATTCCAGATATACTTGGGTGCATATCATAGTGTATAAAACTGAAGTGCAGGAAATCTTTAAACGGTTTTCTTCAAGGGCCTCGACGAACTTTAGCATCAAGATCAAACATATCAGGAGTGATAATGGAACCGAGTTCAAAAACACTGGTCTTGATGATTATCTTGATGAAGTTGGTATTACTCACGAATTATTTGCTCCTTATACTCCTCAGCAGAATGGTGTCGTCGAAAGGAAGAACAAGACTCTGGTTGAAATGGCAAGAACTATGCTTGAAGAATATCAGACTCCTCGTCGCTTTTGGCCTGAAGCAATCAACACTGCATGCCATATCATCAACAGCGTATATCTTCACAAATTCCTCAAGAAAACCTCATATGAACTCCTCACTGACAAGAAACCCAATGTAAGTTATTTCAAAGTCTTCGGTGAAAAATGCTGGATTAGAGATCCTCACCATAGCTCAAAATTTGCACCTAAGGCACATGAAGGTTTTATGCTCGGTTATGGAAAGGACTCGCACACTTACAGAGTCTTCAACAACTATCACAACAAAGTTGTTGAGATTGTAGATGTGCGGTTCAATGAAACTAATGGCTCACAAAGAGAGCAATTGCCTTGTGATCCAGATAAGCTGTCTCCTGAGGAAGCAATAAAGCTCAAGCCTACTGAAGACATTGTCCCAACTGAGGAAATTGATGAAGAAACGATCCCCATCACTGATGAAAATCAAGAAGATGCTCCTGAGGAAATTGCACCAACACCACTTCCTCAGCCCAGACAAAATCCTCAACCAGCTCATCCGAGGACTGCAAATGAAGTAGAACTTGATAAAATCCTCAACGACATCAACGCGCCAGGTCCTCTCACTCGCTCAAAAGCTTCACACTTAGTTAACTTTTATGGGCATTTCTCCTTTGTATCCATCACAGAACCCTCAAAAGTTGCTGAGGCTTTTCTGGAACCGGAGTGGATCCAAGCTATGCAAGACGAACTTCTTCAATTCAAGCTGAATGACGTATGGGAGCTCGTCAAACGACCAGATCCTCGCAAGCACAACATCATCGGCACCAAGTGGATTTTCCGAAACAAGCAAGATGAGGACGGTCAAGTGGTGAGGAACAAGGCACGACTTGTAGCCCAAGGCTACACCCAGGTTGAAGGAATAGATTTCGATGAAACTTTTGCACCTGTTGCTAGACTTGAAGCTATTCGAATACTACTGCTTATGCTAATCATCATAACATCATCTTATATCAAATGGATGTGAAAAGTGCATTCCTCAATGGTAAGCTTGAGGAAGAAGTATATGTTGCTCAGCCCCCAGGTTTTGAGGATCCAAATAATGCAGAAAAAGTCTTCAGACTCAAAAAGGCTCTTTATGGTCTCAATCAAGCCCCTCGGTCATGGTATGATACATTGAAGGAATTCCTCATGAAGAAAGGCTTCAAACCTGGTTCACTCGATCCAACTCTTTTCACAAAATCCTATGATAATGAGCTATTTGTATGTCAAATATATGTCAATGATATCATATTTGGTTGTACTCACAAACGATATAGTGATGAATTTGAGTACATGATGAGTGAAGAATATCAGATGTCCATGATGGGGAGCTGAAATTCTTCTTAGGTCTTCAAATTCGTCAACAAAGCAATGGAATCTTCATATCACAGGAGAAATACCTCAAGGATGTTATGAGGAAATTCGACATGCACGAATGCAAAGGTGCCAAGACTCCAATGCCTACCAACGGCCACCTCGGCACTGATGAAAATGGTAAAGATTTCGATCAGCAGGTATATCGTTCTATGATTGGCTCTTTATTGTATCTATTGTCATCTAGGCCAAATATAATGCTTAGTGTTTGCATGTGTGCACGTTTTCAAGCAAAACCGAAGGAATCACACCATAAGGCTGTGAAACATATTCTTCGATACTTAGCTCACACACCAACACTAGGATTATGGTATCCCAAGGGCTCAAATCTTCATCTGGTAGGGTATTCTGATTCTGACTATGCTGGTGACCGTGTGGATCGGAATTCAACTTCTGGCACATGCCATTTCCTCGGAAGATCACTAGTTTGCTGGTTCTCAAAGAAGCAGAACTGTGTATCACTCTCCACTGCCGAAGCTGAGTACATTGCTGCTGGTTCTTGCTGTGCTCAATTACTATGGATGAAGCAAACCCTCAAGGACTACGGCATCAACATGAAGAATGTGCCTCTCTACTGTGACAATGAGAGTGCTATCAAAATTGCATACAACCCAGTACAACACTCGAAGACCAAGCACATCCAAATTCGTTATCATTTTCTTCGGGACAATGTCCTCAAGGGCAATATCCTCATCGACCATGTGAAGACTGATGATCAACTGACAGATATCTTCACTAAGCCCTTGGATGAGAAAAGGTTTTGCAAGTTGCGGTGTGAGCTAAATATCTTAGAGTCTTCAAATGTTTTGTAAAAACATGCACACATCCTAACACTAATGCAAAGTTGATGACTTAGATGTGCAACACATGATGAATCGATTTTCTTCAACTGATGAAGAATGTCACTCTGAGTGTGAAGAAATTAACGAAGAAATTGATTCTCAGGGCCCTATGACAATTTTACGCGGTGTCTGTAATCAACATTCTTATATGGTGGGTCACGCCACCGCCCAATGTGAAATTCCTCGAGTTGATTTTCTTCAAATGATCAATTTCCTCACAATGCGTTTTTCTTCAAAACAGTTGTTCTTCATTGTGATGACTTATCACAAAATCTTCAAAAATACTTGATGACTTTCATTTGACTAGATGGACTTTGATTTAAAGTCCTCAACATCATTCACTTATTGTTATTTCTTCAAGTTGATATTTCTGCTAAGTGAATGTGATCGGACCCTACTTTCCCTCTATGCTATACTCATCCAGTCTATTCAATTCTTCATATGCGTTCTACTTGAAACGTTGTTCAAAATCCTCACTGCGTCCTTGTCAGCTGATGATTTTGTAACGAAAATCCTCAAATCTTCAAAAAATTGTTTCTTTAAGACACAGTAACTGAACCCCACTTCCCACGATCGGATAACCACGATCTCCACTATCTCCACCGCATCGTACGGGAGCTACACGTGTCCCGCAGAGACGTAGAGCCACGGGCTGTTTGGTCCGAAATTCTCACGCCAACAGTAACTTTTGTTGGGGAACATCGCATGGGAAACAAAAAATTTCCTACGCGCACGAAGACCTATCATGGTGATGTCCATCTACGAGAGGGGATGTGTGATCTACGTACCCTTGTAGACCGTACAGCAGAAGCGTTAGTGAACGCGGTTGATGTAGTGGAACGTCCTCACGTCCCTCGATCCGCCCCGCGAACCGTCCCGCGATCAGTCCCACGATCTTGTGCCGAACGGACGGCACCTCATCGTTCAACACACGTACAGCTCGACGATGATCTCGGCCTTCTTGATACAGCAAGAGAGACGGAGAGGTAGAAGAGTTCTCCGGCAGCGTGACGGCGCTTCGGAGGTTGGTGGTGATCTTATCTCAGCAGGGCTCCGCCCGAGCTCCGCAGAAACGCGATCTAGAGGTGAAACCGTGGAGATATGTGGTCGGGCTGCCGTAGCAAAGTTGTCTCAAATCAGCCCTAAAACCTCCGTATATATAGGGGGAAGAGGGGGAGCCTTCCCTTGGGGTCCAAGGACTCCCAAGGGGGTCGGCCGAGCCAAGGGGGGAAGGTCTCCCCTTCCAAACCGAATCCAACTTGGTTTGGAAGGTGGAGTCCTTCTTCCCTTTCCCACCTCCTCCTTTTTTTTGTTTTCTCTCTTTGATTTTCTTCCTATGGCGCATACGGCCTTCTTGGGCTGTCCCACCAGCCCACTAAGGGCTGGTGCGCCACCCCCAAGGCCTATGGGCTTCCCTGGGGTGGGTTGCCCCCCCCGGTGAACACTCGGAACCCATTCGTCATTCCCGGTACATTCCCGGTAACTCCGAAAACCTTCCGGTAATCAAATGAGGTCATCCTATATATCAATCTTCGTTTCCGGACCATTCCGGAAACCCTCGTGACGTCCGTGATCTCATCCGGGACTCCGAACAACATTCGGTAACCAACCATATAACTCAAATACGCATAAAACAACGCCGAACCTTAAGTGTGCAGACCCTGCGGGTTCGAGAACTATGCAGACATGACCCGAGTGACTCCTCGGTCAATATCCAATATCGGGACCTGGATGCCCATATTGGATCCTACATATTCTACGAAGATCTTATCGTTTGAACCTCAGTGCTAAGGATTCATATAATCCCGTATGTCATTCCCTTTGTCCTTTGGTATGTTACTTGCCCGAGATTCGATCGTCAGTATCCGCATACCTATTTCAATCTCGTTTACCGGCAAGTCTCTTTACTCGTTCCGTAATACAAGATCCCGCAACTTACACTAAGTAACATTGCTTGCAAGGCTTGTGTGTGATGTTGTATTACCGAGTGGGCCCCGAGATACCTCTCCGTCACACGGAGTGACAAATCCTTGTCTTGATCCATACTAACTCAACTAACACCTTCGGAGATACCTATAGAGCATCTTTATAGTCACCCAGTTACGTTGCGACGTTTGATACACACAAAGCATTCCTCCGGTGTCAGTGAGTTATATGATCTCATGGTCATAGGAACAAATACTTGACACGCAGAAAACAGTAGCAACAAAATGACACGATCAACATGCTACGTCTATTAGTTTGGGTCTAGTCCATCACGTGATTCTCCTAATGACGTGATCCAGTTATCAAGAAACAACACCTTGTTCATAATCAGAAGACCCTGACTATCTTTGATCAACTGGCTAGCCAACTAGAGGCTTGCTAGGGACAGTGTTTTGTCTATGTATCCACACATGTATATAAGTCTTCATTCAATACAATTATAGCATGGATAATAAACGATTATCATGAACTAAGAAATATAATAATAACTAATTTATTATTGCCTCTAGGGCATATTTCCAACAAATTTTGGCTATAAATATGTCCTTACCCCCTCGGCATACTCTTCTTTTCCCCATCACTCTCCTGCCACAGCTTACACCACCGAACCCTAGCGCCATCGCTGGTAGTCTCGTCGCCGGTAAGGAAGAGCTTCACTGCCTCGACTTCTCCATCGCCGGAACCACGCCGGAGTCGGACCATCTTCGTCCGCCGCCGCCGTAGACGTCCTCTGTCGCCGGGTTAGGGTGCATTGGACACGCGAACGAAGAGCCTCTCCACACACACAATTTTCTGTGTTCTTCGTGCGCACTTTCCAGGGTAAATATATCCCATTTTTATAGCAAGTTAGATCTAAAATTTTACATCCTCTATGTGAAATCTGTTTTTCCTCAAGATACGATACGCACTTGATTCCTCAAACACTGCCTATCACCACATCATTGATGAACCATGCTAAGCATCTAAGATTTTCACGAGATTCCTCAATTGTGCGAATTCTTGGATCTGTACAACTCTGGAACCCAAGAACGGTATGCTTAGGCAAATTCCTCAACCACTGGTTATATTCCTCAAACTGTCAAACTTTTTCATTTTCTTCAAATCTGAGAACGCATATGACCTCTCCAAATTCCTCGCAACTATACTCTGTTCAAAGGTACACACATGTCAGCTGATGAATCTCTCGGTTCTCATCACATTAACTCATTTGCAGCGTTTCTGGAAGAAACTCTTCAAGGCTCATCAAAATCCTCAAGAGTTCAAACTCATCATCAAAATCCTCAACTGAAGAAAATGGAGGATGATAGAAAACAGAAGGGAGGAAAGAAACTTGAGCAAAACACAGCTGTGGATATCCCTGAGGATATTTACTTGGACTATTGCACGCCTAATGAAAATGAGACAATGGCCAAGAGGAAGATACGGCTGCAGAAGATTGAACGCCGATGGGCGAAGGAATGGAAGGAATACAGGTTGTGACTCCCAAATATGCGAAGAAATTCGCTCTGAAGCCTCCTGGCAGAAGGGCCCCACTTGAGGATCATCAAGTAGCACATCCCTCAAGCCTCATGACTATTGATGACTATCCAGATGACAAGGAAAAGCATCTGGCTAAGCTCAAAAGGCAGGCAGAAGCTGCAGTGAGGAAATTCAATGAATCCTCAGCTGCTGCCTCACGTGCTACTACTTCCTGTGCCGTAGAAACCTCAGGCTCAGAAATTCCTCAAATGCAGTCTGTGCCATCAAAGCCAAGGGCTCCAAAGCCTCAAGAGAAGTCTGCTCAGGCCTCAGTCACAAAACCCTCAGCACCAAAACCCTCAGTACCAAAACCTTCAACACCAAAACCATCAGCGCCAAAACCATCAGCGCCAATCTCCTCAGTACCAAAATCCTCAGCTCCACAGCCTCAAGAGAAACCAGTACAAAAGCAGGTCATGAAGCCTACGACCGCCAGCTCCAGCTCTTCAGTCCCAGCTGCAACCAGCTCGGAGACAAAGTCTTCCACACCTCCTGTGAAGACTTTGGTAACTGCTGAACATGCAACTCTGCCAAGCCCCAGCAAAATCATCATCGTCCCGTCTTTATCAGAGGACAGTGATGAATATGATGATCAAACCCTGCAAGCCATCTTCAGAAACAACCAGGAAAGAGTAGCTCAAGCATCAGGTAGTGCCATTCCTCTGGCCATGGACCCCAAGGTCCTCCTTGACTACATCAATATCTGGTATGAGGACCCAAACACTCCTACTGATTATTTGAAACTTCCCCCTGGCATCAGCCACATGGGGCCACTTTCATAAATGAAGCCAAGTGGAAAGAACAGCAGGCCAGGCAGGCCAAAGTTGCAAAGATTAAAAAGGAGAAATTCCTCACGCAGAATCTCCTCAAATTGACTCCTGATGCACTGGTGACAACACAGGCAGAGCTAAAGAAATTGACTGACAAGTACTCCAAGCTGTCAGATCGTAAAAGCCTCAAGAGCAATTTCATCAAGCTGGCCATAGTGCTGTTGATGAGTACAACAAGAAGGCCGCACCCCCAGCACCAACTCCTCAGCCCTTGATTGAGGAGCCAACAGATGAATCTCCTCATGATGAGGAAACTCCTCAAGCTGAGGAAGTGCACCAAGAGCGCCGTGTTGATGAACCAGCTATTGAAGAAATCATCATGGAAACACCAGCTGATGAAATTGCCACTGATCCAGCTGCTTCATCAAAGCAGGCTGATGACTCTGTTCCAGCTGGTTCCTCAATACCAGCTGAAGAATCTGTAGAGAGAACCCCTTCACCAAAAGCTTCAAAGGTGAAGAAGATGATTCCGTTTGCATCAAACGTAAAGAAAACCAGGGCTGCTGCAAAGGAAGGCAAAAAGAGAAAGGCCTACTCAGCAGAAGAAGAAACAGAAGCAAAGCGCCTCAAAGCACTTGAGAATCTGCTCCTCTGGACCCTGTGCCCCTGGATGTCGCTCCTTCCTATGAAATGGTCATCATTGATGATCCAGCGAAAAAGTCAGATGAGGAAATGAAAGATGTCGCCCCTGAGGAACACACTGACGAGGAAATTCAGATAGACGAAAGTCCTCAACCTTTGATTCCTCAGAAAGACAATGTTCAAGCATCAGCTGCACCAGCTGATGAAACTGCCTCTGCCACGAAGCCAGTTGAGGAAGAACAAATTGAAAATCCTCAACCTGATGAAATTCAACACTCTGAGCAGAATCCTCAAGATGAGGAACTGGCTGATCCAACTCCAACTGAGCAAGAAGCAGAAATTCCTCAGCCTGACGCCCAGCAAGCACCATCTCCTCAGCCTGAAGTACCAGGTGCTGAAATTCCTCACCTTGAGGAAAATGCTGAGGAGAATGCACTTGAACAAGAAAATGCATTTGTCGTGCTCAACCTAGAGACTGCCATTGTTGTCTCCCCTCCTATTCCTCAGCAAAATCGTCAGCCAGCTCAACGTCAGCCATTCTCCAAGCGTCCAAAGTTTCAAAAGGAAAATTTCTTTGAAGAACGCATATACTTCATTGGAGAAAACCCATATGAAAAGCCTCAAATGAGGCATCTGAAGTTTTGGACTAGGACTCAGATGAATTACTATGCCTCTGTGCTATGTGGACGAAACAAGATATTCCAACACACGCATATTCCTCATGTTGAGCTTGAAGCAATACCGTGCCTGGAGCCAGTCCTCATTGTCCTCCATGATGCAGGTTTACTCCCAATATGCTCCGACATATCTGACTGGAACAACGAGTTAATTCTTCAGTTCTATGCCACTCTTCACGTATCTGGCAACCCTGAAGACATTAACACATGGGTGTTTGATTGGATGTCCCAAAACACTCACTACAAGTGTTGGGGACATTACCTGTGAATGACCCGCCCTAGTTGGGCCGGGTTACCAATTAGGCGATTCATCCAAACAGTTGTTTGGGCCTTGTCCTGGCCGGATCAAGGTCGTGTGATGGTTTATGATTCCTGGGAGGTCTCCAAGGTTCGGAAGATGGCGACTTAGAGACCACAGGGGGCACGACTTGTAGGAAGAAAAGTATCCTTGTAAACCCTAGGGGTTCGACCTGTATATAAAGGCGAGTCCCAGGGGAGGAAAAGGCAGGTTAGAAATCATCGAGTGCTAGGTCTGGCGAGTTACGCCCTCCTTGTAATCGAAACCACATCAATACAAACCAAAGCAGGACGTAGGCCTTTAGCTCCTCACGAGGGGCCGAACCTGGGTAAATTGCCGTGTCTCTCCCGCTTAACCCCTTTGAGTCGCCACCAAGGTGCGATGGCTCCAGTACTAAGTCCTTTCACGAGGACATCTGCCGTGACAAAACCATGACAGTTGGCGCCCACCGTGGGGCCTACGCACGGTGGAGTTGAGTTCTTAAAGGGAGCCCTACCAGGGTTTGGGAGTTACGCGACGCGGCTCATGACTCGGAGCCGCCGCGGGATAACCTACATTGACAACCAGCAATGGGGACCTGAAGCGGATTCGATCGAATCTGGTTACAGGGTCCCCTTCGGCAAGATCAACATCTTCATCGGCATGATCGGATCATCCGCGCCTGAGCCGGACATCTCCACCGACATCGTCGAGCCGGCCAGGTACGTCCGCCAAGTCATAACGCCAAATCTGACTCGCCCGGTCTTGGTGGGGTTCATGCAGGGATCGGAGGAGCCAGAACGCTCGGCGACTCAGGAAATTACGCCTGTCAACTCTGATGACGAATCATCCATGGGCGACTCAGATTCAATCCGCTCTCTGCATGGGGATTGTCTTGGGGGCTTGTCGCTGGCCATGGACCCAGAAATCCTTGACCGAACTCGCCGCCAGATCGCCATCTACATGGCTGGGGCGACTCAGCCCACACAAAACCCTACTGGAGGCGATGGAACCGGCGAGACGTCCAGGAGCCCGGCCGCAGTCCTGGTGGATTTAGCGGCGGAGATCACAAGGCTAATGGCGACTCCCCTCACACCAGAGAACCAAGAGGAGATAAACACGGAGCTGGCGAAACTCAGAGAGGCAGTGGCAAAGGCTCATCGGGACACCGAGATGGAGTCCGTCAGGATCGAGACTCGGCAAGCTCAAATCACGGCCGAAAGGATGCATTTAAACACTGACAACTGGCGGCTCGAGAGACAGCAGCGCGCGTCCGACGCTGTCCATCAGCGGAGACACCAGGGTCGCCTGCCCCATGATCTCAACCCGACCCGCCCGTTCGACACTCCACGAACCCCTGGGGCGGGAGCCGCCCCGGGGAGAGGATCGGGCCGCCCGCCTAACCCGTCGGCTTAACCGGTTGAGGATCACATTCCCCGATTCCGGACGCCTCAAGGCCACTTTTCCAACCCGGTGGATAACGTGCTTGCCGCAACTCACCATCTGGAGTCTCTTCCGATTCACGGCAACACCCCTGCCAAGATAGAAGCAAGGAACGCCATCGAGATGTTGAAGACGGCGGTGGTTCAAAACGCCCAGTTCTCGCATAGCCTCGAGAGATTGCATTCTACCCCCCCAGGCAAGTTACACCAGGAGCCGGCCAGAGGACCAACCCGCCGTAAACAGCGGGCCGCGACATGTCCCACAGGACAACCCGCCTGAACGGAACCCGCCGGGCCGGGATCTCCTGAACACCCAAGACGCCCCGGCCCCCCTCGTCGCGGGCGGAGGGCGAGTTGGGGTACCATGCTTGTCCCCCGCCCTTCATAACGAAAGGATGCCCAAGGACTTCAAAGGGCCAAGGAAAGTGCCTAATTATACCCCGGACCTCGAGCCGACATCATGGATCGAAAGTTATGAAATCGCCATGGACATGCTCGACGTGAACGAGGCGGTTTGCGCCAAATACTTCACGATGATGCTCGAAGGGTCAACACGTACTTGGTTGAAAAACTTAACTCCCAATTCCATCCAGTCCTGGGCTGAGTTAAAAGAACGTTTCATCAAAAACTTCCGAGGAACTTGTAAACGTCCGATGACGATCGTCGATCTACCTCACTGTGTTCAGCGCCCGGATGAGTCGGCCCACCATTGGTCATGGCGGGTTGCAGAAATGATCCATTCGTCAGATGATATTACGGTGGCTCAAGCTGTGTTCATCCTCGAGCATAATTGCCATTACGAACCCTTGGTGCAAAAATTGGGGCGACTCAAGCGAAAGGTCCAAGACATGGGAGAACTGATGGACACCCTCACTAGATACGCTGAGGCCGATGATACCAAAGATCCTGGCGAGGATGGTTAGGCTAACTCGCCTAAGAAGGGCGAGTCATCCAAAAATCATACCCGGTTCCAGGGGCGTAACCGTCACAATCAAGGGACCAATGGCAAGCGGAGACCGCAGGAGGAGCCCTCGGACTTAGTCGCCAACACCAACGTCAATAACGGCAAGAAGAAGAATTGGGGGTTCAGCGGGAAGAGGCCGCGTAACTACGAAGAGCTACTCAAAGGCCCTTGCCCGCACCACGCCACGATAGACGGTCCGACGACTCACTCTTGGGAAAACTGCTTCGTGATGCGAGAGTTTCGGGCGGAGGCGATCAAGAAGAGCCAAAACGATAACCCGGACTAGCGTCAGGAGCAATTCGCCGCACCCAACCAAAGACAGAACCGTTTCGGCGGCTTTCCTGAACAGGGGGCTCAGGGAGGCCCGTAGCCAGGCGGCGGCCAATACCCGGTGCACCACCAGCGGCGGTATAACCCGCCAGGAGTTTTCCAGCAGCCACCCCCGCAGGGGGCTCCGCAGGGTCAGGACGACAATGGGGCCTTTCGTAGCAACCCCAAACAGCTAAGTAATGGGCAGTATCATGTTTTCACCACTAATGCTTGCAGGCGTGATAAGAAGGTGAGTCACCGGGCGTACAGTGTATCTGAACCAGCGCTTCCCAGATACCTCCATTGGTCTGAGCAAACCATAACGTGGAGCAGGGAGGATCACCCGCCGAGAGTTGATAACCCGGGCGATCTGGCGTTGGTCGTGGCTCCCCAAGTCGGGGGTTACACCCTATCAAAAGTGCTAATGGATGGTGGCAGCAACATCAATATCCTATACTTTGACACTTTCCAAAGGATGAACCTATTGGAAAAAGACCTGATGCCTTGAACTACGGTTTTCCACGGAATCGTCCCAGGCAAGTCGGCCTATCCCATAGGCCGAGTCAGGCTCACAGTGGCGTTTGGAACTGCGCAGAATTATAGGTCGGAGTCACTGATCTTCGAGGTTGTCAAATTGAAAAGCCCCTACCATGCGCTGTTTGGGCGGCCGGCTTACGCCCGCTTCATGGCTCGCCCGTGCTATGTCTATCTGAAGCTCAAAATGCCTGGTCCCAAAAGACCCATCACGGTTGATGGAGATAGAAGGATTGCAAAGGAATGTGAAGAAGGGGACGCGGCTTATGCAGAAGTCGCCTGTGCTGCGGAAGAGCTCGAACACCATCGGGCCAATGTTGACCCGGCGGATATTTCACCCCTGAAGAAACCGACTACAGATTCTGAGTCGCCCCTCAAGTTCAAACCAACGGATGACACTAAGACAATTGATTTCGTGCCTGGCGATTCATCCAAGCAGTTCACCATTGGGACGGGTCTGGACCCCAAATAGGAAAGCGCGCTCATCGAATTCATCTGTGAGAATCGGGACATCTTTGCATGGAAACCTTCTGACATGCCTGGTGTGCCGAGAGAATTCGCTGAGCACCATCTTAATGTTGACCCAAAGTGCAAACCCATCCAACAGTACCTTCGCAGATTTAACGAGGAGCGATGCAAGGCGATTGGGGAAGAAGTCGCCCGCCTTTTAGCCGCCGGGTTCATCGTGGAAGTTTTTCACCCCAAATGGCTGGCTAACCCGGTTTTGGTACTCAAGAAGAATGGTACTTTTCGTATGTGTATCGACTACACAGACCTCAACAGAGCTTGTCCAAAAGATCCCTTCGCTCTTCCCCGCATCGACCAAATCATTGACTCGGTGGCGGGATGCAAACGATTGTGCTTTCTGGACGCCTATTCAGGATATCGTCAAATCAAGATGGCCGTGGAGGATCAAGAGAAAACAACCTTTATAACCCCCTTCGGGGCCTTTTGTTATGTGTCCATGCCCTTTGGACTCAGGAGTGCGGGGGCGACTTATCGACGCTGCATCCAAGATTGCCTCCGTAACCAAATTGGTCGCAACGTCCATGCCTATGTCGACGATATTGTGATCAAGACCCGCGAGGGGGATACGCTACTGGAGGATCTCAAAGAAACGTTCGATAATCTACGGGTATATCAGATGAAGCTAAATCCCACCAAGTGTGTTTTTGGTGTACCTGCAGGGAAATTACTGGGTTTCCTGGTATCGGAGCGCGGCATTGAAGCTAGCCCGGACAAGATAGAAGCGGTTACATCCCTTGGAAAGCCGGCGAACGTTAATCAAGTTCAACGACTGGCGGGTCGCATTGCGGCCCTAAGTCGTTTTGTGAGTTGTCTGGGGGAGAAGGCGATCCCTCTTTATCAGTTATTGAGGAAATCCGATCGGTTCGTTTGGACAAATGAGGCAGACGAGGCGCTCGAAGCCTTGAAACGCCAATTGGTTAACCCGCCGGTCCTGGCTGCCCCAACTGAAAAGGAGCCCATGCTTCTGTATATCGCGGCAAATTCCAAAGTAGTAAGTGTGGCGGTGGTCGTTGAGAGAAAGGAGGAAGGGTAGGAATACCCGGTGCAACGTCCGGTATATTTTATCAGCGAGGCGCTAACTCTTTCCAAGCAGCGGTACCCACATTGGAAGAAATTGGTATATGGGGTGTTTATGGCGAGTCGAAAACTTAAGAATTATTTCCAAGAACATCCTATCACAGTGGTTAGCTCTGCCCCCCTTGGGGACATCATCCAGAATCGGGAGGCAACAGGGCGAATCGCCAAGTGGGCAATAGAACTTGGGCCCCATCACGTACAATATACTCCCCGCACAGCCATTAAGTCCCAGGCCTTAGTTGATTTCGTCAACGACTGGACGGAGTTACAGGCTCCGGAAGAACGGCCTGATCTCACTTACTGGACCATCTATTTTGATGAGTCTAGGCAGCTGGAGGGCTCGGGGGCTGGAGTGGTGTTGGTATCCCCTCAAGGAGATAAGTTCTGTTACATTCTCCGACTCATGTTTCCGTGCACTAACAATGCGGTGGAATACGAAGCTCTGCTTCACGGTTTGCGACTCGCCAAGGAGATGAATCTAACACGAGTCAGATGCTTTGGCGACTCTAATTTGGTGGCACAGCAAGTTTTGGGTACCTGGGATTCTCGGGACCCCATGATGGCGGCTCACAGGCGAGCTGTGTCTGATGTGGCGGGTCATTTTCATGGTTATCAAGTGGACCATATTGATCGGCGCCTCAATGAGGCAGCTGACGCCCTCTCACGACTTGGCTCCCACAGAAAACCGGTTCCTCCTAATGTTTTTCTGGATATCTTACATAAACCATCCGTGACTCTACCATCGGAGGAGGAATTAGCAATACCAGATCCTGAGTCTCAGCTTGTGGCGGCTCTCCATGTCACGCCGGATTGGGTTCTTCCTTATCTGGCTTATCTCGCTCGGGGCGAGTTACCGGAAGATGAAGTTTTGGCTCGTCAAATCGTTTGGCGCAGCAAATCCATGGTCATCATCAATGGCGAGTTATATAAGAGGAGCGCCTCTGGAGTTTTTCAGCGATGTGTTTCCTCCGATGAAGGATGCATAATCTTAAATGACATTCATTCCGGAGACTGTGGGTATCACGCCGGGTCACGTTCTTTGGTATCAAAGGCTTTCCATCATGGTTTCTTTTGGCTGACGGCTCATGCAGATGCAGAAGATATAGTTCGTCGGTGCGAAGGGTGCCAGCGTTATGGGCGGCAGGCTCATGTGCCGGCTCAAGAATTCAGAATGATCCTCATCACTTGGCCTTTTGCGGTCTGGGGGCTGGACATCGTCGGCCCCTTTAAAATGTCCTCTAACAAGAAGACCCATCTGCTGGTGGCGGTTGACAAGTTCACCAAGTGGGTTGAGGTGGAACTTGTTGGAGCTTGCGATGCGGAAACAACGGTCAAATTATTGAAGAAGTTGATTTTCCGGTTTGGATATCCGCACAGTATCATTACTGATAATGGTACTAACTTGTCCCAAGGGGCGATGCAGGAGTTTTGTCGTCGAGAACATATCCGACTTGACGTTTCTGCAGTCGCTCACCCACAATCTAATGGGCAGGCAGAGCGGGCGAATCAGGAGGTGTTGTGAGGGATTAAGCCCCGACTCATGGTTCCCCTGGAAAAAAACCCCAGGGTGTTGGGTTGAAGAACTACCTTCAGTGCTGTGGAGTATTCGGACCACCCCGAACCGATCCACGGGTTTCAACCCTTTCTTTCTGGTCTACGGAGCAGAGGTTGTTCTCCCTACTGACATAAGACATGATTCACTGAGAGTCGCCGCGTATGTGGAACGAGACAATGAGCTGGCGCGTCAAAACTCTTTGGACGCCTTAGAGGAGGCGCGTGACCTGGCTGCGGCCCGTTCAGCTATCTACCAACAGGATCTGCGGCGTTATCACAACCGTCGGGTTAAAAGTCGGACCTTTCAGGAAGGCGACTTAGTTCTTTGGTTGATACAAGATCGTGCAGGCATGCACAAGTTGTCACCGCCTTGGGAAGGGCCATTCGTCGTCAGCAAGAACCTCTGCAATGGCTATTATTATTTGGTGGATCTCCGGCCTAACCGGCCAACCACGGAGGCTGAGTCAACTCGCCCCTGGAATATTGCCCACCTACGGCCTTATTACACTTGAGCTCTTAAGCTCCACATTTTGTAAGTTTTTCAGTTTCATTATGAAGTAATAAAGTTACAAATACTCCCTGGCTTGGGGGCTGCTTCATTAAAGAGTAATTGTGTCATCCTATTGCGACCTTATGAGCCGACAGAGTCATCATTTAGGGTGTGTGCACGAGCTTTCTGACTCGCCTCATCCTGTCGCGACCTTATGAGCCGACGAAGCCTGCATTTAGGGTGTGTGCTCGAGCTTTCTGACTCGCCTCATCCTGTCACGACCTTATGAGCCGACGAAACCTGCATTTAGGGTGTGTGCTCGAGCTTTCTGACTCGCTTCATCCTGTCGTGACCTTATGAGCCGACGAAACCTGCATTTAGGGTGTGTGCTCGAGCTTTCTGACTTGCTTCATCCTGTCGCGACCTTATGAGCCGACGAAACCTGCATTTAGGGTGTGTGCACGAGCTTTCTGACTCGCCTCATCCTGTCGCGACCTTATGAGCCGAGGAAACCTGCATTTAGGGTGTGTGCTCGAGCTTTCTGACTCGCCTCATCCTGTCGCGACCTTATGAGCCGACGAAACCTGCATTTAGGGTGTGTGCTCGAGCTTTCTGACTCGCTTCGTCGCGACCTTATGAGCCGACGAAACCTGCATTTAGGGTGTGTGCACGAGCTTTCTGACTCGCCTCATCCTATCGCGACCTTATGAGCCGACGAAACCTGCATTTAGGGTGTGTGCTCGAGCTTTCTGACTCGCCTCATCCTGTCGCGACCTTATGAGCCGATGAAACCTGCATTTAGGGTGTGTGCTCGAGCTTTCTGACTCGCCTCATCCTGTCGCGACCTTATGAGCCGACAAAACCTGCATTTAGGGTGTGTGCTCGAGCTTTCTGACTCGCCTCATCCTGTCGCGACCTTATGAGCCGACGAAACCTGCATTTAGGGTGTGTGCTCGAGCTTTCTGACTCGCCTCATCCTGCCGCGACCTTATGAGCCGACGAAACCTTCATTAAGGGTGTGTGCTCGAGTTTTCTGACTCGCCTCATCCTGTCGCGACCTTATGAGCCGAGGAAACCTGCACTTAGGGTGTGTCTTCGAGCTTTCTGACTCGCCCCATCCTGTCGCGACCTTATGAGCCGATGAAATTGCTATTTGCTATTTTTTCTTCGTGGCATAGCCTCGAGGGTTTTTAACCTTTCTTCCTGATGCCTATGGAAAATATTTGTTATCGTTTGTTTGGTTTCACATATGCTATTTTTAAAGCTTAAGTCAGGATAATGATCGGAATTACTTCGTCCATGGCAAATTAAGCATCATAAAGGATTTTCGAAGGGCAGGTCAAATATTTCAAATCGCCTTAAGGGCGATATAAAGATTCCTTCGAAAGGGTATCACAAAAACAGTACCGACTTATGAAAAGGACCTATTACATGGCTCTCAGGCCAAATCAATGAGGTTTATTCTGCTGGCACCTTAGGATCATTCTGCTGTGAGCTTTGGCCGACTTCAATTTGCAAGTCACCCAGTACCCAGTTGCACTTAGCCAGAGCTGCGAAGTCATCTTCATCAGTCAGGATTGATGCCAGGTCTGCTTCCAAGTCAAAAGGGTTCTTGGGTCGCCGAGGAGTTAAACTGGTCGACACAAAGGTTGGCGGGTTGACCTTCTTGTTTTTGTTATCATAAGCCGCCTGATACCTTGATAAATCAAGACTTGCTGCGAGTTGGGTTGCTGCCAGCCGGGAGTCCTTGACAACACGTTGATAGTCCTCTTCAACGAATTCTGATCCATCGTCCTTAAGTTGAGGAAAGCCTGCTGCTACCTCTTCCGGGTTGATCTCTGGAGCATACGCCAAGCAGCGACTCGGGGCAGTCAGAACACCCTTTCGGGCGGCTGACCAAGTTAGCTCGCCAATCTGAGGGGGAAGTGTGGATAGGCAGCCAAGCACCTTCTTTATGGAAGTTATAGGCTCTTTGGCACTCATCATAGCTTTAACAGTCAAGACACTGCCGGTGTACAGTTGCTCTGTCAGCGTGTAAATCGCTTTCAGCATCAGCATACAGTCTTCTTGAAGGTTGGCGGCTCTCGGACCTGAGTAAGGGGGCATGATGATCAACGACTTACGATAAGAATTATTTATAAAAAAAGAAGAGGAGATCAAAAGTTTGAGTAAGCTTACCGAAGACGGCTTGCGTCATGTTGGAGATATGACGCTTCAAGCCGGACAATTCCTGTTGCACGGTGGCCAGCCTAGCTTCAGCCTTCTCTGCTCTTTTTATGGCGGCTTCTTTGTCAGCCTGAGCTCTTTTCAACTCGGCTTTGAGTTTTTCCAGCTCAGCCAAGGCCAATTGATATTTCTCCTCTGACTTAGCTCGGGCGTCTTGCTGACCAGATAAGTCTTTCTTTAAATCGCCAAGCGCCGATTCAGTCTGAGCAAGAGTTTCCTGTTGAAAGTACAAAGCAAGGGCAAGTCTCAGAACTATTGCGAGCAATATCCCTGACACTTGGGGGCTAATGTATAATTTTTTCTTTTTAGATGAAATTATACAATATCAAGACCCGGCTCATCTTTTTACTGATGACCCGGCCCTTGGGGATTACTGGTCACAAAGTTTTTCCTAAAAATTTTCAAGACCCGGCTCATCTTTTTACTGATGACCCGGCCCTTGGGGGTTACTGGTCGCAAAGTTTTTCCTAAATTTTTCAAGACCCGGCTCATCTTTTTACTGATGCCCCGGCCCTTGGGGGTTACTGGTCGCAAAGTTTTTCCTAAATTTTTCAAGACCCGGCTCATCTTTTTACTAATGACCCGGCCCTTGGGGGTTAATGGGAGTAATACAATATAACAAAACTTACCTCATGTTTGTTTTTTAACATCCGTAGCAGGCTTTTCTCCATCTCGTAGCTCGCCTCCAGGCGACTTGAAAAGCCAGAGCAGAGTTCCTTGAACTCCAGATTTTCATATTCAGAAAGCCTCGCCTTGGAGAGTCCAGAGTCGGGAATGGCTTGAGAGGAGGATGCCACATGCTTTGACAAAACCATTGCCGCCGGCTTAGAGAAGCTGGTACCAGTGATAACCACAGCATCCGGATCTTCTGTTGTCATCAATGGGCTTATCTACTTAGGGGCATCCATTGTGTCCTTGGGCGAGTCTGGAAGATCCATTTGCGTTTTAGGCTCGCCTTGGTCCGGGTTGTCCTGAGTCGGCATTGATTCTTTGATGGGCTCTGAAGTTGTGACAGGAGTTGATCCGCTGGTTTTCCTTTTCTTGGCATGTGCCCTAAAAGAAGGGAGAAGCACATTAAGGAACTGGAAGTCTATTACCCTCATAATTCAAAGTAGGATTATCAAAAGACTTACCCAGGAACTCGAATCATTGGCGGAAGTGTCGACATCACTGAGTCGCCGGATGTAGGAGGAGAGTTCTACAAGAATTATACGTCAAAAATATAGGCGGGTTACAGATGTGATCCAAAGAAACATGAAGAATTGTTATTCATAAGTACCTCATTTGGTTTCCTTTTGTTCGTTGCTGGTAAGCCGGACACCAGATCACCGGAATGACTTCGGGTCTTCCGATTTGAAGGATGATGTGCTTTCTTCAGTAGGAAATTTGGGTCCAAACAAGCATTTGGGTGTGAGAAGGTAACTTTCCCACAAACTCGCCTGGCCGGCTTAGGTGGAGAAGGAGATGAATCGGAGGAAACAGAAATTATCTCAACAGAGTCCTCCTGGCTTTCGTTGCCTTCATTCTATTTGAAGAGAGACACAGATATAAATACAAAGATTAACAGTAGTGAATGTCAAGTAAAAGAGGATGAACTTTTACCTCCGAAAGTGCATCGCCAACTTGAGATTCATCGACTTCGGATGGCTCAGCCGTAGCAGCTTTTCCCTTACCCTTGGTTTTCTTTGAAGGCGGCTTAACATTTTTCATGGCTGGCCTTTTGGGCTTCCTGGACCAAAACTTATCGCCTTTCTGAAATAGCATATGTTACAAAAATCACAATACAAATGAAGCATAAGAAGTAAAGACCAAAGGCGGGTCAGATTTGTTCACCTTGGGCGCCGGGTTAAGTTTGCAGAAAGGCTCGAGGCCGATTTGGCCGCGTTTTCCCGCAGGCTCGCGAGTCAGCTTCTTGATAATAGTGACAATGTCCTTTTCTGTTAAAGCCGTATGGAAATAACATTGAGGATGATCTAGGGTGCCATCAAATTCGCACATCAGAACGTCCCGGCGACTCAGAGGGAGAATACGCCATTCGACCCAGCAACGGATTAGGTCAACCCCAGTAAGGCCGTTGTTTGTCAAGGATGTTAACTCGGAAATACTGGGATGAATTCTGGAATCAAGGCGCCGTGAGCGGGAACCGCCGGGGAATAAAAAGATTCGCTATAAATGCGTGCCGAAGATTTTGGGATAACAACGCACTAAGATCCGTTGGGGTTGTGTCAGTCTTCCCGCAGATCGAGGGATAAGGAGAGGCCAACAAGAAATTGTTTGGCGACTTAAAGAATTTTCGGTGCCAGATGGCGGGTTACAATTTCTGACGTATGAAGAAAAATGAGGAATGAATCGCCTTCAACTAAGCGGAAGTATTGGCATGAAGAAGAAGTTCAAGTCAATTTGGGTCCTAATGTTGGGGATATTACCTGTGAATGACCCGCCCTAGTTGGGCCGGGTTACCAATTAGGCAATTCACCCAAACAGTTGTTTGGGCCTTGTCCTGGCCGGATCAAGGTCGTGTGACGGTTTATGATTCCTGGGAGGTCTCCAAGATTCGGAAGATGGCGACTTAGAGACCACAGGGGGCACGACTTGTAGGAAGGAAAGTATCCTTGTAAACCCTAGGGGTTCGACCTGTATATAAAGGCGAGTCCCAGGGGAGGAAAAGGCAGGTTCGAAATCATCGAGTGCTAGGTCTGGCGAGTTACGCCCTCCTTGTAATCGAAACCACATCAATACAAACCAAAGCAGGACGTAGGCCTTTACCTCCTCACGAGGGGCCGAACCTGGGTAAATCGCCGTGTCTCTCCCGCTTAACCCCTTTGAGTCGCCACCAAGGTGCGATGGCTCCAGTACTAAGTCCTTTCATGAGGACATCTGCCGTGAAAAAACCATGACAACCAGGCTCCTGCTACTGAACTCCTCACAGAACTTCCCGTACCAATTCCCTCAGATGAGGCGGTGAAGCTTTATGGTGAGCATGAGCTGACAAATGGAATGATGGAAGTCCTCATGAAGCCTTTGGCTGAAGGAAAATCTCCGAGAACAACCTTCCTCGTCCACGAGCTCAAGTACACACCCAGGTCTGTCTACATAATTCTTTGCAATGTGCTCGCGCCGATCAAAGGCCATGATGATGAAGAAGATGTTGTAGGCCTCATGAAGAATATCCTATTCAACATCATTCATGGTATTCCTATCAACATCCATGATTTCTTCTTGAGGACTTTGGCCGACAATGCTATGTGTCCTTTTGATCACAAGATATATGCTCCATGGATCATGAGATTCATCAGGACAAGGACAGGCATCAACTTCCACGCTGATTTCCAAAACCACATGGGTTATATGCCTCCCATCGGGTCAACAAGAAGACTTCCGAGTCCATTGAAGGAAATGGAAAATCTGTGATTGAAGAAGGCAGCATGCCCCTTGATGGCCAGTTCAGAGAGCCAGAAGCTTATTCTTCATGGGATGATACTGAGACTCGTCCAGCAAGCCCCGTTCCTCCTCGCGTGCTGAATACGAGAGAGCTCCTCCTCAGTCTTCACCAGAAGGTGGATCGCAACCACAAATAGGTCAAACGCCAGTTTGGTGCCATTATGAAAACCCTCACTGAACACTACAAGAAATATGCTCATACATGACGTTCTTTAAGATGTCGTTGATGAATTCGTCATAAATCTGTGACGATTTCGTCCGAGATTGTCGTAAACCGTTTGACGGGATCAAATCTACATATAAATTACGACGATGTGAGTCAAAAACGTCGTAACCGCATAAGATGAGATCGTCATAACTTTTACGACGATTATAAAAATATGTTAACATGTTCTAACTATGTTGACATGTCACTCGTGGGTCCATTCTATCCCACCTCATCCATGTATTGAACTGTTTTTATACCACTTATTTGTTGGGCTATTTTGTCATCTTACTTTTATATTTGTCTAGTATTTTATCCTCCATGCTTGCTAATGGGCTGGTTTACGGTCTGACATAATATTTTACGTTATACATAATATATGGTCTAATATTTTTTAAATGTGTTGCTACATTTTTACAACAAAGATTTGATAGGTTCTTTACAAAAAACCTATTTTCTAGCATTTCGAAAATAGAAAATGATTTTTTTGTGCAAACAAAATGTAAAATCTCTTTGACAATGTTCTTTGTCATACCAACATACACACATGTGGACAATACTAGGTCATTGTAACAAAATATAATAGGATAAAATATAAGAGAAGCAAAAAAACAACAAAAATTTTATATAAGCTTAATTCCGATTGGTGAAATCTGCTATGGCATGGATCGATGACATGTCAAACATCCATCCGTATATCCATCCATGTCTCCATCCAACCCACCGTCCCACCAAACCCTAGGCTTCGCTCCTCACGTACCACCACCACCTCCTTTGCTCTGTCTTCCTCGTCCCTCCGAATCCTAGATCCACCCAACCAGCCGGCGGCGGCCACCTCTCCCCTACCCCCACCCAACCTGCTGCGCCGATCTGAGGGGCGCATGGACGAGAAGGGGAACCCCAGTCCCCGCGAGATCCCGTCGGGCGGCCTCCTCCCCGACCGACGGGGATGGTGCGGTCGGCGGGCCTCCTCCCCGACCGACGGGGATGGTGCGGTCGGCGGGCCTCCTCGGCCCAACGACGCAGCGGTGCCCTTTCCTCGACCTGCGGCACCCCTCCTTCCGCTGACGGTGGCAGCAGCGCCCGCTCTGGCCCGCCTCCTTCTCTTGCTCCTCCTCGCCCTCGCCTGCGCCCTCCTCCTCCTCGCCCTCGCCGGCTCCCCCGACCCCTCCTCCCCGCCTGCCACTGCCTCCGGATCTGTGCTTGCCTTCCTCCGCAACCATCATCGCCCTCTCCCACTCTCTCTCTCCCCCTCCCCTCCCCTATTTTCCTCCTCGAGCCCCGAGACGCGCAGGCTAGAGGCGACAGCGCGGCAGGCAGGCCGAGGCAGAGGCTGCCGTGGACGGGAGGGGCCTGTTCTTGGAAGGCAGGAGGGAGGGAGGAGCGGTTTCCCTCCGCACGGCGGCGACGAGGATGCTCCGTCCGGTGGTGCATCCAGGGGAGGGGCTTCGCCGAATCTTCTGCACCCAGCACCAGCAGGTATCTTCTTTGTCCCATCTCCGCTTGCTTCTCAGATTCATGGAGCGGGATCCTCCCATCTTCTTTCCGTACTACATCACGACTAGATGCAGCCTTATACTTTGGTACAAATCAACATCATTTGGTCTCCAATTAGTTTTACATTTTTGATGTGCCATTGGTAGATGATGTACTGCCTAGCATGGATTTGCTGAAATTTTGGTGCAAACCAGCGAACGATTTTTACATTTTTGATGTGCCATTGGTAGATGATGTACTGCCTAGCATGGATTTGCTGAAATTTTGGTTTGGTCAACGATTTTTTCTTATGGATTTGGTAGCTGATGTAAGGCAAGAAACTTATACTGAAAAGGCCAAAACTCACAACAACACCTTCAATTGTCCCATTGACATGGTACGCATTTTAACACAACTACAACATGACAGTAGAACCTTTAAATTTTTCTTATGTATAAAATCTGGCCAAATGTAAATGTAAAATAGATTGTGCTGTTCAACTTCGGTAAGCAACATTTTGCGCAAAAAAAACTTTAGTAAGCAACATGAGAAAAATATATTGTTAGTACTTAGTACCCCATTACTTTCTTTTCACCATTAATGATGTTATTATGTATATATAAGTTAATATTATGTCATCCAAATTCACCATATATAG